>NC_083725.1:84301708-85551708 GCF_028564815.1 Eubalaena glacialis
TTGTCTTTTTGCATCCCTCCTCTCTATGAGCTGCATTCTCAGATACAGTCTCCCCTCTGGGGGCATGGTGACTGCCTATGGCCCTGCACTTAAAATCCCCCCAAACAGGGAGTGCTCTTGCCTGAGCCCAAGTCCTGGGATTAGCTCTGAGTGGATTGGATTGTCCTGGTCCAGGTTACTTGCCGATACCTGCAGCAACATCTGTGGTCTGAGGGGTGTGGTGCTCTGATTGGTCAGGCCTGGTTACAGTCTCACCCCAAGGAGGACTGAGTAGAGGACAGTCACCTCTGTTACCAGAGGAAGGGCAAATGATGGCAGTGAATGTAACAGATGTCTCCTTAGAGCCATGTTCAAGCAAAGGGCTGGTGTAATTAAGCACTATTTTAGGAAGAATGCATTGGTGGTGACATTGGACTGGACTAGGGAGATGTGGGGTGTCTACTTGTGCTTGAAGAGCAGTATTGAGTATAAACACTGGAAAGACTATTTGGATCCAGACTGAGGAGAGCCTGAAGCCAGGCTGAGGGACTAGGCTTTATTCTCTAGGTACTTGGGAGCCATAGAATGTTTTAGAGCAAGAGAGGGCTCTAGCCTGAGTTGCGTTTTAGGATGACTAGTGCCGCGTTAACCTAGAGGGTGGATTGAAGTGTGGAGGAGAATCCCTTTCAAGATTCTAGTCAGCACGGTGTAGTGGAGAAGCAAGAGGTTTAGACTCGGAGAGTGGGGTTAAAGTCTGACTCTTCCACTTTTAAATGGTGTGACCCTGGGCAAGATACTGAACCTTTCTTTACTTCTGTTTTCTCATCTGGAAAGGGGGAGAACAATCTTGATCTGAAAGGAAGATCGTGATTTAGAAAATTTCTATAATGCACCTAGCATGGTATACTGCACATCATCAGTATGCAACAAATCTTGGTTTCTCTTCCTTTTCCTTTCTCTTCCTGTGATCCAGTGACCCAGTTCAGCTGAGTTTGAAGAAGTAGGTTCTGACCGATAAAGAATGTGGGCTTGGGCTTGGAAGCCAGAGACCTGGATCAAATCTAACTTCCCTGTTTAACAACTCTGTGACCTTTGACAACCTCTCTGAGCCTCTTTACTCATCTGAAAAATTTCATTTACAATCCTACTTTACCTACAGATAAAGCTCAGCCTGTCACCTGGCTGGCACTATGTGCCAGCCAGATGGCACATAGGTATGTGCAGTGGCACATAGGTATTAGAAATCATCATGAATACTAACGTGTATATGTGGAATCTAAAAAAACAGTACTGATGAACATAGTGGCAGGGCAGGAATAAAGACGCAGACGTAGAGAACGGACTTGAGGACACGGTTGGAGGAAGGAGAAGCTGGGACGAAGTGAGAGAGTAGCATTGACAAATATGCACTACCAAGTGTAAAATGGATGGCTAGTGGGAAGCTGCTGCATAGCACAGGGAGATCAGTCGATGCTTTGTGATGACCTAGAGGGATGGGATAGGGAAGTTAGGGGGGAGGCTCAAGAGGGAGGGGATATGGGGATATATGTAAACATATAGCTGATTCACTCTGTTGTACAGCAGAAACTAACACAACATTGTATAGCAGTTATACTCCAATAAAGATGTTAAAAAAAATAATTACAGTTAAAAAAAAAAAAAAAAGAAAGAAATCATCGTGAAAAAAATCCTGGTTGGGGGAGTTGAGAATCAAATATGAACTTTCTAGATAGGTGAATATCACCAGGCAATCCTGGGAGGGAGGTTCCCCCTCGCTTGGTGGGTGGAGTTTTATACTCCTCATTTCCTTCCACATGCAACAAAGGGAGTTGAGACTTACAGTATACTTCTGATGGGATTCATCATTTCAGGTCCTCAGAATTAAACGCAGGTCTGATTTTCCAGGAGGGGATGATTAGCACTGCAGCAGCTTCCGTCTGTAGAGTTCAGGTGCTGTGGTTATAATTTGTAACCAGCACCTTCCCATTTGGCTCCTTTGCGGCCATCTGGTCTCCTTAGCGGAGATCTGTTTTGTTGGCAACCACAGTGCTGAGTAAATGCCACGGGAAAGTTGAAATTTACCCATCAGAGCTCAGTGCACCATGGAGATTCCCTTCTCAGCCCCCACCTCTGACCCCGCCTCCCCTCTCACTAGTCCATTGCCAACACTCCTCCATGGGGATTTTCTAGCACTATGATAATTTTATTGCCAAGAATCAGAGTAATTATAACTTTCAGAGGGATTTCCTAGGAAAAGATGAACTTGGATTTATGCATAAGCACATTCAAAAGAAGAGGTTTGGGACTTGTGCATTTTATGTGGTTTAAGACATTAACATGAGTTTCATTTCTCTAAAATAATAAGTTTCTGCCTGCTGCATAATGTGTTGATGATGATGAAATCTACCATAAATTTGAGAACCCACTATGCATCAGGAAGTGTGCTAGGTATTTTATAAACATCTCTTCTGATCAGCCCAATCTGGAAGGGACTACTTAGGTCACTGTTTCTTTCAAAACCATAGTTTGTGATCCATTAATGGGTCATGAAATCAATTTGATGGGTTGAAACCAGCATTTAAAAAATGAAATAGATTGATAGGGAATGGAATGGAATGGAGTGGAATGGAATGGAATGGCATATTAAATATCGGAGAGCATTGAAAGAAGCCAGAGGAAGAATGTTTCATGAAACTTGTATCTCAGTTATGAGCATAATGTGTGTGAATACTAAGCTGTGATGAAAAATAAATTTCTTACTGTGGGTGGTGGAGAAAAAAAGCTAGAAATTCACTGGCCTAACTCAGTGGTTCCCAAGCTTTAGTGTGCAGCAGAGTCACCTGGAGGGCATGTTATAGCACAGCATGCCAACCCCTATCCTTAGAGTTTCTGGTTCAGTAAGTCTGAGTCAGGCCTAAAACTTTGCTAACAAGCTTCCAGGTGCCTGATGCTGCTCATCCCAAACCACATTTGAAAACCATTGGCCTAATGACCGCATTTCATAGGTGAAGAAACTGAGATTCAGAGAGAGAAAGTAATGTGCCCATGGTCCACAACTGGTACGATTAAGAGCTAGGATACAGACTCAATCTGTTTGACCCCCAAACTGTAAACCATGTTATGCTCGATTTAGTTTTGGAAATAATCTGTCTTCAACAAGTGGATCTGGCAGCTCTCTGTATATTGTGTGTTTGTTTCTATATTTTTTTCTCCAAGTCCCATATAAATTGCCTGAGATAGAAGAAACATTGGCACTGGCAAGCCGAACCCCCTTATTATTTAGATGGGTACCTAATCCCCAGAAGGGAAGAAGAGCACAGGCTTGATGAGAAGCTGGATGGCATCCTTAGCCTTTATCGGTCTTTGCAAGCCTGCCCCACCTCCTGTCAACAACTCCATACCTGGGTCTTAGTTGGAGTCTTGACATGTGCATGGCTTGGTCTCATGAAGCTCCCAAGCCCAGGAAAAGCCCCTTTGCCCAGGAATGTTCTCTATATCAGCTATGATTCCAGAAGAGCCCAAATGGAGGCCAACATTTGGCACTTCCTAGGCTGGGACTTACAGTATAGTACTCAAAGGATACTTCTTCTACTTGTAGCTGAAAGAGCGGTAGCTATGGGATTAGACAGATATGGGTCAAATCCTGGGTCCATTACTATGTGATCCTGAGCCTTCTACCTAACTTTCTCCAGGTCTTGATTTGTTATCTTTTATACAGGACTAAAAATACCTATAACCTCATAGGCACATTCTGAAGATTAAATAACATATATAAAACACTTGTCATGGCACCTGGTACTGAATGAACCCTCAGTAAATAGTAGATAGCATAGTCCTTACTCATTCATGTGCAAATATTAATTGAGCACCTAACTTTGTTTTAGGCACTATGCTATGTATACCAAAGCTAGAAAGATGAATATGGCCTTGCCCCTGCCTTTAGGCATCTCTCAATCTAGTGCTAAACTGACCCACCTGCCTCCACTCTCTAATCCCATGCCCGAGGCAAACATGGCTAGTTGATCATTGTATCATTTCACACTGTGCTCAATATGCAACTTTAGCATCCTTCTCCACATGACAATTCAGGCAGTGCCGCCCAGCAGATGGAGTGGCCATAAACCATTAACTTCTTTGCTTTCCCTGGTTTAGTGGGTGAGACTTAGAAATGGACAATTACAGTGGTGTGTGGTAAATGCCATTATAGGGGAAAATAGACGTCCTCATACCCTGTGTGAAGGTTGCTTAATTCCCTGGGGAGAGCATGTTGTGTAAGGCTTGCAGAAAGAGCTGAGTCTGGAAGGACAAATAGGGAGTTGATTAGATTTAAAGGAGGGGTGGTGATCAGGGAGAAGGGGGAACAGCATGTATACCTACATACAAGACAGACAGACAAGCAATCAGGCAGGTCTCTCTCTGTCTCTGTCTCTCTGTCTCTCCATCTCTGTCTCCATCTCCATCTCTCTCTCCATCTCCATCCTCATCCCCATCCGCATCTCCATCTTTCTCTCCATCTCCATCTCCATCTCCATCTCCATCTCCATCTCCATCTCCATCTCTATCTCCATCTCCATCTCCATCTCCATCTCCATCCGCATCTCCATCTTTCTCTCCATCTCCATCTCCATCTCCACCTGTGTATTCTGGAGGCAAGAGGGAGCAAGCGGGCATTTGGGGAACTGTAAGGGGGACAGGGTATGGTGGAAGGGTGTGTTGAGGCTGCAACAGTAAAGAGAGGCCTTTCTGGCCATGCTGAAGTCAGGGGACCATCACTGTGCCCCTGGGAGCAGGCAGGTGAGAGTCCCCAGCTCCCTGTGAGGGAGCTGGGTGGCTGCTGCTGTGCTGCGCCCGGAGAGAAAGCTGAACTGATGCGGATTAACCTGGAGAAAAGAAGCTGACAGGCAAGAAATGTTCCTCCTCTGTGTGAAAACCCCTGAATCCAGTGAAAAGATTTAAGGGATAATGGAGGCATTTCTCTATTTCATACAGTAGTAATCCAGGTCCCTCAGGATCAAGCACAGAACCTGATTAGTGCTGGGCCAAAGCCGCCCTGAGCGCCCTTTTCCATCACGAGCTGACTGCAGGCTACACTCTAATGGGATTGTTTGTTTAAAAAAAAAAGCCACCCCTACTTTAAAAGAATGTCCTTCTCACTGAGCCCGAGCTCTGTTGTTATTGTGAGGGGATGGGGGCCCGGCAAAAATATTTAAAGCCCTACTCTTGGGGGTGATGGGCTTTGAATTTTGGCTCCAGAACTTTCCGGTTAATCAGCTTTAGAGTTGCAGGAGGAGAAAGGACGTGAAAGTGGATATAGGGAAATAGCCCACTGGTTGGAGCCGAATGATGCAAAGACGGCACCCTCTAAGACAGGGTCTGGCATTCAGACTCGGCTCATGCCTGGGCCACCTTGAGCCAGACCCTTCCCCTCTCTGGGCCTCAGTTTTCTTACCGGCAAAATGGAGAAGTTGAATCATACTATCTAAATGTCCTTCCATCTATAATATTCCTTGTTTAGACAGCAATTGCCTGGGAGATTTGTTTTATAAGAAGTTTGATCAGCAAATTGCCGGGCTCTGTCTGTTCTCATCTATCAGAGGGATACACACTGCTAACGTGCTTTATCCAGATTTGCTGCTGTGATCAGAAGCAAACCATTTAGTGCAAAAAAGTTAGACATTGCTGGCAGATCCCCGCTTAGACACGCGCTGTGTCCCTACAGTTGGCTTTTAAGTTTCTTGCGTCAAACTCAGAATGCACTTTCCAGGGAATATTTAACTTGGAGGTAACTTTCTCGGCCAACCCACAGAAACCCTGTTTGGCCCTTAATGGAACTAAAGTAATTTTAGTTTTATGGGACTAGGCTGATAATAGTACTGTTTTTACAGAGTATCCTGGAGTTGGGCTCTTTCATGAACTAGCCTGGAACAGAACTGTTATGATGGGGCTCCCATGGAATAGTCGTATTGCTTTAGTTTGAAATAGTGTTGATTTTGACAGGTTAACTTGGAATGAAACTATTTAACTTGGAATGAAACTTGGTGAGCCTGGGAAACTATCCATAGAACAGCATTTTCCAGTTGCCTTAGGGTAAGAGGACACTGGGGGTGTATTTCCTCCTGCAATTGCATCAACCATGGGTGGGAAGGGTTGCATGCTCCTGATTGTCCAAAGAAAAGGGAGCCCTCTGCTGGAGGGAGGACTGCCCTGCTGTGGTAGCCGCAAGAAAGTCAGTATTTCTATTTCAGGATTAGTCTGTGTTTACAGGTAGAGTAGAATCAAAAATCTTCATATTTTTTTTATAAAGGTGCTTTTTTGGTATTAAATGACCATTATTTCTCCAAAAGATTTTAATTATTTTAATTGCTATTAAATCAAATTTAATTAACTAGCTAAAAAAAAAGCCTTTATAATTTCAGATTCATGATGAAAGATTAAGAACGAAACTGTGGGCTTTTTGTGTGTTGTCAAGTTGTAGAATGGGGAACTGGAGAGAAGGTCCCCTGATTAGGGCTTTTGGGAAAGTGACCGAACTAAGTTTATAGTTAAACCCTAAGAATGGATGATATAACATTAACCACATTCACTTGAGGATTCACCGCGGTTTACACTTTACATCTCACTTGATCCTCAAAAATATGGTAGACATTTTACAGTCGGGGAAATTGAGGTTCAGCCCACTAGTGGGGGAGCTGCAATTAGAACCCAGGTGTCCAATTCCTTTACTTTTTCTAACACCTTAGGATTAGAAATGGTCTTTGTCCTAAGGGATGAACCCAGAAGGTAATCAGTAGAGAGGAAATTAAACAGGTAAAGGTCTAGATGGGAGAGCACCAATTGGTCCCTATAACGTATGATGCTTTCTGGGGAGACACAGGAGTCCAGAAATGCACATGAATGTGAGCTTCATTAAAATGCAGTTCGCGCGCTAGAGTTCAGCTAGTTGAATTTCTTGTTTCCATGAGAAAGTGATGATGATGATAATTTGGTGCTGTGTGTGTTTGGTATTTTATTTAAATTTTTATAGCGTCATGCCAGATGGGAAGACAGGCAGCATTTGTAAAAGCCTTGTGGCTGCACTGGGTGATAGGCCAAAGTAACAGGTCAGACTTACCGTTTTGCTTGTATTGGTGGGATTTCTCCTCCTGTGACCTCACTGTGGAAAATCCATTTGGACCTGCCCACAGCCCCTTGTTTCTTCCACCAAATGCCCCTATTGGCCCTGTCCCTGAGATGTGGCTGGCGGCAACACGCTTGGGAAGAGGGATCGTTTCCAGTTTGGGGTGAATGGGCTTGCCCGCAGTTCCTCCTAGCTTTTGTGTCTGAAGGTCTGGGAACAAGGTAAGAGGTGCGCAGGTGCCAGAGCCAGCTGCTGCTCAGAGCAGATGTGCTGTTCTTGGAAATAGTCCCAGACGATGAATTGCTTGTGTGGTGCAGAGAGATGCACTGGAAAATTGTCCATTCACTGTGCTCACTCTTTGACTCTTGAATGCACTGGCACTTGCTTAGTCTCAGCTCCACGTAGCTCAGGAGTGAGCCACACAGGAAGGTTCTGAATGAGCCATGGGTGGAGCCCAGTGGAGGCCGTCAGTTTAGGCAGGGAGGGGAAAAGGAGGCGGCAGGGACATTTCGCTGGGCAGAGACAGCCCCCACCCCTTGCTTCCCCTCCAGTTATAAAACCCTTACCGGTAATCACTGTAGAGAACGTGGAAAACACAAAAAATTACAAGGAAAAAGAGAAATTTATTTCTTGTCTTGCTACTCAAAAGGAAAGGATATTTTTAATGTATCTCCTATAAATGTGAGTATCTCAGTCTCACCCTTCCTATCCCCCCATGAGCCATTCTTCCTTTCTCTCTCCCTTCCTTCCCTCCCTCCCTCCCTCCCCCCTCCCTCCCTCCCTCCCCCCTCCCTCCCTCCTTCCTTCCTTCCTTCCTTCTCCCTCCCCTCCCCTCTCCTTCTCTCTCTCTCACTCTCTCTCTCTTTCCCTCACTCTCCCCCCTTCTATCTATAGTCCAAATTGGGATCATATTGTATGTACAATTTGGTAACTTGGTTTTTTAATAGTATCCACATGCTCCCATGATAAGACATTTTCTTCAGAATTAACATTTTTAATAGTCCAGGGATAATTTTTTAGAAGAACCATAACTTATCTAACCAATAAGGCATAACACTCTGTGAGTGTACTATAATTTAACTAACCCATCACCTATTGTTAGACATTTAGGCTGTTTTCAGTTTTTTCAAAATAATAAATACTATTTTAATAAGCATCTTTGAACATAAATCTTAGTTGGAATTTCTGATCACTTCCTTAGGAAAGATTTCTAGAAGTGGATAAAAACTATGAACTTAAACAAAACAAAAAAACTACTTGTGACGTTCATGGCTGACTTGTTTTCCAGGAGTTTTTGTAGAAATTTACATTTCCTTTGGTGTCAAAGAGCTTGCTCCCTTACACCCTGGATGAAAAGATTTTCCTTGAGAAACAGCATAGAATTGAGAGTAAGTTAAAAGGAGAGACTTGACACCCAATGTTGTCAAAAACATCCAGGAAATATCTTGATTCTCATGCGGATCTGTGGATTCTCAGATCTGCGGGTGAATCAGATGGGCCTCTTATCGCTGGGATCAGCGTCTTGTCCTTGGATGGGGCAGTCTGAGGGCAGATGGGTAAGTACCGGGTGATTCTGCCTTAGCTCTGGGCAGAGCAGCAGAAGACCTGACCAGTTCCTGGCCTCAAAGAACTTTCAGTCTTATGATGGAGGTGAGGCTCACTTGAACTGAAGAGGGGCCATGGAAGAGGGCGTGAAGAAAGGTACCACGTGGCCGTGATCTGTTGTGGAAGTGTGGGAACTCAGAGAAGGGAGAGGTCACGTGGGTAAGTCAACAGGGAAGCTTCCTGAGAGAAAGTGGGCCCTGAAGGGGTGGGCCGAAGGAGCCGAGAGGGGAATGGGCATGGGAGGGGCTTAGTGTGTGCTGAGCCTCTCCCACAGACAGGCTGTAGGCTTGGTGGTCGAGCCTCGAGGTTCTGGGGTCAGACAGACTCACATTCCATTCTCAGCTTCACTGCACACTCTCTGCGTAATCTTGATCTGAGGCTCTGCTGAGCCTCAGTTTTCTCATCTGTAAAAACAGAAAAAAAAAAGCCTAGTGTTGTATATTAGTTTCCTAGGGCTGCTGTAACAAAGTACCATAAACTGGGTGACTTAAAACAACAGAAACGTATGGTCTCACCGTTCTGGAGACCAGAAGTCCAAATTCAAGGTGTTGGCAGGGCATTGCTCCCTCCAAATCCTTTGGGGATTTTCTGGTAGTCCCCGGCCTTCCTTGGCCGTGACAGTGTAACTCCAATTTCTGCCTCCATCTTCTCCCTGTGTCTCTGTGTCTTCACATGGCATTCTCCTCTCTGCGTCTCTCTCCTCTCTCATAAGGACACCATCCGTTAAGGGCCCATCCTCGTCTAATATGACCTCATCTTAGCTGATGACATCTACAATGACCCTATTTCCAAATAAGGTCATATTCTGAGATACCGGGGACTAGGACTTCAACATATCTTTTTAGGGGACCCAATTCAACCCCTAACAGGTTGGTCTGGAGGATTAAATTGAAGTAAAAGTCATAGACCAGGGCCAGGCTGTGGTAAATCTCAAAAACTGGAAGCTATTATTACTACTGTTATTATTGCTATGTGGCTAGGTCCTTTTCTTCTGTTGTTTCATTCCGAGGTAGCTATTTGTCCCCCATTTTTTGGAAGAGGAAATTGAAGTGCCAAGAGGTTATGTGAAAGACAGATGACATAACGGTTGAGTGCAGAGATTTTGCAGAGAAAGAGCTGATGTTTGAGTTCTCACGTACTGTGTCTGGGACCTTGGACCTGTATACAGGGATAACCAAACTTAGCTCGTGAGTCTGTCATGAGTTCTCATGAGGATTAAATGAGAGAATTTCATGTAATGCTCCTAGCATCGTACCTGGTGTATGGAAAGTACTCAAAAACTTGTAGTCATTTTGCCAAGTGGCAGAGCTGGAAGCAAACCCCAGACAGTGTGACATCCAAGTCCCCACCCTTTCCAGGGAACCCACTGCCTCCCAAAGATTGGTGGCTGCTCCCCTGGCTCAGTTCTGGCCCCAAGATCTGGCCCCAAGAATGCCCATCTGTGAATATGAGTCAAGAATAAGCTGAGGCAGGCCCCCAGGATGAGGCAGAAGTGGTGGAAAAGCCATCTCCTTAGACTATGATCTACAGCCTTTGCCGTCAACTCTGTGGGATGGGGCAGAGGATAGCTAGGGGCTTAAAAGATTGCCCTCTGGTGTCCAGAGGATTGTGTATTCTCTGCCTTCCCTGCTAGACTGGGCAGAAAAGACCTACCTTTCCTAAAGCCCAGCTCTACCAACCCTGCTAATTAAGCCATTTGGTCAACCAGAGCCATTTCCCCACATGGTCGGTGGTGTTAGCTCCTGCATTCTCTCATCTCTAGCATTCCATTATGGCCTCCAGCCTCATCTCACCAGGTGCACTCTCACCTGCTTGCAGGATCCTGGCAGGCTTTTCCTTGGCAAATCTGGCAGGAGTTGGAAAGAGCAGAGGTTGGAAAGGAAGAAAACCATTGAAATCCAAAAGTTATGTTCCTGATCTGGCTACCTTTGTTCCTGGCTGTCCTGCATTTTCTACCTGTTCTATATTTTCTTATTGGACTTCTTTTTTTTTTTTTTCATTGTTGTATTGAATTTTTCTAGCCAGTCAACTCTGACCAGCTGTACTAAAGCCCCATGAGAAGCTCTAACATTGATTCTCTGTCTTCTTAAAAGGAGGCAAGAATGCAAAATAAGGCAGCCCCTGTGCCTTGTCTGTCACCTCTGCCTCTTTATTAACACTAAGAGTGGAGGGTTGCCCGATGACCTGGAGATCGCTGACCCTGAGCTTGCCCTTGGCCAGAGGGTCAACCTAGACTGTGCCAGGCAGCCCTTACACTGGCTCCTGGAAGTTTGTTTCTGCAAAGACTCCTTGTCTCCCTGGGGCTGAGGGAAGGTGGAAAACCCTGAAGAGTCAGTGAGTCAGTGCTGGCTGAGCTACGGGGCTTCAGGGAGCTGTTGGCTACCCTGAGAACTCACTAGAAGTGTCTGGATAATTCCCTAGACAGCCTCCAGGGGAGTTGGAATAACTCAAGTGATGTTCCTGTGCCATAAACTCCCTGGAACCCTATAACCCAGTTGAGGGTTCCGGTAGCGAGCAGGTGGCACACTGGGAAGGACTGGTTGGAGAGGGTTTAATCAAGGGACTATTTACAAAGGCGTGGGCAGGGTTGAGGGAGCCAACAGGAACTAGCGAAAGTAGGAGCTGTTCCAAGCCCCAGGCTTGAGAGCTGAGGGGAGAAAGCTGTAGCCTTGGACTAGGGGTTCCCCACAGCAGCTTTGGCCTTAAGGAGAAGAATGAGACAATTTGGCGGGGAGGGAGCTGGGGAAATACCACCCGCCCCCAACCCTGGCTCTCCTTTCTCCTTTCTCTTGTCAGGCAGGGCCTCTCATTGGCCTAGAGGGCAAGGGAGTCTGGGTAATGCCATCTGTAGAATCACCTCCTGAGCCAGAGCAGGGTGGAGAAGTGTGGAGAATGGTGGGGCAAAAGGAGAAAATCAGCCACCTCCAAATTCTCTTATTTTAATGAAGGTTATTTGCATTTGCATTGAAATTTGCCTTCTGTGTCTCTCCCCCATCTCCTTTTTCTGGTGACTTTCCCAGTACCCATGACTACAGCTGCATGTTATCAGGACCATTTTGAACACTACACAGAGGAAGAGATAGGGCTCCATGTAAACCACTCGCACCAAGAAGTCAGTTGCTTCCCTTGTGCAAATTACTTAATCCTTCTGAGTCTCCATTTACTCGTCTGTAAATTAGAGAAAGTAATACCCACCACAGCAGATGGATAAGATGAGAAAAATGGTTATAACACCCTGAGCCAGGGGACAGGGTCAATGCCCAAAAAGTAGCAGTAGCAATAAGAAGCAACAGCAACAACTGTTTCTTGAACGCTTACTCTGTGCCAGATGTATGTTATTCACTTTAGGTCAGTGGATTTAGTTCTCCCCGGTAGACAAGGCACTCTCCCCATCATGGTTTTACCAGTGCAGGATCTGAGGGGCAGAGAGATTAAGCAGCTATCCATAGTCACCCTGAGAGCCAATGATGGAGTGGACCCAGGACTCATTATTATAACCACTACCCTCTACTACTTCTCAGCACTGGTTATATCACCATCGTCATCCTCACTCAGTATTCACTTTTGATTTCCAACTAGTAAAGGGTAAGCCTGAAGAGGGCACTGCTTAGCCCAATCAATATGGTAGAATTGCAGCCCCTGCGGTGCCTGGCTGGGGCTGCCTGGGCACCCATCTGGCTTCCAGAGCTGCTAGAGCCTTCTCTGCCACTGCCAGCTTCACTCTGATCCTCTTCCCACAGATGCTGCCCTCAGATCTCCACTCCTGCTGGAACACCAAACACTGAACACCAAAGTTAGACCGGCCAGCTTCCTGAGAACCCCAGATCTGCTGAAGTAAAAAACAGAGGCTAAGGGTGAAGAGTGCCTTGCTTTTAAACTTAGTTATGAATTTCTCCTTACTTCCTCCATCTTGGTTCTGCTCCGAGCATTGTTGCTCCCATCTGTGTGTTATTGGGGAAATCTCTTGTCATCTCTGGGTCTCAGTTTGCCCATCTGTAGAATAGGGAGATTAGACTATGTTTTCTGTAATCCCTTTTAGCTCCATTATTCTATAGCAAGCTGAGAGTGTAGAGACAAATACAGGGCAGTGAGCCCAGAGGGCATGTGGATAAGCACATGGATTCCAAAGCCAGGCTGTTGGTTCAGATCCCAGCTCCAACTTTTACTTGCTGTGTGACCTTGGCCAATCATTTAACCACTCTGTGTCATAGATTCCTCATCGGTAAAGTGGGGATAATCAGAGTATTTACCTTACAGAGTTGTCCTGAGAATTCAGTAGTTGACATGTGTAAAGCGCTAAGAACAATACCTAAACATAGATGTGACATGTACATGAGAGCCATTAATATTATTAGTAGTAATGCTATTATTATTGATCCTGGAGCCACATAGGGCTGGTTTGAAGCCTCACTCTGTCAGCCCAAGCAAATGCATTCATCGCTTTGGGTCCTGATTTCCTCATCGGTAGCTAGACTTCGGTCTCTCAGGTTGTCAGGAAGATTAAATAGGATAATATTGAATATTTGTAAGTGCCTGGCTCATAATAGGCCCTCAGGAAGTGCTGCTGCCTTCTTCCCTCGAGCTGTTTCTCCAGGGCCCTTGTTTCCTGGTTGATTTAGGCAGTGCTGTATGTAAATAAACTCAATAGTGCCTGCTGGGAAGATGATACTTTGCCTGAAGTTTCGATGGTAAAACCATCATTTAGTCAGCGACAGTAGCCAAGCCTGGTGCTGCCTGCCCTCCTATGTGGGGTCCCCCAGCAGCTCAACTGTGTGACCCACAGAAGCACCATGATTAACTGGAGGCTCTTCCAGGTCTGGGTGAAGAGCCCACTCTTTGTGCTACAGGTCAGCAGGTTTTCCATATGAGAAGACAGAGGACCCATAGGAATCTTCCCAGGGCTCCCAAGAGAGCAGCCAAGCTGGGATTGGAGCCAAGGTTTCAGAGTTTAGAGTTCTGGTTTGGACCCACACAGCTTTGTTGGTCCTGATTCCCCCAGCTTGTTTTTTGAGGTGCGAGCCAACTGAAGCTAGAAGCTAATATGGCTTAGGGGGTGTCTACTTGGGTCTGTTTTCTGCCAAGTTAGGCTTGCTTTGTTCCATGCATCTGACAGAATCCTTAGCCACTGCTAGAGTCCTTACAAATAGGTCAGAAATGGGCCCAGGTTAGAGGATACAGATGGCTCGGTACCAAGTCATTTCCATGAAACGGACATGTACGTACTCTGCAGGTGGGGGTATGAATTGGCACAGACATGGATGAGTGGGAGAGGCCTAGTAGTGCTATAGCTGTTCAATTTATTTAATAGTGCATGCCCGTGGTACGTTAGTCAGTATATATGTTCAGCTGTTTTTCAAAGAAAGTTCACATAAAATTGATCTAAATAGCACTCAAGTTAACTTTGCTCTCCTGCAGAAGTCTGAGATGATCCCTCTATGGCTGAACCTGGAAGTTACTCACGTTAGTGCCTGGTCCCATTGGTCAGAAGCTCATCACGTGCACTTAGCTGGGAGGGAGCCTGGAAAATGGAGTCATTCTTCTGGAAGTGGGTGCAGCGGATATGTGCTACATCGCCTAGGTCCCCTCTTCAGGGATGACATCCCCATCCCCAGCTGCTGGGAATATCGGTGGCTGATAGTACACAGTTGTGTCTCTCTCTGGTCACTGCCCAGAGCCAAGATGGTCACTTGGGAACCATCTCACCCAAGATTATACACCCTTCCAGAAGGAGGCCATTTTTGCCTATACGTGGCTTTTGCAGGCAGAAAAATTCCTGGCCTCCTTGCCTCAATTTGGGACAGCTCTGAAGGGTCATTCCAGCTCCAGAGGTCCTGCTGGGCCCCCTGGAGCCTGGTTGGAAGAGCATTGCCAGCCTAGCCGTGCCTTCCTCACTTCCTTATAGGTGGCCCTCCTGAGATCTCGCCCCAATAAACCTCTGCCCGCACACTCTACACCAGAGACAGGTTCAGGGAACCCAAACTAAGAAATCTGGGTTCTGTATCACGGAAGAGGTGAGAGGATGTTGGGAATAAACAGTCCCTGTCACCTGCTGCAATCCCATTTTTCACATCAGCTCTGAAAAGATACTTGCAGGTATGCCCCAGGAAGCAGCCTCGGGCTGCCATGTCCCTGCAGTGTCTGCGAGAGTGAAAACATGGTTCGGCGTGGCCGAACCATGGAGCAGGGTAAGAAGACTGAGAAAGTTCTAGATTTGCTGTATTCCGTATTCTCCAAGAGCTTATTGAATGTAAAAAAGAAATTGCAGAAAGATATATACAACATGATTACCAATTTATTAAGAAGTGGCAAACATTGCATACATGCACAGCCATCAGAATAGTATATAAGCACTCGGAAAACCAGTGGAAGGTTACCGTGGAAGCTGATCACGGTGGCTGCCTTTGGGGAGGGGAAGGGAGACTTGGGATGTGAGTGCTGGGCTGGGGTAAGGCGTGAAGTAGAGTGGTCTAAGAAGCTTTAAGCCTTACCTGTGATGTTTTGTAAAAAGAATGTATTGGAATACATTCATGGATGATTTGTTCCATTAGAAATTTATATTAAAAGAGAAAAATGGAAATCCATTCTCAGTCATGGGAATTGAAATCAAAGTCATCTTCTGAGGACAGATGAAAAAAGCCAGCTTTGCTTTCCAGAGAGAATCCTTTATTTTCATTTCAAGAGACCTTGAGCCCTCGGGCAAATCACTCTGCCTCTGTAAGCCTCAGTTTCCCCATCTGTGAAATGACAGTCACAGACCCCATTTCATATGTTGCGAGGTTAAACTGTGGTACAGTTTATGAAGCTGTTAGCCCAGTGCTGGGCACGCTGTGAAAAAGCGGTGGGTGGACTTCAGGGAAGGCTCCTCTGCTTCTAGAGAAGACAGCCTGGCAGCCCTGGATGGGGGGTAAGCTGGTCCCATGAACAAGCCCCTGGCCCAGCCTCACCAGCCAGCAGCCGGCACTTCTGATGACCTTCAGCTGGGCCTGGGTCAGCAGCCCCACTCCCTGGTCACAGCCTGCAGCTGTGAGGGCCAAGACAGACTGTTCCAGAACGTTCCAGGTGTTCTGGGATCGGCTCTCTGTTTCTGGGATATGAGCAGCCGTGTGTGTAGCTGCCGAGGAGGTTTTGTATTATGTCAAAGGGTTTGGGTGGTTTTTCTGTCCTCTTCTTTCTCAGAATGAAGAGGACAAAGCCTCCCTTTCAGGGCAGCCCAGCAGATCAGAAAGGCTTTGAAATCATGAAATGCAAATCCTGGCCTCTTTTGAACCGCATTGAAGGCGGAGCTGCTGAGTTAAATTAACATGGCCCATAAATACAGAGGTTAAAAAATGGGAAACCAAGTGTTCAGAGGCTTTTGTTCAAAGGAAAAATAATCACGGGACAATGGTCTATTTTGTTTGGATTACAGGCCGGGCTGATAACACATTAGCTCAAACCTGGCAATATTTATGTTGAAAACTGCTGTTTGCAGGGCACTGTTGTCCCAATTCATCTCTGCGGGGAATCCCTCAGAGCAGAGCAAACTGGGCAAGGGAAACCTCTGCCTCCCGCTGACCTGCCTGGTACTGCCCTTGATTGCTGGAGGGTGCTAGTGTTTGGCCGTCTGCGGAGAGGAACAGACCGGGTCGGAAGGAGAAGGATCTAGCACAGACAAACCGGGGACCCATTGACAAAATTCAGCCTGCAAAGAATATATTTTTTAGAAGATGTACCGTACAAATCCATCCATCCTGCTTCTCTTGAGAAATCAAAAGAACCAACAACGTGTGACCTGCACATTCCCATGGCAGTAATCGCAGGAGTCATGGAGTGGCTGCCCCTGTAACCAGAGCACTCCATTAGCCCCAGTCCCCACCGCTCCCTTTTGCTCCCTGACCCTGAGGCTGAATGTCAGTTGCCATTAAGAGCATATCACTCTTGTGCTACTGTTTATCTTATAGTCAAAAAAATTTGTCCAAACTCATGACATATTAAAATGTAAAAAGATGTGAGCTAAATCATCCAGAGGCTTTTTTTTTTTTCTTACAGCCAAGCTGCTTTCCTCCTATGGGTACTTGTGTTTCCAATCACTGGGCTATTGCTGAAACTTCTAGGCCTGGATACTGGTCTCAGTTCTTCACCAACTGATCTTAGGCGGCCGTCCCATCTACCCCCACTTTGGGTCCCAGTGTCCTCACGTGAAAAGAAAGGACATCATCTCTCAAACTGTGTTCCATGTAACATTAGCTCTGTGGGACATGAATAGAGTTCACTGGAAAGCACTGTTAGACAAAATTAACTCAATTCCCACGTGCAGGTCTTTCCAGAGCCCTTAACGAACTGACGTGCATCTGCTTCTCAAATGAATTTACCAGGGAAGCCGATTTTCGTGGAGCGTCTTGGGGCACTGGTGTTGTCTGGCTTGGATTTGGGGAAATGAAGGATGACACCCAAGTTTCTGTCCAGGATGAAGGCTCAGTGCTGGAGTTTAGCTCACCCAGTCCTCAGCGTGGGTCAGGGTGTCTTGCCCAGTACCAGCACGCCCATTTGTGACCACCTTGCTGTGTACCTGCCTTCTGTCCTCCCCCCAGTTTGCCTCTCCTCACCAAGCTTTGGGCATCAAAGGAAGTTTGAAGGTGAGGAATGATCACTCCCATCCCCCAATCATATCATGTTCCCAGGGGGTCCTTTGCCCCCAGACTGGGTCACAGGGCGGGAAATATAGCCAGTCTGGGTCAGGGAAAATGATCTTTTGGGATAAGGATACGAAAACACTTGTCAAGGTGAACGAGGCACTCAGCCCTCCATCAGAGTTGGCAGAGGAACGCTGATGAGGGCATTGCAAACCCTGTAAAACCTGTCGTGTTTATGGCCCTTTTATGTCAGACTGCTGTTCGCTGTCTCCTGCAATGTTTGCTCCTTGCATTACACCAAAAACTCCTAGAGGGCAGCGAGCTGCATCAATTTTATTTGCATTATTTATTATATCGTATGCATTCAAACAGTTAATCAAGAAGGATTTATTGAGTGGGGCTGCTGCCCCCTGAGATATAGGTTCCTCCCTTAGAGTCATAAATAATCAAATGCCCACCGTGTGGCAGAGTGGAAGGTTGCAGATTCCACAGTCAGATGGAACTGGGACTGAATGGTCTATGTGGCCTTGGTCACATCACTTCTCTCTGAGCCTCTGTTTTCTCATCTAAATTGGGGACCATACTGGGAAACTCACAGCCTTCATGAGGATTCCCAGCAGAGCCTGGCACAGAGCAGGCTGCAGGAAATTACTGGTATTGTGATGCCTGAAGGTTTACTAGGGGCTTCCTTTTGTGTCCGTCATCTCACTTCATCCCCATGGCCTCTCCCTGAGTTAGGTTAGGCCAGGATCAAGACCATCTGCATTTTACAAATGAGGAAACAGAAGCTCAGAGAGGTTGAGGACCCTGCCTGAGGTTTCTCAGCCAAGAGGAGGCGAACCAGGATTTAAAGTTTGGGCCTTGGATTCTACGCCCTGGGTGGCCTCCAGCACAGCCCCAGATCCCATGTGACAGTGCTTTGCCAGATGCAAACACCTTTCAGTACAAAGGGTAATGTGTTGCCATCATGACAAATTCAGCATTTATTGCTACAAGCAACAACCCTTCCTGGAAAGATGTCCTAGAGCCCTCAAAGAGCCCTCAGGAGGACAATAAGGGCTGTCTGTTAAAAAGAGTTTTATCAGGTAGAAAATGGTCAAGATCAATTAGAGAAAGTGTGTGGGTATCAGGGGAGAGAGATAGGGCGCAGAGCAAGAGCTCCCTCTGGAAGGGGTGTTGGAGGTGGGACTCACAGAGGGACAGCAGGAGCGAAGGACAGAGGAAACCACAAAGCTCCATGTCAGCAAAGCAAAGGGGAATCCAGGTCATTGGGCGTGACTGGACAGGCAGGCCCAGAGCCAGGGGCCGACAAGAATCGCTGATGGAGGGCTTCCAGTGTGAGGGGATGGGGGAGGAGGGGTAGGGGTTTCCAAGAGGCAATGTCAAAGCAATGGGCAGAGCGGGCCAGCTTGGAGTTCACTGAGGAGCAAAACACCAAGGGCCTAGCAGACCAAAGCAGAAGAAAAAGGAGGGGGGATAGTAACTCATTAATAAATTTGTCAAATATTTCAATCAGTCAGTGAAAGTATATTGAGTACCTACTGTGTGTCAGGGTTGGTACTTGCTTCTGCAAGTACAAGATAGTGCAAGAAGAAGATAGGACACAACCTAAGCCTTGACCAACCATGACAAAAACCAAGGTCTTACCTGCCTCCTTAGCCCCTATGCTGTGCACACACATGCACATGTGTGCACACACACGCATGCACACACGCACGCATGCACACTCATGCATGCACATGTATATGCAAACATGCACACACGCGGTTCCCATCCCCATCCCGTGTTCCTGCTGGCTTCCATAACCGTTACCAGACATCTCTCCTCCTCTGTCCCAAGGCAAGGCACGTTTGCGTTTCAGGTCAAAAGTTCTGATGCAAATGTAATGCCTACTTTAGAAACAAAGCCTCCCCCACAATGAGATAGTTAAAAAGGACGCTATGCCAGGCCTCTGAGGAACTGTTTTTCATTACAGAGACAGGTGCATACTTTTAGCATAGCTCCCAGCTTCCAGAGGTCTCCCCTGACGTTGGGGATCTGGATGGGGCCTACAGAGGTGGGGTGGCCATTTTCACCCAGCTGCCCGAGCCAGCTGCGTGGGGCTGAGTCTGGAGGGTGGCTGTGAGTTGAGCCGTAGTTCATGTGGTGGCCTGGTCACTGTGTCGGGTATAATTAATTGAGCTGAAAGGCAGTTAAAGAAACTTCTCTGACAGGGAGGTCAGGGAGGATGAACTCTGATGGGAAATTAATGATGAGAGTCTGGAAACTCCACAAGGGGGCTTTGCCACCATGGCTCTGGTGGCACACTGGTAGCTGGTCTCCTCCCTACTCACCTAACAGAATGCAAGCACCCAAGGGGCTTTTTTGGAGATTGTTTCTTCTGGGCATTTCAAAGAATGCTCCACTGCTGGACATCAATAATAATAATAATAATAAAACTGTCATCAACATAGTTATTGAGCGTTTATGTGACAGTTGCTATGGAAGTGCTTTATGTATATTCTAACAAGAAACTGTCTCACTGACTCCACCCCACACCTCTCTCTGTGCCAGGAGCTGTAACAGAGCTTAAGTCATTTATCCAAGGATTCAGAATTACTACCCAGCAGAGCGGGGATTTGGACCTGACCTCCTACCCGCTCTGCTCTTTGACCTGTTAATAAGTCTCGCGTAGAAAAGAAGGTTGGGGCTGCAGTGGTTCATGGTCTAGGGCAAAGACTGGCCAATCATGGCTCACAAAGACTGGCCAACCATGGCTCACAAGGTGTGTTTTTCAATAAAGTTTTATTGGAGCACAGTCACACCTTTTTGTTTACTATTGTCTAGGGCTGCTCTCACGCTACAACTGTAGAGTTGAGTGATTGTAACTGTACGGGCTGCCAAGCCTAAAATATCTACTGTCTGACCCTGTACAGAAAAAATTTGCCAACCCTGATCTAAGGATACCAAGGATGAAACAAAGTTAAACAGGTTTCTTTGCTGCACGACTTTTCAGAGCCTTCACTCAGCTAATGTGCATTGTGAAGGGCCCAGAGAAGGATCTGGTCTGCAGCCTCACATATTTGGCTAAAGGACCCCCTTTCATCCTCGAGGCGTCCTTGAGGTGAGCTTTGGGGAGTACTGCTGGAGTCTGACCTCACTCACGTGGTCAAGGAGACAGGCCTAGAGTGGGAAAAGTGACGGGCTACTGGCCATGCGGCTTGAGTATGGCTCAGCCAGGACTTGGTGCGGATTCCAGGAGCTTCCCAAGGCAGTGCTATACCGTCTGCCCTTTGCCAGCCTCAGTGAGAGTGATTGGTGCTGTTCCAGGAGCGCCTTCTCCGGGGCGGGGGGGGGGTCGTCTGTTGCGGTGGCCAGAGCCGCCCATTCTTCATTCAGTTGCTCATTCACGATGGTGTCCTACAACCACGTCTTTATGGGGCCTGTTTGTTCAAGTCCAAGAAGAGAGGGAAAAATCATCATACTAATAAAGGATGTCAGTTTTAATCAGCATTATCTGCCATTATGAGAATTGAATTTCTACCTTTCACGGCATATATTAAATATGGGGCTTTATCTCCTCATGCAGAATTGATTTGCCGTAATTCTCTCCTTTGGCCCTTGTCATGTAAATCATGGTATTTCTCCCCCAATGACTGCATGACGCATAATCTGCAGAAACAGATTAGAGGTGAGAAGCCAGCCTCCCTGACCAGCTGCTGCTGGGAGCTTTGTCTATCTGTCTTTTCCAGCTCATGCTTCCCCTCTCTAGATTCCCTCTTTGGGACTGCTCACTGGCCCATCATGCCCTCTGCAGATGGAGCCTGCACAAGAGGGAGAGAGGGATGATGGCTTGGGGGGCTGAGCAGGCAGCCCTTGGAGGAAGTCTGGAGGCCTCAGCCATGGGGATCTGTGACTGCTGGATAGTTTGTAGGGATGGATCTTAGGGCCACTTGCAAATCTTGGTCCACTACTGAATCAAATCACCAGTATCCTCAAGAGTGCCACACCCTCAGATACTCCCCAAGGGGGCCCTGGAGAATCTCCAGCTTCTGGCATCTGTACTGGATGGATAAGGACAGAGGTAGCCTCTGCCTGGTACAAGAGCCAAGAGCCTGGCCTATGAACTGTGGCTTGAAGACTAGTCCAAGGGCTCTGTGGGAAGGAGCAAGTTTTTGGGAGAGCTGTGTCTGACACATAGGCTGTGACATTCAGTGAGACGCCAACTATGGACGTCTCTACCCCTGCTCTGTAAAGCTCTTAAGCCTCACTTTTGTCTTTTAACTATTTCCTGCTACCTATCTGAGCAGTGGTTAAGGGATGGGGTTCTGGAGGCAGAAAGACCTGGGATCAAATCCTGGCTCTTCCACTTATTAATTGTGTGACCTTGGGCAAATGACTTGAGCCTTCGAAACCTCTGCTTTACCATCTATAAAATGGGGGCAATAGTAATAGGAATGCCCATGAGGTTGTTTGGAAGATTGAATGAAATAATCCATGCGAAGCATCTAGAGCAGGCCCAGCATGTAGTAAATGGTCAATACATAGAGGCTACTCTTCTTATTGTTAAATTCCCATCCTCAGATACTGTGTCTTGAGACATACCTTGTGGCATAGTGTATTGACATGGTATGTAGACCAAGGTGCTTTAAAAGGCCATTGAATATCTACAGTATATCTCAGGGGTGGCACACAAAGGTGGGGAAGGGCAAGAAGGAATCCATCCCTTACTGAACACTTACTGACCACCAGGCACTTTTAATAGTAAATGGTCAATGATAGATGGTTTTTATAATATCACTCACAACATGCCCTTAGTGTTAACTGTCAAAGACAGCATCCGGGCAAATAAATAGGAGGTCTGGCTCAGGTGGGAAATTCTTTTTTTTTTTTTTTTTTTTTAATATTTTATTTATTTATTTATTTATGGCTGTGTTGGGTCTTCGTTTCTCTGCGAGGGCTTTCTCTAGTTGCGGCGAGCGGGGGCACTCTTCATCGCGGTGCGCAGGCCTCTCACTATCGCGGCCTCTCTTGTTGCGGAGCACAGGCTCCAGACGCGCAGGCTCAGTAATTGTGGCTCACGGGCTCAGTCGCTCCGCGGCATGTGGGATCCTCCCAGACCAGGGCTCGAACCCGTGTCCCCTGCACTGGCAGGCAGACTCTCAACCACTGCGCCACCAGGGAAGCCCAGGTGGGAAATTCTTAATGCTTTCCATAAAGAAAGATAATAACAAAGAAAAAAAATTACAAATTACATTTGTAATTTTATTTTATTTTACTTTTTTAAATTAATTTTTTGTTGATTTATACATTTGTAATTTTAAATTTATTATCCATATATTGAGAGCCTGCTGTGTGCAAGCACTATGCTCAGAACTTTATCTTTATTGTAATCTAATTGCATTTCACAACAACCCCAAAAGGTGGAACCATTATTATTCCCATTTTACAGTTGGTGAAACTAAAGGGCATCTATGTAGTCACTGGAGAGAGGAAGACATCAGCTCCAGAATCAACTCTAAGGTGAATTTCCTCCACGGGCTCTCTGCTGCTTCTGTGCAGCCTCCAAATCTTGTATTGCGCCTCCAGTAACGAGAATGTGCTGCTGAATTTGTCCTCTGTTATCTGAGCTCTCTCCATCTAAACTCAACTTTCCCGGACCAAAATGAATGTTCCTCGGGACCCCAGGGTTACTGTCTGTCCAATGAGAAGAAGGCAGTTTTCCATGAGTCAGGCCACGGCCCAAGTGGTGCTTGAGGATAAGTGTAAACTGACTGTGAATGGAGGTGGCCTGTTGATGTTGATGACTGGGACGGTCTGGCCTCAGTGAAGTTGGAGGGAGCCACTCTGACTGCTCAGCACTGCTCTCCCCAGCAGCTTTTGCAAGTCAGGGCAGTTGGCATGGGTCCAGCAAGGTCCCGAGAGGCTAAGAAGTCAGCTGGAGCTGGCCAAGTGGGCAGTGACATGGAGGAGAATCCGTGTCAGGACCGCCTTAGCAACGCCCAGCATAGCTCACTGCCGCTCATCACAGGGGTAAATGGGATGCTCTTCAAGGCATGTGGGATAACGTTCAGCCTTTCCCTAAGTGCCGTTGTGCTAGGGAGTTACAGAGACTCTGCAGTCACATATACACATATGTGTGTGTGGGGGGGGTGGTTCTTGGGAAGGGCTGGGGCAGGGACAGCGGCTAATGCGCCCCCCCCTCCATGTCTCTTGTTCCCGTGTGCCATTGCCCAGCCCCACACTCCTGTGCTCACTCAAATGCCACCTTCCACTTACTGAGCCCAGCTTCCTGGGTACCGGGCATTGTGCAAGCCCTCTGGCCTGCCCTCTGCTTTATTCAGATCCTACAACCCCCTGTTATAGGTAAGTGAGTAATACTCTGATCCTACTTGGTTTTCAGAAGGAAAGACAGAAGCACAGAGAGGCAAAGTAATTTGCCCGGGAAATAGCAGAGCCAGAATTCAAACCAAAGTCTCTTGATTCTAAAGCCCAAACGTTTTACTCAGCAGGGCCGATCCTCAGCGTGCTACCCGCCTGGGGTGTCACAGACTGTGGTGAGGTGGGCTTCAAGCACCTTGTTGCTAAAAAAGTACTGTGTCTTCTGCCTCTTGAGTCTGGCAATGCAGGTCTCTCTTTCCTCTATGCCCTTGGATTTGTGACTGGTCTTCACACACACACACACACACACGCACACGCACACACACACAGAGTCTCCCCAGGCCCTCAGAGAATGAATATGTTAATTAAAGTCTGGCTCTCTCTTTTGCACTATTCTGCTCCCTGCTTTGGGAGGTTGGAGGTGCTTTGGGGTCAGTCACCTCTGCAGCATCCTCAGATACTGCTTCAACCACTTCTTACAGCCCTTCTGATGATGCGGGGGCGGTGGGGGGGGCGGTTCGCTGCTGGTTCCATTATTGCAAAACCCTGGCCATTAGAAAGCATCTCTTCCTCAGGAACCATACAAGTGCCCTGGCAAATCCTGCCCCAGAGGAGCAG
The DNA here is from genome assembly GCF_028564815.1 of Eubalaena glacialis. Classification (NCBI taxonomy): domain Eukaryota; kingdom Metazoa; phylum Chordata; class Mammalia; order Artiodactyla; family Balaenidae; genus Eubalaena; species Eubalaena glacialis. The sequence goes on from NC_083725.1 coordinate 84,326,000, forward strand.
CTCAGCCAACTGGTATGCGGGCTTTGTTGTTGCTGTTGTTTATGCCTAGAGGAAGGGACCTTTCAGCTCTTGACCCTGAGAGGCCTTTGCCTGGACCCTGAGGTCTGTTCTCCTAGACCTTGGGCTGTGATTATTCCCTGTTCCCAGGGCTGGACCCCTGCTGGGGAAGTTCCAGCTTCTGGTCTTTCTTTCCTAGAGGGAGGTGGCACAAGGCTTTGTCCACTCTGACCCCAGCCCTTCCCTCATCAGCCTGCCAACCCCTGAGCTGCCAGCCTTCCAGCCCACATTCTCTCCAGCCCCACAGCCGCTGGCTGCTGGAGTCAGGCAGGGAAAGGGCTGATGGAGCAGACAGCAGGTGCAAGAGAAACTCCCAGTGTTGAGCCTCTGGCAGCTGGCACTGGGCCTGGCTTTCATCTGCCTGCCCTCCTGCCCTCACCCCTGCCTCAGCAGGCACTCATCCAGACAGAGCTGGGGAGGACTTCCATATGGGGTGATGGAACAGCTTTACCCCCAAGGCCAGGAGAAATCCCTGTTTCTTGGGGTGACTTCCGTCCTTCCTGTGCACTAGAGGCTCAGGCTGCAGACTCCGTAGCACATTGGCCCCGCCCTGAAACTTATCACAAGCAACTCCCTTGGACCTACCCTCTGGAAATCAACAAGGTGCAAAGGACAAAGCACAGGCCTAGGCATTCAGAGGCCCAGCCTCCTCCCTTTGCTATAAACTTACTCTGTGACCTTAGGCAAGTCACTTCCCCTGCTTGAGTACTGATCTTCCCACCCACAAAGGGCGTGTGTGGGTTTCTGAAGGATCTTGAGGCCAGTGATATCCAAGCCTCTTTCTATCCCTGACTTTTCATTTCTCAGAACCCTCTGACTTGAGATTTCCTCTGAATTTCAAGTCTAAGTGGGAGGCAAGAGAGTGGAGAAGAAGAAAGGAAGGGTCACTTCTTCCATCTCTACCCTCCCTTTCTAGCCTAGGACCAAGACTACCAGGAAGTTACCAGCATACAGGGCTTGATTTGGGAGATGTTGAAAGGCCCGTCCACCCCCCAAATATCCTCTCTGCCCCTGTTAATTCAATAACTGCAGTCGCTCCTTTGGGGACACATGGTCTCCAGAAGTCACCTGTGAATATTTAAATATGGCACCTGGGAAGTGAGTTGAATAAACTCGTTCTTATCCTTTAACTCCCATTAGATTGAATTTGCTTCCCATGGAGCAGATCCTTGGAGCACATAGATAGAATCTATTAAGGATTTTTTTAAAAAAGAAAGAGAGGAAGAAATAATGTAGGCAGGCCTGGGATGGCTCCAAATGTTAGGGCACAGAGTGTCCAGGGGCTATGACGTAGAGATGCCTGTGCACAAATAGAACCTGTTTCCTGATTGTGCCAATGACAGGCTCTGCCATGTTGCATTGAACAGGGCAGGCTGGAGCCAGCTGCAGGGCTGGGGAAAGGAGGCTGAGCTGAAGTGATGGCAAGACCCCTGACCACCATGATCCCTCAACCTGACCAAGCTGGGAAAGCTTGGCACTGCCCTTATGGTCCACCTCTGAGTGAGGTGAGCTTTGCAGCCCTTCAGGAGTGGAGTATGGCAAAAGCATCTCCCCACAGTAGCCTTGTCCAAGAGACACAAAGTGCCCTTCCTCTGATGTTTGCCCGTTGTAGCTTCTGGAGTGCAAAGCCAACTAGACAAAAGTGGGTGGCGTCAGAGTAGCTGAAGGTGGAATTGAGGGTAGCTGCCAGGGAACAGGGAGGGTTTAGATGCATCCACTTACAATCTCCCCCTAGGACCCTTCGCCTCAGAAGCCACTGGCTAATAGTCTTCCCCATCACTCTCAATCGTCAGGGCTTTGGTCTTTCTGGTTCTTCTGTCTCTGTTGCCCCCCACCTTTTATCCTGCAAGACTTAGCTCAGGCATCATCTCTCCGAAGCCTCCTATGAGGGAGTGGATAAAGGAATGAATATGCATAGTCCCTCAGACCTAGAATTATCCTCAATCTATCCAAGCACCTTCCATAATCCGTGAGTCAGCACGCTTTAGCTCAAAAGAGCTCCTGGAGGCCCAGAAGATGCCCAGGGAAAGTTGCAACCGATTACGTGTTGTCTCCTGGACTTGAGAGGATGGTCAGGATTGGGGTGGATGCACCCTACCCAGAGAGGCTCTGGGTGTAAAGACCAAAGGAGAGGGCTCAGGCACACTGCCTGGGCAAGTGGCTTTCCCTCTCTGGGCCTCTTTATCTGGAAAATGACTGGAGGACATTGAGACCCATCCAGCTATACTGTGTTCCCTCCCGCCACCCCCAAGCCTGCTTCCTGAAGCAGAGAGAGCCTGACTCAGTGGTTTCAGAATGCACAGACTTGTCACTTGCAAGGTCACCGGAAGTGATGCTGTTCATTCAGTGCTGAAAGGCATTCCTATTTAAAATCTTCCTCCTGAGGAGAAGAAACAGCTTCACAAAATGGGAAATGGAGCTGGTGCTCTGTGGTTGGCAGCTTCTGACATGTTCCCAGTGATCCCTGCCTCCTGGGATTCCCTCCTTGGGTGATTCCCTCCCCTAGTGGCTTGCTTCCAGCAAATAGAATATGGCTGTGGTGATGGGATGTCACTTCCGTATTAGGATATAGAAGACTGTGAATTCCGTCTTACTGGACTCTTTCTCCATCGTCTTCTTGGCTTGCTTGCGTTGATGAAGCAAACTGTCATGTTGGTGAGATCTATGCGGCAAGAACTGAGGGCAGCCTCTGGCCAACAGCCAGTGAGAAACTAAGGTCCTTAGTCCTACAGCCTTCGAGGAACTGACATCGTGGCATCATCATGCCACCAACCATGTGAGTGAACTTGGAAGCGTATCCTCCCCGAGTTGAGCCTTGACATGACCACAGCCTACCCAGCATCTTGATGGAAGCCTGTAAGAGACTCTGAAGTAGAGGACTGAGTGAAACTGTCTGAATCACTGACCCATAGAAATTGTTGTTGTTTTAAGCCTCTGAGATTTGGGATAATTTGTTGCACAGCAAGAGATAGCTAATACATGCTCCTAGGGTTTTGGAGAGCCATGGACGGAAGTCCTAAAAACCAAAGATATCCTAAAAATTTAGAAGTGCCTCCACCAGTATCAGAGAGGCAGGTGGAACATCATATGGTGTCACTAAGTGATCTCAGACATGTCACTGTCCCCCTCCCTGTCTCAGTGTCTTTATAAGGGGGTTGGGTTAGCACAATGGTTTTGGTGAATCACAACTTCAAGGTTTCGGGGACCACTGTCTTCCTCCACTTTAGTAATTTTGCTTTCTGTATCTATTGACTGAAAGATACAAAAATGACAAATAGCTACTCTAAATACAGTGGTGCTGTAACCAACTTTATTAGACCAATAACATTTCCGTACATTTGAGAATTTGTCATCCCTTTTACTGATTTAATCTGTAGGTGTAAGCAGGCAGGGAATGGCTGTGGATAGAGGGTGTTCTCATTGAGAACAACTAAGACAGGCCATTTTGGATCTTGCCTATGTACAGATGGTGAAGTAAGGTTAGGGCAGGGATGCTGGAGTCAGACGGCCTTGGGTTCACATCCCAGGTCTGCCCCTTCCCAGCTGTGTGCCCTTCAGGGCTTTCTCTCATAAGTCCTCAGTTTCTTCACCTCTGAAGTGGCGATTGGGGATCATAACACTTACCCCACAGTGTTGATATAAGAATTAAATTTGATAATGAACAGAACATACTGTACTTAGCAGCTAGTTAGTTCTCGGTAGTGGCACCTAACTCTAATAAACAAGCATTTATCACTGCATCATTACTGAAATATTAATGTACCAAGCTGACATTTATTGAGTGTTTACTATGTGCAAGGCACGGGGCCAAACTCTTGGTGCAGTGTTTCAGATGCCAATCGATAAAACTTACAGTCTGCAGGGTGGCCCTGTCTGTCCTCATCTCTTTGAGGTAAAGCAGACAGTTTTGTCCCCTGGATGCTTTGAGTCACTTGGATAGGCCACCCTATAGAGGACACTGGGGTGTCTGCTCTCAGGAGTCTGTCATATGGTCAGTGCTGTCCTGGGCCCAGCATCTTTCCTGTTCTCCAAGGGTCTGCTTTACCCTGGGCAGGGTGGGCGGTGTCTAGGAGGCTCCCCTGCCCAGTCAGGAGAAGTGGTGAGGGAGGGTCCCTGGGACTGTGAAGGCCCAGGGCCTCCATCCCTTCCCCAGAGACCACACCTTCATTGAAGCCCCATGTGCACATCTTCAACCCTGGACTCCACAGTGGTATCTTAAGCCCCTACAGGGGTGGGCAGGGATGAAGGAGGGTATTCTATAGTCTGAAATTGTGGTACCTTTTTTCTCTCTGCTGTCACTTCTAATAATATGTTTCTTTGAAAGGAAAGGGGCCCTCCGCATTATGACATAGAAAAGGTAGAGATTCTGGTTTCAGATGGAGTAGTGCTTAATTCTAGCTTCACCATTCACAGGCTGATATGAGCAACTTATATCACTTTGCTACATTCAATTTTCATCTGTGAAATAAGGGTCACAGTCCCTGCCTTTCAGGAGGTCATCTTGTGAGGCAAAGCGGTGGCCTGTACGTCAGGAGTTAAAATGAGATGCACAGAGTAGGTGCTCGGTACGTGATAGAGAATCATCTGGGCTTGATTCTCAGCTCTTTCCTGTGAGATCAGGGATGACATACTAGAACTAGCTCACAGTGTTGGGGCATACTATGTACTGGATAAATGTTAACTATTGTGATCATAATGTTTTTATGAAGATAGCTTTTCTCCCCCTAAATCATGCCTGACTTCCAAGACTTTCCCACTACCTCATGAAAGGGACACTGGATCCACAGGTGGGCTGGAACATACATTGTTTTTTCTCCCATAGTCCCAGAACTCCAATGTTAAGCTGGGCACATATGGGTGCTGCTAAATACTATGCTTACCAGCTCCCCTTGTAGCTAAATGTGGACATTTTACTAAGTTTACTAAGTTACATATCAGCAGACACTTAAAGAGAGGAGCCACACCCTTCTTTGTTACTTCCTCCATCCAGCTGCCTGGAATTTTGATATGATGGCTGTAGCTCTTGCAGACATCTTGGACTACAAGGATAAAAACCATACCCCAGGGAAGAAAGAGGGTAAACTGGAAGGGGCCTAACCACCTCATGTGTCTCCATATAAGGTCTGTCTACCTCCAGACTTCTTTTTATAAGAATAAACCTCTGTCTCATTTAAACCACTGCTCTTTTGACTTTCTCTGTTATATTTAGCAAAACCTCATCTCAATGGATACAAATAGAAAGGCTTTCCTTTCCAAATAGTTAAAAACCTTGTCTTCCAGGAATTTATTCAAAGAGTATAATCATATAATGCTTAAAGTCATGTGGACAAAGATACTCCATATAATTTTTTTTATTATTGCAAAGAAAATGGATATAACCTACATTTCCACCAGTAGAGGAGAGGTTAGATGTAAGATGGTTACAGAATAGAACAGTGGAGAGGATCTTCAAGATGGCGGAGGAGTAAGACATGGAGATCACCTTCCTCCCCACAAATACATCAAAACTACATCTACATGTGGAACAACTCCTACAGAACATGTACTGAATGCTGGCAGAAGACCTCAGACTTCCCAAAAGGCAAGAAACTCCCCACGTACCTGGCTGTGTGGCTGACAGGGTCTTGGTGCTCTAGTCGGGTGTCAGGCCTGAGCCTCTGAGGTGGCAGAGACGAGTTCAGGACATTGGACCACCAGAGACCTCCGGCCCCACATAATATCAATTGGCAAGAGCTCTCCCGGAGATCTCCGTACCAATGCTAAGACCCAGCTCCACTCAACAACCAGCAAGCTACAGTGCTGGACACCCCATGCCAAACAACTAGCAAGACAGGGACACAACCCCACGCATTAGCATAGAGGCTGCCTAAAATCATAATAAGTTCACAGACACCCCAAAATACATCACCAGACATGGTCCTGCCCACCAGAAAGACAAGATCCAGCCTCATCCACCAGAACACAGGCACCAGTCCCCTCTACCAGGAAGCCTACACAACCCACTGAAACAACCTTACCCACTGGGGGCAGACACCAAAAACAATGAGAACTATGAACCTGCAGCCTGCGAAAAGGAGACCCCAAACACAGTAAGTAAAGCAAAGTGACAAGACAGAGATATATGCAGCAGATGAAGGAGCAAAGTAAAAACCCACCAGACCAAACAAATGAAGAGGAAATAGGCAGTCTACCTGAAAAAGAATTCAGAGTAATGATAGTAAAGATGATCCAAAATTTTGGAAATAGGATGGAGAAAATACAAGAAACGTTTAACAAGGACCTAGAAGAATTAAGAGCAAACAAACAATGATGAACAACACAATAAATGAAATTAAAAATTCTCTAGAAGGAATCAATAGCAGAATAACTGAGGCAGAAGAACGGATAAATGACCTGGAAGATAAAATACTGGAAATAACTACTGCAGAGCAGAATAAAGAAAAAAGAATGAAAAGAATTGGGGAGTCTCAGAGACCTCTGGGACAACATTAAATGCACCAACGTGTGAATTGTAGGGGTCCCAGAAGAAGAGGAGAAAAAGAAAGTGACTGAGAAAATATTTGAAGAGATTATATTGAAGATTTCCCTAATATGGGAAAGGAAACAGTCAAGTCCAGGAAGCACAGAGAGTCCTGTACAGGATAAATCCAAGGAGAAACACACCAAGATGCATATTAATCAAACTATCAAAAATTAAATACAAAGAAAAAATATTGAAAGCAACAAGGGAAAAGCAACTAATAATATACAAGGGAATCCCCATAAGGTTAACAGCTGATCTTTCAGCAGAAACTCTGCAAGACAGAAGGGAGTGTCAGGTTATATTTAAAATGATAAAAGGGAAAAACCTACAACCAAGATTACTCTACGCAGCAAGGATCTCATTCAGATTCGATGGAGAAATTAAAACCTTTACAGACAAACAAAAGCTAAGAGAATTCAGCACCACCAAATCAGCTTTACAACAAATGCTAAAGGAACTTCTCTAGTCAGGGAACACAAGAGAAGGAAAAGACCTACAGTAACAAACCCAAAATAATTAAGAAAATGGTAATAGTAACGTACATATCAATAATTACCTTAAATGTAAATGGATTAAATGCTCCAACCAAAAGACATAGAGTGGCTAAATGGATACAAAAACAAGACCTGTACATATGCTGTCTACAAGAGACCCACTTCAGACCTAGGGACACATACAGACTGAAAGTGAGGGGATGGAAAAAGATATTCTATGCAAATGGAAATCAAAAGAAAGCTGGAGTAGCAATTCTCATCTCAGATAAAATAGACTTTAAAATAAAGAATGTTACCAGAGACAAAGAAGGACACTACATAATGGTCAAGGAATCAATCCAAGAAGAAGATATAACAATTGTAAATATTTATGCACCCAGCATAGGAGCACCTCAATACATAAGGCAAATGCTAACAGCCATAAAAGGGGAAATAGACAGTAACACAATAATAGTATGGGACTTTAACACCCCACTTTCACCAATGGACAGATCATCCAAGATGAAAATAAATAAAGAAACAAGCTTTAAATGACACATTAAACAAGATAGACTTAATTGATATGTATAGGACATTCCATCCAAAAACAACAGAATACACTTTCTTCTCAAGTGCTCATGGAACATTCTGCAGGATAGATCATATCTTGGGTCACAAATCAAGCCTTGATAAGTTTAAGAAAATTGAAATCATACCAAGTATCTTTTCTGACCACAATGCTGTGAGACTAGATATCAATGACAGGAAAAAATCTGTAAAAAATACAAACACATGGAGGCTAAACAATACGCTACTAAATAACCATGAGATCACTGAAGAAATGAAAGAGGAAATCAAAAAATACCTAGAGACAAATGACAATGAAAACACGATGACCCAAAACCTATGGGATGCAGCAAAAGCAGTTCTAAGAGGGAAGTTTATAGCAATAAAATCCTACCTCAAGAAACAAGAAACATCTCAAATAAACAACCTAACCTTACACCTAAAGCAATTAGAGAAAGAAGAACAAAAAAACCCCAAAGTTAGCAGAAGGAAAGAAATCATAGAGATCAGATCAGAAATAAATGAAAAAGAAATGAAGGAAATGATAGCAAAGATCAATAAAACTAAAAGCTGGTTCTTTGAGAAGATAAACAAAATTGATAAACCATTAGCCAGACTCATCAAGAAAAAAAGGGAGAAGACTCAAATCAACAGAATTAGAAATGAAAAAGGAGAAGTAACAACTGACACTGCAGAAATACAAAGGATCATAAGAGATTACTACAAGCCACTATATGTCAATAAAATGGACAACCTGGAAGAAATGAACAAATTCTTAGAAAAGCACAACCTTCCAAGACGGAACCAGGAAGAAATAGAAAATATAAACAGACCAATCACAAGCACTGAAATTGAAACGGTGATTAAAAATCTTCCAACAACAAAAGCCCAGGACCAGATGGCTTCACAGGCAAATTCTATCAAACATTTAGAGAAGAGCTAACATCTATCCTTCTCAAATTCTTCCAAAATATAGCAGAGGGAGGAACACTCCCAAACTCATTCTATGAGGCCACCATATCACCCTGATACCAAAACCAGAGAAAGATTTCACAAAGAAAGAAAACTACAGGCCAATATCACTGATGAACATAGATGCAAAAATCCTCAACAAATTACTAGCAAACGGAATCCAACAACACATTAAAAGGATCATACACCATGATCAAGTGGGGTTTATCCCAGGAATGCAAGGATTCTTCAATATACGCAAATCAATCAATGTGATACACCATATTAACAAATTGAAGGAGAAGAACCATATGATCATCTCAATAGATGCGGAAAAAGCTTTCGACAAAATTCAACTCCCATTTATGATAAAAACCCTCCAGAAAGTAGGCATAGAGTGAACTTACCTCAACGTAATAAAGGCCATATATGACAAACCCACAGCCAACATCGTTCTCAATGGTGAAAAACTGAAATCATTTCCACTAAGATCAGGAACAAGACAAGTATGATAAAAACCCTCCAGAAAGTAGGCATAGAGTGAACTTACCTCAACATAATAAAGGCCATATATGACAAACCCACAGCCAACATCGTTCTCAGTGGTGAAAAACTGAAACCATTTCCACTAAGATCAGGAACAAGACAAGGTTGCCCACTCTCACCACTATTATTCAACAGAGTTTTGGAAGTTTTAGCCACAACAATCAGAGAAGAAAAAGAAGTAACAGGAATCAAAATCAGAAAAGAAATGGCCATCATCAAAAAATCTACAAACAATAAATGCTGGAGAGGGTGTGGAGTAAAGGGAACCCTCTTGCACTGTTGGTGGGAATGTAAATTGATACAGCCACTACGGAGAACAGTATGGAGGTTCCTCAGAAAACTAAAAATAGAACTACCATACGACCCAGCAATCCCACTACTGGGCATATACCCTGAGAAAACCATAATTCAATGAGAGTCATGTACCACAATGTTCATTGCAGCTCTATTTACAATAGCCAGGACATGGAAGCAACCTAAGTGTCCATCGACAGATGAATGGGTGAAGAAGCTGTGGCACATATATACAATGGAATATTACTCAGCCATAAAAAAAAATGAAATTGAGTTATTTGTGGCGAGGTGGATGGTCCTAGAGACTGTCATACAGAGTGAAGTAAGTCAGAAAGAGAAGAACAAATACCGTATGCTAACACATATATATGGAACCTAAAAAAAAAAAAAAATGGTTTTGAAGAACCTAGGGGCAGGACAGAAATAAAGATGCAGACATAGAGAATGGACTTGAGGACATGGGGAGGGGGAAGGGTAAGCTGGGATGAAGTGAGAGAGTGGCATGGACATATATACACTACCAAATGTAAAATAGCTAGCTAGTGGGAAGCAGCCGCATAGCACAGGGAGATCAGCTCGGTGCTTTGTGACCACCTAGAGGGGTGAGATAGGGAGGGTGGGAGGGAGATGCAAGAGGGAGGAGATATGGGGATGTATGTATATGTATAGCTGATTCACTTTGTTATACAGCAGAAACTAACACACCATTGTAAAGCAATTATACTCCAATAAAGAGGTTAAAAAAAATTCATGTTTAGATATGCAGTTAGTTTTCTGTTGTATAATAAACTACCCCAAAATTTAGTGACTCAAAAGTAACATTTACTGTCTCCCAGTTTCTGAGTGTCTGTGATCATGAGCGGCATGGCTGGGTGGTCCTGGCTCAGGGCCTCTCAGGAGGCTGCTGTCTAGATGTCAGGCAGGGCTGTGTTCATCTGAAGGCTGAACAGGGGCTGGAGGAGCCACTTCTAAGATGATTCGCTCACCCTGACAAGTTAGTGCTGATGGTTGGAGGGGCCTCAGTTCCTTGTCACGTGCATCTCTCTAAAGGGCTGCTTGAGTGTCCTCACAACATAGTAGGTACTTCCTCCAAAGCAAGTAACTCGAGGGAGAGCAAGCAGAAGCCCCACTGTGTTTTGTGGTCTAGCCTCAGAAGCCACACAACGTCAGGTCTGTAGCATCCTGTCTGTTACACAGGTCAGTCCTGTGTAGGGTGAGAGAGGGCTACACAAGGACACGATTACTAGGAGGCACAGATCACCAGGGCCATCTTGGAGACTGGCTACCATAATAGGCAACTAATGAAAATCTATTTTTAAAATGACATGAAATTAGCGTTATTTCAGAAAATTTGAGATGTGATCACTAAAAAAAAACAGTCTACTGAACTATTTTTGTTTAAGGTCATGTTGGCTCCTAATGTCAAAGGAAGGGGGGGGCCCAGGCTTTGCGTTCATTCCAGACATGGGGTTAATTAACTCAGAATATCACTGGTTGTGCTTTGACACATCACTTAATCTTCCTGTGCCTCCGATTCCTCACTGTAGCGTGGAGAGTAATAATAGCCACCTTCCTGGGTGTCCTTAGGGGCAAAGGTGAACAGTCCCCATCCCAGCTGGTAGCCACTCCAAAACGTAGCAGTGAAGGGGTTGAACCCTGGTGTTACCAGTTATTGGCCACTGGACTTTGGGCAAGTTTCTTCACCTCTCTGTGGCTCTCTGCTTCTGTAAAATGGCAATAATAATATTCTCTGCCTCACAAGATTGTGATGAAGATTGAATGAGTTAATTCTTATAAAGTGCTTAGCACTGTGTCTGGCACATTCTAAGTGCTGTGTTGGTGTTTGTGAAATAAAACATAGTCTAGGTATATAGTAGGTATTTAATAATGGGTAGCTGTTTCCACTCTGTCCAGGCTTGTGTCCCATAACAGACTGAAGGTATCAGAACATAATGGAAAAAAATACCCTGGTGAGTAGATCCCTTTAGAATGTAGGGTGGGAGCCTCCCTGTATGTCTAATGTGTTTGCTATTCCTTGGCTTTTCACAGCCTCAGATTTACCCAGGCTCCCTTCCTATTTTTAAATTTGTCTTTACTTTTCCACGATTAGATGAACAGCTGTAGCCCCTGGCCCCAGGGTCCCCGAGGCTCTGAGCGTTTATGAGTCATTCATCATGGGATGGGAATGAATGAATTTTGCTAACCAAAAGGTGAGCCCGCCACCTGAACTTGTGACCTGAAAGCCACGGAAAGAAAATGCAATTCCCTTTTAGAATGTCTCCGTTAGCCCAGCTCTTGTTCCCAAACGTCAATCGGCAGAAAGGCCTCCACGAGGCCCCTTCTGCTCAAGTACCATGTTGAGTTGGCGGTTGCCGGGTTTGGAGCAGCGAGCACTGGTCCTAGCCCTGGTCCGAGAAGATCCCACATGCTGTGGACAACTAAGCCCGTGCACCACAACTACTGAGCCTGTGCTCTAGAGCCCACAAGCCACAACCACTGAGCCCGCGAGCCACAACTACTGAAGCCCACGTGCCTAGAGCCCGTGCCCCTCAACAAGAGAGGCCACCACAGTGAGAAGCCCACGTACCTCAACGAAGAGTAGCCCCCTCTCGCTGCAACTAGAGAAAGCCCGCACACAGCAACGAAGACCCAACGCAGCCAAAAATAAATAAATTAAAATAAATAAAGTAAAAATAAATAAATAAATAAATCACAAATCCATTTATTTATTTCACAGACATTTACTCCTACCTGTTCATCCCCATTTCATCCTGTTACATTCATTCATCTATCCATCTGCCTGTCCATTCATCCTCCTATCCATCTGTTCGCTCATCCACACATTCATTCACTCAAATATTGATTGAGCTACGACTGTCTGCTGTGTTCCAACGATGGAAAGCTGGGGTCCTTGCTCTCAAGTAGCTCATAATCCAGGTTCAGCCTATGCTGTTGAGTGTCACGTCACACTCAGATGTACAAAGCTTAGCTCAGCCAGGTTTAATTCACTAGGTTGACAGCTCTGTTATTAAAGAAGCTTTTCCCTAAGGTTTTTCCTCATTTAGTAGCAAGCTACTATGGTTAAACCATTAGTTTAACCTCTCATCATGTTCAAATCTGTTCTGTTGAAATAAATCCACAATTAACATCTGTCTATAGTCCATCCATTTTATGTGAGCCATACAGCCCAGCCAACATGCTCCGACCACCTCTGGGTTGTTACATGTCTTAGAGGGCAGAGCCAGCACCCTAGGCAGACAAAGCTGCCTTTACCACCTGGGTTGGGTGATTTCTCCAGAAGTGCTTTAACCTCATCTAATTGGCCTCAACAGTGAGCAGTTAATGAAGTGGAACCACTTTGAAAGCACCATAAATAAAAGGCCGGGAACCTGAGACTGAAGTGAACCAGAGGTTACAGTAATAATGATGAATTGTTTCTCCTAGAGGGTTTTTGTTGTTATTGGGTTTTTTAAAAGGAGCTAGTTAGCATCTCTCAGCCATGATGACCCCACATGGGGGTAAAGGTGGGAGATGGTAGGGATTCTGTTTGCAATTGGTGAGGTCTGATAGATTTTGGGCGGGAGAGGAGTCATGAGTCATTTCTAAGGAGCTGTGAACAGTGCCTGGCACTGAAATAGCTGTTGAGTCAATGAAGGAATGCTTTCCAGAGTGGAGCAGAATGAATCTGGAGTTTGGAATGGGATGTAGCTCGGTATCTTGAAACTGGGCATGTACACAGCTTAACCTTGCTCAGCCTTGATTTCTACATCTATTAAATAGGGATGAGCATAGTGCCCACGTTTTGGGGCTGTTGTGTGGACTAAATGAGATAACATACTGTTTACGTTTATCCCCAGTTTACGTTTTATCCGCAGTTATTGGCCTGGGCCTGAAACGTTGTGGAACATATCATATGCCGTTCTTTTGCCCTGTAAACACTCATCTTAGACATTCTATTGGAATGTAAGTTCACTGAATAAGATAGGTTCTGTTTATTTCTGCATCCCCTAGATGAGTTTCTGGCTTACAGTAGGTGCTTAAATCTCAAATAAAGATGACACAGTTTGCTTTGCTTTTCTTCTCTGTGGTAGATTAACTGTATCAATGGGCCCAACTCTTCACACACACACACACACACACACACACACAGAGTATCCATGCCCTTTGCCATGTGTCTTTGTATTTTCTTTCACTAAAGAATCACTTACTTCTAAGTCTGGACCTGTGCCATGTTTTGGCCAACGGGATATTAGATGTGACACATGCAGAGGCTTGAAAAGATAACTCCACTCTTGCTCTTGCTCCTATTCCATTGCCATGAGAAGATGCTCAGGCTAGCCTGGTGGAGGGTGAGAGGCATGTAGAGAAGAGTTGAGTCATCTGACAATCATCTATCCATCATGAGAGTGAGCTGGGCTACTGCCAGCACTGCCCAGCCAAGCCCAGCCTAAATCAAAGACCCACAGACTCATGAGTGAAATAAATGCTTATTGTTTTCAGCAACAAACATTTGGGGTACTTTGTTACAAAGCATCATTGTGGCAATAAATAGCTGATACACCCCCTCTTTGATTAATATCTGGGATAGATCTTAAAAAGGGGCCAGGAGAAATAATGAAATACTTCTTGTCATTTTTTTTTCTTTTTATCACCTCTGGGAAAATATTTGATCGGGGGAAGCTGGCATTAAATGATTATTACTTAAATGACTTGAAGCACTATGAATTGGAAAGTCTCAGCCATCTCTATTGGGTTGTCTCTCTTAGATAGAGTGTAGTCAGCTGGAATAATAATGTTAATAATAGTAAAATCTTACCCCCACATCACTTTAATACTTAGAAAACTTTCAGATGCTTTCTCTAAATTACTCTGATTTTCTCAGGAACACTATTCCTGATAGGTAAGGTGACTCAGGCAGGGTCACACAGCTAGCAAATCGTAGAAAGAACTCTTGATAGAAGGTGTATTCATTTTCCGTGGCTGCTGTAACAAATTAATACAAACTTAGTGGCTTAAAACCACACAGATGTATGGTTTTACAGTTCTATAGGTTAGAAGTCTGACAGTCTCAAAATCAAGGTGTCGAGGAGGGCTGCATTTTTTTCTGGAGGATATAGAGGCAAATCTGTTTCCTAGTTGTTTCCAGCTTCTAGATGCTGCCCATGTTCCTTGGTTCCTCCCTCTTCTGAGCCAGCAACATTGCACTCTCTGGTCATTCATTTGTAGTTGTATCTCTCTGACTGACTACAGTCAGGAAAGTTCCTCCACTTTTAAGGATTCACACAATTAGATTGGGCTCACCTGGAAATCCTGGATACTCTCCCATGTCAAGGTCCTTCACCTTAATCACATTTGCAAAGTTCCTTTTGCATGTAATGTAGCATATTCACAGGCTCCAGCAACTAGGATGTGGACATCTTTGCAGGACCACTATTTTGCCTGCCATGCAAAGGGTCATCTACATTTCCAGTAACTCATTTCGTCAGGATTTGGCAGGCTACTGCCCGCCCCCCTTTCTTCTTCATTTTTTTTTTCTGGACAATGGTGCAGTAGCTATAGTTCCACAACTCCAGTGGTTGTAAAATCTCGGCGTTTGGCCAAGTGGAAGAAAAAACGGTAAGCACTCCCCAAAACAGATCTTGAGACAGAGTTGGCTTTGAGTACTTGGAGTCCAAGATATTTTATATTCCTATAAAATCACTTAGTGTTAGCTACAGACATGTTTCTGATTAAAATAGTCCAAAGGGTATGTTCCTTCTGCATATATTGCTTACTCATCTCTATTAGTGTAAAGGGACCAGACTTGTAGTAGAAATGGATTTATTTGATGGTGGGGTAGCAGCAGCAGAAATTACTTCATGCAAATGAAGCCTGGCAGTGTGACTTCATGAATAAGAAATGAGCCGGCACCTCCTCTCCCCACAGGCGATGGTGTGCACTGGGAAATTAATTGTGGCATTGGTTGGGTGGCCTGGCTTCTCTGACAGGGTTTCAGGCAGACACAGAGATGCTTCCCGTCACCCAATTGGATATCAAGTATTTATGTCCTTTATAGCTTTGCTCTGTGTTGTAAGTGAACCATGGGTGGGTCTCAAGTCTCCCAGAAGCTTCTGGAGAGACTTTCAAAACTTAAGAACTCATGGTGGGAGCCAATATGGCACTGAGCCACACATAACGGCCATGAGTTCAGATCATCTCTGAGTTGAAGAGACTTAAGATGCCCTGGCTTTTTTGAATGACAGTATGCCTTAGTGGTTAAGTGCATAGTCTCAGGAGCCAAAACATCTGGGTTCAAGTCCCTGCTCTCCTCCTCTCTAGCTACATGACTTTTGGCAAGTTACCTAATCATTCTATGCCTCAGTTTCCCTATCTTCTAATTAGAGACTATAATAGCTCTTACCTCATAGGGTTGTTGTGTGTTAAAGCACTTAGAAAGAATTTCACTGACACGAGGCTTTGGAAGTGCCAGATGATGTTACTGTAGACAAAATTAAAATGAACGATGAGTGCTCTTTGCTGCTGATGGTTATAGGTGTTCATAGTGTCATCAAGATGAAATAGAAAAATAAGACTAAAAACAGGAAGTCTTGGGTTCCAGCCCCACATGTTGGTGCCCCACTGTCTAGGCAATTCATTTACCTTGCTCTGCCTCTGTTTCTTCATCTCTTGGATGAGGTAATGATTGTTCCAGTCATATCTTATTGCATAACAAATCACCTCAAAATTTAGTAGCTTAAAATAGCAGCCATCTTTTTATAATTTACAATCTTGTGGGTCAAGGATTCAGACAAGGATCTGCCGAACAATTCTTCTGCTCCACGTGGCTTTAACTAAGACCAATCATGGAATTCAACCAGTGATGAGCTGGTTGGGTGGGTTTCATTCACATGTATGGTGCTTTGGCTGAGGAATGACCTGAAGGCTGGGCTCAGCTGGGACTGTCAACTGGAGCATCTACATGTGGCCGCATCAGCATGGTGGCTTCAGGGTTTGACATCCAATGTTCCCAGAGACAGCGTTCCAGATCATAGGGAATGGGAGCTGCCAGCTTCATAAAGCCTCACTTTACAAAGTGGCACAGTGTCACTTCTGCCATATTCTACTGATCAGAGTAGACATAGAGCCTACACAGATTCAAGGGGTTGGGACATAGACTTCACCCCTGGATAGGAGGAATGCCACAGGGTTTGCAATCTTTAATCTCTTCCGTGATCCTGTTCTTATGACCATGATGTGTGGATACAAAGTACTGGGTAAACACGGTGCTTGTTAAAGTGAGCTATATATTGTCTTTTTCAAAGATCTCTTCTAGGCGTATGATGGTGACATACATGCAGGAGCTATCAAGGCTTTGACCCTACTATGTGATAGAAATCTGGGGCTCCCCACCTGTCAAAGATTCCAGGCCTAATGGAAGAAGCAAACTAAATATTTTGTTCATGTCAGAGCTGTGTAAAAATGAAACGTGTTGCCTTTGTGAGAGAGTGAATTCCCTGTCACGAGAGGTATTCAAGTCCAAACTGAATAACCACTCCTTAAAGATTTTCAGAGCAGGAGGCCGAGTTCCTGGCGGGCTCAGGGAGGAGTCTCCGTGTTGGGCTGCTGGGCTAGAGAGGCCATCATGAGGGCAGTGGAGCACCCAGTGAGCAGGTGGCCCCCCTCTAGGACTCAGGCCTCCCAGTCCACAACCCCAAACCGACTCTTTGTTTTTTAATTTTTACTAATATCTTGCAAAATATCTAGACTAAATATATATAGCTACCTGTTATTTTAATCAAAGTAACTTCTGGTTTTCTGAGTAATGTTTATATTTCTAATATTTGTTCAGCAAATCATTCAACTGTTGACTGAAAAAAAAAAGTAGAACTTGAAAGCTGAGAATTATGTTTTATTTGGGGAATTTTCTGAGGACTTAAGCCCAGAAGACAGGCTCCCATAAAGCTCTGAGGGACTGCTCCAAAACGAGGTGTCCTCCACTATTCTTCAGCTGCCTAATCAAATCACCCCATTTGGATCCTTCTGAGAACAGCAGAATCAATCAGCCGTGTGACTGACAGGGTCTTGGTGTTCCAGCCGGGTGTGAGGCCTGAGCCTCTGAGGTGGGAGAGCTGAGTTCAGGACATTGGACCACAAGAGACCTCCCAGCCTCACGTAATAACAATCGGAGAGAGCTCTCCCAGAGATCTCTGTCTCAATGCTAAGACCCAGCTCCACTCAACGACCAGCAAGCTCCAGTGCTGGACACCCCATGCCAAATAACTAGCAAGACAGGAACACAACCCCACCCATTAGCAGAGAGGCTGCTAAAATCATAATAAGTTCACAGACACCCCAAAACACACCACCGGACATGATTCTGCCCACCAGAAAAACAAGATCCAGCCGCATCCACCAGAACACAGGCACCAGACCCCTCCACCAGGAAGCTTACACAACCCACTGAACCAACCTTACCCACTGGGGGCAGACACCAAAAACAACGGGAACTACGAACCTGCAGCCTGTGAAAAGGAGACCCCAAACACAGTAAGTTAAGCAAAGTGACAAGACAGAGAAATACGCAGCAGATGAAGGAGCAAATTAAAAACCCACCAGACCAAACAAATGAAGAGGAAATAGGCAGTCTACCTGAAAAAGAATTCAGAGTAATGATAGTAAAGATGATCCAAAATCTTGGCAATAGAATGGAGAAAATACAAGAAACGTTTAACAAGCACCTAGAAAAACTAAAGAGCAAACAAACAATGATGAACAGCACAATAAATGAAATTAAAAATTCTCTAGAAGGAATCAATAGCAGAATAACTGATGCAGAAGAACGGATAAGTGACCTGGAAGATAAAATAGTGGAAATAACTACCGCAGAGCAGAATAAAGAAAAAAGAATGAAAAGAATTGAGGACAGTCTCAGGAACCTCTGGGACAACATTAAACGCACCAACATTTGAATTATAGGGGTCCCAGAAGAAGAAGAGAAAAAGAAAGGGACTGAGAAAATATTTGAAGAGATTATAGTTGAAGACTTCCCTAATATGGGAAAGGAAACAGTCAGTCAAGTCCAGGAAGTGCAGAGAGTTCCATACAGGATAAATCCAAGGAGAAACATGCCAAGACACATATTAATCAAACTATCAAAAATTAAATACAGAAAGTATATATATTAAAGGCAGCAAGGGAAAAACAACAAATAACATGCAAGGGAAAAACAACAAATAACATACAAGGGAATCCCCATAAGGTTAACAGCTGATCTTTCAGCAGAAACTATGCAAGCCAGAATGGAGTGGCAGGACATATTTAAAGTGATGAAAGGGAAAAACCTACAACCAAGATTACTCTACGCAGCAAGGATCTCATTCAGATTCGATGGAGAAATTAAAATCTTTACAGACAAACAAAAGCTAAGAGAATTCAGCACCACCAAATCAGCTTTACAACAAATGCTAAAGAAACTTCTCTAGGCAGGAAACACAAGAGAAGGAAAAGACCTACAGTAACAAACCCAAAATAATTAAGAAAATTGTAATAGTAATGTACATATCAATAATTACCTTAAATGTAAATGGATTAAATGCTCCAACCAAAAGACATAGAGTGGCTAAATGGATACAAAAACAAGACCTGTATATATGCTGTCTACAAGAGACCCACTTCAGACCTAGGGACACATACAGACTGAAAGTGAGGGGATGGAAAAAGATATTCCATGCAAATGGAAATCAAAAGAAAGCTGGAGTAGCTATACTCATATCAGATAAAATAGACTTTAAAATAAAGAATGTTACAAGAGACAAAGAAGGACACCACATAATGATCAAGGGATCAATCCATGAAGAAGATATAACAATTGTAAATATTTATGCACCCAACATAGGAGCACATCAATATGTAAGGCAAATGCTAACAGCCATAAAAGGGGAAATTGACAGCAACACAATCATAGTAGGGGACTTTAACACTCCAGTTTCACCAACGGACAGATCATCCAAAATGAAAATAAATAAGGAAACAAGCTTTAAATGACATATTAAACAAGATGGACTTAATTGATATGTATAGGACATTCCATCGAGAAACAACAGAATACACTTTCTTCTCAAGTGCTCATGGAACATTCTGCAGGATAGATCATATCTTGGGTCACAAATCAAGCCTTGATAAATTTAAGAAAACTGAAATCATACCAAGTATCTTTTCTGACCACAACGCTGTGAGACTAGATATCAATGACAGGAAAAAATCAGTGAAAAATACAAACACAGGGGCTTCCCTGGTGGCGCAGTGGTTGAGAATCTGCCTGCCAATGCAGGGGACATGGGTTCGAGCCCTGGTCTGGGAAGATCCCACATGCCGCGGAGCAACTGGGCCCGTGAGCCACAACTACTGAGCCTGCGCGTCTGGAGCCTGTGCTGTGCAACAGGAGAGGCCGCGACGGTGGGGGGCCCGTGCACCGCGATGAAGAGTGGCCCCCGCTCGCTGCAACTAGAGAAAGCCCTCGCACAGAAATGAAGACCCAACACAGCCATAAATAAATAAATTAATTAATTAAAACAAACAAACAAACAAACACATGGAGGCTAAACAATACGCTACTAAATAACCATGAGATCACTGAAGAAATGAAAGAGGAAATCAAAAAATACCTAGAAACAAATGACAATGAAAACACGATGACCCAAAACCTATGGGATGCAGCAAAAGCAGTTCTAAGAGGGAAGTTTATAGCAATACTATCCTACCTCAAGAAACAAGAAACATCTCAAATAAACAACCTAACCTTACACCTAAAGCAATTAGAGAAAGAAGAACAAAAAAACCTCAACGTTAGCAGAAGGAAAGAAATCATAAAAATCAGATCAGAAATAAATGAAAAAGAAATGAAGGAAATGATAGCAAAGATCAATAAAACTAAAAGCTGGTTCTTTGAGAAGATAAACAAAATTGATAAACCATTAACCAGACTCATCTAGAAAAAAAGGGAGAAGACTCAAATCAACAGAATTAGAAATGAAAAAGGAGAAGTAACAACTGACACTGCAGAAATACAAAGAATCATAAGAGATTACTACAAGCAACTATATGTCAATAAAATGAACAACCTGAAAGAAATAGACAAATTCTCAGAAAAGCACAACCTTCTGAGACTGAACCAGGAAGGAATAGAAAATATAAACAGACTAATCACAAGCACTGAAATTGAAACGGTGATTAAAAATTTCCAACAAACTAAAGCCCATGACCAGATGGCTTCACAGGCAAATTCTATCAAACATTTAGAGAAGAGCTAACACCTATCCTTCTCAAACTCTTCCAAAATATAGCAGAGGGAGGAACACTCCCAAACTCATTCTATGAGGCCACCATCACCCTGATACCAAAACCAGAGAAAGATTTCACAAAAAAAGAAAACTACAGGCCAATATCACTGATGAACATAGATGCAAAAATCCTTAACAAAATACTAGCAAACAGAATCCAACAGCACATTAAAAGGCTCATACATGATGATCAAGTGGGGTTTATCCCAGGAATGCAAGGATTCTTCAATATATGCAAATCAATCAATGTGATAAACCATATTAACAAATTGAAGGAGAAAAACCATATGATCATCTCAATAGATGCAGAAAAAGCTTTCAACAAAATTCAACACCCATTTATGATAAAAACCCTCCAGAAAGTAGGCATAGAGGGAACTTACCTCAACATAATAAAGGCCATATATGACAGACCCACAGCCAACATTGTCCTCAATGGTGAAAAACTGAAACCATTTCCACTAAGATCAGGAACAAGACAAGGTTGCCCACTCTCACCACTATTATTCAACATAGTTTTGGAAGTGTTAGCCACAACAATCAGGGAAGAAAAAGAAATAAAAAGAATACAAACTGGAAAAGAAGAAGTAAAACTGTCACTGTTTGCAGATGACATGATACTATACATAGAGAATCCTAAAGATGCTACCAGAAAACTAGTAGAGCTAATCAATGAATTTAGTAAAGTAGCAGGATACAAAATTAATGCACAGAAATCTCTTGCATTCCTATACACTAATGATGAAAAATCTGAAAGAGAAATTAAGGAAACACTCCCATTTACCATTGCAACAACAACAAAAAATACCTAGGAATAAACTACCTAAGGAGACAAAAGACCTGTATGCAGAAAACTATAAGACACTGATGAAAGAAATTAGAGATGATACAAACAGATGGAGAGATATACCATGTTCTTGGATTGGAAGAATCAACATTGTGAAAATGACTATACTACCCAAAGCAATCTACAGATTCAATGCAATCCCTATCAAACTACCAATGGCATTTTTCACAGAACTAGAACAAAAAAATTCACAATTTGTATGGACACAAAAGACACCGAATAGCCAAAGCAGTGTTGAGAAAGAAAAAAGGAGCTGGAGGAATCAGGCTCCCTGGCTTCAGACTATACTAGGAAGCTACAGTAATCAAGACAGTATGGTACTGGCACAAAAACAGAAATATAGATCAATGGAAAAGCATAGAAAGCCCAGAGATAAACCCACGCACATATGGTCACCTTATCTTTGATAAAGGAGGCAAGAATATACAATGGAGAAAAGACAGCCTCTTCAATAAGTGGTGCTGGGAAAACTGGACAGCCACATATAAAAGAATGAAATTAGAACATTCCCTGACACCATACACAAAAATAAATTCAAAATGGATTAAAGACCTAAATATAAGGCCAGACACTATAAAACTGTTAGAGGAAAACATAGGCAGAACTCTCTATGACATAAATCACAGCAAGATGCTTTTTGACCCACCTCCTAGAGAAATGGAAATAAAAACAAAAATAAACAAATGGGACCTAATGAAACTTAAAAGCTTTTGCACAGCAAAGGAAACCATAAACAAGACGAAAAGACAACCCTCAGAATGGGAGAAAATGTTTGCAAGCGAAACAACTGACAAAGAATCAATCTCCAAAATTTAGAAGCAGCTCATGCAGCTCAATATCAAAAAAACAAACAACCCAATCCAAAAATGGGCAGAAGACCTAAATAGACATTTCTACAAAGAAGATATACAGATTGCCAACAATCACATGAAAGGATGCCAACATCACTAATCATTAGAGAAATGCAAATCAAAACTACGTTGAGGTATCCTCACACCGGTCAGAATGGCTATCATCAAAAAATCTACAAACAAGAAATGCTGGAGAGGGTGTGGAGAAAAGGGAACCCTCTTGCACTGTTGGTGGCAAGTAAATTAATACAGCCACTATGGAGAACAGTGTGGAGGTTCCTTAAAAAACCAAATATAGAACTGCCATATGGCCCAGCAATCCCACTACTGGGCATATAACCTGAGAAAACCATAAATCAAAAAGAGTCCTGTACCACAATGTTCATTGCAGCAGTATTTACAATAGCCAGGACATAGAAGCATCCTAAGTGTCCATCGACAGATGAATGGATAAAGAAGATGTGGCACATATATGCAATGGAATATTACTCAGCCATAAAAAGAAACGAAATTGAGTTATTTGTAGTGAGGTGGATGGTCCTAGAGACTGTCATACAGAGTGAAGTAAGTCCGAAAGAGGAAAAAGAAATACCATATGCTAACACATACATATGGAATCTAAAAAAAAAAAAGAAAAGGTTCTGAAGAACCTAGGGGCAGGACAGGAATAAAGATGCAGACATAGAGAATGGACTTGAGGACACGGGGAGGGGGAAGGGTAAGCTGGGACAAAGTGAGAGAGTGGCATGGACATATATACACTACCAAATGTAAAATGGACAGCTAGTGGGAAGCAGCCGCATAGCCCAGGGAGATCAGCTTGGTGCTTTGTGACCACCTAGAGGGGTGGGATAGGGAGGGTGGGAGGGAGACGCAAGAGGGAGGGGATATGGGGATATATGTATATGTATAGCTGATTCACTTTGTTATACAGCAGCAACTAACACAACAATGTATAGCAATTATACTCCAATAAAGATGTTAAAAAAATATATATGTATATATTAAAAGCTGAAAAAAAAAAGATTTTCAAAGCGGTCTATGTGAAAGCTGGAGCTATGTTATCTCTGAGGTGTGCTTCAGGGATGAGACTTTGTGAATCTTTGAGTTCTAGGGAAGGTTTCTAGGTCTTGTCTTCTCAGTCCAAGGTGCCGAGAACGAGGACAGCTTGGAGTGACTAATAGTGCTTTCTGACCAAACCCATGGGGTCTTGGGCTGAAGCAAAACCTGCCTCTACAGATAGTCCCTGCCACCAACATGGAAGACGGGGAAAGGGAATCAGCATTTTGAGCAGATACTGGGGGCGGGGCGACGGTGCTCAGCATGTTATATATATGACCTTATTAGATACTCACAGTTTCCTTGAAATATGGTATTATTCCCCCTGATTTCTTACATGAGGAAACTAAGGCACAGAGAGGTTCAACTACCCCTCATGATCCAGAGCTGGAAAGTGATGGAGTTCCAGATTCAAACTCAGGTCTGTCAGGCTCTAAACCTCACCCTCTTCCCACCTCTGCATTCTAGGTCCCTTCAGTGGGAATATACAGTGCTAGCTGGGCTTCCCTTTGTTACAAATGACAGAATTAGTCCATGGAGAGAGGAGGAAGAGGAATGTCTGTGCCCAGCTCCCTCTCAACCCCTATTTCCCACTGGTCAGTGTGCCCAGTGGGGAGCTAAGTCTTCTTCACTTCAGAATTGTAACCCCACATCCTGTCAGCAGCCTCCCATTATGTCAGCACCCACACCGCACTGGAAAGTGTCTCTTCCAAGTCTGGAAAATGTCAGAAGATCCAGAAACTCTGGGCATGTGGCTGGGAGGGGCCCGCACTCCTGGGACTTGTAAGTGATCTGCCACAAATGGAGAACCACCTGGGCCCAAGTCAGGCACAGTAGCAGCCTTTGAGAAGGACCTTTGGGAAGAGTCACAAGATTTGTGTCTCCAGTACTGTGTGACCTTGGGAACGTCACTGAACCTCTCTGAGCTTTAGTGTCCTCAACTGTGAAATGGGGCTGATAATTCCTACCCATCTTCCAGATCAGAAATAATATTAGCCCCGGTTGAGTGTGGTACTTGGCATCTAGCAGGCAATACACACATAGCAACTATCATTTGTAGGGTTATGAGTGACTCCGTTCTGGTGACATTGGCATGGCTGCATTCTCTGGGGGAAGACTATTGAGTTTTGATAAAAACTCTTGAGCTAGAGTGCTGAATGGATTGGCAGATCTGAGAAGGAGGCATAAAGAAGGAGAAAATGCCATCCAGGAAGGAAATGCACAAAATGCCTGTTCATCACTTGTTTCTCACACAGGACCTGCTGCGTAATTTGTGGGGCTGCTGCCCAATGGACATGGGAGATGCCTTGTTCAAAGGTTATTGAGCATTTCAGGACGGCATCAGCAAGAGTAGTAAACCAAGCACGGGCCGTTTCTGAGTGCAGGGCCCTTTGCCACTGTACTGGTCATATGCCCATGACACCAGCCCTGTCCCACACTTACACACTGCCAGAGTGAAGCAAGTGCTGCTGTGGGCCAGAGCTTGGCAGTGTTCCCTTTTCCCTAGCAACCTCTCTTCCTGCCTATGCCCAGCTTGATGGGGTCTTGGAAACATCAGAGGAGGGGAAAGGATCTTGAAGCTGATTGAAAACACCTCTACCTGAGCCCCGATGGTGTCATCAGCAAGTCAATGTGTAACATAGAGATTAAGGGCAAATATAGAACATATATATATACATTTATATATATATATAAATTTTTTTTGTTAACATGATTCCATGTACTTACAGGAGTGTTGCCATGGTGATTGGAAGGGCCAGCTGTTGTTTCATTTCCCCCAAAGAATTGTATGGTAATCATGGTCCCCTGGAGAGTTCTCCTGGGGCAAGGAATGATATTAAAAATCTGCAAATCAGTGAACAGGTAGTGGATAGGACCTCATTCTCATTAGTCGTAATTAACGGGATTTTACAGCACTTTGATGAGAAGTGGCTAATTTGGGATAGAAATGCAGAGAGGGGACTGCTTTTGGAACCTGGGTTTGAATCTTCTCTCTGTCACTTAATAGCTATGTCACTTAATTCCTCTGAGCCTGAGTTTCCTCATTTAGGAAATGGGGATCATTATACTAAACTTATGGGAGCATTCAAAATAAAGTATATGGAATACTCAGCTCAGTATCTGGAACGTTGTAGACGTGCACTACAGGGTTGCTATGGTGATATTACTGAAATAATAATAATATAAAGCTGCCATTTATTGAGGACGTCCACCTGAGTGTCCCAGGGTTTATATGCATCATCTCATTTAACCTTTATAACAACCTTATGAAGTGAATAAATTGTTATCTTCATTTTAGAGATTA
The DNA here is from genome assembly GCF_028564815.1 of Eubalaena glacialis. NCBI lineage: Eukaryota > Metazoa > Chordata > Mammalia > Artiodactyla > Balaenidae > Eubalaena > Eubalaena glacialis. Next base: position 84,351,791 of record NC_083725.1, read on the forward strand.
GAGATGAGGACACAGAGAGGTTAAGAGACGTGCCTGAGGTCACACAGCTAGTAAATGACAATATCAGGATTCAAACCCAAGCAGTCCAGAGCCCAAGCTCTTAACTGTTATGCACAGCGCCCCTGGATTAATGATGACATGAAGACTGAATAAATGCTGAGAGACATACAGTCTCCTAGATTTTGAGTTGGTTTTGGAAGATCGGTCCTCGATGAAGTAAGGAGTAGCCTTCCTTCTACAGCAAAGGCAGTGGGGGCGAGAGTGGGGGAGGGGGTGTTTTAATAAGTATCTGCTGGTGAGGGCTGTTCTGTGGACCAGCCTTGCTCAGCCCCAGGACTTCAAATGTCTCTTCCTAGGACTGTCTCACTGATTCCTCTGGAGTTGCAGCAACGCCTACCCTGGTTTGATCCAAGGGTCAGGATTAACAGACTGACTCATTGACTCCCCCTCCAGTGGTCCTTCCTCCCCAGGGCTCTGAGATTGCTGACCTTGGTCCTCCCCAAAACTAAACAAAAACAAATAACCATACAAGCACAAACCAGCCCTTAGACTTCTCTCTAATCCTATGTGGTTCCTCAAATATGGCAGGCAATTTCTTTCCCAGGGCCTTTGCACATGCTCTCTCTTCCAGGGCTGCTTTTCCCAGCCCTCATTCCCAGCCCCACTCATTGCTGGACAAATTTCTAATCATCCTTCATTTGTGAGTATAAATGTTCCTCAAGGAAGCCTTCCTTTGGGTCTTCGGGGAAGTCTTCTGGGATGACTACCCCCACCCCAGGCTCTGTTAAGTCCCCTTGTTATACAATCCTACAGCCACCTGTCTGTCTTTTGTATCACTTATCAGAATTTTCATTAAATAATTAGGAGTGTAATGATTTGTTTAAGATCTTTCTCTCGCAATAACTATTTTACTCACTCCTGTATCCTTGGAACAATGGCTGACTCTGAATTTGTTGAATAAACGCATGAATGAATAAAACCTCCAAAGATCCACCACCTATACTTGGGGGAAAGCTTGTGTCTTGCAAGGTGAGAACTTCATGGCTTTCCCAGCTTCCTTGATATTTGGTAGGTTGACTGTGGTCCCACTAAATGTTCAGGAAAAAGCAAACAAAACACCATCATTACATATCAGGGCAGCATGAGAAGGAAGGGAAGAAAGTAAATTAGCAAGCTTCTACTACATTTCAGGGCCTATGTCTCTCATTTAGTCCTCAAAACCCCTGCAGTGTAGGCGAAATGATTTGCACTTGGCAAACGAGGAAACAAAAAAGAGAAAGGACAGAGCGATAATTAGCCCAAGTTAGTTCTTGCTGTGGATCCCAGTGCCCTGTTCTGTAGAATGAGAGTGGGACAGGTAACTGGACAGCTCTTAAGATCCCTTTCAACTTGGTCCTTCTATGCCTGAGGTTTAGTCCCCTGTTGTTCAGCCGTGTGTGTGGACGTGTGTGCAAATGCACAAAATCATCTGGGACAGGGACATTGTCATTAGCATGAGTACCGGGCTTCAAGCTCTCAGAGGGGAACCCCGCTTTGGCTAATTACATCTCAGAGTTTGGACAGGAGTGTCTGTGTCCTGTGCACCCTGGGAAGGCTGGATGATCTTGTTCAGCTTTTACATTATTCCATAGGAAGGATTAGAAGGGGATTAGATGCAAATGCATTTAAGATTTGGCTGCATCGTGCTTGTATTCCCAGCCCTGATAGTTGGGATAGTTATTCAACCCAGGATCGCAGGCTGCTTTTCCCAGCTTTTTCCTGCTGAGCTGCAATAAATGATAATGTAATCAGCGGAGGCAAGTTGGGAAGATAATCGGTTGCCCCACCTTCTCTTTGCTGGTTCTTTAGATTTCATCAGTGTTTACCCCCTCAAGCCACAGATTCACTGCCCTTAGAACCCTAAGGAAGAAATGGACTTTTATTCTGGGGGCTGGGCGGTTGAGCTCCTGACATTTGCTGGAATTGCTTTAATCTTGCCTCGAACAGCCAGCTAGAGAGAAATGTCTGAGCTAGATCTTGCAGGCAGAGACCCACCTCCAAAGTCTGGGGGCTTTTCCTCATTCCTGGGGGTGTTCTTCCTCTGGGCATTAACATTTTCCAGGAGGAACTATCTAATGCTTTTAGTTCTTGGACTTTTTTTTTTTTTTTTTTTTTTTTTTTTTTATGGCTGTGTTGGGTCTTCGTTTCTGTGCGAGGGCTTTCTCTAGTTGCGGCAAGTGGGGGCCACTCTTCATCGCGGTGCGCGGGCCTCTCATTATCGCGGCCTCTCTTGTTGCGGAGCACAGACTCCAGACGTGCAGGCTCAGTAACTGTGGCTCACGGGCCTAGTTGCTCCGCGGTATATGGGATCTTCCCAGACCAGGGCTCGAACCCGTGTCCCCTGCATTGGCAGGCAGATTCTCAACCACTGCGCCACCAGGGAAGCCCTAGTTCTTGGACTTTTGCAGGTGTAAACAGATTGTTAGATGGGATTAGAAAACCAGAGGCTATTTTACAATTTGAAAAAATATCAGAAGGACTTTTAAGATAGAAAACAGGGACTCAGGGTATACAGGGAGGAAGTGAGGGGAAGATACCCAGGAGCCATTGTTGATATGTAAGGGAATGAGGAAAACCATCTCAGGAAGTAATAGTAACAAATCCTTCCACAGCTCTCTGTGCCAGGCACTGTTTTAAACACACTATGTATATGACCTCATTGACCTTCACAGTTATGTATACTATGAGTTTGGTACTATTTTCGTATCTATGTTCAGTTAAGGCACAGAGAGGGGGTGGAGCCTGGCCTCAAACCACCAAACTGAGTGATGATGCTGTACTATTTCTTCTCTTTTAATTCATGTTCTCTTCTGAAGTATACAGAGGTTCTCAGAGCTACTAGAACAACTGATAAAGCAGTGGTTAAGCTGAGGGCGATGTGACCAGCAGGAGGTCCTGGCCGTGTGTCCTCACAGAAGTGGGTGTGGGTTATTTGGGGGGGAATAGGGTGAACATGGATTGTGGTGACAGTTGCACAACTCTGTGAATATACTTAAACCCAGGTGGGAGCCAGTGCTTCTCACCAATATGCTACCCCTTCTCTGAAAACAGCAGTAATAATTACAACCAGGATAATACTAATAGCAGTGGCTGCAATTTATCTTGACCACTAGTCCGGCTCTGTGCTAAGCCCTTATCTCAGGTAATCCTAGCACACAACTCATGAGGTTGTAACTATTTTTATCTCAAGTTGTACAAGTGAGGAAACAGGAGAGGAGGTTAACTGGGCTGCCAGAGGTGAGATGACCAAGCCAGCCCTGAAGGCTAGGACCGTCCCAATCCAAAGTCCAGTCTTTTGGTCCATGCCCACGCACTCTTGTGTATTGCAGCCTGCCCAGCAAGGACTGATCATTTTGTTTTCTCACCAGAGAGCCCTGGGAAGTGGTCAGCTCTTCTTTTACTGGCTTCTAGGGGCAGCATCCCTTGAGTTATCCTTAGCATCTGTGTCATAGGCACAGAGAGAATAGAACACAGAGGAATAAAGGTGGGGAGGGGAGGACATAGAGTTATCACGGTAAGAAGACCAGCTCTTCACTTTTGTTTATAAACTCAAAGAAGAGCTGGGATGACACCGTATTTATTTGCATATGGCTTTATGATGTATGCTGTGTGCATTCACACGCCTCTTGTGTGACCCTCACCGCGAGGCTGGGAGGTAGACTTATTTATTAATCTTGGTTTGCGGCTGAGAAACGGGTCCAGGAGGTTTAAGTGACGTGTCCGTGCCGGAGCCGGCAAATGGCAAAGCCTGTCTTTGCCCCCATATTTCCTGACTCCATGTCTGCGGGTCTTGTCAGTCCATGGTTGTCATCATAGAGCACAGCCAGGAGACTTGGGGACTCACGGAGAAAAGGCAGGCATGCATGAACGTTTTGGACCTGCCGCTTCATCCATCAGCACAGGTAGCCCAGCCTGGTGCCATGGTCCCCAGTAGACACACAAGCCCCAGGAGGCTTAAACTGGGCTGCAGCGGGGCTTAAGAGGTAAGTATGGTATGATCCCATTTATATGAAATGTCCAGAACAGGCAAATACAGAGACAGAAAGTAGATTCGTGGTTGCCTAGGTTTGGGGAAGAATGAAAAGAAAGGGCAGTGATTGCTAATAGATGCATTTTTTTTATGGGTAAACAATTCTTCTTGAGATGTTTCAGCTCTTTTTTTTTTTTTTAATCAGGTCAGTTTGTAGAGAGGTTAACAATTCCTTTTCCTCCTACGCTTCATTGACAGAAGTCTCACTCTTCATTAGATTCTCCTTGATCATTTTCTGTATCGCAGGTCAGATTTCTTGATGATGCTGTACTATTTCTCCTTTTTTAAATTCATGGTCTCTTCTGAAGTGTACAAGTGCTCCCAGAGCTACTAGGAGAACTGATAAAGCAATGGTTAAGCTGAGGGCGATGTGACCAGAAGAGGGTCTAGGCACTGCATCCTCACAGCAGTGGGTGTGGGTTATCTGGAGGGAGTAGGGTGAACATTGATTGTGGTGATGGTTGCACAACTCTGTGAAAAGACTAAAAACCATCAGGTTGTGTACTCTAAATAGATGAATTGTATGAGAATAATCCGTCAATAGAGCTGCTATTATTTTGAAAAAAAAAGTGGGGAAGACATCTGGAGGCATGGAGCTGGGAGGCGGGTGGGTGCATGAGAAACGCCAGGCTGGAAAGTGGGAGTTTTTTCATGCAGCCTTTCTGGGCCAGACAACAATTGCTCTCTCTCTGCCTGTCTCCATTACCCTCTGCTCAGGCCTGGGAGGTGAGGCTGGAGGGAAGGGCCAGAATAGGAGAACAATGCCCTCGTCACCCAGGCCTCAGTGCCCCGGTGATGACTCTGCTGGGCCTGGGCCACTACTGGGGCCCTGGCGAGCTCTGCAGTCTCCCCCAGCCTCAAGCCCTGCCATCTGGCGTGGACACCAGCCTTTCCCTCTGACCCAGGACACTTGGCACATTGAGCCCAGACTGAAAAACATCGTCCTATCCAAAAACTACATTTGCCAAATAGGAATGGATGTAGCCAATAACAACACATTCTGCGGTCTGATGGCCAGAATTCTGCACACTGTCCTCTGGGGTTCCTGCCTAAAGCCTTTTGTACCCCAGCCCAGTCTTTGACATTGCTCTGCCTGGACAGACTCCAAGGGAAATAGACAGACTCTGTTTCCCTTCCCATCAGGAAACCGCCCTGTTCGCTGGGGAGCTCTCACTTCAGTAGGTTCTGTTGGGACCCTTAGGTGCCCCTCCTGAGGGGTGGAATGGTGGTGGGGTGTCTGGACAACGCTGAGAGCTGCGGGCCCCAGGGAGGGGGTTGCCTGGCAGTGTGAAGACTCCTCTGACTTTGTCTCCAGGGAAAACAACCTCTTTCATTAGCTGTAAATGAAACCCAGAGCTGGCAGCTTCCTTTCTGGAGTGGCCACTGAGCACAGAGGCTGAGACTTTAGAGATCGAGGCTGGGACGGGTTCTCTGGGAGACAGGTCTGCAGAAGGTAGGAGACTGTGGGAAGTGGTACGGAGGTGCCAACTGGCAAGTGGCTGCATAGAGGGAAGGGGAAAGGAGGAAAAAGAGGGAGTCCTATCCCCCGAGGGAGGCTAAAACTCACAAGGGAACTGTCATGCATTCACATTGTATTTTAGGCTCTTAGAGTGAAAGCGTGATTCGTTAGAAAGGGGCCAAGTGGCTAGTTTGCCTTTCTAGATAACTCAGAGTTAGGCAGAACCACTTTTCTGTTTTAAGCCTTGTAGGAAAAAAGATTGGAAATACCTTGGTCCCCTTCTCATCAGTCCTGGAGATGCTTTCCCAACAGCGTGCCTCAGTCCCGACGTCCCACACGCATCCTTTCACAGGTGTGCACCAGATTGGGATCAGATCAACAAGTGAAGCTCATTTTTGCAATACCAGAGTACATGGACTGTTTACACTGGTTTGGGTGATGCCACAAGAAGGGGAATATAACCTGCTGTGGATAAAAAGGAGAAAGTTAATTCTTAGATTGACTTGAAAGACGTGAGAACTTTGCTTTCCTATATTTTTCCTTTAAAACCTATTTTTTTCCTTTAAAAATGCTAGTACCTGCGCCAAGGTTAACATCCAGGGCCAAAGGCCTGAGGACCATTCTGTCCCCTCAAGATGCCTTTGCATCGCTCTGCTCCAGCCCATATTGTGTTTGTCGTGTAGGGTGCCTATCACAGGAAAATCTTCATTTGCCCAGTTGCAAGCCGGGGGTTGGCACTGTTGTCCTCAGAACTAGAACAATTCAATTCTCCCCGGGTTTAACTTATACTCTCATCAGATCCTTTCAACAACACTGTAACATTGCTGTCCTTCTGATCTTATTTTTACAGACATTGTAGGTGAAACTATTTGTCACCTCCGCAGCCCAGGCCTACCTGTCAGGCCACAGGAGTCTCTCAGGTATATGACTCCCTCCCCCACGGCCCAGAAGCTGCTGATAGGACCCGAGTGCCCCTTCTCCTCATCTCAGAGAGATCAGCTCACCAGCCTTTTTATCGGTGTGTGTTTGACATTTAACGCTAGGAGATGCTCCCTAGATCGTCTATGGCTTTATTGCCTGGGAGGGAATCTCACAGGAGAGGATTCTGGGTAGGAGGCCAGGCTGCCCTGGGGGGAGCTCCCACCTCCCAGGCTGGCTGGCCTTCCCCTGGTGGCAGCCCCAGGCTCTCTGAAAGCCTGCCCGCAGCAGCTGCTTTTTTTATGAGGGGAAATTTGGACTCATGAGTCCAACCAGAGGAGGTAGCCCTGGCCCAGGCAGGCCCAGGCTGTGCCCTGGGCTGAGAAGTATTAGGGGGCCTCTGAGCTGTTTCATTCTGCTGTCACCTTCCATTTTCAAATGGGGCAAGGGGACTGAGGAGGTTGGGAAACCTCGGTTCTCCACTCCTAAGTTAACCTATGACTTTGTAAGCTTAAAAAAACAACACACAATAGTAGTTAATAGCATGGCCTTTGGGATTTGAACACCAGCTTTGAAGGTGACCAGTCATGTCTTTCTGACAAGTTCTCTAACTCCTGTAAGCCTCAGTTTCCTCAGCTGTGGAATGGGGTGGAGCAGGGCAGGGGGGATGGCTAACCTGAGACAGGTAGTGTGAAGAATATTCATTTTATAAAGCACATTGCACAGTGTCTGGCACCTGGGAATAAATGAAAGCAGGCATTGTTATTCTAGCAAGTCACCGTGCATCTCTGGGCCTCTCTTTCTTTATCTGGGAAATGGGTACTCACAGGACAGAGAGCTCACACATTCTCTGCAGACAGGGAAACTGCAGCCTCTCCCTCCTCTTTGTCAACCACACATTGTCTCTGCTTCTGTCTTCTTTCTGTCTTTTTTTCCCATCATGTTATTTTTTTAAGTAGCAATTTTTCCTAATAATGAAACTTCATTCTTTAAAAAAATTTTAGAAAGTATAAACATAGAAAAAGAAACTTAAAATTCCTATAGTTTTAGAACCCAGAGAACATTTTTGAATATAACTTTCCAGTTTACATGTATTCTTTTTTTTTTTTAACCTTATAATTTCAAGTACGGTTTTCCCAGGCGATTTCTTGATTGTTCTTCAGCATGGCCTTAAATAGCCATTTGACGGTCCAGAGGATGGAAATCTTAAAAATTATTCTCTAAAGCTTATATTGTTGGACATTTATTTCTAGTTTCCCCTTGGTACAAATACGCTGTGTGTTAAGGGACTATTGCAGTAATTCAGGGAGCGATGCTGGAGGCAAGGGAGTGGCCAGGACTGGTCAGTCTGGGATATGTTTTGAAGGTAGAGCCAGCAGGATTCGCTGATTGAGTGGATGAGGCATGTGGGGAAAAGAAAGGCAGCAAGGATGACTCCAGGGGTTTCAGCCCGAGCAACTAGAAGCATGGATTTGCCCTTGACTGAGACGGGACGGCTTCCCATGGAGCGAGTTTGGAGAAGAAGAGCAGGAGTTGTTTTTAAAACATGAAGTTGGAGGTTTCTATTAGACATCCAAGTGGAGATGTCAAATAGGCCATTGGATATATGAGTATGGAATTCAGGGGAGATGTCCTGGCTGGAGATATAAAGTAGGATGGTATCCATGTGTGATCCATAGATTTAAAGAATTGAGACCACATGAGATCTCTAAGGGAGCTGCAGAACTCAGAATAGCTGCCACCACACTGGGGACCTTTCTTCTTTTTGTCGCTGGGAAAAGGTGACACGTTCCCCTCTTTCTCCTTAGCCAATGATGTAGTGTCACAGTTTCAGCCCCACAATACCAAATAAACTTCTACCTTCACTAACAACTCCCCAGAGTCCAGAATTGCTACCCTTACCAGTAACACCTTGGGCAGAAAACCACACGAGCTGTCCTCAGTTGTGGATAAAAGAGGCCCGGCTGGGAACTCTTTTGCGGCTGATTTCTTTGCAGCCTATAGCCTTGTGCTAATTTGCACACCTGGGTTAATCCTTCTCCATCACAGCTCACCCCCATGTGGGAAGCAAAATGAGCTCGTCTACGATCACTGTTTTTTTTCCTTTGGCTGACGTCATGGGGGCAGAGGGGACATGAGATGATGGTGGAGTCCACTTGTAGTCTTGGCTGGCTCCATTTTGGTCCCTCTGGCTGTTGGTCAGTGACCTCTGAAAGGAGAGGGCAGGAGAAATGGGGACTGAGAAAAAGCCAAATGGCTCCCTGCTGGCCTGGCGTTTTCACCCAGGTGAGGATGTGAGGCTCAGAGAGGGTGGGCAACAGACCCAGGTCACCCGCACAATGCCCCAAGTATACCTGTCAACAGTGGGGTTTAGTGGGTAAATGCTGGGAATTTCAGTGAACAAAGAAGAGAGATGCGGTGATAGGTGACGTTATCAGCACTGTTTAAAAGGTGAAATTTCAAGTGGGTTTTTGCAGAAGAGAATGAGTGGATTGGTGAGAAAATGACAGAAGGACTCACAGCTAATTCCCTTCCTTTGGCCGCCACAGTCCACTTTCCCTGCTGCCCATGGATGTTATGTGGTCATCGCAGAGCTGCATCTCACAGCCACCCTAGCGCGTGTGAGCGTGCCCTGGCCCGGGGGGCTTTTCTGTGGAATCTCTGCTTTGATTCAAGGCTTTCTGGTCCTGGTCCTGAGCACTCACATGTCCTTGGGCAAATCACCAAATCTCTTCAAGTCTTAGTGTCTTCATCTTTTAAATGAGAATAATGATACCTGCTTGCAGAATTTTTGAGAGCACGGAGTAAAACAGTGCCCACAAATTGCCCATCAGTGCCTGGCACTTAGTTCAGTTTCATGCACTCCAAACTCACCTCTGTCTTGCCTGCCAGTAAGTGGCTGAGTTACCTTTAACCCTGCAAAGAGGAGGTGATTGGGCACCAAAGGACTGGGGATCGTTCCAGAATTCCAGGTCAAGCCCACAGAGGTGGATGAGGCTCCTGACCAAGCTTATTCAGATGACATACCAAACAGCTGGAGAGGCAGCTAGAAGAGTGGCTCTTAACCATGGTTCTATGGCCCCACCCTGGTAGCCCAGCACCCTTCACAGGTGACAAAACCAATTAGGATCAGTGGGTAAAAGTAATTTTATTATTACTGGGTGGTAGAACCAGCATTTGAACCCTGACCATGTAGCTCTAGAATCCCCACCAATATGCACGGTACCCTGCTGTCTCCCACCACTTCGCAGACAGTGGGCACTCCATGAGTAACTGCGGAATGAATGAAGAAATGCGAGAAGGACCCCCTTCCTGGTCTGGTGTTCAGTAAGGCTTTCCCTGGCTGCACCTGTCTTAGCTTGTGAGGCAGCCCAGCACATCCACACACCATATTATCCCTCCCATCTCAACTCACCAGACCCAGCCAGGTCATGGGAGTTCACTGAGGATCAGACCTGGAGGAGAATATCCTTCAGCAAATAGCTCCTTGGAGGAAATGAGGCAAACTGCATGAGCACAAGACAAGTGATGATTCCACATGCACTGGCCGGGCCTCTCAGGGAGACGCTGTGCCTCCTCTGGGGATGCAGAGGCTGGAAGCAGCATGTGCTTTTGATAATTCAGCTGCAGCACAGATGTGCTAATGAGGGTTGTGTTCATTCTGTGCTACATAAAGCAGGTTTGATGAACTGAGCAGGACAGAAGCATTTTGAGGGAATAGCGCTTTCTCTCTGGCTGAGACTTTTTTCAACCCTTCTCTTTGGTCTGAGGGCCTTGAAGTCCTTTCTTGGCTGGACCAGAAGAGGCAGAGGGTTTCTGGAAGGGTGCCAAGAGTTGGGGTCTCCTTCATGCTCAGGCAGCCCCTGACCTCAGGGACCACAGAAAGGATATGGCTGCCTCTAATCCTCTTCCATGTGATGCACCCAGAAACCAACATGCACGGGCGTTTTACCAGACTATGGCCCGGAAGCTGGCACCAGCCCATTTTCAGGCAAGTACAACCATCTGCAGATGAAGCAAAATTGCTACTGAAATCTAGGGAAGCATCAAAGGACTTGACAGTCCAGAAGGGTAGAAGCTATGAGATGCCAACCCTATGGCAAAATCTCCCCCATGGCTCGTGGGGACCCCCGCCTGATTGTCTCTGCCCACCCTGTCCAGCCCTTTCTCAATCCACGCACCTCACTCTGTACTCCAGATGCTCAGCCTGCTTTCCTTTCCCATCATAGTTCCTCCCTGCCCCGGGGTCCTTGCAGATGTTGTTTTTTCCTCGTCTCTCCTTCCTCCTTTCTGCTCCTTTGGGGTCCCCCTCCCTTGCTTTACCCTGCTTTTGGAGATTCTAAGCGCAGGCCTCTTGCAGAGAACACGAGCTGCTCAGTAACATCAAAGACAGCCTGGGTTTCAGGGAGGAAGAGCAGGAGAAGCCAGTGGTGTGTCTCCAGGTATCTCTGGGTACCAGGTGCTCTGCCGGGCTCTGTCCCTGTGTGGCACTCACAGGAGCAAAGGGGTGGCCTTGGGAGAGCAGAGGCTGCTGCCGGCTGCCACTGCCACTTCATTACTCATCTGCTAATTGTGGCAAATGGGGATTTTACAGCTCCCCCGGCCCTCATTGTGAGCTGCAGCAGTGCTTTGATGGAGGGGAATGGAAGGCCAGCCTAGAAATCCCTTCAAGGGGTCCATGTGACCGCCCACTGGTTCATTTGGACCCTGCAAAACTGAGTCTGGGTCCTGCACCCAATTGGTGATGAGGCAGGGAGGGGTGGTGGGCCTGGGACGTACAACTCCAAGCTGAACCCTGCTTCTCCCCACGTCCTAGTGAAGTCCTCAGCTTGGATCATCCACATTGGGTGATCAGTGGTAGCCACTCGGCTAAAAGAAGTGGCTGAGTCATGTGCAGCTGCTGAACTCCTGAGAGGAGGATGTGAGGGCTGAGGCTAGGGACAAGACTTCCTTCTGGAACTTTCTGGAGACCATGGATCCAGAGGCCAGTGCCCAGGTCCTGGGCTGCTGTGGGGAGAGACAGTGAGCCAGAGCAGCAGCGAGCAGAGCTCTGAGTCCTAACAAGCAGAAGCTGGCTGACCGGGCAATGGGTCGCTGAGTCTCGGCATCCTCACCTGTAACACGGGAGGGTAATACCTCTCCAGGCTGTGAAGAAGATGAAACTAGCGAGTGTACCTAAGTGCTTAGCAATAAAGGATCGCTTCCAAGAGCAGTTGTCAGGGAGAAGGAAGATTCTCATGCCTGTCCAGCTCACAGTTCTGTTCTTAGCTTATCGTACATGTTAGTGGGGATACTTGAGGAGCCCCCATCCTATCTGTATGAATCAGAACTGCCATCAGTGAGCGTTTATGGAAAGCCATGGGCTTAAATATCACATCTCTGATCTTTACAATCATCCTGCGAGTAGGTCCCTCCTGCCCTGAGGCATTCTCCAGATGAGGATGCAGGAATCAGGGAAGCTAAGAAACTTACCCAAGGTCACTTGGGGAGATGCTACCCAGGACTGTCTCTCTGCCTGGCTTAGAGCCAGGAGTCAGCTGGATCCTTCCTTTTCCTTTGGCCACTATCATTTAGTCCCTTTTCCGAAGAGCTCTAGCCAATTCTTATCTCTCTCACCCTCTGCTCTGAGAGGCAGAATGCAGTAGGGGTTAAAACTGGGGTTTTGCAGAGCAGACAGATGGGGGGTTTGGATCCAGCCTGGCCACCTACTAACTGCATGGCTTGGACAAGGCATTTGCCCTCTTTGGGCCACATTTCTCTATTTGTAAAGTGAAGATAAGGTCTGCTTCACAGACAGGTCACGAGGGAGTAGAATCACTCAAAGATGTGTGGGTGCCTGGGGAGATGCCAGATCTTCCTCCCCTTCCTTGGGGGTGCCTGCACAGCTTGGAAGCCTCCACAGAGCCTCCTTCTGCAGAACAGCAAGAGGGCAGGGGGGCAGGCTGGAAGTAAAGCCACAGCGGGCCCCCCACAAAGGCCTCCCCTCCCTCAGCCATCTCCACTCCCATCACTGAAGATGGGGGGACCCACCAACTCATCCTTTTTAATAAAGAGAGGAGTGGTCCAGAGAGGGCCTGTTTCTATGGCTACAGGAACATGGCCTCCAGAGGCTTCTGATTTGGTGATAAATGGCTGAGGGGATGCTGCCTCACACCTTCAAGAGGCTCACAGAGCCAGCAGTAAGGGGCCAGCAGTGGTGACTCCGCCCTTCTTCCCTTCCTCACTGTCTGAGCCCCCCGGGCCCCAGCAGGCGCCCACAAGCCCCTTCTCAGGCTCCTTGTGGCGTGTGCCCAGGCTTCAGACGGTCGCTCGGACCCCCACTGGTACCTCAAGGCCAGCATTTGCAGGTGTTGAAAGGGTCTTTCTTCACTGTGATGCAATTTTCCTGTATAGAAGAAAAATCATGAAACTTCTGAAGAAGGGAGCTGCTGTGTTATTCTCTAGGAGAGGAGAAAAGGCTCTAAGCCATCATTTCATCTGTGCTTAAAAACCTTTCTCTGCGATTCCTCAATATCGACAAGATCAAAACTGCTTTCCGAGCTGGTGCTCAAAGTTCCCCACATACTGGCCCCAACCTAATTCAGGGGTCTTACTAACAGTTATTATTACTGGGAATAATGATGACCGTTGATTAAAATGATCAATCATCCATGTTTGAGGACACATGAGGCTGGAGGCTGTGTCCTAAGCACTTGCATTATCTCACTGAATTCCGATGACAGCCACAGGACGTAGATGTGAGGTCCCCGTTTTCCAGTTAGGAGACTGAGGCCAAGAGAGCGTGAGTCGTTGGACTCCAAAGCTCAAGCCTGGGTTGCTCTGTGAGACCATCCATATACCCAGGGCCCCAGTCTCCTCCTTCACACAAACTCTCTTCTCCTGACTGGTCCTCCATGTGCCTTCCATTTATCTTCTCCTGTCCTCGCTCGTGCTGTTCCTTCTTCCAGGAAGACGTTGGGCAGTGGCATGGATAGGGCACAGTCTTCAGAGTCAGGCACACCAGGGGTCGGAATCCTGGCCATACCACTTCCCAGCTGCCAAACTATTTAAGCTCCCTGGGCCTCAGCCTCCTCACCTGGAAAATGGGAGGAGAGCGCGGCCTCACTGATTTGATGAGTCAACATGTGCAAAGTATCTGGCTCCTAACGCTGGCTTAGCTGACCAAGTTCTTCTTGAAACTGGAGGCCCAGCTCTGACTTCCTCAACAGCGAGACCTTCTCTGACTCAGTCTGTTACCATTTCTTCTTCTTCCAAACCACTCTGAGCCACCACCTATGTTCCTTGCTCATGTCCCTTGAGGGCCGGGGTTCACATTGACCTAGTCCTATCCCTTGTAACAGTGCAAGAGCCTAGTCAAGGTTTGCAGAGTAATTGCACTTCAGGGCTCTTCATCTTCTGCCCCCATCTCCCTCTCCAGCATCCTCACTCTGTCTCCCCAGTGCCTTCGCCTTCCCCCATTACACACCTGTGCTCTACCCAGCTCCCTGGGCTTCCTCAGACATCTCTGTTCTCTTTTACCTCCTAGTCCCTCTGTCTGCAAGGCCCTCCTCCATTCTTTCCCTGGGTTATTTCTGCTCCTCCTTTAACATTTGGCTCAGGCATTCTCTCCTCCTCCAGGGAAGTCTTCCCTGATACTCCAGGCTGGTTAGATACCCCTCCTCTGTGTTCCCCCAGCCCCTAGCCTGACCTCTCTCCCAGCTCTTGCCACGATGCATTTGCTGTATTTGTCCAGCTGTCTATCTCCCCCCTGCTAGGCTGTCATCCCCTGGCAGCAGGGACTGAGTCACTGTCATCCCTAAAGCCCTGGCATTTGACACAGTGTCCACCGTAAAGCCAGTGGTTGTTGAGTGGATAGATGGATGAATGGACGAATGAGCGCCTGGTTGAAAAATTCCCAACGCTTGCTGTTTGGAGTATCTGCCCACTGGGTTATGCACTGTCTGTGCCCATGATGTGACTCGGCCACCTTTACCTTTGCGTCCTGAAGACTGTGCCAGGCTATTAGGAGGCAGGACCCAGTATCTGGGAACTGTGTCTAAATCTGCATGTGCATTTCGTGCCTCCAATCCAAATCTTGTTCATTAGCACAGCAATTAACAGCAGTGCCTAATGGCAGATGGTCCGGCAGCGAGCCTGAACCCCTGGCTCCACAACGGGCTTGGAGTGGGGCAGACACGTCTGGCAAGGCTGATGTTTTCATTGATCTAGCAAGTCAGAGCTCCCAGGGCTGCCGGCTGTGGAGACACTGAGCTGATGTCAGTGCCGGCGTGGTGAGGGCTAGGCCTAAAAGGGCCACGCCTTAGAACCAGCCCTTGGAAAGGTCAGGAAAGATGTCCTGCCTCCACTCTAATCCTGGAATTGTTCATTTTAAGATCTGAATTTCCTACTGGGGCGCCCCAGCACACCACCCTCAAATTTTCTTAAGCCACTTAAACTCTAGCGACTTCTCCAGGAGATGGTGTCCCTTCCCATTAATGCCTTAGAAGCATCTAGGCTTTCTACAATTATTATTTAGAATTGCAGTGTCCAGGCCCCTTGGCCTCAGCTAACAGACACACAGAGTTCAGTGTTTAGCCTTGTGTTAGACCAGTGTTGTGTAAATTATATTTAAGCAAGTTTGGAGAGACATTTTCTTTTTCTTCCTGTTATCCTTGGTTTGAATTGGCTCATTGGTTATTACCCTGGGAATGATAGTCATTTCTCCAAAAAAGAAACATCAAATTGGCATTCAAATGGCTGTCTGGGTTATAAATTCAAGCCAGAGTGCAGCATCCTAAACCAGAGTGGATTTCCAGAACTAGAGCGTATCAGAGCTAGAAAGGATCTTCTTGTCCAACCCCCATCATTGACAGAGTGAAACTGACACCCAGAGAGGTGCACTGATTTGTCTGAGGATGCACAACGAGGTCGGTCTCCCAGCTGGAATCTCTTCCCTACGGCATGTCTCAGATCATTAGAAATGTTCAAGCTCTGCCGAGTGCCAACCCCAAACCACTCTAGCAGAAATTCTTTAAGTGGAATGGGATATGCTTCCTTCACGGCCTGTCAACAATCAGGCCGAGTGAAATAGAAGAGAGGGCGCAGGCTGAGCGAGCGAGGCCTGTGATCTGTTACTAGCCATGTGGAAACCACACATCTTGTTTTGAGAGGTGATGACAATGAGCCACACTGGAGAAGAATGTTAGCTGAGGCTGAGAAGTCCCGTGGTGGGAGACCTTGCAAGGTGGGCCTTTCTCTTGGATGGGGTCGGATGGGGGGGTGGAACTGGGGGTGTAGCCTAGTTCCCACTAATACTGGTAGGAGAAACACGCATCGTGTAATAGCCTGCCCCCATCCTACCTTTTCTTACCTTGTGGACAAAGCCTCTGGAGACAACCTTCCTGCCCTGCATGTTTTAGGAGAGCTCATTGGCGTGAAACGCCAGGTGTTTGTCTGATGACTGCTAAGGTTGCTGTGAGGAGGAGCCTTGGTCCAGAAAACCAGTCTTTGGGCTACTGGGCAGGTGGTCACCAGGGGAGACAGGAGAAAGGATACCCTGGGCCGAATGTCTTAGAGTGAAGGCCCAGGTCTCGGTGCCCCATGGACTGGTCCCACCTGAGAATGTTCCCCACATCCCTGTTGGGGGCGCCGAGGTTCAGGTGGGCGTTGTGAAATGCTGCCTGGAAGAAGCGTCCCTTCTCTCAGCGCTGTGCTAAGAGCGCCCACTACTCCCACACTCTCACTGAGGCAGACTGGTCCTTTCTGTCTTTGTCTCTTTTATTTTTTAATTCTCTCCAGGACCTACAGCTGAAGGAAGGTTCAGAGATACAGTCCCCTCTAATGATACAGAAACATGATCAAAATATATTCAATCTCAGGGGCATTTTCTTCTTTTCCTCTGGCAAGATAGTTTTTTATTGAAACATACAGATAACAAGAGGAAATTTCAATGGGAAAAATGTTTCTCGTATAACTCCATCACCTTATCATAATCATTTTTCCTTCCAGACTTTGCACAGGCATATATTTTGGACATAATTCTTACCTTAGTATAAATGGAACATTTTTATGTTTTTAAAATTCAAAATATTCATTTAATATGTTCCATTAGGACTCAAAATAAGCCTTTGTTACTTTGTGTAACAAAGAGACCCTAAAGCCAGTGGTTTAAACAAAACAAAAATTTATTCCTCTTTCACCTGACAGTCCAGAGTCCAGCCTCTACAACTACTACTAGTACTATTATTACTATTTCCGTACTACTCCGAGTATTACCACCACTACTAGTACTGGTACTAGCTGACATGCTTTGAGTATTACTGTGTACCCGGTAATATGCTCTGTACTTCAAATGTGATAATCCCTTCTAATTCTGACATTATCCTTAAAATGATTATTGTACCCATTTTACAGATGAGGAAAAGTTGTTCTCCCAAGGTCTCTTAGACAACATGTGACAGAGACAGGTATGACTTCAGACGCTCTTTCTCATAACCATTGTGTAACATGGTCACCGAGACTGGAAGGGCCAGAGATGGGATCCAGGGCAGAGTCATCTGGCCAGATGTTCCAATCTGGATAAAGATGAGATTCTGAGTCTCTAGCTGGAAACAAGCAAGGAAGATGCCTGGGATGCTAGGGAAAACTTGAGACAGGCTTTGCTGACTACTTTAAAAGACTGGGCAAAAGAGGACATATTAGTCCGTGTTTCTGATTACAAGAAACAGAAAGCACTTTCCGTTGCATTAAGGAAATGAGTTCCTTGAGAGGATTTGAGGTAGTCTGCAGACTTGCTAAGAAGCCTGGAGGCCAAGGCTTAGGAACAGGCAGGCAGGATGGAAGCCAGGGGATGGCCAGGACCCACTGGTACCTGACAAAGCTGAGCCTCAAAGCCAGGCTGCTGAGGATGCCGTGGTCGCCGCCACTGCATCAGCTTGTACCTCTACCTCCCACCGACAGCCTGGCCACAGCCCTCCCTGGACACGACCCGTGGCCTGTGCTGCCTCTGCCGCACCAGTGGAACGCCCCTCCTGGTTCCTGATTCCCTGCGTACTTTCGTCAAGCACAAGTCTTGGGACGAACAGAATAACTTCATTTTTGTCTCTCACTGAAGTTTTTCTCCTGTCCCCAGATGAAAACTCAAGGAGGTCCGATGACTCTTCTGCTCCCTATTAGTAATATTTTCTGTCACTTGAAGTCACAAAGCACAGTCTTGGTTCTATAATGAGAATACCCAGTCCTGTGTGTTAGGTCCAATTCTGCCTTTGATTTAGAGGTAAATCTTCTCCATGTCCCCTTCCAGGACCAGCCTGGTGTTGGAGAGTGGGTAGGACTGTGCTTTTCTCTCTTCCTCTGTTCTTCCTTTGCCCTCAGTTTACTGACTGCAGCTCCAGGGTTGGGCAAGGACAAGGAGGAGGGACAGTAGAAAAGGAAAGTTTTTACTAAACTGGTGTGCCAGTCACAGCTGTCACAGCCGGCTCTGGACTTGGGGGCAGACACTGAAAGCTGATTAGGCAGCAGACCTCTTTCACACTTTCTCAGAGACCTAGTTATGGCAGGGCAGGGAGGCGGGGTCTGGCTCACCTGCTGATTGCAATCAAGCCTGAGATAACCACTGGCTTGGTGGCCCACTAGGAAGCCTGAAGTTTTCCTTCTGCTAAAGTCCCATCACTCCCCTGCACCAGCTCTCTCTTCAGAGGGGGTCCACATCTGAAAAATGTCATTTCTGAACCCACAAACCCTAGGAATAAGGCAGCAGAAACTCTTGTTTGTCCCTACTTGTCCCCTATGGCTAACATTCCTATAGAAGTCCCTGAGGTTCATGCCCCCTTAGCCACTGCTGGGGAGGGAGAGGTGGGTTTTTTCTCCATGCAACTGCCTCTCTCTCTCTCTTTCTCTCTCCCCGCCCCTCTGCTGACAGCCACACTCCCTTGGCTTTAACTTTCTCAGGTCCGTATCAGGCACTAGCCTGGTGAGCCTCCAGTGCACATAGGTCAAGCTCTCCAGCACATTGACCACTTTCTCTAGACCCTCTAGGGTGGGTGCCCTCCCTCCCCTCAGCAGCTCTCTCCAAATTCAAGCTCACTCTCTCGAATTTATCAGACACCGACCGTGAATGTCCGCATCATGGTCTCTCCCTGCACTGTGCAGAGTATCTAATATCTCTTTGTCTGTCTGAGGTCGTGGCTCAAATGTACTCTTTCCCAGGCTCCTGATTCGCAGTCTGGGGTGGTCCCTCCTGATTGGTGGAGCCCATCTCCCACCGGAACTCCTACAATGGGAATCCCACAGGCTCCCTGTGTCTCCTCAGAGGGGTTGAGGATGCAGAGCAGCCAAGTCACAGGGAGAGAACTCCCTCCTCCCTCCCCAAGTCCTGGGAATCAGGCTGCAGTTGTTTCTCTTAACAAATGGTAGGGGCTTGAGGGGCGGGGTGCAGTTCCCCAGGAGCCCTGTTACAACAAACCACCTTCACTGCTCTGTGATATGGTGGCAGGCACGGAGAGGAATAATTTTGCATCAGGGAAACATTATACACTCAGTGCCTCTCCCCCACCCCGACTGCACCTTTCTAATCCTGGGGAAGGCCAGGGAGACGTAAAGGGGAACAAGAAAATAACCATGACCAAAAAAGGAGGTGGTTTCAGGAAGACCTTTTGCATCAGCCTTGGTGGCCTCTTCTCATGACCTCCTGGCCCCTGCATCCCCCCTCCCTGGCATTTTGCAACAGTACTGAGTGTTTTGCACTTGGAGGGGCATGGCTGAGTGGGCAGTGCACAGGATCACATCTTTTTTTTTTATCCTCTTCTGAGACTGCGGATGACTGTATTTCTCACATGCACAGTCTGACTTCCAGGCACCTGAAACCCCATCATCCCACCCCCAAACCAGGGATGAATCTGGCCAGTATGAAGAGGCACTTGGGAGGAATTTGCCATCTCCCTTCCACAGTGAAGCCTATTCCCTTGAACCTTTAGGCTGCCAAAGAGAAAGGCTATGAAAACAGTGGTTCCCTGGTCTTTGGAGTTTACAGACCAATAATATGTTTTAAGAATGACAAGAAACTTATTTGCCAAGTAAGGATATTGGAGAAAAAAGAAACCTAAAAAATGAACATCTCCTAGACCACCATTTCGTAAAAGAAAAGACATTTTAGCACACACACACATACTAATTAAGAAGGAACCTGATCTTGGAATAAATGGCAGCCCTTTGAACTAAATACACTTAGATTTTTATATGAAAACTCCCAATATTGTCCTTACTTTTCTTATTTTGTTGGAGACCCATGGAAACTCCAATGTAGCCTGTTCCTTGAATTAGAGATTGGAAAGCGGGAGCTCAAGTTGCTGAATCAGTCACAAGGTAAAGAAGCAATCACATATGCAAACAGCTACATGTCACTGCGTTTACTGACGTCAACATTTAACACACATGCATGATTACCGAGTTCTTGCTGGGCGCTAGGTTTGTGTGGGGTACACACTGCTCCCTGACCACAAGGGAGTGTGTACTTGAGTGAAGGATATGGAAATGTCACCTCCTTGAAGAGGCCCTCCAGATCACCCCATTTAAAGTGGCAGCAAAGACCCCCCCCCTCGGTAATTCTCTAACATGTCACCTTTTTCTTTTTCTTCTGTACTCTTACCTTAATGGAAGTTACTTGGCTTCTATCTTTGCATCCTCCTCTGTGGCCCATCTCACCCTTCTAGAACGTAAGCCCCAAGGGTGCAGGAACTTTTCTGCCTTACTCACCACCAGAGCTCCCATACAGGGGTACGGGGGGTTCCCCAGGGTAGTGGGGTGGGATCCTGGGTTGGCGGGTGTGGGTGGGACACAGCCACCCATTGTCCTGGGCCTCTCACACTGCACATAACCTCTTCAAATCTCTCAGTGATCAGGTGAGGCGATCAGAGGCATCTTGCTATGAATGAGTGCTCTGACTTCGGAATTAATGGAGTTCCAGTTAGGAAGATAAGCTAAAGTGGAATAGCAGTGTTTCTTTAGAGGAGGAAAAAAGAAATCTGCTTTGTACCACTTGCCTTCTTCGCTGAGGGCCTGGAGGTTGCTGGAAGGTCATGGGGAATATTTAGAACTGAAAACTCAAAGGCTCCCCATCGCCCTACCCCGGTGGAAATCAGCAGTCCGCGCAAAGCACGCTGGTGGCAGCAGGAGGGTCCCAAATCCCCTCGCCAGGTCACCACTGGAAATGACAGGGGAGGTCCCAGGCAGGACCAGAGCCTGACATTAACATCCCAGTCCCCGGCAAGGAGGCAGGGGTGGGACTGCCTCTGTGTGTGGCTGGGCGCCGTGTAATTGCTTCTCAGGAGGTCACAGCAGCTTCAGGAAAGCAATTGCAGGTTCCTTCTGCTGTGTGTAGCTACAGGAAGGCAGGCTGAGGTGAAGCTTAGCGCAGCTCCCCAGATGTCAGGAGCCGGGGATTGAGCTCCGAGTTTGGGAGAGGAGCCGGGTCAGATGATAATAACCTGAGTTAACATTTGCTTAGAATTTACCGTGTGCTGTGTGCGTGCACTAGAAATGCTCTTAACAATCGTGTGAAATAGATGTCATCACTATCTCTTCTTCACGCATGAGAACACTGGAGCTCAGAGGGGTTAGGTGGCTTGCCCGAGGTCACACTGCTGACGCATGACATTGCCAGGACTTGCATCCAAGTCTGCCCCACCCGCAGTGCACACACACCTCTGTGCTTCTGCCCTGAGCCTACCTCCCATTCACTAAAATGTGCCATGGTGTGGTGACAAGTCTCAGAGCTCCGTGGCCAAATCCTGAGGTTGGAATGACAATAGTAATAATAGTAATAAGTGACAACAGCCCAGCTCCTGCTATGTGTCAGGCGCCGTGCAGGAGCTTTCTGCACATTCACTCTTTTAACCCTCGCAACAACCCTGAAAGGTGGGTATTATTATTGCCATTAAGCAGATGAGAAACAGACTAGAGAGTTTAAATGAACCTCCCAAGGCCCATATCCATGAAGCGGTAGATTCAGAATTTGAACACAGCTTTGCCTGACTTCAGTGCTCCCTCGAAAGCATCGTCCTGTGGGACACAATTCATTCAAGAAGTATTTAGGAGCACCTGTTCTATGCCAGGCACTGCTCTAGAAGGTAGGGATTAGCACTAAATGGAGAGACAAAGCCCTTGCCTTCATGGGGCTCACATTCTGGTGGAAGAAACAGACAATAAATGTAGGAAGAAAGAAATATGTGTCATTTCGGCTATAAGTTATTAAAGACAGGAGGGTCTGTGTGAACCCCACTCCCCTTCTGGCTGCCACACTGAGTGGAGACTGTAGGTGGGCAGAGCAGCAGGGGACCAGTTAAGAGGTGATGGCAAAAATCCAGGTAAGAGACAAGGATGGCTTGGATCAGGATGGTGGTAGTGGATCGGTGGGAGGTGGTTGGATTCACTTTGAAGTGAATCAGCAAGATTTGTTGATAGCATGGATGTAGATTGGGAAAGAAATCAAGGAGTCAAGGGTGATTCCAAGATTTCCGCCTGAACAGCTAGCTGGAGGGATGGAATTGCCAGTTGCTGAGATGGGGAAGATGGGAAGGTCAGAAATTCAATTTTATTATTTGCGTTTGAGATGTTTATTCCCCATCCAAGGGGAGATGTTGAAAAGCCATTGTGATTTATGGGGCTGGAACTCAAGGGGTATTCTGTGCTAAAAATGTACCATATTTCGTCAAATGTAAGATGTCATTGACTGTAAGACCACCGTTATTTTATGTACTACTAAGAAAGAGCGCTGCCAATTAAACTAGGACACATCCCAACTTTTAGAGATATTAAAATGTGTGTCTTAAAATCAATGGGATATAGTCAGTTTGGGAGTTGCCGGTATATAGGTGATATTAAAGGTGGCGAGAGTTGAAATCACCATGGGAGTGATAGAGGAGAGAGAGAAAAAAACCAGAAATACAAGGACTGTGCTCTCAGACTGCAAAGCTAGGATGCTCACGGCCCAGTTCCAGCCAAATGCAGTGTCAGACAGTTAAAGTTCTTCTTCAGAGACAGATGCCATGATGGTGCCTCCCTGTGGGGCTTCAGTCTGAGGATGCAGAGTTCAGGGGTGGCCAGCTGGCATTGCAGCCACATCACCTGGCACTGGCTACATGGCATCCACAAGGGCCGAAGCTTTGGGCTCACCTGGGTCCAAACCTGAACTCAGTTTCCTCATCGGTAATATGTGCATATAATGTCTGCTGTACTCCCTTCAAGACCCAGAAAACAGGCCAATCTCCTCTTTTTCTGGGCCTCAGTTTCTGCTTCTATAAAATGAAGAGGTCGGTCAGGATGATCTTGAAGCCCTCTTCTGGCTCAGGCATTGTGATAACAATAATACTGGCTGCAGTATTTTGAGCATCTACTAGGAGATTTATGTAATCATTAATCAATATAAACAACCATTCAGGGTACGTGTTATTATTCCCATTTTGTAGATGAGGCAACTGAGACCTCAGGGGGCAGGCCGCTCATAGTGGTGGAGCCAGGCTGAAAAGCAGGGTGTTTAAGGCCAAGGGCTTTGGAGTCCACCAAGCCCCCTGCCTGCCTGCTGGGATTGACGTGTGGTTCTTGAATGAAACTTAGTAGCATCATCGCCAGAGCCCAAGGGCAACCCCTCCCCATAATATAACAAGGGAGGTTCAGGGTGTTGCCCCACATAAACGGGAAATGTAATTTGTCTCAGCAGCTCCAGTGCTCTCATGGAAACGGAGTGGCTCCTGGAAAGGCCACTAGAAAGGGAGGCAACTGATGTGTGTAGAGGGTAACTCACACCCAACCCTGGGGACTCGGGGTCCAGTGCTCTCTTAGACCACACTTTTATAAGTCAAGGGTGGTGCCACACAGAATGGTGCTGAATGGGTTTCCCGTGGCTGGGGAGGGGCTGGTGAAGCCCCTTCTGTCTTCTCTGGTATCATGAGAAAGTTTCCTGAGCAGGAGGCGGGAGGGAAGAGGTGGATTTGGGTGGGTTTGAGTGATGGGACAAAGCTGGCTCTTGGCCAAGGCCTAATCGTGGGGCTGACCAGAGTCAGTTGCCGTCAGCATTTCAACAGGATTATAGTGTAGACCAGGGTTTCATAACCTCAGCAATATTGGCATTTTGGGTCAAATGAATCTTTGTGTTGGGGGGACTGTCCTTTGCATTGTAGGATGTATATCAGCCTCCCTGTCTGCTACACATTAATGCTAGTATCATCCCCCCAAATAGACAACTAAAAATATCTCCAGACATTGCAAATGTTTCTTGAGGAGCAAAACTGTACCCACCCCCTTCCCCAGGGTTCAGAACCATTGGTGTAAATAATTCCCTTATCCTCCTAAGAAGGTCATCAGCTGACCACTTCCATGAATGCCCTGGGGCCTTCCTGAAAATTCTTCTCCCCATGGCATCTGACTGCAGGGCTGGGTGAAAGCTGGACCCCATTGTAACCAGGTTCCCTCTGCCTCTCACTAATTGTTCTCCTGGAACCATCTCATACTGAAACCTTCTCTGGGACATGCTCTTTCTCTCACTACTCTCTATCTGTGCTGGGCACCTTCTACGTATCCTCAGACACACCCAAATGTGTTCCCACCCTGGGACATTTACATGTGCTGTTCCCCTGCCCGTGTCTCCTTCTCAACATTCAGATCACTATTCACATGGCACCATCTTGATTACCATTCCAGTCACTCCTTCTTGCATCTCTCTGCTTCAGTTCCTGCAGAGCATTTTCCACCCTCTGGAATCATCTTGTTCATTTATTTGCCTATTTGTTTCTTGCTTTCCTTCCCCATTAGACTGTAAGCTCCCCGAGGGCAGAGAACTGTTCTAGCCTGTTCCCTGCTGTAGCCACAGTGCCGACTGCAGTGCATGGCTAATGGTTGGTTGAATGACTTTGGTGGACACCTGCTCTGTGCCAGGTGCTGTGCTGGGGCTGCAGATGCCAAGGTGAATAGCGCAGTCCCTGTCTCCTGGGAACTTGCTGCCAGGGAGACCAATGGAGGAGGTGAGGACAGGGAAGTATGGGAGCACAGAAAGGGAGCAGGTGAGGAAAGATCTCCGGAGAGGTGGTTAGAGGAAAGGGAGAGTGCACAGCATCTCTAGAGGCATGGAGATCTAGGGGATCATGGATGAGCCCAGAGGACAGGGAAGGAGCATGGCACAAAGCTTGGCGCTGCAGGAATACCAGGGCGGTATCTGAAGCAGCTGGAGATGATGGTGGTGGAATAAATGAGGCCAACTCTGAGAGGCCTTGAATCCCATGTGAGGAAACTTCAGCCTATCCTCTAGCAAAAAAGAACCATGGAGGCAGTGTGGACTAATGGTTAAGACCGTAGGCTTAGAAGTTAGTCTCAGATCTTTGTTCAAATCCTGACTCTGATACTTCTCAATGGTTTGGCCCAGCAATTTCATGTCTCTTAACCTCGGTTTTCTCATTTTTGAAATGAGGTTAACATTCTCCCTTTGGGTTGTTGGGAATGTGATTGCGTGCTCAGCCCAATGCCTGGCACATAGTAAGTACTCAATAAATCATCACCATTCCTGTTGGTGTGGTTAACAAGGAGCCATTGGAGGTTTCTGAGACAAACAAGGGATGTGATAGATTAGCATTTTAGCAAGATCACTCAGGCAGTAGTGTAGAGGGTAGCTTGGCAGTGGCCCTGGGCAAAGCAGATGAGACAGGAATCAAGGAGGACAGTTTGGAGGCTGCTAGAATGAAAAGGGAGGCGGGGGGGGGCGTGGTTCCTAGGATCTAGAGCATCTGCTGTGGTAGGAAACGTGGCCATACTTTGCTCCTCAAAGTAAGGGTGCAGGGGCTGGAGGAAGAGCCCCCAAGCCTGACAGTAATCGAGACCTCGATGTGGACCAGGCAGGGACTGCAGCTCAGCCTGACCTGGGTTCACTCAGCAGCTCACGGCGCCCCTGGAAGACGCAGCCAGCTCTGCATTTCAGACAGCCCTTGCGGTGAGAAGCGTGGCTTGCCATTAGTATTGGGTGAGACACTTTTAATTAAAATAGTAATCATTCGAGCATTCTCTAAAGTTTTACTTTGGGAATTTGCCTTCTTGCAAGCTCTGCCCTAATTAACATTCTCTTTATCCTTTATTCATAAATTACATATCAACAGTTTTATCCGCCTCCTTTGATCACAGAGTGTCATCATTCCTGAGCCAAACTCCACTCTCTATTGACATTTTGGGTGCAGTGGAGCCAACCAGGCCTGATTTGGGGGGTTGAGAATTAGAATTCTCAATTAACTCCCAGTAACCTAGGGGTCCATCTTCTTGCTGTCCAACTGAGCCCCAGGCAAGCACACAACATATGTGCCTCCTGAGGTCAAGATTATGGGACCCCTTAGGGGCAGGCCTTTTGAGGAAGCCCCTAGAATTAGGCAGATAAACCTGAGAGGCGGCTACGCATATATTAGGACCCAGTACCATAACTAGGAAAACAGAAGCGGAAAAGCTGATGGGCTAGCCCACAGGCTTCAACCCCAGGCTCAGAAAGATTAAGTAACTTGATTACAGTCACAAATTCAGGTCATTAAAGGTTAGAGAATCAATAGGGACTAACATTTATTGGGCAGCTCTTATATGCTAAGTCCTATGTGAGGTGCTTTATGTGCCTGGTGCCTGTTAACATTCCAGGCCATCTAATGAGGTGTAGCAGTTTTGTCTCCCATCTCTGGAAGAGAAAAGCAAGTCAGTGAAATTAACCATCTTCCATAAATCTACCCGCTAGCAAGAGACGCAGTTGGAATTGAGTCAAGGTCTGTCCAACTTCAAAGACCTCTCTCTGTTGACTGCACTATCCTGGCTTACAACCAAGGTCTCCCAGCTTGAACCCCACTGCCCTTTTGTTTGGCACCCTCTCTGGAGGGTGTGTTAGACCCTTGCTACTCAAAGTGTGGTCCGTGGACCTGTGGCATCAGCTCACTTGGGTTCAAGTTATAAATGCAGAATCTCAGGCCCCAACTCACACATAAGAATCAGAATCTGCACTTTTATAAGACTCCCAGGATGTACAATACCCATTAAAGTTTGGGAAAAAAAATGGATATTTGATAGTTGTTCAGCATCTTCTACTAATCCTCACGAGCCTGCCAATGTCAATGTTATTCCTAATCAATAGGTACAGAGACATTAAGTGATGACTTGTCCCAAATCTTACATTCAATTAGTGGCAGAATCCAGATGTAGTCCCTAGCCCTGCCCCTGACCTGGAGTTCTAGGAGCTAAGGTCCCATATTCTCAGTTCTTGGGCTTCAGGATGATTATAATGGAGATTGGGAGCCATTATTAGCATTCCCAGAAGTCCAACGTGTATCTTCTACTTCATCCTAGTCAGACCATAGGGATGTGAACTTGGACACAAACATCTTTGCTTTTGGCAAGAATTATAATTGACCAGCATGGAAACTAGTTATTTCCTGGAGAGCAGGGGTTTAGATAGGCAATCATATATCACTTTGATTAATAAAAAAGAGACATTAATTAACTACCTTTCAAAAACTTGACTTGTTTAGGAGACAAGGTCCTTGTTTAGGACCTCAAATTGTGAGGTCCATAGTGGGAAGGAGATTATAAAAGGGGTCCCTGTGAGTCTAGTAACTTCTCATATGTGTTGAAGAAGAAATCTAGAGGATCAACATCACTAATCATCAGGGAAATGCAAATGAAAACCACAATGAGATATCACCTCACACCTGTTAGAATGGCTACCATCAAAAAGACAAGGGATAGCAAGTGCTGGCGAGGATGTGGAGAAATTGGAAGCCTTGTACACTGTTGGTGAGAATGTAAACTGATACAGCCACTATGGAGAACAGCATGGAGGTTCCTCAAGAAATTAAAAATACACTTACCATATGATCCAGCAATCAAAGCCAAGTCTCCCAAGTCCCCTTTCTTTTCATAGCACAGTACCCCTCCGGCTTACTACATTCTATTTGTTGTACCATTGTGGCTGACAGCTGGTTTTTCTTTACTGTTTCAGTGATGGGGCTTTAGAATTGGCCTTTGGTCAACAGCCACCAAGTAGACTTTGTCTTTTCCTCCTCTCCTTAATGCATTCTGACCAGGGATTGAACCCGTGCCCCCTGCAGTGGAAGCGCAGAGTCTTAACCACTGAACCACCAGGGAAGTCCCAGTGCATTCTGGATATCGTCACCTTTACTATCCATTTCCTGAGTGAATTTCCCTAGTTCTGGACACAAGCTCACGGGTATATCAGATCTAGTCCACGTGCTTTTTTTTAAGTCAAACAGACCTGGGTTTAAGTCCTGGCTCTGCCACTTTCTGTGTGACCTCAGAGTTATTATTTAATCTTTCTAAGCTTCAGTTTCTATATCCATAAGATGAACCTGCCTCATAGGGTGTTGTGAGGATTGACGAAGGAAGTATATGTGAAACAGTTGGTCTGGAGATCATGTTTGGCAGGGAAGGCACCTGAGTTCTAGATAAATGAGCAACTTTCCATGGTTATAAGGCTGCTGAGGGAAGGAGGGGCCAGAACCCAGCCTTGGGTCCCTTACCTCACTGCACCTTTTGCAACACCTGTGCTTTAGGTTTGGTGAGAAAATGCCACACAGAAAGCAACTCAGACCAGTAGAGTCTCTCAGTTTGCTTTTTTCTTCCCATATCTTTAAATATCATTGACATTGGTGAGGTCCAATAACCTGGCCAAGCTGTGACATCTCTCGAGCAGCCTGGCCCCGAAGGCTCTCATCATCATTCAGCTGAACCACGATCTCTTCTGAGAGGCCTTCCCTGACCAATCAAATCTGGAAGTTCTCTGTTCATATTCTTGTACATTCCTCTGTTTTATTTTCACATTATAACTCATTTTTTTGTGCTTTCATGTCATGGTCTCTGTAAGTTTGTGTTTCATTTATTTATGTATCTTTTTGAAATTAACCTTTTTATTTTAGAGTAATTGTAGATTCACATGCTGCTGTAAGCAATGATACGGGGGGATCCTGTGTACCCTTCATCCAGTTTCCCCCAGTGGTAATATCTTTCAAAACTCTAGGGCAATATAACAACCAAGATATTGACATTATCTTTAAAATTTTTTTCTTTTCACTAGAAATTAAGGGCCACAAAATCAGGGACTTTGTCTCATTTGACACAAAATTCCCAACATCTAGAACAGTGCCTAGCGTGTAGTAGCTGCCTAATTACTGTTTGCTAAGTGTGTGAATCAAAATTGTAGGGCAAGAGCCCTGTATCATTTTCTATCCCTTCCTCTCCCTGCAATCTTTAAATGGCTCTGTGATGCCCAGGTAGTTTTACTCTGCAAAGTCACAGGTTTCTCCAAATTCTGTGAACTGAATCTCATTAAACCAGTTAGAGCAATGATCTTCAAACTGGGAGTACCTGAAGATTTCCCCAGGGGTGTGTATGCATGAATAGTTTGAAAGAAATCAATTTCCAGATACTCAACTTGTTTTTCAACAGTTTTCCAGTATTGATCTGACCAAGAAGATCTACCCAATAAAAGTTCAGAGAGGCTCTTCTCCCATTTGACAAGAAGGAGACCTCTCCCTTATCTCAAATCTTACTATGATGATTTGCCCTGGGATTTCAAACCATCCGAATGTCAAACAAAGGGATAAATTGAAACATTAGTTTGAAGTAAGCCACCTCTAATGATTAACTAAGATACCTTAAACACACAGGGTGTCCTATCTTTTCCCAAATTGTGCATCTTCCTGTTACAGGCTAAGGTTGGCACTGGAAATAGGGTCTTTGGGCTTGTGTTGGGAGGCTCTGAATCAGAAACAAAGCAGCATAGATTGGTGATGCTAATCTTCTCAAAGTGCTTAGAATGTTTTTCAGAGCTACCGTTTTTTTCAAGCTATATTGGTGAAACCCACGTGTAAAATTTATATGTGATCTCTTTCCGATTTGATGTGCTTTATTCCATTCATTATTTTTTAATCACATCGTGAGATATTTATTCCAGTTATACCTAATCCTAATTTTATTTAATCTTATAAAATGTATGCTATTTTCTGCTCATTAACACAGAGTAAATATGTGCACTCATGATGACAACTTTTAGATGATCAGTTTAACAAGAAGCCAGTGTTTTTTCAACCTTCTTTTTGGGGGATGGGAGTAAAAAGATTGAAGACAACTGAGACAACGCAGCCATTTGGAAAGCCATTATCAGCTGCTGACATTTTGATTCAAGATCTAATGTCATGGGCATTTTGAAGCCTTTTTATTGCATCCCAAATTTGATGCAGTCAGCCTACTCCCTGAAAAGTTATCAAGAAGCAGCCAGGCTACAAATGCTCAGGGTTGAATAGTTCTCTTGAAAGAAGCCTCACTGTGTCCAGCTGATAATCAAACGAATGGTTGCCTTGAGATAGGTCGCCAGGGGGGACCCACTGCTCCCCCATCCCTTATCCAAGCCTGGGCTCTGTTTCTCTCCCGATAGGAACCCATAATCCCATCAGCGCCAATGGGAGTTATGTGCCTGCTTTACTAGAGACAATAGGCTGTCTGAGAGGGACAATTGTTCCTAGCAACTGAGGGGGTAAACACGACTGGCTGTTCCCAGCCACTATCCAGGAAGGGCCCGGCTGGGCCCCCAAAGCCCTTTCTTTGTTAGGCTGCAGAGCCAGAGGACTCAGCATGTCTCTCCTCCCTCAGTGGCTGCCATCCCCCACCTTCAGAGGCAACCTGTCCCTGGGGCATCTCCCAAGGTCCCCACCCAGACTGGTTGCAGGAGGCCTTCCCAGCTTCTCTCCTGCCTGCTTCTCCTTCCTTCTAAAGACAAGCCCAAGGACCCTTGTCTATTTCACTCTTTGCAATGAAATTGTAACAGTATCAAAAATAAGAATTGTAACCATTTATTGAGCACTTATTATTTCCCCGACTCTAAGCATTTTATGCACATTTGTACATTTAGCTACAGATCCTCATGGCAACTCTGCAGGGTAAATATGATCATTCCTATTAAATAAAGCAAAAAGAGCCTCAAGGAAGTCACGCATCTAGTAAATTGCAGAACCTGGATTCAGTCCCCTACCCGGGCTCTATCAGGCTCCAAATCCCATGCTCCAAGTGATGCCAGGGTTTCCCAAAGTACGTTTCCTTCAAGATCGTCTGAGACAGAGCTTGGGAAATGCTCTACGGTGTCCCTGCCCACCACACCCCAGTCCCTTTCTTGGAGATTCCCAATGCAATTTAGTTTATTAAAAGTTCTGGAAAGTCCTGCAGGAAGCAAATTTAACTTGTTTAACTCAGTATTTCCCAAGTATTTGTCATTTTTTGCACAACACAGATCACACTTTGCTAAATGCTAAACTGTATTATGATGATGGGGGAAGGGGAAATGTGACTAGAGGAAGCAGCTTTCTAGAGGAAGTTAGAAACGTGACTGGCTCTTGCACTCAGCCCCTTAAGCCAGCGGTGGAGGCAGAGCTGTTGACTGCCGCTTTGGATTTCAGGGCCTGACAAGGGAATCATAGCCAAGGTCTCTCTTTTAAAAATTTTTGTTGGAGTACAGTTGATTTACAATGTTGTGTTAGTTTCAGGTGTACAGCAACGTGAATCAGTTATACATATATCCACTCTTTTTTAGATTCTTTTCCCATATAGGCCATTACAGAGTACTGAGTAGAGTTCCCTGTGCTGTACGGTAGGTCCTTGTTGTTACCTATTATAGGGCCGTGGCAGCACCACAGAGATCCATTGTCCAGCATCTACTATCCCACCTTTTATACCAAAAATGTGACCTGCTTTCCCACAGCAGGGGAAGAAGACAAATTGCTCCAGAATCCAGGGAAGGAAAGATGCAGTAGTAGTATTGAGACTATACTGCCCTGGGATGGAGCCGAAATACAGTAGGGCAAGAGTTTTACTATAGATGAAAGCTTTGGGTCCATCTCTGGGGACTGTCAGCCCCTGGCAGAGTCCCCTGTGAATCTGGTCGTCCCTGGGGCTCTCTACAGCAGCGGGCTGAGGCCAGGACTCCTCGGCTGTGCCAGGGGCTCCTCCTCTACACTAGGATGTACTCACAGCTGAGGCCCCTCATCTCTTTGTCCCACTGGAGGGAAGGGACAGAGCCTCAGGCGTCAGGCAGAGCATGAGGCCCAGGCTGATGTGGGACATGCCAAAATGACATGTCATGGGGATTTGTGGGCCTCGCTGGAGCCATTTCCTCCAGGGGGTCATTTTATTTAGTTCCAATTGGACCCTGTGATTGGTCTCAGCCCTGAGCCACCTGGTGTCCTGGCTCCATATGGCAACAGCTAGGAAGATGCCATTTTTCAATTGAAATATGCTTCTGCCTTACCGTGGATCAGTCTGTAATTGCCTTTGGCTGGAAAAGGGCTTTGGTTTTTTAAAACTAAGCCAGGAAGTGATTTCTCCACTTCTGATTTGTTGGTCTGATGGGTCAGTGTCTTCTTTATTAACTCAAACAGAGTGAGTCACAGCATGGGAGTGACAAGCGGGGTCTTAGAGGTCAGCAGGGCCCACCACTGACCTCATATGGGAATCCCTTCCACCTACCCTGGACAGATGGTCCTTTAGCCTCTGGCTCAGCACTGCCACAGACAAGGGAGCTCCCTCCCTCCCTGGGTAGACCTATCTGCTGTTGGCCAGCTCTCAGTGAGTTTGATCCCATAGGGAGGCAACAATGGGTACCCTTTAAAGGACCATCACCACCTGCCAGACTCTAGGCTAGGCATTTTACATGCCTGTCTTATTTAATCTTCATCCTAACCCTCTAAGGTAATATCTTATTACCCCTATTTTGCAGAGTGAGTGAAAAAAGTCACAGTGGATTAAGGAACTCGTTCAGGGTCCCACAGGCAGTAAGTGATGGAGCTGGTAAATTCTGGAAGGGTCACTCCAGAGCCCGAGCTCTTAAGCCCTTTGCTCTCTGCCTTGAATAAGAATAGCTGTTGTTCATGGAGTGTTTACTAGGAGCCAGGCTCTCGGCCAAGGGTTCCGTAGATACCATCTCATTTCATTGTAACAGGCTGTGAAGTGGTTCTTGGTATGCCCATTTTAGAGATGAGGACCCAAGGGATTCAGCCAAGGCCACCAGCAGAGCTGTGACTCTAATCAAGGTCTTTTTGCCCCAAAGCACACTGTCCATCAAAAGCCATAGTGCTGCCATTCTACAGGTGAGGAAACCGAGACTCAGAAAATTCAGGAGTTTGTCCAAGTTCTCGAGCTAGAAGTAGTAA
Source organism: Eubalaena glacialis (assembly GCF_028564815.1). Lineage (NCBI taxonomy): Eukaryota > Metazoa > Chordata > Mammalia > Artiodactyla > Balaenidae > Eubalaena > Eubalaena glacialis. The sequence goes on from NC_083725.1 coordinate 84,384,435, forward strand.
AGTCAGGAGGTCAGCCTGACTCAGACCCCCAGCTCTTCCTTGGTCTCCTGCTTACCTCTAATCCTGCCCCGTGGGTCCTAGAGGATGATGGGTGATCCCATCTGATGATGGGTGATCCCATCTCTCTGTCCTCCCCAACAGCTTTAATAAGCTTTCCGGGTAGCTGGTCTAATCACTTAAGTTTGAGAACCAATGATTAGAGAAAGCCTATGGTCTCTTCCAAATTCTGAGGTTCTAAGAGTTTCTTCATTCACCCTTGGTCACCTTCAGAATAGGGTCACGGAAAGCAATGTAAATTTCAAAGTCAAAAAGACCTTGGTTCAAATCCCTGCTCTGCCATTTCTTCGTTGAGTGATTTAAAGCAAATTGAGTAAACTCCCCGAGGCTCAGTTTCCTTGTCTATGACCAGAGATAAGAATGGCTACCTTGTATGGTCATCAATCTGTTTCTTTTGGAAGTGGGAGCTTCCTCCTGGAAGTAGCGATACTTTCTAAATGTATCTCTGAAGTTCCAGGAACCGTGGCTTGAGCTGTTGATGACGCGTGTTGCCAGCCAACCTAACAAGCAGTCATCGCTGCCGTCAATGAAATGTCATTTATTGTCACGTTTACTTGCACACCCCTACATGTGGTACTTTGCTTTTATCCTCGCAGCAAATCCTGCCTAATCCCACTGATACAGTCTCTCCAGCTTGTACTCCCCCTCGAGAAACGTTCAGCCCAGTGTAGGAGTTAAAATCCAGGGACTCTGGAATCAGGTGTCTTGCCATTTTTGACTGTGTGATCTTATACAAGTCGGTTAACTGAGCTGAGCCTGGCTTTCCTTGTCTATAAAAAGGGAGTAAAAATACCTGCCTCCCCACTCTAGAGTGGTTCAGGTTACAGACATACTCACAGTAGGTTTTCAAACATTATTTCTCTTTCTATTCCCTGCCCTCTCCTCTCTCACTTAGCCAACTCTGAGTCCGACCTCTCAGTGACACCAAATGCTACTCGTCACCTCCGTCTTCCTCTTGTATTTCCAGGCTCATGGTGGATAATCTCTCAAGTGTTATAATGGTCACAAGTGTACTTTATAGCTTTATAAAAAGTATTGTTCCAATGTAAACTGCTTTCTTTTGTCCTCTAGACCAAAGCTTGTGAATGTCCTTAGTACAGCAATATGATTTGCACTGTATGCATCCATTTAAATAATATTTCTTGAGCATCTTATAGGTGTGTAGGGCTTAATATTGTGCCTGGCACATAGTAAGTGTTCAATAAATGTTTGACTACTGAATGAATGAATGACTGCATGGATTAGTACTTCTTCAAGGAAGCAGTGACATGGGCAGAGCTGGATGCCATCTAAACCAAGTGATTTAAGCGGCGTGAGGAGGAGATGGACTTGGACCCAGACCCTCTGATTCTAACTCCTGAGTTCTTTCTGCCATGAGTCTCCAATGTGGGCAGAATGAGATCCATGCTATGAGCCAGCCACAGGTTTCAGGGATGACAAGTAGACGGAGGTCACTGTAAAGGCCAAGTTCAAATCTCTCATCCCCCTGGCTCACTGGTTCCCGGGCTCTGGTCAGGCAGAGTCTGAAACCCAGTGTTCTGAGCAGCCATCAAGGCCTGAGCTGGGTTCTGTCTCCCTGGAGTCCACATTCCACACATGAGAAACTGAAGCCGGGCAGGGGCTGGGTTTCACTCTGGGACACTGGTCTACTTTGGTGGCTTGGAGTTGGGGAGAAAATCCACTTCGGGGGGAAAATGGGGTTTACTGTGCAGCCTCCTCCCGGCTTGTCACCCCCCTGGCTGCTTACCTGGCCATCTTAACCTCCTGCGGCCAGCGAGAAGAAAGCTTGGGCGGTCAGAGGGAGGGATTCGGGGGCAGCAGAAAGAGCCCTGGCTCCTGGAGTGAGCCTGGTTCTGCCACCCGGTAGCTGTGAGACCACAGGCAAATCTCCCAACTCTCCCTCAGCCTAATCCTTGCCAGCGACTTCAAACAAAGGCATGAGAATGGGGATCCTAACACCCGCCGCATTGAAATGTTGTAAGGATGACCTGGGTGCTCATGCGCAGAGTACCCGGCAGGCACGTGGTTGGATGGTAACAAATGTTAGGTGCTCCCCTTCTCCACCCTGCTTTCAGCCCAGGAGGCAGTAAAGCCCATTCGGAGCAGTTGCCATGTTCAGAGACCCTTTCCCCCCACGAAGCTGCTCTGAGCCCCGTGGTCCTCATCCACCTGCCCATTCATTTCTTGTGTTCCTCCTGCCGGCCAGAGCCCTCCTCGCCAAGGTGGGCATTTATTATTGGGAGCTGCCGGAGGGCCAAGCCGCTACCCAGACCTGACTGGCTCGGTGAGGTTTCGTAAGGGGGCAGATGTGTGTCTCAACCCTGCCTCCAGGGAGCCGGTTTGGACGTGGCAGCCAGCTGAATTATTCGCTACATGCGTGCTCACCTCCATCTGTCTCCCTTGGAGCCTCTTTGGTTTAAAGACTGGTGTTGGTGCTGGATGTGGCCTCCAGGGACAGAGTTCCTTCCTGGGGGACAGCTGCAGCACCAGCATGCAGATGGTCCAAGGAAGGCGGTCCTGGCTAGGGGTGCCCCCTTTGAAGTGGAGCTCCCACCTGAAGCCTCCCTGGGAGGCTGGCATCGAGCTGCTGGGAGTTGGTTGCTCGCCAGACAATTCAGCTTGGCATGAATAGGTCAGAGAAGTAAGCAGTGGTGTCTCTCTCTCTCTCTCTCTCTCTTTTTTTTCCTGAGGGTACTAAACATTTGGGGAAATAATCTAATCATTTCCACTTTTTTTAAGTAGAGGGACTCTTCTGTTGTTTGTCTTCAAATAAAATGTCGAGCAGTTATAGTATAGAAACCTGTGCTATAACGGAAGGCAGAGCGGCTCCAAGTGGGTTGGGATCTCCCTTCCCCCTCCCCTCCAGGAAGTTTCCACTGGGTGCTTCCAGGGAACCTTAGAATTCCATGGGGCTCTGTTTTAGAACCAAGGAAACTCATTCTCCACGAAACCACACCAAACTGTGTTCAAGCAGGCAGCGAAAACAAATAGATGTTTTCCTGAAGAGAAATCTCATCCCTGTTTGGTCTTGATTGGGAGTCTCTCGCAAGCCCTGACTGGTTTCTGAAGAGCAGATGACAGGGGAGGCTGAACCCCCAGCTCGGAGACGTCCTCCTCCCTCAAGCCTGGCTGTTTTGTAACTAAGGCCATGTTGAGGGCGCAACTGACCACTGGGGGTCTGGCTGCCGTGACTAATGGAAGCCCCGTGGTGGCCATGCTGGGGGCCCCGCCTGTGCGGCCTGGATGGCAAGGACTGAGCCGCTGGGGGCAGGTAGGAAAACAGCCTGGAAGCTGGGCAGTGGAGCTGGCTGGACTGCCTCTTCTCAGAATCCCAGCCTCTCCAAAGCCACCTGCAGGGTGGGGTGAGTTCATGGAGAATGGGGGAGGGGTTGTGTACAGAAGGAGGGGCTGGTTACCATGGTAACCACCCTCTGTGGTCCAAACTCCAGCGGCCCTTTTGGAGGTGTTTTTTCTCATTTAAATTGCCTTCGGGACTGTCGAAAAGATTTTATTTCCCAGGTTTTGAGCTAGTTCTCTCTCTTTTTAAAGTTTCTCTAAAGTAAATGTAATCATTTTAGACTCTTTCTTTTTTTTTTTCTCTATTTCTCTCCTTGAGATGGGACGCTACATCCCTAAGACGTAGCACTTTCTAACCCCCAGACATGGGGGTGCAGACATCTCCCCATCCATACAACCCGTGATTCATTTTTAGATCAGATCTGAGAGAAGATCAGTTGAAGTTTAGGCCATAGTCAACACCTGGATTCTGGGAGCTCACCTGTAGCCTGTGTACCTCCCTTCTGAATGGTAGGTGAAGAATCGGGGGTGGGTGCACATGAGACCATGAGGGCCCCTGACATTGACATGGGGGGGCGGTCCTTGCACACCCATTTCCAACTGGAGCCTCCCCAGCCCTGCACACAGGCCCCACGGCTGCCCAGAGGTTAATGATCCTATAGTAACTTTGGAGGCCAGCTCTCCAAGCTGGAGAGCAGTCGTTAATTAAGGTCGCCGGGGCTGGAGGCCATCTGCAGAGCCGAGCGAGGGCCAGAAGCAGCCCCAGCAGATGGAGAGCTTGAACGATGCTGGAAATACTTGAGTTCCTCTCCCCCCACCCCCAAATGTAATGCCAAATCAAAGCAGTACTTTACCATGAAACACAAACCTGCTGACACTAAAGTAGCTTCTTTCTGGTTTTTCTAATTGCAGACTCTGGAAGCTGATTTTTTTATTCTCCCACCACTACTTTTTCCAGTCCTTCCTTGGTCACAGGTCCACGAAGTGTGTTCTTGTTCTGTACACGGGATTATCAGGCGTTGAGGGGAGGCTGCTGGCATCCAGCTACAGTTGTCATCTTCTCTGCCTCTTCTTTTGGCCTCTCAAGTTTGCCTTTCATCTTCCCTTTCCTTGGGGCCATTTACTAAAGAACAAGTAGGAGCTGAGAGGCTGGAGGAGACGGAGGATCCCACCCCATACTCTCTTTTGCTTTAAGACTTGCCCATCCTTGCTTTGAGTAGTCACAATAAGGCTAATGATAATTGTGTGATGATAATGGTGATGATGATAATAATAATAATGATAATAGTGATAATAATAAAAGGTCTGAGAACTCACTTTCACTACAGGGAATGGGCTGGCTTCTGGAGATGTTTCTGGGCTCCAGTTCCCTGCTAATTAAAACAAAGCAACTGCAGTCTGGATAGTAACATTTCAATGTCTGCAAAGTTGGTGACCCACAAGAAATGTTGGAAGAGTGGATTAAGGTGAAGTAAATGTGAACATCGTCCCTGATTTAGAAATGGGGAAGTCCAGGTTGAGAGGTTGAATCACCTGCTGCAAATCACCCAGCTAGTGAGGAATGGGGTTGGAATCAGACTCAAGGGGCCTGACTCCGTGGTTACCATTGTTCCTCCTTGGGTATCACTGTTCACAGGTGAGGTTAGTCATGGCATCTCTTACTGACAATTTCATGGCTGTCAGTAATGGGTATCTCCAAAGAGCAGTTCACAAATGAACAGAAAGGAAAGAAACCTAAGGAAAGGGCATAATAATAAAGTGAAATCCTGAAATAGCAAAGACGTAAGTGATCAAAGGGAATCAGATGATGGGGGTGGGGTTCAGTTATCACCATTCACTCCCAACCGCACACATTCTGCAGCACGTACTCTGTACCAGGCTGATTCTAGTGACATGGCCTCCTGTGCTCTCGGAGGGAGGACCTGTTCTTGTCTCCATTTTACAGATGGAATAACTGAGGCAGAGAAATGTCATTTACCCAGGAGCACAGTGATAGTGGAAGAGTCAGGGTTCATGAGCCTGTATTGTCTAGGTCTACAGTTTGCCTTCGTAACCAAAGAGTGTGCCCTTCACCAATATCTTGCCAACCACAAGCAATAGAAAATTTCAGAACATTCTAAAGGTGAGTGTTTAAACATATGAGCTGCTCAAAGATGAGGTAATTTGTATTAAGCAGAGGTCACTGACTTGCTGCATGCCCTCCTTTTTGTCTGAGCCAGGGTTACAGACAAGAAAGATGAGACTACATCTCTTTCAAATGACTGCTTCCCTGAGCAAGAAGGGCCTCGGAGGTCATCTGGGCCCCTAAGCAAGTGAATGTCTCAGGCTTTGGGACCAAAAGTCATCCTCCTCTTTCTGAACGTGATGGGATATTAAAAGGGACATTTCTTATTGTCTTGGGGTTTGGCTGAGGCTCCCACGCTGAGGCCGGGTGTCCACACTTTCTCAAGATAGGGGCTGGGTCATCCTCATTGAACTGGCTAAGAGGTGACCAAGACCAGTCCCAGGGCTCCTACTTCCAGAGTGAATAAAAGAAGTCTGGGGGTGGGTAGGAAGGGAGATCCTTCTGAACCACTCAGAGAGGTCGAGGCTGCCTTCGAGAAGGGAGACTGGGATCTTATTCCCAGCTGGATGCTTGCGAGTCCTTTCGGAAACTCACAGGAGAGGGGCACCCCCTTCTCCACCCCGTGCTGTCTCTTGGGGTTGAACGACAAGTGTCCCCAAGAGCATGGGGGTTGACCTGATGAACAGAGGCCCTGGCTGGAAGAGATGCCCCTGACTGCAGAGCAAGGAGGGCAGGTACTGTGAGAGACCATGACCTTTCTGCCAGTAGCATGGCAGGTGACAGCAAATGGTAACCAGGCTGAGCCATTTTAAAAGGACCCCACGCGGGAGGGCTGCCTGCCAGGAAGAGGGGACTCCAGCAGCAGATTACATGGGAGTGCTGTGCCGGACGGCAGGCTCTGAGGAGGAGGGAGAGGTCCCCCCACAGGGTCCCGCCTCCGAGCCATGAATGATACAATGTGGAGGCCCCAGGGGGCATCGCCCAAGAACCCAAACTGCCCCCATGAGCATTAGGTCCTCTGCCCACCAAGGGCATCATAGCCAGATGACAATAACATTAGTCGTGTCAGAGTCTGCCCTTTCCCCATAGCCTCCCATCCTCCTCCCCCAGCTCCAGAGGGGCCAGAAACAGGAGAGCAAGTGGGGGGGACGGAGCAAGGAAATCAAAATAGTAGCCCCCCGCCTCCCCCCTCTGCTGCTCTGTGGCCCCAGCACTCACACTGCAGCCAGGGAGAGAGGACACGCGTGGGGTTGGAAAAGAGAGCCGAGTTTTGATTTAGATTGCACCGGACTAGTGATTACCTGAAAATGAGATTGTTCCAATACCCGAAGGCAACCAGAAAAGCCCTGGGACCTGCTTGAGGTATTACCTAGGAGTGTGGAAGGGAAATTTGACAGGACAGTATCTGAAGGAAGATAGGAGTAAAGCTATTCCTGATGCTCATTTGATAAAGAAAATCACTGGCTGAGAAACTCCAAGTTTCCTTCCAGAGCCCCTCAATGCCCCTGTCTGCTAATGAGGAAAGAGAAAGGGGATGCACATTTATTAAGCACTTACTGAATGCAGGCACTGTGCTAGAACCCTCGTACCTAAAGCATCCCTAAATCCTCCCAATAATCCCATGAGTTTGGATTAACAATTTCTATTTACAGATGAGGAAACCGAGACCCATAGGGGTCAGGTGACTTGCCCGAGTGCAGGTGCACATGAACTGGAGTGGAGATTGGAACTCAGCAGACCATGAGCTTCACAAAGGCAGGGACTGGGTCTGTGTGGTCCCTGCTATGGCTTCAGGGCCTGGCACAGAACAGGCGCTCGGTAAATATTTACCTAATAAATGATGATCAAGCCCATCCCTTTCCACATGGCCCTATGGCTTCTCTCGGGGACTGATAGCAGCCTACCCCTGTCACTTTCTTTCTGCAACTTATACAAGAATGCGTGCAGGTTAGCAGACTGATGTGTCATTGGGATCAAGTTCCAGACTGTAAATACCCCAAGGATAAGGACCATGTGTTCTGTTCCTTGAGGAGGGGGTCAGAGGCCAGGCTGAGCCTCAGAGAGGTCCAGCGACTTACCCGAGGGGCCCAGCGTGTGCTCCTGGCTGAGTGGTGACCCCGCCAAGTGCTCCTCTCCCTTGGCCCCGTGCACACCCCTCCATCCACCTCCCCCTCCCCGCCCGCCAGGTGCATGTGCTGTCAGCTTCCCCTGTTATGTTGCAGAACATTGGACTTGGCAAAGCTGACGGAGGCTCCACACCGCGAGGTTCAGAATAGTAGCTTAAGCAGATGTCTTGTCAAAACAGAATAAGAAACTGTGAAGAAATAGTCTGTGAAACCCAGCCGTGTCCTGCTTCCTCTCATTTCTGGGGTAAAATAGCAGTGGAAAAAAAAAAAAAAAAGTTCCTTAGTTCTGTCGGAATAGTGCATTTCATGCGTGAAACATGCGTGGCTTCTAGAATTGCTATTCCAGATCAGATTCATTCTGCTTCCTTTTCTCACCCCACCTTCTTCTTTTCCCTGCTCCCCGCCTGCCCCTTGCTCTCCTCTCCTCCCTCCCCTTCCTCTCTCCCCACCTCGCCCTCCTCGCTGCTCCTTTGGTGAGGACTTTAGCAGCCCTGGGTTCCTGGGGCTTCTGAGACCTGCACTCTCCCCTTCCCTTTGTCTGCGGAGCAGAGGGGAGGCTGTGAATTATTGATGAGGCGCTGCACTCTACGAGGCCCAGGGCTGAGCCTGGGGTGGCCCAGGCCCCTGGAGGGGGCAGCGAGACTGTCAGTTTGGGAGCCCGTGGGGGGCAGGTTGCAGTGGGGGGAGGGTGGGGAGGAAGCACTTATCACCCATCCTTTGCCTCTTTGCCAGGCCTGGGGCTGGGAGGGGCGAGAGCTGGGGTAACTGGGAATCCGTGGACAGACGGAGCCAGGAGAGGGGAGCTCTGTGTGTGTGATGTGTCTGCGGGGAATTTGCAGTTTACAGTCACTGGGTGTTCGGCCCCCTCACTCTGCCCCTCTTGTGCTTCTCTGGGTCAATTACCAGAAGCCCCAGGGCAGCATCTCACGGCTGGGGGGTCTTGTTGAGCCCTGGGCTCCAACCCCACACCAGCTCCCTCCCATCCCCCTCCCAGTAGGGCGGAATCTCCCCAGCCAGATCCCATTTGGGTCAAAGAACACAAGACGAGGCTCTGTTTGTCCCAAGGCTGTGGAACAACATTAAGTGGAACCACTTGGTGGCTTGAAGGACAAGCAGAACCGTAAATTATTCGGTCTTGCGGATACGATAGGCATTTTGGAGAGAAAGTGGGAAAAAGAAGATTATTTCAGCGCTGCAGTCTGAAAGAGCCGAATCACTTTCACTGGCCAGCGCACTGGGAGGATTTTCTGCCTTAAAGTAGCTTTCTCCGACGACGAGCTGTTTCCTGGGCAGCAATTCTCTCTGTGGAAAAATTTGCTTACTCGTTAGCATTGACATTGCATTGTGAGTGTGTGTGTGTGTGTTTGAGAGAGAGAGAGAGAGAGCGAGAGCGAGCAATCCACTCAAGACGGTGAAATTAATGTGTAAGCAGAAATCCTTCTTGTCCATTGCATCAATGGAGTGAAAAAGAAGGCAGATTCTGGCAGCCCTGTCTCTGCCCTCAGCATGGCTGTGTGATGTGTTCTCTGTGGACACATTTGTACAGGAAAATGTTGCTTGGTGAGGGGGGCTGTCCCTGTCCCTTGGGAGAGCCCTGCCTGGACAGACCCTTGAGAGGGGCACCCTCTTTCAGTGCATGGTCCTGCCTCCAACCCAGGAGGCCCCTCAGCTAGAAAGTCCCAAAAACCTTTGCTCTGTCTCCAGAATCTGAGGTACAGGAAATCAACATACATCCCCCCCCCACCCCCGCCAACTTTGTTAATGCCACTGTCTTGAGCAGGACTCTGGGCTCCCAGGGGAACGTGAAGGCTCTGCTCCAGGCTTTGTCCAAATTCCTTGTGGGAGGAGGAAGAACGTGTGGGGTCCCACGCCTGCTTCATCCATCCTCCCTCCTGGGGCCTCCACCCGGGGGCTCAGGGCCCTCGGAGCATCAGGATACACAAATGCAGACAAAGCCTGCGCACACGCGCATAGTCTGTATTTCTGTCTGTCTCTCCTCCCCTTCCCCCCTCCCCCCACCCTCAGGGTGACTGAACCAAAGCATTGGCCACCAGATTGTCAAAGGCCTAGGAAACAGTGAGCCGAGACTGCTGGTTTCCTTGGTCTGGTTTGAATCTCCACCTCCAGTCTGTATTGTTTGTAACAAATGGACGCATTTAACGGAAGAGCCCATTCAAATATGCTTTGGCATTGCAAATTGAATCCAGCCCTGGTTGCTGCAGACCTGAAGGTCTGGCCATTCCATTTCTGGGGAGACATGCCAGAGCCGCTGGGCTCCAGGGAAAGAGAGGTTCAGAGGCAGGACCAGGCTCTCTGCGGGAGCCAGTGAAGCAGTAAGACGGAGGAGGCAGCTTGGATGGCAAATCCTCCTGGGCTTTTGGCAGAGTGGTGCTGCCCTCTGCTGGCAGGTCAGGGCTAAGTCACTGCCTGGGCCGCACAGGTTCTCAGGCTGCAGGCTCAAAGGGCCTTGCACCCAGTAAGGTGAGGCTGACTTCTGTCCCCCTGGCAATGACAGAAGGAGACAGGGCATTTGATTTAATTTCACCCTGAAAATAAGTGAGAGTTCTATCTTTTTGGAAGTACTATGCTCTAAGCCCAGGAGGTAATGCAGGATAAAGTTGGCCTGGGGGAACTAAGGCTGGGTTAGAGCCTTCTAAGGGCCTGGAAGAGCTAAAAAAATCTACATAGAGGTTTTTCTCTTTGTCAGAAAACAACTCTGAGAAATTATTAGAATTTTAAGTTTACAGATGAAGAAAGTGTAGCTCAGAGAAGTAAATTAACTGTCCTAAAGACACACAGCTAGCAAGCAGCAGAGCCCGGATTGACTGTGATGCCGGTACCCACACTAGAATCACCTTATGGATTAGGATTTCTCTCTGGATGTGAGAGTGAGGGCAGGGAAGATGACTAACCTTCTGGGGAGACACTAGGCTTCAGGGCCCTGCTTCTCCCCACTAATGGAATTAACTTTTATCTAGATAATGAGTTACCTTGAACCCAAAGCTAGTGAGAGGCAGCCTTGAGGGTTGGAAACATTACTAGTATGGCTTTGAATTCTAGCTCTGATGTTTACAGGCGGTGTGACTTTCAAGTCACTTGTCCTCTGGGGTTGTCTTTCGATCCATAAAACGAGGGGGGTAGGTGAGGATCAGGATTAGATGCCGCAAAGATCTTTTTTAAAATGGTTTCCTACCTCATGGGCACCATGTTTTGAAAAAATTTTAATCCACCGAAGTATGTTGTAATAATTTATTTCTTCTCACATTTTCTATGAAACAAAGATAGGTAACTGTCTCAGATTGGGTTCCCCGAGAAATGGATTCTGAGGTAAGATGGATGTGTGGGAAGTTGGCAGTGCCCTGGCAAGCCTTCTGGGAGGGAGGGAGGGAGGGAAGGAAGCTGGAGTGGGCAGGTGGAGAGGTCAGACCTCCATGCATTCACAACAAAGGCCTCAGCCCACCTCTGGGCAGCGCTGGAGCTGGGATGAGCTGCAGAGTTGTCTCCACTGGATGAGGGGCCAGGCCTGAGTACCCCGACATCCATCAGTCAGGCGCCACCACCTGGACGAGGTAGCTCCCTAAGGTCAGTGTGGTTCCTGAGGAAGGACTGAGCCATGAACAGCGGCTGATGCTCCCAGAGCCTGGGAGGGAGGACCTCTGTCCTGGGGGGGCGCACCACAGCAGCTACTACAGTAACTCTGTACTCCCAAGGAGCAAATGACAGCAATGACCTTCAACCTGTAGAAGTTGTACATTTAAGGCCTTATTGAGGGCACATGTTAATTTTTATATGTTTTGGAAGTAAAACTTGCTTAAGATCCTACATTTTTGCCTTCCCAGATCCTAGAGATCTAGGAACTCCAGGTTGAAAATGTGGTCCCTCCTTTCTAGCATTCTCTGACGGTGTGGTTTTTATATCCTGGAAACCCCAAGGAGATGCTGCCACCAGGGGGCAGTGGTGGGTTCCTCAGCAGGCCGGCTTCTGTCCCCGTGGTGCCTTTCGGAGAACGTGCCTTCCTGTGGGCTGCCGGCCCCAACCAGAGTGCATTGCTTGGTAGCAGAAACGGACTAGAATCCAGCCACACTTATCACCTGGGTTGGGTATCCTTGAGCAGGACTCAGCCTGCACACCTGTCTATGGCGGCCCTGTCCTCCCATTTGTCTTTCTGGCTCAGCCTCCCTTTCAAAGCCTTCTCTCTTCCTCCATCCTGAATGTCAGTGCATTCAGCTCCCCAGGAACCAGGGAGGGTGTTAGAGCTTTGAAAACATTCACTCTGCCACTGCTGGGAATCTCGCCTAAGGAAATAATCTAAAACATGGAAGATCCTTTACGCAGGAAGACGCTCATCCCCATGTCATTTATAAAAGTGACAGATTCAAAGCATTTCTAAATGGCAAACCATAGGGGAATAGTGAATTGTGGTGTGTCAACAAAATAGACTGTTATGCCACCATTAAAAATTATGTGTGCAAGAAGTAGCATGAAAACATGTTTATGGTTAGTTAACAACGCAGACTACAAAATTATATTATACAACCTGATCGCAGCAATAGGAAATACATAAACAGTTAACGACGGGGGTGGGGGGGTAGGATTTGAACTAGTCATGGGCTTGGGTGGAGACACCACAGCGGGCAAATCTTAACCCTTTTTGTACAACAAAAATCCTTCTTGTCTGTTTGGTGAGCCTGTGGGCCCCTTCTCAGCATGTTATTAAATGCATGAAATATAAAACATAGAACTTCAAAGGAAACCAATGATATTGAAATACAGGTATCAAAATTTAAAACAAATTTGCAACGTAGTAGTGTATATGCTTTTTCTTAAATACCTTTAAATAACAAGGATTACCTAGCAGGAGGTCAAAGAACTACTATACCTATGAAGGGGTGATGAATGCAAACAGTATTTCAAGATACCTGCAAAAACTAAAACGTGATATAACAACGTCTGAGATTCCTCTTGGTGACAAAGTTGCTTGTACTACAGCTAAGACTTCTGTGATTTGATGCCTGTATTCATAATGGATGGAAGTGCTGCATTTTAGTTAAAACCTGATGAAATCAGTATGTCATTTTTCCTATTCAAGTTCAGGCATGCTATGAACTTCTTACAGGTCCTCTAGGGGGTTCGTGGACCCTGATTTAAAACCCCAGCATCAGAGTCTTCCTTCCTTTCTTTCTCTCTTTCTCTTTCTTCCTTCCTTCCTTCCTTCCTTCCTTCCTTCCTTCCTTCCTTCCTTCCTTCCTTCCTTCCTTCCTCCCTCCCTCCCTCCCTCCCTCCCTTCCTCCCTTCCTTTCCAAATTTTATATAATAGACATGCATTACTTCTACAATGTATACAATAATCAGGGAGCTTTAAAATTAAATAAGCAAACGGAGAAAGTAAATATGATTCAGACTTTTTTTGATTACTTGTACTCTTAAATATCATATCATTTAATCCTCAGGTTAATTGTGTGAGAGAGGTGCTGTTATTGTAGCCATTTTGCAAATGAAGACATTGAAGCTGAGAGAGGTTAGGAGACTTGTGCAAGGTCACACAACCAGTAAATGGTGGAGCCACAATTCAAACCTAGGTCTGTCTTTCCAAGAGCCCAGCCTCTACCTGTTCCAGTCTAATGATGAGTGAGTTGAATGTTGTGTTTGTATGTTCTATTTATTGTAGCTGTTGTGAAGTAATCTCAATGTGTACATTTCTCTTGCTGAAGTACAGCTGCCTCTGATTAAATGCTATCTGTGCAATTCTTGGGAAATCGATGCTACCCTGGGCTCAGAAAGAGAAAACTGGGAGTTTCATGTCTGCTGATGGCTTGAGGAGGGACATCCTCTTTCCCCAGATGCTCTATCAGTTCTCCTCTGGGGGTCTGGAAGCACCTCAACTTGAGCTTCAGGTGGGATGTTTTCCTCTGAGCAGTGACCATGGAAAGGCCTGGCTAAACTGGGACTCAAACAGAACAGAAGGGGCTGCAGTTCCAGTTGGGAAGTGTGGGGTGGTGTCTGCAGGCTGGGGGTGTGTCACCAGCAAATAGGAGAAGGTTTGGATAACCAGTGGCCACTGGAGGGCAGCATCGAATCAGGATTACAGAGGGGCTCTGGGTCTGGTTAATGTCTGATGAGCCCACTGGGAGTTTTTTCTTTTTTTTTCAGATTTATTGATTTTATTTTATTTTTTAACATCTTTATTGGAGTATAATTGCTTTACAATGTTGAGTTAGTTTCTGCTGTATAACAAAGTGACTCAGCTATATGTATACATACATCCCCATATCCCCTCCCTCTTGCGTCTCCCTCCCACCCTCCCTATCCCATCCCTCTAGGTGGTCACAGAGCACCGAGCTGATCTCCCTGTGCTATGCGGCTGCTTCCCACTAGCAATCTATTTTACATTTGGTAGTGTGTATATATCCATGCCACTCTCTCACTTCGTCCCAGCTTCCCCTTCCCCCTCCCCGTGTCCTCAAGTCCATTCTCTACGTCTGCGTCTTTATTCCTGTCCTGCCCCTAGGTTCGTGAGAACCATTTTTTTTTTTTTAGATTCCATATATATGTGTTAGCAGGCGGTATTTGTTTTTCTCTTTCTGACTTACTTCACTCTGTATGACAGACTCTAGGTCCATCCACCTCATTACAAATAACCCACTGGGAGTTTCTTCTTGGAGGAGTGGATGCCCCTGTGGGACCACATTGGGGAGGGGCAGTCCCTTTAATGACTCTGAAAGGCATGTCCTTTTACAAAGGGACAGCATAATGTGGTGCCTCCAAATGTGGACTCTGGAGCCGGCTTGCTTGTGTTTAAATCCAGCTCTGCCATTTATTGGGTGTGTAACTTTGGGCGAGTTATTTAAGCTTTCTGTGCCTCAGTTTCTCCATGGGGTTGATAAGAAGACTGAATGAATTAATACAAATTAGGTACTGTTTCAATTATCTATTGCTGCAAAACAAACCACCCCAAAACAACAACTATGTATTTGCTCATGATTCTACAATTAAGGCAGGGCTCCATGGGGAACAATTTTCTTCTCCATGGGATGTTGGCTGGCGCAGTTCAGATGAGCTGGATGACCAAGAAGTCTTCTTCAAATGTATGGCAGCTCAGCTGGGGCCTGGCTGGGCCTCCCTCTCCAGCAGGTAGTCAGGATATTTTTACGCGGTGACTCAGGACTCCAAGAGAATAAGTATAAAAGCTACCAGCCTCTTAAGGCCTAGACTAGGAGCTGGCTCAGCATTACTTCCACCACATTCTATGAGTCAAAGCAAGTTACAAGGCCAGAGCAGCCTCAAGGAGAAGAGAAAGAAGCTCTACTTCTTGATGGGAGTAATGACGCACTCCAGTGATGGGAGGAATTATTGGTGGCCATCTTTGCAAACAATCCATCACGGGTAGAACAGAGGAAACCCTCTGTAAATGGTAACTACTATCACAGCTGACCAGACCGAAGCTGAGACACTACAGAGATTGTCCCAAGATCACACAGCTGGTAAGGTTAGAGCTGGTATTTAAACCCAAGTCTTTCTGAATCCAAAGCACATTCAGTTATCACATCATCATTATAAGCTGTGTGTCCTTGGCCAAGTCACTTAACCTCTCTGAGCCTTTCTTTCCTCATGTGATTTCCGATGGATGTAATAAAGACAACTACCCCATAGAATTATTTTGCAGACTAAATAAGGAAATGCCCCAGAAAGCATCTTATAACATATGAAGCATATAGGAGCATGAATTATTTTGAGATATTAATTTGAATATCATTCTTTCAGAATTTGTCTCCTGCTGGTAGAATCCAGATTCATGTTTACCTCCTTTGACACTAGTGGTAAACTAGGGTGGCTAAGGGTGGCTCACAGGAGGGGGTGTATAGTGCGTAACCCACAAGCAGTAGCGATATCCAGGTCTTTGGGAAGCAGCCATTGACGTGAATGTTAAGCCACTCTTGTCTGATCACTGAGGAAACTCCCAAGTACCTATTTCTGTGAAAGATGACTCTGGATGCAGGAAGCTGCTTTCTCTTGAAGCCTCTGGCCCTCTCCCTTTCCCAGGGCCAGTCTGGGGTTTGTGTGTCCCCTCTGGTGAGTCTCCAGAGCCCCCTCTCAGTAGACCACCTTGTGCCGGGAGTCCATCAGCCCTTTGAAGGACAGACGGACAGAGAGCCCTCCAACCCAGCCTGTTCTACCTGGAGTCTCCAGTTCTTCAATTACCTCTCTGTTAGCCATTCCCCTCACGTGCCTGATCAGCTCTAGCTGCAGGGACCAGAAGCTGTGCTTTTATTAAATTTCATCCTCATCAAGATTGCATTTGGTGGTTTTCCAAGTTATGACTTCCTAATTAGCTCTTCGTTGAAGCTGTTTTTTATTGCTTTGCTCAGAATCAGTGGTAAAATAGCCCCCGTTTTTTGATGGTTCGGCCTCCTTTGGTTATTCTCCACCACCTCCTCCCCCCTCCCCCCAAAAGAAGAAGGATGTGCTTCCTGAGACATCGGATATCTAATCACAAGCTTTAGAAAACCCTGAGAGTCCCAGATTATCAGCTATGCAGACATCTGCTTCCTGCTGCAGGAAAACAACCTCTCCTTGGCTGGGAGAGACTGGGAGTGTGGGCTTTGGAGTCAAACTTTCTGGGTTCAAACCTTGGCCCTGCTATTTGCCAACTGTGTAATCTCAGGCATGTGAATCGGGTTCTCTGAGCCTCAGCAGCATCTTCAGCGTGACAATGAGAAGGATAAGTACATAGTACAGAGGTCTTGCTGCGAAGCTCCACAGAGGTCATCAATATGCCCTCAGCAACATCATCAGCTGTTATTATATTCTGAGGATAAAATGAGATACTTTGAAAGAATGTCAGTGTATAGAAATCTCTAAAGTGCTATACAAATATTGGTTTTTATGATTATCAAGAATAATTCACTGTATGGCCTTGGATAAGTCACTTTATCTTTCCGGATATCTGGACTAAAGAATGGGTTGCAAACTCAGATGCCTTCAGGAGCCAGAAAAGAGTACTGGAAAAGAGTAAAGTAGACTGGATAGAAGAAATGTTATGTTAATAGGTATTATGATTTTTTAAAAAGTGCATTGCGAGGAAGGGTCCAAAGTAAATAAGATGGGGAACTGGCTTAAACAAAATTGAGTCTCTTTCTGCAGGACTGCTCAGTGCCTTTTAAATGCTACCTGCACAGTGAATTTCTAAGGGAAGGAGAGCATATGTGGGTAGTATTTCCAAACTTCTCTGACCACAGACCCCTGTTTTCCACAAAGACTGGTGTTCTACTGAATGCACCTGGTAAATTATCGGGTTGATGATCTCAACCATTCCTTCCAATTCTGAAATTTAGCCTTCAATTCTGCTTGGGTCTCTACAGTTAGAAAGAGGAATTTCTGAGATGATAAAAGACGAAATGTGTGGTTTTTTCCCTTTAAGTGTCGATTTTCACCAAGATTACAACTAATTCTATTCCTATGACAGCTCGGTGTGGTCAGCTGTCAGTGAGACACATGTCTGGGTGTCATTGGTCCTACCCAAGCTGAACTTTCCTTAGAGACAATCAGTGATGGAGGAGTCGGGTGGGAGGCCAGAGAGGGAGGACAGTGCTGGGGCCCTATCTGTTATTTAGGGAAAACCAGAAAATTGTCTGGACCTGGAATTTGGCATATAACACATGTGAGGTTCTGAAGTCCAAGGCCAGCAGCAAAGGCCATTTGAGGCTGGCCTTTGCCTTCATGAGCTCTAATACCTTAAATGAGTTTCTCCCCTTCAGTGGAGGGAAAAGTTAAAATCAGGAACATTTTGTGAGCACCTACTATTACTAGGCATCTGTAAGTTACTTAATCATTTTCATCAACCTGTTTAATTTACATATATGTTGGGGGAGTCTCTGAGATCTCAGTTAAATTGCTGTGAACCCCAAATCCCATAGTCTGTGGATAGCTAAAGCCCTTCATAAGGTTTCTGCTTCTTATCCCTCTCGGGCACTAAGTTCCTTAAGTGGGACCTCTACCCTGCATCTTCTGTGAACTCCCTTGTGTCTTAGAGAGGGTAGGTGACTCGGCCAAGATCTCACAGCCTGCAAGTCTGGCTCAGTCAGGCTTGGCACTGAGCCCTGCCTAACTCGAGAACCTTGTCCCCTGCCCTAGGCTGCCGTCCCTGGGGGGGAGAATGAAGATCCTGCAGATGAGGGCTGAGATCTGGGACATGTCTCCATTCCAGTCTTCCCTTCTCTCCTGCTCTCACCCTGGGTCTGGGGGCCACCCAATCCAGAGATGCAGGCATCAAGCCTCCAAAAGAGATAGCTTCATGCCTTCATACTTCATTTCATTTAATCTTCCAACCATTTCCCTGACAGTGGTAATATGCCCATTTTACAGATATCCTTATAGAGGTTAATTAGTAAAAATAACAAAAACCACCGCAACAACTGATATTTATGGAGCTCACACTGTGTGCCAAGCATTATCCATATTGTCTTTATTTTCACATGCCTTTATAGGAAATACAGCGCCTTCTAGTGGGGAGACTTATCATGACTGTGACCAAGTTATGCCCAGCCCCCAACCCTTTGGGGTCGGATCCCCTCTCGGAAGGTGGCAAGGCCTGTTGATAATCAAAGTGATCCCTGGGGCCTCCCCACAAGCTTTTGGGACATCTCCAGGGCCAAGGTATCTTCTAAAGCAAGACAAAACCTTTATAATAGCCACTCTCTTTGAGACATGGGCTGGGTCTTCACTTAACCTCTTTGACCCTTACTGAATTATTTTTTCTTTTTCAGTTTCAAGTTTTGGTGGCCCTGGAGCTTGGGTGGGGTTTGGGCACTGTATCAGCAACAGGATAGAATTCTAAGATGTTTGGCTAGGGATTAGGTCTGCCCAGAGCTGGCTGATCTAATAAATCGGAGTCCAGGAAGGAGGGGACTGTGTAAAGCAAAGTCCAATACCTCATTTACAAAGAGGGGAAAGGAGGCCCAGAGCTGGTAGGGATTCAACCAGCACCATAGCAATGGTTCTGGGGTTGGAGCCCAGGCTGTTCGTCTCTTGATCTATTGATCTGCTTTACTCAGAGCCAGCAAGACAGAGCTGCTTCATAATCAAGTTGTGACTCAGAGCCAACCATATGGTGGGATGGTGGGATGTCAAGGAATCACTGACCTTCCGTCTATTCTCTGGCCATCTATCTAATCCTATGAGTTTGCCCTGGGTCCTGAAATAGCATCACCCTTAAAACTTGGAGTAGAATCTGCTATGTCTTACCTACCTGGGGAAGGTATTAACAGCATTAACAGCAAAGCCCTAATTAACGTAACTTCTGGACCCATCGGAGACATTGGACAGTTAAGTTTGACTGCTTTGAGAACTGGCAGGAAGCCAAAAGACATACAAAGGTTTGGAGTATGAGCACATAGAATTTTCAAAACTTAGAGAAGATCTCAAATCTTTTCATTGCTTAGATGGATAAACCAAGATCAGGAGAAGGGACTCTTCCAAGAACTCCCAAATGACAGGGCAGGGCCCACCCAGCTCTCTATCACTTCCCTGGGCTCTCCCCTCACAGGCAGCTCTCCTGGTGGAGCGCTGAGCTGGGGGCCAGGATTCTGGGTAGATTTTACAGATAACCAGAGGCCGAAGGTAGAATTTCATCACAGTCCCCTCTTGACACAGAGAGACCTTTACAGACCATTTCTCTGCCTGTAACAACCATAAATTAAAATGACCTCCTTGGTTGGTATTTGAGCCCTTAGATGGGGATGCAGCCTAGCGTCCTTCTCAGAATTCACCAATTTGCTTGTTAAAATGCAAATTCCTGGACTTTACGCAAGGCCCACTGAATCCAGACCTACGGAAACAAGGCCCTAGAACCCGCATTTTGACATTCACTCTGGGTGATTTGCATGCACCCTGACACTGGAGAACCACCACTGCAGTGGAACACGGGCCCTGGAGTCAGGCTTCCCTGGGTTTGAACCCCAGCTCTGCCAGTTACCAAATGTATGACCTCAGCACGCCTGAGCTTTGGGTTCCTCCTCTGTAACATGGGGAGACCAATAATAATAATTCCCTCACAGGGTTATCGAGAGAGTTTAGGGAGGTAAAGCAGGTAAAGTACTTGACAGCTGGCAAGTGCTTAATAAATATTAGCAGCTACTCTGATATCATTCTTTAGAGACAGTCTCTGTTTTCAGCTGTCCACATGGAGGCCATTTGGGGCCCTAGGGGTCCTGGGAGCAGGTCCCGACTGTTCCCTGCCCCACCCCTCCCAGCCGGGATGTGCTGGTGTAAGAAGAAGTCTGGTTCACCCACTGAGGCTGGGGTCTTGGTGGGTGCAGGGACAGTGGCCACCTGCAGGGGGCGACATGCACACATTTCAGAGCACAGCCTGCTGGGACCCTTGAGGATGGGGGCTGTCTCTGCCGGGAATGGGTTGAGGCTGGGATCAGCATTTGTTCTCGAATCTTCTTCCCACTGTGGAGAGGAATGTCTGGGGATGGTCACAAGACAGGGTACTGCTTTTCCTCTCGTTGCTCGAAAAGCGAGGGCCTGAGCTGGCTTGATGCTGAGTCTCTCCCCTGAGGCCTCAGAAAGTGCCTCCTTAGCTGTTGATTTTAGTTTCGCCACCCAGTCTGGCCCCGGCAGGCCCTCAGCAGGGCGCTGCCTGCGGTGCCTTTCTAAGGAGACTCTTGGCAGGGCCAGGATCTGGGCCTCGTGCGCTTTTTCCATCTGAAGGAGCAAGAACTGTGCAAGGAGGCTCGCCCTACTTAGCCAGCTTTCTTACCCTCGGAGTCGGGGTGGTGGGTGAGGGGTACAGACCTGCCCTCTGATCCGGAGCTAAGAGTTAGTGTCCTTGCTGCCATCCCCTGTGAGTCGAGGGCTGAGGAAGCCGACAACCATTGCTTGAGCACCTGCTCTGTGCCCTTCTGTAGCTCGTGAGCATTCTACAGAGGTGAATCTGAGGCTCAGAGAGGTAAGGTGACTTTCCCAGAGCCACAGAGCTGGTGAGCAAAGATAACAGTACCATGGGCCACCAGCTGAGAGCCTAGGACATTGCCGGGCGTAATGGCAGTCATATCACATATGCTCAGTCCTACAGCAACCATATCTGTAAACCCCAGTGTCTGAACTTAAAGCCCATGCTTTTCCCTCCGCTCCACACTGCCTCAAAACCCTATGGACTATCCTTCTATTTCCCCAATCCTCCAAATTATTAAAGTTCCCATTTATCCCACAATTAAAAGTCCCCTCTTCCCTCTTAATCCAAGAGTACTTTGGTAAGAACTACAATAGTGACTCAATCATATTCCCAATTTTAGATCTGCTTGAAATTCCTAGCCTTGAAAGTACCAATTCCCTGCTAAACTCTGCTCCTAGAAGCACACAAGTCAGAACATCTCTTTGCTGGAGAAGCCCACTCCCCTGCATACCCCTTTTGCAACTATCTGGCAAGGGCTCACATTGCATTTATTTTCACTACGGTGAGAAATTGACAGCCCTCCTTTTTATCACAGAAATTAATGCCAGTAAAATGACTGCCTGAGTCCACTCACTGATTTGAACCCACCATTAAAATAAACCATGTCTGTGTGCAAACACTTATGCCTTTGTGTGGACTTGATGAGTTGTGCCTTTCAGAGATGCTATAGTGCAATATACACGATACAAATGTGAAGACATTTCAGTTTTCCTCCCAGCTGTCTCTCCGTCCACCAATGAAATGCCAGCTGTGGCCGGATGTCTAATGGCAGCTGGAGGAAAAGAACTTGTGGCTTCATTTTTTTCCTCCTGGAGCGCTGGGCTTGCTCCAACTCGCAGGGAATTCTGATGTTGGTGGTCCATGGATGCTACTTCCAGAAATGCTGCAGGACACCAAGCTGTATCCCCATCTAAGGGCTCACCAAGGTGGTCATTTTCATTTACAGTTGTTACAGGAAGGAAAAAAGGACTCTGGTCCTAATAGATCTCTCTGAATCAAGAGGGGACCATGGCTGAATTCCACCATAAACCTCAAGTTTATCTGTAAACTTGATTCTGTGAAGACCATTTGGCTCAATCACGAGATGCTTCCTGTCATTGGGGATGCCACCCTTGGGCCTGGGAGACAGGGAGCCCAGGCAGCTTGCCGCAAGTGACCTAGTCTTGGTACTGCCTCAGGACTCAGGTATTTCAGAGCTGCTGGCCATGTAGGAAGTTCATGTGGCAGACAGGAAGAAGAACAGGAGGAAGAGAATCTACACTCGCTGAGAACCCAGACGATACCCTGGGTTCATTCCATCCGTACAGTCACATCGTGAAGATATAAGCTCCATCTAGGTCTAGAATCCAAGGAAACCGAGGCCCAGAGAGGCATGGTAACCGGTCCATGGTCACCCAAGTAGCACAGAAAGGTTCTGGGAGCAAATCCAGGTAGGTCCAATGCAAATCCATGCATTTTTAAAGAATAGATCTTTATTGGAGTATAATTGCTTCACAGTACTGTGTTAGTTTCTGTTGCACAACAAAGCGAATCAGCCATATGCATACACATGTCCCCATATCCCCTCCCTCTTGAGCCTCCCTCCCATCCTCCCTATCCCACCCCTCTAGGTGGTCACAAAGCACCGAGCTGATCTCCCTGTGCTATGCAGCTGCTTCCCACCAGCCGACCATTTTACATTTGGTAGCATTTTCACACTCACCTCTGAGAGCAAATTTTCCAAGTATCACAGAGGTGCCTTTATTTGTTTTATTGGGGGTCCACACTTTCTGCTGCAGTCATTTCTCCAGGCAGCGAGAACACTGTCCTGGCAAGGGAAATCTACATCAGACCAGAGACTGGACAATGGAAGGTTGTTTCTGTAATATTTATCCCTGCAGAGTAAATATCGCTGTCTTCGTCGTAGTCCAGAATGTCCCCGTTGACAGCTTCATAGATACTTCCTTTTCTCCTCTCTTGAACATTCAGCCATGGCTGGGGACAGGATGACGAGGCACGAGTGGTTCTTTTCACTTTTGACTGTGGGCGTCTCCCAGTCAAAGGAAGAAAGGCGGGCCAGTGACCCGCCAGGGGAGGGCTGGAGCCAAGGCTGCGGAGGGAGGTGGCAGGCTGGGTCCCAAGCGGTGGTCCTGGGGGAAGGAAGACTCACCCACCAGAGAGCGAGCCTGGGGCTTACCGTGTGGTTTTGGACCAAGGTGTACAGTTTTCCAAAGTCATCGTGTAGATTTATTTCTACTGTGTTCTCACATCCCTTCCCTTCTCTCTCTTCCCACCAGCACCTCTCAGAGAGGTTGTATAACCTGCCCAAGGTCAGGCACTAGTAAGTTCTGGCCCCTGCCTCCCAGGTCATGGGCTCACTGCTGCTCTGTCATGGGAAGGCCCTTCAGGAGCCAGGCCTGCCTGTGTCGCTGGGCCCGTATCTCAGGCATCTCACTGTGACCATCTATCTCAGTCCCTCCGATGTACACATTCTTCTTTGTCTTTAGAGCTTTGTGTGGCTGTTTCTGCTGCCTGGGACTCTTTTTTTACTTTATTTATCCTCTCAAAAAAAAAAAAAATGTCCTCAGGGAACCTACTCACAGTCACACTCAGCTGAAAGGTCCCCTCTTCCGAGGGGTCACCCGTCGCTGGTGACCCCGCTCACCTGTGCACATGCCCTGCCCTCCGCCTCATGCCTGGCTGGGGGCTCCTGGCACCCCCCGTCTAACACTGACCACGCTGTGGTGTAACTTCTGAGTTCATTTTCTGTCCCCCCGACTATGAGCTCTCTGAGTGCAGGGACCTCTTCATAGCTGCCACGCCAGCCACCGAGGCAGCACCGGACTCATAGTAGGTGCTCGATAAACGTGAAGTGGGTGAAAGTGTGAATGAGGCCATCTCAGCTCCCTTGGCCTGCACGCCCTCCTCATGCCCCAGCTCTTGTCACAGCTACTGCCTTCCTTGGCTCACCACTTCTCTATAGCCCAGAAGGCCACCAGCTCTGTCTCTTGGGCTCACGGGTCTCAGCTCAGCCCAAGACACCCTCTAAGGGGAGTGTCCGCAGAAATGTTCTCCAGTGCCAGGACCCTGGAGAGAGGCTCCAGACAGGGGCCAGATGGGGCGTGGAATGGATGGGAAGGTGCAGGGTGGGGTGGAGGGGAGGAGGGCACTCAGGAGGATCCGGAGCAGGCAGAGCTGGATAGAGTGCGGGCATCCCGGCCCCAGTTCTGGATGGTGTTTGTGAATCCTGGGTGTTTGAGTTGCAGGGATGGGTCTTTAAAGTGGCAACTTGACCCAGAATTCCAGAGCATAGTAGCATCTTTTATTGAACCCAACTACAGGTTAAATCCTGCTAAGCACTTCACATAGTTGGTCTTGTTTACTTCTTATGAAAACACCTCCCAGGTAGGCCTGGTCCCTGTTCCTGCATCACCCGATGAGGGGACAGAGGAGCAGAGAGGGGGAGCACTTGTCCCAGGTCAGGGGTGCAGCGGGCAGAGCCAGGTCTCAGGCCCCAAGTCTGTGCTGTGGCATGTGGTGTCTTCCTGAGGTGGCCTCCCCACCCCAGCCATACCCCGGAATGCAAAGGGGAGCTCTGGCTTTAATTCCAATCTCAGTGGATCTGATTAGCAGAAGGGAGTTGAGCCAAAGTCATTAACTTTCATTTCAGCTGTGCTGCCTTGGGTCCCCGTGTGCCTTCTATTTGACAGGCAGCTCGGGGGAAGGCAAGGCTCCGGTCCACGTAACACAGGCCTTTTGGATGCTGAGCCAGGCATCTGTGGGCTCTGCAGTTCAGAGAAGTCAAATGGCTTCCGGTTTTCTATGGTCACGACGTTAATGGTTATCCCCCGGTGATGGAATTATGGGTGGTTTTTCTTCTTTTTTTGCACTTTTAAAAGTTATAATCAAAGAAAAACATTTTAAATAATAAACAAACAAACAAGCAAATACCTGCATAGCTCCCTGCCCTTGCTTATGCATTTCTCTTAGCCTGGAATGCTCTCCCTTCTGTGGTGTAAGAAATGTATTGGGTCTTGGTCCCTGGTTCCTGGCCCAATGCTCCTAGAATCCTTGGAATTTTCTGAGTGATTGAAGTGTCTTTTATTACTCATAAGGAGATCCTTTGGACCACACCTGAGTTTATGCTGATGAGTGGGGAATGGAGACAGCCTCAGGATGGGGCTGGTCACCAGAAAGACCTAGAGGGTTGGAACTTTCAGCCCCCCACCAACCTCTGAGGAAGGGAAGTAGGGGACTGCAGATTAAGCTTTAAAAAAAAAAACCTCTTGAACGACAAGACACTGGATGAGCTTCTAGGTTGGTAAATGAATTCACCTGTGGGGATGGGGGGAGTGCACCCCCATTCCACGGAGACAGAAGTTCCAATGCTTGGGACGCTTCTGGACCTCGCCCTAAATACCTCTTCATCTAGCTGCTCATTTGTGTCCTTCATGATAAACTGGCAAACATAAGTAAATGTTTCTCTGAGTTCTGTGAGCCGCTCTGGCAAATTAATCCAACCTGAGGAGGGAGTCATGGGGCCTCCGATTTATAGCCAGTCGGTCCGAAGCACAGGTGACAACCTGGACTTGTGATGGACGTCTGAAGCGGGGGCAGTGTTGTGGGACTGAGCCCTTAACCTGTGGGATCTGACGCTGTCTCCAGGTAGATAGTGTCAGGATTGAGTTAAAGTTGTAGGACAGGCAGTGGCTGCCGAGAACTGGAGAACTGCTTGGTGGTGTTGGAAGAAACACTGGACACCCCTGCCCCGCCCAACGCGTTAACATCTTCGCGGGGCCCAGCTCTGCAAATGCTGATCCCTTCCCAAGCCCAATAAACCTCTTCTTTGATTCCTTGGCTAGTGTCTGTCTTGCCCACTAGAATGGAAGCTCTGTGAGGCAACACTACTTTATCCTCAGGATCCAAAGGAACGATGGGCACATAGGAAAAATCCATAAGAATTTTTTTCATGAATAAATGGGTAGTCTCATATCTGATTCCAAATATCCATGCCCATCTCTCCCGTGGTCCCCTGTGTGTCACCCTGAGGCAGCTGTTTCCGTCTCCCTCCTCCACGGGCCTGTGAGCCAGTGAAATGCTTCTTTCTGTGACCCCACAGCACAGAGCTTGGCTCACCTTAGGCCTCAGTAAATGGGTGTTTGCTGTGAACTTGAAGGCGAGGAGTCAGGCTCACATTACCCAAGGATGCACAGGGCTACCTCTCCCCTCTTTTCTGGAGAATGAGCTGGGTTGAGAGAACGGCCCCTAACCACCCTGGGAGAGGGAGTTATGAGATGCAATGGCTCAAAGAAGTTGTCCCACTATTTGCTGCTTTATAAGAAAGGAAAGTTCGGAAGCACGGCCACAAAATCTATTCAAAGCTAAACTTTGAGATATAAAGATGACTTGGTCCTTGGATTCAACCCGGTGGCTGCTTTTACCTGGACCTTCAGAAATCAGGGGCAAATCTGCATCCCTTTGTGCCTTCCCTTTCAGCATTTCATTTGTGAAATAGCTATACTGTTGAAGACAGCGGAATAAGGACAGCAGGAGAGTAGACGTGGAGACGCTGAATGACGTGGATCTTGGGCTCCAGGGTTGAAGACACAGGTCCAAACCTTGCCTCTGCTCTGCCCTGGCTGTGTGTCTTTGGGCTGGTGACTTACACATCCTGGCCCACAGTTTCCTCATTTCTAAGATGGGGTGTTGATGATGATGGCATCTACCTCAGAGAGTATCAGAGAGATTAAATGTAAAAAAACACTTCACACAAAACTCTTTAGGATAAAACAAAGGGGTAAATCTTCATGACCTTGGATTTGGCAGTGGATTGTTAGCTATAAGACCAAAAGCATAAGCGAGAAAAGAAAAAAAGATAAATTGGACTTCATCAAAACTAAAACTTTTGTAGTCAAATGACAACCCTGTAGAATGGAAAAAATGTTTGCAAATCTTATATCTGACAAGGGTCTAATATACAAAAGTATATAAAGGAATTCAACAGAATACATAAAGAGCTCAACAATGAGAAGATAAATAACCCAATTAAAAAGGGGGCAAAGGACTTGAATAGACATTTCTCCAGAGAAGATCTACAAATAGTCAACAAACACATGAAAAGATGCTCAGGATCATTAATCATTAGGGAAACGCAAATCAAAACCACAGTGAGATGCCATTCACACACACTAGGATGGCTATATTTAAAAAATGGAAAACCACAAGTGTCGGTAAGGATGTGAAGAAATTGGAGCACTCATGCCGTGCTGGTAGGAATGTAAAATTGTGCAGTGCTGTGGGAAACAGTTTGACAGTTCCTCAACAAGTTAATCGTAGAATCACAATCTGAAACAGCAATTTCACTGCTGGGTATATACCCAAAAGAACTGAAAATACGTGTTCCAAAAAAAACTTGTGCATGGATGTTCATAACGGCACTATTCACAATAACCAAAAGGTAGAAACAACCCAATGTCCATCAGCAGATGAATGGATAAACAAAATGTGTTCTGTCCATGCAAAGGAATATGATTCTGCCATAAGGAGGAGTGAAGTACTGATAAATGCTACATGGATGAACCGTGAAAACATGTTAAGTGAAAGAAGCCAGATACAAAAGATCATGTATTGTATGATGCCATTGATATTAAATAGACAAATCCATGAGAGACGGGAAGCAGATTAGTGGTTGCAGGGGGGCTGGGGGAGGGGAGAATGGGAGTGACTCCTTAATGGGTACGAGGTTTCCTTTTGGGGTGATGAAACTATTTTGGAACTAGATAGAAGTGATGGTTGTACAATACTGAGAATGTACTGTCAACTGAATTGTACCTTTTAAAATGGTTAATTTTTTGTTATGTGAATTTTACCTCTTAAAAAAAAAAACAAACATAGCTCAGAGAAGGCAGTCAGTAAATGGTGCCTTTAGCATCACTTATCATTAATATGTCCCCTTCCCCTTGGACATCAGCTTTCCCCAAAGGCTAAGTGATAAGATGTGTTAAGAAGCTATTATAAGACAGGAAGTGCAGAGACGGAGGACAAGGACAAGATGGGGCACAGTCACAGGTGTGGCCCTTCCCGACCCTTCGAGCACTCAGTGCGTTAGGGTCACCCTATGGTGAGCACTCTGGCAGGCAGAGAGACCCATCCCCCACTGCCTGCGGTGAGACCACAGGGGTGACACTGGCAGACACAAGGCAATCAGATGGGGCAGGTGTTCCTTTGGTCCAGAGCATGGACTTGGTCCTGTGGCTGCTCCTCCCCCTGCCCAGCAACACGGCCAGCTCACCCAGGCTGCTGCCTTCTGTGTATCAGTTGTAAACTCCTAACAGTGCTCTATGGCTTAGGTCAGGGCCTATGTCTCTGAACCCTATGATCGTGGACTGGAAGAGACCCTAGAGCCTTCCATCCCTTCTTATTTTGCAGACGGAGAAACTGAGGCTTGAGGATGTGGCGCCAGCTTGCCTCACTCCTTGCTCAGCCGCTCCGCTCTGCAATGGAGACTGGAGTTTTGAGTCACCCCTTTGCTGTAGTAGTCCATCTGCAACATGTTTTTTCTTTAAGATTTTTCATCTTTGACAAAAGAAATGAGCCGTGTCAAAAGATTCAACAGGCAGCTCTGCAGTGTTCATTTGGGGGAAGCAGCATGGCTCACAGGAAAGAGAGGGAAAGCTTGGATGGCCCAGGGCAATCCCTTCATGCTAATAGCAACAACCACTTGCAGGTTTTGAGGTAGTTAGCATGGTGGTCAGCGCATAGATGCCAGAGCCAGGCTGCGTGCAATTGAACCCCAGCTGGTCTACTTAAAAGCTGTGTGAGTTTGGTTAAAGGTTTAAACTCTCTGTGCCTCAGTTTCCTCATCCGCAAAATGGGAATAGTAACAGTGCACATCAAAGCTTCCAGAACTGTGCCTGGTGCCTGGTAGGGGCTTAAGAAATGACAGTGATTATAATTCTTATTGCTGATATTAATTAGTATCATCACCTAGGGAAACCTATATTAACATGCTGAGGCTTGCCAAAGATAAGTTCCCAGAAAGAGCAAACAATCAAACCAACAGTGGATCACATCATTCCTTTTGAAAAACTGGCCACAAATTGCATTTTTACAAAATCTAATTTTCTCATTGACTTCTTGTTTGGGAAAAGCTTTGTCTTTGAAATCTAGTGAGGACTCTGCCTTGGCGTTTGAGCTCAGGAGGCATTTGAGACCTGTTTGCTCTGCCTGGATAGCTGTCCCCCGGACTAGGTATCCACAGGGCAGCCGTTACCACTTCCTTCACTCTCTTCTCAGAAGTCAGCTGTTCCGTGAGCCCGCCTCTGGGCGCCCTCTCCAGAATTCCAGTGACCCTGTCTCCCTACACTTCCTATCTGCATCCTCAGCTTTACTTTTTCCTTCTTAGCACATTATCTGACATTTATTTCTTTGTTTTGTTGATCATCCCCTCTCCTTCCCCAGCTCCTCAACTAGTAAGTAAGGGCTTTGGGGTCAGGGGTTTGGACCCTTTTGTTCATTGTCTTTTCTCCAGTGTCCAGAGCATGCACAGAGCACGGACCCCACGTGTGTGTGTCGCATGTGTGAGTACGCAAGTGGGAGGGAGAATTTGCAGGCTGGTTCTGAATTTAGAATTCATCCAGGACAGTTGTGCTTAGTAGAGAAAACCAATCTTTACTGAGCTCTCCCTCCGGGACAGCCTTGGGCAGTGCTTGGCGTATGTCATTTCATTTCTTCTTCACAATAGCCTTATGGATAGGAAAGTTAGGGCTCAGAGAAAGGAAGAAACTTACGGGTCACACAGTTGATGGGTGTGACAGAGCCTAGGGACCGAGCCCTCCCCTCCTGGACCGCGAGCGAAGCCTTCACCCTGTCCTGCATCCCAGCCTGTGGAGCGGGCCTCCCTGGGTGGTTTCTGAGCTGGCTGCTTTGGAGGGCCAGAGGGCCCATCCCCCCTCACCTGCCCGCATGCGTAGGCGGCTCTTGGCATGTTCCCTGAGTCAGGCGGCCCAAGCGGCTTTCGGCGCTCAGAGGTGGCAGGCTAATTAAGGGCTCCAGAGCTGCCAGTGGATGCGCTAGGGATTGTCTGAAAAGTTTGCTCAGAGCCGTGGCCTGGAACGGGGCTCCCTCCACTTCTGTCCCCAGGAGGACGGGGTGCAGGGCAAGGCCAAGACAGCCATCATGCCTGTGAAGGGTGTTTTCTGTCAAAGGGAGATATCAGACAAGAGTTAGAAAGACCTGGGTTCTTAATCCTGGCTCTGCCACTGAATTGTGTGAAATCGAGTAAGTTTCTTGAACATCCCTGAATCCCCCTGCTTATAAAATCTCAGCAGTCATCAATGCCTGCCTCCCAGACTTTGCAGGGGGATGATGGATGAGACAATATATGTGACATGCTGACCCCGGCTACAAAATAAATGTTATTTTATGTTTATTCATTGTGGGCTACAGTCTCCTCATCTGTAAAATGAGAGGTTTCCGTCAGTAGACGTGGCCTGGCACACAGTAGGGGCTGAATAAAGGTTAGTCCCCTCCCTCTTCCCCTTCCCTTCCTTCAGCCTCAAGTACCAGGCCTCTGTTGTCCCTGGGGATGCAACACCCCAGGCCCTGCCCTGGATGTTTTCCAAAGGCTCGTGGTTAATGAGCCAGCTTCCCAGAGCAGAACGGCTGGGGGCTGGGTTTCATTTTGGAGCTATTGTGTTAGAAGCCCCATTCCTCCCTCCCTTCCTTTCTTTTATCCAATTCATTTTTATTGAGTACCTACTATGTGTCAGGTACTATGCTAGGCACAGTGACCAGAGCTGTGAGCAAGACAAGATCGCTGCTATCATGGAACTTAAGTCTGGTTGGAGTCAGGTGGGGAGAAAGAAAATAAACACATATCAAAGAAAAGAAAAGAAGCCCTATGAAAGCAGAAAATATAATCATATAATGGGAGGTGATGGAGGGGAGTAATAATGCTATGTTAAATGGGGAGCCAGAAAAAGTATCATTAAGGAAGCAGTATTTGAACCAAGACTTGAAATATCAGGATAGGCCAACCATGCTCAACATTGGGAGAAGGGGTTTCAGGCTGCAGGAACAGCACATGCAAAGGCCCTGGGGTGAGACTGAACTTAACTAGTGCCCCCACACTTTTTAGTGGGAACAGTGGGCCCCCAAAATGAAGCTGCAGCTCTGCTCCTCCAGCCCAGACAAGGCAAGCAGGCTTTGTCTTCAACAGTTGGCTACCCTTAAGATCCTGGGTGCTCCCAGGATATCCTTTCTGCAATTAATTTGCTGCAGCTGGCAGAGGTTACTCACGTCCGTGTTCCTCAGTACCCATGCCAAAGCCTGCCCTTTTCACAGATGCTGGTTTAAATTAGAGGGCTTGTTTGCTGAAGACTAGATTGGGCAAATTCCAAACTGGTCCTATTTCTGAGCCCTCCTGATGGGCAGGTGAAAGAATGCTAGGCTAGGCTGGCATCTAGTAGAGGTGCGAGATGCCTGGTCCTGCCAGTCTAGAGAGAGGCAAGTCAGACCCCATCAGCTCTCCTCCTCAACCTGCTGCAGCCAGAATGCCACCCAGACCTGCTTGTCTCCCATGGGAGGTGCTCCACACTTGGCCCCCGCCTTGCACTCATCTCTCCGCCTCTGAGCACTCTCCTGCCTAACTCCTGCCTTCAGCTGCCTTACCTCCTGGCCCCATGGGGGATGTTTAACTCATTCTTCCAGGCTCTGTGCAAATTCCATCTCTTATACGAGGCCCTGGGGGAATTCTCCTCTCTTTCCTTATTCTCCTAGTTTCTCTTAAGTCTTTTAAGGCCTTGTTCATAGTGTACATTCTGTTGGGAAGACTGAGTTGCAACCACAGTGTGAGCTCCTTGAGGGCAGGGGGTCCAGGCAGCTACATCTCTGCAGCTCCAGGGCCTGGCACGGGCTTGCATGTCATTCATCATTCATTCATTCATTCAGCAGATGTTTATGGAGGGTCCACTCTGTACCAGGCTCCATGAGAGGCCAAGGAAAACAGCTGTGGGCAGCCTCGTACAGGGGACGGGGCCACGAGGAGATCATTGTAACACAGAGGGCTGAGCAGATTGGGGTGCAGACTCTAATGAGGGGTGCCCAGTTGAGGCTGGGGTGGTTCAGGAAGGTTTCTCGGAGGGAGTGACAACTAAAACACATGGACTGAGAACACTGAGGCTCAGGGGAGTAAAAAGCTGGCCCAAGATCTTGCATCTGGCACGTGGCAGAGTGAGCCCTCAAATCCAGGCCTCCATCAGTGCCCTGTGAGCACAGTCATTTGTGGAGTGGGTTCCCCTCTGTCTCTCCTCCCCCCAAGTTAGCACCCTTCTTTCTGATCTGGCCTCCCAGAGTAAGGAAGAAAAGGATCAGACCCACTTGGCCAGAGCCTGGGCAGCCTTGACGCATTCTGCTGCAAAATCTTCTATTTTCAAGCTACTTCAACCTTTTGATGACTCACCAGGTCCGCGGAGTCACAGAGACCGTCAGCAGAATCTGAGGCCAGTGAACAGACTTCACAACACAGGGTATAGGAGGACAGCTTTCTTCTTACTGTTGCTTTTTTTTCCTACCTATTTAAAAAATAATGCATACTAATTGTAGCAAATGTGGGGAGAAAATACAAATCACCCAATTCCACTACCCAGAAAAAAACATTGTTAACATTTTGGTGTATTGAGATAGTTATTTTGGGATATTTTTCAGAAATTGCTGTAATATATAATTACTGCTTATTATTTTATGCAAATACACGAATATGATTAACTTGTATATATTTAGCTTGTTGTAAAGACTTGCAAACTCTAGTGCTTGGAAACCTCAAAGAAAGAGACGAGAGGGAAAGGACTCGCTTTTATTGAGAACCTACTATGTGCCTGGCTGTAATTAAACGCTCTTCGTATTGATAATGCAAGAACCAAACTTACGTGATAAAACAAACGTTATCTCATTTATCTTGATGACGACCCCATCAGATGGTTATTGTTCTCATTTCCATTTTTCAGATTTAAGAAAAATGAGGCAAGGCCAGTAAATCACGTAACCAAGGGCACAGAGCTAGGATGCAGTGGGTGGCCTTGGGATTAAACTCCTGGTCTGTCCTGCTCTCCAAGTGCATGTTCCTTCCACCTCATCATGTGGTTTCAGTGGCCTTATCTGAGGCCTCAGAGAGAAGCATTCATGTTGCCCTTGGAGATGACCAAGCAGAGATGGCCAATGGCCGTCCACTGGGTGCTAACATCATATCCTTATCAAGCCCTCTGATAGGCCCGGCCCTGCGTGAGCCGCTGGGACTACTCACAAGGAGCAGACCTATCCCTGTTTTCAGGATGCTTTTCTCGTCTCTGCAAGACCTCAGAGGAGGGAAAGGGCTTCAGAATATCAGCCATGGGAATGAAGAGAAAAGGATGGCTTTCAGAAACTTTTCAGATATATCCTTCCACAGTGTGGTGGCAAATGCAAAAGCTGAAGAGGGCAAAATTCGGATGTCTGCTCATCAAAGAACAGAGCCTATGCTGCGTGAGTCATTGTTTTAACATCAAAATACTTCTCCCAGACGAAGCCTTGGATGGGAGAGCCACGTGCAAATAGAATAAAAATGGAGGTGTTTTGGCAAACATCATGGTCGGGGTCCCAGATCTCTGCCTGTTGGGATGCCCCACGACTTCCCTGTGGGCTCTGGAGACCCTGCCCCATCCTCTGGGTTCCTCTCCCTCCACTCCTTCCACCATTTAGCTGCACACGCCGGTATAACCATACCTCTAAACCAGTTGGTGACTATCCACTGCCCCGAGCCCTCTCTGTGTCCCCCGCCTAACATCCTCCAACTGTCCAGCCCCTGCCACACCCCCCTGGCCTTCCAACAGTCCAGCAACTAACAGGCAGGGCCCGGCTCACAGAGGGGCTCTGGAACCCTGTTCTCCAGCGCCATGGCCAGCGCATGTTAACTGTTTGGTCCCTGCCACACCAATTATTAAATGGGTTGAGTATCACCAGTCCCTGCGTCTTGCACACCAGCCATTCGCAACTACGGACATTTTTCTCACAAACATCATGTTGTTCGTTCTTTCTTGTGGGAATGCCTTCCTCTCCTCCCTGTCTGCCTGGTCAGCTCCTACACATCCTTTAAGACCCGCCTCTGTCACTTCCTTCATGAGGTTGTTCCCTCTCTCTCCAGGGAGCATTCATGGTTCCCTCTTAAACGTAACTCTGTTATGGTCCTTTTCGTGCTGAATGGCAGATACCTGTTTACCTACTTGTTTTCCCCACCAGGCTGTGTATTTCAAAAAGGCAGACTGAGCTCAAATCACTCCCTCTCCAGTATGTAGCCAGTAGTAGACATGCAGTCGGGTGGGGTAAATGTCTCTGTGGCCCAGCAAAGGCATTCTGGGGCCTTTCAATTCAGTTGCTTCAGGGCGAACAGTGCTGGTTCTATATTTCTAAGGAGAGCTCTTCCTTCCCTGCGGTGTTCTCTATGGAATTAAAGTATTTTAGAGCAGGGCTTTGTCTAACTCATCAAGGCATTCCCCAGTTCCCAGGACAGCACCTGGCACACAGAATGCCCTCCATCCGTGTTTGCAGAAGGCTGAATGCCCTGAATAAGGCTGCTTTGGTAAATAGTATGCGTGTATTATCACCACGACCCTGTGATGTGGGTCTAACATTATACTTATTTATCACGTGAGGATATCACATGAGGCTCAGAGATGTTAAGTGGCTTGTCCAAGGTCACGGTTAGTAACTGGCGGAGCTGAGACTTGAACTCCAAAAGCCAAGTCCTGGGTAGCCTCCACCCTGCCCTCTGCTTGCTTCCTTCCTTCCTGGGGCTGCGCTTCTGATACCCATCCTCAGACATCCATCCTCTGGGAAGAAACTTCCTCGCTCTGCCTCCTTCGCTGCCTTGAGGCCAGGTGCCATAGCGCAGGACGGGGGCCCCTGAGTGAGAGGGAAGATTGGCCACTTGGGCCTAGCCGTCCATGCGGCCGTCCTGGCCTCCGGCCTCTGTCCCAGATAATTCTGAGTTCCCCCACCTGTCCCAGTCAGCCCCCTTGTCCCTCCGTGTCCTTCACCCCCTATCTTTTTCACAGCTCTATTTCCCCTCTTGTCAACAGATCGCTCGACAAAATGTTTTCCATCATTGCTGGCTAATTTTAGCCCTTTATCAGAGTTATTTCCTTCGGTAAATAGCTTCCTGGCACGGGGTGGGCAGCCGAGTTCAGGCGCCAGCGAGCACGGCGCGGGCAGGAGGTGTGCAGTGGGTGGGCACCGGGGAGAGAGAGAAGAATTCAGCAACGTGGGCCAGTCCCGGCCTGTGGGGAGTGCTTTCTGCTCTGATGGCAGGCGGCGGCAGCAGCAAGACGCTCATTCGGTCCCCATTTCAATTTGATCAAACCATTCTCTGAGAAGGCGGCGTGTGCCGAGGGGCTCGGAAGCAGACAATCAGCGGCAGGCACCCAAAATAGCCTCAGAATCAGCAGCATTTTGTTTTGCTCCCGGCTTTTCATGCCTGCGAGGGGAGGAAAGAAAGGATCCAGAGTATTTTCGGCGTCCAAACACACATCTCTTTTACCATAAGACAAATGACTCGTATTCCTGCTATCAAATCCGGCAGCGTCCGCTCCCCACCAACCACCCCTTCTTCCAGGACTTCGCCAACATTTCCTTTTGTGGCTGTGAGAGAAGAAAATAGCAGCTCACACCGTGTCCGGTGCCGCGTGCCTCTGCTTCCTCCAGCTCTGCCTGCAAGCTCGGCTTTTACAAGCTGGGATTTTAATAAATTAACGCCACGCGTGCTGCTGCAGCTGCTGTAACAGCTTTCCAGAAGGTGTTGCGAGAGCCAGGCTCTGCTGGAGAGAAATGAGCCAGTGATTTGCTAGGGGAAGCCTCTTGGCCCCAGTCAGAGTTTAAGCCAGGCGTTTGCAGAAGCCCCGGGCTGCTCTCTGAGGGCTGCCCGCTGTCCCTGCGCCTCTAACAGGGTCGCAGGACCAGCTTCAGTTCCTGGAGGAGGTTCCCTGATGGCCAGGGAGGCAGCATGTGCTGGGGGGAGCCCCGAGGGGAGAACAGGAGACCTGGACCCTGGTCCTAGCCCGGCTCTGACTCACGGAGTGGCCTTGTCCAAGCTGCCAACCCCCTTGGGACCAGTTCCTGGGGGAATAAACTCTCAGGGAAGGGTGGTCCGTCTCCTTTGTAGCACTTACCCAATGGGAATCTAACACTTGTGGAATCGTTTGACCATCTCGATCAGGGGGTCTGCACACTTAGGCCCATGGGCCAAATCTGGTCATATGCATCCGTTTATATCTTCAGCTGCTTTCACACTGCAATGGTGGAGCTGAGTAGTTGCCATGCAGGGATTAGATGGACCCCAAAGCCTAACATATTTAAGCTCCGGCTCTTTACCGGAAAAGTTCATCAACACCTGGTCTAGATGGTAAGTCCCATGAGAGCAGAAACTGTGTCCCCTCTGAGAGGTTTAGGGACGTCCTCAAGGTTACTCAGCTAGTAAGTGGCCTAAAAGTAGATGTGCCTGTGGAAGGCTCAACATCCAAGACTGTCAGAGAAGTTACCAATTAAATGTGCACAAGTAGAGGTGGAATTTGACAAGAAAGAAATCCCTCCTAAGAGTAAAAGTCTTATGACGCATAGCGGGGTGAGGTCAGGGTCTGGGATAAGGCTTCTGAGCAGGGACTTCGCTCAGGCAGACTCACCACCATTTTCTAACTGCGTGGCCTCGGGCAAGTATGTACCATACATCTCTGAGCCTCAGTTGCCTCAGTTGTAAAATGGGTATAACAATCCTTATTTTGCAGGACTGTTATGAGGATTTATCATGATAATCTAAGCAAAACGCCAGCACAATGCCTGGCAAATATTGGGAGATCTGTCCAGGGCTGGTTCCCCTCACTGGTCATGCTTTTCACCTGACAGAGACAGAGTCAGGGCCCTGGGATCATGAGTGGTAACAGAATGTAGAGGATGAAGTATTTTAGAATCACTGGACCTGCATTCAGATATCGGCCTCACTTTCCTCATCTGGAATATGGAGGAAAATAGAGCCTTCCTTGCAGGGGAGTAATAAAGATTGAATGTAATCATGTGCGCTATGTATTTAGAACCCTCAAGAATAGTAGATAGTAAGCGCTTAGTTGCTACCCCCTCCCAGGTGAGCTGGCTTAGGTAGATTCTCGTTTCTCCTGAGCTGTCACAGGAAGGAGTAGCTTTGGGTGTCTCTAGGCCCCTCGTGGACCACACCCTGGGGGTAAAAGGCTCTGAGAAGTCTTCTGTCCTGTCTCACTGAAGTGGAAAGTTCCATAAAACCCAGAGGCGCAGCACGCCAAACCAGCTTAGCTACACTCCTGGCACGGGGACCAACCAGTAACTTTGAAAATGTGTGTTTTCCTGGATAAAACCTCTAATTGGACAATTGTAGGTCTTCTGGCTTTATGTCGACTTTATGACTTTGAAAGCTCTTAAGCTGGGGTGAGGAAAAATTTATGAATGGGATTTCTCTATTTCTGTAGCACTCTGACTCATGCTGTTGACCCAACCAGGGGGCTGGGCTTCCATTACTTGCTAATTTCTCTTTGCCAGGTGGTCCTTACTCTGCCCGCTCCCTCACTGAGCCACAGCCCCAGTGACTAGAACCCAGGCAAAGGGTTTCTGGCTGCTTAAAAAATTGTCCTGTACCCAGATTGACTTCCCAGGTAAAGGAATATGGTGCTTGGGAATTTCTCAGGGAAGCTTTACAGTTTTCTCTCAAATTTTGAAAGCTTGTTTTACCAGGGTTTTTAAGTCCTTCTCATAGAAAACTCTCACAATCTGAGTTAAAGGGCATCTGGCTTAGAGGAAAGGCTGATTCCTGGCTGATAAACATTTCCTTTGGGCCCCTATATCCAAGACTCTTTTGACAGTAGGCAACAGAGCTACAAAGACGTGTCTGGACCAGTGCAACAATGAGACTGACTTCACTTAAAAATTGTGTTAGTTAGGGTAATGTAATCTTCTATAACAAAAAGACCCCCAAATGTATAAAGGTTCAACACAATAGAAATGTATTTCTTGTTCACATAATAGTCTGAGGTTGACATTTCTGGTCAGCGGGTGGCTCTCCTCCATCCAGTGATTCAGGAACCCAGGCTCCTTCCATCCTGTGGCTTCACCATCCTGCATCTAGTCAAAGGAAGGTACAAAAGAATGTGGAGAAGGCTCACCAGCTTCGTAAAAGCCTCAGCCTGGAAATGGCTCTCATCACCTCTTACATTTCATCAGTGAGGTCACATGGCCACACCTAGATATAAATGGAGCTGGGAGCTGTTATTGCTTTCTGGGAAATTCCTCCATATGGAAGGAATATACCATAGAAGGAAAAGCATGAATTTTAGGGACAGTTAGCAATATTTGCTACAGAAAGGGAAATATACTAAAATGGAGTCCATAAAGAATTAAATACAGCTAAGGTGCCCTTGGATCTGGCATCTGGCCGACAATATCACTATCTTTGTCTGAATCCCTAGCTCTTAGAGCAGTGCCAAGCATATAGTAGGTGCTCAGTAAAGCTGGTGAAAGGGTCCTAATCTAATATGACTCTGGCGTCCTTATAAAAAGAGGAAATTAGGGCTTCCCTGGTGGTGCAGTGGTTGAGAATCTGGCTGCCAATGCAGGGGACATGGGTTCGAGCCCTGGTCTGGGAAGATCCCACATGCCGCGGAGCAACTGGGCCCGTGAGCCACAACTACTGAGCCTGCGCGTCTGGAGCCTGTGCTCCGCAACAAGAGAGGCCGCGACAGTGAGAGGCCCGCGCACCGTGATGAAGAGTGGCCCCCGCTCACCAAAACTAGAGAAAGCCCTCGCACAGAAACGAAGACCCAACACAGCCAAAAATAAATAAATAAATAAATAATTTTTTTTAAAAAATTAAAAAAATAAAAAGAGGAAATTAGGTCACAGATACACGCACAGAGGAAAGACCATGTGAAGACACAGGGAGAAGATGGTCATCTACAAGCTGAGGAGAGAGGCCTCAGAAGAAACGAACCCTGCTGACATCTTGATCTTGGACTTCTAGCTTCTAGAATTGGAGGAAATTAATTTCTGTTGCTTAAGCCACCCAGTGAGTGGTAGTACTTTGTTATGGCAGAAAGCTAACACAGGGGGAAATGAAATCTGCTGTTCTCGCCCGTGTTTCTCTCCAGGGCATAGGCCATGGGGTAGCTGCGTGAACTTGGGTAGTGGGTAAAAACGGCAGGAGGCTCTCCTGGGCCTCCAGGGTGCCCTGGAGCCTACAGCCCCGCAGGCCTCCCATGATGACCTGGGCACAAAGGGGGCCTCCCAGTCCATGAACACCATGACTGCCACCACCCAGCCCCTCCTCTGTGCCTCCCTGTGTTGGCTCCTGGCAGTCCTGAGACTCCTGGGTCATGGCCTCCAACCCAGGTGAGCTCAGTCCAGAGGGAGCCAGAAGTCCTGTATTTCCTGGATCCTAAGATGACATCAATTACAAAACACTATCCATTCAGTGACAGGGTTCCAGGAGGCAAGAAGAACTCTGACTCAGAAGCATGGATTGTAAGAACTCGCCTGATTTTAGTCAAGGGGAAATGGGACCACCTGCATGTCTTTGAATCAAGGAAGTGAAATCAATGGTTCTAGCACAGGGGTGTGTGCTGTGACAGGGAGCGTGCTGGGAGAGAGTGAGTGATTCTGCCTCGTGGGGGAGGTCAGGACCCTAGAGGACACATGTGAGGAGGAGCATGCCGGCCCAACGAGGCAGGAAGGGTATTCCCAGCAGAGGGAAGAGCATGGACAAAAGAATAAGGTGTAGACATAGCTGCAGTAGCAAGGATATGTGTAGAGGAGCAAATGGAGGTGAGACAGGGCAGACAGACAGAGTGCAGACTGTGAAGGGCCTGGGATGCCGTGCCCAAGGTCCTCAGGTGCATCTAGAGCAGAGGGCGGGAAATGAGGCCACAGGCCAGGAGAGCGCCCCAGGCCCATTCAGAACAGGGGGCTCCAAAGCAGATCTGTTATCACAGCTCCATCTCCTTCAGAGGCTCCCCTCGTGAGAGCACAGATGCTTGGTAACCAAGGGATGGTCTATTTAAAGCCACTTGTGAGTCGGTTCTAGGAAGTATACTGCAGGGTGGAGAGGGAGGGAGGGAAGGAGGAAGAAGGCCCTGAGGGGGAATGGTCTGCCCTGAGCCCACTGTGAGGTCTGGGGCAAGTCCCTGCCTCTCCCTGGGCCTCAGCTTCCAGCACCTCGTGGTGGATAATTGTGCAGGCTCAAGAGGCAGCTGTGTGGGTTCAAAGCCAGGCTCCATCTCTTACGGTATGTGTGCTTTGGTCAAATTACTTAACCTCTGGGCCTAAGTTTTCTCCTATGTTAAGGGGCTAATAATGGTACCTACCTTTTAAGGTGCTGTGAGGATTAAATGAGATAATGCACATAAAGCCCCTTTAACAGTGTCTGACACATGCAAAACACTCAAAATCAGCTATTGTAAAATATGAGATGATCATGATGGACTAGCTTTGGAGGTTTTAAACCTTACACAGTGTTTTTTTCCAACATATTTGGAACTGCAATGTGTAAGAAAGGTTACGTTGACCTCTTCTGGTTGATGCAGGTGGAGACCCCGAGACCAGGCCCTCAGCATCCCCCTTCCACAGGGCTGCCTCCCAGCACCCCCAGCCCCCAGGGCACCTCCGCAGAACTCTTAGGCGCCAAAAACACCAGGTTGAAAGCGATTGTCCCAGAAGATTGCTGAGGTCTCTCAGCTGCTCTTTTTTTTTTTTTTTAATTTTATTGAAGTAGAGTTGATTTACAATATTGTGTTAATTTCTTCTCTCAGCTGCTCTTTTTAATCTAATTCTTATTTCTGAAACCTGAGTATACATCTGGAATAGCTATCCTTTACAGCTCAAAATCCATTTTCCAAAATCATCAGCTGCGCCAGGCCTCAGGGACAGTCTGGGAAAGGCAAACCAAAGTGGACACAGAGAGGTGAGGAAGTTATTTGAACAAAAATCCTGACTGCAAAGACCCACAGACGACCAAGTACCACCTCCACATTTTTTTTAAGCCAATACATTTTTAGTTAAGAAATTTCACACACTGTGATCCATTCCACTGCCTATCAAAGTTACCTTAGTTCCTCCAAAACTTGAGTCAAACTTATCTTCAAGATAGGCATTTTTAAAAGATCCCATACTTCATCCACAGTTGTTCTGTCAGTCAGCCTGGTCGCAATTTTCTTAGTTGGGTTTCTTTTATCTCCACTTGAATAAGGACGTACTGATGACGTACTTCAGAAAGTATCCCACCTAGGATCTTTGGGATCTAGTTTTTCAAATAATTCACTTTAGGGCTCTAGCAGTTGAACTGCAAGAAGTACATTGCTATTTTGGCCAATGATCTAAAATGCATTATTCCTTAACACATTTCTCGTATTGCAGTTGTGGTACATCCAGTTTTCACTCATGACCTTAGCAAAAAGGTTAACAGTCTCATTATCACCATTTCAATAAATTTACTGTGATGTAAGCAGAACTTGTGTCTCAGTTTAGTCCCATGAACAATTTCTGGACAATATGACCAACAGTGCCCTTCTCATTAAGAATGAGGCTTTACCTCCACATTTTTTTATTGAGGTATAGTTGATTTATAATATTATATAAGATTCAGGTGTACAACATAGTAATTCATAATTTTGGAAGGTTATACTCCATTTATAGTCATTATAAAATATCGGCCGTATTCCTCGTGTTGTACAATATTTCCTTGTAGCTTATTTATTTTATACATAGTATTTGTACCTCTTAATCTCCTACCCCTATCTTTCCCCTTCTCCCTTCCCTCTCCCCACTGGTAATCACTGTTCTCTACATCTGTGAGTCTGTTTCTTTTTCATTATAGTCGCTAGTTTGTTGTATTTTTTAGATAAGTGATATCATACAGTATTTGTCTTCCTCTGTCTGACTTATTTCACTTAGCATAATACCGTCCAAGTCCATCCATTTGTTGCAAATGGCAAAATTTCATTCTTTTTCGTGGCTGAGTAGTATTCCATTGTATGTATATACCACATCTTCTTTATCCATTTATCTGTTGATGGACACTTAGTTTTATTCCATATCTTGGCTATTGTATATAATGCTGCTATGAACATTGAGGTTCATGTATCTTTCTGAATTAGTGTTTTTGTTTTCTTTGGATATATACCCAGGAGTGGAATTGCTGGATCACATGGTAGTTTCGGTTTTTTGAGGAACCTTCATATGGTTTTCCACAATGGCTTTAGGAGCATATGTTTTAAAGATAAGTCGTGCAGATGTGACCATCTCCACCAGTCAGAGTCCAGGGTAGTTTCTCATCCCTTTGCCTCTAGATGGTCGGCACTGCCATTGCCCTGTGTGTGGTGCCCTATGGTTGTCTCTTCTCCACTATGGGACTGCGTCTTGTTCTTTCACCTCCGATCCTAGCATAGGGTCTTTTTTTAGCTGGCACCCAATAAATAGATATTGGATTGATCGAATGGAATTGAATATGGAACCTCTACATGGTCAACTCCAAGCTGCATTCAACAATGACCCAGAGGCTTTGCAGACGCCGCCACCCCGGAACCTCCCGCGCTGCCCAACCGTGGTCAACCCTACCGTGTTCTTTGACATCGCCGTCAACGGTGAGCCCTTGGGCCGCGTCCCCTTCGAGCTGTTTGCAGGCAAAGTTCCAAAGACAGCAGAAAACTTTCGTGCTCCGAGCACTGGGGAGAAAGGCTTTGGTTATAAAGGTTCTTGCTTTCACAGAATAATTCCGGGATTTACGTGCCAGGGTGGTGACTTCACATGCCATAATGGCACTGGTGGCAAGTCCATCTATGGGGAGAAATTTGATGATGAGAATTTCCTCCTGAAGCACACGGGTCCTGGCATCTTGTGCATGGCAAATGCTGGCCCCAACACAAACGGTTCCCAGTTTTTCATCTGCACTGCCAAGACTGAGTGGTTGGATGGCAAGCATGTGGTCTTTGGCAAGGTGAAAGAGGGCATGAATATTGTGGAAGCCATGGAGCGCTTTGGGTCCAGGAATGGCAAGACCAACAAGAAGATCACCATTGCTGACTGTGGACAAATCTAATAATAAATTTGACTTGTGTTTTATCTTAACCACCAGACCATTCCTTCTGTAGCTCAGGAGAGCACCCCTTCATCCCCATCTGCTCAAAATATACTATAATCTTTGTGCTCTCATTGCACTTCTTTGGGTTCCATATTTTCCTTATTCCCCTCCAAGTTTAGCTGAATTGCAAAGTTAAGTTTATGGTTATGAAATAAAAACTAAACAACCAAAAAAAAACCAAAAAACAAAAAAAAACAATGACCCAGAAAGACCTGGATCCTGACTGCACAGTGGTCATTGATGGGGTGGGAAGATTACTAAGTACAGGTGTGATAGGACTCATGACTTATTATTGAAAGATAAAATTCCAAAGCCCACAAGGGGCAGGGGTTTGCCTTTAGGATCCACTAGGGCTGGTCTTGGGAGGACCCTGGAAAACGTCACCTTGAGGTCCTGAAACAGAAGGTCTCCTTGTTTCCTGGGACCCCAGAACCCACTGCAGAGCTCTACCCGGCTTTTTCAGCATAAATAGAAGCCTGGTGCCTTGTCGTACACTGATTTCACAGCACATGCACTCTAGACGTTGGCCTTTAGGCTTCCATGGCAGACTCCAATTTGCAGGCCAC
The DNA here is from genome assembly GCF_028564815.1 of Eubalaena glacialis. NCBI lineage: Eukaryota > Metazoa > Chordata > Mammalia > Artiodactyla > Balaenidae > Eubalaena > Eubalaena glacialis. The sequence continues at coordinate 84,427,654 of NC_083725.1, forward strand.
AGTGTGCAAAAGCTGAGAGAACAAGCCCAATCCCCAGCCTATTCTCACCGACTGCCCTCTGCTTTTCCTTCCTTCTGCCTCTGCCTCTGCCTCTGGTCACATGCCAGCTGCTTCAGCCACCTTGAGCTTGTCACTGTTCTCCAAGCTCTCCCACCCCTTAGCCATCAGGTTCTCTCTACCTGGAATGCCCTTTCCTGCACCACTACCCCCTTTTATACCTACTGAGCTCCTACTCATTCTTCAAAACAATCCCAAATGCCACCTCTTCTAGGAAGCCTTCCTAAAACTCCCCAGTTGGAATTTTTAACTTTTCCTTCTCCCATCCTTCCATAGAACTTATACAGCATGTATGGTATTCTGCTTGGGTTTAAGTTATATCTCTTACTTCCGTTACTATGTTATAAACTCAGTGAGGGCAAAGATTTTTATTTTACTGGGTATTTGCATATATGTGGGAAATCCATGGATTTGAACTTCAATTCCTAGGTCTTTACGGATATGTAAATTTAGACAAGTTACCTAATGTGTCTGAGTCTTAGTATTCCAGTCTGTAGAATGGAGGTAAAAAACCCTTTTTTCATAAGCTTATTGTGAACATTAAATAAGATGAAGTAATAATGAAAATGAAATAATAATAATGAGAGCTAATATTAAGTGCTCACTTAGGCACTGATCTAAACTCTTTACAAGCTCATTTAAAACATTTTTTTAAATTTTAGAAATAATTATAGATTTGCAGGAAATTGCAAAATAGTGTGGAGAGATCCTTTGTGAGGGCACCCAGTTTTCTCCAGTGGTTAAATCTTACACGATTATAGTACAGTATCAAAACAAGAAACTGACAATGGCATGATGGCGTGTGAGTACAGTTCTGTGTCCACTTGTGTAGATTTGTGTAACCACCACCACAATCAAGACACAGATCTATTCTATCTCCACAAAAATCTCCCTTATGCTATTTCTTTATAGAGCCACTCTTCTCCCTTCTACCAGTAAGCCAGTAAGGGTGGCTTACTTTTTGCCAGCCACCCTTCTCCCTTCTACCATGCTTAACTCCTGGCAACCATTAGTGTGCTTTCCATCTGCATACTTTTTTCATTTCAACAATGTTATCTGAATGGAATGACACAGTATATGACCTTGTAAGGTTGACTTTTTTCACTCAGCATAATCCATCCAAGTTGTTTTATGCATCAGTAGTTCATTCCTTTGTTGTTGCTGAGTAATAATCCATGGTGTGGATGTACCATGGTCTAGCCATCGAAGGACATCTGGGTTGTTTCTAGTTTGGGGCTATTACAAATAAAACTGCTACAAGCATTCATGTATAGGTTTTTATGTGAATCTAAGAATTCATTTCCCTGAGATAAATGTCCAGGAGTGTAATTGTTGGGTTATATGGTAAGTGTATGTTTGATTTTTTAAGGAAGAGTCAACTGTTTTGCATAGCGGCTTGTACCATTTTACATTCCCATCAGTAATGTATGGGTGATTCCATTTCTCCACGTCTTTGCCAGCATTTGGTGTTGTCGCTATTTTTTTTTAAATCTTAGCTCTTCTAATAGGTATGGTGTGACATCTCACCATGGTCTTACTTGCATTTCCCCAGGAGTGAGGGATGTTGAGCATCTTTTCACATGCCTATTTGCCAACTGAATATCCTCTTTGGTAAAATGGCTCTTCACATCACTTGTTCATTTTCTAATTGGATTCTTTAGTTTTTTAATGTGGAGTTGAGAGTCCTTGGTCAGATATGTGCTTTGCACAAGTAGCTCAGTTAATCCTCATAACAACCCATGAAGAAGATACTAAGATGACCCCAATATACCAGATGAGGAAGCTGAGGCACCGTGGTCAGCACGCTGCCTGGCATGCAGCAGACGGGCAGTGAATAATCACCGTGAGCCATGCAGATGGAGCTCAGACCTTAGGCACGTACAGCTCACGGGATTTTGGTGGAAATGGTGGGGCTGCTGGAGATAAGGATGGGAAGATAAAAGTTGAAGCCAGCAGTGAGTAGAGGGATTTAATGTCAGCTCATCAGCCCCGTTTAACAGGCTGAGAAGTTGAGGCACAAGCATTGGAACACACTTCCATCTGGAAATCCCAGTAAGCCTGCTAGAATTGTCCCTTCTATTCATCCACATCTTACCTCTCTCCTGTACCACAGGTTTGGTGAAGAGCTGCCAGTTTCCACTGCGGGGGTTTTTTTTTTTCTCCATGCCTACCCTTTCCAGGGCACTGGGAGGCAGCCTGATGTCATGGGAAGCACAGGGCCAGGGGTCCCAGCCTGGCAGTGAATAGTGTGGGAATTGAACGCCTTACCTCCCTGAACTTTCCATCTCCACATCTGTAAAATGGGAGTAACGACAGTAGCTAACTGGCAGGGTGGTTGTGTGGATTAAACGGAGAGCAGAGGGTGAGAACGGGGCTTTAGTAATACACATGGATTCAGAATGGAGCTCTCTCCTTTCTATCTATGTGACCTTGAACAATGTTCTTAACTCTTCTAAGCCTCAGTTTCCTTATCTGGAAAATGGGGACTATCACAGTTCCTACCTTATAGGGCTGGGGTGAAGATTAAGTAAGATGATACATGTGAAGCATTTGAACAGATCCTATCTCTAGATGAACATGATGAAGCACTTACTTTTTGCCAGAATCTGCTTATCTTAGGTTGAGTTCATGCAAAATAAGATAAGGCACCAAGACAAGGATATAGGTGCAAGAAGTTTACTTGGGAGGGGATCCCAGGAAGCGGAGTGAGAGAGAGGAAGGGAGGCGGGGAAGGGAGTTGCTCTGTGGGCATCTGGGGCTCAGAGAGATCGTGGGGGACATGCCTCAGAATTGTTGCACTGGGTTGGGGGGGGTGGTGGTGAGGAGGATGCAGTGTTTATCCACCATCTCCCAGGCCTCCTAGGCTGAGGGTTGATCCTGGGACATTAATTCTGCCATGCTTTTACCTGCCCTGAACTTGAACTAAGCATATTTCCACGACCAGAGAGAGAGAGAGACAGAGACAGAGACATCCAGGGGGCCTGAACTATCTCCAAGGGGACTTGGGTGGGTGTTGGCAGCCTCTGCTACATTACACTAAGCACTTAAAACATTAACTCATTCAATCCCTACAACAACTTTAAGCAAGAGCACGATTTCCATCCCCATTACAACCCAGCTCCCGAACACTTGCAGACACGTTCAAGAAATGAAAGTTCCACAGCACGATACTAATCCTTGCTCTGTGCAATGCACTCTGAAATTTTCTGTATTTTTTATCACGTTATTTAAAAAATGCTATTTGTCACCCACTAAACTGTTTTCATAACCCAGTAACGGGCTGCAATCTACAGTTTTGGAAAAGATGGTGCTCTAACATTTGATTTAATAGGACAACGTTGATGACAGTGATGATGTCATAGGGCTGGCATCCGGCCTGGTGCCCAGAATGTGCCCAGAGAATGTTGGTTTCCTTGCTTGCCCCTCTTGGCAAACCAGAGCCCGTGAGCAGCTGCCTCCCAGGCTTGCAGACGGAGGCCTGAGCTGGCTCAGCTCGTCTCCTGCTCTGACCCAGACCTGCCCCAGTGGGGTCTGCTCCGCCTCCTCCAGGGGGATGGGCACCATCTTGGGCTGTGACCTCCAAGTCACCAGCTCCCCAGAAGCCAGACCCTCCTTGGGAGACGAGGTTATGCCCTGTCCCCACGACGCTGTCACTTCCTTCCCCTGAGTCTTTCTGAGTGAGGATTGTTCCCCTAATCAGGATGGAGACGCAGCTCATTACAAGCTGGTGAGGCAACGGCTCTGTGCTCCAGGCCCGAGACAGGCTGTCTGGGAGCTTGGCCAGCTTCCCGCTGCCCTGGACACCAGGGCAGTGGCCTCAGAGTGGAGCCAGCCTGCTGGGTTGGTTTGCCCCCTTCCCCAGGGACACAGGCAGACAGACACTCTGCTGAAACTTCCACGGCTTCCACTATCACAAAAATTCTGCCATACTCAGACGATGAGTTTCTTCCAACCCTCAGTGCTTCTTCGAGAGCATCTCAACAGCATCTTTAATAATAACTGGCATTTACTGGGCATTTACCATGCACTAAGCACTATGTCGAATGCTTTATATGCAGCGTGTTACAGCGTGTGGTCTTTACAGCAGACCCACTAGATAGGCATGATCATCCCCAGTCCACAGACGCAGAAACTGAGGCATGTAATGTTTTGGTAACTTGACAAGCTCACCAGGCAGTTAGTAAGTGGCCACACCCAGCTGTCCCCAGATTCCACACCTGCTTCCCACATCGCCACACTGCCTGCAGGAATGTCACCCAAAGTTCCCCCTTCCTCCTGGTTTCCAACCCTGGCTTCACTCTGTGCAGCGGCCAGGTGAGTTCCCACAGGTGACTTCCCCTCTGCGAGCCAAGTTGCCCTCTTCCATTCCTAATGGCACCTCCTTTTCTTCCTAAGGCTGTTAGGAGGAGTCAAGGAAATGATGTGTATAAATGAATCTCTGAGAGTTCCTGGTGCGTTAGAAGGTTCTCAATAAATCTATTTATAAAAGAGGCGATTCAGCTCTTTTTCCACTGACTTGACAGCATCCCGCAGCCATTTCCCACAGGCATGATGTCACCATCCTGAGGGGGCATGGCAGCCAATCTAGAAGCCTTCCTGTGCTCCTGGGCTTCTCACTTGTGCCTTGTCTCACCCCACTGCTCGGCCACACTGACGTCCCCCGGGCAGAAGTCTCCAGCATGACTACTGTCTCTCGGAGGGCTGCGAAGAAACCATTTATTTCTTCCAGCAGCTGACCCCTCCGCCCGGAACGAGGGGGAGTCGTCGTGTAGTGGGGGCAGAGGCTGGTGCTGGAATTCTGATTAGCTGCAGTTGAATTACTGCCTGCAGTATAGGTTTATAACAACAGTAAGCCCCAATTAGTTGCTTGTTGCTTCAGAAATAATTACTGATAGCGGCCCCTTTGTCTTTGCTGTAATTCCAGCTTCATTCCCAAGCTGCAGGGGTCTACATGGAAAAGTTGGGGTTCTGGGGTGCATGTGGAATGTTTGCACAGAATGGTGGGTTTCGCCAGGGTGCGTGCGTCTGTCTGAGATGAGTGGAGGCGTGCCCATGGCCGGTTCCCCCCCATGAAGACACCTCTGCAGAGGAAACCTGGGACCTTGATCCCGAGCGGATGATGGAGATGGGGCTCTGCTCTCAAGGCGGGTGGGCCTGAGAAGTGCTACCCTCTGCACAGACAGACCACACTGTGAACCGTGCCTGCGACATGCCCCTCCGCTGCCCCGGGGACCAGTCCCAGCCGCTAACCATAGCAGCGACAGGCACAGCCGGGTGGCAGAGCTGCTTTCCAGGGTGAGGAGTGGGTGTGCCATTTCCCCTGCGAGGACAGAGCCCTGGTCTCGGCCACGCCTCTGATGCACAGTCTAAGGGGGCCTTCCTACCGCACTGAGGAGAACTTGGGCATGCGGGGACCTCAGGGTTCCCCAGCACGGGAGGCAGGCACAGTGACCGGCCATCTGTGCTCCTTGGGGGATACGCTCAGGTAAGGCCATCCACGGCTTTGTTCCAGTCTCCTAGCTTCAGGGCATTCTTCTTTGCTCTAAACCTGCTTTCATGCTGCTTTGCCTTTTTAACTTTTATTCTATTGCACCTGTGAGAATATTGTAGTGCCAAGGAGCTATTGTCTTTGGAAGCCGTGTAGTAATTAAAGCTAACATGTATTGGTAACTTATTATTTGCCAGACACTTTTCTACATGCTGTAGATGTATGTTCTCATTTAATCCTCACCGATAACTCCCTGACGTAAGTACAATTGTTATCATCAGCCCTGATTTGCAGATCGGGAAACTGAGCCTCAGAAAGTTTATGTAATTTGCCAAGGTCACCCAGCCCATCAATGGCGTAGCTGGGGATTCCCTCCCAAGCAGTTTGGCTCCACAGCCAGGCTTTTGACCACTAGGTAATCCTGCCTCTTATTGGAAGAACTTGAACCTTTAGGGAACTGGGTACCTCACAATGCAAATATCCCCACTGATTTTTCTTTGATCGGCTCTGAATAATATGTTCTTTCATGGCCAGCTTTCTTTTTTAAAAATTCTTGGGTTGGTTTTTCATTCCAACTGTGTTCTCTGAAAGCTTCTTCCCATGTGGACCCTCCACGGTGGCTCCGTCCAGATGCCCTCTGTTCTCAGTGCTTCTGCAGCTTCAGTGATGAATGAAGTGGGTGGAGAATCTTTTGGACCTGGCCCAAGGGCCACCCTCATTTTGAGGTGACAAAGCCCTCTTTCCCACCATGCGGGCCAGCTCTCAGCCCTTTCCCATGCGTCCTGTCCCTCTTCCTTTATGACCAACTTGTCGAAGAAAGAAGCCACACTGCTGGGCCAGTAATTTGCTGTTTTTTCACCATGTTTTTTGGTCTCTTTCCTCATGAGGATCCTTTCCAATGAAATTACAAACTATTTGGCTGGAGGAACCCGCTGAAAATTCATCCTTTCTCGTGTTTTCCTTCTTGCCTTCTGTTCATTTCATCCGTTGGCCCAAACCACGATGCTGTCTCATTGTCAATCATCTGGGCTCTTCTGTGTTTGGAAGTTCATTTGGAAAATCGGGTCTACGAGGCAGAAACGCTCCATATCATCCCAGACACAAAGGGGCCCTTTGAAGGTGCAAAGGGTTTGGGATTAAGTAAGTAAGCAAACAAGCGTGGCCTTTGAGGAGAGGAGTGTGGGAGGGTGAGGAGAAAAAGAAAACAGCTTCATAAAACTGTACCTCAGTTTATTTAGACAAGGGGAGCTTATTTGTGTTTATTCTGTGCTCACATCCCAGAATTTCAAGGAATGCCCCTTTAATCTACTCCAGAGGCACGGGGGCTCTTGCCAAAAATCCTTTGATGGCCAATCTTTTTTGGAGCGTCAGGTGAAATGTGGGCTCGGGGAGGCTGTCCTGTTTGACAGCCAGCATGAGGGGTACCTGGTCTATTTCCCCACTTCCTGGGACTTTTCCCCTTCCGTGGGAGGGCTTGTGTGTGCCCCTCCCTCCCCAGCTCTTCCCCTAGTTACACGTGTCCAGAAAAACCTCAAGCCTCAACGGGTAATAGCTCTTCTTTTCTTCTCTTTCCAAACCAGCTTGCACCCCTGTCTTAGTTTGGGTCCTCCCAAACTGACCCTGAGGGAAGGATTGCGATGCACGTAGTTTATTTGGGAAATGATTCCAGGCAGCATTATGAGGGTGGGGGGGTGAGGCAAAGAGAGGAGGAGGTCCATCAAAGGGGCCTCGTGGGTGGGTAACTGTTGTGGGAAGCTGGGGCTCAGTCCTGTTAGGGACCCTCTGAGGGACTGTGTGGGGCACACCTCGGAATTGGCCCACTGACGTATTTATCCACCAACTCACAGGCCTCATTGGTTGCGGGGTGCTCCTGGGTGTGAGCACCCCAGCACCTCTGGCCTGCCGTGTTTGGAGGCCAAGCATCTCTCAGAGAGAGAATGGCCCCATGCAGAGGGCCACTGCCACTGTCTGTGGGTGATATCTAGGTTCGGCCAACAGTGATGCCAGAGTGTCAACAGCATCTGCTAAAGCAACCAAATGCTCAAGCACCATGAGTGTCAGACAGAAGAATAACAATGGTCAATATTGACCTCTAACCTCTAACCAATTACATATCTATTAATCTTATCGGTCTGCCGAAACCTTGGAGGTAGGCCCGCTGTCGGGATCTGAAGTATAGCCTTGCGGCTGAGAACATGGACTCTGGAGCCAGAATAACTGCGTTCAAATCTCATCTCTTCTGCTGAGCAGTTGTGTGACTCAGGCCAATTACTTAGCTTCTTTGAGCCTCAGTTTCCACATCTGCAAAATGGGGGTAACAGTAGTACCTATTTGATAGGGTTGTTTTGAAGTTTAAAATAGTTAATATTATACATATAAAATATTATACATATACATATAAAAGCACTACAACAGTAGCTGGCCTGCAGTGGGTGTTCAATCAACACTAGCCATGGTCATCGTTCTGCAGATGAGGACATCAAAGCTCGGGGGTTATCATGAGCTGCACAGAGGATGCAAGACCTTAACTCAGGCTTTCTGCAGCCACAGTCACTCTTTTCCTACTATACCACAGGACTTTGTAATCATTAACATGTGAGAAAGCACTTTATATACTGTAAAACGCTCTACAAATGCTTTGGTTATGAGCTGACTATTTCCTGATCCTTGTAACAGCAGATACAGTGGTGTTCTCTTAAGAGCTCTAGTCTAGCCTTTGAATTCTGCTATCTGTCATTGCTGTAGAGCTGGCAGTGGGCACAGTGCCTGGTTGGACGTCAGCTAAGTGGGTGAGTGACCAAAGGCCCCAGGACGGGCCCCACTGACACTTCCCATCAGAGTTCCCACCTTGGAACTTCCGCTTAGGTCTGGCCTTATCTCCATCACACGCCCCAAATGCTGCCTCTCCCAATGCCCACAGGCCCCCCTTGGAAGTGCTCCCTGCTCCGCCTGCCTTCGGCCTGCTCGAGCCATCACTGTCCCCCAAGCACAACCTCTACAATTTCTCCTCCGGGTGGCCACACCCATCAGCCCTCCCTGACCTCCCCCGACCCCGGGCTCAGAGCTGCCCTCTGCTTGCTCCCACCCCGACCCCGATGTCTGCCTCATCATGTACTCCTGCGGTGTATGTGAGAGGGGCCTCCCCCCCTGCCTGAAAGCTCCTTGTGGGCAGAGCCGAGTGGCATCTGTCCTTTTTTCATCTATTTATCCATTGTGGTACCAGACACTCTACCCCATTGGGTGATTAATTAGGAAATCCGGACACACAGAACGAGCTTGGTCCATGGCTGGAGGAGCTCAGTCTGAGGGGAGAATGGCATGCAAACATCCCTAACAATGACAGTGAATCTTGGTGGGGACACAGAGCTGAGAGTGCCCAGAGACTAGGGTCATCTCTCTCCATGTGGTGCAGTCAGGGAGGCTCTTATGGAGGTGACACTGGAGCTGAACTCTTAGCTTAGGGTTGATTGGGTTGCAAGGAAAAGCAGCCTCCTCTAGGAAAAGCCAGGTGGAGGAAAAGGGGAGGGGGGCTGGATTTGAGAGGAATACAAGGAACCTTCTGGAAACAAAGAGCAGGCCCTCCCCCATGGGAGCAGAGGAGGCGTCAGGGCCCCTGGTCTTCTGTGTTGTCAGGGCCTGCCCTGCGCCTCTCCACGCAGCTTCCTTTCCCCACATGACCCCACACGGCCCACCTCTGAGCCTAGATGACCACCCCTACCCATGCCCCATGGCCTCACCATATAGTTCCCAGAACCTGTGACACTTACCAGCCCAGCCCAGGCAAGGTGTCCATCCCGGCTCCAATCAGCTTTGGCCAGGGAAGCAGGGGCATCTAGTACAAAAAGGCTACCTCAGCCCCCCTCAGTGCTGGGAAGCGAAGACTGCATCTCTGTGGCGGTTTTGAAAGGGAGTGTGTTAATTTCATGTGGTTGCCATTACAAACTACCATAAACTCGATGGCTAAAAACCACAGAAATTTATTCCCTCACCATTCTGGAGGCCGGAAGTCCAAAGTCAAAGTGTTGGCAGGGTTGTGCCCCCTCCAAAGGCTCTGGAAAGGCCTCTGGTTCTTGCCCCTTCCAGTTTCCGGTGGCTCCAGGCATCCTTTGGCTTGTGGCAGCATGACTCCAGTCTCTGCCTCCGTCTTCACATTGCTGTCTCCTCTGTGTCTTCTCCCCTGTTCTTCCCTTGTGAGGAGACTTGTCATTGGATTTAGGGCCCACCCTAATCCATGAGGATCTCATCTTGAGATCCTTAGCTTAATTGCATCTGCAAAGACCCTTTTTCCAAACAAAGGTTACGTTCACAGGTTCTGAATGGACATATCACTTGGGGGCCACCATTCAACCCCCCACAGTGAGAGTCTGGCAGATGGAGAAGGGAAAGGAGGGTGTATCGAGCTGAAGGGACAGCACAAGCTAAGGATCGTTGTTGCTCAGGGAACAGTGACATTACTGCTGCAGGGTCTGCTGATGGCAACAGAGGGGCCTGCGGTTAGGTGGGACCAGACCACAAAAGGCCTTCTGTGTGTCATAGTAGCTTTGCCCTGTCGGCAGCAAGTGGGCCACTGGTTGTTCATGAGCAGTGAACGAGCATCATAAAATGTGTTGTAGGCAGATCATCCTGGCTACAGCCTGGAGTTGTATTAGAGGCAGACAAGAATGGAGGGAGGGAGATAGTCATTCAGTAAGTAGTGATAAAGCACCTACTGTGTGTCAGGCATGTTTTGAGAGATTTGGAGTATAGCAATGGAGAAAAGGAATTAAGCTGCTGCTGCTGTATTAGGTCTTAAAACTAAAGGAAGGAAAGAAAAAAAAAGCAAAGAAACAAAGATTTATCATATTAACTAGCAATAAAAGCGGAAAAGGAAAATAAGGGCAGAGAAATGGGTACAGCGAGCAATGGAAGGTTTCGGTACAGGAGGTTCAAGGACGACCTCTCTGATGAGGTGACGTCTGAGCGAAGCCTGAAGGAAGTGAGGGAGGGAGCCATAAGGTTTCTGACAGAACAGTGTCCTAGGCAGAGGGAATGGAAAGTGCAAATGTCCTGAGGCAGGAACATTCTTAGCAGGTTCAAGGAACAGCAAGGAAGAGAGTGTGGCTGGAGGAGACTAAGAGGGAAGAAGCAGTAGGTGAGAGCATCAGAGAGAAAGTGGGTTGGAGGCTCTGGTAAAAACCTGGCTTTTACTCTGAGTGAGATGGAGAGATTTGGGAGCATTTTAGGCCAAGAAACATCGTTGGACTTAAATGTTTTAAAAGGGTTGGTCTGGAGGAGAGATTAGGGGCCAGGAGGAGAGCGCAGTAGGAGGGTACTGTGATAGTATGGATGAAGGGTGACACTAGCTTGAAGCGGGGTGTTATTGGTGAGATGGTGAAAAGCGACCAGATTCTGAATCTATTTTAAATGTAGAGTTGATACAATTTGCAGATGGATCGCCTATGGAGTAGGAGAGAGAAAGAGTCGAAAAACTGACTCCAAAGTTTAGGCTTGAGCAACTGGCAGGATGGGGCTGTCATTTACCCAGAGAGGGAGGCAATGAAACAACCGGGATGGGGTCGAGAGTTTGGGGACGTGCTAGTTATTGGTGGTTTGGGAAAAGTTAAGTTATTGAACCTTGCTTTGTGCCAAGCACTGTTCCAAACCCCTCACAGGTATTAACTCCATTGGAACTCATAGCTGCCCCATGAGATGGGAACCATAGTCACCCCACTTACAGGCGAAGAAACTAAGGTACTGAGAAGTTAATTAACTCACCCAGGGTCCCCCAGGTAGTGAGCTGCTGAGCTGGGATTGAGTCCAGACATGTTCCTGACAAGTACAAAGGACTGCCACCAGCTCTTTGAGAGGTTGAGGGGAGGCGGTGGGGGGGAAGGGATATTTATTTAGGAAAAAAACACCCAGAGGAGATACTGACTTGCCTCCACCCAGCCTCCCCTCGGGCCACCACACTCATCTAGATCTTTTGGCCTTTGGGAGAAACTCTTAATCCTCCAGCCCAGCCCCCTCTAAGATCCTCTTGCCAGGAGGGTAAAGGGGCACTCCCCTACGCTGATCTTAAATGTATTTACCATTTCCTCGTGTTCTGTTTGTGACATGCTGGCTTTATTTCTATCTACTTCAAAAAATACACTGCAGGAAAAAAATGACTCGGTGGAAATGTTTAAGTTTCCGGGCCCCAAACCGTTTCTAAATATTATTTTTTAAAAAGAAAAAAAATAATGAAAAGTGGCCTAAGCTCTGCATAGCTGAGAAGGCCTGTCCAACGGGGCGAGGGAGGATGGGCGGGTGGGGAGGAGGAGGAGGAGGAGGAGGGCCGGCGGCTGGCCTCGCATCCCCTCCCTGGTAGCAGCTGCAGGGCTGCCTCCCTTGCCTCATTTGTTTGCCTGGAAAGGATTCATGACGGAGGCTGCCTTTTTCTAAGGGCCTCTAGCAAGGACCCTACAAAATGGGTCACCTCTTCTCTTAGCTTCATCAGATTTCAGATTTGGAAAGCCTTTGGGATTCAAGGCCCGGGGCCCAGGCTGTGCAGCCTCCCCGGGATGCCCTGTTCCTGTGCAGCTCTCTGCAGCCCTGCTACTCATCTTGGAATCTGTTCGGAGAGAGAGCTGGCCGATGATTCCAGGAAATCTGGAGGCCCGTGGCATCACACCCGTTCACACTGAAGCAAAAGGTTAACGGGAACGAGTAAGAGGCCGGCATTCAGGACTAAGTTTAAATTCTATAATTTTTATCTGTTTGAGTTCCATTGAAGTCCTCAGAGGCAGTTCAGCAGAGATCTGTAGGGCGGGCCTTGTTCGATTAAAGAGTTGGGAATAATTTGTGACTGGCTTCTTGACAGCACAGCCAAGCCCCTTTGTTTGGCTGTCAAGATCCTGCATGGGGGCTAAGCCTGCTTATTTGCTTTTTATTTCAAAATGTCTTGGATATTGGATGCTATTATGGGTCAGGTAATTCGCCGGATGCTTTCCCATTCATTGCTTTAATCCTCACCCCAATCCTGAAGCCAAAATGTTATAATACTTATCCATAGATGAGGAAACTGAGGCTCAGAGAGGTCACCTTGCCGCCGGTGTCACAGCCAACAAGGGCTCCGTGTCCAGTGCTCCTCTGGGACCCCACCTGCGCACCTCTGGTTTCCCCCTTTCTCTGCCTCGCCTGCCCTCCCACCACCACCATTCCAGCTGCCTCAGCCAAGCTCTGCTCTGTCCCAACGCTGCGTTTGTGCTCCTGGGGCTGCTCCAATCAGGCACTTGATGCTAGTCAAATCCAAATCCCCAAGCCCTGCCCTGGGCCCCTCTTCATTCTCCAGAAAAGCACATAGCCGGAACCCCAAAGGCCACGAGGAGGCGAGAGAGCACTAAATCACCTCTGCCGAGAGATGGGGCACCCAGGACATCATGGAAGTCGAGAGAAAGGTCTCCGGCAAGTCCCCATTCTTGTCTCTGAATTATCGTTTCTTTTTATGCTTTCGCAGGCTAACTGCAATCCCAAAGGTGGGCAGGTAGCGCAGCCTTACCTGAGGTCTTGATAGGAATGCAGAATCTCAGCCCCACTCCAGATCCACTGAATCAGAATGTGCATTTTAACAAGACCCCAAGCGATTCGGAGCACACGTAACGACGTCGGAGGTACGCTGCTCCAGCTGGCGGTACTTCCTTCGTGCCCATGGCCAGGTCCCAGGCCAGGGCAGGGAGCAGGGGTTTGCCACAGCTGTGCACTACTCTGCCTCCTCGCTGCTAAGGCCCTCTCTTGGTTTGTGTCCCTTGGATCTGGTGAGGGCACAGTGGAGAATGACTCCCACTATCGGTAGGTGACCCCAGCTGCACAGCTGGCCCTTCAGCTTCTGCTCAGATAGGCCCCCCGGGTGTGGGTGTGATCCCCCCCAATCCTTCTTTCCCAGATCTCCCCCTTGTCTGCCCTTGGCGCTGAGAGCCCTCTCGGCCCAGAGCAGAGACGAGATGATTTGTAGGCATGGGGACCAGCTCTGCTCACTTTGCCATCTTGAGCGCTGGGCAAGGCAGCCCCACCTGGTGAAAGGAGGAGGCTGCCTTTCTGAGCAGCGTGAGGGCAGCTGTCATGAGAGGTTGCAGCTGGAGGATGACCAGCTCTGCATGTCAATGTGTCTGGCTGTACTTGACCCTGTACGGCAGGCTTCCTGCCCCATCAGTTGACTGTACTCCTGGCCCCAAAGGTGGGAGTAAACAGGTACCTCTCCACTCACGGCTCAGCTCTTTTCCTTATCAGCCTCGGAGCCCCTAATGAATGGGTGTGGCTGGGCTGAGAGCACGATTGAGGGATGAGAAAGAACACAGGTCCACTGAGCAGAATGCAAGATGGGAGCTCAGATTACAGGCTTCTTAATCACAGAGCCGAAGAGAAGCTTCATGCCTACAGGGAACCAAGGAGAAAAATAGTTCGTGCCTTTGGAAACCTTTCAACAGAGATTCCTCTGACAAGATAACTGACCACAGAACCCTAGTTTTATTTCTTTATGATCCTTCATTTTAATTTGTGTGCTCGATCAGGAGGCTAAGTGCCAGAGCGCCCACATGTGCCCTGAGAGCTACCTCTCTCAGGGACTGTGCTATGCCCATAAATGCATTATCCCCTTGTGTACCCAGAATCACCTTATTCTCCCATTTTACAGATGAGGAAAAGAACAGTACCAAACCCAGGGACCACAGCCAGTAGGAGCCAGTATCCCGATCTAGCTTTCTGCACCTTTCTGCATCACCATGTTCTACTACATTCCAACAGAGCAAACGGGCTGTTGTAGGACTTTGTGGAGCTCCATTGATCAAAGACATGGGTCCTTCTTGTAGAACTCGTGTTTTAATTGTAAAAATGTAGGTGCATTTCTAACCGGTAAAATGCCTTGGGGACGCTACCTCTCCTTGGGCCTCTGCTCCCGCTTCCACTGCCCTCATGGCCCCTTGTGCACAGTGCCCGGGATGCCAGCTGAAGACCAGCAGATGTCACTGTGAAAAGAGAGCATGAGAAAAGCAAAGCCAACTGCCTTGCCTTGCTTATTAGTGCATGAACACAATGATGCCCTTGATGTTTTTCAGAGGGAGGGGTGTTCAGGCCAAGTCCATTAGGCATGTGAACTAGTGTCCACACAAAGGCCCAACTGATATGAGAGCATCCATTTATTCTGAGGAAACCTGTCCTGTGTCAGCCATGATCTGGGGGAGAAAAGATATCCATATGCTGTATGGGCAAGTCCCATTACACACACACACACACACACACACTCTCTCTCTCTCTCTCTCACACACACACACACACAAAATCTGGCTGTCCTGACACTAGGCAATATGAATTCTCCTGTGAGAAACAGAGTTTCCATGTCTCTCTTCGGAAGCCAGCTGTGTTAGTTTCCTATTGCTAGTTTAACAAATTACCACTAACTTTGTGGCTTTAAAACAACACAAATTTATTATCTTCTGGAGGTCAAGGTCTAAAATTGAGGTGTCAGCAGGGCTTCTGGAGGCTGTAGAGGAGACTGTTTCCTTCTCTTTTTCCAGTTTCTGGAGGCTTCCCGCATTCCATGTCTCATGGTCCCCAGCTGGCCATCAATCCCATCACCGCGACCTCTGTTTTCATTGCCACATTTCCTTCTCTCCCTCTTCGGCCTCTCTTCCATCTTTAAGGGCCCTTGTGATTACATTGGGTCCACCTGGGCAATCTGGAATACTCTCCCTATTTTAAGATCCTTATTTTAATCACATCTGCAGAATTACTTTCGTCATATAAAAGAACACATTCACAGATTCAGCGACTTCCAGAGGGCCATGAGTCTGCCTACCACACGAGCCTTTGTAAAAGCAGATAACACATGAGATTTATTAATAACCACAGACATAGTTTTAGTCATTTACATTACTACAAAAGGATAGCAAGAAATTCCAAATATAGAAATTTGAAGGTGAAAGCTGACACAAAGGAAAGGAGGGGAGGGAGAAAAAGAAAATGCAAAATACATCAAGACCAGGTGTGTAGAAAGACAAGGAAGACTTGTGTCTTCAGAAAGACTTACAGAGAAGTGGGGTGGGAAAAGGAGAAGGGGAGGGGGAGAGAGGGAGAGAGAGGAGAGATATTTAAAGGCAGGATGGAGGGAAGGAAAAGTGTTACAAGTGGAGGGAACAGCATGGACAAAGGCCTAAAGGCAAGATGGAGCCACAAGTACCTCATTCCTCCTGCTGCTGTAGTTGGTGGTTTGCAGGTGGGTCTCCTTTGGTAGACACTGAACTCTTTGAGAGCAGGGAGTGTGTGTCTTCCCTTCTGGGCACCCCTGAGGGCTTAACAGAGGCCCTGAGCTCTGCAAGTCTCACCCAGCCTTAACTAGGGGGACTCTTACCATTCAATGTCCAGGATCAGTTGAACAATTGATTCTTGGCCATGTGAGCCTCTGTGTCCTCAAAGATCCTGTTCCCGCTACCCTCAAAGCCTGAGGGGAAGGGAGAGGGCACAGCTCAGGCTGTCCACATGGGCTCTGGCGCAAAGGTTTAAACTCGGTTTACATCATGGATAATTTAAAGCCATCAGCAATAGCAGATAACCCTCGTTGAGCTCTCACCACGCATCCTCCCAGCAGTCCTGCAGGCCGGGAACTGATGTACCCCCACTTTACAGTGAGACCACTGCAGCTGGGGTCTCCCCCTCAGATGCCCCAAATCAGGTCTGAGAGTTTCTTCTTGAAGGGCCGCATCCCTTGGCCAACAAGAGGCAACACTTCAACTGACAGCAGTCACATCCCCAGGGATATGGGTGAGGGTAACAGAGAATGTTGGACTCTCAGTTTGGGGGTTTGGATGGGGGGTGGTGCTCATCTCAGTTCCTGAAATAAACTCCTTCTTTATTCCATCTGCATTAGTTCAATCCAGTCATTTTTTTTCCTTCACGATTCAACTTTATTCCAAAAAGGATTTAAGGAAGCTTAAAATATATAAGCTAATACAAGATGATAACCTATATGTAGTCAAGGAAGTCAGAGTACAGTGGAAAATAGAGAGAGGGAAAATCAGATTCTATCCAGAGCAATGAGGCCAATGGGCTCACACCTGCTACCTGGACGTGGGCTACCATTGTGACTCCGAGCTTTCTATAAAATGAACCCCCTTCAAAGTTTCAGAAATCTCTTATTGCTTTATGATATGTACTTAACATAAATATCTCACAGGTAAAATGCCTTATTGCTTGGAGAGCTTTTTCATCACAGCCTGCCCACATCCAGTTCTCACATAATGGCCTTCAATATTAGGGAGGAAGCCCAGAGGTCAATTAGCTTAAGAAGAATAGAGTGTGGGCACTTATTCTTTGTAGTTCCAGAATATGGATGGGTGGATGGATGGACAGATGGATGAACGATGGTTGGATGATGGATGTTGGTTGGATGGATGAATGAATGAATGGATGATGGATGGATGTTGAATGCATAAGTGGATGGATGGATGGATGAATGCAGTGGTAAGAGCCTGAACCTGCCTGCCTACGTGCCTGGACATCTAGCACCATATTGTCTCCCTCCAGAATCAGGCCAGCCCCTTCCTGGATCAGAGGGACCCAGCTGGAAAAGTTCTGTGACTGTCTGGGTTCCTCCCAGTGTCTGAGCTGAGGATATGGATGGAATGCGAGGCTTTAGGAAAAGAGATCGTGTTTATAATCTTGCTTTTTAAATTATTATTCTGAATGTGACTTCCTGTTTCCTCCACATCAGACAAGCCTTGGGTATGGGTGGATCTCCCAGGAAGTGCTGCCCTTGGCCTCTAGGCTGGGAGTGTCCTATTGTTTGTTAGGTGATGGGGAACCAGCCATCCTATGCCCTGTCCAGAAGCCTGCCCAGTAACAAAGCATTGATGAGGTGGGAGGGCATCTGAGCTGTTGGGATCTGAGCCTTCCCAGGACTTGCAGGAATTGCTACAACTCTCCCAGCCCAGGTTTCTCTGAGTCTGAAACAACTTTTCATGGTGAATAAGAGCCAAACTGCCGGAGTTGGAATCTCTTCTGTTTACTAGCCATGTGACCTTCATCAAGTTAGTGAACTTCCCTGTGCCCCAATTTTCATCAGTAATAGTATCACTTACCTCAAAGGTTTGTAATGAGGATGAAATGAGTTAATTCATTGGCAGCAATTAACACGGTGCCTGGCCCATTGTAAGCAACTCAATAAAAGTCGTGTAAGACAGGTAAAACCAAAATTGCCTTGCTCCCCTCTTAGGTTTGCTGTAACAGTCAATCGAGTCATTTGTGCAATAAATTATTGGGCAATTTCTACATCCCCCACCTGGAAGTTGGGCCTAAAGGTGAGCTACCTGCCTTCGGGAGCCCTTTTGTGAAAGGACTTTGCAAACTGTGGGGTTGTACAGATAAGAGGGAGGGTTGTGGGCTCACCTATGTTTGAGCCCCTGAAACAGACATTTTTTTTTTTTTAATTTAATTTAATTTATTTTTTATTTTATTTATTTATTTATTTTTGGCTGTGTTGGGTCTTCATTTCTGTGCGAGGGCTTTCTCTAGTTGCGGCGAGCGGGGGCCACTCTTCATCGCGGTGCGCGGGCCTCTCACCATCGCGGCCTCTCTTGTTGCGGAGCACAGGCTCCAGACGCGCAAGCTCAGTAGTTGTGGCTCACGGGCCCAGTTGCTTCGTGGCATGTGGGATCTTCCCGGACCAGGGCTCGAACCCGTGTCCCCTGCATTGACAGGCGGATTCTTAACCGCTGCGCCACCAGGGAAGTCCAGACATTTTTAAAACAGGACCAGCAACACAACCTTCTTCAGTTGAAGTTTATGCAGAACCCAAATTGATAAAGCAATAAAAGCAGGGTAGCTCTGGCAAGATGCCTGGGGGATGTAGCAGGGTGCTGGATCCTGCTGGTCCTGCTGGCTCTTTTCCTCTCTGCTGCAGACCCAGCCCCTAGTGGCCCATAAGGCACCTTCCAGAGACCCCTTGACTGCTCAGAACACAGATGAAACCCTTCGACCTGGAGTGGCTTGTGTCTTTCTTTTGGCTCCGCACATCTCTCTCTCTCTCTCTCTCTCTAATTAATATATTATTTTTTAGAGTACTTTTATGTCACAGCAAAATAAGTGCAAAGTACAAAGCTCCCATATAACCCCATCTCCCCACCCCCAGCCCCACAGCCTTCCCTATCAACATCCTGCACAGGTGGTACCTTTGTCACAATCAAGGAACCTGCACGGACGTAGCGTGATCACCGAAAGTCTATAGTTTACGTTAGGGTTTACTCCTGGCACCCCAGTCTCTTTTAAACACACACCCTGTCGGCGTGGCGGGTACGTGTCTGGATGCTGGGGTCCAGGGGCGCCCAGCCCCACGGCCAGGCAGCAGCGGTCATGCTGAGAGGAGGTGCCTGCTCTGGAGCCATGGCTTTCCTGTTCTCCTCAGAGCCTCTGTCTGGAATTTCCCCAGCACCTTCTACGCAAGGAATAGTTAAGCCCTCCAGGCCACAGTAACGATTATGATCAGGGCTTACCCCGATCCCTATGTGTCCTCTGTTTTCTGGAACTTTTCCCTAAAGACCCCTCCGCCCACCATAAAATTTTCATTTTTAATATCAAACATGGTCCTCTCCTTTGTGACTTTTGGGCCACCTCCTGTACCTTTCCTTCATCCTCAGAATACTGCCCAGAGGAGAGACTACGGTGGAGGCACCAGATGGCTGTGTGCCCTCCACCGAGCAAAGCCCCGAATGGGCAACTTGTAGTCATTGCCTGAGATGCTGGGGCTGCTAGTGCCCACTTGACTGTTCTGGCTGACTTCCCTCCACAGTAAATATGTACAACATGTAGACACACACACACACACACACTCGCTGAATTTTTCAGCACTTAAATGGATTTGCATTTATATTCAAACTCCCACTTGGGTAAACTTGCTTTAAGTCCTCTGTGCCTCTATTTCCTCATCTGTAAAATGGGTATAATCATAGTACCTCCTCATATGGCTCTTATGAAAGTCAAATAAGATAATACATGTAAAGTGCTTAGGACAATGCCTGGCACTGAGTGAATATTCAACAAATAATAGTTTTTGTTTTTGCACTTACCATTACTACAAATGCATAATATATGTATATGTACTATATTATATTATATAAAAATTTTTTGAAACAAACAGTACTGTAATGAATCAGCTCTAAAAGGGGCAGCATCAAAGGTGGCAATGGAATGGTTCACATATTTATTACCCGTGAGCTTAATCACAACAGCTTTCATGTACTGAGTGCCTGGGATGTGCCGGGCACTGTGCTTTAAATATCATTTTCTTGAATCTTAGCAAAGCAACCATTAGGGTAGGCTTAGTTTTTGTTTTTTCTTTCGGGGAACTAAAGCCGTAGGCCCATCAGCTGGCAGCTCCAGCTGCCTCTGTATCAGCCGTCGGGGGACCCCACCGTCTGTGCTGCCCCTACCCCAGCCCTGTCAGCAGAGTGCTGGCCTCTCCACCCCCATGTTCTCTGAGCTGTTTGCTTTTGTGCTCCCCACTTTATTTGACAGCCCACACACAGCTACACGGCTTGTGGGCGTCTCTCCAGGCTACAAAATTTTTACAAGCAGCACACAGTGGAAACATTGGCAGGTTTTTTTTCCTCCTTATTTTCCAAAATACAGCCCTGCACCCTGTGTATGTGTCCACATTTAGGCATATGTGTCCCTGTTGGTGTCCAGAAGCTCAGGGCACGTGGTGTCTGGATATTTATATGTGTGTATTTTAGTGTGAGCCCACTTCTCTTGATCAGTATGCAAAGATAACCATTTCTGCCTGTGTGTGTGTGTGTGTGTGTGTGCGTGTGTGTGGTGTTTGTGGCTCTCTGGGCTGGTCTACCTCCCCCAAGCAGTGTCCAAAGGCTCACTTGCCCCTGTGCGTGTGTGTTTGTGAGCCTGGGTTCATGCCTGCATCTCTCCCAAGGGTGTCCAGAGACACGTGTAAACTATCCTTCACTTGTGTTGTTGAGACCCTCCTAGGATACTTTGGCCGGCAGAGCAGGGAGACTTGGGAGAGGAAGTGTTTAGTCTGGAAGGCAGGCAGGCTGGCAGTGGAGACTCCCTGTGGAGCACCCAGGCGGCGAGCCGGACCCCAGGGCTGCTTCCAGTGCCCTGGATGATGGCGGGGACAGAGCTGTCCCAATGCCACGCCTGGATCCAAGGTGCTGGGTGTTCTTGCTTGGGCAGTGCTGGGCTCACGTTGGCTCCTCTGGCCTGGGTGCTGAGCCGGCTTTCAGCCAACCCCAGCCCTGTTGAGGCAGGTTCCTTATTTTTCTTGTTTTCCTTTTCTTGCTTCTTTTCAGTCCTCAGAAGCATAGATTTTTATGCTGAATTGAGAGGCTGTTTTAGCGTAGGCATATGGAGAGAGCATGAAGATTTGGTGTCCTGGCTCTGTCATATGCTAATCATATAATATTGAGATGGGGACAGTTACTAAACTTCAGAGCCTCAGTCTACTCATCTGTGAAATAGGTGTAATAACATTACGTTGCAGCCTTGTTTAGGAGCCTAAATGATAAAATCTATGGAGACAACCTTGCAGGTTCTCCATCACTTTTCATTCCCTTTGTCTCTGTGGAATTTTTTGGGTAACAGCTTTATGACTGGACCAGCAAGGCAATGCCATGAATTTCTAGGAAAAGAGCTTTTTATTTTTAATGACCTAGTTGAGGGGCAGGAAGGAGGGCTTAGCTTTGCAAATGTTTTCTTTTAGCTTGTTGTAACTTGAATTTAAACCTTTATATTTCATTTTAGTGAGTGTTAGAGGGCATTTAAGGTGGATGGTGGCAGCTGGAGGAGGGGCAGGATGAACTTTCTGCAGAAAGCATGCACCTGCCTTCCCAACAGGAGCAGGTTCATGAGCCGGTATCCAGCCCATTGGGGTGCATCAGCTATTAGCAGGCTGGTAATGGGGATAACAGGCTGCTTGCTACTTTGCTCGCTGTACAATGCTTGGACACTGTCAGGCACTGTTCTAGGCAGTGAGGTTCCCACACTAAACAAGACAGACACAGGTCCTGCCCTCAAGGAACTTCCAGTCTCGTGGGTGGAGCCAAGGAAATCCATATCAGCTAATTTTCAGATCATGAAAATGGTTAAATATGGGAGTTGTGATAAAGAGTGAATGGTGAGATGTGGGGTGCCACTTACATAAAGGTGGCCCTAGGAAAGGCCTCCCTGAGGAGACAGCTTTGGTCCAGACCTGAAGGATAAAAAGACAGCAAAACAAAGATCTGGGACAGGAGGCAGGGGTGGGAGGAGCTTCTGAAGTCCTCCTCCTCTTCTGAGGACAAATCCAAGTCCTTACGGTGGCCGTCAAGTCCCTGTACGATCTGACTTGCTCCTCCATTACTCTCCCGTGGTCACTGCACTCCAGCCACACTGGCACACATACACCTCAGGGCATTTGCACTTGCTGTTTGTTCCACCCAGAGCACTCTTCCCACAGATATCCGCATGGCTATCTCACTCCTTCCTTCAAGTCTTGCTTAAAGGTCGACTTCTCAATGGGCTCTGGATTCTCCTTTACCCTAGGCTATTTTCTCTCTAACATACTCGTAATTTACTTATTTGTTGTTTTTTGTCTTTCTCTCCCTCCTGGATGATAAGACCCATAAGGGCAGGTATTTTTGTCTGGTTTTATTTTTTGATGTAAACAAGTACCTAGAATGGTGCCTGGAACATAATAGGTGTTTAATAAATATTTTCTAGATGCATGGATGGGACCCTGGGGACTCAAGGCTCATCCTCATCACTGGAAGAAGCAATGCGTACAGTCTGAGTCTCTACCATGGGCCTGGCCCTGCGCTAAGCTGTGGTGATGGGGAGCCCCAGATTTGACAGGGAGAAGGGGCCAAAGAAAAATTAGCCGAAAAGTCCAGAGTCAAGTTGGGGAGAACAAGGTTCTGAGGGGAGGTACATGGGTATCCTCTGAGGACCATGAAAAATCTGAGAAGGGGAGAGTTAGAGGTGGGAGAGGGACCGAGATGAGTGGCGTGAGGAAGAGGATGGCCTCTCTGGGACCAGAAGGATAGAGACCCATCTTGGCTAAAGCTAAGGGGTTGGGCTGGCAGGAAAAGGACGGAAAGATCCACCACTACCAACACACACACACACACACACACACACACACACACACATTCTTATAATGTGGTCCCAGGTATCCATCTATAGAAGCACATTGATGTTCTCACAGACCTGAGTTCATATTCACCTCTGCTCCTTACTCTGTGTGTATTCTTGGGCAAGTTACTTAACAGATCTGTGCCCTTTCTCTGATCCAAGGCTTACTATTTCCTACCTCACAGGGGTATTGTGGGACTGAAATGTGACAATTTAATTATTGAAAACATAGGCTTTGGAGTCAGGTCCAAGTTCAAATTCTGGTTCCAATTTTTATGAGCTGTGTGTCCTTGGGAAAGTGACTTAAGCTTTCTGATCCTCAGTTTCCCTAATTGTAAAATGGGAATAACGTCAACCTTATAATATAGTTATGGAGATGAAATGAGACAATAACTAGAAAGTAGAATACATGCCATATGGGATGTGAAAGGACTCAGCACGTGGCCCGGCACGTAGTAGGTCCTCACATGCAAAAGGGGTGTTTGAAGAAGGTGAGGCTGGCTGAGGTGTGTAGGATCAGTTGGGGACCAAGAGACTCATGTGTGTGCTGGGCCAGGGCTCTGCTGGCTTGCGGGCCATGCCGGCCATGGGAATGGAAGGTTTTCCATGGTGAAGTTCTCTGGTCACAGGCCACAGGAGCTGCAATTCTGATCTTATCAGTACCAGCAAAAGGAAACAACTTGTGCAGAGGACAATGTGCTCTGGACCTTTATGTGAGGCTTTTTCCCAAGTGGAGGGTGGGCCATAGTTGTCTCCAAGGTCCCTTGCTGCAGTGACAGCCCACCTGTCTCCAGGGCTTCCAAGGGGGTAGCCTGGCACAGAAGGAAGCCTGGTGCCAGAGGGTCTCCTCCTGGGCCCCAGTCTCCCTGTCTGTGCCCCGAGGGTGACAGCCAGATGGGAGGTGCTAGTCCTGCCTAGGTGAGAGCAGGGTGAGAGCTTGGGCTCTGGAGCCAGGGAACCCACGTTCCAATCCCAGCACTGCCTGTGTCATCTTAGACAAATTCCTTAACCTAAGCCTTTGTTTCCTCATCTGCCAAAATGAGATAATGGTAACCCGTGGCCACTGAGTCCGTGGGGAGGCTGAAGTGAGTTTATGCTTGTGAAATGCTCTGCACGGGGCCGGCACAGGACAAACACCCAATAAACGATGGTTACTTTCATCACGCCTGGGGAGAGTCTCCTACTGCTGACACCCTTGGAGCCGGTGTGTCTCCCTCCCACTCTGCCCCTGGGGTTTGGCTCCCTGGATGCTCTCCGTCCTGGTCAGGAAGTGCCTCGCGGCCCGAGGCAGCCGGGGAGTTGGACTTGTCAGGCGGGAGAGGTGCCAGTGGACATTATGTTCCTTCCCAGGAATGGGAAAGCGGGAATGTTCCAGGGCAAGGAACAGGGCTCTGGGGCAAGCATGCCGGGAACATCCGCTCCCCCTTCCCCACTGCCTGGAGCCTCACCAGCCCGTGCTGGGCCCTGTGGGGAGGAAGACACGTTGCAGAGGCGGCCAGGCCTGCACAGGGCCCCTGGCACATCTGTGCACACCTTTGTAGAGTGTACAGTGTCACACGTTCGCAAATAGCCCCACAGCCCTGCCCCCACGCACAGACACACAGGCGTTCTCAGATATGCATCCAGACGTCCACACGCACGTGGCCATGTACTCATCTGTGTTCATTTGTCCACATGTAACCCGCAGGTCCTGAAGTCCCAGCCCTGTGTGCACACACTCACATACACACAGGATATTTAATCAGCCCCATCACTTACCCATACTCACCAATGCGCACCTGGTTACCTGCACAATCAGTGTTGACACCCATGAGCACATATGTGAATGTACATACCATAAATATGCACACGCATGTAATTCCACACGCATAACTACATACACCAAAGTCCCCTAGCCGTTTAGCCTTCTGGCAGCATCCACCACTATACTCTCCAAATAAAACAGCCCAAACCCTGTCCCTGCTACTCTGACAAACACCCTCTCCCCAGGACACCCAAGGCGTTCAGCTGCTCCCTCCAAGGTGTATCGTCTTCCTGGCGTTGCTCCAAGCACCTGAGACTACAGCCCTCTCTCCTGCGCCCATCTTCATTCCCAAATGCCACTGACATGGGCTCTCGTGGCCACCAGGCTTTTGCGGAAAATAAAGGAGTGGGCGGAAAACAGCTCTTTTTCTTCCCAGAAACCAGGTGGCAATTCTCTGTCTCCATAGAGTGCACTCCCTGCCTATTTTGGGGTTCCATGTGCATTTCCTTGGTACACCCCTCTTTCCCACCCCTCTGAGCCGTCACTCATCAAGCCTCTGCAGCTCCCAGGGAGCAAAGCCCAAATGTCATATTGGGCAGAGCAATTCAGTCCTCTCTTGTTTCTCCTTCCCCTCCCAGGCCAGGAACCAAAGAGGCCCATTAAGACATTTTCCTAGACTACAACTACTACTACTACTACTACTAACAATAACCACAGTGTTATTAATAAAGCTGTGTCAGAAAAGTTCCTCTCAGGTTAATTGTGCCTCTCTCCTAAAAGGCAGAGTAGCTTCCGTGTTTGATGTTGATGGTATTTTTTTCTTACGTATACACTCACACTCACACCCACACACACTCACACACAGCCTTGAGGAATCAATTTCCTTTTGCATGCTCTCCCCCTACGTCCCCCTCCCATCTTCAGGACAGTTGCTGGAAAGGAAGAGGATGAGCCCCCAAAGAGATCTCAGAATGGTGGGCGTGGGGGGATGGGGAGGGGAGGGTGGGAAGCACAAATCCTGTTAGGAAAGGGGGCCGGGAAGAGACTGGACTGATCTCAGCTTCGGAAGGCCCCGCGTGTTCACTAAATCATGCCCTGCACTTCCCTGCCTCTCTGCTTTTGCTCTCAGTGCCTCTTGTGTTATGGGCCCATCAACCCTCCCAACTTCTGCTGGTCCAAGAGCTGGTCCAAGTCCTCCCCGCCCAAGAGCCTTGGCCCCTGTCAGTCCAGAGCGACTCTTTCCCATTCTATACTCCTCATGAGCTGTCACGGGCTTTTGATAAAATCCTCTCCACTCTCCGATTTGTGGGGCAACCCTGGAGGCCACTGTCTGTTTCCCCATCTCTTTTGGGAGCTCCTGAGAAATAGAGCCCATGTTTCCCCAACTTTGGGTCCCCAATATACCCATACAGCCTGGTGCAAAGAATGCTCAATAAATTACGTATCTTTATCTCTCAGTATCTATAGATCATTAATATCTAGATCATCTGCATCTATCTGCATAGTAGTTTAGAGCAGTAAAGGCTGCCTGGCCCAGCCAAAAATCCTTGGCCTGAACAACAGAAAGCCTGATTTCTGCTTCTGCCTCTACCACTCACTGGCTTTTTGACATTGGCAGATCATTTAGCCTCTCCAGATCTCTCTTTTATCATGTGCAAGATGAAGGAGTTGAACAGGAACAGTGGTTTTCAAACTGGATTCCAGGGAACCCTAGGGTTCCAGGAAGACGTGATGGTGAGAGCTAGGCAAGAAGGGAAGAAGGCAGTGGTTGAGGGCAGCAACCCCCACTTCTAAGAGGGCAGCCCCTTCTCGCTCTGTTTCATCTACTGTGGTTCCACTCAAGAGTGCATTTAAACAAAGGGTCCTATTGCTTGAAAAAGAAAAGTTTGTAAAACACTGGCCTCGATACTCTCTGAGGGCCCTTCCAGCTTGGACAAGCCAGGATTTGTCACCTATGTCACCCCCAAAAGTGCCCATGTAAGGAGAAAGCAAAACCAATTCTTTGTCTCTGGTTTTAAGGCCATCTTTCCTTTTGTTTCTAGAGTCACTGCCCACCTTTCACCTCCCCTCCAAGACTAGGGTGCTCACATAAGCACCTTGCCTCTACTTCCACAAATAGCAAACGGGGACACTCACAGCACTTCACTCTCAGGGTTTTCAGGAGAGACTTGTATTCAACGAGTAGTGAATGCAAAGGCCGAGCACAGGCGATGGTACCTGGAAAGTGACCTCTGAGCGGTGGCTTTGGTGACCGTCAGCGTCCCAGGAGACAGCTACCTCTCTGGGCATCCTGCCTGGCTCGTGGCTGGGGTCTGCAAGCCGAGGGTGCAGATTGTTCCGTGGTGAGGGGTCAGTGTGCTGTGAGACATCTAATTAGCCATCACCTTCCCAGGAGACAGCTCAGTTGTGTAATTTTTATTTCCATATTTTACACACCCTCCATCAGCAAGAGAGACCCAGGCCCACCTTTCACCGGCTTCATTGTTTGTATGCCTTCCAGCTGCGTCAATTACCCCCTTCTCATCTTTCCATGGTTCCCACCCACCAGGGAACATGCCTGCTGGGGGGCAGGGTAGGGGTGCAGGGAATAGCTTTTGCATGTTGCTTCAAAGACCCATCTCCAAGACCAGCACACTGAGAACAGCTGTATTGGTTGGATTTCCTTTCTGGCTCGGGGTGGGGCAGGTGTCTGTGATGGCATATCCCCTTCTACCATCTGTTTATAGGAGTGACGCGGTGTGGTGTGAAAGACACTAGGTTTGACATCAAACAGGATCCATAATTTTCTAGCCATTTAATTCACCTCTCTGAGCCTCGGCTTCCTTATCGGTTAAATCAGGACCCTTATACCTTGCATCATGAGGCTATTGCAAGCTTCTATCCTTCAACACATATTTATTGGGTTCCCCTGGATGAAGTAATGTTTGTGGTAGACCTTTGCAAACTGAAAGTGCTGTCTAGATAGGAGTTATTCTCATCATTGCAGTCTGTCTTGATTATTTGAGGAGCTTTTTATCAGGTTTAGATTATCCAGACTCATTATTATGAGATTATTAGACTAGCCAACCTCTTCCCACCTGCTGTTGCCTGTTTTGCAGTTTTCATCCTGGTCAGTCAGAGAGGCTGATTCCTTGCAGGAAGCCCAGTAGGGAGAGACTCACATCCTAAAGCTATTATTGATGGCAGTCGTTTCTATCCCATTAGGATATGCATTTGACCTCTTTCTTAAATACTTAGGAAACGAAACGCTCAGCGCTGGGCTAAAAACCATGGGTGCTATAAAGAAATATAAGCCAAGGTCCCTGACTTCCACACACTCCACCTCAACAGGAGGGCAAAGATCCACGCAGTGTTTAGCAAGCACCATTTTTATTAGCAAGGCTAAGTACGTTAACCCGTACGCTTCTCATCCAAACCCTTTAAGTGGATATTATTAGTCCCACTTTGCAGATGAGAAAACTGAGGTCCAGAGAGTTTGTCACTTGTCTAAGGCCACACAGCTAGTAAGTGGTACAGCCTGAAGAATCTGCCTCCCTTTGACACTGCACTAAGATTGTCTGCCTTGCGTGTACCTCCTGCTCTAGACTCTGAGCTCCTTGGGGGCAGAAGCTATATCTGCTCATCACAGTGCCTGGCAGAGGCCTCACTGAGATGGCT
Source organism: Eubalaena glacialis (assembly GCF_028564815.1). Lineage (NCBI taxonomy): Eukaryota > Metazoa > Chordata > Mammalia > Artiodactyla > Balaenidae > Eubalaena > Eubalaena glacialis. Next base: position 84,455,727 of record NC_083725.1, read on the forward strand.
CATTCTGGGCCCCAAACTCCTTCCAGCCTCTCCCCACTAACGTCCCCTCCTAGTCCCATCCCAGAAGGACTTTTGCCTTCCTGATTTCCCTGACAGCAGTTCAGGGGCCTCTGTTCAGCTGCCAGGTTGTTGAAGCAAGCAAAGGCTTTGACCGGGGCCTGGGGCTCCTGGCTGCACGCCTGGATCCATCTCCCCAGCCAGAGGCGGAGGTCCCTGGCATTCAGGACCCTGGGCCCTTACCTGTCAGCAGGGCCAGGGGCTGCTCAGCCCGCCAAGAGTCTGCGCGGCTCACAGCTGCCAGCGGAGACAGAGCCCGGGAGGCCTGGCCACCGTTGCCTGGGGGCTGAGAAATGTGCTGGCTCCAGTCTGGCTCCCTCACCTGAGAAATCAGGGGAAGCTGACCCAAGAGCCCGGTGTCTGTTTCCGCCATATCTGGGGCAGCTGTGCAAATCAGGCCTGCCTGACAGAGCCGGGTCCAGGGAAAAGCAGTCTGATCCTTCCCTCTCCTCCGAAGTCCATGTTCAACGGGACGCTGCCAGGGGAAGCATTCGGAGTGCTCTGCTGGGGCCAGGACTGATGTGTGGGCCTCACATCTGTGTAGGGTCCAGGCCCGGGGCATCATGGAGAAACTAGGCATATCTGGCTTCAGCCTTTGTCCCCTGAGGTGCATTGGGAGGAGCCCCTGCTCAGAATTCCGACGGGCCTGGTTTGGATTCCAGCCCTGCTGCTGTTTACCAGCTGTGTGACCTTGGAAAAGTCACTTAACTTCTCTGAGCCAAATGTGGATAATAGCAGCAAACTTACAGAGTGGTTGTCAGGATAGACTCACTGAAAGAATATATTTAAATTGCCTGGCACATAGTAGATGCTTAATAAAAGTACATTCCTTTTTTCTTCCTCGCCAGGCCAAGGTTTCCTAACTTTCTCTTGCCCCTCACCTGTGTCCACAGCACACAGAGAACCCAGAGCTCTGGCTCCTATATCTACCACTGTCCAGAAAGCTTGCCGTGTAGGTTTTCCTACAGCCTGGGCTGCTGCACCAATTGCCCTACATTGTCCTCAGCACACACAGGAGGGAGGCAGCATTATATACATATATACGTTATGATCAAGGAACCGCCCATTCACAAATCTATGTCTTAACTCACTCCATTTATTCATCCATTTATTCATTTATTCAAAAAAACTTCTACTCAACTTCTCCTCAGGGAAAAGCCCTATCCTGCACCCCAGGAATACAGAGATGAACAAAACACAGTCCCTGCCCAGAGTCTATTAACTGGAGGAGTTGGACAAGTGAAGAGAGAATTAAATTCCATGGGCTAGGTACACTGGCAGAAGAAAAGCGCAAAATTCTGAGACACTTCACAGATGAGGCTCCTAACTCAGCTTGGAGAACTAAGGTAGGCTTCCCAGAAGAGGTGATGCCAGAGTACTGAAGGATAATTAGGTATTTTCTAGGCAGAAAATAAAGGGAAATGTGTTGCAGGGTGAGAGAGCACGCACGCACAGGCCTATTGGCTAAGAGAACGTGCCCACGTGTTAGTGTTCACTAACTGCTGTCACGAATGTGCTCAAAATTTCAGTAATGCCATATAATAAAAGGGTGTTTCTTGCTCATGCAATGGTCCAACACCGGTGTTCCTGGTCAGATGCTTCTAGATGGCTCTCTTTCTTGCAGTGATTCAGGGACCCAGACACCATCACTTTGTGACTCTTCCATCCTTTATAGCCTCAGAATCAGCTACTTGTAGCCATGTCCGCAGAAGGAAAATGAAATGGTTTTTGGTGGGAACGTAGTAGTACCTCCAGCAACCTGTGTGAAGAATCTCTAGGGGTTAAAGAAAGTTGGAACAGAAGCCATGCGACTGGGAATGCTGAGACGTGGTTGTACTACAGGCAAGACCAGAGCGTGTGGGTGCTATCGGCAAGCTCAGGAGTTTGAATTTTATCCTGAAAGTTGTGCAGCATCATCAGAAATTTTTAAGCAGGGAATTGCCATCATCAGATTTGCTTTTTTTAGATCAACGACTCCAGCTGCAGGGTGGAGGATGGATTGGAGGGAGAGAGACTGGAGGCAGTGGAACCAGTGAGAAAAGTACTCTCATAACCCAGGCCGTCTTACCTAAGGATGGGTGAGCAGTGGCGATGGCGAGGGAGAGGGGGCATTGACTGCTGTCCTGAGAGGCAGATCTGGGCCATGGATTGGAGTGTGCATTGCAGCAAAGCTTTAAATAGCTTTTGGGTTCATGTCTAGTGCAATGGCTAATTGAACCTCATGCTCATGAAATTACAGTCAATACAGAGCAGCTTATTTGAGCTCTGTGTTTCCACAAGCCTGAATCTCATCCATTAGGGCCCTGGTCAATAGATTTGGTCAGTGCAATTGCTAGTTTTCCGAGAAATCGGAGATGTTTGTAGTACTCTCTGAATATCGGTGTCTTTCTTTCTGTTTTGCATTCTGTTCTCCATGTCTGTTTCTCCACACGTTTGTCTCTCCTAGAGAAGCAAGGATTGTCCCTGAGCATCAGTGGGAAGATGGAGATTTCCTTACCCTTGGAAAGGGGCCCTGGGTTTGTTGGTCTCTTTGCTTACCATCTTCCCGATGGCCCCGCCTATAATTCAGGGCACATGACCCAGGAAAGAACCCTGCTGGCCACAAGGTCTTGAGCCCAGGGAGCTGCTGGCTTGCCTCATACCGAGAGAGAGAAGAGATTCAAGTCTGTGCAGGGAGTTCTTTACTTGGAATCTTAGGTAGTGACTTCTGCGACCTTTAAGTCTTCTTTCACTTACTCTGAAGGACGCTGGAACTTCAGGCCGCCTCACACCTTCCAGGTTAATTTACACAGTCTTGTTGGTCCAAATCTACTTGGTATATAGACCCACATCTCATGAAATGTGACAATGAGTTTCCTCCTAAAAGAAGGGAGCTTTGGTGCTGGAAGTTGAAAATATTCAACGGGGACAGAAGGGGTCCCAGTGTAGCGCATCAGTTCCAAGTTAAGGCTTCCATGAAGGAGCTGGTAAACGTACCTCTGGGTCTTCTTTTTCTGCTCCATTCAAGAGTTGGGGGCGTGGCCTCCTGGCCACATGAAGGGCCATGAACTTCTTCCTGGCCTGACCTCTTGGCTAGTGGGGGTTTTGTCCTTTTAGTTTCCAGGTGCCTTCTTAGGTTAGACTAGTACATTGGCTTTTATTTCAGATACAGATTTCTGACTAAGTCATTATTGCGATAATTTATTGAACACTTACTCTGTGCTAAACATTCTATGTATGTTGTCTTATTAAATCCTCAGAATAACCCTGGGAGGTACATATTGTTACCCTGCTTGTAATGGACACTTACAGGATTGTCTGCCTCAAATCTCTTCTCCTAGGAATCCCTTCCACAAATTCATATGATTTCAGTAGGGGTTACTAGATTTCTATGTGACCGTTCCCTCTTAGGCCCATGTGATTGATCCCAGGGTGAGCACTTGTCAAAAGTTGGGACACAGGCAGAAATAGAGACACAGATGTAGAGAGCAAATGTATGGACACCAGGGGGGGGAAGCAGGGGTGGGAGGGGTAGGTGGGATGAATTGGGAGAAGAACAAAAAAAAATGTTGGGACAATCAGTCCCTTCCCTGGGAAGTTTGTTACTGGGACTGAGAGAAGGAGATCAGTTTTTCTCTCAGTGTCTGAACAGTGATAAGCAAAACCCAGGGACCTTCATTGCCATGCTTTCCACCATGTGAACAAAAAATGCAAGCTTTGAGCTTGAGAAAGCAGAATCTGGTGGAAGCAGTAATGTGGTATAGTAAGACAGATACGGCGGAGAAAGGCAGACCAGAAGTTGAAGGCTCACTTTGCCAATTACTAACCATGTAGTGTAGACCAATAATACTAATGCTAATACTATCTAATATTACTGGGTCCTTACTATGCACCAGACACTGTTCCAAATGCTTTACATGCAGGCTTATTTGTCCTCACAACAATATAACATAGTTTATATTATTATCCCTACTTTTTTCCCATGAGGACACTGAGGCCCAGTGTAGTTTACAATGTGCCCAAACGTACACGGGTGGTTGGGCGCATCTCTTTTTTTTTAAAGTCTTTATTGAATTTGTTATACCATTGCTGCTGCTTTTTATGTTTTGTTTTTTTGGCCCCAAGACATGTGGGATCTTAGCTCCCTGACCAGGGATTGAACCTGCACCCCCTGCATTGGAAGGCGAAGTCTTAACCACTGGACCACCAGGGAAGTCCCCGGTTGGGCACATCTCCTGAGCCTTAACTTATTCATCTGGAAGTAGAGAGAGTACCGGCCCCTGTGTAGAAAAGGGTTAATATAGAAGGCTGAGACTGCAATCCTTAGAAAGTTCTGTTCCCAAGGTTGGCCCTTGTCTGCTGGATTTCCAGAGGGTTCCCACAATTCCCCGATAAGGATGGTGCACTATGCCTAAAACGTTTGTGCAAAAAATATGGCTTTTGCTTGAGGCCCCCTGACACAGCTCTACTTCAGGTTTGTTGTATGAAGCAGAAGATGAAGTAGATTCACTACTTCTAAGAGGGTTTGGTCACCAGGAGCACCTATGAAATGGTTCAACCCTCTGAGAGCAGCCCCACATGGAGGGCACAGCCTTCACAGCCCCGCATGAGGCCCCCGGAGCCCTTCCACCACCACGACCGTTACTATTTTTAACCCTCCAACAATTGCACTTTAGGACTGGCGGCCTATGCAGAACGGCAAAATATTTCTAGATATTTAATCAACAAAGGAAGTATTTATTTCAAGAGGTTTTCCAGTTTTTTATAAGGTTGTGTGTGGGGAGGACGCTTTCCGTTGCTGTATTTTTAGGTTAATTCTCTGGGAAACTGACTGCCGCAGGCCTGCTGACGGGGAGGTGCCACAAACAAACCCACCACCAACAGACAGAGGCCTTAGTGGTCTCCTCCTCCCTTCAGCAGTGTGGGAAGTGGAGGTTCAGAGGAAAGCGATTCCCTGGGTGTCGCACAGGAGGCCCAGGGCTGCCTTCCCCCACCTGTGCCCGTCGAGCCAAGTGACTCCCCACTGACGGGCCTTGTATGTGATCAGGATGAGGAGTGGGGGGGAGGGGGAAATGTGGAGAAATGGCTCAACCCATGGGATCTCCTCCTAGGAACTGGAACAGGGTGCAAACATTCAGTTCCATTCAGACCTGGTTGGCAGCCAAGGGATGGCTTGTTTGAACTCAGAAGGGCTGCGGGGACGAAGGGAAGGTGACTAACGGCCTCCTGCTCACTTGCCCAAACCAGTGTGTGTATGTAAATGAAGTCAGGTCTATAAGTGCCAGTAAAGAAAGACAGAATCCGTTAAGCGGGTAATTGAATTCAAAAACACCATTTGGGCTTTAAAACATCTAAATGGTTCAGGACAAAGTGGGACTTGGGGGCTTAAGTTAGACAGATAACAAATTCCATCTCAGAACTCAGTCATCTGGAACGGCGTTTCCTAAAGCAGAGCTATGAATAGCAGATGTTTGGGAATAAAGGTTGCTTTGGTCAATAAGTTTAGGTAACGTGCTAGTCAACCAAATTGAATGGATATCTTTACTGAAGGACTTCTCAGAGCTTGCTCATGCGTATCATGAAACTCCAAACGAAGATTATAGGATAGTATTTTATTACAGTATATACATATATGTTATGTATGTTTCTAATATATACATATAAACACACATATAATACTTTACGTTATTATACACAGCGTTGCCCACACTTACTCACCTGAAGATTCCTCTTCCCATGCTGTATCATGGGACTATCATTTCAGAGCCTACTTGGGAAACACAGCTCTGGATAGTGTCACCCATTCCCTAGGCCTAAGAGAACATCTTAGGACAAAAAGATAGCTCTGTGAGAGGAAAGGTAAGACTAAAGGGACAGTGTTTGGCCAGCCCAGTTTTCTGGGCCAAGTGGCTGAGTTGTGAGCTAAGGGTTGCAAATGTAGGGCTCAAGAAAGATGACATCTTGACTTTTTGTCCATTGGCGATTCTCCGAACCTGGATGTGTTAAAGTCCAAGACCCACACCCAGGTGCTGACCTCATGAAGGGACACTGTGACACTGATGTCAAGCTGGGGTGGCCCTGAGCGACTGTAGACACTAGGGATGTTTGGTCTGGAGAAAAGATGACCCAGGACACCTTTAGCACTGCCCACAGTTCTCCAAAGTCCCCCCTATGGAAGGGGGCTTGCCATTGCCTTGTGACCCCAAAGGAGAGACATAACCAGGACCAGGGATGGGCGCTTTGGAGAGGCAGAGTTCAGCACCACCCAAAGGAGAGCTCTCTGGGATTGTTGCTATCTGTCAGGCCATGGGTAGGCTGGCCCCTGTAGCTAGTGGGTACCATCGTCTGGAAGCAGGGGCTGATGACCTCCCGGTGGGGGCAGGAAGCAAATATTTAAACTCTGGATGAGAAGTGATTTCGAAGGTCTCTCCCAGCCCTGGGATTTTTGACTCTAAGAAGTTTGACTGTATAATATTGACAGATGACAGCATTCTCCAGTCCCCGTACCATCTACATTCAATCCATCAGTGGGCCCATCCCTTCCACCTACCAATGAATCTACAATCCATCCACTCCTCTTCACCTCTGCCGCCACTCCCCTAGTCTAAGTGACCATCACCTTCTGCCTGGACCACTGCAGTAGCCACTTAGCTGGTCTCTTTGCTTCTACTCTTGTCCACTTTTAACCCGTTTCCACAGCAGTCAATGAGTTAAGACTCTTGGGAGGAGATATGGGGATATATGTATATGTATAGCTGATTCACTTTGTTATACAGCAGAAACTAACACACCATTGTAAAGCAATTATACTCCAATAAAGATGTTAAAAAAAAAAAAAAAGACTCTGGGAAGAAGGGCTACCTCCTCACCGTGTCCCACAGGGCCCTTCCCTAGCTGGCCTAACACGCCGGCCAGTCTTGCCTCCCCCCACTCTCCCTTTCACCTACCAGGCTGCAGCCACACTGGCTTCCCTCGAACGCGGCTGGCTCTCACCTTCCGGCCTTGGCACTTGCCGTTCTCTCTGTCTGAAATGCCCTCTGCTCTTCACCTGGCTGCCTCCTTCTCATCCTCCAGGTTTGGGCTCAAATGTCACCTCCTCAAAGAGGCTTCTGTGGTCACCTTAGATAAACACAGCCTTCCATCCTCACGGCCTCTACTCACCTCTCCGTCTTTCATAGCACTTTGTTTCCTTCCTAGCAATTCTAAGAATCTGAAATTTAATTTTTATTTCTTGTCTCTCCTTTTCTGACCTGTCTCCCCCATCCATTCTTCCCATTTTCATCTCAAGTGCAAGCTCCTTGGGGGCAGACACCTGGTTTTGGTCACGCATATTCCCAGCTGGAACGGTGCTCGGCGAATTGTAGGTACTAACAAATGTTGGTTGAATTAATGAATTAATTAGTGACCACTTTATATTTGTTGGGGGATGGAAGGGGTGGCAGGGACAGGTGTTCTCTTGACTAAATTCCCTAGGTGAAGAACGCAAGCCTCGGGGAATCCCACTGGGTCTCCATCTCCACATTCCCGCAGGGTCTGTGCCCTCCAGGACTTACCCCTCTGCCCCTACCCTGCACGGCTCAGCACCGCCCAGTAACACTCCAGGGAGGGGGCCACAATCCCTGTAAGTTCTAGAGCGTTTCATCAGACCTGTGCCTGGAGACAAAGCCCTTTCCTAAGCGTGAGAATCGTTTGATACAGTGTTATGAAATCTTCCTCCCTGGAGTGCTTTTTTTAAAAAAAATTTTATGTATTTATTTTATTTTTTGAACGTGTGGAAAATTTTATTAACATTCAGTTTAAAAAGCTTTACACCAGTGGTACACCAAGAGATGTATGTTTGATATATTACCCCAACTATATAACTAAATCAGTGTCTCAGTTGACCATAAATTGCTGTGTCAATTGATTTTTACATATATGAAAGTCTAAGAAATTTTACAGAATTTAAATAATTTCCTCACCTCTAAATAAATAAGACATACAGCTTAGGATATATTCACGTACTAAACGTAGTAAACATCGATATAATCTTCACGGTACTAAGCCATAATTCACAACTTCCTGGAGTGCTTTTTGAGCAGGTTGATATTTTTCTTTCTGGGGCTGCTTTGAGCGACTTCCGTCTGGAGATGGAGAGTGAGACCAGCTTGGGACTTGGAGGACTTTAGGAGTCCCTCCCTGATCCTGATGGCTTCGTTCTTGTCAGACCCGGAGTTCCACCACTGGGTTCCCCCGGTCTCCTCAATTATCTGCTTTGACTTCTTCCTCTCCACCTGGGCTCTGGATGCGCTAAGGCGCTGTGCGCAGAGTCGACGGCTTTGATTAAGCAGCTTTGATCTCTTGAGCATCTCAGAATAATATCTTTGCTCTCAGCATCTGTGCCAATTCCCGAAATAGCTGAGCCCAGCCGAGCAGGAGGGGGGCTGGACTGCAAAGTGTATTATAGGAGAGATTTAAAAAGAAAAGGCAGCTGCAAACAGTCAGGGGTACGTGTGTGTCTATGTGTGACACATACTCATGTTGATATGAGCACCCAAGGCCCCTGGGAAATGATTCCCATGCTCTCAGTGTGTACCAACCCTGTGTTCACAGTGGCCACATGCTGCGAGAGTAGGCAGCTTGTAGCAGTCAGCCCGTGAGTCAGGTGGCAGTCCTCTTGCAGAAACAAAAACATCAAAGGCCTTTGCTTCTGTTTACGTGGCTTTTGCTTGTTTTCACTAAGGCATTCGGAGAGCGTGTGCCAGATTGCATTCTGAATGGCTGTCCTTCTGATGTGGGCATTGGGGGGGTGGTGTGTGGAGGGGGAATCACCACGGTTTTGAGGTGTTGATCCTAGATGCAATTATATGTATGCCACAGGATGGAGGTGGCAGTGCTTCCAAGTACGTGTGTTATGTTTGTGCACGTGTTTACCATAAAGTTGGTATTTCACTGCCTCCATGTAGTTAAACACATACATGTCTACGTGTCTTGGGTTGGTAAGTAGGACCCTGTGTCTGTGCGCTATGATGCCCCCAAAGTGTGCTTTCCCATCACAGGGAAGAGCATCCTGACGTTTGGGTGCGTGTGTGTGTGCACATATATCCAGGGACTGACACACACGTGTGCATGTGGCTTTCTGTGGGTTGGGTTGTCCTGGATGGGAGTGGTATGTACACACAGCAGAAGGCTGTGTGTGTGGTTACATTTACATGGGGTGAACTCCAGAAATGGATGCTGGGGAGAAGGTGTTTGATGTCAGGGCATTTTGAACAGTGAGTCATTATCTTCTCCCCTTTGGTGCCCATCCCCTGGGAGCTTGTCCTTGTCTATAGCTCCTCTGCAATCACAAGTGGAGGAAAAACAGCTCTATTTGGGACCCTTTGTTCCTCCAAGGAAGCCATCCTTGGTGCTAGGTGTTGCTGCAAGAAGCTTTTGTTCCTCTGGTGGCCACAGGCCGGTGGATATGCATGTATGCATCTCATATAACCCCTTGTGGTGAGAGCCTCTGTACTGAGGCTGAGGGACGTGGGAGCCGGGAGACAGGCTGTGGTCTCTCCTTCCTTCTGATCCAGCCATTCACGTGAGCTCCTTTGCTCTGAGGATCCGCCAGCTGTGGGTCACGGGGCAGCCGCGGAAGCCAGGCCCTTGCCAGAACTGGGAGAATAAAGCCTTGGGAAGAAGGAGTCCGTTTTGTAGGGCCATTAAGTCCAGAGCTGGCTGGAGTGTGGCCCTTAGCTTGTTGGGTTTCAAGCAAAGGGGAAAGTAGGTAGCAGAGCTGGGACCTGAGAAGGTCCCAGATCAGGACAGATGGCCATCAGGTCAGGGCGGGCTATAATCAGAGTACTGCGTGATGAACAGTTTTTGGCATTCTGTGTGGCCCAGGGGGGCCTTGACTGAAGGTCACATCTGGTATTTCTCAGTGGTGGCTGCCTGGAGCACTATATTGAAAAGAATTCTCAGGCCAAGTATATTCTCCTGGAGAAAGATGATGGGTGTATTAGTTTCCTGTTGTTGCTGTAACAAGTTATAAAAATTGGTGGCTTAAAATGACACAAATTTATTCTCTTACAATTCTGGAGGTCAGAAGTCAAACACAGACCTCACTGGGATAAAATCCAGAGGTCAGGAGGGCTGCATTCCTTCTGGAGAGTCTAGGAGGGAATCCATTGCCTCAGTGTTTTTAGATTCTAGCGGCAGCCATATTCCTTGGTGTGTGGCCCCTTCCTCTGTCCTCAAAATGGGCAATGGCCAGTTGAGCCTCCCTCACACTGCATCTCTCTGAGCCTGACTCTCCTGCCTCCCTCTTATACTTATAAGGACTTGTGATTCCATTGGGTCCACCAGATCATCCAGCATCATCTCCCCAGCTCAAGATCCTTAATAATCACATCTGCAAAGTCCCTTTGGCCATAGCACGTCACATATTCACAGATTTCAGAGCTGAGGAGGATGTAGACATCTCTGGGGGGTGTAATTCTGCCTACTGTAGTAGGGATAGATTAGTAGTAACGTCTGCCATGGCACTGGTGGGAATTTGGGGTGATAAGAATGCTGGATGCTGACCATCCCTAGTCTGGTAGTTAACGACATGTGGAGTTAGATAAGGGATGTCAGCGGACTGGGGAGGGATGAGAAGAAAAGGGAACTAAAATGTATTGAGCCTTTACTATGTGCCAGGCACTTGCTCTATAGTTCAAAGGCATGTCTCATTTCATTATCACCACAACTCTTTGATTGGGTGAAAAGGTGACTGGTATTCTACAGTGGAGAAAAATGAAGCCCAGAGAGGTTATGGGACTCATCCAAAGTCACCCAGCTGGTAAGTGACAAGGTTAAAAATCTAAAACCAAGTCCAAAGCTACACCATGGCTGAAGCAGAGAACAGGGGCAGCTTCTGACATGGCTGTGATGTCCTTTAAAGTCGAATTGGCTGCCAGGAGCAGTGGTGCCGCCCAGGATTGATGACAGCGCCTGACACAGAGCTTTTCTCTGGAGCCGTGCCCACCTTGCAGATTATCCCCCAGCTTTGCAAGTGGGGTTGAGTGAGAGGCCAGGGCTGAGGGCTTCAGCCCCATCAGCAGAAATGCTAATGGCCTCCCTAGCAAATGTCAGAAAATGCACAGCCAGCATCTCTGAGTGTGACTTTACGCGAACGTGGTTTGCGTTCCGATTGTCTTTCACTACTGACGTCGAGGGGCTGCAGAGTGAAGCCAGCTAGGAAGAAAATGGAGGTGTGGGGTGGGAGCTGCTTCTTTTAATATAAATATTCTAATCGACACATCAGGATTGTTTGAAATGGGGCAGAGGAGGCTGGCAGGCCGGCTTCCTCCTGCTTTTTGTCTTTTGTGCAGACAAGCGTTGGGCAGCTGTACATGGCAGGCAACGATGTGGATTTATGACCATGTCTGAGTTGAGGCCCCGTGGTGCCACGTGCCACAAACTGCTGGAGGTCAGAGGGCAGAAGGGAGGGTGGGCTCAGAAGCGTTTGGGTGTAGGGCCTGTGGAGCTTCCCAGGGTGGGGTTGTGTTGGAATGTATTTTAGGGTGAGGGTACTGGCCAGAGACAGCTGCTGAGGGATGCTTATTTAGAGGGAATCAGATGACAGTTTTCAAATAGCAGCTATGCTCCAGGTACTATGCTAAGTGCTTTAATTATAAAATCCTTAATCCTATCCAACAACACTATGAGGTAGGTATTATTGATGTCCCTAATTTATAGGTATGGATGATGTGGCCCAGAGAGGTTAAGTAACTTACACAAAATCACACAGCTTGAATATGGCAGAACCAGGACTTGAACTCAGGTTTGACTTACTCTACAGCCCATGTCTGTTCAGGCACTGCAAGGGGACACTGCCCTGGCTCCCAACACTTAGCCTCCAGAATTCCTGAAGAATCTGCTGCAGGCAGGGAGCAGGTGTGCCACAAAATGCCAGGCCCTCCTGCACCAAGCAGAGGTAGGGTAAGAGATACCACTTTCCCTCTGGGTCTCTGGCTTGAGCTGCTCTAGCTTGCCACCTTTGGGCCTGTGGTCAGGATTGGCCAGGTATGTTTCCCCTGGAGAGCGGCCCTCAGCACGCAGCAAACCACAGCCCTGGTGGGGATGAGGCTGAGCACACAGGCTTGCACATGTGTGTCGCAGGTCTCGCAGGCTGATGGGCTCCCGGTAGGCATGGAGAGGCTGCCACTGTACAGCGGTTGATGCTACCATGGAAGAGTACAGAGCAGGCCTCAGGTCAGACCTAGGGTTAAAGCTGCCCTTTGCCCCTGGAAATGTTCCCTAAGCCCAGAAATTCATAAACCTAATTGCAGTACAAACCCAGCGATCGGTGTCTGCTTCCACCACCAGCAGCACCAGCACCATCCCCCTTCGTCATTATGACTGCGGGGCAGGCAGCACGGCCCCCTTCTACCGCTGAGGAAACCGAGGCTCAGGAAAATTAAATGACGCGTGAAGCTTCTGCAGCAAGCAAGTGGCAGCGCCAGCATTTGCTTCCAGATGTCCCAGCTCTTGAACCTAGACCTCCACCCGCCCTTTGCCATCCCTGTGGCTGGGCACGCTTAGGTGGTGAGCCCTGGTCACTGATGGATGTGGAATGGACGCCGAGTGTCAGACCTTCTGACCCACCCTTTCCTGGGACTGAAGGGGGAGAGAGGAGGTGGGTACTGGGGTGGGGCGGGGGTGGGGGGCTCTGGCTTGTTCTCTTGACTGTACCGGCCTCAGGGAAGGTTTGGAAACTAACGGTCACTCAGCACCCATTGTGTGCCAGACACAGTGCTAGGACTTTTACATTACTCCTCCCCACTCTTGTGAATTAGGTAGTATTAGACTCATACGAAAATGAGAACACTGAGAGGCTCAGTTTAACAGCCTCCTTGCGCGTGCCTGGGGCAGGGCCTCTCCACGAGGCCGGGCAGCCTAATTTGCAGTGATATGTTGGAGCTGGCTAGTGTCTGTGCACGAGAGCCAGGTATTAATTTTTCAGCAATTTTGTGAGCTCCTTGTTAAAAATAGTCATTATTAAAAATTAAATTATATAACCTGACAATTAAATGCATTGTATTAAAATTGAAGGTAATAAATACTCAAAACTCATCACTTCTTCATTCCTTTACGTCTCCCTGCGCTCTTAAAGTTATTTAGGTCTCTTCAGTGTGATGGAAACACTATTTAAAATACTGTATAATGTTTTGCTGTGCTCAGCTGTTCCCAATGCTACATTCAATGATGTCACATTGGTAGCTTGAAATCAGCCATGAAGGTGGTATTTACACCACAGAGATCAGCAAATATGCCAAATCAGGGCTGGTTTTAGTTCTCCTGGAGACCTAGCTGTTAAACATTTACCCACATACTACTGCCTGATAGGCCTCAACTGTATCATGTTTCAGGATGGGCCCAGTAATCCAGAGGAGGGGGTCAGGGTCCTGGCTCTGAGTAGCCCGGTCGCCACTGATGGCTCTTCGCTTGGCCGAGTGTTGCTTTGGTCCCACTATCAATGCTAATGGAGCTGAGGTGTGCTAGGCAGGACCAGTCCTGGAGAGTGTTTGGTGATGGGGACCCTCCGAGAGATCACAAGGGTGTTTTCTTTCCACTCCGCTGTAGCCAGCCTTCAGGATAACAAAGCTAACATCGAATGTTTGGCTTTGGAAAATCATGCCCTGGCAGTAACACAGTTCAACCCTTGTACAATTATTAACTAAGTGTAGAGAAACCAGAGCATACAGATAAGTTAAGAGGAAATTAAAATTACCCCAATTTCCACCACCTAGAAACAATTACTGTTAATATTTTGGTGTATTTCCTACTTGATAGCTTTCTATGCTCTTTGTGAACACTTGTTAAAGGATAATATTATGCATGATTTTATATAACTGGCTTTTTCATCAACATTATATTATAAGCGTCTTTCCATGTTAATTTTTATGGCATCTGTTTTAGTAGATGTATATTATTATATCACTTAGACTTGGGATATCTCCTGTTTTAGGGCATTTAGATTAATTCCAGTTTTTCTCGAATATAAACTGTGCTAGGAAGAATATTCTTGTCGCAAAATCCTTGTATATCTCCTCAGGATAAATCCTCTAGAGTAAGATTGCTATGTTAAAAGACATAATACAATTCAGTATTTGCGTCTGGTCAGTGGGTTAAACATTCCCATCAGTTTGACCATTTAATGTGAGATTAAACCAAAGAGGTCTAAGGGACTTTAGAAATGAGACTGTCACTCCTAGTTTCAACATGGTCTGGAGAGAATATACTATAAAGGACTCTTGTAACTCAATAAGAAGAAGTAAACAATTCAGTTAAAAACTGGACAAAATATTTGAACAGACACTTGACCAAAGAAGACTGTGGGTGGCAAATATGCACATGAAAAGACACTCAGCATCACTGACCATCAGGGAAATGCAAAATAAAACCGTAATGAGGTAGGGACTTCCCTGGTGGTCCAGTGGTTAAGAATCTGCCTTCCAATGCAGGGGTCTCCAACTCGATCCCTGGTAGGGGAACTAAGGTCCCACATGCAGCAGGGCAGCTATGCCCGCGTGCCGCAAACTACAGAGCCCACGCGCTCTGGAGCCCGCGCGCCACAACTACAGAGAAGCCTGCACTCCGCAACAAAGAGCCCACGTGCCGCAACTAAGATGCAACACAGCCAAAAAAACAAATAAATAAAATAAAATAAATATTAAAAAAAAACCATAATGAGGTACCTCTACACACCCATTAGCATGCAAAAACACAAGAGTGTGACAACTACCAAGTGGTCAAGGATGTGAAGCAACTTGGAACTTTCCTGTATTGCTGGTGAGAATGTGAAGTGATGCCACTACTTTAGAAAATAGTTTAGCAGTTCTTATAAAATTGAACAGCTACTTACCATATGTTACGGGTTGAATTGTATCCCCCTCAAAAAGGTATGTTGAAGTCCTAACGCCTGGTACCGGTGAACGTGACCTTATTTGGAAATAGGGTCTTTGCAGATGTAGTTGAGTTAAGATGAGGTCTTTAGGGTGGGCCCTAATCCAACATGACTGATGTTCTTGTAAGAGGAGGGAAATCTAAACACAGACACACAAAAGAGAATACTATGTGAAGACACAGACACAGAGGGAAGATCGCCATGTGAAAACAGAGGCAGAGATTGGAGTTAGGCTGCCATAAGCCAAGGACCAGGGCTGGAGCTGCCAGAAGCTGGATGAGGCAAGAAAGAATCATCCCCTAGAGGCTTCAGAGGGAGCATGGCCCTGCCAACACCTTGATTTCAGACTTCCAACCTACAGCACTGAGAGACGGTAAGTTTCTGTTGTTTTGAACCACCCAGTTTGTGGCACTTTGTATGGCAGCCCTAGGAAACAAATACACCCACATGGACCTAGAACTTCCATGCAGAGGTATTTAACCAAGAGAAACGAAAACATGGAGTTACACAAAAGACTTGTTTACTTATGATCACAGCAGCTTTATTCATAACAGCCCCAAACTGGAAACAATCCAGATACTCAACAAGTAATGGATACGCAAACTGTATTAGATTCATATGATAAATACTACCCACCAATTAAAAGGAATGAATTACTACTTGTCAGTGCACCAACATGAATGAATCTCAAAAACATGCTGAGTGATAGAAGCCAAGGGAAAGAGACCACATACAGAATGATTCCAGGTGTATGAAATGTTAGAAAAAAACAGATTTAATCTTCAGTGATTGAAAGCAGGAAGTGGAGCTTTTGGAGTGATGGAAACGTCTATACAGTAGTCCCCCCTTATTCATGGTTTCACTTTCCACAGTTTCAGTTACACACGATCTGAAAATATTAAACGGAAGATTCCAGAAATAAACAATGCGTAAGTTTTAAATTGTGCGCCATTCTGAGTAGCGTGATGAAGTTGCACGCCATCTCGCTCTGCTCTGCCCGGGATCCACAACCACTGACGTCATCTGCTTCTGACGTCCAACCATCAATATCGTCATGGCTCAAGGGTCCAGGATCACACTAAGCACATGATCCTCCTAACACTACGTCACAGTGCCTACGTCATTCACCTTGCTTCATCTCATCACGTAGGTATTTTATCATCTCCTATCATCACAAGAATAAGAAGGGTGACTACAGTTCAATAAGATATTTTGAGAGAGAGAGAGAGAGAGAGAGAGACCGCAGTCACATGACTTTTATTACAGTATATTGTTATAATTGTTATATTTTATTATCAGTTATTGTTATTAATCTCTTGCAGTGCCTGATTTATAAATTAAACATTATCAGAGGTATGTATGTATAAGAAAAAACATAGTGAATATAGGATTCGCTACTATCTGCAGTTTCGGGCATCCGCTGAGCGTTTTGGAAAGTGTCCCCCATGGAGAAGGGGGGACTACTGTATCTTGACTGTGGTGATGGTTACAGGAGTGTCACATTTATAAAAACTCATTGAACTGAACACTTTAAGTAGGTACACTTTATTCTATGTAAATTATTTCTCAATATACTTGGCCTAAAGAGGACAGGGTCACGCAGTTCTGATGGCCAAGACAAAACCTGAATCCCTCATCTGAGTCTTAGTTCAAGAGCGCTCTTGGGAGAAAAAAACCATCCCACCAGATTTGCTGTACAAAGCCATTAGGTTTGCTGTACAGACCCTCTTGACACTCTTGAAGGGCCATTCCCTGGAAGGCATTCTTCACAGCTCGTCTCCAGGGAGGATGTCTTTTCTCAAGGGTCCTATAAGAGCACAGAGATTAAGTAAGAGCTTGACTAAAGCATTTTCAACCTGCCAGGCCCCATCGGGGAGCAGAGAGGCCCAGTGCACTTCCCTGTGAGACAGAGGGACGGTGGTCTCTGGGGCCTGTGATGTGTAGTGGGCCACATAACGTGGAGGCACAAGGAATACACTCCACAAAATGTTCTCACCGCACACCCAGCAGGCCACTGTGGCTACAGAGGGGCCCACACATCTGTGAGCTTGGGGAGGCAGGACTGCCTGGAGGTCAGGAAGCCCCTTTCCCCTTATGCTTGCCGGACCTCAGTTTCCTCATCTGTAAAGGGAGCACATGATACTTTGAAATTTCATTGTGAGAGGTAAGTGAGATAATCTATCTGAAGCCCTTAGCACCGTGTGGCATGAGGTAAAAGCTCAATCCATGGGAACTTGCTTTATCATTTGAATTATTATCACCAGCCCTGTTTCACTGAAGAGACTGCAGATGATCCAAGTGAAAAAATGAGGCGGGTAGACCAGCTGGTCATCCACTTTGGCCTTCTTAGCAAAGGCAGGGCAGATGGCAGCCTTGACAGATGGCATCTGTTTCTAAAAACCATTTCTGGCAAGATGAGTCACAAACCGTAATAGGATATGCTTTCCTTCTGATCTAGAAGGATGGGTATCTAGTTAGGACAGATCCTTGAGGACCCTGAGTGCCAGAGTAAGGAGTTTGTATTGTATCCTTGTGTCCTATGTAGTATATTGGAACGGTGGACCACAGAATATCCTGGAGCAAGGAGTGACCTGACAAAGATGAATCTAGGATGTTAACCAATTAAATAGAGCCTATTGGAAAAAATGCCATTTGTGCCCTTATGATCCCAGCTAATAAGAACCTTCAGCCAGGGTCTGCATTTGGATGCTCTGTGGGCTCTGGGAGGGGGTGCTCGGAGGGATCTTGGCTTACCACCAGCACCGTTGGGACCAGCTTCCTCCCAGGGCTCCTCTGGCCTGAAGGAGGCACAGCTGAGCCACAGGATGAGTACTGGCAGGGCCCTAGGTCAAAGCAGCCCCAATCCCAACCCTTCCGCAGACATGCAAAACAGCAGGCCCATGATCGGCATTGAGGGATATATGTCTGGCCAAATCTCTGAATCTGGGGTGATATGCAGTGAGAAAGCAAGGCTCCTCCAGACCCTAAGCATCCTTGATTAGATGGGCTTGGGTTTGTGGACAGAGAAATATTAGTTTTCCCCTCCTTTCTTTTCTTTTCCTTTTACTTCCTTAACTTCCCAAGTAATATACGTGTGAAACAATCAATAACATAGAAGTATATGTGGTACTTCTATGGAAGCGTGGCTTCAACCACCATGCCTGCCTTGAATGCCCTCCCCCTGCCTGGAGGTAAGCACTGGGAACAGCTCACACATTTACATGCATCTATGTCCATATACGACTGCAGAGCTTTTCTCGCGTAAATGGAACCATCCCATACATAGCATTCTCCTCCTCGCTTTTTCACTTGGCAGCTTTCCACGGCAGTGCATATAAATTCACTTCTTTCCTTCTAATGGATGCAAAGTATTCATAGACTATAATTTCTTTAGCTCCCCGTTGAAGATTATTTAGGTATTTTCCACCTTTTCTGAGACTACGAAGCATTGGTTTTTCTTTACAAACCTCCGGGGAAGGCAGAAAGTTGCCCAGCATTGAACCCTAGCTGTGCACAGCCAGCTTCTCAATCCCCATCCTTTTTCTGGGCTCCGCTTAGGACTCCCCCATGTCTCAGCCTCTCCTGCCCTTGGCCTTAATAACAGGTGACATTTGCACAAGAACCACGGAGCCATGGAGAAGCTCCGGTCTATCTCTGTTGTGCTGTGTTTCTTTAAGTGCTCTTGTTAATGTTTCATGATGGATGGCGGCGAAACCTGGGAAATGTACCAGCCTGGATTCTTAAAGTATCTGCTCGAACTAACTTAATGTATTCATTTATTCAGTGTGACAGTAAAGAGGAAGGAAAAAAGGACTGTGAATGCAGAGCAAGCTCCAGAGGGAGGTAAAGGAGGACAAGAGGGAGGGAACTAACATTTATTAGGCCCCAACTCTTAAGTGCCAGGCAGTTTACATTTGTGTCCTTATGAATCCTCCTCACGTACCCAGGAGGTTGCTATTAATATCCTCATTTTGCAGATGAGAAAACTGAGGTGAAGCCACTTATTCAAAGACATGCAGCCAGGCAGAGCTGGGATTCAAACCCAGACGTGCCTGGCATCAAAACCTCATGCTCTTGCCATCCAACTCGGCCGCCCCGGTTGCCGTGTTACTGGAAGATACCAGAGATAATGAGGCATGACAATAATAACTAATAAACACTTATCGGGCGCTTGCTGTGTGCCAGGCCCCATTCTAAGTGCATCACGCATATGAATACGTTTATAATCATGTGAGGTAGCGAACCACTGCTATACCCATTTTACAGACAAGGAACACAAGGCTTAGAGAGCTGACATAACTTGCCCTTGGTAACACAATCCTGGCTGGCAGGGCTGGGACTTGAACCTCTGCTTTCCTCCTCTCGCCTGGATGACCTGACAGGCTAGAGCTTTAGGGGTGACTGCAAAGATCAAACACACCTCTGGGCCCTTGATTGGAGAAGGAAGATTGTCCAGCTGTTCTCTTGGTTTCCAGGGGGACAGATGTCTGACGGGAGCAGGGGGATCACTTGCAGGGCATTTGCCTCAAGAAGATCTTTCTGTGCAGGGGCCTTGTCCAGTGGCCTTGGGGCATTATGGTTATCTCACATCGCAGCTTCAAGCTGAGTTTCTCTCTAAACAGCAAACGGAAATGACAAAATGCAGAGCGCTGAGTGACAGTGCATAGGGACCTCCATTTCCAGGGAGACTGGCTGCAGGAGGAGCCCCAGGGTCAATCCTCAGTGGCAAAGGCCCATCCCCTGTCTCACAAGGGAATCCATCTCACTTGTTTTCACGGAGCTTCACGCTCTATTGGACTCTCCAGCTCAGCATTCATCAGGCAGAGGGAACAGCCCATGCAAAGCGCCTGAGAGAGGAGGCAGCTTGGTGTGCGTGGTGTGTTTGAGGGACAGAGAGAAGGCCATCCTGGTGAAATGCAGTGAGTGCAGGAGAGATGCTCGGACTGAGGTTGGGGAGGGAGCCCTGAGCCAGATCATGCTGAGACTTGCGGGTCGGCTTGACATTTTGGATTTCACTCCCTGCTCGAAGGGGAGATATTGGAGGGTTTTGAGTAAGGGAGTGACTTGATCTGTTTTATGTTTTGTAGGATCCCTCTAGCTACTGAGGAGAAAGTGGGCAAGAGTGGAAGCAGGGAGACTCGTTAGAAGATGGACGCTTCTCCATGTGGCCCAGGGAACTGGCAGCACCCACATCACCTGGGAACATGCTAGAAATGCAGACCCCCAGGCCTTGCCCCCCTGTACTCAGAATCTGCAGACTCAAGTGATTCCTTAGGAACAGTAGTGCTCTAGAGACAGAAATGATGGTCGCCTGACTAAGGTGGTGACAGTGGAGAAGCTAAGAAGTGAACAGATTCAGGATATATTTTAAGGGTAGAGCTGACAGTGTTTGCTGATGCTTTGGTTGTGAGGTGTGAGAGACAAAGCATCGAGGCTCTCACCTGAACTTTCAGCCTGAACACCTGGGTCCATGGAGAAGCCGTTTACTCAGATGAAAAATTCTGGGGAGGGGAAGGCCTGAGAGGGAGTTCTGTCTTGGCTATGATGTAGTGAGGTGCCTTCTAGACATCCAGGTGATACTGTTGAGCAGGAAGTTAGCTCTACAGATTCAGAGTTGAGGGGAGCTGTCTGGGTTGGGGATATAAATCTGGACATGTAAATTCATGGGAACTGTGACTGAGTATGACTAGAGAAGAATAAGACCAAGGGCTCAAACTGGCCCTCCAGTATTTCAATTTGGATAAAGCAGGACAGTCTAGGGTAGCCTAAAAAGGCTACCTCCTGGTCATTCCTTTTTGAGCATCCAATTTGTGGCAGGTACCTATGTATGGTTTTTGTTTGTTTGTTTGTATTTTTCAATGCAGCTAAGCAGGTAGAACTTATTTTACACATCTAATATACATACATACATAAATAAATATGGTTCAGAGATGGAAGGTATGTAGCTGAGGATTTGAATTCCAATCAACTTTCTATATCCATGTTCTTTTGATTATGCCACACCCAGGGCTGATCTTCAAGTGGGTTCTGAATATTAGGGAAATGTGCCTATATCTGAGTTGCTGCCCATTTCCCATCATCCTTATGCTGCCCACTTCCTCAGGCTGCCTGAAACCACGCCAGCCCTATATCCTGAGAGGGCCAGGAGCACGTGGGTCAGTGACAGCAGGCAGGGTAGACCAGACAGGGAGGCCTTGACTGGAAGCCTATGCTAATGTCCTTCAGCCCCCAAGCAAGGCATGTTGGCTTCCCTGGGGCTCCAGAGCCCTGCACAGGCAGGGAACAGGGCAGGAAGGCATGAAGAAGAGCTGGGTATCCTGAGAGATGAGATAAGCAACAAGTCGGAGTGATGAGACCTCACCAGGAAGAGGAGCCTGTGGTGACGGGTGAGAACAGCTTTCTGGACACATCGTCACATCAGGGGCAGAGGCCTGGGGTGATAGAGACCCAAGTATTAGATCTGGGACAAGGTGGAGGCTTGGACTGGGGAACACAGCCTAGGATCAGGTGTTATTAATAATGAAAGTTGTCATTTATCAAACACTTACTGAGTACCAGATACTGTGAGAAGGACTTTTATATCTACTATTGCCATTTAATCCCAAATAATAATAGCTTTTATTCTATGCTACGCATTCTGTGTTTACTATCTAATTACTTTTCACAACTCTATGAGACAGGTACTCTTATTATTCCATTTTATATCTTAGGAAACTGAAGCACAGAGAGGTTGAGTAACTCGCCTAAGGTCAGACATCTAATAAGTAGCAGAACTGAGATTTGAACCCAAGCTGTCTGACTCCAGAGTTCAGGCTTTTAACCACTATTCTATAGTGAGCACTTTACACATAGAAACTCATGTAATTGTCATGACAACCATATAGGTACCAGTATTATCTCCACTTTACAGGTGAAGGAAGTGAGTCTTAGAAAGCCGTGCGATTTATTAAGAGTCACATAGCTGAAAGGCAAGGGAGCTGGATTATAGACACTAATGTCTGAACTTTGAACCACCAGCCATAGCACCCGATCCATGCCACCTAATCAAAGGCAGCGCAGGCAGAGAGGGGACTTCTTGGCACGCCCTTTGAGTGTGGAAGTCCAACTCCTCAAATCCCCTTACTGAAGATAAGAGGGGCTCTGGGCCTGGATGAGCCCAGCGGTGTGCTGGAACTGGCTCTTCCTGGCTCACAAAAGCTAATGCATGCATCTCTTCCCGACTCTGCTTTCACTGACATTGCATTTGTTGCTTGAAATCAGCTACAGTGGAAGTCTTCACACCATGGAAATCAGCAAGGGCTACAAATCGGGCATTATTTTTTTCCTGGAGAGTCAAGGTACCAGTACACTACGGATTAGACTTGAGCTGACATTTAGAATCAAGTGTGCTCCACTGGGGCCAGAGGAAGGTTGTGGAGTCAGGAAACCAGGTATATCTCTGCCCTGGTCCTGGGGGAGACGGAAATCAGCAAAAACATTCTAGGAACAGATACTTAGCAGTTCAAGTGTACTCTGTTGTCATAACATCAGGCCCTGGAAATACATCAGTGACTTCAATAGACATGTCCTTGATCTTGTGACACTGAGAGTCCAGTGGGGAAGATGGATAAAAATAAAGAGGTGTAAGTATACATTTTCAAGTTGTGATACTGTGAAGGAAACAGAGGAGAATCTGGTTGTACAAGGAGTCAAGGAAGGTGGCTGTAAAGAGTTGACATTTACACCAGAGACCTCTGGGATGAAAAGGAACCAGCAAGAACCAGGTAGAGGGAAGAGTGTGTGTGAAGGCCAAGTACTGGGTAGAGCTTGGCAAATGTTGGAGGCCAGGTCAGGTGGAGTGGGTGGTGGGCAAGGGAAGCATAAGATATGGCCAGATGGTGGGGGCAGTATGGGGTGGGAGGGGTGACCTGCTCTGATTTCTAACAATGAAAGATGACTTTGGCTCACATATGGACAGTGGGCTGGGAGGAGCGTGGTCAGAGTAGAAGCAGGGAGATCTCTTATGGGGAAATTGCAGGAATTCAGGCAAGAGCTGATGGTGGTCTGGACTATACTGGGACACGTTTGAGATGTATTTAGGACGCAGAATCAAAAGGACAAGCTGATGGATTGATATGGGTTGCAAAGCAAGAGAGAGGGTGGAATCAAGGATGGTTCCCTCATGTGGACCTCAGTTTCCTTGAGACATTAAAGACAAGAGGCCCAAAGCAGACTTTCTGAGTTCAAATCCTGACCCTATCACTTGCTACCAATGTAGCCCTTTGCAAGTGACTCGGTCCCTGAGGGCCTCAGTTTCCCCATCAATAAAATGGAACTCTTACTCCACACAGTTTTTTTTTTTAATTAATTTATTTATTTATTTATTTTTGGCTGTGTTGGGTCTTCGTTTCTGTGCGAGGGCTTTCTCCAGTTGCGGCGAGCAGGGGCCACTCTTCATTGTGGTGCACGGGCCTCTCACTGTCGCGGCCTCTCCCGTTGCGGAGCACAGGCTCCAGACGCGCAGGCTCAGTAGTTGTGGCTCACGGGCCTAGCCGCTCCGCGGCATGTGAGATCTTCCCGGACCGGGGCTCGAACCCGTGTCCCCTGCATTGGCAGGCGGATTCCTAACCACTGCGCCACCAGGGAAGCCCCCACACAGTTCTTGTGAGGTCTCAATGAGTTATTCTGTGTGAAGTGCCTGTATAATACCTGAATTTAGTGAGCCCTGCACAAAACGGAATTATGACTCTTATGATTAGTCTATTGATCATTTCTCTGCCTGCCATTAAGAAATTGAGCCTTTCAAGGCAAACAACTCTTGTTTGGAAAGAAAATGTTCTGGGAGGAGTACTGCAGGCGTCCCCTCTTTCTCTGTGTTTGTGTTCCCTTCCCCAGCATGAATTTGGCAGGCGAAGCTGTTCAAAGTAAACACGGGTCCAGTGCCCTAGATAATATCAGGTTAGACAACACAGCAAAGGCCAGACAAACAGCACTGCGGGGCAGGAGGAAGCAGGCTGGCTTTATGCTGACCTCACCAGGCCACTCCCTCCCAGGGGCTGCCCCAGCAGGCTGGACCTCCCTGGCGGGGGGGGGCCTCCATCGGGGAGCCCATCACCTGTGCTGTCCGGTCCCTTTTCTGGTGTGGCTTCGGATGATTCACCACTGTCACTCACTGCTTCCTGGTCTGGTCATGATGATTCACAGGCTCCTGAAATTGACATCCAAGCGGCAACAAGAGGTGGGGTCCAGAAGAAAACAAGGGAGATAATAGTACTAGGTTAGGTCGTGAGTAATTGGAAGTGTGCAGGGCACTGGGGAGGCGGGGATGGCGAATACATGCGGAGGGGCCCGCAGATCCGAACAGAAGCCAGAGGTGACCAACCACCCCCAGCGTCGGACACTTTGACTCAGGGTTCCTCAACCCTTCTGACTCCATGTCAGCCCAGCCTGGAAGATTTACACAAGGTGTATTACAAAAGCAATAGGTAACTCTGTTTGCTTTCTCAATATAAGACTACAATATTGGATACAATTTCTAAACCACGTTCCGTCTGCCACTCTGAGATTCTGATGTGAGGCTGGTGTAGCCCCACTAGAGAATGGAGAATTGCCCTTCTAATTATAGCTGTAGCAGTAGTGATAATAATAGCCTTTATCTGTGAAAACACTAACAGTTGAGGGGATATGGAGCTTTTGGGCAGTGTCCCTCTTTTTTAAATTGTGGTGAAATACACATAACGTGAAATTTACCATTTTATCCACTTTTAAGTGTACAGTTCAGTGGCATTAATATTCACACTGTTGTGCAACCATTATCACCATCCACTTCCAGGACTTTTTCATCTTCCCAAACTGACACTCTGTACCCATTAAACAATAAAATGTCTACCCCTACACACAACCCTCACCCTCTGGCAAACACCATTCTACTTTCTGTCTCTATGATTTTGACTACTCTACGTAATTCATGTAAATGGAATCATACAGTGTTTTTCCTTTTGTGTCTGGCTTATTTCACTTATCACAATGTGTTCAAGGTTCATCTATGTCATAGCATGTGTCAGAATTTCATTGCTTTTTAAGCTTGAACAATATCCCCTTGTATGGATATACCACGTTTTGTTTATCCATTCATCCGATGAACACTTGGGTTGCTTCCATTTTTTGGCTATCATTACAGTGTCGCTATTGATACTGGGTGTGTTGAAATGATTCAAAGTCAAAAATAGCATATAACAAGATGCATGGGTATCTTCCGTTTGTATGGTGTTTTTAACTTGTCAGAGGGCTTTTGAAACTAAGGTGTGAACATAAGAATAGGAGTTTGAGGGCTAGTCAGGCCTGGATTTTAATCCTGGCTTTGTCTCCTTACTAGTGGTATGACTTGAATAAGTTTCTTAAATGTACTGTGTCTCAGTGTCCTCATGTGAGAAGAAGTTAGGACATTATGCCCAGTGTGGACAGTTACTATGATTCTAAATAAGAGAACAAGGGTGAAAATGTTGAGCAGAGTCTAACTTTTTTTTTTTTTAATTTATTATTCATGTGACTTCTTTTTTTTTTAAATTATTTATTTATTTATTTATTTATTTTTTAATTTATGACTGTGGTGGGTCTTCGTTTCTGTGCGAGGGCTTTCTCTAGTTGTGGCAAGTGGGGGCCACTCTTCATCGCGGTGCGCGGGCCTCTCAGTATCGTGGCCTCTCTTGTTGCGGAGCACAGGCTCCAGACGCGCAGGCTCATCGCAGGCTCAGTAATTGTGGCTCACGGGCCTAGTTGCTCCGCGGCATGTGGGATCTTCCCAGACCAGGGCTCGAACCCGTGTCCCCTGCATTGGCAGGCAGATTCTCAACCACTGCGCCACCAGGGAAGCCCCCAGAGTCTAACTTTTAATACTCAATGGATTTCATTGTTTGTGTTACTTCATTGTTTCCATCTGATTCAAATGACAATCTGTGGTTAGGTAGGACATGAAATATTTGCCTCCTATAATGGATTAGGAGACTAAAGGATTTAATGAATTAATGGCCAAGGTCAGATTGGAACCCAGGTCTCCCGAATTTCAGGTGAGGGAGGATTGGGAAGCAAATATGAGAATGGCAATTGTTACTTCTACCTGCCTTTCAACCTTTCAGACTCCAAGTGAGTCTCATGGCCCTGACTGTCCTCCCATCCCTGCCAACCACCACATGCCAGGCAGCTGGAGGGACGCTTGTGTGGCCCAGTGGCACCAGACAGGCCTGCCCTGGAGCCTTCTTTCCATTCAGCCACTTCCCTACGATGAAGCTGTGCCCATGGGCTCAGGGATTCCTGTGGAAGCACAGAACTTCCTACAGCAGCCCCACCTGTCTCACCCATGCCTGAGACACTCAGACCCCAGGTCCAGTGACAAGTGGACTGTATCTTTTGGCTACCTTCCCCGGCCCGGTGTACCTTCCCCGTGCCACACGACTGCCTGATATCATGTATGCGTGACCTGATGCCAGCTAGGGCCTTCCCGATTCAGGGGACCACTTGCACTTAGCTTGAGCACCACTCTCCATGCCCTGTGGAGGGCCAAGGCTCTCCCCAGTTTCAATCAGTTCCTAGCTGGGGTCATGATAAGAGAGCCATTTGCACAGTTCCCTCAAGTCCCGCATTCTTGCCTCTTAGTTTAATGGTCATTTCCCCACTCTGCCCATGTTGACTCTACATCACATTTTCTGGGTTGGAAACCCAATCTCTTTCACACAAGGTGATGTGTATGTGTGTAGAGTATACGAAAGATTTGCTGGCGAGACAGAGAGGGGGTATGTATTTCAGAAACACATGTAACTTTATTGAATATTAGATACTGTATGGGGGCGAGAAATAAAAATAACCAAAACTGATGTTTACGGGGTGCTTATTACATGATAGGCATTTGTACTAAGCACTTCATATGTATGACCTGATTTGATTGTCCCCGTGACGCTAGGAATTAGACACTATTGATGTGTCCAATGTGTAGATTAAACTGAGGCTTGGAGAGGATAAGAGATGTGTTCGAGGTTACACAGCCGGGAAGTAGCAGAGCTAAAGAACCGAACTCAGGCAGTCTGACCCCAGAGCCGTCACCCAAACCACTCCTGTGGTCCCCTGCCTCCCACACCCCCCGAATGGTTTGTCTGCTTCCTCCAGCCCCACACCATCCTGGTAACATATTCTCTTTTCTTCCTACTCTCATTTCTTATCCTCCCCTCCTTCCTTCCAGATAAGCGTGGAAACTCCAATATCTTCTGCCTCTATTATTCAGACCAG
Source organism: Eubalaena glacialis (assembly GCF_028564815.1). NCBI lineage: Eukaryota > Metazoa > Chordata > Mammalia > Artiodactyla > Balaenidae > Eubalaena > Eubalaena glacialis. The sequence goes on from NC_083725.1 coordinate 84,482,932, forward strand.
TTCAAGTTTCCCCAGCCCTTTGCTCCTGACCTCCTCTCAGATTCCATCAAAGTTCTCAGCAGACCAAAATGCCTTTCATATAATAACATCCACACACCTTTGATGTTAGGCATATGGACGCACACTATGCAGGTTCTCCGCTCTAGGACAGGAATGACAAGTGTGTGGCATGTGGCTGCCCCTCCCACTCCCATCCCCACGGCAGACATCACTGATTAATGACAGCACTCCTCCTTGTGGAGCCCAGACACAGCACAGGGCTCCAGAAAGCCACTGCCAACTAAGCCGGTCTGTTGCGTGAAATGAAACCTTCTCTGCCGCCACCCCCCGCCAACAGGGTAAGGCCATGACTGCACAGGAAAGGGACCAGACCATCCTTCAAGGGGGAAGGTGAAGCCTGATGCCAGTCTCTGGAGGAGATCAGACTTGAAAGGTGGGCCTTCCACCGGCCCTGGATTCCTTCTCTGGGCCTCGTTCTTTTAGCCTAGACTCTTTGGTTGAAGGCTCTTTTGAGTGAGAGGAGAAAGTTGACCCTTTGTCACATGGATGCCAGTCCCACAGCTGGGCATGGGGGCAGCTATTGGGGACCCCACACTGAAGACAAACCAGATTTGTCAGTTTCTTGGCAATGCCTGTGTTTCTTCGTTGCTGTCCCTGAGCCTTTAGTCGTCTTGTTGCGTGTCCTAGACCATGACTGGTCTGCTGTCTATTAATGGAGAGGTCATGAGTCCAAGATTAATTTAGAACCACTTAGAGAAGCACTTCCTCCCTCAAGCCCATAGGAGAGTTACAAGGTTGACCAGAGAAACAAGTCTCCAAGGACAGGAGAAATGAGGCTGCCATCCTTAGGGATTCTGGCAAGCTTTGAGAAGGGGTGGGTGATAGAACTCTGAATTTCAGTAGAAAACGGAGAGCTAGATATCGCCCCAATCTCAAGCCTCAACCTGTTTGAATTTGAACCCTGAGGGCTTCAAGATGCCAAGAGGCCCTTGCCATGGAGGAGAATGTTGAGCTCCACCTTCCCAAGGAAGGAGAGGGAACAGATGAACATTTATTGAACACCTATCGTGCTCTTGCAACGTACAAGACATTTATAAGCATCCTCATGTTCAGTCCTCAGAGCGGCTGTATGAGGGATAGATTGTCTCTACATCACAGAAGAGAAACCTAGAATTCAGAGAAATTAAATAATTTGCTCGAGTCACACAGCTAGTGAGTAGCAGGACCGGAATTCAGACCTGGGTATTGTGAAACTTGAAAGCCAAGGAGCTTATCACTTGTGCTGTATTTCCTGGGGGTGGGGGCTTGCGGGAGACGTTAAGAGAACAAAAATGACCACTTAACAAAACTGAGAAGTCAAGAGGCGTGCTGGGCCCGCTCCAGGGACAGCAGCTTCTACCCTGTGGCCCCTGGACTCTCTGGGCTGCAGACGACCAGCCAGGGTCCTCTTTTCCTCCCCAGCTCACTGTTACCCGGCACTCCTTTCAGGCCTCTGGAGAGGATGCTATTTCTGAGGCTGAGAAGCAGATGGGGCATGGCTGGGGGCAGGGAGTGGCGTGCTTGCCTGACACCCCCGTACATGGCTTTCTACAGTTTATGAGGCTCTCCTTATCCCCTGACAGCTCTGTTCAGGAAGCTCAAGGAAGCCTTGTGGCTTGTTTTTTCTAAGGAACTGGCTCTTCTGCAAAACAGAGATATTAATAGTTACCTGGCAAGGTTGTTGCTCACATCAAAATCAATATATGTAAAAGCCTTAAGAGATTTTAAACACACAGTCACCATTGCTCTTGTGATCCGTTCATTTCTGATTCATAAGATATAGATTTGAGGACAAACGTATCTCAAACTTCTCACCATGCAAAATGTTCATCATCTTTTCTTGGAAGAGCAGAAAAGCCTGATAGAATCAATTTAATAATGAAACATTTGGCGAGTGTTCTTAGCAATCTTCTTATAAAGAACTTTTTAGATCAACCATAGTCTAAAATGCGAATATGATATGTGTGATCAATTACAACCATACTTGAAGATTATTTCATTCTAGGATTATGCATCACAACATAACTTCAAAGAATGAAATAGCATCATTATCACCATCGTTACCCCATCGTCATCATCACACCCTTCCATCGCAGGCGATTGGACCCCCGCTACTCCCACATGCCTACGAGGGAGGTATTATAAATCTCCTTCTGCAAATAAAATACAGCTGAGCTTCCAAAAGGTTCAATACCTGTATGAGTTCACGTAGCAAAGTCTCAGGGCCAGAATTTGAACCTAGTTTTCTCTGATGTTAAAATCACATGCTCTTTCCGCTGTAGCAGCCAGCTTCCAATATCTCACCATGGGTTTTTCACTGGCTTCACTAGCCAGGGATTCTGATTGAGTTGGTCTGGGGTGGGGCCCAACATGTGTAATGGAAGCCAGATTCCCTGAATCAGTATCTGGAATGGTGTAAAAGTCCACATTAAGCCTTTGCAGAAACCAGTGGGAGGTCCTGGTGCCATCATAGTCCCAACTGGCTAGATGTTTTCACGGCACCTCTTCCAGCAGCCTGTCTGCAGCAGAGAACAACCACCACTCAGTATTGCTATTGTCAAGGGGGATTTGGGGTAATGACCTCACACATGGGTGGCCTGAGCCCTGAATATTTGCTTTTCCCCTGTAGCCGAGTAGGCTCTCAGGCAGCCTGTAGAGCTTGTGGACTCAATGGGCACTGATGGCTGGGTCTGTGATGATGCCCTCTCTCCCCGTCTTCGCCTCCACCTTACTGTACTTCTTTTAGTTCCTAGGCTACGCCATGCTCTTTTCCAGTTCAGGACCTTTACACATGCTGGCCTGGAATATTCTTGCTCATCCCACCCCTCGACCTCCACCTCTGCCTTCATCCAGCCTAATGAGACTTCACCCTGGCCTCTCACATTAGGATCATTTGAGGAAGTTAAAAAAAAGGTGATGTTCAGGCCTCACCCCAAGCCAAACGCATCAAAATTTCTGGGGGTGAGGCCTTCTCACAAGTATTTTTATATCGTTCTCCAGGTTATTTTTATATGCAACCGGCACTGAAAACTGCTGATTCTAGCTAGTTCCTACTTGATTTAAATATCACTTCCTCCAGAAAGCCTGCCCCAGCCCACCTCTCACCCCACCCCAATTCCCCCACCCCTAGACTGGGCTCAGCCCCTCTGCTGTCTGTTCCCGTTGTCAGTGTCCCAAGAAGCTGCTAACTCTTGGGCACAGTGACCATGTCCGCCGTGTTCACCGGCCGGGCCTCAGAGCCAGTGCCTTGCACATAGAATGTGCCTGCTCTGCTTTTCTGGCTGATGGAATAGACCAAACAGATATTTCAAAATTCCGCAATTACTCACTGATGCCTGCTCTGTGCCAGACCTTGTGCTGGGCTCTGGGGATTTAAAGTTCAGTAAGATGTGGCCCTTGACCTTGCAATGCTCATAGTCAGGCAGGAAAGACAGATGCGTGAACAAATAATTTCAGCGTGGCATCTGACTAGGGGCACAGGTGGAAGGCTGGCAATTTCTTCAGGCCTGAGATCACCAATCTGGATGGTCAGTACCCACGGGTGAGCTTTGGAGGCACCAGGAGGTGGGGGGAAAGAGTGAAAATGAGCAGACCGCTTGATTGGTGGGTTGTAGGGCTCAGGGCTGGGGGACTGGGGGAGGAACCATCCTGGGTCCCCTGTGCCCAGCACCAGTCCTAGAATATGCTAGGTGCTTGTGAAGAACTTGTTGAGCGAATCGATGAATAAATGATTGAATGAGGCAAATCAATGCCTAGTCTCTGAGGAACTGGAGAACTCCCTGGATGAGGACCAGTGTATGTTTTACAGGTTTCTATGCCAGAGCGGTGTCATGGTTAAAAGAACACAGTTCAGAAGCCAAAAGGAATTTCAACATAGCTCAAGTCCTTTATTTATATTTCTCAAACACCATGAAAGGTTCTCAAAATCCACAGTCACACATCTCAAGGTGTTTGCTTGCCTGTTTTTTCCACACTCCCATCCACCGCCCTTATAGCTCTCAGTTCCCTTGGAGCCTGTCTTAGCCAAAGCCTCCCAAATCCCCCTACAGGTGTGCTTTAGGGGCACCAGGGGGTGGGGAAAGAGAGTGAAGATGAGGAGACAGCTCAATTGGTGGGTTGTAGGGCCCAGGTCTGGGTCCGGGGGGCTGGGGGAGGACCCATCCTGGATCCCCCATGCCCACTGAATGTCTCCCCTCTGCCTGTCCTCCCAGGTCCAAGAGGACACCTCCAGGGAGGAAGAAGGGCAGAGGAGGGAGGGAACTGTTTGGGAACGTATACAAGACAGTATTTTAAAAAATCACATATAAGTTAGATCTGCACTTCCCATATGAAATGCTATTTCCATCAATTGCCTTAAAAAGTAACCTTGGTTCTACAGCCTAGTGGCTTAAAGTGTGTTTACAGCTTAATGCTGATCTTGAATCATCTCAGTCCAGGGTGGGATCCCCCTCTCTGTCCCTCCTCATTCAGGCCCTTCATGTACCCCTGTTTCCAGGCTGGGTTGAGGAGGCGGGCACTGGGCCACCTTGCCCTGGTGCACAAGCTGTGGCTGCCCAGAATTCAGGTGCTTTCCCATCAACTCATCTGCGCCCAGAGGTGAGAGGGCTGGCTCCCTGGCGGTATTAAATAGGTTTCTGAGACAGAACACTAGTAATTGAGAAGAATGTCCCGTTTCATTGTTAAAAAGTGATTCCCTCTACACTGCAGGCCTATGGGAGACAATTAGGAGAGCTTGGGTCTTCATGTATTGTCCATCCTCTTGGGGTACCAGTAAGATGAAGGACAAACGGATGGATGGAGGAATGCAGGGATGGACAAGTGACCACCCACTTGGCGATAAGAGAGGTGGAGAGCTCTGGCTGACGCACCAGCTGCAGAGAGGGTGCAGCCAGCGGCTAAGGTTTATTGAGCTACTCCTTGGTGTCAGAAGCTGTATTGGGCCTTTCTGTATAAAAGGTCATTTAATTGCACAAGAGATCTGCAAGACGCCGACATTCATTGCCATCGCCTTGGTCTCTTCAGCTCCATTTCATCTCACTTGCTTCTCCCTAAGCCCCAGATGACCTTTCTTGTTCTAGTCTTCCTTCCCTCACTCATTAATTTTAAATGGCTCTACCACTTACTTGCTACACAGCCTCGGGCAAGTTACTTACCCTCTCTGGGCCTCAATGTGAGCATCTGTACAATGTGGAATACAATAGCACCTCTCTCGTAGAGCCTCAGCATGACAGAATGAGTTAATGTATGTAAAGCACAATGCGTGGTGCACAGTATGCCCTATACAGGTGCTAACTATATAGATCACCTACTAAGTGCCAGATGGGGTGCCATGCTGCTCACAGCCTTTCTCTCCTTCCTCCACTGGTGACAGCTGCCTGTGATGTAACTCAGTACTTGTGAGCAAGGGGGTTTTGAGCCAGAGGCACCTGGCTGAGTGGTTTGAGCTTGGTCAGAGGGTCCTACCCTGTCCTGTTCCCTTTTCTCTTAGTAAATCCCAGGTCATTCAACACCCTTTTTTTTTGGCTGTGCCGAGCGGCATGTGGGATCTTAGTTCCCTGACCAGGGACTGAACCCACGCCCCCTGCAATGGAAGGGCAGAGGGACCGCCACAGAAGTCCCTCAACACCCTTTTAAGTCCAGGTTCACACAAGTGGACCCAGCTTGCCCATGATGGCGGTGGGTGAGACTCCTTCCTCCCTAGTCCTGGGTGATGCCCAGTAGGTCAGACATGTTCTCCCACTTGGCATCCAGATTTCAAGTTTCTCTAAAACGCTAATTTAATCACACCTCTCCCCTGCATATTATGACCACCGATGCTCTCGGGAAAAGTCCTACTGCTTTCAATTTGCCGTAAAGTCCCACGTGATCTGGCTCCTGCCCACAAAGATCCAAGACTGCGGTCCATCCTCATCATCCCACCTTGCACTCTGTGACCCAGCCTTTCTGAACCTCAGTCCCTCAAATGTACACGTGCACTCTGGCCTCCCCTATCACTCTGCCTGGAATGCTCTCCACCCACACCTCCGTACTCACCGCCAATGGCTCCCCCTGACCCATTGTATCTCTGCTTAGGCCCCAGTTCCTCTAGCCCTTCTCAACCCCCGAGGTCTGGGTATGCTGCCTCTTTGCCTAACCTTGAACTCCCCGGGTGGTCTCAGCCTCCCCTCGCTGGATTCCCTGTGAGGTCCAGGAGGAAGGGCACAGGCCTCTCCTCTTCACCGCTTTGCCCCTGGTGTCTCCGAGGGGTCCCTACGCGGCGCGAGCTCCATCACTGCCGGGGTGACGTGGTGCCTGCCTCTGCTCCGGGAGCTCTGCGGAGGGAGGACCTGTGCTCTCTCCTGTCGCGTTCCAAGGAGAAGGCACAGCCTCTCTGCAGCACTTCCCCCAAGGCTGCCCACAGCCTTGCACCGAGGGGGCCTGGAGCCCTCAGGCACCAAGCCAGCTGGAACAGGGCTGCTGACCAAGCCATGTCTGTGACTCGCTGGGCAGAGGAGGGAGGAGGCAGGTGTTAATTGCTGGGTCCCCCGCCCCCAAAGAAAAGCCCAGGCTTTGAAGCTGCAGCTGGGCCACGGAGGAGGCGGGAGAGGCCAAAGAGGTGATGCCGTGGCTGTGGGCACCTCTGAGCCCACAGGATATTATTAATAAAGAAATAACCACCACGGAGCATTTTGTATAAATAAATAATGACACCCTATCTTCCCCGGCAGCCTGGCCTAAGCGCTTTCCAGCCACAGTCTGGTTCATCCAGCCCCCTTGGAATGTCAAGGCAGTTAATGGAGGAGCCTGGCGTGTCCTTCCAGCCCCACCCTCTCCCCAGTGCAGCCCACCTGGCTAAGCCAGCCCTCCTGGCCCCTCTCCTCAAAGCCCCTGTGATGCCAAGAGTCTGGGGACTCCATCTAGTCTAAGATGGCAAGTAGGTTACATCTGCTTCAACGCCAAATGGGCAGAGGGGGCCGGAGCTTGGGTGGAGAGGCATTGGAAGCTACATCCAAGCCGCTCGTGAAAGAGGGTGGTGATCAATTAGTGCCGTTTGCTGTTTCTCTGACCTAGTTCTTGCTCTTTGCCTCACTTGGACTGTTGGCCCTGGTTCTCGTCTCACCAACAACCTGTGTGTGCTTTAAAAAATCATGACAGGTAATGAACAAGCTCCAGCACACGCATGCATGTGCTCACATTCACACCTGTACTTCTCCACAGTGGATGGTGTGATTTCTCCGGTATTGTCTTCTTTACACGGGGCCTCTTATTTCATTGAGCTTTTATGTCCTGTCCTTCAGCTGGGAATGCCTTCTATTTATAGTGACTACGGAAATCCTACTCACCCTTTGAACTCAGCTGCCTCCATGAAATCTGTCTTGAGCATCCCGTGCTCCGGCCGCCTCTGGCATTATTCACTCTCTCCCTGTTCCTGTGGCTCCCGTCTCCTGCAGCCAGACTGAGCCCCGCTCGTCCCAGTAGCTCCCCCATCCCACCTGCCCCTCAAGACTTAGTTTCAACACTTAGAACAAGGGTTGGCACACTTTTTCTGTAAAGGGCCAGATAGTAAATATTTTAGGCTTTGCAGAACCACATATGGTCTCTGTTGCATATTTCTGCGCTTGTTTTGTTTACAACCCTTTAAAAATGTAAAAATCATTCTAGCTCAGGGACCATTCAAAAATAGGCCAAAGGCTGGATTTGGCCTTAGTTTGCCAGCTCTTGATTTAGGTAAACAAATCTTTAAGCACTCCTGCTGTATGCTTATTGTGATTCTAGGTGTGGGAAAGACAAAGATGTACAAAGCACATCCATGTCCACAGGGAATGCCCTGAATGGAGGGAGAGACATTCATAAATAGGCCATTACAATAAAGTGGTGGGGGCCATGAGGGAACTGGGGATGCAGACTTCTGGGAACGACCTCGGAGCTGAACCTGAACACCTAGGAATGAGATAGAAGAGAGGAAGAAGAGATCAAGGCAGAGGGAACAGCAGGGCAAGGGCATACAGGAGGGAACCAGCCCTGCGTGTCCTCGGAACTCCAAGTGGAGGGTACTTAGCACAGTACCTGGCAGAGAGTAAGTGCTCAATTACAAGTGCAGCGCCTTGAGCAGCTTCCATCATGGTCCCCAGGCCAATGCCAGATCCTGAGTCAGCACTCAAGAAATATTTGAGACTTGTGTGGTTCTTTAATTTCTTCTTTAATTTTTTATTTTCATAAGGGCACAGAGCCTGCATCTACATCCCACCAACCCTTAGGAGGGAGGCAGGTCCACTCGGGAATGAGTGCTGGTCAAGGTGACTGTTGGCACATCTTTCCTTGACATGAGTTGTATTCCTGCCTCTGTCCCTGACCTTGATTGAGCCAGTTATTCTACTTCTCCAAGTGTTAACTCTCTTGCTGTAAAGTGGGCAGAATGGTGGGACCTGCCTCTTGGAGGGGACTTTGGGAGTCAGTGAGCCCTTGGCAAATGCCCCGTGAAGGTGACCAGAAAGAGTTCTTTCCTATCTGCTGGGCCCAGGACATGGAGGGTGGGAGGGATGCGCTGAGGGTGATCAGCACAGATGGAACGGCAGAGAGAGGGCGTAGGAGCCTGACAGAAGCTGAGAGCGGACATGTCCTGCATCGACCAGCTCAGCCAGCTCAGGCTTGGGACGGGCCCGCGGGCGGGCAGAGTGCCCTCCATCTCCGAGTCAGTCAGGGGCTGGGGACCATGCAACTCCCTGCCGGCAGCCTATGGCACCTTCCAAACAAAGAGGATTCAGGTCTTAGAGAGTCAGGCAGAGGGACAGGGCAAAGTTCCTGTGGCACAGAACGTAGACTTAGGAGTGATTTATGTTTATTTATTGGCTCCTAGTCTTTCTCCGAAGGAAATTTGAGGCAGATTGCAACAAACTACATGCTTACAAGAGGGTTGCTAGAAAGAGAAGTCGGAAACAACCACAGCCCAAGAGCTGGATTAGACATTGAATCTGGCTCTGAACCTCTGAGCAGCTGAGGCATAAGCAGAGGCCGGGGAGAGAAAGAGACGAATATTGAGTCTGTAGTGAACACCATTATCATGGAAGGTATTCTCACGTGGCAGCCCTATGATGATAAACATTATTATTTCCATTTACAGGACCAAGAAGTTAGAGAGGCTGCATTGTGTTTTATAAACGTATTCATGCACACCTGTGCTTATCGAGCATCTACCATGTGGCAGGCACTGTGCCGGATGCCTTATACACAGAATTTTAATTCTTCTAACAATTCTCAGAAGTGGGTATTATCATTATCCTCATTTAACCAACAAAAATCAGAGAGGTGAAGTCATTTCCTCAAGGTCACACAGCTAGTATTTAAACCCAGAGGAGTTTGATTCTAAACCTTGTCTCTCACCACCCTCTTAACACAACTCCTCTGAGAACAGGTTCCTTCACACTAAATTCTATAAGAAATTTCTCATATGGAGTCTTAATTGGAGGAAGAGGGAGACAGTGAGTAACATAAACAGTCAGTTTTAAAGAAATCCCAGAATCAGTTTTAGATGGAGTGTTGAAAGTTTTGTGCATTATCTTTCAGTTTGATTAAACAACACATGCAGCAAAGCTCTTTCTCCTCCCAGGACCTGTTAGCTTCCTTCCGTGATGGACTAAGGCTAGGCAGAGCAGGGCTCGGGGGCCAGGACCCAGCCTCCTTCCAGGCCAGGGTGGGCAGCGGCTGTCAGAAACAGCACATCCAGGATGATCTGAATTTCCCACCCTTCCCTTTCCTTTCCCCTTCTTGGGCCTGTGTTTTTATGACACTCAGTTTGCTGCTTCTTGGGGCCGGACGCCTCCTCTGAGCTGAGCCAGCCTTTTATGGCCATGGAGCTAATTAAGTAAGAGCAACTCAGGGGCACTTGGAGAGCAGCTCTGGTCATCATCAGGCCTGGGCCAGGCAGCCAAGTGCCTCTGGCCCGGGATGTGAAAGGAGCTCTTGGCTGAGCATCAAGCTCTTTCTCTCTCCAGCTGGTCCCGACTCACCTTCTCTGTTCCCTCTGATCACAGACACTTGCAGCCACTTCTTCCCCGAGCTAGTTAGGAACCTTCAGAGACTGGCCTAAGGATCACCATGTCCCAAGTCTTATTTTCATTTCCACTCTGGAGTGATTTTTGCACAAGAGGGATGTGAGGACAAGCTCTTGGAAGGAGCACATGTGTCCATCTTCCTTTCTGGGAAGACAAGCCTTCTGGACGCTGCCCTTGACAGACAGGAATGGCGGCAGCTCCCAGCCAGCAATTTTTCTCAATGGAAGGTTATAAGCAACCAGCCCTGAGGGTTGAACTCCTCTGCTCCCTTCTCCCAGTTTTGGAAGGGGGAGTTTGTTCTCAGGATTGTTGTCCTGGGCCAGGCTTATGTTCTCCAAGAAAAAGGTGGGGACAGGCCCAGAAAGGAATCTCAATGGACATGTGTTGACAGTTGGAAGTTTCTGTGAGTGAGGTCACGCAGAGAGCAGGTTTTCCCGAGCCTTGGGCTTCCTGGGTGCTTCTTCACTTCTCTGCCTGGAAGGTCAGGCTTTGCACCCACAGCCTCCACCCTTAGGCCCACTGCCCTCCTTCAGACGTCACAACGTCTCTCCTGGACTCTTTGAAACGTGCCACCTGTCCATGGTAGGATGCAGCAGCCACTGGGAGGGGAAAGAGCCAGCCTACCTGGGTTCGAATCTGGTGTAGAACTTTGCCAAACCTCAGTTTCCTCATCTGCAAAATGGGGCAATAGTTGGACCACCCTGTGAAGTTTGGAGGAGGATTAAAGAAGGGGATTCATGTGAAGGGCTCAGCAGGGGGCCTCGCAGAGAGTAAGAGTGGGAGATAAAGGGTGGCTCTCCCCCTAGCCTCGTGGCTTCTATACCATCTCTCCCAGGGCCTCCATAGACCTCCAATCACATCCTTCACACACACAACGGCTTCCTTTTCTTGTCTCGACCACAGGAAGCCTCCAGGATCCTTAGCATACTGTAGAAGACCCAACACAACTTCCATTTCATCTCTCATCCTACCCACTCCTCCAGCCTCCCCCAACTCCACACCACACATATGCACTTGAAACTCTAATCACATGTTCCTCAAATGCCCCGAGATCTTTTTAGGTGTTGTTTCTTCCTCCCAGTCTGCCCTCTCCTGCTTCTCCCTTGACAAACTCCTACGTACCTTTTAAGGCTTAATTTAAATGCCCCCTTCATGGAGAAGTCTTCCCTGCCCACCATCACACACACACACACACACACACACACACACACACACACACTCCCTGTAGGGATGGCCCCCCCTCTGCACACCCACTGCACATGCCCTCCTAGAGGAGGCATCACTCTGTGAGTGAATGGCCAGTGTGTGTGCCCCTTCTGTCTCCTTCACAACCCGTGAGGTCCTGGAGAGCAGGGACCATGTCGTATTCCTTTTGGCACAAGACACGGCACGTACTCGGTGTTCAGTAAGTACCCGTGGGACTAACACACGCATCACTGTTCTCACCGAGGGTTGCAAGGTAGGAAGTCTCTTCCCATCCGCCAGTAAATCAGGGCTGCTGTGTACAGTCATGTGGCTTGTGGGGTGTGCCACCTGCACGGCCATTCCCAGGGTCCCTCCACTAAGTTAGCCCTAAGTACCTCCTAAATTAGTTGATATTCACACCGCAATTCATAATTTACAGGTTTGTTTTCACAAATAGCATAATTAATAATGGTAACAATAGCCAGAATGCTGACATTTATTGAGTGCTTACTCTGTGCCACGCATTTGACATGGGTTATTTTGCTTAATCCTTACAGCAACCCTATGAGGCAGATAGGACTTTTACACACATTTTTACAGATGTGGGAACTGAGGCTCACACTGAGAGTGGGAAAGTGGACCTTATCCTCAGGCCCTTTGATGCCAAATTCTGTGATCCCTCCACCCACCCGGAGAACCTGAAGGGCCTAGTGCTTGTGCATCAGAAGCTACCAGGCTCCTCATTCCTCAGCTCTCTAATTTCTTTTTCTTTCTTTCTTCTTTTTCTTTTTCTTTTTTGTTTGGCCGCACGCACTCGCACAGCATGCGGAATCTTAGTTCTCTGACCAGTGATCGAACCTGCGCCCCCTGCAGTGGAAGCGTGGACTCTTAACCACTGGACTGCCAGGGAAGTCCCCTCAGATCTCTAATTTCTGGTTTAGCTCCTTCCCTGTCCCCTTGATCCTCTGTCCCACCCCCTGCTCCAGGGCCTGGATGATAAGAATAATCTGGGTTGCAGAATCTCCTGAATCCCAGCGTATATATAGGAAAGGAAACAAGCACTGGAGTATGACAATCTTGGGTTCAAAACTGGCTCTGCCACCTTCCGTCTCTGTGTCTGTGGACAGGTGTCTTAGCCTCTCTGTGCTTCCATATTTTCATTTGCAAAATGGAGATATTACCACCAAACCTAGTGGTTTGCTATGAGGATTTAGAACCTAGTTCAATGCCTGGCTTATAGTAAATATTGAAATAAATGTTTCCCTCCTTACTTCTCCCTAAAAAAAAAAAACAACAGAAACCTTAAATTTTTTTTTAGAAAGCAATTTCTATGGCAGTATGCTCAAGGAAACCATAGCAACCAGTTTCCTGCAGCTTGGTTTCCGGCCTTCCCCAGCTGTACAATGGTGCTGGGACACAGCCTTTGTTATTCCCAATACCCCAGGGAAGATTGGAAGTCACGCGCTCTGTGGGGTGGAGGCATCTGCTGGGTAGAATTGCCTAGGCTGATGGCGGTGTCACTGCCATTGGCACCGCAGCTCCCGGTGAAATGAGGCTGGCCCAGTCCTGTCCCCCAGTGGTCAGGTCACAAGGATGCCATGGTTCCCCACTGGAGACGCTCTTCATCTATTAAGGCCTGCCTCGTTGTGGGTCAGGCCGGAGCAGCTGCTTTTCTTTTTTTATGGGGATAAAAGCAGCATTTGGTTGGGTCTGGAGAGCTTCCTGACTCTCCTTAGATCTTTAAGACATTTCCTAGGACGTAAAGGCCACGTGGTACCCTGTGATCGTGCATGTGTGTGTGTGTGTGCATATGAAGATTGCCAGGAGTGAAGGCAGTGCCTCTAAAGGCTGCCAGCCACAAGGAGCCTCTAAGGTTGGCCTTGTAGAGCAGGGAACTCTGCATTCCTACTGGCCTCTGAGTCACGCTGTGGTCTGGTCCAGTCCGCGATGACACCACACTCGGTTTGCCATGCTACCTTGCACTCTGCAGAGGAGTTGCCTGGGTGCTTGGCATACTCAAACATGAAGTGAGACAGTCTGGCTGTGGAGGGACTTCCCAGCAAGCCATTCGGGCAAGAGCAACCTGGCTGTGTCACAGTGTGGGACTGAACATCAGCCCAGCCCACAGTGACGGATTACAGGGGTCCCAGGCAGTGGGGAGGAGGGCGGTGAGGTGGGAAAGGGCAGCATCTTGGGATGGTCGGGGTGCCTGAGTGCCTGTGGCTCACTCTATAGCAAACTCAGGGCCTCCCTAGCCCAAAGGCTTCCCCTGGGCACATGGTCAGGGCTCAGTGGCCGACGCAGCCCCTTCATTTTACAGAGGAGGACAGGCGGGCAAGCTCTGTTCTCAGAGCTGTCCCAGAGAGAACAGAGCTTGCCCAGGGTCACACAGCTTACCAAGCACAGAATTATTGTACTTTAGAGACAAAATGCCTTTTAAAAATGATCTGTCCCGATCACCTCAACTGATAGATGAGGACCCTGAGCTTCCGGGCAAGAAAGGAGCTTCTCAGGAGCACAGAGCAGAGAAGACCCACAGGCCCTGACTCTGTGAGTGTATGACTGGTCTACCCAAGGGTCAGCCCTTGGGCTAAGTCTGGCCTGCCACCTGTTTTTGTAAATAAAGTTTTATTGGAACATAGCCATGACCTTTCATTCATACATTGTCCATAGCTGCTTCTGTGCAACTGTGGGTTGAGTAGTTGCAGCAGAGACCATATGGCCGGCAAAGCCTAAAATATCTCCCATCTGGCTCTTTACAGAAAAGGTTTACCCACCCCTGGTCTAATTCACTGAAGTTTTCCAAAGGCCTGGAAACTGCTGACCATGCTTCCAATATCTTCCTCCTTTGAGAAAAGAATCCACCCCCACTGTCAGGCCGGGTGCCAGCCCGAGACCCCTCTCTACAGGGTGAGACTGTGCCCCAGGAATAGAGCGAGGGGGGCTGACAAATAGGAATGCCTCCTTCATAGGGGAGTTGAGCGTGTAAGATAATCAGGATAAGAGTGAAAACAATAGCTAACAGTTGTAACAGTGTGTCATGTTCTGTTAGAAGGTCTTTTCCTGTAGTATTGAACCCTCATGGCAACTTGGTGAGATAGGTACAGTTAGTATTATCATTTTGCACAAGAGAAGTTGAAGTATGGAGAGATTTAGGAACTTGCCAAACCCGCTAAGTGGTGGAACCAGGTGTGAACCCGGGAAGGCTTACTCTGGAGCCCTTGTCCTTCATCTGCTGCATGATCTGGATTGGGGGGGGGGTGGGTGTATCTCACTTGAATTAGGAGAGGTCAAGCCATGACTCTGTACTTTTCTTCTTCATCCCTTTGTCAAACATTTAGTAACCACGTTTTGAGCAAGAGTCATCGTGGAGCTGTGCTGGGTATTGTGAGTCAGAAGGAGAGGAGGAGAGAGAAAAATGTCAGGCATGGAGCCTGTATCTGAGGAGCCCACCGATGAGGGGACAAGGCAGCTACGTGATTAGTGGCTGTCCTTAGTAGAAATTGGCGGTGTCAAAAGAGACGCCCAAGTAAGATGCCAGGGAGTTCAAGGTGCCTCCTGTTCTGGGATACTACATAGCCATTCAGGTGTTCAGGATCAGGGGCTCAGATGCCAGTGCCTGGACCAGCCAGGCAGGGGATGTAAACAGAGGAGCAGACCTCACTCATGTTTAAGACAAGGAAAGGTGGCCTTGGGGAGAGATAGCTCATATAGTCCTCATGCTAGGTGTGCAAATGCAGAATTTGAACATGAGCCAAACAAAACCTCTCAGGGTAGATAAGTCATGACCTCTGTATTATTTTGACTAGTGTGTACTGACATGTAAAGATTCCATATTATATTATTAAATGTAAAAAGCAGATTACAAAACAGATTAACATTTTTTTTTAATGTGTATGTCTACACACATAGAAATACACAGAGGAAAGGCTGGAATTGCTCCAAAATTTTAACAGGATTTATGGATGCTGGTACTTTTCTTCTCTGGTTTTTTCTTCATTTTTTTCTCTTTTTTGTACCATAAACTTATATTACTTGCCTAAATTTCTGCTTCTGAGAGTTTAGAGGAAGTGATGATTCTATATTCTTCCCCAATCCACCATCTTCTAATTTCTACATTTCAACATTCAACTCAAACATCACCTCCTCCAGGAAGCCTCCCCTGGTTCCTAGAGTGGGTTTGCCCTCCCTCCACACAACCCTCCCCGTATCAGAGCTCTTCTTTTGTGGAGATTACTGTCCGGTTCCCTGTATACACCTGGTTCCTCACTGAAAGGGACACAAGATGTGAGCTTCCAGAGGGTGGGGACCATGTATAATCCATCTTTGTATTTCCAGTAGCTACCATAGAACTTAACACATAGTATATGCTCCACAAATATTTGAGGAACCAGGGCCTGAATTTAGAGCTGCAGGCAGGAGGGAAGACCCCATGAAGGAGAGGCAAACACAGTGGACCCAAGGGCTGGGAGACTGGGGCACCGGGAGCAAAAGGCAAGGACATTCCAGGCACCGAAGGGAACAAGAGGGCATCCTGGGCATGGTGGATCATCCCATTTGGCTGGAATGTGGGGTGTTTGAATGAGAATAGAGAGAAATTGGGCAGAAAAAGATGGGGGCGGGTATACACAGGGGCAGGAATGTCAGACTTGGGAGTTTAGGTGTCGTTCCAGGGACCAGGGCAAGCCTGGTCCCTCCCTTACAAAGCATCTCTCACTCCAGTTCATCATTTCTTTCATCTCCTGCTCTCCCCAACCCCCGCACCGAAGCTTTTTCCTGCCTTTTTGGCATTGAAAGCAGTGCTGGCTTCTGTCCTGAGCAACGTGATCTGCTGCCCATGAGTCAGGGGCTCAGCCATTCCTCAGTGACTAAGGCTGTCGCTTCCCGCCAGTTTCCCGTAACCGCCTGAGTTAAGACTCGGTCTGAATCACCGTTTATTGTTTTTAGAGGTTTTTTTCCCCACTACCCTCCAGTTTTTAAATATCAACCGCCTCAGCCAGCCCAGTGGAGCTGAATGAGTGCTGAGGAACTGGTTGACATACCCACACCCACAAAAGGGATCCAGAGCCCCATTCTGTTGTGGGAAGCAAAGCGGCTGTGGCTGTGGAGCCAGACAGACTGGTGTTCAAACCCTGCTTCTATCCCTGCCCACTGCTGTGCTCTCTTGAGCAAGTCACTTCACCTCTCCAAACCTCAGCTTCCTTATCTGTAAAATGGGGATAATAATGCCTATTTTAGAGGGTTATCATGAGGATCGGGGATAAAATCTGTAAAACACCTGGCACATGGCAGGCATTCTAGGAGTGGCAATTATTATCATAAAGCAGAGCTCCTTTGCTTGGGAATGAACTGATGCAGGAGAAAGGTGTGGGTCTCATGCCTTCTGCCCGTCTGTCATTTCGGAAAGGCAGGACGATAATGAGCTTCCCAAAATTCACACTTGAGACGTTCACTTTAGGCTGATAAGAAATCATTTAGTTCTATTATTATTAGCCACCATTTATTGAACACTTACTATGTGCCAGGCACTGTTCTCAGTACTTTACATTAAAAATTTAACCATCATAAGCTCATCTGAGGACGGTACTATCATTAGCCCCATTTACAGATAGAGCAAGTGAGGCACGGAAAGGTTAACTGGCGTGGTAGAGAAAGAGGCAGAGCCAAGATTTGAATATAAATGATCTGCTTTCAGGGGACCATGTCATACGCAGCAGCGAGAGTCTCTCAGGGTTGTCCCTGGCCTGACTGTCCTTTGCCCTAACTGGGTCATCATTAAATAATGACAGCGTGCCACACACTGAACTAAGCAGTTATCAACTTTCTATTTAATTTTCACAGCATTTATTAAGGATAGGGTTGATGGTCCTCATTTTCCAGATGCGGAAATTGAGGTTTTGAGTGATGCTACTGATTACTGGCAAAGTTAGCATTTCAACTCAGGTCTCTCTTTCTCAAAGTTGGAGGTGGTTCTACCACTCCATGTGAAATGGCTGGCTGGGTTGTCAGCAAGCTGACTTTGTCTTTTTGAAGTTCCGTGACTTGATTATTTGGCAGTAATGGCCCCCTGGTCTGCCTAAATCCTCCAGAATAGGAGACCAGTCTGATAGGGGCTAGCGATGGATTTCCCCCCGACCTTGGGAAGACCATCCTTTGCACTGACGGTCTATGGCTCTGAGAGGCCCTGGGCAGCCCCTGGCAAGTCAGGGTTTGAGGTCCAGGAATTCCCTTCACACAGCACATGTCTACAGTGTCCAGAGCCTCACACCAGTGTCCGGTGAGCATTTCCTGCTGCGAGATGATCAGGAAGCCACCTGGGGAATCTGCACATCCAAGTGGGATTCCTGCGGGGATGGAATGGCCAAGGTGGCAGACAGCCTCAGGAGGCTGCATGGTGCATTCACACACGATTTAGGACACCTCCACCTGATGGAATAAATTAAGGAGGGAATTAGATAGATTTCCAGATCATTGGGAAAGCTGTGTTGGCCACGGGACCCTGATCAAACTCCTCAGGGAGGGGCTAGCCATGGAGTGGACTTTACCCCTCGGGGCTCCAGGGCTGCTGAGCGCCACCAGAGCCACAGGCAGGGCAAGGGCCCACTAACAAAGTACTCACCCTACACATTGCCCTTTTCATGTATCTGGATTGAGGAGTGGGAGACTTCGAGAGGGAGGAGAGGAAGACAGAGAGAAGGGGCTGATAATGTGCTAATAATAATTGCTTCCACGTGCTGCTTGCTATGTGCTAAGCACTGGGCTAAACCTTTTACATACCTGCATTAGCTCCTATCATCCAATTATTATCCCCACTTAACAGATGGAACCATTGAGCCTTAGAGAAGTTAGTAGGCTGCCCAGAGGAACTATGGACTGGGCACTGGGCACAACCTGACAGCCGGATGTGAAGTGCCCTATATACGTGGCCTGGTTAATCCCTGAGGGAACCCTGCAGGTTGGTATGTATTTTGCCCGTTTTTCAGTTGAAAACATTGAGGTTAGGAGAAGTGAAGGTTCGCCCGTGGCAGCACAGCTAGGATGAGGGAGGACTAGACTCCAACCTAAGTTCGTCTGTGGCTTGTCAACTGTGCCACCCTGGCTCTGGCTAGAAGTTAGAAGACCTGGGTTTTGGTGGCTGCTTTCTTTGCCTTTTATACATAAAATGGGGGTGTTGGACTAAATTATCCTTTAAGTTCCTTGCAGTGCTAATATTTTGTGATTCTCTGAGGAGGCAAGAATGCCCTGGATTTTGGGGAACCATCAGCGGTCTTGTTCTGGCACCCTTCTGAGCCTGTTCAGTGGGGACAGGCAAGGAGAGGGAATGGTTTTATCTTTCCTTCAAGCAGGGTATTCAGGGAGCAGAAAGCCTCATGGCGGCAGCTTGGGGATGAAGGTTCAATGATGTGTTTTCCTAAAAAAGAAAAGGGAGATTTTGGGCTTCACCCCACAGTCCTGCAAGCCCTGTACTTGCCCAGCGTCCAGACTGAAGAAAGAGCCTGGAGTCGGTGACAGAGACATCAGTAGTTTAATGGCTGGTGATCTTACACGTCTGAAGCAAGGTCCTGGAGCAACACCCCACTGTGTGTGACAGATGGCAGGCAGGACGTGGCGGTTGTCTTTACTTCTGGGGGAGGGTGGGTGGAGGGATTACCAGTTACAGGAGGAATTGACGTCAGCTTGGCTGTCAGTTACCAGGGAAACCAGTAGAGGAGCTCGCCCCTCACTGCCCTTTTGATAAGCTATCAAACTGGAGATGTTCTGATCTAAAGATTAGAACAATCACTAGCTGGGGTCGGGGGCAAGTATGTAGGCCTTTACTGATTAGGCTCTGTGCAGAAGAGGGAAGGTCAGTAGGGCGTAGGTGAAGCAAGCACTGGTCGAGCAGGGGAGGTACAGAGAGCAAGAGAACAGCCATCTTGGGTGGCCTGACCATACAGGAGAGTTGGGTTGCCTTTCTCTTTCGCTGCTGTGTCCCAGCAAGGTCTGGATTGTTAATGGGCCATAATTTGGTGCAGAGGAAAACACGCAGTGCTGAGCTTAGCCAGGTCCTCTGTGCTGGTATCACCGGTTGATTTCTCAGCCCAACGAGCCCATCCAAGAGGCCTGTGGGCAGGACAGTCAGACAAGGGCACCGATGCTCCCTGGAGCACACTGGAGAGCATCTGTGGGTCTCCCCTGCCCCGACCACAGTGGAGCACAGCTGGTTGTGCCTCTTTTTGGCTAGGTTGAGTCACTCATCCCCTGGAATCCCAACTTCACTCCACAAACCAGCACAAGTACAGGACCACATCTCACAGGACTCCAGGGAGGTGAGACAAATAAGGATATTCAATTGAATCTTCAATGATATAACTTTATTAAGTTTAAAAGACCAGACTTTACACTGATTAGCTTGTCTGCTATATTTTTGACATTAAAATATCCCTTCTTTTACCAAAAAGCAATAGTGAATGTAGATGTAGCAATTTGGGGGGTTTAAATTTCCTTATTTAGGAATATTAAATAAAAGTTAGCAACCCATGTACATTCCCCCAGTGCTTTTTAACTTGTTCATTTGTGAACTGTAAAAACTGGAGATCACTGGCATAGCTTCTCAGAATATTCATTTCTTCATTTAGAAAGTAGGGATAATAATTAGTTCTATTTCCCTTGAAGAGTTATTGTGTTGGAAAAGTGAGGTAACGTATAATCTGTATGTCCCTGAACTCAGTTTAAAATAGAATTATACTTCCTTTTGTGTCAACTATTATGGTCTGAGTTTCCTTATTGGACATTAGCCCTTGTGACAATGTCCCCCCATCATTTCTGAGGGGTTTCCCAGGGCGTTGGTTTACATGTGCTCCAGAGAGAATCCTGGGGGTCCTTCTGTTCCATGGCACCCCTTTTGTGCCCACACCACAATCTGGGTTAATTCCCCGTGTGAGGTCACCAGTTGGCTGGCTCAGGTGTCATCACCGCTGGCTATCTCTGAGAGCCCAGGGGCAAAGGGGAAGTGCTTGCCTCAATCCAAGGGTCAGTCTGGGTTGCTCTCACCTCTCTGAAGAGGGGCAGGCACTAAGTCATGCCCCCTTGAGCATTGCCTAAATGTTGATTATCACCAAAACTTGCTGCTTCTTTGAGCTGCCGCTGCTTCCACCATGGTAAACAGTGGTGGCAAGGGGCTGCCCGGCTCCTGGATAGCATCTGTGTAGCCAAGGGCAGCTCACTGACCCCTAGACCGTTCACGGCCTCTCCAGACAACAGGTCTGGTGCAACTCCCGTGGGCACCAGGGTGAAAAGCACATCTCCTTCATCCCTCATCCAGTCCAGAGCCTCACTGCATTTCCTGAACCTCCAGGACAGTCGACTATGGGAACACCCATTCCCTTCAAGGGAAGAATCCTCCCTATGTTCCCAGGCTGGTCTTATCCCTGTGGCCTAAAGAGCCACTGGTAGGTACATTGCTGCAGGTTGGGTCATTATAACCCATGGTCCCCCAACACAGTGCCTGGCATGTGGCAGGTGTTCACTGAGTGTTAATTTCCCATCCTAAGTCCTTCACTCCATAAGCACAGGTTCAGGCAGGGCCAGGACCTGGAAATCCATTTCTCAGGGAAAGCCAAAGATTCTTCCTGTGGTTAATGTGGGGTTGGGGTGAGAGGGGAGCAAGGCAAGGAGTGAGGGTCTGACCCCGGTCTGGACCCTCAGAGGAGGCCCAGCCATGAAGCCCACCCCGAGCCCTGCGTCCACAACAACCCCAAAACCTCCATGCCCAAAGGCCAAGCTGATTTCTCAGCTTGGTGTGTTTGGATGACTTGTCCTGTCCTCTCCGTTCCGAGCTCTGCCATCTGGCTTTAAATCACCTTAATTTCCAGCCTAGCAGGAGTTTTCCTCTTATTTCAAAGGCCCATATTATCCATCCAAGGGGACGAGTTGAGGAAGAATCCTTGGGAATTTCCAGACCCAGCAATAGGGGTGGGGGGGAAGCAGGCTTCCAGCAGCCCTGCTGGAATTGGGCTCATGGCCACACTCCTTCCCAGTCTCTACTTGAGCAGGTCTGCAGGTGCAGCCAGGCTGAGGTCAAGCTCCGCAGGCCCCAAGATGCTGTGAAGGAAGAAGAAGAAGGAAGAATGGAGGGAAAGGGGAGCAGATCCAGGGTCCCCATAAAAGGCCATGCACTTAAATTCCTACATTCTGCAAAGATCTATTCGGTGCCTCTAGACATACGACATGTCCCTGCCCATTAAGAGCCCATTGGTCCATCTGAGGTTAAAAAAACTGCTGTGCAAGGCAGAGGTGGCTGTGGGTGCAGCAGGGACTGTGCCTGGAGACCTGGGAAGCAGACCTAGCTCTGCCTCTGGGTTGCTGTGTGACCCTGGGCAAGTCACTCTCCCTCTCTGGTCCTCAGTTTCCCCAACTGTCTGGTGAAGATGCACCAGCCCCTAAGGGGCCCTGCCGCTCTGGCCGTGGGAATTGAATGAGGCTGCGGGAGCCCTCCCACTCTGTACCACCTGGTGCCTTTGGACCTGGGCTCACTCTCAGGGCTCTTTTCTAAAGAGCAAATCTCATTATGTCACTTCCCAATTTAAAACCCTGAGGTGGCTTCTCACATCCAATAGGATAAAGTCCACAATTCCCGGCGTGGCTTAGGAGGTCTTGCACACTCCCCCTGGCTCCCTGCGTTCCACCAGCACCGGCGCCTTTATTGTCCTATTCCCCGTGCCATGCCCACCCCACCCCAGCACCTTCCCACAGGCTCTTCCCTGCCTCTTCATTTCTCTTAGGCCCCTGTGATACATTTCCCTTACTTCTTTGAATAACCCATCCCTTGCTTGTCATCCGCATAGTTTGGTGTCTCTCTACCCACCGTCTCCCAGATTGTGAGCTCCAGGAAGGCAGGACCCTCTTTGTTCCCTGTGTTGTCCCCAGCCATGTCCCCTGTGCCCTGATGAAGGCACCAGAAGATCTGGGTGCCGGTCCTTGTCATTGTCACCTACTGGCTCTGTGACCTCAACAAGGTACTCCCTTCTCTGGGTCTTACTTTTCTCTCATAAAGTGAGGGGGCTGGACTGGATTATAACATTTAGTCTTTAGTGGGTGCTGATATTTTGATATTTTTGCCAGGCCCTGGGCGAAACCCTTTATATGCAGTACAGGTAATTCCTACAGCAATCATATGGGGCCAGCTCTGTCATTAGCCCCATTTTACAGATGCAGAAACTGAAGAGTAGAAAGCTTATATCATTTTCCTAAGGTCACATGGCTACCAAGTAACAGAATCAGGGTTTGAGCACAGGTTTATCTGTCCGCCTCCAAACATTCGGCTCTCAACCACTTTGCCTCTTGTCTAAGGTCCTCCTGACTGTATTCCATGAGGGTTAGTCTGCCCAGAGCCTTAGAAGGAGCAGCGCGAGATCACAGACTAACATGTTCTCAATACAGGTTTCTCCCTGCAAGCAGGGAGACGGTGCAGGCCTTCAGCCTCGCATCTTTGAAACAGTGGCAGCTCCAGCAGCCCAATAGCAGCTCTTAGCTGTACTAATAGGTGAGAACCAGAAAAAGAGCTAGAAAGATTTCTTGTCCAGATAGCAAGTCTCCAGTTAGAGCCTTCCCTCTCACCCTGTGCTAGTTTTCAAATTTAAACTTTCACTGAAGTAGCACATGCATTCAGAGGAGAGCACACATTATACATGTAGAGGCGAATGAATCATCTCAAAATGAACACACCCCTGGAATCACTACCCTGGTCAAGACATAGAACATTACCGGCTACCAGAGTCCCCATCAAGCCCCCTCCTAATCGTTACCTTCCAGGCCCTGTGTGTTTTGATCTGAGGATATTTCCTGGAGCTATGGAAAAAGACTGGGAAAAGAAGTTAATTTTCAAATTATCCTTTCATGTCTAGGGGAATTGTAAGTCTGCAGGAAGGAGGTGGAGGAGGGGAGGAATTCAACACAAGATGTACTAAATCTTCAGACATGGCAAATGGCTGCAGGTTCCAGAGAAAAAGGAAGAGTGACTTGATGTTCTTGGACCAGATTCTGTGTGTGTGTGTGTGTGTGTGTGCGTGCATGCACACTGTGTGAGTGGTGTAGGACATTGCTAGGTGGGAGGGATGCACGGGGAGGCTGTGGGATCACAAACGATGAGAGCCTTGCCCTATCTGCAGGGTTAGAATCAGGCCTCAATGAGGAAGTCACAGTCAGCTGAGTCTAGGAGATTTGACCTAGAGCCTCAGTGCCTCAGGCTGACCCCCAGCCTCCATCCAGATGAGATTGCTGTGGACTCAGCACTCCAGGTATGACTGCTGGGGGAACTGCCTTCTGGTTTCTTCAGAAACCATGGAATGGGATGAAAGGTGGCGGACCCACACAAACACCTCGCATTTGGGGAGGGTCTCCCACAGAGGTGGCCTGTTGTCAAGCTCAAGCATCTCTACGTGAGGGGCAAAGTATCCCATCTAGGGCTTTGAGTTGCATGATCATGAAGCCCCCAAGACTCTTGCATAAGGGTTATTGGCCTTAGATTTGTCATACGTAGAGGAAGAGGAGACTCAGTAGAGAAGAAAGTCAAGTGCTTAGGCAAGCCCAGACCCTGATCTAGACCTTGATCTGTGGAATTCTCATTCATCCCAACAGACATCTTGGACATGGTGAGTGTGTGTGGTTTTCTGTCCACCCTGCCACCCACACTGGCTGTTATAATGTCATGCTTCTCAGATGACACTGTAGAATCAGGGGGGACCCAAAACCACAGAGTAAACCTGCAGCTAGCATCTTCCTGGGCATCAATTTCACTTTAAATTCTGAGAAAAGAATATAATGGTAGTTTTTTAAAAGGCAAAATGAGGATATATTATTAAATAGAATGACAAAATGTATATACCCTCTAAGACTTCAGAGAAAAGAGCCGCTGTCAAGAGGCTTTAGGTGGTCCCATTGCGGAGTGCATCAGTCACCTGGGAGGTGTACACATCAGTCTTTAGGGGTACTTTTGTGGACAAGTCTCAGTGATACTGATCAAAGAAGGAATCAGTATAGTGTATACAACATAGGGATATAGTTATTATCAGGCTGTATCACTGAGAAGAAAGTTGGGATCTGAGTAAGGGTACTTAATTAAGTCCCCCAGTTAGCCTGGGACAATCCCAGTTTATGCCTGTTGTCCAGCATGATTATTAATAGCATCTACTTCCACTGCCAAAGGAGCCCAATTTGGACGAAAAGTCATATGGTCATTCTAGGTATGAAAACCCAGCAAGATTAGGGGAGGAGGCCTGGAAGCTCAGTCCCCGGCTGGGAGTAACTCAACAGAGGGAAAGTCTTGTATGTTCCCACAAGGAGCTCCCAGAGACTTTGGGAATCTGTTAGGAGGGAGAATCGTGAAGTGGCCTTTCTCAGTGGTCCATTCTTGGTCCCCCCTCCCCAGGTCAAGGCACACTTGCTCTGGACAAAGGTCATGTGACAATGCCAGAACAGAGTTGAGGAGGGCAGGCTGAGCCAGCCTTGGCCAGTTTCTGGAGCAGCCAGAGAGGAATCATCTACGGGAACAAGGCAAATTCTAGTCTGAGAGGTTGGCATGCCAAAGTCAAAGTGATGTGTCATTTCCAAGGGATGAGTACAAACACATCATCAGGAAACGAGGCAAGAAGCCCGGAACCAGGAATGGGAGGAAAAGTTTGGGAAGAGGTGTGCAAGGTAGAAGCAAGGGTTCGGAACAGGGCTCAGGGCAAAGGCTATGACAACACAAGTGGCTGAGGGCTGGCGCAAGAAGGGATGTAGCCTGGCTGGGTAGGAGACGTTGGCCAGGCAGGACAAGCCCTCCCCAGACTCCTCAACTAAACTGCCTTTTGATGGCATTGCTATGATTACCTTACGAGTAGTTATTTTTACTGCAAAATTTATTCATGAGAGAAGAGAGCGATCTTTAAAAAGAAAAGGGCTTATTTTAGCATTAACCTTTTTCTGATTATTTCCTTGGGGACAAATTAATCAGCCTGCCCCATCCGTTGTAACCAGGCTTGTCAGAGTGTGTGTGTAACTGGGTATTTATGTCATTGTAGCAACTGGACAGAATGTCTTTCCCAGGAGACTTCTGTCATGTGGGTGCTGAGTTCAAAGAGAGAGATTATCGTGGTTGCCAAATGCGTGACATGGACCATCATATGGGGATCAGGCAAATGCTGCAGAAGAACCTAGTTTGGCCTTGTGTGTTGACTTGATTCACTTATATCGATTATAACACTTTCCTTTTTCCTCCCTATTTTTGCCATCCAACAGTCTTAGGCTGCCTCTCTGGGCCTTTCCCCTCTTGGCCAGTCATGACTTCATGGCCAAAGTCTGGAGGACCCTGAGTCAGGGTCAACACACCTGTTTTGAATGCTTGTTCCCAGCACGGAGCAAGAATATGGCACCATGGCTGCTGTGTCTGGTGCCCCTTATCCACAGTTATGGGCTGGGAGGCCAAGGGAACAACTAACAAGGGTGCGGTCCTCTGGGGTTTTGATGTCAGCAGTGTCAGGGAAAAATTCTGGAGCCTGGAAACCAAAAGCAAATGTGGCAAGTTGAGAATAAGCATCCCTGGCAGATTGGGGGCTGAACACATGTGTAAGGAGTTTCAGAACAGCCCCAGAATGAGTTCACGGTTTTGGTTAAGAATGAAAAGTTGGGCTTACCTGGAACAAAATCCAGACTTGAGCACTTACCAGCTGTATGATCTTGGGCAATGTAATTACCCTTTCTGTGCTTTAATTGATAAATCTATATCTATCTCTCTAAAGTTATGATGAGCCCTACCTCTTGGGGTCATTGTGAGAGTTAGATGAGACAACACATGTAAAATATTTAGAATCAGTCCCAGCATGTAGTAATTGCTCAATAACAAAAACGTTAATTAATTAAAATAAAGTTCTCAGGACCCAAAGGAGGACATACTAGAACATACTAAAACATATGTATCAGTTCCCCACTGTATATGACTGTTTTGAGTGGGATGGATGCAAAGGCCAAAGTGAAAACAAAACCTTCCAGGGGATTTGTCTGGGAACCTTTGTAAAAGGAGCAGATTCCAGTCACACCAGCTGGCATGAAGGAACGCTCCTGCAGGAGCTTTAAAGGTCTTGTAGTCCAGGTTCTTCATTTGCAGGATGAGGAATTGGCCCCAGAGAGGGGCAGTGACTTAACTAAGGTCACAGCAATTTCAAGGCAGCATCAGGCGTAGAAGCCAGATCCCATGATTTTCAAACTAGGGCTCCTGCCATGATACTGCACAGACCAGAGTTTTCTTTCTTGGGGTCTGTTCTGCCATAGCCCTCAAAGCTGGCCTTCAACCACGGTGAAGCCAGGAATCCTAGGGAATGGCCTAGGCCAGGGCTTCTCAAACTTTTATATGCAAATGCATCTCTTGGGGATCTTGTTCAAAATGCAGGTTCTGTTTTAGTAGGGCTGGGTAGGCCTAAGAATCTGCATTTCTGACAAGTGATACTGCCAATAGGGATCAGACTTGGCCTAACAGGGCTCTAGGCCAGTGCTGTCCAATAGAAATATCATATGAGCTGCATATGTAATTTTAAAGTCTCTAGTAGCAACATCAAAAAAAGAAACAGATGTCACTCATTTTCATATATTTATTTTGCCCAGTATATCCAAAATATTCTCATTTCAACATAATAATCAGTATAAACATTATTAATGAGACATTTTGCATTTTTTTCATACAAAATCTTCAAAATTCAGTGTGTGTTTTACACTTAGAGCGCATCTCTATTCAGACTTGCCATATTTTAAGTATGAAGTCGCCGTGTGTAGGTGTTGGCTACAGGGCAGTTAGAGGCAATCACTGAGTGGGTCCCAGCCCCGTACCCCCTTTCGCACCAGCTGACAGTGACCATCATCTTGGGTCTTCCTCTGGCTTTCCCACGTTGGCAGGCCCACCTAGCCCACTCTTGTACCTTTTTCATGGGTGAGGATGGCACTAAGCCTTGAAGAATAGCAGCCCAGGCTCCCACCCGTCCAGCTTCCTGTGAATACGACAGCCTACATAGGGTCAAAGTAAGAAAGGCCAAAACCCACCTTCCCTCCTTCATTTCTGGGTAACCCTGGGTTCATCTGGGCCAAAAGACCTCAGTGCGACTGGCACGGTGGTGTCGGAATATACAATTAAATGCTTGAAAGCTTGTGTGCTCTGTTCTCAATTAGAAGAGCGGGGCTGAGAATACTTTCCATACGGCTCAGGCCCTGCCACTGTCTGGCCTGGTCGTTGGAAGGGTTTTCTGTGGGGTCAGCCATGACAGTGAGAGACACAGGCCGTGATTCCGTGGCAGAGCGCCAGCGTGACATCTGTGGGCCCTCTGTGACTTCGGGCGCAGTTCTTCTCCTGCCAAAGAGACATCAATGGATCATCTGACAGCTCTGGCCGTGCTCACAGACTCGCTGGGAGAAATCCCCGCCCCGGCTCAGGGCCTCACTGTGGAGGTATCAGGTCTTGTCTGAGCCAGAAGGAAAGCTATAAGCTTCTCCCCCAATCGGTGACTTGCAGGTGACTCACCAGGCACTTCTGTTCACATGTACCCCCTGGAAACCCATGTCTGAGAAGCTGGGACATGTGGCTCCTCAATCAAATGTTTGCTTTTGCTCGCTTTTGTCTGAGAAAGCTCATAGCTTGGTGCTACCTAATGCTAAACATATGAATATCTGGAAACATCTAAATATGCTGTGCTCTAGAGACAAAACATCTACACAGGGATGGTCTGATTAATGGAGTTTTCCAGTAAAGCAGAAACTGTTCCTTGTTTCATTCCTTATGGTTGCAAATCCTTCTAAACTTGGATTGACTTTTTCCCTGCCTCAGTAAGTGGAGGGTAGCGGGCAAAATCCAATTTTATCTAATGTTTGGGTATCATTATTGCCTCCACAGGCATTTTTGCGTCTTGACAGTATAGGCCATTATATTTCATTCATTCAATCGACAAATATGTATTGAGTACCTGTCATTGTTCTAGGCTCTGGGGATACATCAGAACGAAACCTCTGCTCTTATGGAACCTGAATCCAAGTGTGTGCATTTGTGTTGAGGTGAGGGGAAAGACAGGGATGAAAAATAAACAAGCAAATGACAGATAAATTCTACCTGGTGGGAAGTATTCTATGTGCTATTGCACACTTGATGGGGCCCAAACTGAGTCACAGAGCAGCCAAGGCTCCCCAATAGTGGGCTGTCCCCCACCCAGGACAGATTGTGTTCCCTGCCCAGAGTCCCTGCTGCCTGAGAACCTGACCAATACATTTCTGTCCAAGCTCAACAGCCCCCTGGTTACCTATGGCTGAGATTTGCCAATTAAGCAGATCATTTGGTGCCCGCCTGCTCCAATATTTTCAGATTCATTTTCTGTCACTTATCTGCCACCGTCCCACCTCTACCTGGGCCCTCGGTTTCCTCTGTGATTGAAGCCATGACTGCACGTGACACTCACCCTCCACAGGGTCCCCTCGTGATGGGAGGGGAGAGGATGATGCGTTTGGGGTGAGATAGCAGATGGGTTGTTTGCACCGTAAACTTTCCCCATTGTCATGAGGTTGGAGCAGTGATAGCTAGAGGAAATATAAACAACAATTTCCCATGCACCTTTTATGTCTCTGTCAGCCAGGAGTGCCATGCCGACATGAACACAGGATTCATTTGTTCAGTGTTTGAAGCTGAAATGTGCCATAAAATATACCATGGCCCTTCAAAGAGTCGGTTCACAACAGCCTGCTTTAAGAGGTCACCAAAGTGGCCTCTTTTTTTTTTTATTTCAGGAAAATAAAACAAAAATATATTTACAAAACATTGCCCTTGGGGGAAGTCGAAAACATTTTTCCTATTTATGATCTGGTCCTTTTCCACTTGACAAATATTGCTTGCTCTCCTCCACCCACAACCCTGCCCTTCCTCCTGCTTTAGGTGGGGCCCCAGTTCACATGGCCTTCTGGTGAAATAACAAGTGTATCTGTACCCAGCCCCAGCCCAGTAGAGCCCAAATGCCAGCAACTGAGGGGACGTTTGAGGCCAGCACTATTCTAGGAAGGGGACAGAACAGAGAAGAGACACTGATTTGGGAACCCACCAGAACAGGCTGTGGTCTTCATTAGAAAAATGTTTTCATTGTAGCTGGTGAGAGAATGTTAGGAGACTGGACCTATCATTAAATAGCATTAGGTCGGTCCATATGAAATTATCATTTTTGAGTCAAAAATAGTCGTTATTGGCAATGTCATCTGGTTCCATCTGAAAATGAACAATAGCTACCAGTTATTGATTCCTGCTTGTGTGCCAGGCATTGAGCTAAGCACTTGATAGCAATTATGTCAATTAATCTTTACAGTGACCCAACAGAGTGGTGTCTGAAGTTGGGCTCCCCAGGGGTGGACTCAGATGAGTATTTGTGATTTATTAAAGCAGTGTTGCCAGGACAAAAGCAGGACAGGGCCAGGGACGAAGCCAAGTGAGGATATGTGTTTTGGGCAAAGTCTCAGCCTCATCCTGCGTCGAGCTCTGGAGCTTCATTTACTCCTCAGAGTTTGTCCCACCTCAAGACAAGTGAGCTGGGCTTTGGTGTGCCTGCGGGCCATCTCTGGTCATGGGTGCCCTCAGGAGTCCACGCTCAGACTCACTCAGCTCTCTGCATACCTGGGTGAAGGGGCTCCAGTAGCCCACATGCAGCCTCTGAGCAAGGTCACAGGTGCTGGCCAATAGAGGCAAAGCACATGGAATCCAAGGGAGGGGAGGGCCACAGAAATGGTGAGGGGGCCCTGGGCCTCCAGGCAGAACATCTTTGGAGACCACTGGAGGTAGGTGTTAGTTTCATCTCCATTTCACTCGTGAAGCAACTGAGATTCAGAAGGATAAAAGTAACTCAGCTCCTGCTACAAAGAGGTAGGACCAGAACTCTGCTGTCCTGAATTGGCCACTGTCATCCTCTCAATGTCAGTTCCAATGTCCTTGGTCACCAGGATCAAGCTGGTGGTGCCCGGCTCCTCCTTCCCTTAGAATGAGATTTCAGAGCCTACTTGCCTCATGCAGATGGATTTGGGTGGCGGGGGGGGTGCGGAGGGGGTGTCGCCCGAGTGACCGAGAGCCATAGCCTGTCGAAGTCCATTTAGCAGGAAGCTGGACTTTTCATCACATTAGCTCTCCCCTGTGCCTCTCTAGGTTGGAAAAGGGGCCTTTCCGGCACCCAGCTCTGTGGGATCTGCTCACATGTCCCTCCATAGTCCCTGGAGCCTGTCCTCCCACTCAGGGGTGCCCTGGCACAGGCAAGGGTGACCTGCTGCTCTCCAAGGCCATGGCTGATGGCCAAGCGCTATCCAGTGTCACTGCCTGAGAAGGCTATTGCTGCTGTGATCAAGAGCTCACCCTCAGCTGAGCCAGGCCAAGGGGCACATGGGCACCAGAACTCCTGGTGAGGGGGATCCCCTCCAGCTGCTTCCTCTGCCCTCCCTCCCCCAGCCAGGTGCAGTCACTTGCCCTTATTTAGCAGCCCAAGGCGGCCTTCCCGAGGGAGCTGAGTCAGAGCTCTCCAGCCCAGGCCCTGCCATAGTGGGAAAGATACAGACTCTGGAGGCTGGATGGGAGTTAGTTCACAACCCCCGTTCATCCACTTACTAACTGGAGTGGTTATTTAACTTCTTTGTACCTCCATCCTGTCATCTATAAACAGGAAATAACAATACTCTACCCGGCAAAGAATAAATGAGATGTTATCTGTCAGTGCCTAGCACAGAGTGGGGATCTGAGAACTGTTTGGTCCCAACATTTTTGCCTTGGCTTTGCTGGCACTGCCTCCTGTCCCATTACCTGTCTTAACTTTGGGTCATTGTGTGCATTTTAATTCAACCTAGCTGCCCTGGGCTTGCTTGGGTGCGGGGTGCAAGCCAGAGAAATGTGTCCTTTATTTCCATGTGTTTTGAAAGGTTTTGTCCCTTCTGGGTTTCCATCTGAGTTCTGTCCAAGAACACAAAGGGCCTGCTTTTTTTTTTCCCATTGATCTTGACTAATGCAGAGCTAGCACCTGGCCCTCTTCACTGAATTCCATTATACTCCATATGCTAATAGCTCCTCAGATGAAGCTCTCTTGGACAGCACACCACAAGAGAAAAAGCAAAACGCTACAAGACCCTGAGATGATGGGTCCTGCCCTGCTCCAGCCTTCTCCCCCATACATAGAAATGCTGTCCTAGTTTTCAGCAGCCTAATTGAACATCAATCACTTCAGAAAAAAAAAAAAAACCCTGGTTTGCCACCCACACCATTGTGCTAAGAATAACTTCTCTCCCAGCAGTAGAGCTGGTCAGAGTCACTTCCTAGTGTTTCCATCTGGAATTAGGTGTGAGGATTCAGAAAGTGCATTTGTCCATTTTGGGTCTGCAGCTGGCATGGGACCTGAAACTTGAAGTCTGACAAAAAACCAAGAAACCTAGAGTAAACATCCAAACACTTAAATACCCGAAAATCTGTCTCCTGTTGAAAGTTTTTTTCCCTTTTGTGTGTTGTTTGGATCTCATTGAGTCTGTTCTTCCTAGTTTGTCCAGGAGTCAGTTTTAAATACTGACTTTATTTACTGAGATATGGCTCAGTTGAGCTCAGCATCTCATAGTTGAATTCTCAACCAGCAGGACTTCTTGATGAACAGGATCATGGGTTTACTGGTTTCAGGCTGAAATTGGGTTTTTGGAGTGACTGGATGTCTGGCTTTGGGGAAAGGATCATTTATCCTTTAATCTTCCGAATAAATAGAATCATCCACTCATTCAAAATCTATTTCCAGAATGCCAGCTTTTTGCCAGGCACTGTGCTACATAAGCGTCGAGGCCGTGAAGTACACACAATAAGATGCCTTCTCTACTCTGTTGGAGATTACAGTCTGATACCAGAGATTCCCTAACCCTGGCTGCACGGTGGAATCATCCGGGAGCTTTTCAAAAGTACTTTTTACGTGTATTTTCTTCTTTAATCCTCACAATAATCCTACAAAATAGATACTGCTATTGCAGTCATCTTGAAGATGTGGAAACTGAGGCACAGTTGGGTGAGTCACTTGCCCAAGGATATTTAGCATCACAGAAATAGAATAGGACCCCAGGCGCTCTGCTTCCCGAGAGCTGTGCTAACCGCTGAACTGTCCTGCCTCTTCGTGTGTGGAAGCGTGAGAGGGGCTGGCATGTCTGGAGATGGATGGGGCATGTGACAAAAGAGAAACTAGGGAGAGGAAGCTGGAGAGGTGGGTGAGGGCAGGGCAGGAAGGGCCTAGGGAACCCAGACTAGAAGACCGGGTTTTATCCAGCGGACAGTCAGAATAGCTGCCACCTGTACCAATGAGAGTAAGAAGGCATTAGCTGGGGGGCTCGGGATACATTGCTGCACGACAGAAAGTAGGTCAGTGTTTTGGAAGAGAGTGCGGAGGTGCAGGCACTCCGTGACGACAATCAGCTCTGACAGCAGCTCCGTGCTGAGTGGGGAGGAATGTGAGAAGGGCCTCCTGCTCCTTTCCCCCCCACTGAACTCTTGCTTCGACATGTTATCTGGACCTCAGGGGTCAGCCCCAGAGCAGCTGGCTCTGTGCCTTCCCTCCCTGGAAGCTGCATGACCTACCCAGCGCCTGTGCCCACCAGAACCTTCCTACACAGCACCCGCTCATCGGAGCACAGGGCTGAGTGCTGAGGGGGCGGCCACGGATGAACCGGAAACCCGCGTCCTGCCCATTATCTAAGCCAGCAGAGAGGCTACCTATCCCCTCAGAAGCAGTAAGTGATAATAGTTACTC
Organism: Eubalaena glacialis; assembly: GCF_028564815.1. Lineage (NCBI taxonomy): Eukaryota > Metazoa > Chordata > Mammalia > Artiodactyla > Balaenidae > Eubalaena > Eubalaena glacialis. The sequence goes on from NC_083725.1 coordinate 84,515,966, forward strand.
ATGAGCCTGGGTTTGAATCCCAGCTCCAGCATTTAACTATGTGATTTGGGGCAAGTCCCTTGAGCACTGTGGAGATCAGTTTTCTCATCTGTAGAATGGGGTGGCCATTCCTACCTCTCAGGTTTGCTTTAAGAATTGTAGGTATCATTCATAAGGCACCTGGTAAACGTGTCTATGGTTCTCAGTAAATGGCAGCTCTTATTATGCCCAGTTAACTGCCATTACCGTATCCTAAGCCCCTGTGGGTCTTGAGAGCCCAGGCTGAGCACCCTTTGTTTTGCAGCTGAGAAAACTGGGGCCTAAAAGGGATCCGTGGCTTTCCCAGGGTCACCTGGAATCTGAACAGCAGAAGGGAGCAAGAGGTACCTGTGAGCAGCCTCACTGAGCAAGGGTGAGAAGTTCAGCTCAGGCTTGGCCATGGTCACTCACAGCCTTTGCTCTGATTTCCTCTCTCCATGATGGCACGGATACAGCCTTTCTGGAAGAGTTGTGTGTACGAATAAGCTGTCATTCCAAAGTGCTGAAAAGTACTCCACAGGTGCCAAATCATGACTCTCCATGGATTTCAACACCTCCGTTGGCATGCCTTCCTGCCAGATGCAAGCTGCATGAGGACAGTGTGCGTGTGTGTGTTTGTCTGTGTGTGTGTGCACGTGTGTGTGTAGGGGATAAGGAAAGGGACGAGGAAGAAGAAGAGCACACAGAAAATTCCAGATTTTCCAGCGCCTGTTTCCATACCTGAACCCCAGTACACTGTGGCTTAGCCCCCTGCCCTACTGCTCAAACAGAAGTGCTCTCTTTCTTCCCAGGTCCTCTGCAACCTACTTTCAGCCACCTGTTGGAGGAAGGCGTGAGCCATTTTGCTGAGAGGCAATGATTTGCCCAACCTTCAGGCAATAGAGCCAGGGACTCAGTCCCAGGTGGCTGGTGTCAGATAGGGTGTGGAATGGAAAAAGCATGGAATTTAGAATCAGACAGTTCAAGATTTGAATCCCAGTTCCACTGCTTCCTAGCTGTGTGACCTTGAAAAAATTACTTCTGAGCCTCAGTTTCTTCATCCGTAAAAGGGAGAAAATTTGCATTATTTGGAGACATTAAATGAGAGGACTACTCTGGCACATGACTGTTTCGTTCCCACCCCAAACCCTGCCCCCATCCCAGTGGCTTTCTGCACCCGGATTACCACCGTGCCTGGGCTGATACTATGTGTTGACTTTAACTGTGGATTTGGAAGAGTCAGAGAGACACCAGTATGAAGAGGTGGCTGCTGAAAGCAAAGTCTGCCTCCCCCAAAGAGGCATCTTCCTTGGAGAGGATGGCCTCGGTACCTCAGGCGTTTGGGATAAAAGCAGCCATTGTTGGGGGGGGGGCACCCACGTTTGACATCCCGTGGCAGAAGAATGGTGTAGTACCCTGAGTGGGTGTCTTGGACATAACAGATATGCCCATAGCCTGATTGTGTACCTCTCTACTAACTGGGTTTGGCAGGAGGCCAGGTGAGGAGAGGGCAGATATGGGCTGGGGCTACAATGAGAGAGGCTGGACCTCTCTGCACCTCTCTCGGCCTGCAGAACTGCAAGGGAAGTGTTTGTGGAGAGGTTCCATGACCCTCTCTCTTAGCTTCTTTTCCCTGCCTGGCCCATTCTGGGTGCCCCAGTTCTGGGGATACAGATCCCTCTCCCAGGACAGGGGATGGTGTCCATGAACCCCTCTCAGAGAGGCAGAGGTCCCCACTGGGCTCCTAGACTCAGGTTCTGGGCCTTCACTCAGTGTCTTAGCAATGGAAATTTCCACACACTCAGATATACCCACCACAAGGGGTCATGTAGTGACTCCAGGGTAGGTGGGAGAGAGGAACTGTGGCTTGAACTTACTGTGTGCCAGGAAAAACGATCATCGTAATGGTGGTAGCAGTGACCATGTATCCATCTCTGATTTAGTGCTTTACACATATTAGTTCATTTAATCCTTCCAGCAACCCTGTGAGGGAGGTACTGTTAGAAACCCCATTCTACAGATGAGAAAGCTGAGGCATTAAGAGCTTAAATAACTTGTCAAAGGTCACACAGTTGGTTAGTGGAAGAGCTCAAAGGCATGTGATCAAACTCATGCAGTCCAGTTCCAAAGTCATCCTCTTTTCAACCACTGTACCCACCTCTACTGCTTCTCTTATTTAATCTTGCTCCAAAGTCCTAGGAGGTGGGTGTTACTCATGGCATAGGTGAGGCAACTGAGGTTCAGAGAGGTTCAGTGACTAGGCCAAGGTCACACAACCAATTAAGTGCCCATGCACATCTGTGGGACTCTTTCCACTTCACTGAAGGGCTTCCAGGAGAGCAACTGAAACCTTGACATCACCTCTTACCCCATGGGTAACAGGGAGGAGTATGCAGAGGGGGCGCCCAGGTCTTTGCACACTGCCCAGCCTTCCATCTCAAGCACACTGGCAGGCAGCCATGAAAGCCCCATCCCTGCCTCTTTGCCATTCAGACCTCATCCCAGCATCACCCCAACATCACTTCTCCAGGAGCCTTGGCTGCCTCGACAGTCTAGGTTCTTTATCTGCTAACATAACACTTGCCTTGCTTAGTAATTATTACATCCACAGATGTGATTGTGTAATTATTGTCCATTTTCCTGATTGTATTGTAAGCTCCATGAGAAAAGAACTTTGGCTCTTACTAACATTATATCACCAGCAGTTAGCATGCTGTCTGGCATTCAGTACCACTGAATGATGATTTAAGTGAATGAATGAATGAGTAGAGCACCTATGAGGTTCTAGATTCACACTTGGCCCTCTGTCTCCATTATCCCCAATCCTGGCAACAACACAGTGAGCTAGTTACCATCATTCCCATTTTCCTGATGAACAAACTGAGGGCCAGAGATGAAATGAAGTGACCCTTGCTCAGTCAATGGGAGGTGAGATCAGGATTCACACCCAAGTTTGCCTGACGCCACCCCAGTCTTCTCTCTCCTTCACATCACTCAGAGAAGAAACTGGAAACAAAAAAGCAGTGATAAGCGTGGAATTTCCTGGTGGTCCAGTGGTTAGGACTTTTACTGCTGAGGGCGCAGGTTCAATCCCTGGTTGGGGAACTAAGATCCCACAAGCCATGCAGTACAAGCAAAAAAAAAAAAAAAAAGCCGTGATAAGGGGCTCTGCTCAAGCTCCTCCTCTAGGGAAAGGAGAAGAAAATGAGGTTGTTGATACCGGACAGGACTGAAAGTCAAGAATAAAGGATCAAAGGCAAGGGAAGAGCTAAAATGGTCATGGGAGGAGATTCTAGCAACCTGTCTTTGATAATTCAGCAGGAAGTCAGTCTTGCAGGCCAGATGCCTTGGAAGACTGGATTCTCCATCTCCACAGTCAACTCTTCAGGGTCCCCCCTACCCCCTTGGAAAGGATAAAACCCTAAGAAGCAAATGATTGTGAATAGGAATTCATTCACCATCCCCAAATTCAAAAAGACAGTCTTTGTGGAAACGAGGAAGTCAGGGTGACATGCTTGACAGTCTTCTTTGCAGCCTTAGGGAGACTGACTGTGTTAGATTCACATTTGATGTATGTCCAGACTGCCTTGAGGAAAAAAATTCTGATAAATGTATCAGTGAATGTCTAAAATTCTCGCACAATGTGGAGCTTCAAGAAAGATGCCATTTAAAAAAAAAAGAAAGACCGAATGGTATCTTGCCCCACTGTTTGTAAAACCATCTTTCTAAGCCAAAAAATAAAAGAAAATCCTTGTATATTTTGTTCTTTTCCACCCTTCAAGCTCTTAGGTTTTATTTGCCTTGGGTTTGGAGAGCGAGTAGAAATCAACACAGCTGTTTATGCTTAGTGGCTTCGAATGATCTCAGGGCGCAAAAGATCCTCACGGGTGTCTCTGCATTGTTGACAGTTTTTAGACCAGCTTTCACTCAGCCAAGGGGTAGTGTGAACTAGAATTCCTTTTTACATGTGCCCAGCAGGGTTCGTTTCAGGCATACAGGGGCCTACTTTCTTCTCCATCCTCTCTCTTTCTGCAAAATGAGGACTGTCTTCAGGCTAGCGTCGTGGCTAATAGAGACAGCTTGGTAGGTCAGTCAGAAAAGGATGGATTTCCTAGTCCCTCTGCTGGGGGGCGGTCTTGGCACTTCTGCAGAGGAGGATTCTATTAGGAGCTGCTTCCCTGGAAGGAAGGGAAAACAGGAAGGGTCTCTGGAGTAACTGTTCCTGGCTGTCTTAGAAGGAGGGAACCCTGCTTGTTAGTGACTTTCTTATCTACAGTCATCCCTCAGCAAATGTGAGGGATTGGTTCCAGGACCCCCTCGGATACCAAAATCTGTGGGATGCTCAAGGCCATTATATAAAATGGCATAGTATTTGCATATAACCTACATACACCCTCCTTCCGTACACTTTAAGCCATCTCTTGGTTACTTATAATACCTAATACAATGTAAATACTATGTAAATAGTTGCTAGGGCATGGCAAATTCAAGTTCTGCTTTTTGGAACTTTCTGGATTTTTTTTTTTTTCCCATCTGCTGTTGGTTGTATCTGTGGACCTGGAACCCACGGATACAGATGGCCAACTGTATATAGATATTATATATGTATATATATATATATAACTAAACTGGATTTAACTGAACTGGATTTTAGTTTAACTAAAACTGGATTTTAATCTTTTATAGCTAACAAAGCTTTTGTCTGTTTGTTTGGGAGAGGACTCATCTCTCCTGCCTGAAAAGGTGGAGGGCAGAGATGGATATAAGCTAGCTAACTTCTATATCACCAGCATTTGGCACAGGGCTTTGTTCACTATGGGGCGTAATGAGTGTTCCTTGAATAAATAAAAGTTTAAAACAAGTAAAGATACTTATTTGAAAAATGCAGCAAAATTGCATGGAAAAGTAAGTTGAAATCAACCATAAACCCAACCCTTTAAAACAGTGATAGAAAAATAAGAAGGAATTACCAGTCCCCTGACTTGCTCCTCCGAAATAACCGCTATTAGTAGTGTGATGTGATTCCTTCCTTCTCCTTCTCTTTATAAACGTATTTATTTATATATATGTAAACACACATAAACATATTAGCAAGTTTTAACAGTAGCCAAACATGTATGTAAATAATAACATAAATACCCCCACGACAAATACTTTTTTTTTAAATAAATTTATTTATTTTTGGCTGCATTGGGTCTTCTTTGTTGTGCACGGGCTTTCTCTACTTGCAGCCAGCAGGGGGCTACTCTTCGTTGCGGTGCCCGGGCTTCTCATTGCCGTGGCTTCTCTTGTTGCGGAGCACAGGCTCTAGGCACGCAGGCTTCAGTAGTTGTGGCACGTGGTCTCAGTAGTTGTGGTGCACAGGCTTAGTTGCTCCGTGGCACGTGGGATCTTCCCGGACCAGGGCTCGAACCCATTTCCCTCGCATTGGCAGGCGGATTCTCAACCACTGCTCCACCAGGGAAGTCCCGACAAATACATTTCAAATAAAGGAAAAAGAACCACAAAGTACATACCAAAGTTCTACATGATTATTTTTGTTATCCATTGTTGAGATTTTTCATGCCAGCACACCTTTTCTGAGCACAGACCTTCATGAGTTAACTGCTCCAGGCCCTCCTCAGAGAGCCCTGAACCCTGGGCACCATGCACCTCTCTCAGGGCCAGGAGCCCCTCTGCTAGCAGATGCTCACCAGGCGCTGTGCCTGGGGCAGAGTCAGAGGGTAGGCAGGAAGGCTCACAGGAGGAAAGCAGTAACCCAAAGAGGAAATGGGTGGAGGGAGCTTGGAGCATCCTGGCTCCTTGCCTGGGGGCCCGCACTGACCAGAGGTCAGGCTGCTTGATGCCGTCTGCATGGCTGACTCCCAGGCAGCATTTGGGCAATTACCCAGCTGCCTTTGGGCTGCACAGGCAGCTCGACTGGCTGAGTGTGTCTCTCAAAAAGAAGATCTTGCACAGAAAGTAATAGAAGGCCTGGGTTTTTCCAGATTGTCCGTTCACATTGATTAAAATTGTCCAGGTTCTTGCCTCTTCATCCCCCACTCTAAAGTGTTGAGGGAGCAAAGTCTTTGTAGCATTTCTTAAGGCGGCACTTTTCAATTTGCCTGCAGCCGGGAGCTTTATTAACAGACAAATGCTTGGACCCCATCCCCAGAGTCTGATTTAATTGGTCCAGGGTGGGGCCCGGGCAACCCTGTGTTTTCAGTTCCACAGGTGACTCTGATGGACAGCCAAGGCTGTGAAGCCAAGTGTGAGAACTGATTCAGAGTCCATGAGTGCTTGTTTAAAATGCAGACACGCAGATTCAGAATTCTAGGTCTGTTGGGGATGTGCGGTTAGGGTTTTGATCCTTTAAGCCCCAGTTATTCTTAGGCTTCTATTGGAGTGTTAGTTCTACTATTTGTCATTTATTTCCCTGTTTGCTTGCCCTGTTCTCTCAGTTTTTCAGTTGTGGAAAAGGGCAACCCTCAGGCTGGAAACAACAGTTCCATCATTCTTTGAACCTTGAGAGCAGGGAATGAGCACTTATTCTTATTTGCTCCCCGTCATAATGCCCAAAGCCTGGCACATAGTTGGCTCTCAGTTTATTCACTGAGTTAATGATTGAGCCACACCATATCAGATAAACCAGTGGTTTACCATATATCTGTTTGACATTTAGTCAGGGCTATTGCCTCAAACACCTGTAAACACACACACGCGCACACACATTCACACATACTCCTTACACTCCAGTCCTGCAGGTAGAAGAAGCCACTGTCTTCAGCTCTCAAAAAACAACCCAGAGATTACCATTGGGCATACTGATCTGCACACATCCATCTGGAAAAAGGTAGATTAGAAGCAAGTGGAGGGGGAGGGGGGGTGAGCAGACTTTCTAAATAGCTGTTCTAAGGTTCTTACCCCAGTTTCTCTGCAGTCTGAGATGGGTGGGCTCTCATTTCAGCCACTACCAAAAGGTGAGCATTTGTGCCAGTGCTGAGATAGGTGTCATAAGTTGCCAACCCATGCCATAAAAAATTAAGGAAAAGTGCATTTTTGAAAATAAGCTAGTCTGATTTTTTTTTACTCTCAAATAAATTCAAGAATGTTTGCTTTTTATATTATTCTAGAGACTTGCAACATGTCCCTTCATCATTTATAGTAGGGGTCTCCAAGAGTCTGTTGATTCTTTCCCCAGATTCCTGCATTTTTTTGTGTGTGGTAGGCTGGGGTTTAGATGTTTCAGGCTCTCTTAGGACTGTCTTCTTGGGAGGTCAGGCGCAGCCAGGGGTCTTTAAGTCAGATAAAGGATGGGTTGATGGGGCTGGTCACTTGCAGGTCAGCTCCGAAGCCCAATTTACACTCAACTAATCACCAGTGGCTGATGTATAGGATCAGAAAGCAGTACAGCTGGCACATCCTGACCTGAGGATGGTTCTTACAGCCAGAGAATTGCCGAACTCTTTGGATGATGATTCAGTGGTCCTGGGAGCTTTGGTAATATGTTTCAAATTGGGAGATTTTGGAAGTTTAGAGTCCAAAAGAGAAAAAGAGAGAAGGGTTGTCAAAGTTGGGATTTAAAATAGTGGGCTGGGACTTCCCTGGTGGCGCAGTAGTTAAGAATCCGCCTGCCAATGCAGGGGACACAGGTTCGAGCCCTGGTCCGGTAAGATCCCACATGCCGTGGAGCAACTAAGCCCATGCGCCACAACTACTGAGCCTGCGCTCTGGAGCCAGCAAGCCACAACTACTGAGCTCACGTGCCACAACTACTGAAGCCTGTGTCCCTAGTGCCCGTGCTCCGCAACAAGAGAAGCCACCACAATGAGAAGCCCAAGCACCGCACCGAGGAGTAGCCCCCGCTCGCCGCAAAGCCCACATGTGGCAACGAAGACCCAAAGCAGCCAAAAATAATAAATAAATAAATAAATTTTAAAGAATTAAAATAAAATAAAATAGTGGGCTATCATGTTAGTGGGCTAACAGTGCATATCATTTTTAAAAAAATAACATTAAAAAAAAACCTGGATAGTGTGTTCTTTCCAAAGCAGTTTGCCATACGCTGAACCAGTGTCTTCTTTAGCTGCCAATGCTTGCCAGACTTATTGATTTAAAATGACTTCATTCATGTTAACACAGCATCTATGTGGAAGGAGTAACTTTATAGGACATTTTTATAATTTGAGATGATCTTATTTAAGGAGGAATCTTGCAATTATCTCTTTTGCCTCAGGGAAAATATAGCTTTTTTTTACCCCTTTGTCTGGTTATAATGACAAATTATTTTGCTTTAAAGAAGGAAAATGAGGGAAAGACAGGAAAGATATAAAGGGAGATGAAAAATGTTCCAGGAAAGAGCAAATAAAATTGTTAAAGGGATGCAGAGGCCAGGAAAGAAATTTGGAAGTAGACTAAAAGATTCACTCCTTTTCCATCAAGAAAGATGAGAAGTTATAAGACTTTAGTTAAATAAATCACATAAGGTTAAGGTGACCTGTCATGTGTTTACCAAATCCTAGAGTATTAGGAAGAGGTACTTTTCAAAAAAGAATGCTTTGTTTTTCATATTAGTACATATTTGAGGGTCTCAGAATCCAAAAAAATGACCTTGGTACAAATATGATTTAAATGGGAGATCCAAGATGGCAAATACATAGCATGTATGTCACTAGGTCTCTTTCTGTACCCATGACAGACATTATTAATTGATCAGGCTGCTGTTTCCAACTTAACTAGATACATGCACCCTTGGAATTCTTTTCAGCACAGTGTGACAGAAAGTCAGTTAGCTAGAGGTGGCCCTTGAGATGAACCCATTTTGCTACCTATGGATTAGCCTTACTACTCAAAGTGTGAGCTCCAGACCACCAGCATGGGTGTCATGTGGGAGCTTATTCTGAAACCAGAATCTCAGCCCCATTCTAGACCTACTGAATCAGAATCTGTATTTTAGCAAGATACATAATTCTTATGTATATTAAGGTTTAAGTGGCCCTGGAGGAGCACTGAATGCATGATATATTCATTAGGGTTGAAGTTCTGAAACTTCAGAGTGCATCAGAATCACTGGGTTAAACACTTGGTAAACCTAGACTGTTGGGCCCCAGCTCCAGAACTTTTGGTTTAGAAGATCTAGGGTGGGGCTTATCAAACAAGCTTCCAGGTGTTGATGCTGCTGGTGGTGGTCTGGGGACCACACTTTGAGAAAAACTGCATTAAGGCCATGGAAATACTTTGGAATATCTCCATGACCTTTAAAGTCAAAGACTGCAGTATATTTGCATAACTCTTGCTACATCTGGCAGAACCAGAATTCTGAATAGGAGAGTCCCAAGGTTTAATACAGCATAACATCTTTTATGACCTTATGTACCTGGATCTAAAAGGCTCTCCCCCTGGTTAATTGCTGCTGGCACCATTTACTCATCCATTTGATGACAATCCGGGTAGCTATTCTGTCCACAGCATTATACTCAATGCTGAGAGAATCTAATGAAGGTTAAAAATGCAGTTCCTAATTTCAAGAGGCCTTCTCTTTAAGAAGAAAATAAACATGAAACGATAAATAACAAGGTGGCATCAGACGGTAAAGGGCTGAGTGCTAAGTAAGTGGCACGGGCCACGTGTGCTTTAATTTCAGAGGGAGGAATACTTGAAATGGTATACAAGACTGTGTGCATTTCAGTCTCGCTAGAGTAGAAAGTTGATGCATAGAATGGGTGGAGATAAGATAGGAAAGGGAGCAGGCCAGGGTAAGAGGCCTTCTTATTTCTTAATACTGCTTTGAGAGATTGTTTTAAAACTTTATTTCCTGCGATCTGGATAATGACAAATCAATGCTATCGGCATTGAAAATCAGGCTATAGGGTGGGCATACTGTGAAAACCTGTATCTCAGAGCCAGAGAAGAGAAACAGCTTATAAACAGAGATGACTGGGGGTGGGGGTTGGGGGGGGGTGTTGCGAGAAGCAGTAATTTAATAATAGGGATAATAATACCCAACTTACTGGTCTCTCACATAGCTAAGTACCTGTGCTAAATGACTGTAATGAACGATCTCATTTAACCAAACAACAGTATATTATATATATGTAGTCAAACCCCTTCCTTACTCCCAGTGAGAACCGAAGCTTTGTCAGAGAACTTGCCCGATTTAAATCCAGGTAGCTCTACAGGGGTGGGGGCTTCTCATCAATGAGGGGTCTGGCCTGCCTGTGTCATCTCTTCCAACTCTCAGCGAGGAACCCATAGAGCACCTGGGACAGGAGAGAAGTCCTCAGGCGAATTAAAGTCGAGGAACCTGTAGGGCCAGTGCGTCCGAGGCGCGGACAGGGAGGGGCTCCTACATGAAGCGCAGCAAAATTTAGCCCGAGCCCGCCGGGGTCACGGAGCTTCTCCTGGCTTCCTCTGGCCAGTCTGTGGTAGGTTGCAAGGAGGAACCGTCTTGGGGCGGGAGGCTTCGCGGGCTATTGTATGTGCCTATAAATACTTCAAATAGTTAAGTGAAATGTGCAGCCTTTGAAAGCTGGAGAGGAAGCTATTCGGAGGCCCCCCAGCCCGCCTGGAAGAGCTGGCAGAAAAGAGAAGAAATGGCTGGCGCGTCCTTAACGCGGGAGACGAGGAACGGCCCTGCCCAGACCAGATGGGGGGCCGCGGGGCTGCAGGCGCGACTCCGGAAGCCTCAGACCGTTAAGGTGACCAGAACAATTTGAAAAAGGAAACAAACTTCCCCGGAGCCTTTCCCGCGGGGCCCCGAGGCGGGCGCTTGCGTTCGAAAGGGCATTTTTCAAAAGGTTTCAGGGACGCGGGGGTGTCAGCCCGCGGGGGAGCGCGAAGCCCGAGCAGCGCTGCAGAGCGGCCACCAGCTGGCTTTGTACTTGCGGCCAAGCGCGGCCCCAGAGTTTCGGCGGCGGCCCGGGAGTTGAGGCCACGCCCCCCTTGGCAGTGAGAGCCGCGGCTGCAGATTGGCCCGCCACGGACCAATCGGCGCGCCGGGGCGGCCCGGGCTGTCAGCGCGCGCCGCAGCCGCGCGGGTAGCAGCCTGTCCTCCCCTGCGCGGAGCCCCGCAGCCAGCGCAGCCTTCCCGGGAAGCGCGGCGGCCGCTCGCGAGCGCTGCGCTGCCCTGCCCAGCCCGCCAGCCGCGCGTCCCGGTGCCCGCGCCCCACGGCCACAGCCTTGCTGTGCTATAGCGCACGGAGCATGTGCAGACCCGCAGGCGCCGAGGTGCTATCTGTCCGGCGGGCTTCTGGGCAGTGGTGACTGTCACGCGTAGAGAGACCTTTCGGGAGCTCTCGCCGCGCCTCTGCGTAGCGGGTGACACTGCGGTGCTCGCGATCAGGGCGGCAGCTGCCTCTCGGTGAAGACGTCTTGGGCTCCGTGCGCCCTCCCTCTCGCCCCTATCGTTCTTTCCCTTCCCCAGCTGCTCGCTCCTTAGCTCGCCCGCTCACACCCGCAGCCTCCCGGAGCGGGAGGCGTGGGTCCCCGCCGCTTCTCTTCCAAAGGGGCCTCCTCACTTCGGAGATGCAGTGACAAGTTAATATGGGCGTCCAAGCCTCGAGTTCCCAGGAGGAGAATCACAAGAGGCAACAGCTCCTGAGCACCCGGAGCCCTTGAACAGGCCGCCCAGGAGGGGCGTGAAACCCGGCTGCAGCATCCGTCCAGGTGGGACCAGCTGAGCGCCGCGACCAAGGCGAGCTCGCCGGATTGCTCCGAGATCCCCGACCCGGGGATATTTTTTTCTTTCCCTCGGCTGGTGGTGGGCGCCTCTCGGGCCGAAGCCCGGCGCCTGCTCTGCTGCCCGCGCTGCCTTTAGCGGTCGCCTCCGCCGCCGCTGCCAGGGACGTGCTGGGAAAGCCGAAGCCCCGGGAGAAGATGCCGGCCATCCTGGTCGCCTCCAAAATGAAGTCGGGACTGCCCAAACCCGTGCACAGCGCCGCGCCCATCCTGCACGTGCCCCCAGCCCGTGCGGGCCCCCAGCCCTGCTACCTCAAGTTAGGAAGCAAGGTGGAGGTGAGCAAGACCGCCTACCCTAGCCAGATCCCCCTGAAATCGCAGGGGCTGCAGGAGCCGGCGGGGGAGGGGCTCCCGCTGCGGATGAGCGGCTCGGTGGAAAACGGGTTCGATACCCAGGTGAGAGGTGCTGTGTGCCGGGGCACTGTTCTGGGAGAAGGGTGAATACTTGGGGGGGGGGGTGTTGGCATGGCCGCATAGGGGACAGGGCTACCCTGTGGGCTGAGAAGGGAACCGTCCCACTTAGGCCGGCAGATTGGGGGTTGCGCGCGGAGAGTGGGCCGGCCAGTGGGTGTGGCCGGGTGACCGAGGTTTGCCTTAAGGAGCTCTGTGAGACCGGGGTGCGGGCACGTCTGCGGCTTCCTTCTGGCGGGCACGGTCAGGGTGTTCTCAAAACTGTGCCGCACTGGAAATGTCAGGTTCTGCATGTTGAGAGCTTGGCCCCAAGAAGGCAGTGTCTGCTGCAGCGTCTGTCTGTCTGTGTGTCGGTTCAGCAGAGATTCTGTCCCTGCCAAGGAATGGTCCGAGGCCTCGTTGGGCTCCACGCCCTCTGGCCTGGCTGAAAGATCCAGGGAAAGGGGTCTGGGGGTGGCAGTGTACCTGCTCCCCTCGTCTTGAAGATGCCTGCCCCTGCCCCATCCTTTGGGTTGACAGGATTCCAGGCACGGTGCTGGGACTGCAGTAGAAGTGCTCCGTGCACCAGCGGAGGCAGGCAGCTGGAGACTCCCAGCGTCTCGGCTGGCTGTTGCGGTGGGCGGGGGTGCCTGCCTCAGAATGGCTGCCCGAAGCTAAGCCCCTCCTTCCTGGGTAGCAGATCCTGATGCCGGTAGCCCGGGTGACTGGGGCTGGGGTGGGGGGATGACTTGAAAAGAATTGATGACTTCTACCTTTCCAGACAGAGCCCGCATCACCCAATTCGGCTGGGTGACGGGCCCTAGCCATGCAATCTCTTTTAAGGAAATCAGCAAGGGCCAATCAGGTTCTCCTGGCCTCCTGCCCTCTCTGCTGCTTTTTTTTCTTTTTTCCTCTTCTGGTAGGAGGGAGCAGGGGCGTGCTGTATTTTCTTGGCAGTTAGTCAGCAGGGACTTTTGGGGACAGGCAGACCTGACGGATGTGACTGTCCCGGTCAGGAGAGGCGGGAAGCCAGCGGGGGAGGTAGTTTGGGGCTGGTGTCAGGGAAGTGGCAACAGACCAGCTGACCTTTTTGGCACTTATTCTCTGCTGACACTGTCTCCACCTTCTCCTGGAGATTTCTCTGATCAGAGGCTAGAACTCAACACATTCCTAGCCTTTCTGATGGAGGAACTGGAGCTGGAAGCTAATTGTAAGCAGACTTTTGGAACTCTGGGTTGGAGAAGGCCCTCAAAGCAGATTAAGCTCCCACACCAGGCTGATAAGCATGCCCCTTGCTGCTGCACTTGCTAAACATGTTTGGAAGCTGACAGGTTTGAGTGATGGTGTGTGGGAGAAAGATTTCCCCCAATGCTCCCAGGGCCTGTCTCTGCCAGGGTTTTGTGCTCTGCGCTCTTTTTCTGCCTTCGGCACAGGTTTGTACGTGGGCTCTGAAATGGGAATGAGCTTGGGGGTGCAACCTTGTGAGGGTTTCCCCTCCATCCTTGGAGACGGGGCTGATGAGGTGTGGTGGGTGGTATGCAGGAGGCCAGAGCAGTGACTCCGGGATGTGACACACAGCCTCCAGCCTGATGAGGAGGACCCAAGGAATGAGGGGGAAAGTGGACACTGGGATCGTTGCTACCCAGGCAACTGTTCTACTGTTGCCCATTTGACCCTTCATTTAACAAACACTGTCGGTGGACTTGCCACGGGCAGGCTCTGGAAAGGTGATTCATCCCTCTTTTTCCTGAAAAAATGATCTCCAGCTGCTGCCGGAGGAGCTGGTGTGGTCCAGCTCCCTCGAGGCTTTTCTTCTCTCCCTCGCCCTTGGCCCACAGTCCCCTGGCTGCCCCCACGCCACCTGCCTTGCCCTCAGTGGGACCTTGTGTACTGACCATGTGGATGGTTTGGATGGATTGCTGAGGAAATTGGCCACTTCCCAGTGGGCTATCCTGTTTTTTACCAGCCTGCCCTTTCTTTATTCGTGGCCGAGCTTCCTGGAGGCTCTTCTCTGTGGCAGGTACAGATCCTTTGTCTCACTGCCTCACCCTGGCATCCAAGTGACATTGGCGAAAGGGGTTTTCCTGTCTTTGGACAAGGCTTCCTCCCCCTTTGCCTGACACGGTGTCCATTCACCATCCAGGAAAGCCTCTCCATACGGCTCAAGGACTGTGTCAGACTTGACACATCTGGTAGTCCTGGACTCAAAACCTGGTATTTATCACTAGAAGATACTCAGGAGATGATGAGTTAAATGGCAAATGATATCTTGGGGCATCTGACTCCCCTTTTATTCAGGGGGCTTTGGGGAGAAGGCTGGGTTGTGCAGTGGTCAGTAGCACAGGCTTTAAAGTCAGGTGGATATCCCTGGTATCCTGTCTCCACCATGTACTAGCTGGTGACCTAGTCCATTAACCTCTCTGGGCCTCACTGTTCCCATCTGTAAAAATGGGCGTTAAACAACCACACAAATTATGAGGATTAAGAAAAAGAACATATGTAAAGTGTCATATATACATATGTTTATATATAAACATATATATCATATAGACATATGTATAGACATATATAAGTAACATGTGTAAAGCCCAGTGTCAGGCAAATAGGAAACACTCAATAAAATGAGCTATTCGTATTGCTAAACCAAGAGATGGGGCATTGTTGAACGTAGATCTAATAGCCTCTCAGTGAGAAAAGGCATAGCTTATTCTGTCAAGCCCTTGAGAAGGTATCATTCAGTTCGCAAGGATTTACAGAGCATCTGTCACATGCCTAATACAGTACCAGCCATGGTGGGAAGATGAGAGAAGTGCCTGATGTGCCAGGCTCTTTACATACGATCTCATTTCATTCCCACAGTAACACTTAAAGCATATATAACATTTTCTATGACAGTAATTTCCTATAACATCTTCTTTAACGACAATAATATAATAATGGCGAGTCATCACATAACACTTCCTATGTGCCAGGAATTGTTCTAAAAGACCTCATTTGATTCTTACAACAATCCAATGAGGCAAGTGTTATTATTCTCATTTTACACATGAGGAAACTGAGGCAAGGACCGGGTTAGTAACCCCGTGAGTAGCAGGAGTAGAATTAGGACTCGGACAATCTGTCTCTCGACTCCATGTCCTAAACCAGCATGCTGTAGAGAGAGAATCATAGGGACTTGCCAGTTACTCGCAGGCCCTGATTTCTAAGACCACTGCTCTAGCCATTGAGCGGGAAGAGTAAGCAGGACTTAGCAAAAGGTAGAATAACTTGCTCCAGGTCATCCTGCTCCAGGGTGGCGAGTGGGGGGCCCAGCTCAGGTTGGTCTGGCTTCCAGGCTGGGGGTCTTCCCCTCTTCACAGCTGCCTTCCTCCTGGATGCTCTGGCGGAGGTACAGGGTGATAAGACACAGCCTGGGCCTTGGAGATCTTATAGTCTAGTTGGGAGGCATGACTTGATGTACCAAGGGCATCAGGCACAACACGAAGAGGGCTGAGAGGTATGCTTGGGGCTGAAAGGAAGGAAAAGGCCACCATGGCTAGAGAAGTCCTGAGGGCCTCACGGGGGAGGCAGGAGATGGCGGGCTCCAGAGATGGGCAGGAATGGCTGGCTGGGGAGGAGAGGGGGTGATACGAGCACGCCAGGGAAGGAGGAGGAGCAGGGCCACGCAGTGGTGCAGAGCAGGAGTGGGTGTCGCCACCGGCAAGCCGCACCTTCGCCTAACAGGTGATTGCTTCGTATCTGGTGTCTTCGTTTTGAAAGGTAATCATGAGCAAAGAACAAAGGCTTCTTGCAGTTGAGGGATTGGATTTGCGTGCTGCCTTCGTGGTCCGTAGTAATCCTGAGCATGCAGGGTAGTTATGAGAAGGTGGAAGGATGGTGTCCATAAAAGACCTGTTTCATAACAGCCCCTTGGGAAATGACAGTGATTATTATTATTAGCTTAGGGTTCAGAATATCCAACATGGTAGTGATGCGGAAAGGACGTGGGTCTCGTGGCTTTTATTAGGCAGCGACTCTCTTTAGCCAGTGACAGCCTGTTCTCCCCCAAGCCTGCTGTCCATCGCCATCAAGTGTGAAAAGACCCGACGCAGCCAGCAGCTAGCTTTTAGGTGCAGCCCCACTGTCGACTTGCCAAACCCCTCACCTTGAATCTCTCCCACAAACCTACAGCTGGGGCTCGACCCCCAGAGAGAGGAACTGCTCTGCAGCCACACATCCCTCCCGAATTCCCCTCCTGGTGTTGGGATACCTGGGCCTTCCCCCAAGAATGAACATTTATAGCATCTGCTCTGTTAACATGGCGTATAAATTATGACCATGTGCAAAGAATTGTTTTAGAGATCTGCTCTGTGTTAGTTCAGAAACTCTGTCCGGCTGACCTTCAGATAAGGAATGCTTGTGAGCTATTTGAGGAGAGGTTTTCCTATTTTTAAGAAGCAGTTGCAGGGGAAAAAAATTATATATATAATATTTTGATATTTCCTGTTTTTAGGAGCCTGGGGTTCAACTTGCAACTCATTTCTTTAAAAAAGTAATTAGAAGTGATTGAAATCCTCTGTGGGTGTTTTAGATGTTTAAAAAGAAAGCGCAGGCGAGGCCCCTGGGAAGAGAGCGCAGCTCCAAGCTTGCAACCTGTTGCAACTTTGCCCCATTGTGTTTTGATTAGAATCCTTGCTCCATCATCAAAGTTGATTATGGATTTGATTAGTGCATTTTTCTGCTATTGTGTTATTCCCTTTCTTCTCTTCCTCGGTTCTTGGAGGGGGAATGTGTAGCATGGTTATCTGCCAACATGCAAGAATGTTTATAGTTCACGTATTATTCCTTATTCCATGGGTTAATTTTCTGAAGACACTTTAAGGGTGGGACTGGTGGCTAATTTAGGGTATCATTACGTGTGTATATATGTGTGTATAAATACATCTACTTCTGGATATGTGTATATATACATATATACACACACATATACAAATATATACACATGGAACAGCTTAAAGTAATGAGCACATGTAAGCACACACACATCAAAGGCCAGGCTGGGGGAATTACAGCCCAATTTCCAGCTTTCAGAATAGCTAGATTTGCTTCCCACTTCTCATACTCCCTTCCTCTGTGACCAAGATTGAAGCACCAAGCCTTGGTGTCCCATTTTATTGACTTATAAGACATAAGAGATGTGGCCTTGAAAGAGGTGTTTTAATTAGGCCTTAGTGAAGCTCCTGAAGCCAGTCTGAAAAAGCCAAACCACCCAGTGAGATTTTGGCTTAAGGTCAGAGACTCTTATTTCTTAGAATCAGTCTCATCAGCAGGGAAGGGAGTAGTTATGGGGCATCTGCTATGGGCCAGGTAGTAGTAGACTGCAGTGATTTCACATATATATATTATATATATATATATAAATGATTTTATGTATATATAAATTTTATATGTATATGAAATTTAATGTGAAGCACAAGAAACTGGGTAAAATGTAAAGTGGCCCATGCCTTTCACATGAGGAAGCTGAGACCAAGGGAAGTTATCACTTGGAGACAGTTTTAAATGGTAGATTACACTTAACTGAGAGACAGACCTGGGTTCAAATCCAGGCTTTGGGCAAGTTATTTAACATCTCTAAATGTGTCTTCATCTATGAAGCAGAAACGATGATGCTTATAGGTTGTCTGTGAAGATTCAGTGAGATAATACAGGTAGGTTGCTGAGCACAGAGCCTGGCATGCAATAAGCAAGGAATATGTGATATTGCCTATTTTTATTACCCAAGGTCAGAGCCAAGTTTGGAAACCAGATCTGCCTCAGTCCAAGCCTGTGTTCTTTCTACCCTACCTCTCTGCCTCTCAAGTGCATGGTTGATTACATGGAGGACAGATGGCTTGCACTGTGAAAGCAGAGAGCGTAGCGGGGCTTTGGTTAGATGAATGAGGGTCAGGGTCAAGAGTAAATTAATGTAGTCATATCCAGAGTTGTGAAATGAAACCTCCACATTTTGGTCCCAAACATGCCATCTCTATAGCACTAACCAAGCTGAGGGATCTGCTGCAAACCAAACTTATGGGAACCTCCTTTGTACACCCAGTCTGAGCTGGCACTGTCAAGGTGACTGAGTGGAGCTGGCCAATCTGACAGCACTGCCCAGGACCAAGAATGGAACAGTCCCATTGATTGGGCTTCTGAATGGTTTCTTATTGTTCTGAAGGCAGAAGGAAAGCCCTCTTCCCTTACTGCTGGCATGATTGTGGTGGGAGCTGAACCTTGTGATCAGCTTGGTCATTAAGGTGCCCCAAGGCATGGCCAGCTGCCCAATGGTGTTTTACTGATAGCCACGGGGCCACTTTCAATGGTGACTCTGTCTCTTGGTCACATTGTTCAAAGAGATGGACAATGTGTTCCTAGAATGTCTTGGGCAGAATGGTTCATGTGATTTTGGGAACAAAACTGGGTCAGGCTTTTGTGCTTCAGTCCACACAAGACACTAGTGAATGACACAAAAGTTTTCGCAGGAACCCCAAGTCGCCCACGCAGAACCTAAAGAATGACTCATGACTTAGTGCTCCATTTCCCAAGGAAAACAGACCCTCTTTTGTGTTTTGCAAACAGTAGCCCCACAGCCTCAGAATATTTTCTCTCTCCTTCTAAGTGAAACCTTAATACCTTTAGTGAATTTTGGTTTGCTCCAACCTCCCCTGTCTTGGTGGAAGAGAAGATAGGGTAGGAAAGGGGGCTTGGTCAAGATAATTATAAAGTTCTTTTGGAGCCTTTGAACAAAATCAGTTACGAAGAGTGTGACACCGGAAAAGTAATAATGGGCACTGACACTGACAGAGCATAGCCTCTTACCAGCATAATGCAGAGCACCAGGCATGCATCATTTCATTTAATCCTCCCAACATCCCGTTACGTAGAAGCTACTTCCTGAAGAGAATAGAAATGACAGCTCTGGGAATCAGCAACTTTGGTTCTAATTTTGTCTCTTTAGATGCTTTGCTGCATGACCTTCAATAAGTTACATTGTCTTTTGAGCTTCAGTTGCCTAATCTATAAAATGAGTAGGATGATACTTGCTCTACATTTTTTGAAGAGTTGTTGTAAAGCTTAATAGAGGTAATTATTATGAATGAGACTCTGGTTTAAACATCTTACACCATAAATACGCTTTAAGGAAACCAAGGGTAAGAGAGGTTAAGCTACTTTTCCAACTAGCACAGCTGGTTAAGTGGTAGACTCAGGATTTGAACCCTTATCTGTTTGACCTCAAAGTCAAGGTTCTTAAATAGCAAGTGTGAAAGCACTTTTTAAAAAATATCTGAAATGGCATTGTTAATACGGAATCAAAGTAAATTGCTGTAAAATTTCCTTTGGTATGGTATATATGACATCTGGCTCCTCCCCTGTGCCCCAGAGTTTAGAAATATTGAATATATTCATTCAATATTAAATAAACATTAGCTGCTTCATCATATCAGTTAACCTCTCTGGGATTTGTAAAATTCTAAGTGTTCTGATGCCACAAGGTCCACTAAGGCGTTATCACTATGTAACTGGCAGGGCTGGTTCTGGACAGAGGAAGGGAAAAATGGGGAATTTGATCATTTGTTGGCACGCAGAAGCAATCAGATAAATTCAGATTATGGGTCATCTTTAAGACAACAGGCCTGGGATCTTCAAAACTGATAATGTCATGAAAAACAAAAAAATTTAAAAGGTAGATGGAGAACTAAACTATTCTAGAAAAGGAGACTAAAGAGCTATGACAACAAAATCCAATGAGAGATCCTTGACAAGCAAAACCATTAATGGTAGAAAGGTCGTTTTGGAGACAATGGGAGATATTTGAATACAGATTGTATGTTAGATAGTATTACTCCATCAATGTTAATGGTTTGGGGATAATGTAAGAAAATGTCCATTTTCTTGGGAGTTACATGCTGATATATTTAGAGGTGAAGTATCTTGATGTCAGCAACTAACTCCCAAATGGTTTAGAAAAAAAAAAAAAGTGAGTATATCTGTAGATAGAAGGAGAAAGAAAATGTTGTAAAATGTTAACAACTGGTGAATCTAGGTGAAGATATATGTGCGAGTCTTTCAACTTTTCTGCGTTTGAACTTTTTCAAAATGTTGGGAAGCAAAACAAAGCCTTGGCTAAAGAGCATACATTAGCAATCCCCTTGACATCTGTGGTGTATCCATGAGAACATATATGAGGTAGGAGTGTGTGTCAAGTAGGAGTGTGTGTGTGTGTGTGTACTCACTCACAGTAAATAGCCTGGCCAAGTTTGTTTCACTGGGTTTAGGATCTGGACTCCTTATCTCCTTTCTGGTGTAGTGTGAGAATCTTGGCTTAATTCCTCTTCTTTTATGAGAAGGGTTGCTGAAATTTTATGGAAATCATAAGATCCAGGTTGATTTGATAATCTCTTATAAAAATCTAAGATGTTTCCAAGGTTGAAAGTATAAAAGAGATTTTTTTAATGAGGAAATTTTTTAAAATATGAAAATACCTGGTTGAATTTTACTCATCTAGGCATGAAGCAGGCAAGGAGTATGAGTGGAAGCAAGCTCCTTTGTCTGCTTTAACCTCTTCCTCTCCTCACTACTTAGAACTCCTTTGCTTGGCTAAACCCGTCCCATCCTTCACCCATTCAAGTTCAGGCTTAGTGCCACCTCGTCCAGGAAGCCCTGTGCCACCACCACAGTCCGGATGCAGTATCTGTCCTGTGTTCTCCCATAGCCTGCTCTGAGCCCCCATCGCTTGGACTATGGTTGCTTATTTAGCTGGACCATGGCTTCCGTGAGGTTAGGGATGTGTCTCTCATGATCTCTGCTGGTACAGCATCAACACATAGTAGGTTCTTAGTTCCTATTTGCAGAAGCAAAGAAGGATGGGAGGGCGAAGATAAAAGAAAGAGTTGAAAAACAGGATTGAATGGATATTGAGCACCAGCTGTGTTCCTGAAGCTGCGGCTAAGCCATATGGCTTCTGCAGAACTCCCTCTTGGCATGTGAGCTGAGATGATCCCATGATGGTGGGTGGCCAAGTGAGGCCAGTGTCAAAGCTTTCCAACGCCAGGTCTTGGGAAAACTCACCTGGTTGGGTAGCAGGAGGAGGCAGATTCTTTACACAAGGCTGTTTACAGCATCCAAGCTGGCTGGCTGCTCCACTGGAGGAAGGTCTGTCCAGCTGTGATCATGGCGGTACAGTAGACGGGGAGGGTTGGATGGGCTTCGGAGGGCTTTGGCAGATTCCACCCCCACCAATAACTTTGGAAGGGGGACCTGAGAAGGGTTCTGAAGGATTTTAGTAGGTTAAGAAAAGAGGATAGGACAAGCCTTCCAGGAATAATGATTTCAGCAACCACTTATGTGCCATTTCCATACGAAATCTCACTTAATCCTCACACTAACTTTCTGAGCCCATGTTATTCACTTTGTCTTATCAGTAAGGAGAAAAGCGAGGAGTCAGTGGGCAGAGGCCTGGGAAGGGTCATGGAACTTTTACAGGTCACACAGCTGGTGTGAACAGTGGCAGGATTCCAACCTGGTGTTTCTGAGTCCAAAATCTGTGCTCTTAACCGCTGCCTTCTTCTGCCAGGAGTTGGAAGAGGCCTGAATCCCATACTGGGGTGCTGCTTTAGAAAACCAAACCTCCAAACCCTCTTCTCCTTGGAGCCCGCTCTCCATTTCCCTGGCCTTGGCCTCCTCACTGTCTCCTTCTTGTCAGGGCCTCCTGTGCCTGTCCCAGCCTATTGCCAGAGGCTCTGCATTTACAGAATGAGGAGGCCCGTTGGCTTTTGCTCACATCTTGCTGCAATCTGGGCATGGTCTCCTCTGGCTGCTGCGGCTGCTGTCCCCCAGGTCACCCCTGTGCTGGTGGGCTGGGCAGGGCCATGTGCCTGACAGCTGGCAGGACCTCTTTCCTGTACTCCTGCTGCAGCTCTACAGACAGACCCCATTTCATACTGGTTTGCTTTGATTCTTTTCAGACCTGAGAGTGACGCATGTTGACGTCAAAAAATGTGGGTCACGAGCATCCTGGAGCTGTCAGACCTTCCAGTGTGTGAACTTTGCTTGTTAACTGTCTCTGGACAGAGGAAGGCAAGCGCTGGAGGGAAAAGTACCATTTGGGTGACAAAACCAGATTTAGAAGAATCAGGCTTACTTGGATGTCTGCTCAGTGATCTGTGCCTCTATGGACTAGATATTTGGGATGTCTGAGACAGTGTAGACCTTGGAGGCCATCTATTCCCAAAGCTCCATTGTGCAGATGGGGAAACATAGCCCAGAGGGGGGCGTGACTTGCCCATGGTCACCCAGCTTTGAGGGCAGAGCAAAAACTGGGATCCAGGCCCCCTGACTCCTGGCCCCCAGTGTTCTTTCCACCTCACTCATGGCGATCAGATGTTCTGTTCTGAAGTGCCTGATGTTTTAAAGAATTAGGGCCAGCCCTAAGCTATGTTCTTTTCCCCTCCATCTACTAAGTAGTTAAGTATTGTTTTAAAAAAAAATTTATTGAAGTATAGTTGATTTACAATGTTGTGTTAATTTCTGCTGTAGAGCAAAGTGATCCAGTTATACATATATATACATTCTTTTTCATATTCTTTTCCATTATGGTTTATCACAAGATATTGAATATAGTTCCTTGTGCTATACAATAGGACCTTGTTGTTTATCCATTCTGTATACAATCATTTGTATCTGCAAATCCCAAACTCCCAATCCATCCATCCCCAAACCCTGTCCCGCTTGGCAACCACAAGTCTGTTCTCCTAATTCTTTCATATTTGAAAGCTTTTGCATTTGGCTTAGTGGATCAGAAAACCAGGCCCTCTTTGGGGATCATATAATTGGGGCAACAGACCACCATTCAACACCTCCCATGGGCCACTCTCCATACATCATCTCATTTAAGCTTCACCACAATGTGATAAGGCTTGTGGCATTTCATCAGTTTCATGTATGAGGTGCAAAGGAGGTCGGTAACTTGACCGAGATCACACGGAGTCAGTGTTGGAGCTCTCTAATTTCACATCTGTGCTTTTTCTACCAAACACCTTAGAGCCCCACCCCCAGGCTGGAAGTCAGAGAGACCTAGGTTAAGATCCTACCTCCCCATTTATTTACTGGACATCTAACTTCCCCAGTGCTGGTGTAGGGCCTGGGACACTGTAGGCCCTCAATAAATAGTTGTTGAACTGCAGCTTGGACGAGTCAGTCCTACCAAGCCTCCGCTGCTTGAGGGAAAGTGTAGCATTTCAGTGGGTCATGCAGATCAAAGCAATAGTGTATATAAAAATGCCTGGCATGGGGTAGATAAGATCACTTATTTACTGAGCACTTACTATGTGCTGGGTGTTCTTCTAAGCATTTTATATGGATTTACCCATTTAATCATCATAAAAGCAATAACCTCTGAGGTAAGCACTTTTGTTATTCTCTCCATTTTACAGGTGAACCAAGGCAGGTAGACCATAAGCAACTTGCCCAAGGTCACCCACCTATAAATGGAGGAACCAGGCCTGAAACTCAGCAGTGCTGGCAGAGCATGCATCCTTACCCACCGTGTGGTCTTCCCTCTGTGCTGCTCCTAGCTACACCCAAATCTAGTTGAGGGTGGGGAAGAGAGATGAGGGCACAGAGATGGAAAACAACTTGTTTAAGGTTCTTTAGCTTGAGAGGTAGTAAAACCCAAGTAAGATTTGCCTTCCTAAAGTAGCCTGGGGCTCTGTTCTTTAAAAGGTGCTGCCTCTCTATTGGGAAAGGACAAACTATTTAGTCCTGGGAAGCACTCCCAAATGGGAGATGGTCACTAAGAATCAGTGACTCCCAATTTGCCTGGGGGAACTGTGTGGTTTTCCCCTTGGGTCCCTGCTTCTCATCATTTGGAATCATTTCTTCTCTGGATTGCAGAGCAGAACCAATATAAATTTGACCTAGTCCCTAGAAATGTTTACCTGGCTAAAAATATGCCGGCTTTGATATATTTTTAGCCAAATTTAGATGTGAAGTATATGCATTGCCCACACCCATGTATTAGGCATGAACTGTTGGTACATTTTGTAACAGGAAACTGCTGGTTTTCCATTCCAAAGAACTGGAATTCGGTCAGAAATTTGTCATTTGCAAATGCCAACTCTCACCACATTCCACTGCTGTTTTTAGGAACGTCTCATCACCTGGATTCGGAGGAAGCAGGCCATGGGCGAGGCCAGGCTGGTCAGGCTGTCTTGGTGTCTTTTCTCCGGGTCTGGTGCCTTCCAAGCAACCTCCGCCTGGCTCTCCCCAGGCCCACGCCATCTGCACTGTGTTGCCTTTGGATTAGTGTATGGGCAGACAGGGTGCTTATTTTAGAACTGGAAGGAGAAGAGATGTATCAATAAAAAAAAAAAAAAGCTGGGAAGGAAAAATCCATTCAGTGGTTTTAAAATATCTCTCCCTTAAGAGGACAGATTATTTTTGTTTCTTAAAGACAACTGGGTGATTTGCTCCTCGAAACAGAGTTGGAATGAGAGATGTATAAGACTGTAAAAAAGGAGGGGGCTATCAAGGTGGCCTATGGGTTTCACCACCCTGGCCTTTTCACACAGCACAGGTCATTTCCCCCAACCTCCAAAGCCTCTCCTGCTCCTGGCTGGCAGGCTCTGGAACCTTAGAACTGTATCACAAAGATCCTGTTTCCTTACCTCTTTATTTTCGAGATGATGAAGCCGAGCCTCAGGGCCTTTGCACTTGTTCTTTCTGCCTGGAATGTCTTCCCCAGATATTGACACTGCTCATTCTCTTACCCTCAGTCTCTGCTCAGATGCCCCTTTATCAGTGGTGCTTTTTCTGACAACCCTATATAAAATAGCAATCCATCCTTTTATATCTCCTTGCCCTGCTTTAGATTTCTCCAGAACCAGAGCAGTCTACTCTAGACATGTTATGTATTTATTATCTTGTGTCTTCCTCTATTAGACTTTCAGCTCCATGAGAACCAGGGCTTTGCCTCTCTTGTTCACAGTTGTATCCCCTGCACCTAGAACAGTGTCTAGCACATAGTAGGTGCTTACTAAATATTTAGTGAATAAACAATAGGGACTTGTACAGGATTCCAGGCAGGTCTGGGACTAGCATCTAGGTCTGACGCGAAGTCAAGGACTCTTACTTACACTATTTCTCCAGATGCTACTAAGAAATCTACAGTGTGTCCCTTAAGATGCTAATGCTGATTAGGGATGGGAGGGATGGACAGGGCAACCCTAGAAGAGGGTACCGTAAAAGAGACTTCTAGAATCTGTGGCCGCTTCATTTCTTACATTGCTCTGTCTTACTCACCTGTGCACTGGGCTTTGTGGCTAATGCTTGGTCAGCGTGATGGGAGGCTGTAATCTGCCTGGTAACTGCAGAAGGAAGGGAGATCTTGTCTTTGGCCTGGGAATTCAGGATCAATGGACCTCAGCTCTCCTCTCCGCTGGTGTGCTCTAGGCTGGCCGAGATGGCATCTTTCAGGACCTGGAGGCAGTTCCATCCCAGCCCTTCTCACAGCCAGTGGTGAAATCCTCTCCAGCCCCTTCAGCAAAGGGAGGACAGCCCTTCCTCCCGTCTGAATAGAGCCCAATTCCCAGGATCCTTTGCTGTTTGGAAGTCTCCTTCCAGTTCTCCTTGAATTGCAATAGGAAATTGCATTGCATGATTCTACATAGCTCCGTGAAGGAGTGCGCCCCAGAGAACCAAGGGGAGCGGCTCGCTCCAGTGGCCACGCTGGGGTCTCCATCCCCGCCTAGGGAAGCCCTGTGAATGGGCAGGTGCCGTGCAAATGTAATCTGTCTCCCCGCTGAGGCGTTTCTTTCAGTCATGCTGCGGCTGGGTACTGATTTGCGGAAAGCCCATTGATAGGAGCAGAGCAGATTAATTGAGCCCCTGGATCAGGCTGTTTGGTGAAATTATTGTCTAATGCTTTTAGAGGTGGGAGTTTTTTTGTCTCGTTCTGTGTACATCAGGGCTACTTAAAAGCTGCTTACACGGCCACTGGTACCATAGAAACCGCCCATCCCTGAGCACATGCCTGGCCCAGTCAGGCATGGGCCACTGCAGGTGGAGGAAGAGGACTTGGTCACCTTGCTCTGGAGTCCACAGGAGGGAGGAAGGTGGTGGAGAGAGTCAAGGGGGGCTTTCTGTTCCTTCCCCAGCTCCCCTAGACTTGTCTCATTTAACCCCATCCGAGTCACCTGGAGGAGGGACATCCCCAGCCCCCCTCAAGTCCAGACTGGGTCCTGATGGGAACAGGGAAGCTGTCCCATGACGGAGAGATGATGAGTCTGATGCTAAGATGTTTGTGGGAGTGTGCATGTATGCACGTGAGTGCACAGGCACGCGTGCGTGTATGTGCGTCCAGATGCTCCTTGAGGGGCTAGAGGAAATCCATTTCGACCGCTGGCAGCACCCTAGCATGTGAGCAGTGATGCTGAAAGAACACTGTTGTGGGAGTCGAGAAACTTGAGTTTTCTCTCTAGACCTACTTGAGCAAGCCGCATGACCTGGGCGCATGGCCAGTCATTCTTTGCCAGGACCACGTGGAGCTGTCAAAACAGAACACACGTCCAGACATCTCCCTTCCAGATATAGGCCTGGGGTGAGGCTTCGGCATCTGTATTTCTCAGGGCCCTGCAGGGGATTCTGATGCACGGTCTGGGGTGAGAGCTACTGGAGTTGAAACCAGCTCTTTCAGAGAAGTCGGGATAATGAAGTGGGTAAGAGCAAGCGGTCACGGCCACATGGACCAGGGTTTAGATTCCAGCTCTGCCCATGTAAGGTGAATTGCTGATAAACTTGTCCTTTCTTCCTCATCTGCTCTAGAGGCATGAGAGTCACGACCTCACAGGGCTGCTCTGAGCCTTAAAGTGTATGAAGCATGTGGCAAATACCTGGCATGTGATGAGTTCTCTGTAAATGTTAGGTCTCAGGTGTGTGTATTTGTGTTTTCTGCTGTACTCTAATATATGGATAGAAACCTCTCAAGTTAGTCCAAGGAGAATGCAACTGGGAAATGAGATGGCAGAGCTCAATTATATTAGTGTAATTTGGCAATAAGGAAACCAATTAATTCATTCTTTCAGACAGTTATTAACAGGAAAGGGAGTGTGCAAAGAAAGGTCCTGCAGGGCCAGAGAGCAATGCCAAGCGTGCCCCTCTTCCTCCACAACAGTGGTTCTTAAACTTCACTGTGCATCCATATGACCTGGGTACTAGTTAAATATGCAGAATCCTGGGCCCCAGCCTCAGAGATGCTGATTTTGTAGGTCTGGGTGAGGCCCAAGAATGTCTATATTTGGCAAGTGAATGTGCAGAAGATGGTCTGCAGCCCTCACTCTCTGACAGAGGCTGGTCCAGAGGGAAAGATCAACTTAGATGATTAAGAGAAGGAGGGAGCTGGGTGAGTGGGGGCAGGCAAGAATGGGAGCCTAGACAAGGTGAGAGGAGCTAGTTTGGAACGCATGCATGCGCGATGCAGAGGGAACAGAGCAGCATATTCAGGATTTCGTGTGCTGAGCAGAGGGTGGAGGGCTCTGGTGGACGGGGGCCCTGGCTCCTCTCCCTGCTGCCAGGGGCCAGGGCTGCCATGGAGGGTGGGCGTCATACCAGGATGTCAGCCACTGGAAAGGGTTAACTGGGACTCCTGGTTAAGGGCTGTGAACCCAGGGTATGTGCCCCTTTGTCCTCTGCTTAAGGCCCAAGCTGGCTGCCTGTAAGTTGCCTGGCAGTGCCCATAGAGTTCAGCATATGTCTCTCTGTTTGCTCATTCAGAAATCAGAGCCCAGGAACAGCTGGGGGGTGGGGAGACCTGGAAGGGTAAAGTCAGTATGAGATACTCAGGACCCCAGAGTGGGGTGGCAGAAGGAACGCCAGAGATGAGAGGAGTTGTGTGTCGTGTGTCAGTGCTCCTTATCACGGGCTGTGTGAGCTGAGAGGGGCTTGAATCAGAGTGCCAGGTCTACGAGGGGCCCAGTGTCCACTTGTGAAGGCCTGAACCAAGATATCCCCCTAGCAGTGGCCTTTGGATCTGCTGGTCACAGGAGAGCACATTTCCTGGGGTCTTCCGTGGATCAGGAAGAGCTATAAGAAGGGACAGAGGGGAAGGGAACATTTATTCAGCACCTACTATGTGCCAGGCTCCATGCTACATGCTTACATGTTTTACCTCATTCAGTGTCCACCTTAGGAGGGAGGTATCAGGAGTCTCGTTTTACAGGTGGAGAAGAGAGGCTCAGAGAGGTGAAGCAACTCGCCTAATCCCACACAGCTAGGACTTGGCAAAGCCTGGGCTGGAGCTCGCTCTGTCTGGCTGCGGCGAATCGCCCTCAGATCCTCAGTGAATGTAGGGGAGGCCCTGCTGCTCAGCCCTCAGGTGCGGGCCCCTCGGAAGCCTGGGCGCCCCGGCCGGGGCAGGGGCGCGGTGTGGGCAGAGCACCCCAGAGTCCCGTGACATGTGGGGCATTTCAGTGCCCTCCGTCAACAATCCAGTCTTCAGTAACGCTGTGCTGGCTGCCGGCTGCTTTTGCCACAGCCAGAGACCCCACCCACACAGGCGAAGGCTGCGGCCAAGGGCACCCAGGAGGGGGGAGGTGCCCTCCAGAGGGGCCTCTGCAAAGCCCCTGAATGGCCCCATTGAGGCGCAGGCAGGATGACAATGGCCCGTTGGGGCCCTCGGTCCGGGTCCGCTGAGCTGAGAGGGCTGGGGCCCGGCAGGCAGCCGGCTCAGAGGCCAGATGCTGACTTCCAGGGCAGGGAGCCAGCGCCTCTGACGCGCTCTGAAATGCCAGCCCCGCTTAATGGGGAGCAGCCAGCGCGGACTCCACACTCCTCCCCGTGCCGGGAAGACTGCGAACCCGGCTCCCAGCCACAGGCCGGCTCTCAGCCTCCTCCTGTGCCCAGGCCGGGCCCTGATCCGCGGACACTGGAGACTATGGTCGGCTCTTTCCAGGGTCCCCTCGATCCTCAGGGGCATCATTCTCAGCCCATTTGGAGAAATAACACCCACCCCAGTAACTTAGGGCACCCACAGGTGGAGTGGCTAGGTAAAACTCAGGCACCCTGTTAAATTTGAATTTCCAATAGATAGTGAATAATTTAAAAATTATATTTAAGTATGTAACAAATATAAATAATCGATAAGGCCTGAACCAAGATGTGGGTCCATTTGGTGTGTCATGGACACACTTAAACTAAAAATTATTGGTTGTTTATGTGCAATTCACATTTAACAGGGTACCCTCTATTTTCCGTTGTTAAATCTGACAATCCTAGCTAAGGAAGCCATGGTGGGCACACGCGTGGAGGCGCTAGGACTCAGCTAGATTTTCGTCCTTGCCGCCAAGGTGGGGCACGTGGAGAAGGAGTCCTCTCCTGCACACACTCTCCACCTCCTGCTTCCCGTATCTGGGGTGCTGGCTGCTACACTTAGTAGGTGCTTTACTGAAAGGCAGCCACTGCCCCATGGCTCTTCCTCACCCCCGCTTCCACGAGCTGCATCTTTCTCCCCCAGATCCCACAGTGGGAAGGGAAGCTTTGAGGTGCATTTCCAGTTGGTGACTATTTACTGAGCACCTGCCTGTCACACTGGGCTGAACCCTGGCGACTTAATGGTGAATGAGCCACATGTGGTCTCTGCCCTCAAAGGAGCTTACAGGCTAGTAGGGGAGACGTGCAGTGAACAAAAGAGCAACCACGATTCAGCAAACCATGAACACTGAGGGCGGGTGGAGGGAGTCACAGACGGGCTCTCTCTGAAATCCCAGGAGGACATCTCACCCACACCTGCACAGCCATACTAACACAAAGAATAGGGGTCTTGGAGTTAGAGGATCCAAGTTGAAATCCTGGGCTGTATCGCACGGCTGACTAGCTGTGCGGCCCTGGGTAAGTCACTGAACCTCTCCGAGCCTCAGTTTTCCTCATCTATCAAGTGGGAACAATATACCTTGCCTCTGGGACTGGTGTGAGATTCCAAGTAAAATAGGGAATGTAAACATGTACTGCCAATGCAGGGTTCTAGATGGAGTGAGTGTGTGTGTGTGTGTGTTTGTGTGTGTGTTGGGGCATGGAGGGTAGGAGTGGAAGGAGAGGGGAAATACAGGGGGGCCAGGAATGTTTAGGCCCCAGGCCTTCTCCATGCCCCTCCGTCCTAACCCCCTCAGCACACTGGTTCTCTGCCTGGCATTGTTATTGTCAGTTTTTTATATCATTCTCCTTCTGTCTCAGGTGAATAACAGTGATACCAGATGTTTATATGGTATTTTACTTTTTGCAAAGCATAATGATTAAGAGCATGGGCTGGGGATTCAAACAGGCCTGGGTTCAAGCCTTGTCTCTGCTCTGTGACCTCAGGGAAGTACTTAACATCTCCATGCTTAGTTTTCTCCTCTGTAAAATAGAGCCTCACAGGTGTGGTTGAGAGGATGGAAAGAGACCCGTCACATAAAGCACTTAGTGTGGAGCCTGGCACGTAGCAAGTGCCCAAGAAATGGGCAGCTATTAACAGGGTCTTATTTGAGTATCTTAACAACCTTGTGAGGGAGTAATTATTAGGTGGAGAAGTGAAGGTTAGGGAGCTTAGGTAACCAGCCTAAAGAGGTATAGTCAGAGGGATGGCTGTGGAGACTGCACCCCTGGCTTCTCTGGAGGCCTTTAGTCACCAGGGCTTCAGGGGACTCTGCTTCTAGCTTTCATCTGGATGCCCCTCTGAGGAGTAGCCGGTTTCAGGCCCTCCTTGCCCAGTCGTGGTCTGGTCCAGACACCTGGGTGTCTCCCGAAGATCTTGACATGCCTGCTGTGCTAGGCCTTGCCCCGCCCAGCCCCCTGGGAGGCAGAGAGAAAGAACATCCTTTAGGAATCTGAGGATTTATGCGCGTCACACCATCCATTCTTCCTTTGCCGGGCTTGAAGTCTGAGATGTGGGCATCTTTATTACCCTCTTAAACCTTTTTGTCAGCCGATGCCTGCACAATTATGCTGTTGGCCTGGATGCTAGTTTTATTGTCTTGAACAGAAAAGCAGCTTTGAAAAGAGGGGGCATTTCTGAGGAGTGGGTGGGGCGAGCTTCTCACAGGAGAGGCCTTTCCACCGACTGCTTCGCCCTCCTGTGGGAGCAGGTGGGTTAAATTGCTACTTTAGGTGATGCTCTGGTTTCCAATAGAATAATGATCAACAGCCCACGATTGTTGAGGGGAGGGGAAGGGAGCTTATCTTTACGGAGCACCTGCTGTATGCACAGCACTGTAGTGGGGCTTCTTTCCCAGCGTCGGGTTAGGTCCCCTGACTACCCTCTAGGGTCAGGCCTTAGACCCATTTTGCAGATGAGCAAAACGCGCTGGAGAGGCTGGCTGATTTGATCTAGGTCAAGTGGCTGGTAAATGGTAGCACCAGCTTTTGCGCTCAAGAGCGTTTGGCTCCAGAGCCCATGACTGGCTGGCTGTCACCCACACACCTGGGTCTGCGTGCAGCATCTTCGAGGACATAGCGTGCTCCACGTACCAGACAGCGGGCATTAAGCCACTTGGTGCCATTAAGTGCCCAACCTCTGGACAGAAGACCTAGGCTTCTGAGGAAGATGGGACAAGAGCTGGTTTCTGATCTCCTGTCTTTCCTTAAAGAGGATAAAGGATTTGGATACGTGGAGGGAGGAAGGAGGGTTTTCCGAGGACCAGAAGAGCCTATGCAAGGCCTAGAGGCAGTAATGATCATGGCCTTCATGCCGTGAGGGGTGACATTGAAGAGACGTGCTTTGACCGAATATATATATGGGAAGGTGATGTTCAAGGCAGGCTGGAGGCTGGAGAATGAGGGCCTTGAAGACCAGTCAGGGACATTTGGTTTCAGTCCCAGAGAGTGAGGAGCCATGATGGGATTCTGAGTAGGGGAGGGCAGGCTGAAAACAGTATCTAAGGAGATCATCTCAGAACACTGCAATGAAAATGATGGAGACTAGAGGCCTGACCAGGGATTGTTGGCAATCTTAGTACTAATATTGATGATGGTGATGGTGATGGTGATGGTGACAATGGCCAATGTTTACTGAGTGTTTACTATGTGCTAGATACTCTTCTAAGACTTTTACATGTATTAACTTGTTAAAAGATTGCAACAGTCTTATAAAGAAGGTACTATTATTAGCCCCATTTTACAGATGAGGAAACTGGCACAGAGAGGCAATAAGGGCTTGGAATAAAGACGGGCATTGAGGCTGGAGAGGAGCAAGTAGACCTAAGAGTCATTGGAGGAAGAACAAGCAGAGGGCTTGGCGTCCCGTGTTGAGGAAGAGATGAAGGAGGGGAGGCTGTGTAATGACTCCAAGGGAAGCTGTTGCTTTTTGATAACAGCCAATTTCCCGGTGGGTAGTTACGGGTGAAGTGACCACACAGCCAGCAGGCGCAAGGTAGCAATTTCCTCAATGCCTGTGAGAAAATGTAAATGTAAGATTTGAAAGGCAGAATATAATAAACCAGTGCCAGACAACAGACACTGCAGCATGAGAGAGGTCATCAGCTTCAGGACGGCGGGGATGGCTTAAGAGAAGGGGACCTGGATGGGTCAGTTTCAAGAAGGCTCGTGCCAGCCATTTCCTTCCTTCCACGTGCTGCCTCAAAACGTGACTGCCCTGGGTCCCTTTCTCTTGAGCTCTTTGCCATTCCTTCCTACTCACACTCAGTCTGATGTAAAACAATTCATGCTCAAGCATTCCTGACCAGCTGGGTTAGGTATCCGTCTTTCCAGGTCACACGGTGGCATTTTCACAGACCTTTGGAAGTTTGACTAAAGGAGATGGGGAAGTGAGTAATCCCTGTGGGCTGGGCAGGGACAGGAGAGGCTCACACATCCCCCCCAGAAAAAGGTGGAAGGCTAGAGTCTCTGCCTGGGCCTGGAATCAGAGGCCTCGGACCTGGATCCCCAGTAAAGTCACGGACCGCACACTCTCTCGGCCAGGTCTGCCATGGAGGGCTGGGCCAGGCGCACGACCCTCCTCTTGGGCTGGCGGTGTGGGAAACCACCCTCAGCCCTCCAGCTCCGCCTCGGTGGTATATAGTTATTATAAGCACAGAATCTCCGGTCGGCCAGGCCAGAGCTGGGTCCTGGCCTCATGCATTCTTCTCCGTGACCTTAGTTTTCTCATTTGTAACATGTGGATAGTAATAATACCTTCCTCATAGCGTTGAGGGGACTAAATCAGAGAAGGCCTGTAACGTGCTTAGCCCAGGACCCAACATGTAGTAAGTGCTTACTAAATGTGAGCTGCAGTTGTCGCTGCAGCCCCACTCTGAACCTCTCCAGGAGACCTAAGACTTCTCCATGGGTGTTGTGACTAAGCCTGGTACCCGGCAGCTTGGTGCCGCTGGTGGCAGTGGTGCCTGCCCACTCTCCCTGGCTCTCTCAGCCAGATACATGGGTGGTATTGGGGTTAGCGTTGCCCTGGGAGCAGCCCTCTCCCCTGGCATCCTAGACAGGGTCTTGTACCATTCCTTTCCAGCCCTGCAGAGGTTTCCATCAGAGGTAATAATAGTTCCAGCCAATACTTACAGACCACCTACGGTGTGCCAGGCACTGGACTGATTAATTTAATCCTCACAACTATTCAGGAAACAAACACTGTTGTTACCCACATTTTATATGGGAGGAGATGGAGGCACAGCAAGGTTAGGTCACTTGCTTGCGCTTGGAATCGTACAGCCGAAATCAGAAGCAGGACTCAGGCTCCTCACTTCTATGCTGTTCTGAACAAAGGAGTTTGAAGCCTTTCCCTCTGCACGATGCGTGAGATTTTAATAACTTCCCGAGAGCCCAGGAGGTTTGCTGTTTCTCTGAGCGCAAGGGACCAGAGCCATCTGTTGGGTGCTTTTTTGAGGGAGCTGGTGTGACTTGTTTCAGGGTAAAATGCAGAGAAATAGCATCACTTTTTTTTCTCCCATGGTAAAAATAAGCTGCAGGGTTGGGAAGAACAAGCTGAAGTTGGGAGGCTGACATTGTGGAGAGGAAGGTGCTTGAGTACTAGGGGCTGCCCACCTGGGTGCCATCTGCTGCCATCTGCCCAATTTGGGGCCTACATCAGCCTGACCTGCCAGCACCTGTCTGGTCGCCAGCATCAGCCATCAGAAGCACAGGATCTTTCCAAAGAGTTTTTGGCTCAAGGCAGCTCAAGGGGCAGAGAGAGGTCCATGGGGGGTGGTGACAGTTCAAAACACATTGTCCCTTCATAGTATGCGGCAGTGACCGTGTATCTCCCCGTCTCGGTATCAACCAGCTCCAGACACAAACTGGGCATGGCTTTTGATCATGAAACATGTTTTTTAAAAATGAAAAACTAGAAGTTGGTGAAGTTGAGATTATGTTAATGTATGCAGTTTCCACTGCTGCTAGGATTAAAAATAGCTTCCTCTTAGGAAAACTGGAGCTACTCACTGTCAGTCTGCCTTCTAGGCCACCTCTTGTTGGGTTCCAGGGCTGCCGGGCTGGACACAGGGCAGCCTCCATGAGGACCTCCATGGCTGTCCCAGGCCCTGGAGCTTTGCTGAAGCAGAAGATAAAGAGACAAGAGCAAAGTCTTTACCAGTATGTTTAATAGAACATGATCTGCTGAGCTTCAGTGAGAACTCTTGTCAGCATTAAACACCCAGGGAATATTCTAGTCCTTCCCAGGGAATATCCTGGGGCACCTAGCATCTGTGCTAGGTTTGTGCTAAGCAAACATACTGATTGATTTGGAGATCAAAGTCAATAACCATCATTTGTTGAATGCCTACCATGGGCTAAGATTTTTTTATATATAAGATTTCTCATGTCTTGCTCATAATAAGCTTATAAGGAAATTACAATTATATCCATTTCACAGAAGGGATACCTGAGGGTTACTCTGTATATTTGACTTGCTAACGATCAGAGAACTAATTGGTGGCAGAGCTGGGATTTGGACCAGGTGTCTACACTCATAATCACTTTGCCAGCCTGCCTTCCCCAGCCATCTGGATTTGGGCAACAAAATGCAAGTACAGTTTTGACCCTTGAACTGCACGGGTCCACTTATATGCAGATTTTTTTCAGTAGTAAATACTACAGTACTACATGATCCGTGGGTAGTTGAATTCCCGATTGCAGAACCACAGATACGGAGGAACTGGTATACAGAGGGCAGACTACAAGTTATATTAGAATTTCCCACTGCATGGAGAGTCAGTGCCCCTAACTCCTGCATTGTTCAAGGGTCAACTGTAATTTGGAAAGATTTGGGGATCTCTAAATAAATTCACGAGGCTCCTAAACCGAAATGCTTACACTCCACTCCACAGGAAGGAGGGAGGGAACTTGCCCCATGTCACTCAGCCAGCAGACTGGCCGAGCTGGGATTCAGACTCACATCTGCCACCTCCAAATCCCAAACTCGCATGACATCTTCTGCCCCAACTCTGCTCTTCCAGGTGTCGATCATGGCTACCCTTTGTGTTCATTTTAATCAGATTTCATAAATATAAACACTGGTGGAATCTTCCTTTAGGGATTGCATAGGCAAAGCCTCCCCTAGGCTATATAGGGCCCCTGACAAATATTTTTGAGGGGTTCTTATCTATATAAGAAAAGTTTGTTGCCAAAAGTCAATGTGCCAGCACCATTTGGATAGGGCAACCTCATACAATCTCATGAAAGAACTTCAGTCCCAGCCAAGAGGATCCACACTCTTGCTCTCCTAGAATTGAGGCCCAGTCATGGAGCCCAAGACACCATTGGGGTAATTTCTGGAACTCCCTGGGGCATCTGGTCAACACCATGAGCGGGTAGAAGTTCAGAGGGGTCCCTGAAGGGAGAACTGAGGACAGGGAGCCCCACGATTCCAGGTGTTAATTGGGGCATACTGGCTGGTCCCAGGCTGTGGAGGGAGACTGAAAATTTCTAGGAAGGCACTCAAAAGCCTGATTTAAAGGACGATAGTGAGCACAGAGACAAGAAAATATGAGGGAAAGAAAGGGAAGAAGGGAGTGAGTCTGTCTTTTTATTAAACATCTTCTATGCCAGGTACAGTGTTCAGCAGGGTGGGGAGGGAGAGGCCAGGATAAGGTGAACAAGGACAGAATCCATGCTTTCCTGGATCTTACAGCCTGGTGGGGAAAACAGGCATGAATTACATCATTACAAGGAGGAAGGGATAGAATGAGTAGGGAGGCAAGGGGCCCATCTATCTAGTAGATAATTCCAAAGCAGAGTAACATGGTGGAAGGTGGTATACCATGATCACAGACTTTTGGGTCAAAGAGACTGGATTCAAGAACCGTCCTTGACTTATATACACTACCAAATGTAAACTAGCTAGCTAGTGGGAAGCAGCCACATAGCACAGGGAGATCAGCTTGGTGCTTTGTGACCACCTAGAGGGGTGGGATAGGGAGGGTGGGAGCGAGACGCAAGAGGGAGGAGATATGTATATGTATAGCTGATTCACTTTGTTATACAGCAGAAACTAACACACCATTGTAAAGCAATTGTACTCCAATAAAGATGTTTAAAAAAAAGAAAAAAGAACCGTCCTTGCTCCTTCCTAGCTCTATGCCTCTGTGCAAGACACTTAAACTCCGAGCTTAGTTTGCTCATCTGAAAAATGGGGATAAGAGTTCCTACCTCCCAGGGTGCTTGAGAGGGTTCGGTGAAATCGTGCACGGAAAGAAAGCCCTCAGCTGGAAGTCTGATGCACACACAGTGCCCAATGAATGGTGGCTGTTGCTAGTTATTATCTGATTTCTCAGGCTTAAGTAGATCCAAAGCAACTGACTAGGAGGGCCGGGGTAAGTAGGCACTCTGACAGCCCAGTTGTCAGCTGGCAGTGAAACCACAAGGGAAGAGGGGACTGAAAAATCCACTGTTTTCTCAGCCCTGAGAGCAATTAATGATGGTTGTGATGCCTCTTGAGCCACGAGGAAGAGGTAAACTTCTGCTTAATGTATTCTGATTTTTGAGAAGGTGAGGGTGCATAATATAGGGCTTTCGGGGGGATAAAAAGGGCTAAAATAACAGTTTGGATGCTGGTTATGTTTTGCACGTCGTGTGGCCCAGGCAGAGCAGGAGCCGCTAGATGTATGTGTTCTGAGGATCCATCTGGAGCCTGTCAGCCTTGCTCAGGCTGGATTTCCAGTTTGGGAGATGTAGATCTTAAATGGGGGTGACACATGTGGGAGAGGCACATCCAGGAGATGAAGAGACAACTCCATCTGCTTGGTTCTGGAGAAAGTAGGGAGACTACAATCAGTGGGTGGTGGCTTTTCCTAGTGAGGAACTTGCGGGTGAGATCTCAAGGCAGAGGCGGTGTTTATAGCCAACGTAGACACCTAAACTGGATAGCCTGACGCCTGGCGTGGTGGCTGCAGTTGGCAGATAGGGCTTGTTTGTTAGGGAGGCCAGGGAGGACAGTTCCTGGCCACTGTGAGGGGACCTCTGGGTCTCTCCCCGTAGAGGAGGTCACACGGCTTTTGGTGCGTGGGCTCTGTGACAGTTCTCTGAAGGTGTCTTAACTACTGCAGATGGGAAACTTCTGCTGCTGTGCTGTTTGGCTGCCTATAGGAATGCAGAGCTATATGCTGGAGCCCAGAGCCACCCTTGGAGCACAACAAGTTAGGTTCTGTCCCCTGGGCCGCACGTTGTACCTGTTGGAGAAGAGGCAGTAGCTGGAGAGAACACACAGCTTATACC
Organism: Eubalaena glacialis; assembly: GCF_028564815.1. Taxonomy (NCBI): domain Eukaryota; kingdom Metazoa; phylum Chordata; class Mammalia; order Artiodactyla; family Balaenidae; genus Eubalaena; species Eubalaena glacialis. The sequence goes on from NC_083725.1 coordinate 84,553,769, forward strand.
AGAAGGAACAATGTAATTAGAAACATATACAAATCCTACCCTCTCCCCTTACAATCCTCCTGTTTGGTCAGTAACATTTAAAATCACTTAACATATATCAGATTCTATGTCAGTCTGTTCATGTATGTTTTCTCATTTAGTCATCATAGCAACCCCACTAGACAGATTCTCATTCTATTCCCATGTTAATGATGAGAAAATGAGTAAAGAGAGGGTAAAGTGTTCAAGATCACACAGCTAGGAAATGATGGAGTAGGAATTCAAATTCAGGTTTGTCCTCCTTAAGTATTACTTCAGAGGTCATACTGAGGCCCCTGAATCCCTCTGTTTTGAGGGTCAGTGGCAAATTTTTAAGGTAAAGTTGGCAAGCAGATGGCCCTCAGGGTGCATTAGGTCTGTGGATACACTTGTTTGGCAAAATCTTTTGGGAATGACTTTAAGTAGTGTTCTCTGTTTACCACAGTCCCCTCCACTCCTGGCTGTCTTACACCTGGCCAGCTGCTTGGCCCCTTTAGGAATGTGAGCTTACTCTTCTTGGCTAAATCTTTCTTTTGCTTGAGTCAGTGGTTGAGTCAGAGGGATTGACAGTGTCCTAGGGGGAAAATATCCTCTTTTTCCCTCTTAGGAGGAAAGAAGAGCTGGCAGTTCCAGACTTGGCCAAGCTGGGTTGAAGAATTTCTCAGGGCCTTGGGTTTTGCTTTTATGCTTGGAATTCAGCTTTTGTGAATTCAAGTTTCACAGGGTATCTAAAGAGGACTATGGGGAAGGAAATGCTTTATTCTGTCCTTGCAGAGGAAAAGGAAAGTTCTCCCATACTTATCAGTGCTCCAAGCAGGCACACCTCGGAGGGTGGCCATTGGGCCCACAGTGAGGAATCATTTGCACTGTGCACTTTTGGGGGCACCTACTATGAACAAAGTAAAGTACTGTGTGACGTGCTGGGCGGGATGACTGCCTGCAAGCATCGAGGGACAATAAAACTTATTCACAAAGAACTAATTAAAGGCATACTGTACTAATTTGCGGTGGGCCTTGAAGTTTGGAGGGGTTTTTTCAACAGAAGTAGAGTACTTGGCAACCCAGGTTGAGGGAACATCACGGGCAAAGGCATGGAAGTCAGAAAACACGGGAGACATAATCAGGGAAGGAGACACACTGATGTTTGGGAAGATGCAGGAGGAAGGTCAGGCAGGAGAACCAAACCACAGCAATCCTCGCTTTGGTAGCCCAGTCACTAATAGTAGCATTTATTGAGCACTTACTGTATATCCAGTGCATGTTAAAAGCACACTCCATATATCATCTCCTCTGATTCTCACAATAAGCCTGTGAGGGAGATACTGTTTCTTATCATTATCATCAAGTTTGCAGAGTAGGAACCTGACGCAAAGAGCTCAGGGTCATGTTCAATGGTCACCTAGCTAGTAAACCCGAGCGTCTGGCCCCAGAGTCCACACCCTAACCTCTGCCCTGTGCTGCTTCCAGTAGCAGCCAGCAGCCCCAGCATGACGGCTGTGAGACTGTGGTAAGAGGTGAAGAGAGTGAGGTAGACCCTGTCATGGCACCGTTTTCAAAGTCTGGAATCAGGACCCTTTCCTGGATGGCCTCGGCCTCCCCTAACAGTTTGTCTTCTCCCACTTACCCCTCCCAAGGCCCTTATACTCCAGTCTAGCCAAACTCTTTTGGAAGAGCATGAACTGGGGAGTTACGTGGGCTGAGGTCAAATTCTGGATTACTGCCAACTACCTCTGGTGACTTTGGACAAATTACTTATTTTCTTTTTTAAAGGTGTAGGCTTATTTATTTATTTATTTATTTTTGGTTGTGTTGGGTCTTTGTTTCTGTGCGAGGGCTTTCTCCAGTTGCGGCAAGTGGGGGCCGCTCTTCGTCGCGGTGCGCGGGCCTCTGACTATCGCGGCCTCTCTTGTTGCGGAGCACAGGCTCCAGACGCGCAGGCTCAGTAATTGTGGCTCACGGGCCTAGTTGCTCCGCGGCATGTGGGATCTTCCCAGACCAGGGCTTGAACCCGTGTCCCCTGCATTAGCAGACAGATTCTCAACCACTGTGCCACCAGGGAAGCCCAAATTACTTATTTTCTAGCCTCATTTTCCTCATCTGTAAAACATGGGTGATAATAGCTCCTGCCCTCATAGGCTTGTTGTGAGTTGAAGGAGATAAGTGCATTTAACATGGGATCTGGCACATAGTTAGTGCCCCGTAAACCGCTGCTTTGAGCACAGAATTAATTTCACACGTGGTCATCGCCTAGGTCCAGGATTGGCAAAGGTGTGGGTGTGGTTTGCAGCGTTGGCTCATGGACTCCTGCTGCCCTCCACATGAGATGCTCCGGGTAGGACCTGGCGGCTAAGGTTTGATGCATCCTTGCTCTGCCCAGTGCCTGGACCGATAGCTGGGGCGCTGGCGCCAGGAAGGTTACGGGAGCTGGTTGCCGTCCACTGGGACCTGGGCTGGTGTCAGCCCTGCCTGGCTCTAGATAGTGGGAGTAGCGATACTTCGGTCCTGGTGCCCAGACAGGCAGGGAATCAAGAAACCACCCCTGCCCTGGTCCAGACAAATTCACCTGTGGGCAGCCGACAAACCCAAGTTCCCCACTGCTGCCTGGGAAGCCGTGGCTGCTATTGCCATCTGGTGGTGTTTTGCAGCAATGCATGCGTGGAGACTTCGCCAATATCATTATAAGCTTGTAGCATCCTGGGGAGTGAAGGTCCATTTCAACGTGCTCACAGTACAGAGGGCAAAACTGAGATCCAGAGAGGGAAAACAAGTGAAGTTTAGGAGGAAGAGCACAGTGAGAGGAGTCATGTGACCTAGGTTCAAATTCCACTCCCGTAGTTGGGATTTCAGACATACGACTGAACTTTGATGAGTCTGTGTCTTATCTAAAATGTAATGAAAATCCTCCACATCTACTCACAAAGCCAATGTGAGGCTCCCATGAAGGGCTTTATAAACTGCAAAGGATTCTGTAAGTGGGGGAGGTGATGGTTACGGGGTTGCAGCAGCAAAGAGAGGTCAGTGCTTCTGAACTTGTGAGTCAGGAGACTGGCCTTTCAGCTCCCCTGACCTCATTGGGAGGGACCACCGACCACCCAAGCCCAGCTTGGAGATAGGAGCAGGAATGGCTGTGGCTCATCCATCTTTGCTGGCCCAGGATATCTTAGGGCGGGTGAAGCACAGGGGTCTCCAGTCCTGGCTGTGTGTTCCAGGCCCTTCTTCCTCCTGAGCCTTGTCTGTGATCTCCTTACCCAAAGTGGAAAATGCCTAGTGCTTGTAATTCTCAGTTCTGGGCATGGGAGCTTGTGACTGGGTTTCCCCCAAGGACAAAACTCTGGGTCTGAATGAGGGACAAGACACAGCACTCCAAGATAAGGCCACATAGAAGGGCTGGACTCAGCCCCAAGCTGCTTCTCTTGCCCCAGGAATGTGATGGTATCTGGACCTGGACACGAAGCATTAGCTCATCCCTTTCTGCTGATGGACAAAGGGCCAGTGTGCTGTGTCAGGCGGTCATCTCAGCGGCTTCTCGTTGTCCTGCTGCAGCAGCTGCTGGGCTGGTCCAGCTCAAGGAGCCTGGGGTGTCTGTGTGCCCCACCAGCAGTGGAAGGTTTGGGTCAGGCTGGGGCCATCCCCATCCTCAGGCCATAAGCGTCCTCTTCAGGCTGTGATGTGCTCCCCTGCCCATAGCATCGCCTTCCCCTCCCCTGAGTTCAGATGCATTTGATGTTTCTTGAGTACCTAATATGTGCTAGACATGGTGCTGAATGTCTTCACAGAGCTTGTCTCATTTCCTCCTCGAAGAAGACTTTTAAGGGTGGGGTAGTTGTTCCCATATTACAGATGAAGAAACTGAGGCTTCCAGAGGGTGCCACTCAGCTAGCGAAGTGGGAACTTGGTTTTAAGCCCGAACTTTCTGCCTCCTTGTATGTATAGAGTCTAAGAGTGCAAGACATTCCAGAAAAAGACCTGGAACGAAGGCCCACCCTAGAGTCCCAGGCTTCTCTGAGCAGAGAGGGAGGATCCCAATGACACACTTTGCCAGAGACCCAGTGAAATGCTCCCCTGCCAGCCTCGCCCTGGCAAGGCCTTACTCTCCAACCAACTTCATTCCCACTCACCTAGCAATCACCTCTATGAACAGTTTATTGTGCATCCTTCCAGAAATTTTTGTACAAAAACAAGCATATTCAAATACATCTATTCTTTCCTCCCCAGTTGGAATCTCCCCATACACACCCTCCTACAGAGGTCTTTCTCTCCTCACCGTCTCTTGACACAGAGATCAAATGCCCTCTCTTTAACTGCTTTATTGCTGTCCATTGCATGGCTGTCGGCGCTACACAGTGTATTGGCTATTGCCCTCCTGATGGACATTTCGGCTTGTTCCAGTTTTTTACCACCATGAACAACGTGCTCATTATACCTTTATCTGTGCACAGTTGCGCAGGAAGGACTGTAGGATGGATTCCTGAAAGCAGAATTGTTGGGTCAGAGTACATGCTCTTTAGATTTTACTAAATACTGCCAAATGGCTCTCCAGAAAGTTTGTACCAGGTTATACTCCCACCAACAGTGGGAGTAGAGAGTATCTCCGCCTGGAAAATGAGTCCAGTGGTCAGGTTGGACAGCAGCTGAGAAGGTATGATTCCAGAGGCATCCAGAAACCGCTCCCCCTCCCCCCTCAGGAATCTCCCTTTCCATCCAGCCATGGTATCGGGAATTCCTACTCATTCCTTGACCTGGACATTGTCTCCAGAAGATTCCGATGTCTAGGAGCAGACATCAGTCTCAGAGGAACAAATCTGGGCTCTGGGAAGGGTAACAAGGGAAGCCCATTTGCATTCATTAGCAGTGGACTTGGTCAGGGCTACATTATGACTTTGATGGGCCCTCACTTTTGCCTTTGTGGACCCCTTCCTCCATCAAAAACAGATTTTAAAAAAAGTAAATTTTATAGCTGCATTGGTATAAGACCAATATATAATATACTGGTCTTATACAAATATAATCCAGGCTGGATTATATCTATTTTTTTTCTTCTGATTACAAAAAATTTAAAATATTTTCATGGGCCCTAAGCACTGTGCCTAATGGGTAAGTTGGCCCTGGACGTGGCCCCCAGATGAGCCCTCCACACACCTGCTTCCCTCCCTGTTGTCGTTCCTCCCTGACTCTGGCTTTTGACGCTAGGAAGGTATGAAATTCAGGCCATTTGGGTATAGTTGACCATCACATAAAACACTGGGCAATGTTTGGGTGATCACTAAGAAACTTGCAGTTTTCAAAGTGTTTTCACCAACATGGTTATCCTAAAGCATTATGCCCATTTTACAGATGAAGAAATAGAGACACTGACACAGAGAAAAGAGAAGCGACTTGTCCAAAACATATGGCTAGTAAGAAATAGTATTGTAAAGTCAGCTGCAGCCTCAGCCCCCTTCACACCCTCCTGCAAGACCAGCTCTGCTGCCCTGACTCAACTTAGATGTCATGATACTACTTTGTTCTCTGAACATAGTCAAGAGTGCAACTTTACAGAAGACAAGGCAATGACAGTGCCACATCCCGACAGGCGCACAAGTGGAGCTCCACATATTTGGGTGACATATGGAAGCCAAGTGCTTCCCGAATCTCTCCCTAAATAACTGACTTCAGTTTGTGAGTGTGTGTTTTTTTAAACTAGAGTAAAATTGATTGTCACACATGTCTGGAATCTCATTTTAATGTAAGTAGAGCATGATTAGAAATTCGGAATTAGTTGGCTCAGCATTAATTACCTCTCTACCACACTTTTTATTTATGGAGTGTGTTTACTGTCATTAACTAGGAGAATGCTGGAAGAGCATGGAAGGAGGATTAATCAAAAGAAGGCAGATTTAATAAGGAGTTGTGGATGGCAAAATTAGAAATGGATTTCTTTCTTTTTTATTTACATTTTGTCTGATTTCCACATCCTTTTCATTCATCTAACCCCTTTGCCAAGTGCCCCCTCCATTTCTCTTTAAGAATCCTGCTCTCACTCCCCTCTTGTTGCCATATCCACAGTGTCAGTCAGTCATATCCACCTTCTAGAATGCTCCCTCCAATCCCGACTGAGAGGAGCCACAAGACTAAGCTTTATAAAGCTAGGCTCTCATCATGTCCCTCTTAAAAAAGCCGTGATGATTATTATCATTATTGTCTACCTTTTATTGAATACTTATTATGTCATCAGTCATATTATTTTACTTGCCAATAATACTTTGGGGTAGGAATAATTATATCCAGCTTATAGATGTGAAACTTGAGGCTCAGAGAGGTTGAGTCAGTAATTTGAGGTCACACAGCACAGATGGAGGACTCAAATTAATCACCTTCCATCACACTGTGCTATTCTCAGACAGGACGACAGAAAGGACTGAATCAAGCAAGCTCACTAGATAGCCAGGAGTGGACAGGACCTGGGACAAGAGCTGAACATCCATGCTCAGATCACCCAGTGTCCAAGCTGCCCTTAGGAGGAGGCAAATTGACTTTTGTCCCATTGCCGGCCTCCTTTGCTTCTCCCTGACTGTCTCCAGGCAGTGATATTGATCTGGTTTCAAGATGTTTTGTTTTTAAAAACTAAAACTCAAGTTGAGTTGGGGTAGGCTATTCACTTAATACTTTGCCTCAGCAGTTATTTCCCTTCCAGGAAATAGCCAGTGTCACTTTCCCTCTTGACAGTGATCCCATCTGGAAATCGAGAACTCTCTGCCTAGGTGGAGACCTGGGAGGGCCTAGAAGACTCGGCCGCGCTGCCAGGGCCCCTGCCCACTGCCCCCAGGGCCCCACTGACCGGGTGGCAGGGAGATTGTGCACAGCCCAGGAAACCTGAGCACACGGGCAATTGAGCGTGGCATTTGCGGGATGTGCTGGGCATGTAATGAGACCTTCTGGAGGCTTTGTGGGAAGGCTCTGATGTGCACTGAGGCCTGGGACAGGGCTGACCAGTGGAATGATGGAGCCAGGGAGATTGAATTTCCTGCAGAGGAAATCGCCTCCAAGTCGCATTTGCTTCCAGCTTGTTCACAGGCCCTTGCAGATGCCCATGTTTGCCCTGGGGTCTTCACATCCATCCCATGATACAGTGAGGCAGACCTGTTTACCTGCATTTTACAGATTAGGTAACCAAGGGTTGTGGAGTTCAGCTAAGCCAGCCTTGGTTATTGAGCATCTGAGAGAAAGACAGGCAGGCACAGGAGACCTGGAGCCCACCTTCAAGGAATCTGGGAGAGGGAAAAAGGAATGTCCCTGGACAGCTGGGAGTGAAACAACTTAGGCTGGGGTTGAATCCCACCTCTGCTACTTCCCATTGTTTAGCCTTTGCTGAGTCTCAGTCTCCTCGCCTGTAAATTGGGTATAATAACACTTGTCCACGAGCTCCTTGGAGACAAGAGCTGTGCCTGCCTTGTTGTCCATCTTATCCCAAGCACCTAGCATGGTGCCCGGTACAGAGTAAGTGCTGGATAAACACCTGTTCATTGAATGAGCATTGTTGCGAATATTCAAGGTGACGATATGAGCAAAATGCTTCTTTAGGGATTCATGGGAAGCACTCGTGGATGGGGGGCTTTAAAACTACCTGGAGGGCTGAGCACCACTTCTATAGAGAGCTGCAGGCCAAGGAGAAGTAGGCTCAGAGGAGAACAAGGGCATCTCAGCCGGGCTCCCAAGGAAGATCGGATGCAGAAAAGACTAAGAAGTGCATGAACATGATCGAGGATACTGACAGGCAGAGATGGGGGAGGTTGACCAAACTACAAGGCTGGTAACTGGCAAAAGACCGGATTGGAACCCAGAGATTCTAACCCTCAGAGTGTCATTTCTGAACCACTCTTTTAAGTTTCACTGACAGATTGTTTAGGCATCCACTGTAAGATGCTCTTAGAATTTCAAATGGACTCATTTCTAGCAGCAACATCACGCTGAATGTTTGACAATGATTGATTCATTTCTCAGTTTATTTTTAATAAGCTTAAAGGCTACGGTTGCTAATCGTTTATAGACATAGTTAATGCAGCATTTATAGTTCCTGACGCCACAGGCCCAGAGCTCATTGTGTCTTCATTAAAATGATGAAACCAAGAGGTGGGAGGAGGTAGGGACGTCCCTGTTGCAGGTTTGTCCTCACCTCTTTAAACATCTACTTCGCCACTCCAGTCACCGGCTGCCACCACTGAGGTCCCAGTTTGACTAAACTGTCATTCCATTTTATTACAACTTTATTCTCTCTGTCCTAAGCTGGTTGATGAGGAGCTAGCTAGTAATTAAGCTCACCTGTCAGAGTTTGGCTTAAGTCAGAATGAAGTACATTCTGCAGCTTCTCCCTTTCATTTCCCTGGATGTCAGGACATCTGAATTAAGTTCCTTATGGGAACAATACCTGACCCAAAAATGTTAGAACAGGGGTTACCGAGATGGAAATTCAGCTAAGTTACCTACTTGTCATGACTTAGAAGAGCTGTGAGTTCTCAGGCTGCTTGAGAAAACTATTCGTTTGTGAGGAAAATTGAGTTCCAAACCATAATAGCCAGTGGAAGCAATTTCTGGGATCACAGCATTCAGATTTGATATTCATTTGTCCCCCCAGAGAAGAAATTCAGGCAAGTCCAGAGACTTTGACAAAGAAAAGTGCAAAGTCCACAAAATCTTTCAGGGCAGCTTGTCATCTGCGGGGAGGCCTGCCTCATGTCTGTGGCTTTGGGGGAGCCGTGGCAGATACTTTGTTCCTTCTGATGGGCCATATGAGCCAAAGGCTAGATGGAGCTTTGTTCTTGACTCTTGAAAATTATAGTCTGATATACTTCAAAGGGATTCTAATGAGGACATTGGAGGCACAAAGAACTCAGCTTTGCAGATTCAGTTTTCAAGTCCCTGAAGTTTGGTGCTACTTGATGTCTCTAGCTAACCTCTTGCTCTTTCTGCCTTGCTTGTACGTGGTGGGGATGGTCTTAAAGGACATTATCGTTCTCACCTTCCTTCTTCCCTCTTTGCCTCTGATGTGCTCATCTCGCCCAGCATTTCCTCAACAGCTCCTTTCTGAATTCTTTACGTGCAAGGTTTGGCAGAAACAGCCTTCCTTTCTAACATGTTTATTAAAGACATATTCTGAAAGCCTATCAATCCTGACCTTACTCACTTAAACAAATGTTCCTTTTCTCTCACCACGGCCATAGGTCTCATTTTTTTAAATGTATTTTTCTCTCACTCTCTTGACCTTTTGAACAATTCTTTAGCCTTTGCCAGGAAAGAACTTGCTATCCCAGGCTCTGCACACATTTGCCACCTCTGTCCTTGTAGCTTTTCATACTGGTGAGACTCTAGCAAACTCTATCCCTCCCTCACGCTGCCTTGGTAGCCTTCAGCCACTTGTTCTTTCAATGCTATTTCCAGACCAGTCCCCAAAGTAGGAAGTTGCAGAATGTCCAGTCTGGAAGGGACTTTATCAATAGCTCTATCCCTCACTTCAGATAGAGTAACTGAAGCCCAGAGAGGGAAAGCCACTTGCCCAAAGTCACACAGGAGGCAGAGACAGAGTCACACTAGGGCCCCAGTCTTCCTCTTGGCCCTTTTTACCTTCAAGAATCATTTCTACATACAAAAGCCAGACTGGAATTCAACATCCTTACTGAATACAAATTGTAGCTCATTTATGTAGTATTAGCTGTATGCCATTCATTATGCTAAGTGCTTTTAACATATACTACATCTAATTCTCAGCAGGTACTCTTTGAGGTGAAATCCATTTTACAGATGGAGGAACTGAGGCAGTGGTATGCTGGAGCTGGCTAGTACTGGCTGTCAAGAGCCAAACGTGTGTCTCTTCCCAATTCCATGTTCAGTGATTTCATGCTGCTAACTGAAATCAGCCACAGTGTGAGTATTTACACCACAGAAATGGGCGAATGCTACAAATCAGGGCTTTTCTCCATCCCCTGCCCCCCTCTCCTCCAGGAGATCTAGTTTACCGGCATACCCCTGGGCTTCCTATAAGCTAAGCAGTTTGCCCAAGGACGCACAGCGGGAATGTGACAGTGCTGGGACCTTTACCCAGGGGTGTATGACTTCAAAGCCTGAGCTCTCAACCATTACCCTATATAGTTAACAGGGCCAAGTTGTCAGACGCTATCCTCTTGGGCTGGAGGTGGTGGTAGGAGAAAGCTGATCCATAGGATTGTGGCAGGGTATGAGGTACCCGTATGCAGAGGGACCACACCTGGTTGGCTGGATCTGGCAGCCCTGGGAGCATTTCTCAGGTTCCCTTGCTCCAGCGTCATTGGCTTCCTTGCTATTTGGGGGTTTTCCAAGCACACTCCTAACTCAGGGCCTCCGTCATTGCTGTTCCCACTGCCTTAAATGCTCTTCCACCCATCAACACAAAGCCTGCTCCCTCACTTCTTCTAGTCTGTGCTCTTCCCTGACCAACCCATCAAAAACAGCACCTCAGCAGTCTCTATTCACTTGCTTTAGTTGATTTTCATAGTACTTATCATGGCCTGTCTTCATAGCACATACGCATTTGCTTTTTCGTCTTTCTCAACCAGGTCCGTGGAGGTTGGACCTGTGTCTAGTTCACCATCACAGCTTCGGAGTGCAGACCAGGGAGGGATCAGATGGGTAACTTAAGGAATCTCAGCCGTTATCCTACACCACTGCTGCCTTTCTTAGACTTGCCTTAGGTAGTCAGCTACTAGCTCGTATTCATTTGTAAAGGTAAAGGGCTTCTCCTTGGCTCTCTGATCTCATGGGATCTTCAAAGTCTACAACCATCTTCTCTCCACCCTGGAGCTGTTTCTTTCATGTTCCCACCTTCCCCCCTCAAATAGGCCAACAGTCACATCTGCTGATTTGCTAACAAATAATTAATCAAACATTTTACAAAGGAACCTTTGACCCCAAGAACTAATTACATTCCCATCTTAGAAGGTGAGTGTAGCTGTGTCCTTTAAACTAACTCTTTAAGCGGACGATTGGGACTGATTGAGTGTGACCTTTAGGGAAGCAAATACGAGGGGATTCAGGTAACAGTCAGCAATGGAGTGGCTGCAGGGATCCCTGCAGGGTGCCTGTTCACTCGTTTTTACCTGGAGGGTCACACCAATGCGCTCTCCCACATTTCCTGGGTCATGCCTGGCAGTGAGTACATAATCACTCACGTGCATACACACACGCACACACACACCTTCCTTTCTGATTTCAAACATTTTACAAGTCCATTGTAGAAAATTTAGAATACATGGAAAGAGTAAAAGAATAGTTAAAAAATTACTTGTGATCTCACCCCCGAGATAACAACTGTGAATATTTTGGTCAGTTTTCTTTTAGTCTTTTTTTCTACCAATTACCATCTATGTATTTTCTGACCTATAGTTTAAGAAACTTAATACATCATGGACATCTTTCCATGTGATTAAATATGCTTATACACAGTCACTTTTATTAGCTGGAGAGTATTTAGTGTATGTAGGTACCATGATTTAGTAATAACGTTTGGACAGTTCCGTTGTTTCCAACTCTAGATTATCACAGATGATGCTGTGATGGAATTTCTCACTGGTATGTCTTAGACCAACAGGGATTAATCTCATAGTCATTAACTTCAATTACTACAACTCAATGCTGTGGACTGAATGTTTGTGTCCCCCCACCCTTCCAAATTCATATGTCGATGCCCTAATCCCCAATGTGACTAGGAGAGGGGGGCCTTTGGGAGATACTTGCGTTTAGACGAGGTCACAAGGGTAAAGCCCCTTTGATAGCATTAGTGTCCTTATAAGGAGATGAAGGGACCAGAGCGCTCTCTCTCTCTCTCTCTCTCTCTCTCTCTCTCTCTCCCCCTCTCTCCCTCTCTCCCTCTCTCCCTCTCTCCCTCTCTCCCTCTCTCCCTCTCTCCCTCTCTCTCTCTCCCTCCCCCTGTCTCCCTCTCTCTCCCCCCCCCACCCCCGCCGCATGTGAGAATACAGTGAGAAGGCACCTCTCTGTGAACCAGGAGTGCTCTCAGCATGAGCCCCACCATGTTGGCACCCAGCCTCCAGAACTGTGAAAAATACATGTCTGTTGTTTAAGTCACCCAGTCTATGGTGCTCTGTTATCACAGCCACCTCACTGAGACCTCCTTCCTCACTAGAATGGTACCTATATGGCAACCATGATTTTACCTCTGGGCCTTTGCATATTCTGTTCCCTCTGCTTGGGTAGCCCTTTCCACTTCTCCCTCAAGCTTTTTTTTTTTTTAATTTTTGGCTGCGTTGGGTCTTCGTTGCTGCGCGCGGGCTTTCTCTAGTTGCAGCGAGCGGGGGCTACTCTTCGTTGTGGTGCGCGGGCTTCTCATTGCGGTGGCTTCTCTTGTTGCGGAGCACAGGCTCTAGGCTTGCAGGCTTCAGTAGTTGTGGCACAAGGGCTCAGTCATTGTGGCTTGTGGGCTCTAGAGCGCAGGCTCAATAGTTGCGGTGCACGGGCTTAGTCGCTCCACGGCATGTGGGAATCTTCCCGGACCAGGGCTTGAACCCATGTCCCCTGCATTGGCAGGCAGATTCTTAACCACTGCGCCACCAGGGAAGTCCCTCCCTCAAGCTTTTTTACCTGATTATCATAGGTTCTTTTTTTCTCCTCCAAGTCAGATGTTTCCTTATGTTTTAATATTTCTGAAATGACAATGACTGTAACAGCCAGTGTGTGTATTTGTGGTGGGAGTGAGTCGTGGGCTTTGAGAAATATCATCATTCCTCTTCGTCCCTCAAGGCTCAGCCGGGCAGTAATTCTCTGGGTTTAGGTTGTCATAACCCCTTGGGCTATCACTGCACGCCTCACACTGCACTGCACTTGCCTGCTGGTTTCTTTTCCCTACACGAGGACCTCCTTGAGAACAGCAAAAATGTATTTTACGTTCCCGTGGCTCCACCTCCCAGTAGTTCAGTAGCCTGGGCTCCAGAACGGGTGCTGAGGTCTGGGGGGAAGGGAGTGGTTTGTCCCCTGTCCTCCCGGCTGAATAGGTAAATGGAATTATTTCCTTGTTCCAGGCCCATCGAGAGCTCCTCTACAGAGCCCTTTGGGGGTGGATCAGAGCACTTCACCTGCCCTACCTTTGAGGTTAATGCCCAGTTCAGGCCATTGTGGATATATGTATTTGCTTTGAGCAAGGGCAGGGAGAAAACTTGGCAGGCGGAGGTTTTGGTAATTCGTGCCCACGTGGCTATAGAAAGCTTCCAAGAAACCACGTTACCAGCAGAGCAATTGTTTTCACTGTGCTTCAGAATGACGCTCAAGAGTCAGGGGACATGCTTGAATTTCAGCTTTACAAAAGGCCCCGCTTGTGATGTCACCTTTCCCCTCTGTCCCTCTCGCCCAACCCAGATACAATGACCGTGAATGAAGTTGGTCACTTGAGCTTCTCAGGACCCCTTCCTCCCACCTTCTCCCCCTCCCCCACTCCCTTCTGGGTCTTTCTCTTTGTCCTGAGTTCATCTTCCCTTATCTGCCTCTGCACGACTTTGTGTCTTGTTTTTTATTGATTAACTCTAACTCCAGAAAGACTACAGTGCGTACCTGTTACATGGGCTGCACAAAGTTGGGAGAAGAGAGAGCGTCCCTTTCCAGCTGGGAAGGTGGGGGAAGGCTTCATGGGGAGGCAGCTGATTCTTGAAGGATGGGTAGGATTCAAATGGGTGAGGAGGTGGTAGAGGAAGGGCAGAAGTCACTCGAGCCTCGGGCAGGAGTCAGGCGTGGTCAGGAAGGCGAGGACTGTGGCCGAAGCAAACACTTATGTGTAATGTTTATAAGGTACCTGCAACATGCCTGCCACCAAATGTCCCTGGGTCCCTGCCACCAGGTTCCTGGGTCTCCAGCTCATGTGTCTGTGTGGGCTTCTCTCATTTTTACCCCCGTGACAGCCCAGCCTTCCAACTTGGTACCTCTCCAAGTTCAAACTGAAAAAAACTCCGTGAGCATAAAAACATTGGTACCCGATTTAGTCTTTACTGGACATTTTGAGGGGAGGTGGGGAAAAGACCTTATCTTGTATACCTTGTCGCAAACAACTGAAAGTATCCAGTAGACATTTCTGTTTTCTCCAGAAGCCCTCCTTAGCCACACCGTGGTATTGGGGGGGCGGGGTGCTCCCTCCTTCCCCCGCTCTTGCTGGCCCTTTTTATCTCTTGGATTCTTTCTCTCCCTTTACATTCCTTTCTCTTTATCAGCCGGATTCTTACCACCCAACTTACACACTACAAATCCATCATGTTAATCAACAGCCCTCTCCACCCCCAGGTTCTTGATCTGAGCCCTTGAGATCCACCCTCCTGCAAGTGGCCTATTAAGCTCTATTTTCCAAACAAATGTGATACCTCCCCAAGAGAAATCCTAGTGGCTACATATCAATAGTTTCCCTCTTGTTACATGTATATTTTCTCATTCAAACCCCCCCCCCCAAAGCCCTTCTGTTACCTTCATTTTATAGATTAGACAACTGAAAATAAGAGAAGTGAATTGGTTTGCTCCAAGTCACACAGCAGCCAAAATGGCAGAGGTGAGACCTGAATTCTGGTACTTAAAAAAAAATGTATAATAAGCATCTCCTATACGTGGAGTGTGAGGAGGGTGACTTTGATGGGAGAAGGGCTAGGCATGTACGTGGGGACCGGTATTAGTTTCCTGGGTTTGCCGTTAAAAAAGTACCGTAGCAGGGTGGCTTGAGACAACAGAAATTTATTCTTCCCCAGTTCTGGAAGCTAGAAGTCTGAAATCAACATGTCAGCAGGGTTGGTTCCTTCTGGTAGGTCTGAGGGATAATCTGCTTTATGCCTCTCTTCCACCTTCCGGTGATTGCTGGCAATTCTTGGCATTCCTTGGCTTGCAGACGCATCACTCCAATCTTTGTCTTCCTTTTCATATGGCGTTCTTCTCTCTGTGTGTACCGGTGCCTTCATGACCTTGTTCTAAGGACATCAATCACTGGATTTAAGGCCCACACTAATCCAGTACTAACTACATCTGCAAAGACCCTATTTCCAAATAAGGTCATGTTCTGAGGTTCCAGGAGGACATGAAGTTTTGTTCAGACACCATTCAACCCAGTACAGGACCAGTTCATGAAGCTCCTAGAAGGTAGAGCCAGGAAGTTTAGACTGTGAGCAAGGAACAATCATGAAGGGTTTTTGAGGAGGATGACAGAATCCAATCAAATTTCCACCCATTAACACCACCACCAGCCCCCGCCCGCTTCAAATCTAACTGGTTCTGAGTGATTTCTTTCTGGCTACAGCTCCTTGTGCCTTGTTGCTTTTTTAAGGAATTAAACCGGGTGGGTTTCCCTCAGCAGGTGGGTGTTTCCGAGAACGGCAATCTCTACTTCCTTTTGGAAACTTTGCATGTGAAACTAGTCAAAGCCTAAAGCATTAGTCGCAACAAACCTGCTCCTACTGGACATTAAAAAGACTGAATGGGGCACCGGGTTCTTTTTGGTGAATGCAGTTTGGCTCCCCTTCCCATCGTTTGCCTCCAGCCCCTTGGATTCCTTGGACTTTGTGCCCAGAGCCCCTTTCCTGAATTGTCCCTGGTGCAGGAAAAGCTGCCAAGTCCTGGTCAGGCCACCTCTGATAACCCTTCCGAGGACAGGGGCCAGGTACCGAGGCAGGGCAGGGGGTCAACCTGGGAGGGGCCACTAGGCCTGGCTGATCCGCGGGCAAGACCCTGGTGCCCAGTGAACTCACCTGCCAGCTGGAAGCGGATGACAAAGCCCTGGGTGACCGCTTCAGTGCCCCGCTCTGACCCACCCCCGGCCAGTGCTGAGCTATTTTGATGTTGCTTTGAGGCTGGGAGAGCACTAGAACTTTGGGCCTCCTCTAGTGGCCGAAGCCACAGGCTCCATCCATCTTTGTGGCTTTGCCAAGCCCTCAACTGGCCTACGAGGGAGCGGGCTTGGGAGAGACGCACTTGGCCTCAGTGAGTGTGCAGAGGCCTAGGGCTTCTGTTTATTTTGAATACTCAAAAATAATACTCAAACAGCATGGCAGGGTTTCTCCATGTTGGGCCCAGCGTGCTGTCTTCAGATTCTGGACTGTAGGTTGGATGAGGACACAAGCATAGTGTGGTGACCAAAAGAGAGTTTGAATTCCTGATTCAGAGGCTTTTCCTCCACTGCTTCTGGCTAGCTGTGTGATCTCAGGCAAACTGCTTGACCTCTCTGGGTGTCCGTTTTTTCAGCTATAAAATAGAGTGGATAATTCCTAGTCCTCATGGGGTTTCAGAAGCAAGAGCTGAGAGACTTTATGTCAAAGTGCTAAAGGCTGCATAGTGTATAAGGAGAGGGCATAATGGAAAATGTATAGCCCTATGTCTGTACACAATAATAGCTTACATTTACTGAGGGTATAGTTCCTGCGAGACAATGTTCTGAGTACTTTTCATGGATTGTCGTATTTAATATGCACAATGTCCCTAGGAGTTAATGCCATTCTTTTTTTTTTTTTTAACATCTTTATTGGAGTATAATTGCATTAATGCCATTATTATCTCTATTTTACAGATGAGGAAACTGTGACTCAGAGAAGTTACATAATTTGCTGAAGGTCAAACAGCTAATTAGTTGTGAAGGCCAGATTCAGGCTCTGGAGCCTGTAGGCTTAACCCCCAGTGTATGCTACTTCTCTCAGTGCAATCATAATCATCTTAAAACTGCCTGTTATTGGGACCTAGTCTCAGACAAACCCTGAAAATACATTGCCTGTAATCCTCACAGCAGCTCTGTGATACAAATATTATCCCCTCCCCTTTAGAGATGAGGAAATTTGAGATGAAAGATTCTGTTCACTCCATTTATTGAGCACCTACTATTCTGTTTAAAACACTGGAGACACAACAGTGAACAAAATGGGGGGCTTCTGCCTTCATAGAACTTATATTTTTGTGCTGGGGGATAGGTGATGAAATACATAAACAAAATAATTTCAAATCATGGTGATGGCGATGAAGAAAATAAATGTAGTGATGTGGCAGAGTGACAGGAGGTCCGGGAAGGCCTCTCTGAGGAGGGGCTGTTGGAGCTGAGACTTGAATGGTGAGAAAGAGGCAGTGGTGTGATCTGCGTGGGGAGGAGCTATCTCAGGTGAGGAAGAGCAGAGGTCGGTGAGAAACAGAGAGGGGGCTGGAAGAGGCTGGGGAGGGGAGAGCAAGGGTGCTGGGGGTCAGGGGAACAGGAGGCAGTGGCCGTGGTGGAAAGCAAGGTGACTCTTGTAAGAGTCAGCGTGGACTCATTTCTGCCGAAGCTGATTCTGGGGGCAATTGTGCTGCCATGTCATTGGCCATGTGTCCAGTGAGGGATGATGGCCAGACCTGGGCAGGGCAGGGTGGGCTGCTGGGCAGCCTGCTTGGTTAGTGGGTGGGTGGGCTCGGGCTTGGCGCCTGTGGAGCCCTCTCTCATTTTGCTGCAGGGTAAACAGTCAGCAGGCCTGGGGGCTCAGGGGTTCCCTCCACACCCACACGGGCTGGTCGTCACACTCTGATGCATCTAGGGATCGGCACAGCTGGTAATCACCTGTGACTCAGACCCAGGCCGCTGGCAAAGTGGGAGCCAAGACCTCCCCAGGAAGGCAGAGCAGTTTCCTCTGCCCACTTTTACACATGCCCCTGGAGACCTTGGATCTTCATTTATTACAGATTTTGTAGGAACCCCACCATCTACAGAGAATTGCAGCGGATGTTTTAAAGAGCCTAATGAGAATTTTTTCCCCTCTTGAGAGGAGGAAGATGCTTTGTGCAGTTGATCAGCATGAAATTGCAGCCCTTTGGACCTGGAAGATACTTTATTTTTTTTTTATTTTTATTTTTTTAAATAAACATTTATTTATTTTTGGCTGCGTTGGGTCTTCGTTGCTGCGCACGGGCTTTCTCTAGTTGCGGCGAGCAGGGGCTACTCTTCGTTGCAGTGCGCGGGCTTCTCATTGCAGTGGCTTCTCATGTTGTGGAGCACCAGCTCTAGGTGGGCGGGCTTCAGTAGTTGTGGCTCACGGGCTCTAGAGCGCAGGCTCAGTAGTTGTGGCACACGGGCTTAGTTGCTCCGCGGCATGTGGGATCTTTCCGGACCAGGGCTCATACCCATGTCCCCTGCACTGGCAGGCAGATTCTTAACCAGTGTGCTACCAGGGAAGTCCTGGAAGATACTTTAGAGACAATCTTGTCCAACACTCTCACTTAGAAGAAGAGACTAAGGCTCAGGTGTTATTTTAATTTAGTGTCATGAAAAACGGTAAAAGTCTTTGTGGATAATCAAAAACCAAACAAATATACCTTTTCTGATTTAGTAAACAGAGTAAATAGACTGTTTGATTGAAGAGAGGCTGGCAGCAGAGCAGAGCGGGGCTGCTGGTGTCAGATACAGGATTGGTTCCCACATCTGGTACTTACTAGCTATATGTTCTGGGGCCAAGTTATTTAATGTCTCAATTTGTAAAATATAGATAATAGTGGATGCTCAGCTCATGTAAACTGAATAAAATACCATATAAACTGAATAAAATACCATATAAAGTGCTCATCGCATAGTAAGCATTCAATACATGGCTGCTGCTGTTACCATTTGAAGGGGCAGACGCAGAAGATGCAGGTGACTAGTGATGCAGAGCAAAGGAAAATGCTCAGTGATGGCAAAATGGTCTACAAATGTTATTATCTTGAGCTCAGCCCTCCATAGCATCCCTAAGAACTGATTTTTATTAATTCCCCTCCAAAAGTTTGTTATGTGATCATTTGCCTCTACTTCCTGAAAGGCTATTTCTAAGAAAAAAATAGTCCCCATGAAGCGAGAGTTCCGGCATATGAATTAGCGGTTTGGAACAGAGATTAGTGTTTTTCATTTCAAGAGCAGCCCCAGCACATCTGCCAGTGTGTGAGCCTTGAGATGGCTCCTCAGAGAGACAGGCTGGAGAAAGAGGTGTCCAGCCTAACCCAGCTGTTCTAGAGCCTATCCTTTGTCCCATCCCAACTCAACCCTGGGGCAATACAGTAAGGTGTATTGTATTTTAAGGGGACAGTTTCTCTTATCTAATCAGTTCCACTATGGTTTCCGTTGAAATTATCGTTGGACAGGGATGTCTGTTCTTAGTCATTTCCCTCTTGGCTTCGGGGAGACTGCAGGCATGAGGAAAAGATTAGAAGACTCATCCACAGCAGCCGCTAACTCACAAGCTCTGACAACGGACCATCCACTGGTGACTCAGCATCAACTCGTCCCTTCGGTGGGCTCTGCAGGGGCCGGGCTGGGCCTTGCCACTCCCTGTTTCTTTCCCCTCTGCAGAATGCAGTCTCTATCTTCCTGTTATGAAAACAGCATCTTTTCAAAATAAAATTCAAAGAGTAGGAAGAATCAAGAGCCCTTTGCAAGATAGAATTTAGCTGAGAGGACCAAATCGTGTCCAATATCTCGGGTTAAAAAGAATCAGCTGTGAAGTACAAATGCAGTTGACTTTGGCCCTGAGATCTATGGGGAAAACTGGGGGGAAAAAAGAGCAACGAATCAGCAGCACAAGCAATATTTGCTGTGAGCTGTTGCAGTCATGGGTGTGTGAGTAAGTAACTCTGTCCCAGGATCCTATCGAGTTTGGTTTGTGCCTTGAGGTGTGGAGTTTGGAAAGGTACCAATGCTGGTGGTTCTTCTGCTTTGGGGAAGAAATAAAAGGAAATCCCTGTGGGAGTGCTGTTTCTTTTTTTTCTTTTTTTTTTTTTTAATTTATTTTTGGCTGTGTTGGGTCTTCGTTTCTGTGTTAGGGCTTTCTCTAGTTGCGGCGAGCGGGGGCCACTCTTCATCGTGGTGCGCGGGCCTCTCACTATCGCGGCCTCTCTTGTTGCGGAGCACAGGCTCCAGACGCGCAGGCTCAGTAGTTGTGGCTCACGGGCCCAGTTGCTCCGCGGCATGTGGGATCTTCCCAGACCAGGGCTCGAACCCGTGTCCCCTGCATTGGCAGGCGGATTCTCAACTGCTGCACCACAAGGGAAGCCCAAGGGAGTGCTGTTTCTTGAAAACCTGCTGCTTACCTGAGCCCTGTGTTCAGGAGGCCAGAGGGAGTCTGAAGGAGCTCGTGTGGAATCTGAGCACAGGGGCTGCTCATTTGGGCCAAGGCTCAGAGCCAAGGCCAATGTGAATGTCCAGATCACCCAAGGAGAGGGCAGTGGTGGGTGGCTTTGGTCTTTGGGGTGTCATTTATTCATTCATCTTTTTACTGAGCACCTATTATGCCCCAGGCACTGTTCTAGTGAAACAAGAATAACGAGGTTTCTGTCATCATGGAATTTACCTTCTTGTGGGGAGATACAGACAAAACACAAGTAAACAAATGCATTAATACATTTATTAATAAGAGAGTGACAAGTGCTGTGAAGAAAGTAGAGCAGGGTGATGTGTTCCAGAGTGGCTCAGTGAAGACCAGTCTGGGGAGGCAGCATTAGAACTGAAACCCCAAACACATGAAGATGGGCAAGCCTGGTCCAGGCAGGGGAATCCCCAACACAAAGGCTCCGGGTAGGGACAGGCTTGGCTCATTCAATGAACTTATCAATGGCCAGTGTCCCTGGACCGTCCTGCATTTGTGGCTTGTTTCAGCTTTATACCTGGCGTACTATAACCCCAATTGGAGTATCCAGGAGTGTCTAGAACTGCTTTGGGGACAAGCAGAAATGATTACTCAGAGAACTAATGCTTCCCTCCTCCTCACCTCCACATCTAACCTACCATCAAGCTCTGTTGGTTCGTGCTCCCTGTGTTTTCTTAGGTGGGTCCACTTCTCCTTCTTCTCCACTTCTCCACCTCTAAACCAGATTCCTCACATGCAGTCTTGCCCAGTTCCTGTCCACTCTCCACACTGTGTTCAGAATGATCTTTTAAAACTTCAAATCTGGGGGGATTCCCCGGCGGTCCAGTGGTTAGGACTCCACGCTTCCACTTCAGGGGGCATAGGTTCAATATCTGTTCGGGCAACGACGATTCTGCATGTCACACGGCGTGGCTAAAAAATAAAACAACCAACCAAACAAACAAACAAACAAAAACAAAATCCAAAAAACCTCAAATCTGGTCATGTCACAGACATGCACACACACACACACACACACACACACACATATACATACACTCCCCTCCTTGGTACTTTTTCATGACTCCTCTTGCTCTCAGCATAATCCCACAATGACATACAAAGCCCTGTCTATGCAGCTCCCCTATTTCTTCCCTAACCTTATTTCTAGCCATTTGTGGCTTCACTTTCCATGCTCTGGCTACACAGTCTTTCATCCAGTTCCTCCAACTTGCTGTACTAGTTCTGGCCTCGGGCCTTTGCACAAGCCTCAATGGCTCCTAACCTGTTCTCCTTCCATGCATCTTGGCCTCAGCAACTTCTCCTCGGGTCTCTCAGCATAGCTGTTACTTCAGCAGGGATGGCTTCCTCGTTCTTTGACACTATGATATTACATAGGGTCTTTCGGTTTCATGTGCCCACTAGCACTTCATATTTTTTTCATAACTCTCAGCACTCTTGTATTTACTTGTGATGTCTCTTTCTTGCACTAGTCCGCAAGCTCCACGAGGGCGGGAACCATGCCTGTCTTGTTTGTTGCTGTGTCCTCAGCACTTAGAAAGTTTCTGGAGCACAGTAGACACTTAAGATGTAGTTGTTGAAGGAATGAACGCTTACAAAGACCTTGAATCTGAAATGTTCCACTTGAATGTGCTACTTGCTTTCAACAAAACAAAATAACAGGAGACCATCTGTATTTTCTGTTCCATTTTCCTACCCTATAGAGATGGTGGTTGATATCTGGAGTTCAAGAATAAGCATAGCGAGCAGGAATTCTGGCAGATGCACGACCTGCTTAGGAAGTCTGTTCTTGCCTTCGACTATCAGAACAGTGTTATTTTCTTTGGCTCAAAGGAATCTAAGACTGTGTATATTCAGGGAAACAGTATAGACCCACGGTGTGGAGTCAGGGCCAGGGGTGAGACTCCAATAATAATCAAAAAGGGAAGCAGACACGGTTGTGTTCAGTTTAGTGGACGTAGGATTAAGAACTTAGACTCGTGGCTTTGTCTCCCAGCTCTACCTCCGCTGAACTCCGTATGAAATGCTGGGGAAACTGTTCAACCTCTTTAAGCCTCAGTTTTCTCATCAGTGAAAGGGGAGAGACAGATGGAGAACATTTTCCTTATAGATTGTTATGAGCATGAATATCTTACTTCACACGTAAGTCTTCAATACACTCTTCTTTCTTTTTTCCAAGTACATCAGTAACGTTATCATTCTTTACGTTGTATGTGACATGTTTGTCACAATAGGCATTCCAGAGTTGAGGGATTTGAGGTGACAGATACTAAATGGTCATCTGAGTCAGTATTGCCTTAATGAGAGCATCTGCGCATTCTCACAATTGTAAAGTCTCCTTCCCCTTCATTTTGGTGACCAACAATACTACCGTAAATGTCTTTGGTTTTCTGAAGTTCACAGGGTATTAATATGCTGGAGCACTATGTAAATTTAAAGAAGTTATACACCGCATTTATTACCTCGGTATAAAAAATTTACATTATATGCATTTTGTGCATGTGTGTATATACATCTCCACTTTGATGTCTAATCATCATCTCAAACTGATCATGGCCACACCAGAACTTTGGATCTCTCACACCCATCTCGCCAACTGCTTCTCCCTTAGTCTTCTGCACTCAGTAAATGGCACCAACATCTGCCTAGTTGTTCAAGCTGAAAACCCAGGTTGTCCTTCACGCCTCTCTTTCCCTCACCTCCCATATGTGATGTGTCTCAAACCTGAGCCCTCCTCACCACCGCCACTGCCGCCATCGCAAACAGAGCCACCATCCTCTCCCTCCTGGGTGAGTAGACCAGCGCCAGCCCACCTCCCTGTGCCACCCTGGACCCCTACGACCATTTCCCTGTGGTGGAGCCAGAGGAAGCGCTGACAAGTAGACCCAGGTTGTGCCACTTGCTTGCTCAGAACCTCCTGCCCCGATCCCAGCAACTTCCTATAATATTGGAAATGAAACTCAAAAAATGGCTTACTGTCCTTCAGATCTCAATATTAGGGGATAAGCCAACTTCTTCTGTAAAGGGCCAGATGGAAAATGTTTTAGGTTTTGTGGGCCACATAGGAGTCTATCGCGTTGCCATCATCATCTTCTTCCTTGCCTTCATATTTGTGTCTTGTTTCTTTCTCCATCTCTGTTTCCTTCTCCTGTAATACCACTCATTTGCAGCAAGGCGACCCTCTTTTAAACGCTCGGCCCTGTTGGCTCGGTCTAATAAAGAGAGATCAGGTGAAGACGCCAAGCTGTGCTCTGGATGATAGCGAGGACTGTGAGAACCTAGTTCCACGTACCATCGGGGTCTGAAGGGTGAATCCGAGTGTGAACATGGGGGTGGGGAGGAGCAGGGAGAGGAGGGGAGCAAAGCAAGGCTTTGAAGTGAGGGGAACTGTCCAGCTCCCAGGAAGCTGATGTCGTTGGAGCATCCCTGGATAAGTGCTCAGCGGAGACAATTCCTGATGTCTCTCGAGGAGGGAGAGAAGCATCTCTTGGAGCCAGAGGAAAGCACTGAGATCAGCTGTCCTTCCCTGGAATATACAGCTAAGCCAGCCTGTGATCCAGTTAGTACAGACATTGAAGAGATGGTGCTTATCCGGCCTAGATGGGACATGGTGGAAAGATCTGGTATTTCTGGAGCCATTGAATAGAACATGGTGACTCCCAGCCCCAGGCACAAATACCCCAGAGTCTCCTCCTAGGGGACCCTTTGGATTGGCAAGCGAGAGGGGTGCATCTGGAGCAGGCAGGTATACCCTCCTCGACCCTACACTCCCACCCTGCCTTGTTCTAGTCCAGAAGCTTCAGAAGAAATAGGCTTGGATCTGGATCATTGCAAAAGAGAGGCTGGGCCCCCTCCTGGGGCCATTGTAGGAGGCTACTCAGGGGCTGGATGGAGTGCTGCATGGGATGGTCCTGTGGAGGACTCCAGGAGGACTTGGTGCCACACACCCTCAAATTCTAGCTCAGGGTCAGACAACGAGCCTTGTATTAGGCAGTGAGCTTGGCTATAAACTGACTCATACACCAGGCAAGGACTGGACCAGCCCTGGCCCAGGAGCCAGGTTAGGGAGTGAAAAGATATAGGAATCTCTTCCTTGGATGCCCCTTAGGATAGAAACTGGGGAGTGTAGGACCGGGGAGCCCATACACTGTCCAGACTGGGGAATTTTATGTCTGAGATCATGAGTCTAGCTCTTGATTTTAGAAAATAAGACAGCTGTAGAATATGGGGAAAAATGCAACGATAGTACAAATCAAACTGTCCATCACAGCCATGCCTCAGGAGCTGAAGGCAGGAGGTCAGATGGTTTGGGATCTGATGACGAGCCTGCTGTGTGGCTTTGGACCAGTCACTTGACCTTTCTGGCCTTCAGCGTTTTCACTTGTACAGTGGTAATGGTAAGTCTTGACATTGTCATCTCGTTGAGTTATTAGGATTACCAGAGAATTAAGAAAGTCTTTGCAAAGTTAAAAAGGCTCTAGTCATGTATAACTTGGTCCCTAATCAAGTTGTGTGAAACAGTAATACCAATAGAAACAAGAAACATCCAGTGAGCACTGACCATGTGCCAGGCACCATGCCCAGTGTTCATATGCATGTCACATGTGGTCCTCACAGCAACCTTGAGAGAGGGCACCATATATAGATAGATAGATAGATAGATAGATAGATAGATAGATAGATAGATATCCCCATGAGCAGATGAGGTCATAGACCTCACAAGAAGTTAAATAACTTGCCCCAGGTCACACAGCTAGCCAGGGTGGACCAGAATCTAAATTCAAGAAGGTTGTTCCGGAGGATGCACTGGGACCTCGAGGGCCTGTAGCTCAGATCTCCAGGCTGCCAGCCCACCCTACTTGGCTTCCTCGGAGAAGATAACCACAGTCTGTCCGGAGAAAACCGACCCATCACTATCTCTTCCCTGCAGACGGGTTCAATCCCTGCCAACTGCGGAGAGGCTGTGGGGCTTTGACACAGCTTGATGTTTACCAACTCCAAGAGCCAAGGGTTCCAATGGGGTGGCAAATCTCCACCAGTCCTGGGACACAGGAGAGATGCAGGGAGCAGGTGCTCCTCCAGGTTATGGGGGGCAGGCACGTGGGGTGGAACTTTCTCATTCGGGATGGGCCTCCCTCCCTGCATGTTGAGTGGGTCTTGGGAGAACATTTCCTTGAGAACGCAGAGGCAGGGAGGCAATCTCGGAAGGGCAGGCTGTTGTTTTCCATGTTCTCATCAGGAAGAAGAGAAGGAAAAACAGTCAGTGCTCCCTCCCCGCAGCCCCTCCTTCAGGAAGGGGGCTATCCAGCCCTCCTTCACGACAGCACAGTGTGTGGTGGCAGGCCAGGCCTCTTTGCGCAGCAAGCCTGATACTTTTCTGTGTAGTGGAGTTTGGCGAGTTCGGCCAACAGAAAGTGGTAGATAAGGGCTTCTGGATGCCCCTCTCTGAAAATTCCTCAGGAGCCTTTTCAGATGGATGGGGATGGGGAAAGGACATGAAAACAGGTAGAAGAGGAATTATTGAAAGAACTGTGGCCTTTGTCCTGGACAAGAGAAGACCCAGGAAGCCTGGGCTCTGTCCATATCTGAGGGGCCGCCCTGGGCAGGTGAGTTCGGAGTGGCCTCCATGGAGTAGAGGAAGGAAAGTCAGGGAATAGTGTAAGGAAACACGCAGAAATCTCACAGAAGGAAAATGCAGCATAACGGGCAGATGCTTCCAGAAGGGAAAAGAACTGCCCTGGGGGCAGTGAGCTCTCCGTCACTGCAGGGGTTCAAGCAGAGGAAGGGGGCCCCCTTGGCAGAGGCTTTGCTAAGGCGGGGACGTGTGCCCGGTAGGAAGAGAACTCAGGGGTCCTGAGGACTGCACAGCCCTGAGAGTCTATGGCTGTGGGAAGAGGGAGGGTGGGAAATGGGATGGAATGGAATAGACTGGGATGGAAGTGGTGGCATATTCACTGCAGGCCTGGGCTGCCCTGGCCTTTCCCTGCCCCTACACCGGACCGTGGCTCTCCCTCTCCATTCTGTCTTGGCCCTAGTGCCCTGGGACCACCAACCTCCCTATTACTTTTCCTTCCCAAAATAACTACTAGCCCCCCACCCCTGCCCTAATGTGCCCTGCTTGTTGCTGGGTGGCACTACTGGATAATGGACCAGAGGACTCATTCTGGGGCTGTGTTACTTTTCTCAGGTAATATGATGCCATCCCCTGGGTACAAAGCCCTTGCCCCAGAAGCAGTGGTTCTCAATCATTAGTGGGCCTTAGAATGAGCTGCAGAGGTTGTACAAAACACAGGCTGCTGGATCCCACCAGAGATTTTCATTCAGTAGGTCTGGCGTGGTGCCCAGGAATTTGCATGTCTAACAAGTTCCCAGGTATTGCTGATGCTGCTGGTCCAAGGACCACCCTTTGAGAACCACTGCTCTAGATGACCCATAAGGCCTATAAGCCTAGACCCAAGGCTATGGATTCAGACAAACCTATGGTGGAATCCCAGCTACACCATTTATGAGCTGTGTGATGATTGGCAGTTTACCCAACACCTCTGTGCTCCCAATACCTGCTCTGTAAAATGTTGATGGTAATACTTTCACAGAGTTATTGTGAGGATTGAAGATGGTGATTAGCTTAGACAGTGCTGGGGACATGCTAAGTGGGCAAGTACTCAATAAATGTTAGCAACTTTTATTATCAGAATAAAACAGTGGGGATTTTTAGACATCCCACGTCCACCTCCATAGGATAGTGGTGTCAGAGCAGAGAAAGGCATGCATTCTCCTCCAGTTGTGTTCCATGTGTTGGGCCAGTCCCATGTTATTCTTTACACATCTGCTCTGTGTGTGCTGGAAGGATGGGGATTCATCATCGGTAGGGCCATCCTTCAAATCTGGGTTTTGTGTCGGTGGCCAGCCACACATTCTG
This sequence comes from Eubalaena glacialis, assembly GCF_028564815.1. NCBI lineage: Eukaryota > Metazoa > Chordata > Mammalia > Artiodactyla > Balaenidae > Eubalaena > Eubalaena glacialis. Next base: position 84,580,808 of record NC_083725.1, read on the forward strand.
GGTGACTAGCTCCTGGTGTGACTCTGCAGCTTGTAGGACACAAGAATTAGAGTTGGGTCATCTTAGGTCTCTTGTCACGTTTCTGTTGGAGTCCCAGAGCCCCGCTCTCTCGTCACTCATATCCTGTTATGAGGATATAACTGATAGTTATAATAATAGAAATGCAAGCTTAAGTCTTTTGCTGCAAAGTCTCAAAGTTAAGTGGAAAAATTTAGGGCTGACTTCAGATGGCCTGGAGCTGCTCTGAATGTTGCTGAAGAGGGGGACCTTCTGGGAAAATACATACCAGTTTCCACTTTGTGGGAGACGTATCTTGAAGTGTGTTACTTGGAATAGTAGCTGGAGAAATGCTTCACCCAAAGGGTTCTGTAGTCAGATTTGGGAAGTACTCCATTTCTGGTTTCCTACTAAGAGCTCCAAGATGCTCGCTAGCGTATTTAAGCTTCCCAGGAGTCCTGCAGTTGAGACACATATGTAAGTTTGTTGAATGAAGTAAACTTTGTTTACCATCAATTAATTTTGGGAAACTAGTTCTAGGAATCTACAGTTTTCCAGGTGCCTTCATATGTAGTATCTTACCTGATTTTCAAAACAACCCTGAAAGGTAAGTATGATCATCCCCATTTTATGGAAGAAGAGGCAGAGAGGCTTATAATTTGCTGCAGGTCACAGAGCTATTTAAAAAAAAACCTACAATTGCATGACCTGAGAAAGAATTTGGTGCATTTGGTGGAATTTTATTTGTAGTAACAACAATCATTAAAACTAAACAAAAACAAAAAACAAGCAAAAAACAAAAACAATCCTCCCCCGACTAAATGGGAATGGTACCTATTATTTGTCAAAACCCTTTCAGTGGAGTACATTTATATTATTTATTGATCTTAGGCTCATGTTATGATTATGACGTCACCACACAGAGAGATAGAACAGCACAGGGTAAGAATGTAGATTCTGCAGCTAAACAGAGTTTAAATCCAAGCGATGTGACTCTAGGTGAGTTATTTAACTTTTCTGTCCTGATTTTCTGTACCATGTAATTTTCAAACCTGTATCATAAGGTTACTATGATGATTCAATGAGATTTTACATGCAGACTTCTCAGAATGGTACCTGGCACATAAAAATTCAATGAAGGTATTAATTATGTTGCTGCTATTGCTTTTGTTAATAGTACTATTATTATGTAAAGTCCATTTGTCTTGAGAACCCTTGAGAGTGGATTTGGATAGCAGCCAATAAGGTCTAAGACCTAGTTTGGCGGTCTCATTAAACAGCTGTGCAACTTTAGACAGCTCACTCACCCTCTCTGTGCCTCAGTGTCCTCCTGGAAAATCATGCCAGCCATTCAACTTAGTTCACAGAATAGTTCTAAGAATCGTTACCTGGGTAACTGATGAGAAAGTGCTTTGATAAATATAACACCAGGTCACCTTGAGTTCTCGATGTCCACATTTGACTGGAGCATGACCAGAGAGGAAGTTGTGCAAAGGGGTTGGCTTGGGAGAACCTCTCTACTAGTCTTACTCTAGGAGCTGAGAAATGCCCTGAACTGCCGAGGCCGTTTGATCAACAGCTGCAGTAATTATGACCAGTGTAATTTCATGGGCCTGTACGGAAGCCAAAAGCAAGTCATTAGTGGCGCTGGGAGTTTTCCTTTGCTCAACAATGGCGCCCTCATTCTGGGATTTCCCTGCTGTCCTCTGTTGACTCGGAATAGAGGGTGATTGTGTACACACACTCTCTCGGCTGGTGCATCTCAGACATCTGTTTCCTCCTGTTTATCCTCAGCTCAAGCCCTGTGTACTGGATCCAGAGAGCCAGCCCTGATCCTCTCCCCAGGGGCACTCATCACAGTCACCCTCTCCTGGGCTGGGGGGGAGGAGGAACCCTCAGTGTGGATTGTGTACACTGCTGGAGGGGTGTGTGTGTGTGTGTGTATGTGTGTAGCCATCTCCTGTGAGATCAGGAGGCCTAACAAAAGTGGAATCAACTTACCTACTGCTTTTGTTCCAAGGGGAAAAAAAGCCCCCATTGGGGAATAATTTTTAGCCCACGTCTAGGGTATTCGTGTCCCTTTAATCGTTCAATCATGTAACTTTTCTGTTGAAAGCAACTACACTCCCAAGAGCAAAGTTATTAGGGAGGCGCTCAGTTCCTGAACAGTTCCCAGGAAGTGTAGACCATGGCCCCTTGGGAAAGGCGCTGCCTCTTAAATTGCTAACCTTAATCCCCAGGGACCAGAATTGGCCCAGAATGAAAAGGCTGATCCCACAGGGAAAACAAAATAAACGAAACCACACCACCCTCTCCCCCACCAAACCACAGCCACTGAAAACCAAACAAAGGAAAACCCAACACCCTAACACACCCCAGTGAGAGTTTGAGGGCAGCTCTGTTCCAAAATGTTTCTCTGAATCATTCAAATGCAAAACCAGAACAGAGGATAAAAATTAGAAACCATTTAACTTTCTTAAGTGCTTCCCCAATAACTATCCATATTTCTGTGGCCGCAGTTTTGCGGCAGAAGTTTTTCTAAATTCTTTTTTCTTTTGCTTAAATCGTTTTATTTCACCTTATGTGAACCCCTAGCCCACCTAAGTGTACTCGATAAGCCTGAAACAAGTCTTTAAGCCACTTCCCAAAATGTCTGTGGGTCCCCATGCCCCAGCACCTCCCTGGGGTCAGAGCTGGAGGTGGCGGTCCTCAGAGTGGGGGAATTGGAGGGAGGACTGGCCAGGTGGAGGCCCTTCAAAGGGGGGTCAGAGGTCACCCAAAGATTGTGCAATTTCAACCCTTATCTGCCTCACTGAGGTGGTGGGAGGGGAAGGGGCTGGAGGAGGAGCCCCCAGCCCTGGGGTGTTGAGTAGAGCAAATAAATACCGGGGGCACCTGGCAACCCTCGGATATGAGGGATAAACAAGCTCGCTCTTTGGAGGTGTGTCCTCCGTTGCTTGGGACCAGTTCGGCTGCCTTGTATAAATCAAAACCTCTTGCCTTGGAGCTTTGAATGTAGTCTTTAATTCCTTATTCATTCACCCTGAAACTTATTTTTTACCCTACTCCCCCCTCTATGTTTGACAATGTTTGAGCGGCTATAGAGAGAAATAAGATAGAATCCTCACTCTCAAAAAGCTCTTCTTCGACTAATATTTAAAAGGAAATATCAAATATCCAGATTGCCAGCAAACAAGTGAATCTTTAGTCTGAGTCACCATGGATTTCTGATTTCTTCCTGAGGGCCTGCCCAAGATGCCATCATGCCCGGTGCTTCCAGCCTCACAATTCAGTTGGGTTTATTTTTCATACATTTTTCATGTTACAGTGGAAGGAGCTGTATACGGGGATTCTTCTGGAAATTGGGGGGGGTTGGGGGACTGCATGATCTTTCAGCCCCCTATAGCCCTGACATTCTGAATTTGTTAATTGTGTTTAATTATACCAATGATAAGCCAAGCACTATTCTGCATGTACAAAGATGAATAAGGTAGAGCACCTGTTTCTAAGCAACTTATAATCTAGTGGTAATAATATTAATATCAATACTAATACCCATAACAGCAAATAAAGCATACCAACCTCAAACTCCAAGAGAAGAGGGACTATTATAAAGGCCGTCAAGAAGATAGAAACAAAATACTGGGGACCACAGAGGATGGTGTAAATAGTTCTGATGGGGGAGAGATTGAAGAGCAATTCACCAACTAAGTTAGTTTTGCTCTGGGTCCTGAAAGAACAATATGATCGTCCAGCAGAGAATGGAAGGAAAAGCACTTCTAAGCTGAGGGAACAGCCTAGGCGAGGGCGTGGCAGTGTGACCGTGAGTGGCCTAGTCCTGGGGAGTGAGCAGCTCACAGGTACATTGGGAGGGGCAATGGGAGACCCTGTTTTTCCCAGAAATTCTCTACCACCACCTGACCCCCGTCACTGGAAGGAAGAAAGTAAATTGTGTGGGGAGCCAGGAAGCGACCAATTAAACCCTGTTCGGGGGAATACAAGAAAAGTCAGTGATATTTAGTATGTGCACTGGGAGATGCCTTTACATAATTCTTTATCTTAAGAGAAAAGGAAAGGAGGTGTGGGGGGAGAGAAATCCTTTGCTAGCCCAGCCAGCCCAGCCCTTTCTATTCATTCATTTGCGTATTCATTCATTTGTGGACTTGTCACTGTGATGCTGCGTCTGCCCTCTTGAAAGCCATACATCTTACTTTCAAACCCCCCCAATCGCCTTGGACCCCCTGCAGACCCCAGCATTCCCAGGCTGACCTATAGGCAGGGGGCTCACTTTCCTGGAGGTTGGCAGAGGGGAGATGGCACCTCCTGTGCTCAGGCTCTCCTTGTCCCTGGCTTTCAACAAGAGTTTTTTCTTCTCCAGGAAGGCTTAGTGCTTTTCTTAAACTTGATGCTCAAGTCCTGAAAAGCCTGCCAGCTGTGTACTTTTTCAAGCCTTTTATTTTAATTTTTATACATCTTCTTTTTCCATATCCAAGATTGCAGGGCCCTTCCAGAGTGGGAAGGAGACTTAAAATAAGTCTGAAAGCCCCTTGCAAAAATATCTGCTCACAGGTCCTCTTCATTATCCCAGGGATGGCATTTCTGTACTTTCATTTCCTGTAGGAAGTTTGACAATAACACTGACACTGCAGAGACAGTGGGTGAGGAAGGCTGACCTGTTTGGCGGCTTCTGAGATGGTTGAACAGAGCCAATCACTCTCCCTCTCTGAGCCTTTATCCGCAAAATGACCTTTCTTAGCAGGGCTGTGATGAGTAAGTGAAAGTTGCCCTGTGCCATGCTTAATACATAGCTGCTAATATGGCTAGGTTTTTCATTTGACAGGTGATGCTAAGCTCTTCTGTGGCATTTTTCTGTTCAAGCCCAGTTATTTGGGGAAAAAATAGTGGACTCCCCACGTCAAGCTAACTAGCTTATCCCTTCCTCTGGGGTGGCACACCGCTTCTGGTCTTAACTTTGTTAGCCTTGTACCATGTAAAAGCTGACATCTCCCCACAGTCTGCCTCACGTGTGGGTGGAAAGGCACCAGCCCACATTCAGGCCCGTCTAAAGAGCCCCTGTGGTTTGCTGTTCCCCGGGCCGGCCCCCACTGCGTCTGAACTTTCCCGTATTAGTCACTGCTTTGGCTGGGAGAGTGGAAGACCCCTGTTAAACTGAAATCCGTTATCTGGGAAACACATTAAGCCATTAACAGCCGGACACAAATTAGTTTATCAGACAGGGGCTGGACTTGCAGGATTTAGGAGTGAAAAGGAGCTTCACAGATCATCAGTTTATAGGCAAGGGAAAGAAAGTTCACAGGGGAGCAGGTCTTTGGGATTCTAAGCCTCAAACCCAGCTTTCTGGCCTGGCTCTCCTCCCCTCCTTATTCTGCCTTGATGAGCAAGATGGATGCTCCCACTTTTATTTAGGAGATATTTATCACGTGTCTACTGAAGCTGGGCTGAAATTCAGAGAAGCAGACAGGAGGGAAGATAGACGTGGGAATAAGCGAATGCTGGATGATGTGGGATGGATCTCTTGGATGCTGGGGATGGAAAGGTCTGGAACATAGGACACTGTCAGCAAAGGGCAGATTCAGCCTCTGGGGGTGGGATCAGTACCACCAGGGGTTGCCCAGTACTAGGACCTGGAGTCCTGCCTTGTGGCTACCATGAGAGTGTAAGAGAGTTCACGCTCAGGGAGCTGGGCTAAGCTGGGGGTGTTACTACCTACCTGCAAGGGTCAGCGCTGAATGGTCAGGCCCAGGGGGTGGGTCAGAGGCCATGAGCTGAAAAAAGAGGCTGACAGCTGGGAGGAACCAGACTGCACTTCAGGGCAGATCTTCACAAGCCTTGTTCCCACCGGCTCTGTCCTATGTGGCCCACACATAGAGAGGCTGATCTCTTTCTCTGAATTCATATCGAAGGCCTTGATGGGAGATTACAGAAATGAGAAGGAGAAGAAAGATGCTGGGAGAGGCAGCCTGGTGAATGAGGAACAGCTCTCCAAGGTGTAGTAGGAGGTTTAAGGAGCCACGTCTGTCCCTGAAAATCTGCAGGGTCCTGACACCTACTTGGGTGAATGCACAGCCATTACCCCTTGGAGCCACTCATGGCATCTGTGGCTTGCTGGTGACATCAGTCTCCTTTTCTATACACGTCTCCTCACTCAGGTCCTTATTCTGTCTCCCCTGTGTGATTTCAACAGCCTTCCAACTGGTCTCCATCCCTCCAGCCTCCACCTTGTCAAAGCCATCCTCTTGCTATTAATAGAGAGGTCCTCCTAAAATGGGAACTTGGTCAAATCACTCTCCTGATTTATAAGAATTAAGGGTAGAATCCCCTTTATAGGGACCTAGCCTGCTCCAGCCTAACAAATTGCCCCACTTCCTGCCACTTCATCTCCACATTCTGACCACACAGAACTTGCCATGCTTTTTCACTTCTCTGCATCCTTGAATGTGCTATTCTAACTTCCTGGGATGCATGCCTCCTCTTGTGCAGCCTGCCTTCATCCTTCCAGATGCAGGCCAGCGTCACCACTCTGAAGTTCTTCCATGCCTCCCAGTCTTGTTCGTAGGTTTTTTTCTTTCTGGCCCAGCTGTACACTGTATAGCCCTCTTCTGAAGCGCCTGTCACATTGCATTGCAACTGGTGGTGTATGTGTCCATCTTCCAGTAGACTGTGTGTGTGCACGGTAGGAGTACACGCGCGCACACACACACACACACACACACACATCAGAGAGGAACTCCTCTGATTCTCAATACCCAGCACAGAGCCAGGTAAGTGCATCATGGTAGATGATCAAGGAGAATTTGTTAAACAAGGTAACATACCTGTGGTCTGAAGGGTGTGAGATCTGAAAGGCAAGGCCACAGGATTTATTCTCTTTAATTAAAGCTGGGACAGGTGCCCTCTCAAAATCCCCACCCCTCAGATTCCTCCTTCCACTGTGACTGGTGTTTTCCATCTTTGACCAGCAAAGATTTTGATTGGGAACCAAATGCTCATTCAGTGACTTCTGGGAGATCTGTAGTTTTTTAATGTTCTGGGTATCCTAGAGAATGTGATAAACCTATACGTGTTTCCCCAGAAAATGCACAAACGTCCAGTCTCACAGCGTTTTCTCATAACCAGAAGGTTTCTGGACTCCAAGAACCCCTGGCTTAAAACAGCTGCAATAGAGAGCTTGTGTTTTGCTTTTTTGGCCAATACGATTTTGTCAAGATTTATTTTAAGAAAAAAAAAACTTATTTAGAATCTTGTTTTCCAAATACATAAGTATATTTTAATATGGAATATACTTTTTTAAATGACACCTGCTTTCCCCTTTCTGTGTTTCCCTAGGATGTGCCCCTTCCCTGGAGGAGCAAAGGTGACTGCCTTTATTTCATTCTCCAGAAATATGTGTGGAGATGTACATAAAAGGGTCTCTTGCAGACATTCAGTCTAGGTCAGGGCCTCTGGCAGGATGTGGGATGTGCTGCCTGGGTCTGGCTCAGTCCTCATTGCAGAGGAAGCTGCATGAACTTAGAGTAGGACAGTTGTCAACAGTTTTCAGTAGGGAAACATTTACTGAGCTCCCACTCTGAGCCATACACTGTTCCAGGCACTTGGGGACACCATGGAGTTTCTAGCCCAATGGGACGAGGCAGAAAATAAACAAGAATACAAGTTAGCTAAGTTTACAAAGTGAGCAGAACAAGGAAGGAAAGATGACTGTAATGGGATAGAAGAGTGTGGGAAGGAGAAGGTCACTACAGGAAAAGTCAAAAGTCCCTCTGAGGAGGTGACATGAAAAATGGGACCATGGTCAGGTCTAGGGGACACTGTGATCTAGGGAGCGAGACTGTCAGGTGTAAAGGTCCTGAGGTGGGAAGGATTTCCATGTGTTTTTTTCTCAGTGCAGCTTGCAGGATCTTAGCTTCCCCACCAGGGATAAAACCTGGGCTCCCGGCATTGGAAGCTGAGTCCTAACCACTGGACTGCCAGGGAATTCCCCCTCCGTGTGTTTGAGAAAAAGAAGGAATGCCACTGTTGCTGGAGCACAGAAGTCAGAGGGAGAGGCTGGGAGATGAAGTTGTAGGCCATAGAAGAAGAGTTGGGATTTTTCAACTATGAAGGGAAACCAAATCCTGAAAGCTTTAGTTAGGTAGGGCAACATTTTGATCTAACTGGCATGTTTTAAAGATCCCTTTGAAAAGATTAGGACCCATTTTATCACCTCCTGTCATTTTGAACAGTTTTGACTACTGAAATGAATGTGTAATAAGGCAATTGCATAAGTTCTCCTCATAGCTCTCTATCTGCAGGGGAGAGTCAGGATTTCCATCCCAAGATGTCAGAGCAGCCCCAATCAGATACAGCCCTGAGGTCTGGGTGGCTAGTGTCATCTTGCCCTGGGGAGCTGAAGGATTCCTGAGCCTTTTCAGGGTACTGAAAATTGCTGGGGAGCCCTGGAGGGTCACTGCCAGATTAGGGGATGCTAGACCCAGGCCAAGGGTTGGGCAGGAAGGTGTGGAGGTGCCCAGCCCCCAAAGTCTCAGAGGAGGGCACAGGGTGGAGGGGACAGGTCCCTAGAAAGAGCCCGTGGCAGGTGGGAAAGGCAGAAGAGGAAACAAAGGCCACACAGCCTTTTCCTCTGTCCGCCTGTCGTCGCCTGCCCCCTCCTCCTCCCCTCCACGGACGTCCTTTCGTTGGCAGCAGCAGCCAGGTGTGTTTGAAAACACTCGAGCCCCGTCCTTCACGTAGCAGGAAATAAATGCTGCTGGGGAAGCGGCGTGTGGGCTGGCGCGGGTGTGTGCGTTGCCGGGGGGAGCGGTGCAGGGGGCGGAGAGGGGTGGCGATGGTGCATTCACCTCTCGCTGCTCCGGGGGCGGCGGCCCCAGAGCCGCCACTGTCAGACAACTTGGATGAGTTCGGTGCGGAAACAAAATGCAGACGGAGCTGAGCACACTCGGTTAGGGGCGCGGGCTGTGTCTGGGCTCAGGAGCCGCGAGGACCGGGGAGCTACTGACTGCGCTCCTGCAGCCCCCAGCCCACCAGACCTTCTCTATTTCTGCCTAGTCTGCTCCGCCTATCCACGCCCTCCCCGAAAGAGTTAAGTTCCTCCCCCCTCCGACCACCTCTGCCCCTTCCCCTCCTCTCCCCCCGCCCCCCGCCCCCGCCGTGGGGAGCCGGCCAGTTGAAGCGCCGGGGGCCACGCGGGGCAGCCCGCGGGCCGGCGAGGAGGCGGAGAGCCCGCCGACCCCGACCCCCCTCCGCCGCGGCCCCAGCGGCCCCCGCGCTGCGAGGCGCGGGCGCTCGGACGCAGGGGGAGTTGTTTGATTTGGCGGAGGCGGGGAGGCCGGCTGGGAGCGAGCGAGGGAGGCACTAGAGCCGGGCAGCGCGGGCGCCGGGCTCCTGGGGAGGGTCCCCGCGCGCGCGGCAGCGGTCCCGGGCGGGGGCGAGGCGGCCGCGGGCGCCGGGGATGCCCGGAGGGGCCGGGGTCGGAGAGGACGACTCCGGACGGGACGGCCCAACCTGCCGGGCGCGCGGGCAGGTGCTTCGGTCCCCTCCCCCCTTTTTTCCTTTTCCTCTTTCCCTTCCCTCCTCTCCTTGAAGTAAGATGAGCGTGATGCTGTGGCGCTGGGACCAGAATAACACCACCATGAAGCTGGTAAGGGTGGACTGCAGCCCTCACTCCCGGGGCACTGCTCTACTTTTTATTCCTCACCCCACCCCCCAGCCTCATTAGGAACTGTCTCCCGTGATGGAAAGCCCCTGAAATGCATCCAGTTCTTGGTATTTCCCTTATTGTTTTGAAAATAGATTTCAGGGTTTTTTTGTTTTTGTTTTTTTTGTTTTTTAAACCAGGAAAGTCGATGTGCGTATGTGTGTGTGAGCGATTGAAGGCGGGTGGGATGGGCTGCATTATCTCCCAGACCCTTCCACCTAGGAATTCCTGAGGCTTTCTAGGGCTGCACACGCTGGGGATTGTCTCCTGCGCGTAGGTCAGAGCTCTCAATGCGGGTCCTGGGTCAGCATGGTCTGCCCCCCTCTCCCCACCCCGCCCCCATTGTGTTTTGATAGTTTGGGGATGCGCGCGAGTGTTGATCTCTATTGCGGTTTGGCTTGTTTGGGCAAACAAACGCGAGCCCAGCTTGAATATGCACTGCGACCTCTTCTCCCGCCTCTCACAATGCCTTAGTTTTCTTTCAAGCTTGTAAGAACCGTCTAGGCTGCAGGTACTTTTTCTCTCCTCCGATTTCAAAAATAACCGCCGATCACTCCTGGGACGGCAGAGGAGAGCGGCGTTTTTCTCTCTGCCCCAGGAAGTCTGAATTGTTTCTCCATCACAAGGAGAAAATGTGATCGGAAGGCTCTTCTTTGGGTTTTGCTTTTGTGATTTGTTTTTTATCTGATGGTTTCAGCTGGCGGGGACCTTAATTCCCCATTGAAGTCAGTCAGCGCTGAGGCCAAGTGAGTTACCCCCTTGGATATCAGTTTCCTCCTCAGTAAACTGGGCAAGTTTTCACCTTGTAGAGCGGGTGCAAGGATAAGGAATTATATTTGTAGGTTTCTGACCCAAGATAAGGATTCAATAAGGAATAGGTGTTATTAATAAACTGGAATTGATACTTATGGGGTGAACTCTTTAAAGATGCTACCAAAAAGAAAAAAAAAAGTCATAGCAGCTGCAGTGGATACCAAGATGCTAAATCAACCTAAGCTGGTTCTTCATATAATGAACTTATTTCTTGGAAAAATGGCACCTTGCTTTTCATACTTCTTGTGTTATGTTTGGCCTGTCTAACTTTAAGCTACTATTTTACAACTTCGTTTAATGTGCTGTAACATTAGCAGATGTTATGCACCTTTGCTGCACTATGCCAGGACTCCAGTTCCCTAATCCTTTCCTGAAATCTTTCTCCAACCAGACTGTTGTGGGAGAGCCCAGAGTTTCACACATTTTCTCTCCAAGCTACACCTGAGATGCTACTTTAAGATACAGCCCAGGAAAGTTGGGTCCTGGTCTGGACTGGGTAGTGTCAGGCTGCCAGACCTAAATGCTCTCAAGAAAAAAAGAAGAAAAAGAGTTATTTCCCAGGCAGGGAAAATGTGGAGTATCCCAGGGGATGGTTTTCTAGAGCTTGGTGGCAGGTGGCTATGGTAAGGGCTGGGATGTCCTCACTGCTCCAATACAGCCTCCCTTTTAGCCTATGGAGGGAGCATTCCCCAACATGAGTCTCACTTTTCGAATAAGCTGTGAGGACCACCCAAGGTAGCTGTGGTCTGACCAAAGTACCCCTGTGCCAGGTGGGGGAGGGGCTAGAGGCGCTCAAACAACCTGGGAGCACTGGGGGAGGCGGCAGCTACTGTCCCAAGCAGAAAAAGCTGATGACTGCGTCTTGACGTTCAGAGAGCCTCTGCTACCCTCAAGGATGGGCCTCAGCTTTTCCGCAGAATCCTAGAAACCACGGACACATCATTAGTTGACACCTCATTAGTCTGTCTTTGGTTTCATCATTTACTGTTTGATTTACCAGTTATGTTGTGTGTTTCCTCTGTGCAGAGCCCTTTCGTGGTGGGAGGCCGTGCTCCTTGCGAAAGACTTCGCTCTCAGGTGATTCTCAGTTTGAATTCCAGCCTTGCCACTTGCTAGTCTCCGAATCAGTTTTCCTCTTCTGTAAAAGACGGTTTTACAGCCCTCTTTCCCAGGTTGTGAAAAGATGAAATGAGAATGTAGAAACAGGATCCAGGACCGAGTCTGATATATGGGTACCTAAAAATGGGAACAACAGTTGTTGTTATTATTGTTATTTTCTTCAAAGGTAAATGTCCTGCTCTCCATTGTGCTCTTGGGTGAATGGTTTTTTCTCCTAATGAGCTTGAGGAAAACAAACCTTTTTTACCTTTGAGTCATTAGTGGCCCTCTGTAGGAAGGAGCTCTCTGGGAACATCTTGGAAGTCAATTGTGTATGAATAACCATCCCAGAATGGGGCCTGGGGCCAGAGGTGGGTGCCTGAACTTTTATCACTGATGCAGTTCAATAAACATGAAGTCAGTTAACCCACAGCTTGCAAATTCACCGTTCTGATTGAATAGTGGAACCAAAGGTTTTGCTTCATGTTCTATTTTAAGGTTAATTGGATCAAAATAAGGCTAAGAGTAATTAGAGGCAGAACTTGCATCTCTATGTATTATCTCTGCAGGGGGATGTCAGAAAGGCACCTGCCCACCTAGGGTAGAAGGCAGTAGCTGCTAAATCCTTCTCTGTTCAAATCCCATCTGACAGGGTCACAGAGCCTTTGATAAAAGTGAGAGGGGACTGCTCAAGCCTGAAGCACCCACTGGGAGGGGGTAAGCACAGGCCTAGAGCGTGATGTAGATCGTTCTGACATCCTTATCACCCCCCTTCTCACTTCCCTTCTTTTAGATTCTTTCAACTTGGGCAGGGCAAGGAGAAGAAAATGAGGCCACTTCTGGAGCATCTAGTGTCCTCTGAGAAGTGGCAGAGCCATCGAATGGGGAGAGGAAAAGCAGGGTGGGGCGGCCACCCTTGCAGCCTGTCCTCAGGCAGAGAGGCAGGCACTCCAGCTAGAGAGGCCCACAGTCACAGCTCTGTTCAGGAACAGCTAGCCATGTGACCTGGCTGCATAACCTCTTCAGCCTTGCTTTGCTCATCTGTAAATGGGTACCACAGTGCCTCACAGGGTTACCGTGAGAATTAGAAAGAAGTGTGCCGCAGGCTTTGATCTCAGGGCCCAGCGATGAGTTGACAAGCGGCAGACGGTTGCTCCTGTGATTACAAGGTGATCCAGTAGTGGGTGCATGTCTCTGTGCACAGAGGAAACACTCAACAGAAATATTCCCACTGTTAACAGTACTCAGTTCTGGGGGGAGATTATCAAGGATTTTTTTTTGGTCTATACTTTTGCTTATATTTCAAATTTTGTGCAATGACCATACTTTACATTTATCATCAAGGAAATATAGAAATAGTACTGCTAAAATAATCATATAATGAATATTCATCATATTAATAGCTAACATGCATTGATCCTTTACTTTGAGCTTCATTCCATTTCATCCCCGCCATAACCCTATGAAGGAGAAACTACTGTTATCCCCATTGCTCAGATGAGGAAATTAAAGCTCAGAGAGGTAAGTGACTTGCCTAACATTCCAGGGTTAGTAACTTGTAGAACCTCTGGCTTGTCTGATGGCAAAGTCTGTGCCTTGAATTGCTCTGTCATAAAACTGTGGGTGCATCCTGGGGACCAGTGGGGCCTTCTGCTGAGCTAGGTATGTGTGAATGTGCTGTGTACAGGCCTGTGCTTACCTCCGGGCTTTCTCCCTGTGAGGCGCCTCTCTGTGAGTTGCTACCCACTATTATCCTCTTTGGCCAGGGAGATGCAGTGAGCGAGGTGAAGAGGAAAGGAAACACAGTGAGAGGGGCTGGGTTGGGTCATTGCCCTTCAGTGTCCTGGAAAACACTTATGGGGCCCTTCCTCAAAATGGGGGAGAAAGTAGCTCTGAACGAAGAATAATTGAGAATAATGATGATGAGGGAATGCGCCTCTGACCTTTGACCTTTCCCCAGAGAGGCATTGATCACAGGCCCCTTGGTCCTGCCCACAGCCAAGCTAACAAGCAGATTAAAAGAGGTCAGTGGGTTAAAGGGCCCTGTCTGCCTTTCTGCAGTTATACTGCTCCCTCCTAAAGGCAAGGAGGCCATGGACACTGCAGAGCCCATGTACGACCTGGTTGTGTGTTTAAAATGCAGTGGTCCTTCAGCTCTTATTTGTCTTTCTGTGCATAGAAAAATGACAACTTTTGCTTTTTATCCGGATAAAGCTCATTGACCACTCACCTGAAGGTATTCCCTTCTTCTGCTGGAAAATATCAGCAATTTCAACTCTCAGAAACTTCTAGAACTTTCTCCTGCTTTCCACTAATTGTAACTGGCATAGATTTTTACCATATCCCAGGTACTGAAGTCATCATGTCTTTTCTGTTCATTCCAAAAATCTCCAGAGCAAGAAATTCCATCCTTTCCTGGAGAAACCAGGTTGAAATATACAGGAACATTTCAGTATGCATTTCTGCTATAGGTAATGAGCCATCATAGCCTTGATAGACTTTTCAGAATTGAAACCAAAACATGTAAGGAAGGTTTTGACTCTGGTTAATTACTGAGAAAATAAAGAAATGGATATTGGGAGGGGAGGAAAGAAAACCGCTGAAATTAGTGACTTCCTTAGGATGACATTTTAAGGTAACACATTTTCCTTCATTTTGGTGTTGATATGGATGTAGAGATTTATAATTGGTCCCTCTGGTGACCCAGTAGTGCTCGCATTACTTTTGCCATCGTTTTTGTGTGGAGCCGGCAAAATATGTATATTTTTTGGTTTTGTTTCTGGTTTCTGTCATAAAATGCCAGTCACCCAGAAGGCATGTGGCTAAGCTTTTCTTCAGGGTGTTTAGGCTCTCCAGGATATGTGGACCAGACTGCCGTCATCCATCTAGCTGCGAGCCTAGGGTTCCTGGCTGGGTGACACAGGGGCTGTTCCCAAGGGTTGTTCGTTTTGACTCAGATGTTGTAGATGTGCTGGCTCTCATGTTATAGGAGTAGCAGCCAAGGAGGTGGAGAGGCCGTGAAAAGAGGGGAGAGGATAGAATAAGTTGACAGATAGTGTTTAAACAGGGTAATAAGAAGGTATGGTGGAGATGTTTGGGATGGCTGGGGGATAGGAGAGGATGGTCCTTGCCACCACAGATACTAATTACATCCATTCAGGACACTGTGGTGGGGGACAAGGGTTAGCGCCTGCATCATCTTTGTCATAGTAGAGAAGGGCAGCATGCTCAAAGGAACATGATAGGACCCAAAACACAAATCTGTGGGAAGGAGTGTGCTTTAAACAGGGATTTACCAGCTCAAGTATGTGCCCTGGGCTTTTAAGAGGATGTATATCTGCAGAGGCTCCAGGGGGAGTCTTGGTCCACAGCTGTAGCTTCTGCCAGCTCCTCTGGCCTGTTACCAATGTGAAGTTTCAGGAATCCAGACTGCTCACTATGTCATTCCTGGTAGGAAACCTCTTGTGGGATCCTGCTTACTAGTGGATGAAGCTCAACTCCTCCATGGCATTCAAGGCTCTCTAGGTGACAGCAGTGTTTTTGTTTTTGTTTTAATTCAATTAATTTATTTATTTATATTTTTTGGCCGCACCATGTAGCATGTGGGATCTTAGTTCCCTGACCAGGGATCAAACCTGCACCCCCTGCGTTGGAAGCGTGGCATCTTAACCACTGGCCCACCAGGAGAGTCCTGACAGCAGCGTTTTAAATCTTGCTCTGCAGGGCCTCCAGATAGAAGCTGTTTGTTCTAATCAGCATGGTCAGCCCTGTGATTTTCCGCTTTCACTGCTCCCTGGGACTAAATACTTCTTCCATCTGTCCATGTTCTATCCCATCCTCCAAAGCTCAGGTCAAGTCCCTTTTCTCCTAAGAAGCCCTGCCTGACCACACACTCTCTGGGGATCTCTGACAGGCAGTAGCGCTAACCCGCCTTTGACCCCATACTGCCCCGAATCCTTGTGCTGCTTGTGTGTGTGCTGTGTCTCTGCTGTCAGACTTAGAGTGGTGGTTGGTGGTGTAGATGGTCAGCTTCACTTCCCTCCCAGCTCTGCCACCAACAGTCTGTGTGCCCTTGGAGAGTATCGCTTCATCTCTCTGAGGCTTCATTTCTTCATCTATAAAATGATGAGGATAACTCTTCCAAACTTGGGGTTGTTTGATAAAATATATGTATTTTGAGCAGCACCTAGCACATAGTAAATGCTCAATAAATGTTTGCTGTTGTTCCAATGACGATGATGCATTCATTCATTCGACAAATATTTATGAAACATCTACTACAAATGGGGATAAACGAGTAAACAAAAAGCCATTTTTGCCTGCATGGAACTTATATTTTAGTGGAGATGACAAGTAAAATCTGTATTTTTACGTTGATGAATGCTATGGAGAAAAATACAGCAAAGTAAGAAGAAGGATAGGGAGTGTGGGAGAGGTCTCTCTTTAATGTAGAGTGGTTAAGTAGGGCTTTACTGCAAATGTGACATGGCACCCCTCAGGGAGGCATTATAAGTAGGTGACTGTATAATTTATCATCCAAGCGGAGACACTTCTGAGAGTGAAAGGGGGTACTATGAAGACCTGCACAGGGATACAGGTGTAAATCAGTCCTGTCCTGGGCAACGTGAGGTGCTTTCATATTTATACTTGGTTACTCCAAGCATCTAAATTGGCTAAAAGGTAGTATCACGTCAGAAAGGCCTGGTCTTAATCCTTGGTTCTGCCACCTCCTAGCTGTGAGATCTTGGCCAAATCATTTAATCTCCTTGCATCTCAGTTCCCTCCTATGTTATGTATACCTAAGAGGGATTTTGTGAGAATTAAATGAGATGATGCAAGTAAAGTATTCGGTGCAGGACCTGACACCTCATAAGCAGTTAATAAAAATTCATTACCATTATCATCACCAGATCAAGGGCACAGATTATTCTTTTTTCATATCTCTCACTGTGCCTGGGAAGTGGTTGAGGATATGCAAGGTGGGTGAATGTCAGGGTTGGAAATTTGGCTGAGCAGTGGACTTGGGAGATGAACTGGCTTAGTCTGCAAGGTAGTTACTTCCATCCCTACTCATAGAATGTGTGAGTCACACAGCGTTTGGGTGCTGGACTCAAATGCCTGTTGGGGGACTTTGTGCCCAGGCAGCCACAGGAAGAGTTGGACAGTGGAGTCTAGGACTAACAATCTTGGGATGTTCATTCAGGAAGGGGCCCCATGACTAGTGGCCCCTAACAATCCACTTCACAACGGCGGAAGCAGAGACTCAGAGATGAAATGACCTGCCCAAGGCCTCATGGCTTGCAAGCAGTTTTAATACACCTGCCATTACCCATCCAGTAAACTGGTGTAACAAAGATTATAAAGAGAAGAGAGAGCACTTAGAATTCCACCTGGAAAAGCCATGTTTCTTTGGAAATGGGCCACAGATGACGTAACCCTTCCATATCCCATTACCTGGTACTTGGCTAGTCTTTGTACGAAACTTGTTTTGGTGAAACTTGAGCCTGGAAAAGCCAACTAAAGTATATTACTTTCTCACTGTTGAATGCCTCCTAGACTTGGGCTAACATTTAATCTAAAGAGTAAGGTGATATTTCTTGAGATAGCAATGAGTTCATGTTTTGAAATTAAATGAACTGAGTTTATTGTGTCGGTTGGCTTTTTCTTTTTCCAGGCGCTAACCACAGTAGTAAATGTTCTCTCCACAGTAATGTCTGGCTGCCGTATGGGGAGGAGCGGGGAGCTATAGACACGGTAGTGTTCAGTCCTCAGAAGTTGTCTCACTGCCTCTCTGGTTAGGTACTATTCCAGACTGAACTATATTTTGGTTTAAAGGGGCCCCTATTTGAATACATAGATTTCTGACCCAGGAAAACGTGGGGACAGCTAGGTTTGTGTTACTTTATATTTTCTGAATCTATGCTGCATGCCCTCTGCCCTCTCTCCCTCTTAAGTTGCTTCTCGCTCAGTAAAAGGGGGCTGCACATCTACCTTACACCAGGGAAAGAGGAGAAAAGTTCTCGGACAGAAAATTAGTCAAAAAAGAAAAAGCATGTATATAATCAGATAACACTAGGAATCTGGAGTTTGGTGCATTATCCTTTAACTTAGTTCCTGGAAGCGTTCTATATTGTAAGAATGTGGAGATTGATATATGGCTGTAGACTTCTTCAAGGAGAGAATTGGGGTTTCAAGGCTGTATATGGTACAGTTTCAAGATGTTTCAGTTGCTAAGCCCTGTTGGTTATGTCTCCAGAGTAGCCATTGTGGGTAAAGAATCCCCTTTCCCATGCCCCCACCTTGCTTTCGGCTTGCCTGGACCCTCTGCAGATGCCTGCTAGACACCTGCAGTTGAATCTCCATCATCTTTGCCTTCCCCGGAACCAACATAGCACCTGGCACACATACGTGTTCAATGAATGAAGCAACTGTAAAGTCACCATTTTGATTTTTCATCATAATGCAGTGTTTTTTTTTTTTTAGTTTTAAAATTCTGTTTTTAAAAATTTTTTTGAAGTATAGTGGATTTATAATGTTGTGTTAATTTCTGCTGTATAGCACAGTGATTCAGTTACGCATATATATATTCTCTTTCAGATTCTTTTCCATGATGGTTTATCACAGGATGTTGAATATAGTTCCCTATGCTATACAGTAGGACCTTGTTGTTTATCCATCCTATATATACTAGTTTGCATCTGCTAATCCCAAACTCCCAATCCTTCCCTCCCCCCATAATGCAGTGTTGAATTCCATAAAATGTAGTGTTGTGTACTGTAAGGTTAATGAAATAGCTGGAGTGAATCTGAGCAGTAGCTGGCAGGGGTTCCTTGGTTCTCTCTTGGGGTTCCCAATCAGTCTGGGTCCAGGCTGCAGTTTGGTTCCCTCCCAGTAGAGGTCCACTCCAGGTTCAGTGTGGGTTGAATGTTTTGGGGTTCTGCAGCTGCTTAGGAGGACCAAGAGAGTGGCCGTTATTCCAAGAGTTTTCTGATACCATGGCTCCCGGGTGGCTCCCTAGGCATATTGGGCCTGGGGAGTATGAGGGGTGTGGCTGTGGAGCTCTGCCTTGCGCCTCCCCAAGAGGTGGTCCTTTCCCCATCTCCCCTTCCCTCCCCTCCCCGCTCCTTCTCACACACATGCATAAAGATAAGACCTTTACCTACCCTTGTTGGAGAACGGGATTCTGGGTTGAAGCCTGGAGCAAATCACCAGGCCATTTAAATGGGAAATCAAGTTATCATGAGGCCCAGTTATCTCAGGGTTTTACTGTGTGTCCCAGCTGGAAGTTGATGGTTCTGGGGCTCAGCTGTTTGCAGGCGGAGTTCATTCACCTTGTACTATGTGTGGGGTGTAGCTGTGCTCTGGGAGCAGAGGGGTGTGGGGATCTGATGAAGACCTTTTGATTCTGATATTTGGTGTCACCTTTGCAAGAAGAGAAGCTGCAGGCCGTGCTGCCTGTGCATCTGAATTTCCCTGGCCCAAGACTGTCGGCTGGAATGGTGGTCTTATACTTGCTTCAGGTTGTGAACATTCTGTGTGTGCCAGGTGCTGTGTTCTGGGGAAGGCAAAGATGATGACGACATCGCGGCTTTCCTCCCAGGGTTTATGTTTTGGCGGGCTTCTCTCCATAGAGTGAGCAAAAGCTCAGGTAGTGGCCTGGGAAAGGCATTCTTTGGGTAGGAGTGTTGGTCGGGGTGGGGGGGGGGTGAGATTGTTCTGGTTGTCAGAAAAAGGGGAGTTTAAAGATTTCTGAGGCTTTTATCCTGGGAGAGCTGGGCTGTCGCACTGTCACTGACCGACATCAGGACCTCAGGAGGAGGAGCAGGTCAGAGAGGGAGGGGAATGGGGCATGATGGATAGGTTTGGTAGTGCCGTGTTGGAGTTATTTATCTCATTTTCCAAGTTTTATTGAATTCTTATCTAAACTGTGACCCAAATTATGCAAGGGGGAATGTGAATGCAACATAAATCAAGGCTGTGCCCTCCTCCCTCCCTAAGGACAAAGACAGGTGGCCTTTATTAACCTGGGTAAGCACCTTTTTGGTACGCCCCTTTTAACTCCCCAAATCCAAGACTTCTGATAAATTGTGAAGAACACAACGTAGGCCTGAGTCCAAAGGAAGGCTTCCTGCCTTGTCTCCCGTGAATTGGCCACAGGGTTGACCTAACTGGACTTCCAGGTGGAGACTCTGAACAGTGGGAGAAAAAGGGCCAGAGTCGCCTGCACCCCAGAAGTGAAAGAGACTGCGTGGAGCCTGACTCTTGCCTTTAAACACAGTCATCCACCCACCAGTAACCTGAGACCCCAAGGAGTACTAGTCTCTGCCAGGTCAGATTAGACCCAGCATCTCCTGTAGGTGTGCAGATGCGGCCAGAAAGCCTACTGGTTCTTCCTTCTTTGGGGAATCCAATGGGATCTTGGGAAAGAAGGAAAAGCTGAGCGTTTCTGCTCTTCCCCAACATGCTTCCCTGCCTTCAGGCTCTTAACAGACCCGCTGGAAGGGCCAGGCTAACACAGAGGGAACACGCTTCTACAAATGATCAAGCATGAGCTGTGTGCCAGCCACTGGTAGGCACAGGAAACCAGTGTACCTGAGAGCTGTGGTCTAAAGCAGGACCTGATCATCATCCAGAGGCTGTAGACTGAGTGCTGTAGGAGATGAGAGGGAGGCAGCCTGTATGGTGCATTGATTTTGGAAACAGAACTTGGTCTACATCACCGTCAACGTGGCCCACAAGTTACTTGTCTGAGCCTCAGTTTCTCTATCTGGAAGATCGGTGGAATCCTTTCCTCTGAGGGATGTCAGAAATCTAAAGGAGATACGTATGTCGTAGCAGGATAGCATACCTAGAGAGTTGCCAGTACACAGCAGGTGCCAGAAAAGTCAGACTCCTCTGAACTTAGACGCAGCAAGGATGGGTACCGTAGGGAAACCTTGAAAATCTAAGGCTTGGCACTGGGCTTGCAAAATAGGCAGAACTGGGGACGGAAGAAAGGAAGGGTTCCAAACAGGGTGAGTGGCAAGTCTAAAGAGACTCCCTTTTTTTTTTTATTCTTTTTCAAATTCTTTTCCCAGTTAGGTTATTACAGAATATTGAGCAGAGTTCCCTGTGTTATACAGTAGGTCCTTGTTGGTTATCTATTTTAAATATAGCAGTGTGTACATGTCAATCCCAAACTCCCAATCTAGCCCTCCGAGACTCCCATTTTTTGATTTTATGAAATTTCTTTTATAATTTAGCAGCAGAGAGGATCATGAGTAGGACCACTGGGTTTTTTGAGCCCAGAGAGAAAGGACTGACACTCTCTCCTCCTCCAAGGAGCCTGTTGCCAGTCCCACTTTTTACTTTCTTCGTTCTGAGCAGTGTGGTTCCAAGGACAATTTAACATGAATATTTCCAATTTAATATGTCCCAGATGTGACGCTAAGTAACCCCTCAGACTGTCTCCCATCCTCACTGTTCCTACTTCTGAAAGTCGGCCTTCCTCAACCTTGGCACTAATGACATTTGGGGCCAGATAATTATTTAATTTTAATTTATAGCAGCATCCCTGGCTTCTACCTATGGTAGAATATTTAGTAGCGACCCCCCCAGTCGTAACAGTCAAAAATGTCACCATAAATTTCCAGATGTGCCCTAGGGCGCAAAATCACTGCTGGTTGAGAACCGCTGCAGTAAATGGTCCTCTGTTTAGCAGTGGCTCTAGCCACTGAGGAATCATCCTGGAGTCCTTCTTTCCTGCCCTCCTTCATCCCAATAGCAAGTACTTCTGCTTGAACCTTGCCAACAGATCTAGAATCTGACCACTTCTCATTTTCTCATGTGGCACCATCATCTTTCACTCAGAGAACTGCAATGGCCTCCTAACTAGACTCCTAACTAGTCTCCGTAGTGTCGCTATTGCCTGCCTGCTGCCCATTCTCCATACGGCACCAGAGCGGTGCCAAAAGAAAAATGGCGCCACTTCATTCTCTTGCTTCACGTACATTTCAGTGGCTTCCCTTTGCACAAAGAATATAATCCAAACTTATCACCTTGGCTTAGAAGCCCCTGCACCAAGTGCTCTGCCTGCCTCCCCGTCTGTCATCTCTACCTCCTTCGGCTGCTCACCAGGCCTCCCGCACCATCCTGCCTTGAACTAACCATGTCTTTCCCACCTAAGGGAGTTCGCCTACAGTTCCCTTGACCTGGAATGCTCTTCTCGCTACTTTTTATACGACTAGCTCTTTCTCATCCTTCCGGACTCAACCTAAATGGAGATCCTTCATAGAGACCTTCCCCGCCCTATCTATCTTATGTAGGTACCCCCTTCAAAATCTCAGTCCCTTGTTTTTTCCTTCATCACACCTATTGCATTTAGTAATTGGCTGCCTCCTTAATTAGATGGCTGTCCTCCATGAAGGCAAGCATCATGCTTGACTGCTTTTCAACATATCTCTACTACCAGGCACAAGATAGATGCCCAGTATGAGTTGACTAAATGAATGAATTAATCTTATCATCCTTGAGGAAGAGAGACGCCATTACTGTAGTTTAAAATTGGTAGCCGTGGACCTCTGGAATTAAGACTTCCAATAAAATAAGTAATATACCAGTTTTCTTGTTTGAATCTCTCAGGACTGTTAGCACACTGCCTAACAAAGAGCAGCTGCTCAAGGAATAATTGTTGAATGGATGAATGACTCAATCTTATGTAGTAAGAATTTGTATGATACATATTATATGAATGCATAATGATTAAAATAAGCAGACTTTAAGCAAGTAGTTGAAATTCCAAAACCATTCTTTGACCTTCTCAGATTTTTATAGGGAAGGTTTGATTACCCGCCTCCCACCCCCAGCTCCAAGCTTAAGACATTGATGCTATTTTCAGCCATTATTGTTATGTAGTTTTAAAAAGTAGCTGGAATGTACAAATGGCATACTGCCTGGCCCATGGTAGACGTTCAGTACATGTTTGTTGACTTGAGTTGAATCAAGTCACTTAAGAAAAAGAGAGGAGAATTAGGTAGGTTAATGTACAGCGAAGCGAATTTGGGTCTCATCTTGGAAATGAATCAGCAAATCTACAGGTTATGATTAGAGAGAGACAAATTTAATAGCCTTTAAGAATTTACTGTCCGATGGGAGAGATGAAGACTTTGGAGAACTGGATAGCATATAATTATACTAAACAGCATAGTACTGTTTTGAATATCTTCTGAGTTGCTTTGATTTAGCATTGGGGTTTTTTTCCCCTCTTTCTGGACCAGACTCAGCTGTAAGAAGCATGGAGAAGTAATGAAGATTCTTGACATTCTCAGACTGCTTTCTGGGAATCCTGCAAAGTCCCGACTTCTTCTCTGATTACTCTTCTCATGGCTGAGTTCAAGAGCATTTTGCAAACCCGGACTCTGAATCTGGGAAAATGCTTTATGACCATTTTTATGACCTCAAAGCAACCTTCTGAGGCAAGTTATTTCCCTATCTTTGCCAAAGGGGAAAAACCAAGGCCTGGTAAATTGCCCAGGATCTCCCAGGCTCAGATGCTCACTTGTGGGCGGCTCTCATGCTCCCGGCCACATGCCATCTCCTTCCATTAGATGTGCTTTGGCTGCCCTGAGAAGGGCCTGTCAGCAAGCTCAGCTCACAGTCCCATGGACTTCATGGTCTTCCTCAGGAAGGAGGAAGGCCCATTTCAGAGAACCATATACTGTTAGTGCTGTGAGATTGCAGTGCAAAGTCCTAGCCCAAACCAATCTTTTTCTACTTGGACCAGCTGACATCCAGAGAGGGAAAGTGATTTGCTTAAGGTCACAACCCAGTATTTCCAACTTCCAGCCCATTGTATTTTTGATTCTGACAGTTGTCTCTGATTAGAAAAGCATCCTCAGCACCCATGAGGTTTCATTTTTTAGAGGCAGGATAGTGCTGTGAGCAGAGCAAGCAAGGCCTTTTTTTTTTTTTTGAGAGGTAGTTAGGGCAATGGTTAAAGCAACGCCTCTGGAGCCAACCTACCTCGGTTCTTATTCCAGCCCAGCTGTCCACTGTATGACCTTGCTTGACCTGTCTGGGCCTCAGTTATTCTCATCTGTGAAGTGGGATAATCATAGTACCTCCTCATCTGGGGTGTGTTGAAGATTACGTGGGTTAATATGTGTAAAGATCTCAGAACAATACCTGGCGCAGCGTAAGGACTATGTAAATGTTGCTCTCATTATTATTGTGTGATTCCAACTGCTCCTTTCTGGCTGTGTGACTCTGGGCAAGTTATTTGACATCTCTGAGCCTCAGATTCCTCCTCTGTGGGAATAATTCTGGCCTTACAGGATTGTTGAATAGATCAGAGGACATGCATACGAGGCACCTGCCTATAAGTAGGTGCTGAACGAATGGCCAGATCGTTTACTGCCTCTGAAAGGGTGAGAATGTTGTGTTTGGGAGCCAGCTGGACACAGCATCTGCCACCAGGTTGGTGCTTAAGTTGTTCCATTCTCTTTCTGTTTCCAGAAGGGGGGACTCTTAGGACTGGAACTGCTGCCGCTTCCAGGGAAGAACTGCAATTCCAATGACTGACTGACTTTAAAAGAATGTTACTTGTATTTTTTTAAACATTTATTGAGTACTTGCTAGGTGGCAAGCACTGTTCTGTGCCTTTACATGCATTATCTCATTTAATCTGCACAATAGTCCTATGACATAAGTACTGTGATTATCTCCATTTTATATATAAGGAAACTAAGTCTCAGAAGCTAATAACTTATCCCGAGTCACATAGTTGGTGAGAGGGGGAGCCACACTATTGAACGCGGATCAATCTGGCTTGAAAAGTTTACACCCTTAACCAGTGACTGCTAGGAACTGTGGCAGGCCCTGGTTGCAGATGAATCCTGCGGTGGGGGTGGGGGGGGTGACATCACTCACACCAAGGGCACCAGAGGAGGACGCGGAGCACCCTGCCGGGTTAACCATTACCACCTCCCCAGCTGCCAAAGGAGCCACATCCTCGACTCCTCCCCTTGCCCTCCCGCCCAGCCCCGCACACCACATACACCAATCTGCTGCAGCCTGGGAGCGCGCCGAACCTGCCAAGTGCCCTTCCCGCCCAGGTGCTGAGCGCACGGGGAGCAGGTCTGCAGGCCCGGAGCTGGGCAGGAAGAAGCTGAGCCTGAGAGCTGTTCAAAGGCACATCTTAATCTGCAGAGGAGAGAGACCCTGCAGAGGAGAGAGTACATGGCTGCTGGTGAATACCCGCAGTAGCAGAGTTCTTTCCTCAAAAAGAGTTCACAAGTGAGAACATCTGTGCCTGGTCACCTTTCTTAAGCTAGGTAAGAGCTTGGAGCAAGCTGAGTGGTTGGGTTGGAACCCCGGGCTGTAGCCATCCAGAGGGCAGGCACTCATTCCCCTAGGGGAGAGTGTGGCTGGGCTGAGGGCAGCGGCTGGCAGGTGTGGAAAGCGCATGGGACTTGGAATTGACTCATTCAGACTACAGCTTTGCTGTGCACTGGTTATCTGACTCTGGACCTCATTTACTCCCTTCTAGTACAGAGACGGTCTTTCCTTCCCACCTAAGAGGATTTCTAAAAGGGTTATATAGTGGACATATGTGAGTGAAGGTGCCGGGCCCCTAAGAGATGCTTTGCGAATGTTCCCCTTCTCCTGCCAAGTCTGTGCAGCCCCACTGCTGGGCCCCCAGGGGGGCAGGACTGCCCTGGGTATGCCAGGGTGCCTGTTCTTCACATGCATGGCTAATTTATATACCTAGGTGGTAGTGAGAGGTGATTAAATTCAGAAACTGAAAGGAGAACCTTCCTTTATGCCTGTCTCCCTAACAATTACATGTTTAGATCCAGGTCACAGGCTTTAGGAACTCCTGTGCCAGTGACATTCATGGGTTCCTTAGCCCCTCCCCACCTTCCCCCATGAGTTTTTCTGGAAGTCAAAGCCCTCACTACCAGGGGGATTTGGTTCTAAGCAGTAGAAAGCATGGCCCCCTAATGGTGTCAGGCCCAACACGGTGGTCTGCTGCAAGGGAGAGCACGCCTTGGAAACCAAAACCATTTTCCAGGACCACTGATGACCCACGTTCTAATTGTCTGGCATGCGCATCAGGCTTCCAGAGGAATGGAGAAAAACCTCTGTTCCTCCATGCCGCCACCCCTCTGCTGCTCTTTGAGGAAGCTGGGAAGCAAAAGCCTTCTCTGCAGACTTGCCAGCAATTATGGAACTCAGCCTCTGCCTGGATGCAGGCTCTGGTTTATATGTCTCCCTTTGGGACATCTCTGCTTTATTCGGGACGTCCGTCTTCATTAATAGGTACCCTTAATACTCTTATCTCGGCATGCCTTCTGGGTTTACTGAAGCATGATGCCAGACCACATTCTTCCTTGGAAGTTACAGTTCGTTATGGGGAGCTTTCAGGCTCTCAACTTTGAAACTGCGAAGTAAGAATGGGCTCGGATTATGGGGGCAGGTAGGAGGCAGTGGAAGACAGACTGGAAGCTCCTGACAGCACAGTTTTGAGTGAGCCATTTTTCTTTACTATGGATAGAGATGCTGCCCTGAGCTTATCTTAATGCCTACTTTATATAACAGCAGTTGATTGTTGTTCAATTCAAAGATGTTTGTTGCCCATCTCGGAGTTAGAACAGGTGGCTGGGTGTATGATCAGTTTCACTTTTTATGATGGTTGAATTTCGAAAAGCCAATCCAATCAGGTAAAATTCCAGCCAAGTTATAAGTATTCATTCAGGAAGCTTTGATTCAGTGCCAAAGTGTGCCTAGTCTTTTTCAATTGCTTTTCCTCACTTCCTTCAGTCTCCACTACCATCACCTGGCCCAAGCCTCTCACACCTGGACTACTCCAGCAGCCAGGTAACTAGGCTCCCTACTTCCAGTCTTGACCCCACCCCCTCTGTCCATTCTTCCCACAGGGACCAGAGTGACCTTTTGAAAGCTTAGATCATTTTGCTCCCTGTTTAAACCTTCCCATGGCTGCCCGTTGCATATCGAATAAAATCCCCTCCCCCACACCATCGTGGCTTGCCGGGGTCCTGCGTCATCCGGGCCCTGCCTGCCGCCCAACATCACCCCACATTACTCTTTTCTCTTTGGGGGCAGGCACTGGGGACGGGGCGCCTTTCTGTTCTTCTCACAATTTCCGGCTCTTTTCCACCTCTGGGCCTTGGTCTTGGCTGTTCTCTTGCCCAGAATCTTCTTACCTGGCTCTTCGCATGAGTCTTCCTTCTCTTTTTATCCTCAGAGAAGCTTCACTTTCCACCCGCCCTCACCATAGCAGTGACCCCTTCAGTCACTAGCTCTGTCGCTCTCTTTCCTTCCCTTGAAACACACCACATGCACTGATGTTGTCTTGTTTATTAATACATTAATTTCTGTATCATCCATCTCACCCAACTTATAGGTCAGTTTCATGGCTTCAGGGACATGTCTGTCTGGTTTTCTACTGAATCCCTGACACCTAGCACAGTATCTGGCTCAAAGGTAGGGGCCAATAAATATTTGTCAAATGAACGAATGACCAAACTAATGGGCAAGGTACTTGGCGGGGTCTTCTGGAAAGGGACATCTGTACTTGGGGTTGTAAGGAGGCTTCCTTTTCACCTCACCTGAGCCAGCCACGTTCCTCCTCCCGCCAGCTATTGTTAGGATCCCACGCCAAGTATACTGTTGTTACATTGTATGTGAAGCCTTTCTTACATTGCATTTCTCGCATCCTCTCTGAGGTCCTAGTCTTGTGGACAAGCTGCAGCTGCCAAAGAACCCAACTTGGCTGCCTTACGCAGTAGATTTGACCTCCCCTGCCCCCTACCCCAACCCTGCCTCAAACGGTTGTGGACCAATGTGGTATTTGCAATGAATATCACAACCATTTCCCCAGAAGACTTTTTCCCTTATCAAACATATTCTAGGATGTGCTTTGTGACATTTCTGCTAAAAATGACCATAGTAGGTCCACAGGGAATTTAGCCTCATCCTGCACAAATTCATGGTGAGTTACTTCCTTGGCCTTATTGTCACCCTTTTCTCTTTTGCCCTCTTACACTGGGTTTTGGGGGACCCTAAGTGCCAGTAGTATTTTTGTGGGATGGCTAGAGAGAAAATCACCCACCTCCTTTTCCTCTCATAATTGTGGATCTACATCATGGGGTTACCTTAGCTCTGCAGCCATATGTCTATGGCTGAGGGAATCAGCCACAGCCTAGTGCTATTTTTATTTGGCACCAACTGTATGCCAACACATTGTTTCTTGACTTCTTTGGAAGCCAGCTTCTCAGAAGAAAACTGGTGTGTTTGTATCCCACTGAGGATGCCTGGAGTATAGGTACTTGACCCCTTGTGGCCACACCTGCTTCAGTTTCGGGGGGAGGGGGCATCCAGTTGGAAGAGAAGAAGCCCATGACCCTGAGAATTGCTTAGAAACTCTTATCCCCCTCTCTACGCTGGCAGGAATGGAGGGGAGGTAGGCTGTTCATTCTAGCTTCAGTATCATTTCTGTTCATGAATATTCACAAGGACCCAAAATAAACAAGTATGTTTTAAAAGGGTATATCTGGATACTAACATTTCCCCCCATTAAGATTCATTTATTGGAATAATTTATTGCAAACCTTTCTTCTCCCCCAACCCTGGGATTATATGTATCAAAAACTGTATTTAGATAAATCAGTTCAACTAAAGACAATCATTGAAATTAATGATTTCATTTAGAAGGCATAGCTGCATCTTTCTGTCCTCCTCAGCACCCCACGGAGTAAGTGGGCACCTGAAGGTTTCCTTTCCCAGGCACAGGAGTGAGCCAAATGAGGTTGAATAACCTGCTCAGGGCCACAGTCTGCAAAAGGCTATTGAGATTCCTGATGCCATTGGACAGTCTTCCTGGAAGACCAGATTATTCCCAAGACCCTGAGAAGAGAAGTGGGACAGAAAGTTATGTAAAATGAATTATGAATGTTCTCAGAGCCATCTCATACTATCCTGATAAGATCATTTGAAATTCCCCAGAAAATATATTTATTTTGATTTTGATTTAAGTCAATGTCACCCAAACTTAGTCATTCTTATGCCATATTCATAGTTTTGCCATATTTGTCTACCACTTGTATTGCTTATTTACTTACTAGTTTTCTTCACAGTAACTACTTAATTTGAGGCAGTTTATTTAGAGATGAAACTATATACTCCAACTACAAATGCAAAAGCAGTATCATTGGGCATAATAGAAAGTAATCACAAAAATAAATACATAGGCATTACAATAAGATGTTCGCCAGTGTGCAGTCTAAAATTTTACAAAGCATACCACCAGGGGTTCATCTACCACATTTGTGAAACACAGACTTACAAAGCAAATCTGACTCTTATTGACCAGAGAGAAAGAAAGACAGACCAGGGAAAGAAGGAGGAACTATCAAAGCTCACAGAATGGTCAGAAAGTTTTAGTCTAAGTCTTAGTGCTGAGTTTGCCACCTCATAAGTGTGGTGAAAATTTGTCCTAGTGACAGATCTGCTTTTGTCATCCAGGTTTGCTTTGGAACAAATGTTGGCAGTTATTTCTTTTTCCCGGCATATGATTTTGTAGATACTTGGAGCCCTCCTTGGCCATGGGCACTGTTGGGTAATATACACTCTCATCTATCAATTTCACAGGCTGTGGCTTTGAGAGGTGCTGTGGGAAGGTGGCTGCTTAGGCTGAGTCGGCTACAAGGATGAAAATAAATCTGGATCCCTGATGGACTCATGATACAGTGAGCAGCCCCTACAACCAGAGCTAAGCACTAAACTACATACAGATAATGTGATAATTACTGAGCTTGAGAAGCTGAAGAGCAAACTGGGTGAGGGGGGGGGGGTCTTAATAATTTGGCATCAGTCCAGGAACTAGGAACCATTCTAGGTAACTCAAGCAGGAAGTGATTTAATACAGGGAATTGGTAACATACAAAATTGCTAAGAAGGACAGAAGTTAGGAGGGTGCAATTGGACTCTTCATCTTAAGGCCAAGCCACCACAGCTGAGATCTAGAGGGCCTGTTATGCTTGAGTTGTTATACTCCCCTGCTGCCCCCACCCACCTACCTCTGACTCCCACGAAGCTGATTACCAGATTCCGAAACCTGGAGTCTAGCTTCCACGATCACTCCCGTCTGTTGTAATTTGCTTGCCAGCCCCCTCTGCCTCATGCCTGCCTTCTAGACCTCATGCAAGTGCAAGTTGTTGGCAGAACCTAAATCACACTCAGAACCGCCGCTGCAAGGGAGTCTGGGATATGCTTCCACGCTGCAGTATGGAAGTGGAAGAGAACATAGCAGGGGACAGAAATGGATGCCGAATGCCAACAGACAACATAACCATGGGGAGATAAGGCAGATAACTAACCAGGATAAATGTGCAAATCCCAGTTAAGTGGTAACAAGCAGTACCAGCAAGGTCACAGGAAAGAGAGAACAGTATTGGTGTGATCTGGACCTTGCAGAATTCTGGTCAGGGTGTGTAGGGGGATGTGGTAGAGAGGTCTAGGTCAGGAAAATCAAGAGGTGGAACAGTGCAATGGTATCAACCTCTCTCCTGGCATGAAGGCTTAAAAATCTCCAATTTCTTTTTTCTTGAATGGGCCCTAGGTTCCATGCATTACACCGAGTACGTTTTACATGCAGTGTTTCCATTCTTCCTCTGAATGTTATTTCTTCTCATTTTAGCTTCAGAGAGCCTTAATAACCCACCTCAGGTCACACAGCTATTAGGCAGCTGAGCCCTGTTGCTAAACCCAGGTTAGGCTGACACTGAAGCCAGTGTGCCCAGTTGCTAAGCCACACTGCCTCTCTCTGCAGGG
The DNA here is from genome assembly GCF_028564815.1 of Eubalaena glacialis. Lineage (NCBI taxonomy): Eukaryota > Metazoa > Chordata > Mammalia > Artiodactyla > Balaenidae > Eubalaena > Eubalaena glacialis. Next base: position 84,611,262 of record NC_083725.1, read on the forward strand.
GAGACTGAGGCCAGGTTATCATGAGCCATGAATGCCAAGCTAAGGATTCTGAACTTGATCTCAGATGGTAAGAAGTGTCGCTAACGGGCGGTGTGAGAGCAGGAGTGTGACATGGTGGAGGTGCAGAGATGAATGTAGCAGGAGGATGTGGGCTCAACCCGCATGAAAAAGGCTAGAAACAGCAAGAGATGAGCTTTTGCTCCTCCCGGTTTTTCCCTTCTTCATTTCAAAGAGAGTGAACTCTCTGCTTAACAGATCCTGAATCCCAGGTGATTTTAGGTTTTCATTTTGGTCAGATTCCTTCTGAAGAGCATTTTCCCTTCACTCACTGATAGTTTTTTTTTTTTTTTAATTTTATTTATTTATTTATTTTTGGCTGTGTTGGGTCTTCGTTTCTGTGCGAGGGCTTTCTCTAGTTGCGGCGAGCGGGGGCCATTCTTCATCGCTGTGCGAGGGCCTCTCACTATCGCGGCCTCTCTTGTTACGGAGCACAGGCTCCAGACACGCAGGCTCAGTAGTTGTGGCTCACGGGCCCAGTTGCTCCGCGGCATGTGGGATCTTCCCAGACCAGGGCTCGAACCCACGTCCCCTGCATTGGCAGGCAGATTCTCAACCACTGTGCCACCAGGGAAGCCTCACTGAAAGTTTTGATCTTAGACTATGGCCCAGGATCAACCTTCCAATACAAGTCGTTCTCTCTATTTCTTTTTCTGATTTATTTTTTTAATAAAATCCAAAGAAAGTAGAGGGAAGGAAGAAATAAAGTTAGCATAAATTATATAGAAAATAAATAATAGAGAAGATCAATAAAATTCAGATATTGTTTCTTTTATGACATTAGTAAAATTTTTAAAACCTCATATTAATACTAATGAGAAAAAAAGAAAAAGGCATGAAAAAATCATTATCAGCAAGAAAAAGGGGACATGGACATAGATTACGTAGACCTGGAAAAGTTTACAATAGGGTAATATGGACAACTTTTTGCCAATTTGAAAATGTTGACGTAATGGAAATTTCTAACAATATAACTTTCCAAAACTAAAACAAGAAGAAATTAAATCTTGAATAGTCCTATTTTCTTTTTTTTTTAATGTTTAGTTTTTATTTATTTTTCTCATTAGTCATCCATTTTATACACATCAGTGTATACATGTCAATCCCAATCTCCCAATTCATCACACCACCCCCACCCCCTGCCGCTTTCCCCGCTTGGTGTCCATACGTTTTTTCTCTACTTCTGTGTCTCAATTTCTGCTCGGCAAACCGGTTCATCTGTACCATTTTTCTAGGTTCCACATATATGTGTTAATATACGATATTTGTTTTCCGCTTTCTGACTTACTTCACTCTGTATGACAGTCTTTAGATGCATCCACGTCTCTACAAATGACCCAGTTTCGTTCCTTTTTATGGCTGAGTAATATTCCATTGTATATATGTACCACATCTTCTTTATCCATTCGTCTGTTGATGTGCATTTAGGTTGCTTCCATGACCTGGCTACTGTAAAGAGTGCTGCAGTTAACACTGGGGTGCATGTGTCTTTTTGAATTCTGGTTTACTCTGGGTATATGCCCAGTAGTGGGATTGCTGGGTCATGTGGTAATTCTATTTTTAGTTCTTTAAGGAACCTCCATACTGTTCTCCATTGTGGCTGTATCAATTTGCATTCCCACCAACAGTGCAAGAGGATTCCCTTTTCTCCACACCCTCTCCAGCATTTGTTGTTTGTAGACTTTCTTATGATGCCCATTCTAACTGATGTGAGGTGATACCTCATTGTAGTTTTGATTTGCATTTCTCTAATAGTGATGTTGAACAGCTTTTCATGTGCTTCTTGGCCATCTGTATGTCTTCTTTGGAGAAATGTCTGTTTAGGTCTTCTGCCCATTTTTGGATTCGGTTGTTTGTTTTTTTTAATACTGAGCTGCATGAGCTGTTTATATATTTTGGAGATTAATCCTTTGTCCAATGATCCATTTGCAAATATTTTCTCCCATTCTGAGGGTTGTCTTTTCGTCTTGTTTATGGCTTCCTTTGCTGTGCAAAAGCTTTTAAGGTTCATTAGGTCCCATTTGTTTATTTTTGTTCTTATTTCCATTACTCTAGGAGGTGCATCAAAAAATATCTTGCTGTGATTTATGTCAAAGAGTGTTCTTCCTGTGTTTTCCTCTAAGAGTTTCATAGTGCCCGGTGTTACATTTAGGTCTCTAATCCATTTTGAGTTTATTTTTGTGTATGGTGTTAGGAAGTGTTCTAATTTCATTCTTTTACATGTAGCTGTCCAGTTTTCCCAGCACCACTTATGGAAGAGACTGTCTTTTCTCCATTGTATATCCTTGCCTCCTATGTCATAGATTAGTTGACCGTAGGTGCGTGGGTTTGTCTCTGGGCTTTCTATCCTGTTCCATTGATCTATATTTCTGTTTTTGTGCGAGTACCATATTGTCTTGATTACTGTAGCTTTGTAGTATAGTCTGAAGTCAGGGAGTCTGATTCCTCCAGCTCTGTTTTTTTCCCTCAAGACTGCTTTGGCTATTCGGGGTCTTTTGTGTCTCCATACAAATTTGAAGATTTTTTGTTCTAGTTCTGTAAAAATTGCCATTGGTAGTTTGATAAGGATTGCATTGAATCTGTAGATTGCTTTGGGTAGTATAGTCATTTTCACAATATTGATTCTTCCAATCCAAGAACATGGTATATCTCTCCGTCTGTTGGTATCATCTTTAATTTCTTTCATCAGTGTCTTATAGTTTTCTGCATACAGGTCTTTTGTCTCCCTAGGTAGGTTTATTCCTAGGTATTTTATTCTTTTTGTTGCAACGGTAAATGGGAGTGTTTCCTTAATTTCTCTTTCAGATTTTTCATCATTAGTGTATAGGAATGTAAGAGATTTCTGTGCATTAATTTTGTATCCTGCTACTCCTCCAAATTCATTGATTAGCTCTAGTTATTTTCTTGTAACATCTTTAGGATTCTCTATGTGTAGTATCATGTCATCTGCAAACAGTGACAGTTTTACTTCTTCTTTTCTGACTTGGATTCCTTTTATTTCTTTTTCTTCTCTGATTGCTGTAGCTAAAACTTCCAAAACTATGCTGAATAATAGTGGTGAGAGTGGGCAACCTTGTCTTGTTCCTGATCTTAGAAGAAATGGTTTCAGTTTTTCACCATTGAGAATGATGTTTGCTGTGGGTTTGTCATATATGGCCTTTATTATGTTGAAGTAGGATCCCTCTGTGCCCACTTTCTGGAGAGTTTTTATCATAAATGGGTGTTGAATTTTGTCAAAAGCTTTTTCTGCATCTATTGAGATAATCATATGGTTTTTATTCTTCAATTTGTTAATATGGTGTATCACATTGATTGATTTGCATATATTGAAGAATCCTTGCATCTGTGGGATAAATCCCACTTGATCATGGTGTATGATCCTTTGAATGTGTTGTTGGATTCTGTTTGCTAGTATTTTGTTGAGGATTTTTGCATCTATATTCATCAGTGATATTGGTCTGTAATTTTCTTTTTTTGTAGTATCTTTGTCTGGTGTTGGTATCAGGGTGATGGTGGCCTTATAGAATGAGTTTGGGAGTGTTCCTTCCTCTGCAATTGTTTGGAAGAGTTTGAGAAGGATGGGTGTTAGCTCTTCTCTAAATGTTTGATAGAATTCCCCTGTGAAGCCATCTGGTCCTGGACTTTTGTTTGTTGGAAGATTTTTAATCACAGTTTAAATTTCATTACTTGTGATTGATGTGTTCATATTTTCTATTTCTTCCTGGTTCAGTCTTGGAAGGTTATACCTTTCTAAGAATTTGTCCATTTCTTCCACGTTGTCCATTTTGTTGGCATAGAGTTGCTTGTAGTAGTCTCTTAGGATGCTTTGTATTTCTGCAGTGTCTGTTGTAACTTCTCCGTTTTCATTTCTAATTTTATTGATTTGAGTCCTCTCCCTCTTTTTCTGGATGAGTCTGGCTAATGGTTTATCAATTTTGTTTATCTTCTCAAAGAATGAGCTTTTAGTTTTATTGATCTTTGCTATTGTTTTCTTTGTTTCTATTTCATTTATTTCTGCTCTGATCTTTATGATTTCTTTCCTTCTGCTAACTTTGGGTTTTGTTTGTTCTTCTTTCTCTAGTTCCTTTAGGTGTAACGTTAGATTGTTTATTTGAGATTTTCTTGTTTCTTGAGGTAGGCTTGTATAGCTATAAACTTCCCTCTTAGAACTGCTTTTGCTGCATCCCATAGGTTTTGGATTGTCGTGTTTTCATTGTCATTTGTCTCTAGGTATTTTTTGATTTCCTCTTTGATTTCTTCAGTGATCTCTTGGTTATTTAGTAATGTATTGTTTAACCTCCATGTGTTTCTGTTTTTTACGGTTTTGTCCCTGTAATTGATTTCTAATCTCATAGTGTTGTGGTCAGAAAAGATGCTTGATATGATTTCAATTTTCTTAAATGTACTGAGGCTTGATTGTGACCCAAGATGTGATCTATCCTGGAGAATGTTCTGTGTGCACTTGAGAAGAAAGTGTAATCTGCTGTTTTGGGATGGAATGTTGTATAAATATCAATTAAATCTATCTGGTCTATTGTGTCATTTAAAGCTTGTGTTTCCTTATTAATTTTCTGTTTGGATGATCTGTCCATTGGTGTAAGTGAGGTGTTAAAGTCCCCCACTATTATTGTGTTACTGTCAATTTCCTCTTTTATAGCTGTTAGCAGTTGCCTTATGTATTGAGGTACTCCTATGTTGGGTGCATATATATTTATAATTGTTATATCTTCTTCTTGGATTGATCCCCTGATCATTATGCAGTGTCCTTCCTTGTCTCCTGTAACATTCTTTATTTTAAAGTCTATTTTATGTGATATAAGTATTGCTACTCCAGCTTTCTTTTGTTTTCCATTTGCATGGAATATCTTTTTCCATCCCCTCACTTTCAGTCTGTATGTGTCCCTAGGTCTAAAGTGGGTCTCTTGTAGACAGCATATATATGGGTCTTGTTTTTGTATCCATTCAGGAAGTTTGTGTCTTTTGGTTGGAGCATTTAATCCATTCACGTTTTATTATTGATATGTATGTTCCTATGACCATTTTCTTAATTGTTTTGGGTTTGTTTTTGTAGGTCCTTTTCTTCTCTTGTGTTTCCTACTTAGAGAAGTTCCTTTAGCATTTGTTGTAGAGCTGGTTTGGTGGTGCTGAATTCTCTTAGCTTTTGTTTGTCTGTAAAGCTTTTGATTTCTCCATCGAATCTGAATGAGATCCTTGCTGGGTAGAGTAATCTTGGTTGTAGGTTCTTCCCTTTCATCACTTTAAGTATATCATGCCACTCCCTTCTGGCTTGTAGAGTTTCTGCTGAGAAATCAGCTGTTAACCTTATGGGAGTTCCCTTGTATGTTATTTGTCATTTTTCCCTTGCTCCTTTCAATAATTTTTCTTTGTCTTTAATTTTTGCCAATTTGATTACTATGTGTCTTGGCGTGTTTCTCCTTGGGTTTATCCTGTATGGGACTTGCTGTGCTTCCTGGACTTGGGTGGCTATTTCCTTTCCCATGTTAGGGAAGTTTTCAACTATAATCTCTTCAAATATTTTCTCGGGTCCTTTCTCTGTCTCTTCTCCTTCTGGGACCCCTATAATGCGAATGTTGTTGTGTTTAATGTTGTCCCAGAGGTCTCTTAGGCTGTCTTCATTTCTTTTCATTCTTTTTTCTTTATTCTGTTCCACAGCAGTGAATTCCACCATTCTGTCTTCCAAGTCACTTATCCATTCTTCTGCTTCAGTTATTCTGCTATTGATTCCTTCTAGTGTAGTTTTCATTTCACTTATTGTATTGTTCATCTCTGTTTGTTTGTTCTTTAATTCTTCTAGATCTTTGTTAAACATTTCTTGCATCTTCTCAATCTTTGCCTCCATTCTTTTTCCGAGGTCCTGGATCATCTTCACTATCATTATCCTGAATTCTTTTTCTGGAAGATTGCCTATCTCCAGTTCATTTAGTTGTTTTTTCTGGGGTTTTATCTTGTTCCTTCATCTGGTACATAGCCCTCTGCCTTTTCATCTTGTCTATCTTTCTGTGAATGTTTGTTCGCTCTTTTTCTTGTACTTTTTTTTTTTTTTTTTTTTTTAGTGCTTTGATAATGACATTGATGATTTGATTTAACTTCCTACCTGAGCTGCTTTGGCCATGGTGGTCAGTGGGAGTGGGCCAGCCTCTGTGGAAATGGACCATGAGATGTGGTGGTTCTAGCTGAAAGGAGCAAGTTCTAGGACAATGGATGCATTTTCGAATCAGAAATACCTGGTTCGAATCCCTACTCTGCTTCTTTGTGTTTGGGACTTATAGGACTATGGGTACCTTCAGCTTCCTTGAGCACCAGTCTCCTTTACAGAGTAGGGTAACGATGCACAGACCCTCATCAGGTGGTCAGAAGGGCTCAGTGAAGTCATGTGTGTGAAGCATTCATCATGGTTGGTGTGCATATGGTAGGAGTTCTGTAAATATTGCTCACTTTCCCGTTTCTGCTTTTTGCGAGCAGTGTTAGGTGGTGCTGACCAGCTGAAGTCAATTGGTGTGTACATGGTCCTAATGACTTAGCCTCTAGGGTTTTCTCTCCTAGTGGCCCTGGTCTGATCCCCTCCCTCTGGCCCCCAGCAGCCTCAAGGTAGACAGAGACGCATTCCAGAGCTACCTAGGAGAAGGGCCAGTGAGCCAACCCTGAATCATGGTTGCCTCCCAGTGAATAAAAGCCCTCACCAAACACCACGTGATGGTGTTTGAGTTTATCTAGCCAGTGCAGTGCACCCACCCAGTCCTGAAGATGTGTCTCTCCTTTGCCATCATAGGTGGAGTGCACTCCTTCTCAATCAGTGAGACCCTCTGACACGATCTCCTTGACAGCTCCCACTTCTCTGCCAGTGCAAAGAGCTTGAGGCTCTTTGTAATTCTCCAAGCATCTGGCCCATCTTATCCAGATGACATTTGGAATTTTAATCTTCTAGTTACGGGTTTTCATAAATCTGGTTTGAAATCTCACTGCCAGTCTCCTCTGCTGTGGGAAAATGGTTTTAAAAAGATGTGGCGAGAGGGTGGTCCATGCATGTGTGGAGATAATTAGAAAGTGCAAGGGGCTTTTTGCAAGGGGCTTTGGGGTCCAGAACTCACTCTGTCCAAGCACTACGATGGGTGCTTTACATAGGTTATCCTGAAGCTTCTTTTACATGATACCCATTGTACATATAGAGGAAAAACTGAGGTTCAGATATATTAAGTAACTTGCCTGAGGTTATCAAGTGGACGGTGGAGGGGGTTTTTGAGTCTAGGTTTAACTGACTTCAAAGCCTATAGCTTTTCCAGTACACTTGACTGCCTCCCATTCATCTGTGGGTTCCTGGAAGCAAAATCTCCAAATCCATAGATCTGAAGTACTGGGACTACCCTCGCTGGTGTTCTTTTAACCCCTCTAGCGCTCACCTCCTCCAGGGGGTTAAGGCAGGAGAGGTGAGCACAGGCTGGGCTCTGAAAGACTTTGCCAAGGCCTCGAGCGTTGGGACTTCATGTTCAGGGTCATGGGATGAGATTGAAAGTTTTGGCAGGAAGCGGCATGGATCAACTTTAGCAGTTATTAAAGTCCCACCCTGTGGCAGATGTGACAGTCCTTGTCCTTTTCCTGTTGGTTGATTGGAAGCATTCTTAGGCCCATGTGAACTCTTAGGTATACCTTCGAGGACCGCAAGGATCCTAGGCCCCCAGGTGGGGAACTACCAGTGGAGAACACTTTTATAGGATTTAGAGGCGAGGGAGAGTAAAGAGGGCATTCCACATTACAGATCCTCACTAAGTCCATTCTGTAAATGCTCAGTGTTGTGTCCCTGTCACCAAAACTCTTCTAAGACGTATGACCCCAGGTGAGTAGAACAAACCACCCAGTGGGTCCCGGTGTGGGCAGAAGTGTGCGACTTGGCATCAGTTGCCTTGTACAAGGAACGTGTCATCTCCCAAGACTGGCCAAGCTAGGTGCCGGGCTGTAGCTCACCTGGACATCTGTACTGGTGGGGGGAGAGGGGAGGCTGGGGGATCCCCTTGAGCTTCAGCAGGTCTGTCTCCTGCGACTGCTAGGACAGTCCAGCATTTGCTTTTTTCTCCTGCAGAGCACCTGCAAACTGTTAAGGAAATACAGTCCTAGACGCAGCAGTCCCAGTAGCAGGAAGAGAGCAGGTGTGTGGGTGCTGTTCAGACCCTTTCTTTGTCTCCCCCTTGCCTTGTTCCACGTATAGTGATGAGGGCATCAGAGCCCTGAGAGACTTTGTGTGGACTCAGCAGTCAAGAGGAGGCCGGAACACGTGCCTTTTCAGGAGAGGCATTTGATGGAGAAATTGTTTTAACTGCCCGCCCCTGGGTTTCAGCCCAGGGCCTCAAACTTGGATAGAAGAGCGTATCTTGGCAGTTTCTCAGAGCCCAGGGGAGCCCCACGTCTTGTACTAAATTGACACACTTGGTTTGATTGATGCAGGTGTGACACTGGTGATGGTTTTACAATGTTCCTGACCCCAGCATCCTCCCCATTATCCTGCTGCACCTCCGTCCTCCTCACAGCGAGACCCAAGTTCCCCTCTGGCAGAACTGAGTGTATTGTATTTGCTGGCAGTTCTGTTCAGACGGTGGCACTGGGCCCACTTCTGACAAGCCCAGTGGGGTTTTGTGGGGTTCTCTGGATGTTCCAGCACTTAGGGGTTGGCCCACAGCCTTACAAAAGAAAGAGGGCTCCAGCTGGCTGCTCCCTCCTAGACACATCTGTAGGTATCTTCAAGGTTCTTAGATCCCCAGGGTTGGAGAAGCAAGGAAAATTCCCATTTCCCCCAGCATATCAAATGTAAATCAGTTCTTCTTCTCATTTCTAGGTAGATAACCTGTGACTGGCTTAGTAAATTCCTCTTCTGACCAAATGGTTTTACTCTGAAAATCCAGGCCCTGAACCGATCTTAAGCTTAGTGTAAGGTGTAAGCTTAGTGTGAGTCTAACTTGGTAGCTTGGGGATTCCTTGGAGAGAGAGAGAAAGGGAGAGGGGGAGGGGGAGAGAGAAGGAAAATAGATGTTTGTGTCTATGTGTGTGCATGTGTGAACAGGTGTATTTGTGTGTACGTGTGTGTGTATTTTCTTTGGAACCTCTTTGTGCTTTCATTGTACTGTGATTAAACCGTGAGGGTGTGTGGAAGTAAAGTTGGGATCTCCAAACACCTGGGATCCCAGCCCGAACTCTAGACTTGGGTCATTTCTCTAAGCTCACAGCTGCAGAAAATCTCCCCATCCTGGACAAAGCTTGAGGCCAAATGAACATTAGGGGCTTACTTCAGGACCCAAAGTATTTAATTAGTGTCCCATACGTTTCTTCATGGAGTTCTTAGGTCTGAGAATTTCAGAAGCACAAAAGAGAACTTCATTTTTCCAGGGAGGTTTCGTTTTTTAACCCCTGAAGTAGCCTCACAGTTTATTCTTCCTCGTCCGATTGCAACCTCCCAAGTTGATAACAGTTCACCCTTGAAATGAGTCAGTTTTGATCAGGGATATGGCAGCCAGACAGGTCATCTTTACTGTCTGTGACTTAGTCCAACCAGTTTGGCAACAACAGGGTCCCATCCAGCGTGGGGAGTGGAGAAGGGTGGGCACAAAGGCGGCCTGCCCCCTGACTGTAGCCAGCACACTGGCCCTTTGCTCCCTGCACCCATTGGGTCTCCCAGAAAGCAGCTTTCTTGCCAGCCATCTACTGCTGTGGGGATAAGGTTCCTGCTGCCACCCTCTGGCCCCTCCCCCTTTGCTGTGTCTCCTCCAAGCCCAACATTCCTCCAGATTGTTAAATGATAAACAGTTTGTTTTCACTGCCTCCCACTTTCCTTTTCCTGTTTCCGTTTAAGACTTGCTTCTCCCTAGGCAGACTGTCGCCATTGCTGCTCAGGGTCTGAGTCTTTCCCAGTAGAGAATGTCAGTTTCGGGTTCCACCCGTGGAAGTATGATGTCCGTAGCCCACCTTGTGGACCATTAGAAGGTTGTGGCTGAACTGGTGGCCTCCTTAGGCATGAGGACAAAGAGGCCAGTGAGTCTGTCTGAGTTTGAATCCCGACCCTATCACTTACTAACTCCGTGGCCTTGGGCAAGTTACGTCACCTGGTGAGCTTCAATTTCTTCAAAATGTAAAATGGACAGAGTAATAGTCCCAAACTATTGCTGTTGTGAGGATTCCAGTAGAAGTGCCTGGAAAGTGCATAGTCTAGTGTATGTCACATAGTAGGGGCTTACTAAATAAGAGCTAAGATAATTGCTTTTATTTTAATAATCATCATTGTCATCATTATCCATCATCACCCTCTATCTGGAGGAGAACAGCCAGGGTGTGAGAGAACGGAAACCTTGTTCTACAGAATATTTAGAGGAAGTTGAAACACTTTCATTATATAAAGACTCATGGAAGAGATACTATGCCACCTTCTATCTCCCAAGGGCTGGTAGGATTCATCTCTGGGCTTCTTCCCATCAAACAAAACCAAAATTTAATTTAGCAGAAGGAAGAGCTTTCTAAGGTAGTGTCAGATGGCTTCCTTAGGGGTTGGGGAGGTCTTCATCCCTGGGAGTTTGGGAAAACTTGGCACAGGGTTTGATTAGGGGATTTGTGCGTCAAGGAGGAGGGAGATTGGGCAAGAGGGCTTCCAACCCTAGGACTGTCTGATTTCGGTTCCTGTGCTATTTGTTTTCTGGGAAAGGCCACCTAGCACAGAAGATATCATATTCCCTACTTATACAGTGACTTGATGTGATTGCTGAGGCCTCCCCTGACCACTTGTTGTCTGTAGACTGGCTTCTTACTATATCTTTTAAATAAGGCTATGTCCGTGCTTTAATTTTGGCTTGGATGAGTAATTAATTCAGGATACTTAACAAAGCAATTAGGCCTTATTGTGCTGGCATAGTGTTCATTCATCCTGGAGAATGGTTTTGTGGGGACAGGAAGGGTCCGTGGGGATGGGCCGCTTGCAGGACTTTTGCTCGCCCACACTCATAAGCCTGCTAGGAAAGCCTGAGTTGCGCAAATTTAGCATGCATCTTCATTCGCAAGAAGCTAGTGAGCCTGACTATAGAGCACACACAGAGGTGAGCAGACCCATCTTCTGTTTGTTATAAACAGTCATTTTGATCGCAGAGAAAGCCTTCCTCTCCGTTTCTCTCCAGGTTTGTTGTGTCCTTGTGCAAAGACAGTTGTGCGTTCCAGACTGGGGTTTATTTTTACCAGCGATACAGATGTTTCTGCTCTTGTGCAAGATTTCATTAAAGCTCAGCCAGCGGTTTACTGTGGCAGGAGACTGCCAAGGTTAATATTTCTGCAATACATTCCCTTCTGTTCATTCTTGGCACCAGCAAACTCCCAGGTGGGCATACACTTTATTAGTTATATGCAGCATATCAAATCTATGCAGTGGAATCGCCGGCACATCTGTTGAACTCAGACAGAGCCTCTGATTGCACAGAGTACCTTAGTTTTGCCTTGAGAACCAAGCAGGGGGCTGTGTCCTCTGGTGAGTATCGGCTCACCCTTTCATGCCCCTCTCTAGTTGCAGAGGCTGCCACAGCTACTCAGTTTGGGACCGGGACAGAGGACAAGAGAGCACTTGGCAGTGAGAAATGCTCTATCCTTCCAAGTGATGTCCTGAAATGGTGGGAGCATAGCTTCATGATGAGGACAGATGTGGGTTCAAATCCTGTGCAGCTTAGATGAGTCACTTATCTCTCCAGAGTATCTGTTTCCTGATCTGTGCAACGGGTAGTAATCCCTGCCTCAGAAGATGCCCTGAGGATTCATTGAGATGCTGCATATAATTAATTGAGAGGAGACAGAATGCCCTGGCTCAGGAAAGCACCTGTGAGCGGGAGCTGTCCGATGACTACTTGGGAAAACTCTAGTGGCAGAGAACCACAGGCCCAGGAAGCCCCCAGTGCTACTCTCTGCTTTGGCAATGGAGAAACTGTTTACAACAGAACCGGTTCTTCTACCTGCGAGCGCCAAGGAGCCAAGTTAAAAATAATAGCAGCCCGACTTGTTTGGTGTGTGTTTCCTCTGCCTCAGGCCATCTGTGGCTGGTGGAATTGGGAAATGGTCAAACAAGCATGGGCCTTGTCTAGGAACATTTGGCAAGGGTAAGGAGAACTTGGAGGAGGGGACGGCCGGGATTAAGTGCAAGACAAGGGTGAGATGTTTTAATGTGGTCTGTGGCCAGGGTGCTTAATGACTTTTGCCACTGATTTTTTGAGTTCAAGTCTGCCGGTTGGGTCTGAGGAGAGAGAGCCAGACCTCATGCACTTCGGGGTGGTGTGTGTGTGTTTCTGTGTTTCTTCATGTCTCTGCTGCTTTGTAGGGTCATCTGGTTGAAAGTTTATAATGTTCATCCTGGCGTTGTAAGACTCCACTGAAGAAGTGACTGTAGAAAAACTACTTATTTTCAGTTATATTTTCAGCAAACATATGTCTAGTTATCTAGGATTCATTTTTCAATCAGTGCTCTGCAACCTGTCCTTCTCACACACCACAGTGCAGTGGCCATTGAGATTCCTAACCTTGAATCTTGCAGGATGTCCAAGTGCTTTCTGAATCATCAACAAATGACAGTCTTGTTTATTCCATTTGAAATGCAAGGTAGATTTTATGCCCATCTTGACGTAGTCAGTTGCTCGTGGTCAAATCTGTGAATGGTGTTGGGAGGGGGTGGAGCACTTTATTAATCAGAATATTGTGATAACCAGGACATTCCATTTCTTGGCTGTACTGGATGACAAATGACACCATGGATAATGTGTTCCCTACTGGTTTCTTCTTAATCCATCAAGTCCATCCATTCTTCCTTCTATTCTTTCATCCATCCATCCATCCAACAAACACTTATTGCCACTTGAATTGGCACTAAACTTGCAAGGGAATATGGAGATAAAGATCATAGCTCCTGCCCTCAGAGACCTTAAGATGTGAGATAGGAGTCAAGACCCTTAAGAACCTGGATGAAAAGCCCGAGGACAATTTTTGGGGGGAAGAGTGGTATTTGAAACAGCTGCTCTTTGAGAAATACACAGGATTCCAACTTGTGAAGGCTGTGCATTCCCGCTGCAGGACTAAGGGCCCAGAGCCTGGAAAGAGGTGGTTCTCTATGAGGAATTGCCAGTAGTTGCACTTGGCTGAAGTGAAGGGGAGGAGTGGGATATAACTGTTACCGGCTTAAGTAACAGTTCTTAAAAGTCAACTTAAGCCTTTGAGACATGATTCTGTAGGTACTGGAGATTGCTTTCCTGGTAGGTGTGGCCAAGGGCAGACTTTCTGGCCCTCCTTGAACATGCTGATAGATTCTGAGAGGTCTTCCAGTTTTTAACAAGTAGATGTTAGCCGAGAGATGGGCGGCAGTCTCACGACAGGTGGTGGCCAATTCAGCCGCGCCAGGCGTACGTAGCACTGTCTCCAATTCCTCCTTTCATGGCTGCTTCTTCCTTTCCAAACCTCTCCTTACTTTTCAGTTTTTCTCACTTTTGTTGACAGTTTTCCCACTGTGTTCAGGCATTCCTGTAAGACCTGCTCTCCAGCCTCACCTCTCAGCCCTCTAGGAATTTGGGAGTTTGGAGAAGGGGTTTCAGCCTCCATGACCTCTTCTATGTTTGGAATCTGTCCCTTAGCTATAAATAAGGCTGTTGCTTAGTGCCAGTATTGATGGTATTTGCAGCTGTCCTCTGGGAGATGGACTCAGACGAATAACCCATTTTCAAGAGGACATGGCCATTAGGTGACAGCTATTTATGGTTCCTATTGACTAGGCCCAAACCTGAACTGTCGCTGACATTAAAATTTCATGTGCCGTGAGCCGCTTTTCCTTATCTGGTTGTCTCTTTCCATTTATTTGAAATATCTAGCCATGTTTATCTAGGTTCTTCAAAAAGATGAGCTACGGAATCTTGAGGGAATTCTGGTTCTGGCGGCTGGGGTTTTCCCTAGCGGACCTCTCACTCCCCCAGCAGCCCTTTCAACTGGGGTGTTCACACCTCCATTTCACAGAAGAGAACACTGAGTGTCAAAAGGTAAATTGCTTGCCCAGAGTCACCAGGTCAGTCGGTAAGTGACAGAGCCAGAATTCAAACCAGCCAAAATTCTGCCTGGCGTCAAAGCCTGGATAATTTCCATGAAACCATGCGTGTCTGATTTCTGAACCTGGAATGTCACTCCAGAGGGTTTTATTTATTTATTTTGTCCCCTGATAGTTCAGTCACTTGTAGTTAAGTAGTTGATTGAACATGCGATTTTTAAAAGCTCGTTCATGCTGAATTTGCCTGGGTAGCCACAGCGTTCCATCTTTATGGAGTTTCTTTCCCACACCCTTAGATGAAAATAAACAAGGTCCTAAAATGTCAGGCGAGATTCCTTCTGGCTTTATAATCTAATGTATTTTGTAGATGGCTGAATTCTCCAGTGAACTTCTCATTGGAAAATATTCCTTTCCTGAATTCTTTTTCTCCATCAAAGGGATATTACATGGTTTGTGATAACTCTTTGTTAGCGGCCTTGACATTGAAGTTCTGTGTAGGAAATGATCCTGCATCAGTCACCTCTGCTGTCATTGGATCCCTTTCATCTCAAGTACCTGCACTTCTTCAACTTAAACTTTGGAACAGGATCAGGCCTGGGGCCAGGGGAAAAGAATGTCTTGATTTCTACGTTAATGGTGATTCTTAGAAGGAAGAAGGTATAGTGGTTAAGAACCTGGTCTTTGAAAGCAGAAGACCTGGGTCGACTGTCAGCCTTGCTTCTTGTTAACTGCTGGACCTTAAGCAAATAACATCTCTAAATCTCAGTTCTCTTATCTTTAAAGTGAAGATTCATTTCTGGAGAGGGGGTGGAGAATTGATCGTAATATTTTCATATCGTTTTTGTATGCCACCATTTGCTAATATTTTGAGAGATGAGAAAAAGCAACGCTGGAAACCTTCTTTTGTGGGACATACTTAATAACCATGCTGCCTCACTCACCAAATAATGCAGATTTTCTAAATATTAAGAAGTAACCTGGGTGTTGATGAAGTGATCTTCTCTCCTCCTTTCGGAGATAATTATTCCTATATCTGTATATAGAGCGTGATCTGATAGTTCTCAGTCCTACCAAGGCATCAGAATTCTCTAGAGAACTTAGAAAAGAAAGGCAGATGTTTGGGTCATTCAAACCTACTGCATCACTCTTTGAAGGTGGGACCTGGGCATCTGTGTTTTTTAAAAGTTCCCCAGGGGACTCTGCCCTGCTCACGTAACTGGCATATTGGGTAAGTGTAATGTGTGGATTGTGGACAAAGCCCATGAGTTTTTTTTCCTGCCACAGGAGGAAGGCTCTCATAGCCCATGGCCATTCTGCTCATTCATATAGACAGTCCCGTGGTCACAATAACTTGCAAAGATAGCCTCAAGTGAGAAACTAGAGTATCCCCCCTCTATAATACTTAATCAAAGCTCAAACTTGAATTGTCAGGCCCCTGCAGAGGAAAAGTGAAAGCAGTCCGCCCTCCCCAGCCCCCGGGGAACTACGCAGAGGAGAAAGGGGCTTACTCAACGGTGCCTCCCTGAGCTCATTTCCTGCTCTGTTGAAAGCTGAGTCTTTCTTTTGTGGAGCACTTCAAGGGCCACTTCATAGGAACCCCTGATGAACCCTGGTGTGCGCTCCCTCCAAGAAAACACCAAATCTCTTGCCTCAACAGTGTGGGCTGCAGGCTAATCCCAGCCTGTAACAGTCTCCTGACTCCATCACTGAAACCGTCCGTCATACCCTCCCTCATCCCTCCAGATTCTCAGGGCAGGAGTCAGATCTTAGACCACAGCATCTCTAACTGCAGGAACATTCATCTTAGGCTTCCCAGGGACCCCACTGAAGCACCCCTGACCCAGGTTTGAGTGAATGGGTAGAGCACGTGCTCATAGCACAGTGGTCTCCAGTGATACCCTTCTCCCCCAAATTCTCTTTCTCCACACTTTTTCGTCTCTTTAATATCCACCATCTGATGGAGCAGGAAAAGTCTTGAAACTGGCTCTCCAATATTCCTTTGTTATTTTATTTATTTTTTTAAGGAAGTTAGTTAGTTAATTAATTAATTAATTATGGCTGCGTTGGGTCTTCGTTGCTGCGCGGACTTTCTCTAGTTGTGTTGAGCGGGGGCTACTCTTCGTTGCGGTGCACGAGCTACTCATTGCAGTGGCTTCTCTTGTTGCGGAGCATGGGCTCTAGGCGCGCAGGCTTCAGTAGCTGTGGCACACGGGCTTAGTTGCTCCGCGGCATGTGGGATCTTCCCAGACCAGGGCTCGAACCCGTGTCCCCTGCGTCGGCAGGCGGATTCTTAACCACTGAGCCGCCAAGGTAACCCCAGTATTCTTTTGAAATCCTGCATTTTACACATTTGTCCCAGGCTTGCTTTGGTGTCTCTGTTTAAGCTCAGACTTCAAGGCAGTCCACTTTGTCATGCTGAGTGACCGGCATAGTGGCCTGTGGCATGGGCTGTCAGGTCCGAAAGGCTTTGTTTTCAGACGTTGAGTAAGTGTTTTAGCATCTCTGGACCTCAGATTCCTCGTGAGTGAAAGTCATAGAAACTAACTCAATTTGTGAGGATGAAATGTGACGTATGCGTGTAAAAGGGCTTAGTGCCTGACATGTAGGAAGTGCTGTGCAGTACCCATTATCCAGTTGAGTTCAGCTGAAAGTCTAGCCATCTTAGCTGCCCTGTTTAAAACTTCATTTGCTCATGGGCAGCCAGCTGGAGAGGGGCTGCATCACTGCTGCTCCTTGGAGAAACACTTCTCTGGCTCAGCCAATTCCTTGTCTAGAAGCCACCGGGGAAGGTCCCATTGAGAACTGCTTACAAAAGCAGGGGCACAAGAGCTAACAGAATTAAGCAAGTTATCAGGCAGTAGGAAATGCAGTTAGATTTGCATCTGTGAAGCAGATGGCCAGCACAAGATGATTGAATTAGTTTTATTATGTTTGGGGAAATTAATTTGTCACTTTAATTTTTTCTTTTGTTTTTTAAGAAAGAGACGTGATTTTGTTATCTCTGGCCAAAGTGATTTGTAGAAAGAGTGTATCCTTTAATGGAAAACAAGGGATGCAGTAGGACCTTGAAAAACCCTTGTCTTCTAATTGTCTATTACTAGTTGGTACAATTCTGTATATAGAATGTGGCCCAGAGAACAGAAATGCTGCCACCTATTGCTGGTGAAAGCTGGGCTTGTGTTTCCAATCATAGGGAGGATTTTTTGTTCCCCTTCAAAATCTCAGACCATGGGGCCATTGGGTATTAAATTCACTTTTGGAGAGGTTTTTTACATACTGAAGATCTTAGGATCTGGTGTGTTCTAATTTACATTATTAATTACAGTGTCTCACGTCACATTTTGAGCTGGTTAACTTGAGGGACCCTCAGGTGTTTTGATTCCTTCTTTTAAAGGTGAGGAAGAATCAAATGCAGAATCTTTAAGAACAAATGGGATCTTTTGAGTTGGGGCCCAGGGTTGTTAACTGGGAGATTCCCAGCACTTATTCTTTGGGCACAAATAGTTCTTTCATGGCCCTTTTGAAAGGATCAAAGCACAACCTGGAGTTTTGAATGGCCTTTTTTTTCTGTTAAGTCCTTTTATCCCTAACAGTTACTAATGAGCATTCAAGGAGACTCACCCATGCAGAAAGAGTTTCTGGTACATAATAACTAGGGTATAGACTTTATATACATTACATCCATGTATGGGGGGGGGTGTGTGTGTGTATAAGTGAATGATGTTTCTGAAATTCTGTGATCTCAAATCTAACTTCAGGGAAGGCATTCTGCCCTTGAAATGGCTAAATCAACAGTCTATCCATGGGTGGTTAAGAGTTCAGTTTTCAAACCTGGCTGCACACTGTAGTCGATTGTGGAGCTTTGTGTGTTATCTTTTTTAAGTAAACTTTTCTGAAAATTTAAATCTACTCTAAAAGCTGTGAAGATAGTACAGAGAGCTGTCATATACCCCACACCCAGTTTCCCCTATTGTTAACAACTTGTATGGTATGTTTGCCACAATTAATGAACCAATATTAAAACATCATTAACTAAAGTCTGTACTTTATTCAGATTTCCTTAGTTTTTTAATCTAATGCCCTTTATATGTACCAGGACCCCATCCAGGACACCTCATTACATTTAGTTGTCGTGTCTCCTTAGGCTTTTCTTGGCTGTGACACTTTCTCAAACTTTCCTTGTTTTGGATGATGCTGACAGTTTTGAGGAGTACTGGTTGGATATTTTGTAGAATGGCCCCTCCCAATTGAGATCAGTCTGATGCTTTTCTCATGATGAGACTAAGATTGTGGGTTTTGGGGAGGAAGACCAGAGATGTCAAGTGCCACTTTCATCACCTCGTATCAGGGGTACCTACTATCAACACAACTTACGGATGTGGATGTGGACCTTGATCATCCGGGTGGGTTGGTCTTTATCAGGTTTCTCTGTGAAGTTACTCTTCCCCATCACTTCCATACTGTTCTCTTTGTGCAGCCCACACTTAAAGGAGTGGCAATTCATGTTGTACCACCTTGAGAACAGAATATTGACATAAATTATTTGGAATTCTCTTTGCATGGGAGATTTTTCTCTTCTCCCCACTCATTTATTTATTTATTCAACCTTTTATTTCTCAGTATGGATTCCTGGATATTTGTTTCATACGTTGGGTTTTAATCCAATACTATTAATTCTTTATTACTCTTGTTGGTCAGTTGTTCCGGCGTTGGCCATTGGGAGCTCTTTCATTTAGCTCCTGTGTCGCTGTGACAAAACCCCATTCATGTGTTTTGGTGCAGGGATGTATCCTGCCTTTATGGCACTATAATGTGCTCCAGGCCCATCTGAATATTTCCTGTCGCAGCCCAAGAATCAGCCGTTTCTCCAAGAAGCCCTGGTTCCTTATATTGGTAAACAGTATTAGAAACCAAGATGTGGGCACTGGGTGTGCTTGTTGCCACTGGGATATCATTGTTTTTAGATCTTTTCAGTTGACAGAACAAGGAAATAAATGTGTGCATACTAAGGCATGTATCTATAAATATTGTATCTAGGTTAAGCTAAACATTAGTTTATACCGATATACTATATAGGTCAGTATATAGTTATACTGAAACTATAATTTAGTTTATAAATTAAAAATAGTTTATAAACTAAAAATAGTTTATAATGTATATAGAGCTTCCAACTCGAACCAGTTAGCACATGGATCATTCTAGCCTTCCTCCCTTGCTGGTCTGTAACCTCCCACTCCAGCAGTAAAATCCCCTGTGAAACTTATTAAACACCCCTGTGCCAGGACCCCATGTCCTGAGGTTGATTTAGATGCCTACCTGGGACCTGGGCATCTGTATTTTAATAATCTCTAGACAGGTTGAATTTTTCCATTACAGGCTCATGGTGCCATGCACTCATCTTTGTAGCATTTGCCACAAGTGCCCTCTGACATCTTTTTCTTTATTTTTACTTGACATCCTTATTTGATTAATACCTGACCCTCCCTCAAGATAAGAAGCTCCATGTCCATTTTGATCATCATTCCATCCCTAGTAAGTGGGTATATGTATATAGTGGGTCCTCAATAAATATTTGTTGAATGAATGAGTAAAATTAAATACAGTGTGAATGAGGAGGGAGGAGAAAATGAAATGATTTATTGAACCCTTCCTACATGCCAAATGCCTTTGCAGATGCTTTCAAAATATAGTCCAGTTCAGGGATCTGAACTGGGTCTGACTGACATCAGAATCATGCCATTTCTGTCAAGGAATTCCTACCACTGGAAGCGCCTTGCCTTGTCTCCTGCCTTGCATGTCACTGGAGCTCCCAGTGGCCTGCACGGAGCTGTGTGGGTGGCCCAGGAGGAGACCAGAGGGGGAGAAATGGCAGCACCCACTTAGAGCCTCACCGAGTCCCCATTAGGAAATTGACTCCTATTTGGTTTGGGGAGGGGGGTGTTTTTTCCTGCCTTTTCATGCTCACAATGAAGGTGACATTGATTTACAATTCAGTGGGTTGAAGCCGGGAAGGGAGGGTTCTATGGGTAGAAAAGATCAATTAAATGATTATCCCAGCTGCCACACACTAATGCCTTTCTTACTGAATTTCAGAATCCAGGAAGCAGAAGGCCACCGCATTTAGCCTTTTACAGGAAATCTAATTGCCAACTTTGTGATGCCAAGTTTTATTAAATTGGGAAGAGTCAATCTTAGCGGCTGGCAGTTTCAGACATGACGGAAAGCTTCCCACTGGCCACCTGGAATTCTAAATGAGTTCCTCCTGTTCCTTTTTGGGTGCTTTCGCTGAAGTTTTATGAATTTAACACTTTTGTGATTTATATCTTTGTGATTTTTATTTGGGGTTCAGGGTGCTAGGGCTTAAAGCTTGGCAAGAAGTCAAAAGATACTGGATTCCTACTCTGTGCTAGGCGCTGGGCTGGTGGCTGGGGATTCTAGCCAGGAGAAGAACCACAGATTTCTGTTGTTTATAGAGTTCTCCACCTGGAACGCTCGTCCCCTATTTCAGTGGGTTCCAACCTGTAGTGTGCATGAGAAAAACCTGGAGAGCTTGTTCAAGCCCAGACAGCTGGGACCCAACCTCACAGTCTCCGATTCAGGAGGCCTGAAGTGGGCCCTGAGAATCTGCATTTCTAACAGGTTCCCAGGTGATGCTGACACTGCTGGTCTGGGACAACCATTGCCCTGAGTCTTTGCATGATAGCCGCCATTTTGTCAGTTAGGTCTTTATTTCAGTGTCACCTCCTTAGAGAGGCCATTCTTGAGTTCCCTGACATAGGATCCCTCCTCCCCTCACCATTCATTCTCTATTGCATTTTTTTTTTTTTTCTGGCCGCACCACGCCACTTGCAGGATCTTAGTTCCCCGACCAGGGAGCGAACCCGGGCCCCTAGCTGTGGAAGCATGGAGTCCTAACCAGACCAACCGGGAATTCCCATCTACTGCATTTGCTTTATAGTATGTATCATTCTCTGATATTAACTTGCTAATCAGTTTATTGCCATTTTGTCTCTCCCACTTCTCATCCTCCGTAGAATAAAGCCCCATAGGGCTCTCTTACTCACTGCTGCCTCATCCCAGCCTAGAAGGGTGCCTGCCCCAGAGTACGTGCTCAGTAAGGTCTTGAATGAATGAAGTAATTACAAGCATAATGAGTCTTAGAAAAGAGGGGCCTAGGACACCATGGGAGTGTAACAGGTAGCCCTCAGGCGGGGAAAGGCATTGCATTGCATCCTACAGGGAGCAGTTTCTAGGTGTGGCCTTACTGTCAATTTCAAGCACTGCACACCAGCGTTTTGCCTGCAAGGTTGTAGGCTGTGGGGTCTGGTGGGAGATTGCAGTCGGCCACTCCAGATTTGTTTAATTTTTCCATAGCCTTTCCATGGTCCTGTCCACACTGAAAAAAGGCCATCTGAAGAGCAGATCAGAATTCCATCTAGCAGGCAACCCCAGCACAGACCGGTTTGGTAAGCTCCCAGGTCCCAGTCGCTGAGCTTAGCAGGAAGCGAGGCCTGCCTGAAGTAGACTGCTTCTTGGGACCTTCCTCCTGAAGTCTCCACTTGCTGCAATCTGCAACCCGAGGACCCTGCACAGACAGCCTTTTCAAAACCTCTGCAAAGTTGAATGAAGGCTCACACTCTCTTCCTTTGCAGGAGCGAGACCTCTGGGTAGAAACATGCAGGTTCCTCTCCATCAGCATTTTTAGAGAAATGGAAGGGCAGGCACGGTGTGCCTCCCTTTGACAAAAAGAATGTCAGGCAGAAGACAAGACACGTGAGGGTCCCACGCAACTAATGGCTTAGACAAGGTTTTCAAAACCTCTCTGCAGAAGCTGAAGCATCAGGCTCCCGCCCTTGTGCTGCCCGGTTCAAGTGAAGTTTGTACAATCCCTCGGCCTTTGCCCAGCCTTTGCCAAGCATGGGAGAAGGGGGAGCCATTCCCCAGGTTCGTTTGCCTGGGGCAGCAAAAGGAACTGTGATTTCTTTCCCTCGAGTGTGTCATGAAAATATAAACACAGTTCGATTATTTTGGAGGGCGAAGAGAATGGGGTGGGGGAGATGAGGGGGGAGAATGGCAGCAGTGTAGAACTGCGGCTGAGGGCCAGAGGGCTGCCCAGTGGGTTGTGGTAACATAAGCTGCCGCTATTCAGGAGGTGGCCTGTGTAAGAAAATCTGACCACAGTGGGAGCATGACTTCAGCTAAAATTAACCTTCGAGGCTTCACACGCCTCCGCAGTGCTTTGAACTAGACACCCCGGGAGGGCGTAGGCCATGGACTACGGGGACCGAGCATGGGCTGTGGGTCGAGCCATGCCTGTAAGCATCAACTTGTGGGTTCCTGCCCGGGGAGAGAGTCGGGATTCCTGCAACCATTATAAAATGGTAAGCCACCTGGAGGGCCACTAGCGGGGTCTCTGGGGAGAGGTGATGAAGTTTGTTTGAATTGGGGCTTGTGTTTAGAGACAGTTCTAGTTTATTTTCTACACCTGTTGGGACCACAGCTCTGAGCTGGCTTTTCATCTACAGAACGCTTGGTTGAACTAACCGCCACCTCGTTGTCGCTTTTTGTTTCCTGTGTCCTCGCAGGGTGAGGACCCCGTGGTGTATTTTTAGAGCAGGTAGGGAAGAATCTGTCTAGAAGCTGTTGACGGCCTGAAAAAATACAGTCGTGTACACCGAAGGCAACAATCTGGAGGGCCGCAGACGCCAACAGGTGTGGCAGGTCTGGGTGTTTTCTCAATTGTGGGCCTCAGCAGGTGCAAACGGGAAACAAGACTGACCTCTGTAAAGGTCTGAAGAGGTGTAAGGGAGTCCTCCAGGGGGCTTCACTGCAGAAAGGATCTGTTTGGGAGGTAACTCGAAGTGATTTCCCGTCCTGTGAGACCAGGAATGGCCCAGGCAGGGCACCGCTGACCTCCCCCACTGCTGGTGGGACAACTTGGACAGGATCTTTCAAGCCGGACAGCAGCTGCCCCTGTGGCTTTCCATTTATTGTGGGGAATCCGTTTGGGATCTTGCAACACAGAGCAAAAAGGCAAGATGTATTTCTTTTCCTTTATGTCTCCTTCACCTTCAGACAGTTAATGCGACCCTGGGGCCAATGGCAGTCTTGATGCTTGTGGCAGAGGGGCGCCCCGGTTTGATAATCAGACCAGCCACTTTGCTGTGTTTTCGTTTCGCTCGCAAACAACGGTGTAGTTTATCCTCCCCTTCCCAGAACGTATCCCTGCCCCTCCCCCCAACTCAACTTTCTAGGCAACATTGTTATAAGGTGTAGAAAGGATGCATTTTCTGGGGAAGAGCGAATTTCTCTTATTTGTTTAATGATTACTGTGTATAACTGACCTTGGAATGCTTGATTGTAAAATGTTTAAGCCACGAAACGTTCGCTTAGGTGAGGGGGTAGTCTTGCCCTTTACGTGCAAGGGTATGAATGGAGTCGGTGTGAACCATGTAGAAAAAAGCCCCCCGCATGGAGCTATCTTCTGATGCAGCTTTGAGGCCATTTTCCATATGAGCCTCTCTATGGAGCCCTCTGAATATTTTATATCCTTCTGTGGCCTCCGTCCTCTGGGTGTGTTGGCTCATTAGAGGTAGAGGGCTACTGGGATGTTGGACACCGGCGTGTCTTTTGCCTTAGAGGTCTAACAATACCCAGGCCAAGCGTGATTGATGGGGGTGTCCTTGGATCATTACTTTGACATTTTAGTTCCAGGATCTAGGCTCACAGCCCCATGGAAGAGATTTCTTTTGAGGTAGGATGTTAAAAATAGACATTTCAGTAGGAGGAAGCTGTGGTATGTGATTCTGAGCTTCGATGAACACATCTCATGTTCTGCGTGGGGATTTCCATCTCCTGCTGAGCCTGGCTGGACAGACACGGAACTTGAATTCCGATTTTCTCAGGAAGAGAAGACTCCCTCCAGTTCTGTCCTAGAACTCCCTCCCCATCACAGCACGTCAATGACCTGGCCTGGTGTTGGTATCTGCCGAGTGACACCTAGGTGGCTGGACTGAGTGAGAATACCTGGGCCGCAGTGCTGATGCTAATCATTGACCAGCTGAGCTCTCCCTTTCCTCATCTATGAAGTGGGGAGAATGCAATGCGACCGCCTCCCCCTTTTCCCAGGATTGTGGTGTGGCTCAGATTAGATTGTATGTACAGAAGGGCTTTATAAGTTATAAGCACCGCAGATGGGAGGTAGTGGCTGAGTTGTAGTTAAGACTTTATGTATTCTTCTTGAGATGAATCAGTCGGGGCTTACTTCCAGAACTTTGTAGAATAAACAGTATCTTTGTGCAAATCGTTCTTTCGTGCTCCGGGCCAGGTTGGCCCCTTCTTTCTTGGGTGCCAGCTTGGTATCTGGTAGTCTTCCTAGTAAAAGCCTATTATAAAAATACAAAACACAGAACCCCCGAGATTTCCCCAGGCCTGAGAGCTCTGACATCTGGGCTGGAGAGGGGCCCGGGGCACAACGGCCACTTCCACCGTGGCCAAGTCTCTTGGCCATGGAGTTGCTCAGAAAGGAAGGAGGCTCCTAAATGGAGAACGAACAGGACAGCGTTTCCTGGGGCAGGGCAACTCCAGCCACTGCTGGGAACTGCCTATCTCCAGAGATTTTTAAAGCCTTTGTCACACAACTTTCCCACAAATGACACAGCACTGTCTCTGGCAGGCCTAGTGCCTCTCTGCCCAATGGGATGAAGCTCTCAGACCATTTTTGAGGATGCCAGACCTTCTAAGTTTCCCCTTGGAGCACCTGGACCTTCCTTAATAAGCATCGTTACCCCTCATTGGGTACCTGTGTGCGTGGGCTCACAGGTGCTGCACATTTTTTCTCATCAATCCTTAATATAAGTTTATGCACTAGGTACCATTATTATCTCCATTTTACTGATGAAGAAACTGAGCTTGCGTTTAAGTGACTTGCCTGGATTTGGATACGTTCAGAGGTGAAGCCAGGATCTGATCCCAGATCTGACCTCACCCTCTTAACCACTGCACACCATTTTCTCCTTGTCACTAACATAAAATTCAGAGGGTTCTTGGCTGTTGCCTTTTCTGTGCCAACCATAAACCTGCCTGGAAGTGGGGGAGAATAAGGAGACATGGTACCCTGTTTATTTCCCAGGGCCCCTCAGCTGTGCCCCTCCCTCTTTCTCTGGGTGGAGCCCCACCCAGCATCTTGCTTTGCCCCTGCCTCACGGCCCCTCACGCAGAAAAGGGGACTGCCCCCGGCCCCCATGCTTGGGGTCTTCTCTGGATCTGCTTCTTCCTGATGAATCAGCCTGCTTTGGCTGCTTAATCTCCTCAAGAAACCTGACCCAGGGGAAATCCTTAAACTGTCATCCACTACTCAGGTTTCCTGGGTAAGGGAGCATCCTCAAACAGTTAGCAAGAGTGCACACAGTTTGTCCCGTGGGTTGTGAATTTTAGTGAGCAATGTACTGCTCTCACCTGCAGTGATCTGATTGGCCACTCACCTGCAGTGATCTGATTGGCCCCAAAAAACCCTTTTACCATTTAAAAAAGACAAAAAACTCTCTCCCAAGCTTGCTAGTGTGGTTGCCTTTCCCCCTAGCCATCTCCTGGAAGTAAAACATTGATGACTCCATTGGGAACATAAATGTTAGTTGGGAACAGTGACTCACCAGGTCATCCCTGGAAGAGCTGCATACCTGGGACCTAGGAAGCCCCGATGGAATGGAATGGAACATGTCAGGTGAGTTTTGACCACCAGGGTCAGGCTGAGACGGGGCCAGGCCCAGTGCCCGGGAATGGGGAGATCGGGAGCAGGGCCAGTTGGGACACCTCGGTGGGTGGCGGAGTCAGTGTAGGGGGCAGGAAGGGGCGAGGCAGCTTGTGGACCATAAATATTTGGGAGACTGATGCTGGAATCCAGGAGGCTTGTGCAGGAGGAGGGATGAGGCCACCAAGAGGGCCTGTCTGCCAGCATTCCTTGAGTGAGTGCCTTAGGACAGGCACCCAGTTCGGTGCTACATAGGGGTACCACGAGCTCGCCATCTACCCCTCGGCCCTGTAGATAAAGCTCATCACTCTGGAACGGGAGTAACCTAACTGGCTCTGGCTCACTCTCTCCTGCCCCTTCACCCACTGGGAAGCAGGCTGTGGCACCTTAGGCCTTCCTAAGAAGGATTCCACTAGCCCTAGAAAGCACCGGTAAGAATATAGATTTTATTGAAGATTTGAAAGGGCTGCGTTTGGACCAGGTACAGGTTCATTAAATGCCCCTTGATCTTGTCTCCAGGGCTTCTTCCTTCCTCCCCACCCACACAACCTTCCTGCTTCCCGGTTGGTCCAGCTCCGACCTCTTCTTTCTCTGCCTGAACTCTGTCTTTCTGATGCAAAGCATTTTAGCTCAGTCTGCACTCCTCTAAATTTGCACACTCATACACACTATTTTACGTAACAAAAAAGCTTCTCCTTGGTGTGGGGTTGGGGGGAGGGGGGAGGGGGGAGAAAGGAACATCCCACCCCCACCACTCAACTGTGCGCGCATAGCGGTGGTTAGCAGTGGGCTCACAATTGATAGGTAGCACTTGCTGATATCCAAGGTAAATCCTCCTACCAAGGCTGATTTCAGTCTACCAAATGTGACATCTCTGAACTGGCAAGAGATGTGCAAGACTATACCATTATATACTGTTTCTCTCATGTGGAGGAAATAGATGTAAATCACCTCAAGCATAAACAATGGCAAAATGTAGAAAGATAATTTTAAAGGAAGTGATGAGTTTTGAGTACGACTACCTTTAAAGATTTAATTGTAAGTTTATATAATGGAATTTTAAAGTATATGTAATTCTATGTGTATACAGTTCAGAAAGCCTAAGTGAATCTGTAATGACATAAAGCAGATCCGTGTTAGCCTTGCAGCAGTGGGAGAGTGAGGGACGGATTATAAAGGGTTGCAAGGAAGTTCTTGGGGTTGGTAGAAATATTTGTTATCTTTTTTTTTTTTAACATCTTTACTGGAGTATAATTGCTTTACAATGTTGTGTTAGTTTCTGCTGTATAACAAAGTGAATCGACTATATGTATACATATATCCCCATATCCCCTCTCTCTTGTGCCTCCCTCCCACCCTCCCTATCCCACCCCTCTAGGTGGTCACAAAGCACCAAGCTGATCTCCCTGTGCTCTGTGGCTGCTTCCCACTAGCTATCTATTTTACATTTGGTAGTGTATATATGTCAATGCTACTCTCTCGCTTCGTCCCAGCTTACCCTTCCCCCTCCCCGTGTCCTCAAGTCCATTCTCTATGTCTGCGTCTTTATTCCTGTCCTGCCCCTAGGTTCATCAGAACCATTTTTTTTTTAGATTCCAACATTTGTTATCTTGATTGTAGGGATGCTTTCGTGGGTGTACGTAGATCAGAACTCATCAAATTTTACATTTGAAATATATGCAGTACATTACATGTAAATTAAATCTCAATACAATTGGAAAAGGGATTTTAAATTGAACAATTTTAGATTAAATTATTTTTTCAGAATGATCAGTTTTCTAAGTTCAGCTTTATCATACAAAAGAGTGCATTTTTATTTGCTTCATGTATGTTTTGTTGTGACTTCATGGATGATTGGCCTATATATTTGTTTTTAGGGCCATATAGGGCCATATATTTAAGTTTGGGGATAACATAGAAGTAACTTAAATTGGCCTCACTTTCTTCAACTATAAATTTAGGGTTGTATCAGATCACCAGAGGTTCTTCAGTCACTGAAATTCTGTAATTGTAATTATGGATGAATTGGTCTCTTGGGATTCAGGATCACCTCATACAACAACACTGTAGAGAGATTGGGACTATCCACTGGAGATAGTCCCAATCTATCTGTCCCAATATCTGTCTACTGGAGATGGACATTCCTGGAGATCAGGAATGTCTAATCATTTCCTATTAATCCTTTCAGAGAATATTTTGAATAATTTTAGGCCAATCTGGTAATGCAGAGTTGAACAACTAGAAAACAACTGCCCAAAGGTGAGAACTCAGTCTTTGGTATCTTATTTTCCATGCAATTGTAAATGGGATTGTTTTCTTAAATTTCACTTTCTGATATTCCTTTATAATTAATGGCTGGTTAACAGCTAACTCACAGATTTCCTAAAAGTTTAACAGTCAACTCTCCAGAGCCAGTTCAAGCCTACTCTAGCATGTGTGTGTTTCTGTGTGTGTATCGTTTTAAAGAACACTTTAATGTCCACAGTCAGGTGGGTCACTACCGTGTTGCTGGAAATTCTCACAGCAAAGTGTTACCTACCAGTGCCTGTTCTGTGTCTTGTGCTACGACTGGTCTAAGAGATACATGAATCATCGTCTTGATTTCATGGACTTTATGTTCTAGGCAGTGAAGGGGGACAGATTCATTCGTCCATCCCATCTATTCATCCATCTGTCTGTCCATCCATCTGAACGTTCACTGGTCTACCCCTCCATTTCTTGTCCATCCGTCCACCCGTTGACCCTCCAGTAAGTCAGTAAGTGCTTGTTTATTGAGCTCCCGTAGGGAGTCAGGCATTGTGCTAATGTTTCAAAGATGTAGAAAATTTGTTCTCTACTCTGGAGAAGCCCCCAGGTGAGATGTGGATGGTTATAATAACCATGATGAAGCCATGTGCAAAGTGCTTTTGGAGCCAAGAAGAAGGAACAAAGAATTTCCTGTTGGGAGTGAGACAGTGAGTTGGGAATGGCTTTACAGGGATCGACACTTGACTAGGCTTTTAAGACACCGAATAGGCATTTGCCAGGTGGTGGGGTAGAGATGGCACTGCTGGCAGAGAGGATGGTGTGGGCAAAGGTACAGGGACTGGGTAGCTAGGCACGCAGGTGTATTTAATTGTAGGTGCACTAGGATTTCAAAGAAGGGAGAGAAGCCTGGCAGTCAGGGCTGGTTTCTAGAAAAGAACATCCTGCCAAATGGAGGGGATGCGGGAGGACACGCCAGACCAGAAAACCCACCAGCAGGGACCAAAGGTTAACGTGGCACAGAGCCTGTGGTGTGAGTGGTGGACCAGAGGAATTTGTGGGTTGGGGACATGGAGACGAGGCAGGAAAGGAAACTAACATTTAAAGGTTCCTGGGACTTCCCTGGCGGTCCAGTGGTTAAGACTCTGTACTCCCACTGCAGGGGGCACGGGTTCGATCCCTGGTTGGGGAACTGAGATCCTGCATGCTGCATGGTGCGGCCAAAAATAAAAATAAGTTTAAAAAAATTTGAAGGTTCCACCTAAGTGCCAGGCACTGTGCTAAGGACTTTCCAAACATTCTCTTGTAGTCCTCACAGTAGATAATAAATTAGTATCCCATTCTACAAATGTGGAAGCTGAGGCTCAGAGAGTGGCTTGCTCAACGCCTTGGCATACTCCGTGTCCAAATGTGTGAGGTCCCTTGGGTCTAATATTTCCCTTTATGCATTTAACAATCCTGTGAAGAGGAGACAGACTCAGAGAGGTTAAGCAACCTACCAGAGGCTACCCAGGACTCCAAGGTTTTGGACCTGGTAGGGCCAAAATCCTGGGGAGCCTGTGCCTAGGAAGCTAAGCTGAGGCATCTGGGCTGGACAGGAGCGACCGAGAAGTGCAATGGCCGGCACCCCCTTACCTGCAGTCTGCAGATGAGGGGAACTGTGGAGGCTTGGAGGACCAGAGAGAGGCTAATATTTAAAAGGTCAGTTCATGACCAGACGGGAGGGAGGTCTGTATTGTTGCCCAGGTTGTCACCAGCCCCTCAGGTGTGGCCACCCTGCCAGGCAGCTCTCACAAGCTCTTGTTGGGTTTGGGGATGTTTGCTGTCAAAGAGTGTGCTCAGCAGCTCCGCCTACCCTCCACCCCATCTCCTCCTTCCCTCCCTCCAGGCCTGCCTTGGGCGGGGGGTCGGGGGGGGGCCTGGTTCCCATCACAGCCATAGAGGAAGCTCTTGGGAAGAGAATATCTCTAGTTAGTCAGTAACTAATGAACACAGGAAGGGAGAGAAAATACTTGAGAAATTCCAAGTGGGCTCTGACATTTGGCTTTCTTGGAGATGCTGGACATTATGGTAAAAGTTGTTCAGATCTTGCGTCTAAGGTTGGAGTAGGTGAGAGGAAGTGCTGCAGGGGGAACCCAGTTTTATTCTGAAGGCACCCGTGATAGTCTTCATCCTTACTTGGCCTTATCTGACTTTCCAGGGAGGCCCTCGGGAGACCGGGATGCACATGTTTTGTAAGGGCTGGTAGCCGCCGGACCAGGCTGCCTGGCTCAAATGGAGCATCACCATTTGTTAGCTGTGGGACCCCATGTACATTTCTTAACCTTTTAGAGCCTCTGTTTTCCAGTATGTAAAATGGGGATGACTCATTTTGTCAACAGATATTTAGTGAGCACCTACTGTGTGCCAGGCACCATCCTGGATGTTTGGAAAAATTCAGTGAGCAAAGCAGATGAGAATTTTTGTTCTCCTGCAGCTGTCACTCCAGCAGGGAGAGATTATAGATGAGATCACAGGTAGAAAATGCCTGGCACACAGTAGGCTCTCAACAGAAGCACATCCTCCCCTCGTGCACAGGTGGTGGCCATAGTGAGGAAACAAATGGGAAAGGACTGTGTATCCTGTCAAGTGCAGGGCAGAGCACAGCCTATCCCAGGAGCACAGAGTGCAAGCAAGCAAGGGGCATCCTAGGCATCGAAGGTGGGTCAACCCAAGGTGTGGGGTAAGCAGGCGCCTACGTGCTCATCCTTAAGATCTCACCAGTGCCTCCCTGCACGTTCACCAGCCTGGTGTGTTTTTCTAGAGGCACAGTTTCAAAACCTCCGGAGTTGCTGTGCACGCCCACCTGCGGCTGGTTGGTGTTCCCGCAAGACAATGCCACCATTGTGTGGCTGAGGGGCCCTTCCCAGGCCGGCCTGGTCCACTTCAGGCTGGAGGAACTGGGGGACTTTACTCCTGAGCATTTCCCATCCGGATACAACCCTGCAGTGGTAACTCCTGTTGTACTGGCATTTTTATTTTTGCGATGGTGACACTGTTATGA
The DNA here is from genome assembly GCF_028564815.1 of Eubalaena glacialis. Classification (NCBI taxonomy): domain Eukaryota; kingdom Metazoa; phylum Chordata; class Mammalia; order Artiodactyla; family Balaenidae; genus Eubalaena; species Eubalaena glacialis. Next base: position 84,642,405 of record NC_083725.1, read on the forward strand.
AATGATGTTTGGTTTGTGCTTTGGTGACATGGGAAAGTGTCAGCTCCCCTCTTGGATCTGTTAGGCGTGAGTGACAAGCAGCCAACTGTGTTCCCAGGGGCAGGCGCGGGTGACATTGAGGTGCCTGTTGTGCAATGAGCCTCACCCTCTCTGGCTGCTTTTCCCACGTGGCCGTGACGCTCACCCTTCTGTGGCTAGCGGTTCCTGCGTGGGCCTCTGAGAAGCAGTGTAGCATCATTAGGAACCAGAGTCTCTGCTGTCAAAGGCTGCATACTAGTGTGTGACATTGGGACAGTCATTTCCCCTCTCAGAGCCTCCATTTCCTCATCTGTAAAATGGGGGAAATAATACCTTCCTCACAGGTGAGTTGGGAACTAAAGGAATCCATTGTTTGCCAAGTGTTCACAGTGCATGGCATCGTCTTCATGGTAATGATAATTGGCACTAACATACTGTGTGCCCTTACTATGCACCGGGCATTGTTAGATGACCTCTTTTCTTTTTCTTTTTCCTTCTCATCATCTTTTTTTTCTATTAAATTTTATTGGAGTATAGTTGCTTTACCGTATTGTGTTTCTGCTGTACAGCAAAGTGAATCGGTTATACGTAAACATATATCCCCTCTTTTTTAGATTTCCTTCCCATTTAGATGACTTCTTTTCAATCTCACAAGAACCTGAATAGGGAGTCGACCCATTTTACAGATGAGGAAACGGAGGCTCAGACATAGTTTAAGGAACTTGCCTGGGATAACTCTGCCGGGAAGTGGTTGAGGCATGTCTGGAACCTAAGCAGTCTGACTCTAGAAGGTGCTCTCTTTATCAATTCACCATAGAATTTGGCGGATGGTAGTTAGCATCCTACACAAGGCTGCAGCAAGAGTGGGACCCAGCAGAGGCGGCTGCTCAGGCAGGGTTTGCTCAAGGCACCAGGGCGTACATGCAGCTCTGAGCACCTTATCTTGACTTGATATCATTCAGAGGTAAAGTAGGAGGAAGGGTGGTGAGGGGAGTGGATGGAAATTCGGATTAGCGATAAGCCCTGCCCTTCCTCTAGTCACCTGCTGTGTGTGTGTGTGTACACGTGTGCATATCCCTTAGGGACAGAAGCATACATATGGGCAGGTGTCAGGGTGGCTCTTTGGTGGTTGTACATACAAGTATGTAGGTTACTGCCAGTTAAAAAGGGAGAAAACCAGCAGTGGGCTCCTCCCTCCCCCTGCTGCTATCTTCTGGGTCCAGACCAGGATGTATACTCCCTGGTATAGACAAGATCCTGTGAACCATGTTCCAAAACATATATTGAGCATGGGGGCTGGCAGTCCCATTCTGCACGTGTTCGTGTGGGAGATACAGACCCCAGTCACATCTAGGTGCTCCTGGAGCCCAGCTTTCTAGCAGCCTTACCTGGCTAGAGACCAGCTGAGAGCCAAGAAGCCTTCCCTACTGACCCTCCGAGCAGCTCAGAGGGGTGCCGCAGAAGCCTTCCACTTAGGTGTTTTCATCAGTGGAAAAGTTCTATCAAGGCTCTTGCTTGAATGGTACTTCTTTTACTTTACACCTAATTTTAAAGGACTCTGGGGTCTTTTAAAGACAGTCCAGCAACTCTGCAGCCTTAAGGGCATCCTTGTATGCATCAAAATGCTATTCATAGTGACGTCCACAGGTCATCAAGAAAACATGGAATTGGGTTGATTTAAAAAGCAGGGATCATGATAATCTATTTGGGAAAGAGTCCCAATGGCATAGTTAAAAACTGGCTTTCAGAAGTGGAAGCTCTCAGCAATTTAGAATGACTTATACCCCCAAAACTTATATTAATTTGAATATGAATAACCACCAATTTATTCAGTACTGTGCTCCAGACACTGTGTTAACCATTGACATACATGTTTTCATTTCATCTGTAAAGCAAACCTGCATATCGCCACCGTGTAAGTGAGGGCCCCCTACGCTCAGCTGGCCCTGACTCATCGTGGGCCACCTGGCTGGTAAGAGGCAGAGCCAGATCTGAACCCTGGTCCACACCAGCTCCTGAGATTGCAGACACACTGCCCTTGTATAATTACCGTGGTTGATGAAAAACCACAAATGACCTGAGTAATGCATCGGGAGATGGCAAACACGGGGATGGAAGAGAGTCATTGATCTCTAGGGTGGGCATGTAGTGAGAACCACGGACACTGGGCAGAACTGGACTCTTCCTTTGAGAAAACAGGGAGCAGTGCCAGCGTTCAGGCTCAGCCCCTGCTGGGCTGTGTGGCCTGGATTGGCTTCTCCGTACTCCCCCTCTTTTTCCAATGTATAGGGCTGGGGACACCATTCACCCATTTGAATGTTTGTTTCAAGGCAGTGGTTTTAATCAAGGCAGGGTCTACATTAGGAAAGGATATATTAGACTCTGATGGGGAGAGAGGGGAAGAGGGAAAAAGCCACCAGCTAACTTCAGGCCCCTTACTTCACCCCAGGCAGTTAAAATGATCTGTGGACATGTGGCCACACCTGTGGGGTAGGTACCGGGCTCCTTTCGAGATGCTGGGGATACAGAAGTGAATGTGTTAACCAGCTTTGCCCTTAATAACAAATGGTGCATTTTGATTGTCTTAAAACTGTGACTAATTGAATAATCATTCTTTGTGGTATTCAGGTGCTGGGTGGATACTCTATACTATTGTTGCACTACCATTTTTTGTGCTTCAGGACAATCAGAACTAAACCATTTAACCACACACTGCGCAGTCATGGAAATGATAGGACGTTGATGATGTTCGATGTTCCCAGAGTCTAGAGCGGGACATTGAATGGAGGCCGAACAGTTGAGTTCTCTGTACAACTGTTGGACTGGAAACCACCTCAGATGCTAAATGACTAGTGTATTTGTATCTTAAATCTCCACCCTGGCATTTCCTGCTAAGAGATACGTTGTACTCTTTTCCTCCTGGAACTGCTGTGCTAAAAGCTATCTGCTGCCTTCAGGATCCATCACGCTGCCTGCTCGGCATGTTGGTCTGCATTTAGAGTTGTTAGGGCAATGACTTTGGGTGCAGGTATTTTATGGAATTTTGGGAGGTTTCTTCCTTAGAGTGCCCCCATCCCCCTTCATTTGAGAGCTAATTGCAGTATAAACTTGGCACCTTCCCCGCTGGTTTAACAGCAGTGCCATTTTTATCAGTTTTCTTGTTACAGCTAATAATCAGGTTCTTTACTTTGCTTGATCTGTCAAGCTTTTCCCTCTTTGATTTCAGCCTGTTTGATATGGAATGATGTGGAGTTATAAGCAAACAAATGACACACTCCTTGAAATCCTGTCAGGGCTAATAAAGTGAATCAAAACGAATTTGCTCTTCAGCTGTCATTGTCTTCCTTCCCCTTTTTTCCTTTCAAGCCTCTGACAGCAGCTCCTTTCCCTCACCGGGCGCTTCTGGAGCACTGGGTCTCCCGTTAGAGGGGGTGGGAAGTGTGGTAAACTCAGCGAGATGGGTCAGAGCCAGAGCGGGAAAGACTCCTTCAGATACTGGTGTGAAACGATTCTAGAGCCTTTTCCCCTAGAATCTTTTCTCTGGAATGATGTGATGATTTGGAGTTGGGGGTGGGGATGGTTGTTTTATTCTTTCCTAGAACTGCGTGGTTCTTTGTCTTGCCCGTTTCTACTGAAAGTTCACCGATAAAGGATGAGTGGGCTCCAGCGTAAAAGCAACAGAAGCCCTGAGTCTTTAGAACTCTGAGGAAGGAGAGGCTCTGGAGAAGTTGATTCTGAGTGCCTGAGGCTTACAGAGGAAGCCCTGCATGCCTTAGCCCTTGCTTAAAATCTTTCAAACACACACTGTTCCATTTTTGTTGAGTTCCTGAACCCGAAGTAGTCTTCGATGACTAAGGATATTGTGAGTTTATTTTCCAGAGGTGCTCCTTGGAAGAATGGTAGTCATTGCATGAGCTACTGAAACAGCAAGTGAGAGGGATGGGACTGAAGTATGTCAGTGCGTAGCAGGGCCCATGAAAACTGTTTCTTAAAATAAATCTAGGCATTTTCTTGTGACTCACTTCTTCAGAAAGTCAAGAGCTAGGGAGAGGAAACTCCAGATAATCAATGATTCTTGTTTGATGGGTCCTGATTAACGAGCTTGCACTCTGGAGTGATTTTATTTTCTCTCTTCCTTCCTCTTTTCCGTCAATAAAGAGACTTAAGATCCTGGTTTGAGGATTCACTGAGAGCTCACATTAAGTCTCCAATGCAATCAGTTTCCCAAGGGTTTGCCCTTTTTCTCTCCATTCAGCTCAACACCGGCAACCACTTACTGACCACCTGCTGTGCCCCCGCCTTGAGAGACACTGTCTGGGTCCAGAGATGGACGAGACACCATCTCTGCCACAATCTGGGGGTGGGGTGAGGAGGTGGTGCCAGCGAACAGGTTCTCTGCTTCGTATGCAGCTCGGGATGCAATGAGGAAATCAAGGGTGACTTCCTGGAGGAACCAGCGTAGGAATGGAGTTTTTTGGGGTGGCCCCAGGTGGAGGCACCCAGGTGGGTGGGGTGGCAGGAGTTCAGAGATGGGGAAGTGTGAGGTCCAGTTTTCCTGAGGGTAATTGTAATTATTACTGAGCCCTTGCTATGTGTAGGCATATTATGTCATTCAGTCCCTATGACACAGACTGGCCACTTTTTTCTGTTAAGAGCTGGACAGTAAATATTTGAGGCTGTGCGGGCCAAAAGCCTCTACCACAACTACTCAGCTGTGCCATTGTGGTCTGAAAGCAGCTACAGATAACAAATGGGTGTGGCTGGGCTCCCATAGAACTTTGTTTACAGGAACAGGTGGTCCCTTGGGTTTGGCCTGGGTCACAGTTGGCCAGTCCCTCCCTGCCTTATCATATATTTGGTATAATCCCCATTTTATGGAGGATAAAACTGAGGTACAGAGAGGTGAAAAGAAATTCACATGCCAAGGGCCACCTTGACTTGGTCAGTCCCCAAGCCCAAGCTTTTCACTTACCCACGCACTGCCTCCCCTGCGAGGTCGACACTGGCTGGGGAAGAGTGGATGGATGAGAAGACTGCCTTGAACTGCAGTGTGAAAAGTCTGCCTTTCATTCAGTGGGGAGCCGTTGATGATTTTGTGAGCAGGTGATAAGACTAGAGCTGTGCTCTTGGAAGATTAAATTGGTTGTGGTATGTAGGTAGATTCGAGTTGGGAGACGAAGAGCTCTGTCTTAAACAGCGTGGAGTAGAGAGGTTCACTTCTTTGGCAGAGCCATTTCTGACCACTATAGAACTTTCAGAGTTCTCCCTGGTATACCAGATACCTGTGTGGCCTCCCCAGGGCTCCACACTTTGTGTGCCGGTGGGTGAGTGGGAGAGGGTTACCCCTGTACTTGTTGAAAGAAGCTTGCTTAACCTTGGTTTCCTGCTGGATTGTATAGACGCAGAGAGGGCTGGCTTTAGGGAGGATACGTCTGTGTTAAAATACTCTTAATCACCTAGGAAGGGAATGAGTAGAGGTACCTGTATCCCCTCCCACTCAGCGGTGTCCTTGTCCGTGGCCTGTTCTCACCTCAGCTGATGGTTGTAGGGCAGATGGCTTTAAGCTTTGGGATGTTCTCGTGGTCCCTCAGACCCTCAGATGGTAGGATCCCTCCAGGGCTTGAGACATCACTGCGCTGTATCTCCTGTTTAGGGAAGATGCCAGCCTGGTATCACTCTCTGAACCAGCCTGACCAGTTTCTGGCCTGCTTTTCTTTTACAGTCTACCGTGGTTTGTGATTCCAGATGGGGGTGCTCCAGACTCTCGAAATTGTACCTTGTGAAAGAGAAGGGGAGTGAGTCTTCAAGTCATTTGTGTCCTGGAGGTTCAGGGTAGAGGCTGTGGCTGGTTTTGTTCTGGCCCATTTTATAATCCTGGTAGTCAAATTTCTAATTATTCTTTTTATTTACTGAACACTTAGCATGTGTCAGATTCTGTGTCCTTTATGTGTATGAACTTGTTTCACCTTCATAATGGCCCAGTGATGTTGGTATTATTATCCCCTCTTGTAAATGAGGACACCCAGGCCAAAGGACACAGACGTAATAGGCAGCGTAGCAGCTAAGATTTAGAGCAGTCTGCTGACTCCAGTGCCCTCCTCTTGACCACCTGCTGCCTCTGCTTCCTGAGTCCCACGTGGGTCAGGTCAGGGGCTTCCGGGTGGTGCTTCACTGAGTCTTCACAACCACCTTCTGAAGTAGACCTTACTGTGCCCATTTTACAGCTGGATAAACTGAAGCCCAGAAAAGGCAAGTGACTTGCCAAAGGGCATTCAGACAGCAATGGATAGGTTTGGGGTTTTTATTTATTTTTAAATAATTCTTTCAGTGTGAACATAACTGAACAGAGAATGAGCCAAGTCAGTAGGACGGTGTCATGGAGGGGGTGAGTGAATTGAATAATTTATATTTGTATTCAGAGAAGCAGTGTTGGAGAGTGTCTAAGGGATTCTAGAGTTAGTCAGCCTGGGTTCATATCCTGGCTCTGCCACTTCCCTGTGATCTTAGATAAGTTACTTTACCTCTCTACACTTTAGTTTTCTCCTCTGAAAAATAGACACAATAATAGAATCTACCACAGAGAATAAGGATGAAATGAGTTAATGCATGTAAAGTGTCTGTACCAGTGTCTGGCATGTATTAGGTTCTGTATGTGTTAGTTGTTATTAAGCTCCTACTCTGCATAAGGCACTTTTTTTCGAATATGTTATATCACTCAGTCCTCATAAGAACTGACAAGTACATGGTATTTATTCCATTTTACAGATAAGAAAACCTAGGCTCAGAGAGTTAAATAGCTCACCTGAGGTCATACACCCCTTCCTCCAGAGATACATGTTGAGAAATTGAACAAAACAGACTGAAATCCCCACCCTGGGGAGCCTCCAGAACTGGGACTTGAACCCAGGTCTTTCTCTTTTCCTTTGAATGTTTTTCCCTTTCTCTCTCTCCCTCTTAACCGTTTCATCGAATGATCTCTCAGATTGGCCATTGTAATGACCAAGATGGCGCTCGACTTCCTTAGCCTTCTCAGTGCTTGTGAAATTGAAAATGATCTTGCTGAACTAGAGCTTCTATCTGACAATTTGGGAGTCATGAGGAAGGAGAGTGACATGGATTTAAGGATTAGATGCCATGGTCCGAGGTGTGAAATAGAACCATATTGTGGTGTGGGTCTCTGCAGTGGAAGCTTCAAGTTGGGGGCTGGGGGGTGGATAGGCGTCGTCTGTTCTTAGCGCTTGATGAAGTGGAAAGTGCACGTCTGCCTTGGCCCCTCTTGGGATGAGGCCTTCACGGTCCCAGGTGGAGTAGTCAGAGGTGCCGCCTCCCTCGAAGGGCCTGCTTTGCAAGTCCAGGCCCTGACCCTCAGTCCCCATTCCGGGGGCCTTGAAGGGCAGCACCCCACTGTGTGAGATTCCTCTGAGCACAGTGCCGGGAAGAACAGGATGGAGAGTGAGAGCTGGGGCGAGGCCAGGGCTTCCACTGCTCGGTGAGTCACGCGAGATCTCGGAGCAGGTCTGCCAGTGGAGATACAGTGATCACTTTCATCATTTGGGTGGAGGCATCACATGGGTTAGTACGTGAACTGCACCTGCAAACACGGCCCAGCTGAGGTGGGATACTTCTCTTTCTGAGCCGGCGTGGGTTTGTATCCCTCCTGGGGAAAAAAAAGGTGCTGATAAACAGGACCTGCACGTCCCCCACAAACTCAGAAGTCCACGCATGAAACTTAGCACTCAGAATTGACAAGGAGGTTTTCAGTTTTGTTTTTGGCTTATGTCATTTAGGGAGAAAGTTTTTAGGCAAGAGTTTTCTTGTGTTTGTTGGCTCGTTGGAAGCAAATATTCTTTGTGCCGATGATTCTGTGACTGGGAGGGGCAGGTCTCTCTGTCCCCCAGGGGGGTCTGCTTTCCTGATCCCATGATGACCCAGCCTCAGCCTTTCGGGTGCTGTGCACACCAATGCTGTGTTTAAATATGTTGGAATTTGCTGGGGTTTTTTTGTTCAGAGAATCCCAACTGTGAAAATGATGCCAGGCTTTTAAGTTAAACTGATTAAATTTGAGATGATTGTGAGGCCATTAATAACCCCGCTCACACAAGAGTAATTGAAGCGCTCTGTGTTTTGGTACTTGGCTCCTTTACAAGGGACCCAGGCTCCTGAGAACTCGGCTAACTCAATAGCCCTCCTTTCCCTGAAATGGCCCGTGAAAAGATGCCTGTTGGGTGGTAACCTCCCCATACGTTTTCTCAATAAAGAGAAAAAGATGGGAAGGGGCGGGGTAGGGCAGGGGGGCGGAGGGGACCTCGCCTGCATTTAGAGCCGCAGCCTCTCAAAGCCGTCTGGCGCAGACTGTTTCGTTCCGTGTCCCCTGTCCCATTCAGGCCTCTGCATGTTTTGAAGCTTTCTTTAGCTTTCTCCTGAGCCTTGATGGCAGATCTCTCAATAGGTGAAAGCCTGGCTGTGGCCAGCTGAATACCCCACGGGCACAATGCACTGCATGTTAATGGCGCTGGCTGGCCCCAGACAGCTCGCCTGCGGGACCGTGGCTCCTATACCGGGGTTCCTAAAGTTGCCCGTTTGCTTTTTTTGCAGATCTACACGGACTGGGCCAATCACTATCTAGCCAAATCAGGCCACAAACGTCTCATCAAGGATCTCCAGCAAGACGTGACGGACGGCGTCCTCCTGGCCCAGATTATCCAGGTTGTGGGTAAGAGCAGATTTTACGTCAGGGGTGGATGAGTTACCATGGAGACCAGTCCAGACGGGGCCGAGTCTGGCAAGAGGGACCGGAACCCTGACATCTAAAAATGCAGTGTTTCTGTCACATGTATGACACTTTTTTTGACTCTGTCTTGTGCCGGGGGAGTGGGGGGTACCAGCTTGCTTTTCCTGATAAGATCACCCATGTGGCAATCTCATCTTGATTCTCTGAGAAGAAAGACTAGCCATGGCTGGGGGGAAATGCTGGTGGTTTGGGGAGGGGCTCTCTGTCCCCTTTCTTACCTCCTACCATCTTTCTGGCTCTCTCATTTCCCCCCTGCGATGGTGCTTTTTTGTGGATTACTCTGGCAATATTTCAAAAAAAAAAAAAAAAAAAGCAATATGGGGTTGGTTTATTCCTGTGAACTCTAATCGGGTCTGAGAAATCAAAGGATCAAACTCCGCAGAGGGCTGGTTCTGTTTTTCATACTAGGGGAAGGGAAGTGGAGCGGTGGGGTTTTTAATGCCTTGGCTGTGTGCAGGAGGAGAGGAGTCACCCTGGGCAGGCACGTGGGTGGAGGCTGGGCACAGCTTTGCCTTGGGTCTTAAGGGAAGCACCCCAGTGGTCCTGCCTGAGAACTTAGAGCAGACCGTGGAGGCGGGAGGTCAATTAGATGGCATTAGGCTGATTGTTGTCGCTGGCAGCTTTAGCAGCCGACTCATGCCAAAAGAGAAGGCAGAAAAAAAGGACAGAAGCCCCAGCCCCTCAGGCGTGAGTTCTTATGGAAAAGTTGCTTATCCTTCAAGTGAGAGAAGCCTTGTATAGTTCTAGCTCTGCTCACATCTGTGGAGACTGTACCTAAAAATATAGGTAAGTTGCCCTTAGGCGAAGATTTTGGACTTTGAAAGAGAAAGATGCTTCCCTGCTGTCCTAAGATTGATTGAAGACCAGCTTCCATTGGTCCTCCTTCTCTTCTCTCCTTTTTCCTTCCTTCCCTGTATTAGTTTGCTGTTGCTGTATAACAAAGTGTCACAAACTTAATGGCTTAAAACAACATATATTAACTATCTCACAACATATATTAACTATTTCTGTGCATCAGAAGTGCAAGCATGGCTTAGCTGGGTGCCTCTGCAAGACTGCAGTCAAGGTGTTGGTCAGGCTTGAGTTCTCATCTGGAGCTTGACTGGGGAAAGGGGTCAAGCTTACTCAGATTGTTGGCAGAATTCATTTACTTGCAGTTATAGGAGCATGAGCCCTGATTTCTCCCTGACTGTTGGTTGGAGGCCACCCTCAGCTCCTAGAAGACCCTCTCAGCTCCTTGCCACATGGGTCTCTGAACATGGCCTCTGCCACCTCTGTTTCCCTGTCTTTAAAATGGGCACAGCCATGCCTGCTTTGTCTGATCTTGTGGCAGTCTTGGGAAATGCACAAGGTAGGTATCAGATATGAAATATGCTTGGATACTGGAAGGTGTTTCTGGATAGGACTTGGTAGCCACTGCCTAGAAAGATATGTGTAGAAAGATGAAGAGGCCTCTGAATCGATGTCAGAGTGTCACGATAGATTAGTTGTGTCTGCCAGGGCCCAGCAAAGGTGAATGGTAACATGTGTCTCGCAAATTTACTAAGCATAGTGCTAGGGAAATGTAAGCTAGCACAGTTTTTAATCATTTCTCAGGAGGATGCTTCCCTGAATCTATCCAGATGAGCTGAACCTCCCTAGACAGTGACCTTTCTGGGCCTGAACTACTGGACTGCGATTTCAGAAGCTCAAGCTAGTACCGCCGACCCAGGCTGCCGCTCAGGCCACCAAGTTGCTTCCCCCCAGCCCTCCAGGAGAGGCTCCCTCTGCCCAGGGGCTCCCTACTAAGTAAGGCCAGATGTCAACACATGGAACTCTACCCCTGACTGTGCCAGGCTCACACCCTCTGCTCTGGGTGTGGAGAACAGAGGCCCAGGATACGGGGGGATGAGAAGGCAGCTAAACATAGGCATCTCCTATGTGACTTCTTCCCTAGACTGTCCATCAGCCAGTTCAGAACATTTCATCTCAGAGTGTCTTGTGAACACAGATCTCTTGGTTGGGGGGATGGCGGGAGGGTACAGTGCTCTGGCCAGGATGCTAAGCTATTAATCGCTATACTCCCTGCTTCCCCCACACATGTGCCTATAAAAGGAAAATGTAAAAATATATATTTGTATGTGTACATGTTTTTAATATATACATATATGTGTGTGTGTGTGTATATACACACACACACATGTGTGTTGGGGGTGGGTGTATCTCTCTCTATTCTTCCTAAGATTTTCCCAGAATTGGAGTCCTAGTGACTCCATCTTGTATTGGACAGAATTCTAGTGGTTACAGTTGCTCTTTGGCTGGAGAGCTTCTACTCATTCTTGAAAGGTCAGTTTCTCCCTGATACTTCCTAGCTCCCCCAGGCAGAGCTGGAGGGACCCTCCTCTGTCATCCTACTGACTGCTGTATTGGGCCTGGGTCTCTCCAGGCCTGGGTCTGAGTCATCTTTCTTTCTAGGTTCACAGCATTTAACACGGTACCTGGCGTGCAGTGATGTTCAAGAAGAGATGAGGAGATTAGGGATGAGAATTTTATTCACTGCAACCCTTGCTTCCCTAAGCCTGGCTCGGATTGTTTCCAAAAGGTGGCCCGGATGTTTTCCCTTACCAGTATTTAGTATTCTTCTGAGCGCTCCTCTAAACTGTATGTCACACCCTCCTCCTTTCCAGGATTCTGGTGCAACTCTGAGGCTTGGAAGGGACCTTTTAAAAGCCTCAACCTGATGTGTGAATTGCTTCCATGAAAAGTAGTCAGCAGAGTCTATTACAGTAGTCAGCAGATGGGCAACTTACTACCTCCTCAACTAGTTCTAGTGATGGAGAGTTAGAATTATTTAAAAGCTCTTGTTTCATTAAGTCAAAATCTGCCCCTCCTTGGTAGCGTCTCCCTACAAGTACTAGTTCTGCCCTCCAGGGCTACAAAGAGCAAGCTAATCTGGGACAACTAGAGCATCAAAATAATTGAGGACCATTGTGGATTATAACTGTGGAATGAAATAGGAACCTACAAATCTGTATTCATAGATAGATACATAAATAGATGATCTATCAATGGAGGAGAAGAGAGAACTCAACTGTTCGGGTGAATGCTGACTGATAAATGTAGAAGAGTTGCAGCTGTGATGGTAAAGGTTAGTTAAGGCAGGAATCATCACTGGATGCTGAAATCTAGAGGAGAAAGTTTGATGGAGAGCAGCTATTTACATGGTCTCAAAGTGGCTCTCCACTGATGGCTTATTAGTTGCAAAGGGAACCATAGTAACCACATGGGAGAATGAGGCGTCATGACCAGGTGATCAAAAGTACATCACTGGTGAGGAGCAGCTGGATGTCACGTGCTTCCTGACGTGGTACCTCGAGAAGAGTGCAACATCACTTAGTGTTGTATTGCAATCAGGGATGGAAAACCTGAAACCCATCCTGAGGAATCTCAGACAAACCCAAATTGTGGAATATTCTGTTAAAAAAAACTGGCCTGAATTGTTCCAAAATGTCAGTGCTGTGAAAGACATAAAAGGCTTAGAAATTGTTCCAGAAGAAAAGAGATTAAAGAGACCTGACAACTAAATGTACCGCATGATCCTGGACTGGATCCCATACAGGGGCATAAAATGCTATAAAGGACAATTTTGAGTCAGTTGACAAAATTGGAATATTGGAATTACAGTAATGTTAAATTTTCAGAATTTTAAAATTGTACCATGGGGCTTCCCTGGTGACGCAGTGGTTGAGAATCCGCCTGCCAATGCAGGGGACACGGGTTCGAGCCCTGGTCTGGGAAGATCCCACATGCCGCGGAGCAGCTGGGCCCGTGAGCCACAACTACTGAGCCTGCGCGTCTGGAGCCTGTGCTCCGCAACAGGAGAGGCCGCGATGGTGAGAGGCCCGCGCACCGCGATGAGGAGTGGCCCCCGCTTGCCACAACTAGAAGAAAGCCCTCGCACAGAAACGAAGACCCAACACAGCCATAAATAAATTTAAAAAAAAAAACAAAAAAAAAACTTGCAGTCAGGGAGAGTGTCCTTTTAAGGGACAACCTGTTCCTAGGCCTGGGAGGGAGGAATGTTGTGCATAATGATTAAGGATCCGTGTGCTATGAGGCCTGACCCATGACTGGGGAGCTGGGGGGCTGGGTTAGGAGGGTAGGAATCAGGGAACGTTTCCTCAAGGAATTTATCTATAAGCCAAGACCTCAAACTTGGAGTTAGCTGGGTAAAGTGGTCAGGGAGGGCTTTCCTGGTAGAGGAAATAATGCGTAGAAAGGCTGGAGGGTAGAGAGTCAGAGGCTCAACAAGGCAAAATAAGGCCAGGCTACCAGGTACAGGGCAGTGAATTCTGGGCTTTAACCTAAGGAACAAAGGCCAGTGGTTGAAGAGTTGGTTTTCAGCTTGGGGATCTTACTACCTCCTCTACTATTTCTAATGATGGAGAGTTGGAATCCTTTAAAAACTAAGATGTGTAACATGAAGGAAAACCTTAGATGCTTTTCACAGACATTGCTCCTACCTAAGTCTCCATCTAGCCCAGATGGGCCCTAGGGTCTAGCCATCTCTTTATCCATCCATCCTAGGGCTGGTCTTACCAGATAGTGGGATATCTTGGGGCCCACACTTTTCCGTCATTGCCTTCTGCCCATTAGGCAGAAAATAGACCTTTTGCTGCTGCCTCTTAGTGCCCTTGCTTTAGTGACTGAGGGTTGGGTGTCTGTGTTCAGCCTCTTATTAGTATGATTATCTTCTCGAGTCATGAGCTGCCCGAAGCCGGCAGTTGCCTGCCAGCCCATCACGGTGCCATGTCCGTGAGTTATTAGAAAGGTTTACGAGGCCAGGATAAACAGCATGAATCAAGAGGGAGAGACAGGCCTCCCTCCTCCCGCTTACATTGCTGTCAGTCAGGGAGGATGCCAGAAGGGGTTGGAGTGAGCGAAGGAGAGAAGGGGCGGGAGAAAGGGAGGAAAGAGGAGAGAGAGAGGGAGGGAAACAGGATAAACAAAAGAGGCTTGGAGAGAAGGAGGAAGCCAAGACAGAGAGGGGATGAGAGCAGCTCACTTTCCACCACCATTTGGGCCGCCTCTGAGCACAACCAGGAAATTCAGGCAACACGCCGGACTCTACCTTCTTTCTGTTGATGACCTGCTACCATGGCGTGACCTTGGGTAAGTCATCTGCCTTTCAGTGAGGGCAGCCAATTTTGCTAGACGTTGGCAGGGCTGCCAGCTGCCCTGCACATGCATAGATGCCATGCATAGACGCTTGGGCTGTTGAAATGCTTGGAACCCTTCCGAGGAAGTCTTTTGAGAAGTGATGAGCTTGATTCCATTCTTCTCAAAGTGCACTGATGCTTTCCAGTTACTAACTTGTCACCTTGTGTGCAGACAGGTCACCACATTAGAGATTGCTGGAATGAATAAATTACCATTGGCACTTCAGGATGCCAGTTTTAATCACAGTTGAAGACTTTGGGGGACAAATGCCTTTGCTTCTCTGGTTATCTTCTCTGGGGCTGTAGCCAAAGACCCCCTACCCCGAATTAATAAATTCAGCTCTGAGGACCAAGCTCTTCTTCCTTCTAACCAGCAGAATCGGAGCTGCTATTATTGCTCTAAGTATTTATGACAACCACAGAAATTCTTGAGAATTTAAGTTGAAGGAGAAGTATTTAAATTACATGAAATTGGAAACTAGGAGGTCCAGACTTTTTTGCATTTTTATTAAACATTTATTTTGAGTTTGGGCTGAGTCATTTGATCTCTTCCCATGTTTTCTTTAGAGGGTCATGAATAGGCTTCACCCCATTGGTTTATTTTGAATGTTGTAAAATGGCAGCATTAGGCTTATAGGAGCCTAATGAATTCAAGGAGCACCTGTCTGTGGTTTAGGTGACAGACCATGAAAAGGAATTAGAGGGATAATTAGACCAAATCCCTTGGTTTTGTTTATCCAGAAGGTATATAAATAATCTTTAAAATGACTTCTCGGGATCATAGTTATCCATCCTTCACTTTAATGAGCACTAATGAACTGGGTGTTGATCAGAATCCAGTGACTTATGACTTTGGCCATCATGAGTATCCACCTGGAAGATACCTTGAGTGGCCTTGATTCTCAAAAGCCATATCAGTGTTGTGTATCAAAATCCAAGGTCAGGGTGCAAGCCTGCCATAATTTCCCATGTATGAAGGAGTGCCATTTGTCAAGGATCTTTCTTTTTTTCCACCTTCAGTACATACATTTATATATACAAGTGAAAGAGCAGCTGCCTCAAAATAGACAGTAAAACTTTGATTCATTGGAATGTTCAGAATACTCCTTAGTTCCGCTCAACAAATACATATTGAGTGGCTACTGTATGTCAGGCACTGTGCTAAGCCCTAGGGTTATAGTAGAAAACAAAGCAGATGAAAATCCTTGTTTTTGTGGAGTTTACATGCTAGTGACACATTCTGGCTAATTGTATTTTCTGGTGAACTGAAGAACAAACATCCGTGAGTTATCCCATTCATTGGGCATCCTTTACGTGCTTTTTAAAGGCTTTAAGGCACCTCTTTTGGGAGTAGGGAAAAGCAGGTGGAGGAAGCTTCCTAAAATGCCTATCCCAGTGTTCTTAAGAGCTGAGAAAACTCAATTGGCTCTCTGAAGACCAAGGTCTTCCCAGGTGGGTCATAAGCCTGAATATCTATTACTTTGGGCCAGTTCTAAAGAAGGTATAGATCAGGCTGAATGTATACTAACCTGGCTGTCTCTGGTCATTAGATTTTTAAATAATTTCCTGCCACTAGCTTGCTTTCTTATTTTTTACTTCTTAAGATAGAAACACTAGAGGAAAAAAACCCAATTGAGGTAACGGTGAGCTATATTTAGGTTCAGGTGTTCTAAAACCTTAGTGTCCTGGGACACTTTGATTCTGTTATCCTTTTCAGACACTTTTCAATGTCTTTTCTCTTCATGGAAGGTTTAGGTGTCATAGTCATTAAAATCTGATGTGATATATATATATATATATATATATATATATATATATATATATATATATATATATATACACACACACATATATATATATTTTTTTAAATGCAGTTTTGCAAACACTTGTTGAGCCCTAAGGATACAATGTGAAAAACAAAATCTACATGTCTGCGTAGCTGGGGGAGACAAGAAAAGGAGTTACACATTTGGTGATTAAAAGCAAAGTAGAGGCAAGTCCAGGGTGCTGGGAGAGCAAAGAGACCTAGTGGGACTTACCCTTCTGGGGGAAGGGGCATGCAGTAAAGGGACATGGGATTGGGGAGGAATCTCATAAAGCCTTCACAGAGGAGGCAAGTCCGTAATTCTTTTTTTTTTTTTTTTTTTTAAAGTGTGATCTAGACGTGCCGAGGTCTCTTCCGTAATTACACCCAGATACTCAACCACTTTTTTTTTTTTAATTAATTAATTAATTAATTAATTTTTGGCTGTGTTGGGTCTTTGTGTCTATGCGAGGGCTTTCCCTAGTTGTGGCAAGCGGGGGCCACTCTTCATCGCGGTGCGCGGGCCTCTCACTATCGTGGCCTCTCTTGTTGCGGAGCACAGGCTCCAGACGCGCAGGCTCAGTAGTTGTGGCTCACGGGCCCAGTTGCTCCGTGGCATGTGGGATCTTCCCAGACCAGGGCTCGAACCTGTGTCCCCTGCATTGGCAGGCAGATTCCCAACCACTGCGCCACCAGGGAAGCCCCGTAATTCTTTACTGTGAACTCCTAGCTGAGTTTCTGGGCTTAACTCAGATGGAGACATCAAAAAAGGGAAATTTTATTTTATACATTTTTACATAGATGATAAGAATATATGTTACTGGATTAATGATCTCTACCATACATAGAACACTCACTGTGTGCTGGGCACTGCACTAAGCAGTTTACTGGCATCATATAATCTTCTCACAGCTCCTCCTGTGAAGTAGGTAGTATTAGCTCCATTTTATAGATGAGGAAACTGTGGCCCAGAGAGGTTGTGTTACATGGCTAAGATCACACAGCTGAGAAGCTATAAAGCTGCGCTTCAAACTGGGGTATCTTCGCCTCCAAGCCACTACACGTACTGCCTTTCTTGTAGCACTGTAGTTGCAAACTCAGATGCCTTGGGCTGTGTCTTGCAAGGATTCCTCCATACTTAGGATGAAATACATTCACCGTGGGAAGCTGGGCCTTTCTTCCCTGTTATTTATTTGATTTCCAGCTTATTCAGTACAGCCTCTTTCTATCACTTCCCTAAGTAGGTAGGTAGGTACTCTTTTGACTTCAATAGTGTGTGTTCCAGATCTAATCTGGACTTACTATATGACCATGGGTGTGCCATTTTTAAAGTCTCACTCTCTTGTTCTTCTATTGGCCACCACTTTGGGAATAGAATCAGGACAAACAAAAGCAATCTTAGCATTTCTGGCTAAAGATGGGGTGAGATTTTGTCATCTATGGCTTTTGTCCCCAGGAGCTGTGTTGTGGCTGGATGGATCCACTCTGAAGCACCCTATCTTTTGTGGGCAAGTTGCAGTTGCCTTTTTAAGAGCCTAAAGCACAGTCACAGCTCAGGCCGTTTCCCAGTCTCCAAACATTTCCACCATGCCCCATCACTCCAAGACTGTCATCAATGCAGTTGTCTCTGCCTTAGATGACAGCGACCTTGCCCCAGCTGTCCCTGGAGGGCGGCAGCTCGATGAGTAAGTCCTGAAGCTTGCTAGATGCGTCTCAGTATTTCACATGCCTGCGTTGGTTGGACAAACCCCAGTATGGGCCTTAGGATTTTCTTGGCCTCAAGGGTCCTGAACATCACTGCTCAAAGTGTCTGTGATGATTATTTATTTTTCTGACTTGTGTTTCTTTTTTCAGCAAATGAGAAGATTGAAGACATCAATGGCTGTCCAAAGAACAGATCGCAAATGGTAAGTGGTACACGGGCAGTGAGTGTTTGTGTTATGTTAGTAAGCCCTACCTTTAAATGATATTGACCATCTTGAAAACATTCACACCACAAGCTTTACTCTGGGGATTATATTAATAAACCAACAGCCATTTCCAAATAGCCATGGTTTGCTTCTCTGACATTTGTTGGCATTTACTGGAAAATGGCTGTGATTTTTATGTAGGTCGTGAGACAGCGAAAATGAAATATGGTCCTTGCTCTTAGAAACAAGTTATGCAGAACTGGTGCAAACATACCCTTGTTTAGAACTTGGGCTGATATGACTCTTGCTTTTTCCTCAAAGACCCACAACGATTTCTGTTTGTGTATGGTGCTGGGGCACAGATGGAGTGATGGTATCATAACAACCATCAGAGATCGGGGCATGTGGTCTGATTGCCTTTAAAGGTTAGAATGATGTGAAATCAGAACTGTGACAGGAAATGTGAAATGTCCAATCACATCCAGACCATTCACAACGTAACCTTGACAAGTGACATTCCCTCTGGCGTGATATGCTTAAGCTCTGATATTATAACTTTAAAAAATCTTTAAAAATCTATTCTGTTCTTGTTGCATGTCCTGCACATAATCTTTGAATGAAAGTTCACGATCACTGTTGAGTTCAGGGAGCATTGAATTGTGACACAATCTGAGTGCCTAGTTTTTCCCTTAGAAATGCTTTTCAAATATGAATATTTCCACAAAGATTGTATATCATCAGAGTCTGTTAAGATGACGCTAATACCTGTTTAAAATATGAAGATGGCAACTGAAGGACAACCTTTTCTCCTGGATGTTAATTTGCTTCCAGAAATCTAAAAAAGGGGGCATAATTTGTTTTCTAACCTCACCCTCCTCCCTTTGAGTAGACACAATTGGATAGTCTCATTCCAGAATACACTGAAGTGATTGGCCTTCCTTGGGTTTACTGTTTAATTTTCTGAATTGTTTGTTATCCCAGTGAGTGGACAGATAGCCTTTTCATCAACTTTTTATCTAACTTTTTTATCTAAAACTTTTACAAAGTTTCTTATTATAAAGAGGAGTGAGTGTGCCTGGCAGGGGCAGGGGGTGTCATTTTTCACCTTAAATTCTGAAACAAGTTTCTCTTTTTTTGTTGTTCCACTGGAGATTTTGTTTCTTTTTGTTTGATCCAGAGAGCAGCCAGTCCTCACACAGGAAAGTCCCCATGCAGACATCTCATGGCTGCTTTGACTTTTGGAAAAGCTTGGCTGCTATTTTTGCCAGAGCTACTACAGCTGTCTGGTGTATTAATAATTGAGAAAATTTGGAAGATAGAAGACTTAATTTTAGTGCAAGCATTTTACACATGCAGTCATAGCTTCTCATTAAAGAGATGCAGTATTTCCGCCTGGGATAGAGATGGATGCGTTTGTCCCAGCCCATTATAATGCATATGTACAACTGACAGTTTAAGGTAGTGAACCTTTTATTCTGTTTGGTGCATTTGTATTTTCTGTACCTTCTGGTAGAGATGTTTGCTGTTAAAGTCCACTTTCAAGCTTACAAAATAATACCGTCACCTCAGATTCTTCTGTGCCAACTTATTTTATGTAAATATGTCATGTATAATGCTACATAGCACCAACGCAATTTTGTGGTTTCTCTATAGCTCTTTCAGCTATGGAAGTATTGGGTTTTTCTTCATGGACTGTGTTTTTTTTCTTTTTTTTTTTTTTTAAGAACACAGGAATATAAAATCCTAAAATTGTCTGTGGTAATTAGTTCCAGCTCAGGGGCGGGGGGACGGGGGGCGGCAGACGAGGTCTGGTGGTAAAAGTGGCAGAGAATAATTCAGCAGACAGGATGTGAGTCCAGGAAAATGTCAAAACCTCCACCACAGTCATTCCATTCTGTAGGAAATGAGAAAGGCGATGATAAGGAACTCGGGGCCATTGTCCTTTCACCTACATCACAAAGCAATGACAAATCCATAACGCAGAACTCACCTAGGGCACACGGGAAGTGCTGCTTACACACAAGCACAGGTGGTGTTCTGGCTAATAGGACACCTGTGTGTATGTGTGTGTGAGCAGGTACAGAGTTAAAGCATCTCTACTCATGGGAAATATCATTTGGGAAGATGGCATAGCGGATGAGCCACCATTTCTAGATTCCTAGAAGGTTAAACTCCCAATTAGGCTTTATTTAGGGCAGCCAATGATAAAGATTTGTTGTTGTTTGCTAAACGTTGCCTGTTTGGAGGAGACCAGAAGGGAACATGTACGGAGAGCATCATGTTGGCAAAAGGAAGATGACACACAACGAGAGAATAGGAGCGAGTGTACCTGCTGGGAGGGTAGCTATGACTCCACTGCAAATCATCAGCATAGAGTTATCGTGCTCACAGAACACAGAGCATCTTCAGAGGCCTTAAATAATGGAGACAAAGGAAAACAATTTTGCTTCAGAGCAGGGGGGATGGGTGCTATTTCAGTTTTCAAGGGGCAAATTATTTCATTAGCTAATCGGTGGGTAGGCACGAGAGCTTTAAGTTTTACAGGTGGGGTGGCTCTTCCTCCTCTCGTATCCCCCTCCTCCTGACCTACCAGGCTGCCCGGAGCTCTGCTCTCCAACTCCTGAGCTCCAGGCTCTGCTTCAAGTCCTGCTCTGTTCCCAGAGGATGTGGAAGTGAAAGACACTTGTGGCATATGGCCTAGAGAATGCCAGAGGCCTTGATGCACAAACATTATGGGCATGGCACTGTATACTTCTAGCCTGTCAGCACACGGTCGCAGAGTGGCGACTAATGCCAGGCACCGGACTAGACCAGGTTAGTACCCCCGTGAACAAGATGGGGTCCCTGCCCTCAGGGAGCTCAGTGATGAGTGGGCAGGAGCCCAGAGAACAATTAGAACACTAGAATAGTGCAACTGCTCCCATAGACATCTGTGCATGGCACAGTGGGGGCCAGTCCACTCCAGGAAAAGGGGAGGCTTAGGAATAACTTTCAGGGGTTGAGTCTTGAAAGGCAAGAGGGTTCACCGCAGGGAATGATGAGTGGAAGAGGATTCCCATTTCTGGAGATTCTGTTTACCTGAGGATATCCTGGACCCTGCAGAGGAAGGTTTTGCAACATTTGTTCATGGATCCTACCGTGTGCCATCAGCTGTGTCTGGTGAGACTCTTCTGGCCTCTCCTCAGTGTCAACCCTTTGTCCCGTTGTATCCGAGGTGAGGGATAGGGCATGGAAGAGACCAGAGTGCGACAGACCCCATAAGCATGGTGGTCTTTTCAGACCTGGGCCAAGTCTTCTGTGTTCATCGTCACTCCCCAGGTGGCAGCGCCTCAGGGCACAGCCCCATTGGACCCTGGAGTGAAGTTTTCTAAAGGAAAATACCCATGGCGATCAACTCCTGTGGATGAAATTTGAACCATGGGGTGTGAGAAATGGTGGTAGTATTGTTGACATCAGCACTCAGCCATCCACGCAGTGCTTTAAGGCCTTTCACACTCATGGGCACGCTCGACCCTCCCGACCCTGCTGTAGGCCAGCGTATCAAGAGACACTGGTGCCGGCAGCTGGAGGGCTGTCCCCAGGGAGAGGCAGAGCCAGGACCTTCGGCATCTCCTGTCACCCTCTCGTGGCCCTCGTAAAACAGGACTGTGCCTGCAGCTGAAATGCAGAAGCATGGCAGTGGCTTCCCTTTCCCGAGCAAGCCTGGCCTCAGCTTGTGTTGAAGGAGTCCTTTGCTCTGTTTCAGTCTGACATAGATGCTTTGGGGGCCAAATCCTCGGAGATGGAGCTGTAGAAACAACATTCCCCCCACCTCCTCACCCCCCAGTCCATCCACTTGGCCCTTAAATAGGTTTGTGTATGTGCGTCAGAGCTGGTTAAAATGTTTCGTCTGTTTAACATTGCCACGGCAACCCACAGCCAGTGGACGCTGGGGCTGCCGCTGCCTTGCGCCTTGAACCCACTGTATTCCAAGATGCTGGCTCACTTTGGAGCCTAGGAAAGGAGCAGCAGGGGGTGGTTTTCTTTTTTCATCATTACTATTTTAAGTGGTTTGGCTTTGCGTTGTTGATTAGAAGAGGTGCAAAGTTAGGAAGGCTGCCTGTCCTTTCAGGCCCTTTCAGTGGAAAGCCCTGGCCTGTTTTCTGCTCTGGCCCGGGATCATCTGGGGCCTCCCATTGCTGCCCACCTGCCTGCCCACCTCCTCCTGGGCCCTCAGGGAGTCCTGCCTTCTTCCCTCAGCCCTTCTAGGCCAAGGGCCTGCCTGGGCTTGGGAACCAGACGGGCCAACTTCGAGTTCCTTCTCTGCTCTTCTGTGGCCTTGAGCTAATTATTTAACCTCTTGAAGCCTCTATTTCCTGTTCTATAAAGTGGGATTGATAATAATACGAACCTCATCAAGTTTTTGTGAGGACTAATGAGGCAGTCAAAGTGATAACGGCGGATGACAGTAATGATGATGAAAATAAGCCATAAAGCCAAACAGTGTTTTCCGTGTGCCAGGTGCCGTTCTGAGTGCTTCACAAATATCCTCTTAGTTCATCCTCCCAACAGCCCTTTGCGGTAGGTGACCTCATCACCCCCCTTCTCCATAGCACATGGTCAGCACTCAGTCAGCGGTGGTTTCTCCGATGATGATGATTTGTTTTAGTAGCCATTCAGGTACTGGGGGACATGGAACCCTTGGGAAATCTGAGAAGAGCTACTGGCCCTCTCCTCCCCGGATCACACATACCCCGGAATTTTGCATATGGCCTGAGCAGCTCACGGATCCCAAAGGCCTCTGGGGCTCCACAGACCCGCACATTCGATGCCCCTGCTGCTTAGGGCACTGGTCTGCTCCTCGCCCTGTCCTTTCAGAGGCCCCTGTGGAAAAAGGCAGCAGCTAGGTTCCCAAAACAAGAGGAATTTGCCCTTAGACACAGAAGGACAGGACACTGGTTTTCAAACTTCTGTTCCATGAGCAGAACCCCCCCACTTTTTTCCCAAATAAAATTGTATGTGGCACCTCACATGTGAAAGTGACAAAAACTGCATTAGTGCTTTACATAGGATTAGGCAGCCCAGGGAGGGCCATCGTAGCATCTCCCTTTCACCTGCCTCTTCCCTCCCCCTCCCCACTGTCACATTTGCCCCTGAAGCCCCCTTTCAGAAGGCCAGCCCCTGAAAATACGCAGTGCGATGAAGCCTAGGGACCCCCTACCCGGGCATCAGGTTCCAGCTCTGGAATTCCCTGGTCCTCCTAAGTCTCCTGTAGGAAAAGAGACCATCAACTAGGTCGTCTTCACCTCTAACCTCTGGAGGTTACAAGGCATCAGGGCTAAGAGCATGGGCCCTGAAGGCCAGCTGCTTGTGACCCAGGGCATGTTCCTTAGGCTCTCAGGGGACCAGTCTCTGTAACGGGGTTAGTAACAACACCTGCCTCCCAGGGTGGTTTTCAGGCATGCATGAGACCATCTGTATGACGTGCCCGCATGCTGCTGAGCACAGAGGAAGTACACAGTTGATGTCAGCTCTTAATAGGATGAGGTTTTTCAAGATACCTCAGTATTTTTAAAGAAATAGATGTTTCAAGACTGGCCAGCCTACCTTTGGGTGAGGGGATTACCACCGTGGCCCTGGCTAATCCACTTGGCCTCCCGGCACTGTACTTCCTCCCCCGGGAAATGTGGGAAGTAACAGCCCTGTGAATAGGTGCAATTATTGTCTGTATTTTGCACGTGGAGACTGAGCTTTAAAAGTTTTTTTTGCCTCAGACTACTTGCCTAGGAGGCAGAGCTGGAGCTTGAACCCAAGTCTGTCTATTTGGAGAGCCTGTGGTGGTCCCTTCTGCGACAGAGAAAGGGCATAATAGTCTCCACCTCACCAGTCCCTTATTTCTCACTCGTGGGCACAGTAGAGCCCGCTGGGTTTAGCTGAGAGTTAGTGAGAAGGGAGGAGAGTGAGTATTTCTGGAGATTGCCTGAGTTGACCTGTCGATGGGAACTCAAGAGCTGAAAAAGGGGCAAGTGGCCCCCAGTGAAAGGCAGCATCTTGAGAAGCCCAGGAAGAGCCCTGGTGCCAGGTACCTCCGACTGCGTTCTGCACAGAGCTTCCTGGGCCAGGAGAAGGCTGTCTGTAACAAGATCAGGTTTCCAGCCCCAGTGACCTTGAGCCCTCCCAACAGCTGCCAGAAAGCCGGCCTCATGCCTGGGGAGTGTCTGAGATCCTTGGGCAGCTGAGTTGCCTCTTCCCTGGGCCCTTGGACCTATTTTTACATGGCCCTAAGGGCACACACATTACAAAACCAAGAAAGAATGAAGGAACGTCCATGGGCCCCTTAGAATTTAAAACAAAGTGGAGAGTCCAGGGCCAACATGGGCAGGAAGCATCCACTGCTTCCCATTCAGGGGTCACATCTAGCATCACTGCATATGTTGTGGCTGACGTTCTCTTTCAAAGATGGCGGCCATCTCCATGTCTGTCTCTTACCTTTTTGGTCACCTCTCTGTTCAAAACCATCATTGGCTCCCCATTTACCTCTCCATACTCTTGAGCACACAATAGAAGGGCCTTCACGATCTAGTTACCACCATCTCCTGCCACTTGGCCACTCAAACTCTATACCCCAGCCATACTGGAACTTGGGGTGCCCCAAGGAGGCCCTGTACTTTCATGCCTTGTACTTTGATGCAAGCTGTCCAGTCTGCCAGGAAGACCTGATGATTGTCCCACCTGGGCAATGTAACCTTGAATATTCAGGTTAACTGTTAACTCAAGTAATTGAGATAATTAGGTGCCTTTTGTCCCTTGTGTTCCCAGGTGTGAAAGCATGTCTCATAACCTGCTCTTTGTGGTTGTCTGTTCAATTGTCTTCTTGAAGGAGATGCTGTATCTTTCACCTGAGGATCTAAGCACCTATCTCTTAGATGACTAGCATATAGTAGGTGGTTAATAAATGTTGGGTAGCTGGACGGACAGATGGAAAGACCAAAGAGGGAGCTGGCCTGGTTGTGTCCATGGGGCTAGAGGATTATAACATATTGTTATTCTCATATCATTATCTACTGTTGAGCAGTGATTTGAGCACTGGGTGTTCACTTGGAAGTTCTTTATGGGATTTAAGAAATGGATATTTAGCACTATTCTAGAAGTGTCTTTCCTTCTCTTAATTCTTTTCTTCCTTGGTTTATCCAGAGGATCCAAATAGAACATGGCAGCTAATTTTTCGTTTACTGAGTTCTTTTATGTTGCTCGAGGTAAGCATTTTTAGACATCTTTACAATTACCAGAGATGATTAACATTGATAATAAAAATGAAGATAATTACTGTTCTAAGTGATTTACATGTTTTAACTCACTTTATTCTCATAACAACCCTATGGAGTGAGAAATATATTTTGTTCATTCCATTAAAGGGTATGGAGAACTTGGACCCTGATGCCATTTGCTGTGCTCTGCCAGGGGCCAAATGTGAGGCACGTTGAAGAACATCTCGTTCTTTCCCCTCATGCTGTAGAGCCTAGGGTTATTGCCTTTGTCCCTGATTCTGTCCGGGTTTTTATATAATATTAATAGCAAATACATATACAGTACATTGGGGCAATGTTTTAGACATTTTATCTGCATTATAACTGGTTTTATCTTCATAAAACCCTATGAGAGCAGGTATCTTTATTATTTCCACTTCACAGGTGAGGAAACTGAGGCAGAGACAGGTTTAGTAAGTTTCCTCAGATCTCACAGCTAGTAAGTGACAAGCTGGGGTTTGAACCCTGGAAGCCTGGCTTGAGATTCCATTCCCTTAACTCTTATGCTATCCTACATATAAGGAAACAGATGGAAGAAGAGAAAATGACTGACGTGGAGGTGCAAAAATTATATTTGTAATACTGTCTCCTCATGTAGGTAAGGACAGAGCTTTGGGATGAGGCATTCCATCATGGCAAGGAGATTTGGGATGAAAAAGAATAAGCATGGACTCTGGAATCAGGCAGACCTGGGTCTCACATACTGGGCAGGTGTGCTGGGCAAGTTACTGAAAATCCGAGTCTTTTTCCTTCTCTGTAAAAGGGAGATAATTATGGAAGTTGCCCCCAGGGTTGCCAGGGATGAATGAGAGACAGTATTAAAAGCACCTGGCTCATGAAGAGAGCACATTAGACTGTCATTCCCTTCTCTGTTGACAAGTCACATATTTCCTAACTATTAACTTGTGCATTAAAAAGGCTTTTCATATTCAAAAAGTAGGTACCGCTGTGGTAGGCTGAACAATGGACCCCCAAAGACGTCGACATTCTAATCCTCGAACCTGTGAATATGTTCTCTTAAATGACAAAGGGGACTTTGCAGAGGTGATTAAGTTAGGGATTTTGAGACAGGAAGATTATCCTGGATTATCTGGGCAGGCCCAGTGTGATCACAAGGATACTTCTAAGAGGGATGCAGGAAGGTGAGAGAGAGAAGATGTGACCATGGAGCATGGAAGCAGGTCAGAGGAGAGAGGAAGAGAGGGAGTGTGGGGGAAGGGGAGAGGGAGAGAATGAATGAGAGAGAATGAGGTTGGAAGATGCTACTTGGCTGGCTTTGAAGATGGAAGAATGGGCCATAAGCCAAGGAATGCAGGTGGCCTCCAGAGCTAATAAAAAAGACAAGGGGACAGATTCTCCCCTAGAGCTTCCGGAGTAGATGCAGCCCTGCGGACTCCTTGATTTAGCCCACTGAAACTGATTTTGGACTTCTTTTTTTTTGTTTAATTTTTATTGGAGCATAGTTGAGCCACTCAGTTATACATATACATATATCCACTCTTTTTTAGATTCTTTTCCCATAGAGGCCATTACAGAGTATTGAGTAGAGTTCCCTGTGCTATACAGTAGGTCCTTATTAGATATCTATTTCATATACAGTGGTGTGTGATTTTGGACTTCTGACCTCCCAGAATTTTTTTTTTTTTCGATCCCCAACTGGGGATCGAACCTGTGCCCCCTGCAGTGGAAGCATGGAGTCTTAACCACTGGACAGCCAGGAAAGTCCCTTTTTTTTTTCCTCCCGGAATTTTAAGATAATAAATTTATGTTGTGTTAAGCTACTAAGTTTGTGGTCATTTGTTACAGCAGCAGTAGGAAACTAATACACTCTGGGATTCAAGCAAAGTAACTCTGACTGTATTAGCAAGCTGTTCGGGTTCATAGCAGAGGCTCATTTTGCCACTGTGTGCCTGTTAAGTTTCTGAGTTGACTGGAAGTTGCCTCCCTTGTTAGAACACTTTGGAATGGAGTTTTGCACATCCGTACATTTATTGCAGGTCGTTGCAAGGAAGTGTGCGGAGACAGAGGCCCACATTTAGTTTCCAGCACTGTGACCATATCATGGGCTGCCTCAGATACTGAGCTCAGATACTGGGTGTGGCAAGTGCCATTTTAGAAGTGGATACGCGGTATTCCTGATGTGAATGTAAACTCAGGAGTAAGTACTATGCTCCCTAACTAATGTGTGTTTGTCTTGTAATTAATACGACATTTAAGCACACTTTATGAGAGACTTATATTTCATATGCTAGGTAATCCCGTCAAAGCTTTGTAGTACATATAGCGTGTTTTTTTTATCTTTTAGTTCAATGAAAAGCTCCATATTTCCAGCACCTGGCCTAGTGCTAGGTACGTTGGAAATGCTCAGCTAATCTTTCTCAGATGAATGAGCCAAACAATAAATGGTCCAGCCGTCTGGGAGCTTCCCAGAGAGTGGGGCGATGGTACCCATCAAGGTTTCATATGTGAAATACTAGGCACTTTAAAATGCTATCAAGAAACTTAAGTAATCCTAAACCAAGAAATTCCCAAATCCAATCTTTTATAAAAGTATATGGAAGTGATACCATGATAACAGATTATTTTCATTAATAAGGGAAGGAGTGTTTGGAGGTTTGGCAAAACCTCCTGTAGCCACTGGGCTCCAGCTTTAGTGAGTAAGAGAATCATCTGGAGGGCTTGTTTGAACAGTGCTGGGCCCGCCCCCCCAGAGTTTCTGATGCAGTAAGTCCGGGAAGGAGCTGGAGAATTTGCATTTGTAACAAGCTCTTGCGTGATGCTGATGCTCCTGGTTTGGTGACCTTACTTTGCCAACCTTATCTTAGAGCCGAGTAAAAAAAAAAAACTTCTTTTGGGATATGGCTGTGCAAATACGCATTTAAACATCTATCAGTTTGCAAAGTTCTTTAAATTTTTAAAAATTAATCTCTCTAAAGGTTTATTTAATTTTTTTTTTTTTAATGAAACTCTCTAGGAGTTAAGCCAGCATTTTATTTATTTATTTTATTTTTGGCTGTGTTGGGTCTTCGTTTCTGTGCGAGGGCTTTCTCTAGTTGCGGCGAGCGGGGCCACTCTTCATCGCAGTGCGTGGGCCTTTCACCGTCGCGGCCCCTCTTGTTGCGGGGCACAGGCTCCAGACGCGCAGGCTCAGTAGTTGTGGCTCACGGGCCCAGTTGCTCTGCGGCATATGGGATCCTCCCAGACCAGGGCGCGAACCCGTGTCCCCTGCATTGGCAGGCAGACTCTCAACCACTGCGCCACCAGGGAAGCCCCGGTTTATTTAATTTTAACGAATTTTTTAGGAACGCTATGTATTTTTGATTGAGGTATAATTGACGTATACCATCACATTCATATCAGGTGTACAAACATGATTCGACATTTGTATATGTTGTGAAGTGATCACCACAATAAGGTTTAACTAAATATTTTGAATGAACCAATCAGTTTACTTTTTGGAAGGATGAGGACGCCTTAGACATCCTCTTGTCTGAGAACTGTGGTAAGTTCTAAGTTGATAGGATCTGAATTGTGTCTGCAGCTGTGGTCTTGGAGTTTGCAAGTGTCTTCTCTACCTCTTCCAGTGCGCTTAAGCTCTGTGACCCTTGGTTTCCTCCATTGAAAACCCAGGTGATAATCCTTTAGCACATTGTCCTTAACTGCCTGCATCCCACCAGACGTTAACTTCTTTGAGGGCGGGGTCTCATCTCTCCATCTGCCCATACCACCTGACATCTGGTGGGTGCTCAGTGAGTATTAACTGAAGAAATCCCCATTACACCTACTTTGAAACTGAGGCATTTTGAGTGGCAACATGTGGTGCCCCGTAAGGTTAAAGAGCTTAGCAAGTATGTGGATGGGTGGGGAGAGAATAGCTTCAGATCTTGAGCTGAAAGAGAAATTGGATGGTGATTTATAACCATGTAGATTGTGGTTTATATAAAAGCCATCTGGCTTCATGCTTGGCTCCATCTCCCTGCATATGTCTTCATGGGGTTCTTATGTTTCAGCCTAGCATCAAAGGGGTGTTTTGGTATGCATCTTTGTTTTTTATTTTTTATTTTTTTCCCATGAACTAGAACTTAGCAAGGAATTCCTGTTGGCACTTTGGTAAGGCATAGTTAGCCTGTGGTGTCTGCATGTTGGGAACTGGTCAGTAGGTGAACGCCAGTGTGCTCACTTAAGCAAAGAGAAGAGAACAGTGGCCAACAAGCTGAGTTCAGGTCCCAAAAGACCTTTTAAAACAAAAACTAAACAGCTGCCAACCATTAGATGAAAATCAATATACTTCACAAACAATGATCTTCCAGCTTTTTTTAGGAAAAAAATGGCAGTACTGGATTGGCACTCCACAGGCAACAATTGGCTAAAACTGGATAGCAGCTGTCCTCTTTAGGTAGGTGTAGACTGCGTTAGTCATACTCCCCACCATTCCCTATTGTCTTATACCCAGCCTCTTTTACTTAGTTTTTCCCTGCCTACCCCCTGCACACATGAGGTTTTTGACCCCCAAACCATTGTATTCTTATAAGTATCATGAACTTCCTCAGGAATCCTAAACACTGGCATGTGGTAGTTTGAAAAATCCCTGTTATGGGAGCATTTCAACATCAAAATAATGCCTGTAATGTTTATATTGGTTTAAATAATTCCTGCCCTAGAAGATTTCAAACACTATAAAAGAACATAAATATCTTCCACAAAACGTGTCCAGAAGGATGTGGGAGAAGTCACTCCTTCCTCTGAGAAGTGCCCTTTGTCTTTCTGATGTAATGATTGGGTTTAGTTTCGATGGATTGATTACCTGCCTTGTCTTACTACTGGAGGGCCAGGGAAATGACAAAACGGGGTGGTCATTTTTCTCCCCCTCAGCAATAGTGAAGCTGTTGCTGCTCGGTTGTTAATGCCCCATGTTTGTGTAGACTTCAGAGCTTACAAAACACTTTCCAGTAAGTGTTCGAATTGCAACTGTGCCATTTTAAACCGTGATTTTAGGAAGGCACTTTAACACTCTATGCCTCCATTTCCCCATCGAGAGAGTGATGATAATACCTACCTTATCGGGGCTTCCCTGGTGGCGCAGTAGTTAAGAATCCGCCTGCCAATGCAGGGGACACCAGTTCAAGCCCTGGTCCGGGAGGATCCCACATGCTGCGGAGCAACTAAGCCCGTGTGCCACAACTACGGAGCCTGCGCTCTAGAACACGTGTGCCACAACTACTGAAGCCTGTGCGCCTAGAGCCTGTACTCGGCAACAAGAGAAACCTGCACACCACAACGAAGAGTAGCCCCCACTCGCCGCAACTAGAGAAAGCCTGCGCGCAGCAATGAAGACCCAACACAGCCAAAAATAAATGTAAAAAAAGAAAAAAAAAACCTACCTTATCTAACTGAAAGGTGAAAAATAACTGAAATAATAATGTACGGAAAAGAATCTAGCCCAGTATTTCGTGTTTTCTAAGAGTGTAAATATTAGTTTTTTGGGAGGGATAAGAAAGTGATAATTATCCCCATTTTACTGAAAGGAAAACTGAGGCTTGGGGAAATTAAGTACCTTGCTCAAAGAGAGCCAAGGAGCTCTGAGAAACCTATGGTTCCCCAGACTTCACCTCTGGTCCTGGGAAATCCTTGATTTCCATCTCCCCTTTTAAAATTTCCTCTTTGTGATGGTGCCATCACAATGCCGATGACGACCCTGTGGCATGAGTTGGCTTTTCCTACGGAGTAGATTCCCACATTGGTGCGAATGTGGTAACAGTCATGTAGAGTTGCATAGGGTGGCAGAACCTGACGAAAATCTCATCTTTCTCACACTTTCCCCTGAAGGAACAGGAAGGCAAGAGGAGAAGGGTAGGTGACCTGGGTTACCCTTCACTATTGTGAAGGACGACTAGTGCTTGCCTTTTATGGGAAGTTTTGAGATGAATCAGCTTGGAATGAAAGTCTTGCCCTGCCCCACTTTGCTTCTATAAGGGGATAGTGCAGAAGAAATTCTTAGAACTGAAGCAAAAGGCCTTTGAGGGCTTAGCTTGTGAATGGGGTGTTTCTTCTGACTTTATATATATAAACCAAAGTGTATCATCATCAGTCTTTTGAAACTCCTTTGAGAGACACTTGCAGAGATTTGATTCTGAGTTTCAGAATTTACAGATGCTTTGTTTATCAGTGGCTATAGAGTGCTCTATTTTTATGATCACCTGGCAGTATAATTTTAGCTTTTGGAGGGAAGCATCTTCCTAATATATTGATAATAGGTAGAACCATATGAAATGGCCAGTATGTAACCATTTTTACCTACAAAAATGGCAATTTTATCTGGTTCAACTGAATACTTGACAAGGATGGAATGAGTAACAGTTTCGCATTATATACAAGAATTGTCACTATTTCTTCACAGGTGCATTAGCGATCTTGTAGCCTTGGGAATCTCAAGGATATCCTGTAATAAAGACCTTCCTTGTCTTCTTTGTTCTCCTCTTTCAGTGACTTTGACCACACCTCTGACATTCTGGCTGTGGCAGTAAGTAGAGTTGAGAGTTACTTTAATTCTTGATGATATTCTTAATTACTTTTAATCTCATATAATTTTTGGTTGGCAAGTAGCTCTTTGCCTTGATCACAGATTTTGGAATTTGAAACTATTGGCCAAATCTAGTTTCTTGGTATATTTTGTGTACTACTTGGAAAATCTCCCAAATTCTATGTTAATGTCCACTAGGAGGCTATAATTCAGGCTCAACTCTTTAGCTATACCTACAAACAGCTTTTGAAATTAAAAAATGGATTGAAGTATAAGGTATGTGAAAGGTCCTATTATTATGCCTGGCATATGATAATTGTTAGCAACATCTGGAATTAGACTGTAAACAATGGTGATTTTTTTTTTTTTTGCCCACACTGAATGGCTTGTGGGATCTTAGTTCCCTAACCAGGGATTGAACCCAGGCCCGCGCAGTGAAAGCGTGGAGTCCTAACCACTGGATTACCGGGGAATTCCCAAATATGCCATTTCTTTTTTTTTTTTTTAATGGCGATTTTTGAATTACATCTCCTGCAGAAATTAACACTACAGGTGATACATACAAGGAGAGGATAATAGAACAGTTGGCTTCCTTCCAGCCATCATCACAGTGAGAGAGCAAAGTCTTATAGGATCCTGAGATGAGTATTAAAGCATTTAAATTTACCTGCTTGGCTTTACTTCCCTGGTTACCAATGCTGCCAGGATGCATCTTGCACTTAGGTACATCATGCTATCCTTGGAGTTGCGGGGTAGGAATCCATGAATCAGCTACTCACGACCAACCCGGAAGGACCATAAGCTGCAGACATTGGCAAGTTGGCTGAGCCACAAAACTGAGTTTTACAGGCTGATGTGAGGGAACTGGTCACCAAGCTGGTGAGCCAAGTGTAACTCTTGGCCTTCATCTACAGATTAATTATCCCATTACCCTGTTCTTTTATATGTGTTGGTTTTGTGGGTGAAATGATAGATTCTAGTGGTATCTCCAAAACTGAGGATTTACTGCACTCTTGGGGTGTATCAGGGATCTGCTGTTTTGCTTTATCTTGCATTTGTGTTCTGCTGCCTCTTGAAGACTTTGTGGTGGCTTATGGGTTAAAGCATGGAAATATGGCAAAAATACAAAAAGCACCCAGACCTTCTAAAAAGATCCCAGTGAGTCAGTGTCAGGCTTTCAAGTAGGTGAGCTGATAGGTCTAAGTTAGCCTGTATCACCTTTGTTTAGTGGGGTGATATTTGCTTAAAGTCTGCTCTTACTCAGGAGGCTGTCTTTTCCACAAGGGAAGGACCACACTGTCTCATCACCACTGTTTCCCCTTCTGCTAGAGCAGGGCCTGGGAGAGAGTAAATACTCAATCATCACTTTTCCAGGAATGAATGAGGCTGCCAAGTCCCAGTTCGTCCCTGGGTGAAATTCTTCGACAAGCACTGCTCTTCCCCGTTCGTTCAAGAGGCAGTTGTGTGTTTGGGGTCTAGAAGTTGGAATCTGAGTTTGTATCCTTCTCTGTAGGTGAAGCCAGAAGTTTTCTGCAAAAAAAAAAAATGTTTGATTCTTCTTAACAAAACTACTTGTCTAAGGCTTAAGGTTTCCTATGTAACTTAGCAGAGGAGACTTTGACCTGAGAGCTTTTTAGATAGAAAATACTGATTCCAACAGGGTCAAAGTGAATTCGAGCTTCAAGGAGCCCATTCATAGAGAGGCTGTACTAGTGTCATAATTTAGTGGATCTCAGAATGTCTCACAACTCCAAATGATCTTTCGCTTTCGGAAGATGCCATGGGTGTCTAGTACTCTGCCATTATGGGATTGTGTGAAGAGCTTTTTTTTTTTCTTTTTAACATCTTTTTTGGAGTATAATTGCTTTACAATGT
Organism: Eubalaena glacialis; assembly: GCF_028564815.1. Taxonomy (NCBI): domain Eukaryota; kingdom Metazoa; phylum Chordata; class Mammalia; order Artiodactyla; family Balaenidae; genus Eubalaena; species Eubalaena glacialis. Next base: position 84,675,807 of record NC_083725.1, read on the forward strand.
TGTGTTAGTTTCTGCTGTATAACAAAGTGAATCAGCTATATGCATATGTTTATCCCCATACCCCCTCCCTCTTGCATCTCCCTCCCACCCTCCTTATCCTACCCCTCTAGGTGGTCACAAAGCACGAGCTGATCTCCCTGTGCTATGCGGCTGCTTCCCACTAGCTATTTATTTTACATTTGGTAGTGTATATATGTCAATGTTACTCTCTCACTTCGTCCCAGCTTACCCTTCCCCCTCCCTGTGTCCTCAAGTCCATTCTCTACGTCTGTGTCTTTATTCCTTTCCTGCCCCTAGGTTCATCAGAACCATTTTTTTTTTAGATTCCATATATATGTGTTACCATACAGTATTTGTTTTTCTCTTTCTGACTTACTTCACTCTGTATGACAGACTCTAGGTCCATCCACCTCATTACAAATAACTCAATTTCGTTTCTTTTTATGGCTGAGTAATATTCCATTGTATATATGTGCCACATCTTCTTTATCCATTCATATGTCAATGGACACTTAGGTTGCTTCCATGTCCTGGCTATTGTAAATATTGCTGCAGTGAACATTGTGGTACATGTATCTTTTTGAATTATGGCTTTCTCAGGGTATATGCCCAGTAGTGGGATTGCTGGGTCATATGGTAGTTCTATTTTTAGTTTTTTAAAGAACCTCCATACTGTTCTCCATAGTGGCTGTATCAATTTACATTCCCACCAACAGTGCAAGAGAGTTCCCTTTTCTCCACACCCCCTCCAGCATTTATTCTTTGTAGATTTTCTGATGATGGCCATTCTGAATGGAGTGAGGTGATACCTCATTGTAGTTCTGATTTGCATTTCCCTAATGATTAGTGATGTTGAGCATCCTTTCATGTGTTTGTTGGCAATCTGTATATCTTCTTTGGAGAAATGTCTATTTAGGTCTTCTGCCCATTTTTGGATTGGGTTGTTTGTTTTTTTGATATTGAGCTGCATGAGTTGCTTGTATATTTTGGAGATTAATCCTTTGTCAGTTGTTTCGTTTGCAAATATTTTCTCCCATTCGGAGGGTTGTCTTTCGTCTTGTTTCTGGTTTCCTTTGCTGTGCAAAAGCTTTTAAGTTTCATTAGGTCCCATTTGTTTACTTTTGTTTTTATTTCCATTTCTCTAAGAGGTGGGTCACAAAGGATCTTGCTGTGATTTATGTCATAGAGTGTTCTGCCTATGTTTTCCTCTAAGAGTTTTATAGTGTCTGGCCTTACATTTAGGTCTTTAATCCATTTTGAATTTATTTTTGTGTATGGTGTTAGGAAGTGTTCTAATTTCATTCTTTTACATGTAGCTGTCCAGTTTTCCCAGCACCAATTATTGAAGAGACTGTCTTTTCTGCATTGTATATCCTTGCCTCCTATGTCATAGATTAGTTGACCATAGGTGCGTGGGTTTATCTCTGGGCTTTCTGTCCTGTTCCATTGATCTATATTTCTGTTTTTGTGCGAGTACCATATTGTCTTGATTACTGTAGCTTTGTAGTATAGTCTGAAGTCAGGGAGTCTGATTCCTCCAGCTCCGTTTTTTTTCCCTCAAGACTGCTTTGGCTATTCGGGGTCTTTTGTGTCTCCATACAAATTTTAAGATTTTTTGTTCTAGTTCTGTAAAAATTGCCATTGGTAGTTTGATAAGGATTGCATTGAATCTGTAGATTGCTTTGGGTAGTATAGTCATTTTCACAATATTGATTCTTCCAATCCAAGAACATGGTATATCTCTCCATCTGTTGGTATCATCTTTAATTTCTTTCATCAGTGTCTTATAGTTTTCTGCATACAGGTCTTTTGTCTCCCTAGGTAGGTTTATTCCTAGGTATTTTATTCTTTTTGTTGCAATGGTAAATGGGAGTGTTCCCTTAATTTCTCTTTCAGATTTTTCATCATTAGTATACAGGAATGCAAGAGATTTCTGTGCAATAATTTTATATCCTGCTACTCCTCCAAATTCATTGATTAGCTCTAGTTATTTTCTTGTAACATCTTTAGGATTCTCTATGTATAGTATCATGTCATCTGCAAACAGTGACAGTTTTACTTCTTCTTTTCTGACTTGGATTCCTTTTATTTCTTTTTTTTCTCTGATTGCTGTAGCTAAAACTTCCAAAACTATGCTGAAATAATAGTGGTGAGAGTGGGCAGCCTTGTCTTGTTCCTGATCTTAGAAGAAATGGTTTCAGTTTTTCACCATTGAGAATGATGTTTGCTGTGAGTTTGTCATATATGGCCTTTATTATGTTGATGTAGGTTCCCTCTATGCCTACTTTCTGGAGAGTTTTTATCATAAATGGGTGTTGAATTTTGTCAAAAGCTTTTTCTGCATCTATTGAGATGATCATATGGTTTTTATCCTTCAATTTGTTAATATGGTGTATCACATTGATTGATTTGCGTATATTGAAGAATCCTTGCATTCCTGGGATAAACCCCACTTGATCATGGTGTATGATCCTTTTAATGTGCTGTTGGATTCTGTTTGCTATTTTGTTGAGGATTTTTGCATCTATGTTCATCAGAGATATTGGCCTGTAGTTTTCTTTTTTTGTGATATTTTTGTCTGGTTTTGGTATCAGGGTGATGGTGGCCTTGTAGAATGAATTTGGGAGTGTTCCTCCCTCTGCTATATTTTGGAAGAGTTTGAGAAGGATAGGTGTTAGCTGTGAAGAGCCTTTTTAAAGGTCTGTGTGAGGTACCACGAGACTCTTGACATATGTCAACTCATGTACTCTTCTAGTAATGCTATGAGATAGTTATCAGCATTCCTATATTACAGATGATGAATTTGAGGCTTGAAGCAGTTAATAATTTTCTTAGGGTTTTGTGGGTAGTTTCTAAGGGAACCAGAATCTAGTGTGGAGTTCAATATCTGTATCAACATATACTGTTCCTTAATAATTGTGATGGAATACAAGTACCTCCGGGTGAGGTGACATGTTGGGAGGCTAGTAGCAGGCCCTTTTGCCTTGGTGTGAATTGGTTTATCAGCATCTTTTCAAGAGAGGGGTTGCACATCAGGTGATGGAGAGGAAAACCCAGGAGGAGGAATAGAAGGCAGACCAGATACGCTTGTTTAATTCTCTGTTTTGCCAGAGGCCAACCCCAGACACAGCTTTGAGCATGTCATGGCCTGAGCACTATTGACCAGGGACATTCATATCAGAATTGACAACACAGTAACAAAAACTGCCAGTTATTGGGCACCTACTAAGTACCATACACATATCCTCTCATATGATAACCACCACCACCCTGAGTGGTAGGTGTTATAATGCCCATTTTACAGATCAGGTCACTAATCAGGTTAAATTGCTGATGATCATAATTCAGTAAATGGCAGAATCAGGATTTGAACCCAGATCTGTCTGACCCTTTGTTATCCTGTAAATATCACTCTTTAGCCCTGATCACTCCCCTTTTAGCATCTGTGTCAGCTCCTAATGGAGGCCTCCACTTGGAATAATCCCTTTTGGAGTGCTAGGACGTTTGGGATCATTACTCTGAAATTGTAGGAGGAGAAATGACGTGCAGAAGGCTGTGCTGAACGAACATGCACAAGGGCGTCCTTTGGGCCTTTCCGATGATGTTGTTCCCCGGTGGAGTTTTCACCCTCAGAAGGACTGCTGTATCCAAAAGCAGGTACTCTGCAGAGTTCGACTGTAGGCCTCTATTCTGGGAGCCTCCAGAGTGAGGACTGGCTTTGCGAAGTTAGCCACACCTCCCCTTCCAGGTCTCTCTCTTTGTTTCAAGGGAAAAATCGAGAAGTCAGAAAATAATAGGGAAATGAAACATTCTAGGCAGCAGGAAGCAAAGTGGAAAACGATAGTCACTGGAGGAATTTGAGATTCTTGTTTTCAACTTTTTTCTCCTCTAGAGAGACTTTTTTTGTATCCATATGGACTTACCCATTTGCTGTAACAGCAGAGAGACTCCTATAAAATTTTTTTAAAAAGGAATTCTTGACAACATCTTGGAAAGCCTAAGTTACAAATATCATAAAAGATAAGGAGGATAACATTGCCAAATTAAAGGAAGGAGTCAGGCAAGGCATTAAAGCAGCACGAGAAACAGTCTGACAGAGCGACTCAAGCTCCATCCAGCCCCCGAGTCCCACGTTCTTAAGCTTTCTGTTTCAAAGCCACCAAGAGAGCTAGAGATGACTTTCTGAAATCTTTGATGCTTGAATGGCCAGAGCTGGGACAGAAGGTATGGAGCCCCTTGTACTACCGGCCAAAGATGGCTTTATGTGTCTGTCAAGTAAGCAACAGCATGTAGGGCTTACAAGGAAAGATGCTCCTGAACGTTTCCCCACCTGGGCGGATTTGAAGCACCAGCATACATTTCCCTTTTTCTGGGGTCCCCTTCTAAGATTAAAACTACAGTGTCTGGGCCCTGCCTGCTCTGTCCTGTGGTGATGTGCATCTCCAGGACCATACTGTGACCCATGACCATGTAAGTGACCCTATGATGCTGCTGGACCCCAACACTGACATAGGTAGAGAAAAAAGTGAAGCTGGAAAATCATGCATCAGGTCGTGGTCCCTAGGAATGCAGAGCAAAAAGACAACACTGGTGAGACAGGCATTTCGGAGGGCAGTTCCCCAAAGTACATTTTGGTTTGGTTTCATGGTTGGATTTCTTGTTTTTATTTTTTTCTTCTATTCTATTTTTATTTTTGGAAAGTGTCAGGAGAAGGAGTGTCAGGAGAGCATGGAGGCTTGTTAGATAAGAAACAGACTTCCTAGTACATGTGACCACAGATGCTGCCCTACCCTTCCCATCCCTCCCTGTCTCGGTGCCCAGCCCGGATGTCACTGGAGCCCCACCTTGAAGGCACTGCTTGATCCATCCCTAACACAGCATAGCCCATCCTGCAGCTTTCAGACCAGAAGGGCTTGGCCTGGCTGCTGTTGCCATGGTAATGGAGTGTCAAGGCTTCCTTAAGAACAGGAAGGACCCCTCCCTTCTCTCCTTTTCCACATCAGCTTCTGAATATGGCCCAGCACTCTGCTTTTGCTCTGTGTCCTCTCTCATTGCTTTTCTCCTTTGCTCACTGGCCTCCAGTCATTCCAGCTCTTTTGGTTCCTAGAATATGCTGGGCTGCATCCTGCATGAAAGCTTTCCAGCCTTAGGTCCCCTGTGATGGGGATGTTCTTCTCTTCCCCACTCTCGGTGCCCAGCTCACTCTTACGTCTCAGCTCAAATTTCCCTTCAGTCAACATTCTCGAGTACCTACCATGCTCCCCATGCTCTTCTAGGTGCTTGGAGCTACATCAGTGAACAGAACAGACAAAAAGCCCTGTCTCTGTGGACCAACTTGCTATCTCTTCCTTAAATTCTTACCTGACTCCCCATCCCCCCAGGCTAGATCCTGTCCTTTAGTACATGACAGATGTTATTGGTGTACTGTTTACCTAGTGCCAGTTCCCCTACGTTAGACTGTAGGTTCTAGAGGTCAGGGATTATGTCTCTTTTATTCACCACTGTATACCCAGTACCAACACATTTCCTAACACCCAGAAGGTGCTCAGTAAATATGGATGAAGAAATGGATAAATGAATGGATGAATGATAATTGTTTTTGTTGACAAGTAGCAATAGCAGGTGTGAAGATCACACACACTTCTGGGAGGAAGTTGTTTGTATTGATAAGAGGCTCAAGAAGAAGCTACACTGTGCTTTTACTGTCCCTAGAACTTGCAGGTTCTCACTCAGCCTTGTCTGGGGTCTAGGTCTCCCACTACTTAAGCTCTAGGCGTTTTCATGATTTTTTTAAAATGGCTGTGACCGTGCCTGACTTTAATGCAGCATCTGTTTGCCTCCCTTCCAATTTCATCTTCTCAGGAAGGAGACCTTCAAGGGGTGCGGTGACAAACTCTGAACTCATAAAAACTAGCACCCCATTTACTCGTTATGCCCAGAGCCCCATCTTCCCCCGGGCTGCGATAGTGCCCGTAGAGATGGTCTTCGTCTGCATTAATCATTTTCATGAGCTTTGCACTCAGCTACACTGGTATTCAGAGAAAAATGCTACCATGACAACTGCCACAACAGATGGTATTTGATCAGTCTCTAAGCTACCGAGGAGATATACAGCAGTGCTTCTGAGGTTTGCATATTTTATGTTATCATGAGACCCAGTCCAGCCTTAATCATGATTGAAATGTGAAGTTTTCCATTTGCCTCCGATCCCCCCTCCCTTCTCTTTCCAGTTGTTTGCCATTTGTTTTGATTTTCCTTGCTCTGTGCCTGGCCTGTTTGGGGATATATTTCTGGATGTGGGAGACATAGGCTACAACATACATGGTCCGTGGAAGTTGCCCTGCAGGTCTAAAGTTTAGAGACTGTTGAGAAGCTATTCAACTTTGGGATGGAGAGCCTGGCTGAGAGTGGGAGAAAGGCTTAATTGCAGCCTTTCTCTCTTGGATGTTCATGGACCACACAGGGTTGAGGCCACATACGGCCCCAAACAAAGGGAAACTCTGGGAAGTACATCTTGGTCTTGGTTTGTCCCCTTACTCCGCCCACTCCTCCATCCAGCTCCTTTCTGCTCCCAGGGTCTCCAGTGTTGTGGTCCCCCTTCTCAGCTTCCTGCCTCCACCCCAGCTAGCACTGCAAACTCCAGGAGCTTGATCTCAGAGCTCTTGGACCCATTTCTATGGCAACAACTACAACAGCCTTCTCACCCAGTGCCCCTCCCCACCCATCAGCAACACTGGAATGTCAGACTTCGCACAGATTTTTTTTCAGCTAATTTTGGAAAGTAGTTTATATTGGCCGCTATGTGTTAATGAACAACTTTCGTTGTATTTACATACTTTGCTGGTGAAGAGTCTTTTCCTTCACTCTGCCTCTCAACTTTAACAGGATTCTCATCTTGCACTGCATGTCTGGATCCCATATGAGCGAGCCATGAGCCTCGTTAAAGATGGGCACTAGGACCTCGCTGTGCTGTGCTGAGTGCCCCAGGGTCCTGCCACTGTCCTGTCCCCTCCAGGGACGTGGTGGGAGTTTGCAACCTCAGTCGTACCGGAGGACGGATTGTTTACCTGAACAGTATTTATAAGAAAACCTTAAGGTGAATTTGAATCACAAGAGAGCGTGGATCAAAGAAACCTTCTCCTCTTCTGATCTCATTCCAAGTGAAGCGGGAGGTTGGAATCTACATCTGACCCTATGCTGCTTCCCAGCCCCGTGCCCTTCCTGGGGTGCAGATGAAAAGAGCGTGGGTCTCGGCTGCCTTGTCGGGAGTGATTTTTAGCCTTAATGGAACATTATTAAACAGTGGATTTGAAACTTGAGGAATGTTTTTTGAACTCCTCTGTGAGCAGAGAATTCATGGTAGAGGGGAAAAAATTCAAGGCGCTTGATGGGCTTATGAATCGTCTTTTAAATGATGACCCAAGTTCTTACTTTCAGGTTTTACATTTTCTGGGAGTGCAATCTGGCCATCTGGATAGTGTTCCCTGTTTCATCTCCTCTTTAGGAGAAAGCATTCCTAGTGCCCTTAGGTCTCCTCCTTCACCTGATATAGGGAGATCCTAATGCTTCCCTTGTTTTTATGCTCTGATTCTCCTGGAAATGGACGGGAGTCAGGGGGTGTATGTCTAGTGGCTCTGTGGACCCTAAAGAGAAGGATTATGTAAATGTGGGCTCCTGGACTGGGGGGGAGACTCTGGACCAACGCTGTCCAGAGAATCGAGCACAATGCCTGGCACAGAGCAGACATCCGCACAATGATGTTGATTGAGTGATTGAAAGAATCATATCCCTCAGGTTTCTCACCCTTGGCACTGCTGACATTTGGGATTGGATAATTCTTTGTTGGGAGGGAACTGTTGTGTGCCTTGGAGGGTGTTTAGCAGCCTCCTTGGCCTCTGCTCACTAGATGTCAGTTCCCCTCAGTGTTGTGACAACCCAAAATGTGGCAAGATGCCCCCTGGGGGGCAAAATCTTCTTCCTTTCCCAGTCTCCCTTACTCAGCAAAGAACTATTGATCAAAATTATGAAATTGGTTGACAGAATGATAGGACTGTAACAAAAATCAACAAGAGAGGAAATATTCTAGGTAACCTGTTTATAATTATTTCTCCCCTTAACAGAATTTAACATTTAAAAAGAAAGCCCCGTGGGTGAATTGAAATGTACCAAGGGTAGCCTTGCAAGAAGAAATTGCCATGGACTTTATTTTTTTTAATTTATTATTTTTTATTTATTTATTTATTTTTGGCTGCATTGGGTCTTCGTTGCTGCCCGCGGGCTTTCTCTAGTTGCGTCGAGCCAGGGCTACTCTTCATTGCGGTGCGCGGGCTTCTCATTGCGGTGGCTTCTTTTGTTGTGGAGCACGGGCTCTAGGCACGCAGGCTTCAGTAGTTGTGGCTCGCAGCCTCAGTAGTTGTGGTGCATGGGCTCTAGAGTGCAGGCTCAGTAGTTGTGGCACACGGGCTCAGTAGTTGTGGCGCGTGGGCTCTAGAGCACCGGCTCAGTAGTTGTGGCGCATGAGCTCAGTAGTCGTGGCACGTGGGCTCTCTAGAGTGCAGGCTCAGTAGTTGTGGCACACGGGCTCAGTAGTTGTGGCGCATGGGCTCTAGAGCGCAGGCTCAGTAGTTGTGGCGCACAGGCTTAGTTGCTCTGCGGCACGTGGGATCTTCCCAGATCAGGGATCGAACCCGTGTCCCCTGTATTGGCAGGCGGATTCGTAACCACTGCACCACCAGGAAAGTCCTACCATGGACTTTAAATGGTGCTACATACATCAAATGCTCCGTAGATGTGACAAGGAAACGTACGTCATGCTCCTTGGAGGGAAAATTCTATAGAATTGCAGTGTTGTAGTAGAGCAGTGCTTTTCTTGCATATGTTGACAGGTGTCCCTTTTTTTTTGTATTTAGTGTCACACTGCCACACTGTTGCTGAAAAACTAAACCTATCCATGTCAGCCCACCTACATCACACTTCCCAGGATAAATATCAATACCAAGTGCACTGTTTTTGATTTTGCATTAACAGATTCAGGGGTGGTCAGATTTCTCGTCTCATTTGCTATGGGGTCATAATTGCCAAAGCCTCCCTTCAGAGCCATGTGTAAGATATTATATTAGAAGAAGTAGGGTAGGGTTCTGTATAGCACAGGGTACTGTATTCAGTATCCTGTGATAAACCATAATGGGAAAGAATGTATATATAACTGAATCACTTTGCTGTACAGAGAAATTAACACAATATTGTAAATCAATTATACTTCAATAAAATAAATTTAAAAAAATAAAAAATAGATAAACAATAAAAACACATACACACCAAAAAAAAAAAAAATAGGATAGGATTATAGGAAGAGACAAGTGGTAGAAGAGGAATTTTATAAATTTACTGTGATTTAAATACTAGTGCCTTTGTGTAGAGGCCACAAATCCTTTTGAATGGTTTTGGTCTATTATCACTGTATACAGTATCATGAAATAAGGATTGGTATTTTCTCAAAAGCAGGGTTTTGTAATAGAGTGCAATAACATTTAGAGAGATGATTTTTATTACACTTCTACATGGAAGCCGATTGCTCCGCAACACCTTGCACAGGGTCCTCCCAGCCATTCTCTTCCTTCTTCGTCCTCCCCCTCGCCCCCCTTCCCTCCAAGGTGGTAGCACTTGGTTGTCACTGTCAGTCATCCTGCGCTGGAAAGAAGAAAGGAGAGTTTAAAGCCATCTCATTTTTCCTGCCTCTTTGTAAGAAATGATTTTCTGCGATGGTGGCAGGCATAACGTGTAGCATCGGCATTTATTTCGTTTGTAGGAAATTGCATTCCACCCCTTTTCTGAGAGATGAAAAAATGTCTCCCAGATGAAGACCCTGGAAGGTGAGCTGTAAGCTGGGAAAGAGATTGGGAACCTGAGCTAAAAAATGTGAGGATGGAGTGACCTCAAGCTCAGGGTTGAGCGGATCCTTTTAGAATGGATGCAGTTTTATTCAGGTGTCCCTGAGCTTAATTTAACGTGTTTGGAAGCTGTGAAGACTGGGAGCAGAGAAGGAGAATGCCAGACATCAGGGGAGGGTGGACATGAACTTCAGGAAGACTGCCTTGGAGCCAGACTGTACTCAACTGAGAGCTCGTAAAATGGAGACACTTCACTCTGTGGCTCTGAAGGAGCCATCAGGATATTGCTTGGGGGAGGGGAGGGAGAAGGGTCACATGTACGCTGTGAAAGAGAGTCATTTATGAGTTCACAACAAACCCCATGGGTCAAATACTGGTTGGAGTTCATAAGCGTGTGGCTGGAGCCTGGGAAGTCGGGCGGGGGCTGAGGGGTTGCGGAGGTGAGGAAGATCTCCGACGTGAAATGCAAACCGTGTGAAATCCAAAGTTCCCTGTGCCAAGTCCAAGGCAGTTTCTCTTATTTTTGGTCACCGTTGACATGAATCGAGCCTGAACAGTTTCCTGTAGACCAAAAAATAATTAGCCCTGACAACTGAAGGCAAATCAGACCTTTGGGAATGATCTAATTGCTCTTTCCTGAGGGCTGGACGTGAGCTTGCCCTTGGCCGTGGCATCAGCCCTGGAAAGCCTGGGAGGCCTCCCAGACCCTGGTGGGGTCGGGTCCCTTCTGCCACAGAAAACACAGAGGACAGAGAGGTTCGGTGAGTTTGCAGCTCTCCCCATCCTCTGAGATGCCTGCCATCCTGAGAATTTTGTGAGTAAACACTACCCAGATTCCTGCTGAGACGCCCATTCACTCTTTTTATGCTTGACTGCCCACCTCCTGGGGGCTGGGAAGTCTCTCCCAGCTGCTGGTAGGTGGAAGGGTCTCCTAACCTTGTCCCCACCTCTGTGTTTCTGGCAGCTGCTCAAGTGTTCAGGATAGCACTGGTGACAGTGATCAACACGAGAGCTCCAATTCCACCCTGGTTATTTTTGGCAGCCGTGAGCAATCCAAGGCCTTGACTTTTGGCTCTGTGTGTGGTTGGGATATTAGGTAGCCTTTTCCTGTGCAAGTACAGACAAAGGAGAGTACTGACCTGCGTCCATCTATCCATCCGGTGTTTTCATGTCATTTTTTCCTCTTTGAGAACCTTAGCAAATGCACAATGAACCCTCTCTCTGACATAGACTTTTGTTCCTAATAAGAGATGGCTCTGGAGAAGACTGAACATTTATTGAGTGTATATTGTTGTTTTTTTCCCCCCCCTAGATTGAAAACATAGATGCCTGCTTGAATTTCCTGGCAGCTAAGGGAATAAACATCCAGGGGCTGTCTGCAGAAGGTGAGTCTGAGCACTTGTCATAAAGCTGCCCTTTCATCATTTGAAATGCCCACCTGTTACTTATTGATGACATTTTTAGAGTTAAGCCAAGGGGTGCTGGTGGGCTTTTCCGGTTTCGTCTCTTTCTGGCTTTGAGGCCACTCAATGCTTGTCTACACTTGAGGATGCCAACTTTTTGACAACCTAAAGAATCTCTCTGAGAGTGCCAATCCAACCGTGCCAGCCTTGTCGGCAAGACACGGAGGGAGCAGTAAAGACAGAGCTGCTTCTCTTTGAGAAGGGCTTCATCAAACAACACCGATTTGATTCACGCGACTGGCAATTTAGTTAATTATCAAGCCAAGCCTTATCTGTGGGAGAGAGAACACTTAACCACAGAGCATATTTAAACTGTGCAAGTTCCCAGGGAAAAATGCCTAATCCTTATCTCTTAATTTTATTAGAAGAAGCAGCACTTTTCCTAGCTCCCCCCCCAAAAAAGCACGTGATTTATTAGTGAGGTGCTCCATTTTGACATCGTGATTAGTTTTTAATTAACTCCAATTTGGTGGCTAATTAGCACATTAGCGTTTGCTGGTGGTTCGCTGTTCATTAGGTGTTGGTCTGGAGATGGCCGGTCTGAATTCTTAGCCTCCTCGGGCAACAGCTCACTCTGGAAACTTGCTCTGTCTCTCTCCTGTTTGTAAATACAAGCAGCTGCTAGCTCCAGAGCAGCCATAGGCTCCAGCATCCTCCCAAACTCATTAGGCTGCACCTCCTCCAGTTTTCCCAGAACAGGTAGAGCAGTGTGGGCCTCAGAGGACACCACCTTTCCGTATCCTGGTCGCGTTTTGCAGAGTTGCTGGTTAGCATCGACTCTGGTAGTTAGGGTTGGGGAGGCAGGGAGCGGTGCGGAAGGACGCAGCCCAGTGGAGCGTAAGTGTGCCAGCGTGATCCGTTTGGGGCCTGTTCCTTGCCTTTGCTCTGCTGTGTGGTGAAAGCTTGGTTTTCCTGACTGTGTTTCTGGGCTGTAGTCTCTTCCAGCGTTGTGGGTGGGCGGCCGCTATTGGTGTCTCATGTCTGCACGGAATTCCCCAAGTGGGACCTCTAACATGCTGGGGCTGCCCCGGGTCAGACACGGTCACACTGCTTCCAGAGGTCTCTGAGGCAGCTTTCGATGGTCAGCCTTAATCTCAGCTCTGAGAGAAGGGTCAGTGGAGGATTCCTTTGCTCTGGGCTATGGGCCCTCCTCCAGGGGGGATGAGATCTAGGCTGAATGGCATGTGGCATGCGCATCGCTGGGGCGTGAGAGGTTGGTGTTGGTTTTTCCATGGAGAGGTAGGGAGGTGCAAATTTCCATTCCAAGGAGCACATTGCTTCATCCTGGTAGAGAGTTCTCGTGCTGGTGGAGGTGGCAGGCATACATTCCTTCTAGGTCCTGGGCGTGATTGGATCCTGGGCCTGTGCACCCCACCCGCAGCAGAGCATCAGCAGGGGCTTCTCTTCTACAAGTCACCCTTAGCAGAAGGGGCTCCAGGGGATGCAGACTCTGTAGGCCAGCTTCATCTCATGTGGCCTGGAGGTGACCCTGGCCACCCCGCCATCTATCTACCCATTGTCCTGCCTTCTGCCTGTCCTGTCTCTCCCCTGCCCCATCTTCTCTATACCTTAAGGCGTAGAGAATCTACTCAACAAATATTTGTTGAATGAATAAGTACCAACTGTGCTTTTAAGGCTTTTGTCTGCATCAGCTCCAGCTCTCACAACTGACGTTGGAATTTATAATATGCTGAGTTTACAGATGAGGAAATTTTCCCTGAAAGAAGTTATGAAGCCCGCAGTGAGTGAGTGGCAGGGCCAGGATTGGAACCCAGGTCTGTGTGATTTCGGAGCTCCTGTTCATGGTGTCTTTGGGGAAGGCAGATGGATAAAATGTGGGCGTGCCATGTACGGGTGAGAGAAATCAAAAAAGATCTAGAACCTCTGTTGGCCGGAATGCTGTCTCGGAAGATGCTGGGCAGCCCGTGAAGGCATATCGTGCAGACAGACTCAGCCCCAGCCCCAGCCCCCTGGTCGATGGTGGGATGCGGCCCTTGCGAGTCTGAGCAGAGAAGAGCAGGCTGGAACCAGTGTGTTGAGGAATCAGTCACTGGGGTATAACCATGAGGTAAGGTTTTCAGTAACTGCCCGCACCTGTGCTATGTTGACCCCCATCTTTCCTGCTTGGTTGAGACTCATTTAACGATATCTGAGCCAGAACCCATTCTCTTCAGTCTTGTGCAGTTATTAGAACAGATTTATGTCAATACTTAAGACTCAGCCTTGTTCATTTTTAAACTTCAGTCTCAGACTCAAAGCTCTTTTCCCCGGTGCCCACCCCGTGCAGGTGGCTTTGGAAGGTTGAGGGGGGCTGGGGGGTGTGATGACTTGACTTCCTTTCCCTTCCCTCGTTCCTGTGCCTGAGCCTCCAGGATTGGGGCAGCAGCAGAGGCAGCAGAGTTCTGCTGGTGGTGAAGTTGCTGCCCTCCTCTTGGTGGGCCATCGTTGCCACTGTCCCCAGTGGGGGTCTCTGCATGCCCTGCTGACCGGCACTCACTCCCATGCTGCTCCCAGGGCCTCGGTAGTCTCTTGTGAGATTTGACCACTCTTCCAGCTCACCCCCAGCTGGTAGAAGTCCCATTCCATCCCCCTGATTCAGGGCCCTCTTCTCCCCACACACTAAGGTGGTCCTGGTAAGGCCATAGACCTCAGTCTCACAATCCCTGCGTTACCCACCATAGAGCAACAGGAATGTGTGGGCTCTGTCTTCCACTTGTAGTGATGGAACAGGCCTCCTGTCACCTGGTAGTCCCCACCATACAATCTCTCTCCAGCTCTTTCCCCCCAGCTTAGGTGGCAGACAGGCAGATCTGCCAGGTCCCTGCTAAGCAGGTGTCCCAGCTGGGCACTAGAACACCAGCACCACCACCTGGAGTGATTCTCTTGAAGCCTCTACTCCCTCGACTTCAAGGAGTGCAAGGACCCCACTGTCTTGCTCCTTGGTGAGGGGGGGAGATATCCTGTCTCTGTGATCATCAATCATGACCACCCATGCCCACCCTCAATGACATTCTCTCATCTGGATCTCCTTGTATTGATTTTGGGCGTGGTGGGTAGAGGCTGGTGATGATGGTCTTTGGTTGTAAGGCTGATTCTGGACTAGTGCAGTCTTGTGAGAGGGTGACTGGTCCCAACTTCTGTCAGTTCCTTGAACTTACAAAGCAAGGGTACTTAGAGCCTGTTTTCCTCAAATGGGCCTTATTCACAATTTCAGGGCTACAGGAAGTACCTCCATTTGACATACTGTTAAGTTATAGGAGTGGAAATCAGGTATTGAGGACCCACCATGTACAGTCCCTGGGCTAAGTGTTGTACACATTTTATTTTATATCCTATTTAATCCCCCACAGCAACCTTCCGAGATCAGTATTCGTATTACCGCATCTTACAGATGAGGAGACTACGGCCCAAAGAGATTGTTCCATGTGGCAAAAGGGAGGCCCCCAGAGTCAGCAGTGGTCAAGCTACTCACATCTGCTGATTCAAGTCCTGGTATTTTATACTGCTCACCACTGTCTACACTTCTAACCACCCCCATAACTACTAGAAAATCATTATAGTGTTTAAAGAAATCATGTAATTTTAATGCTCTTTGTTTACCTTTTGAAGATGATTGATGGCCCTGAGGCTCCTCCTCTGATTTAAAAAAAAAAAAAAAGAAAAATCAGCGGTTGGAAAGCCTCATAGGCACATCTCCACCCTTTCCCAGTGACTAAAGCCGGGTTTGGAACCCGGGAGGGTGTGTGCACCTGTCCTTGAAGCATCTCAGCAGCTCAGGCCCTGCCCTGGCCTGCCTGCGAGAGAGCCACAGGGAGCCTTTGTTCCAGGGCACAGACAGCTGATGCCTACGAGCAGGGGCTGCAGGCCCAGGTGAGCCCCGTGGAGATGCTGCTGGTTTGGGGCTTTTCCTGTCCCCTGCGTGTTCCCCAAGATCGGACCCATCCGCTTGCTCCTGGAGACTTGCCAGAGTCCTGTGAGCTTGGACCTCAGCCTGCCCGGGGTGATTTTCTAGATCACTTCAACCCCTCACTCCACCTGTCACAACCATCTGTAAACCTGTTCCTGTAAGGAGGAATGGCCTTTATCCCTGGGAGGTTTGAGAACACCTGGGGTTTGCGCTACCTGGCCCTGAGCCCATCCTCCCGTAATGGGGAAGCGGAGGTCTGGAGGTGAAGAGATATCCTATTTACTTAAGCACGCATTTGCCGGGCACATCCTATATGCCAGGCACAGTGCTAGGCACCGGGGTACACAGAGAGTCACGTCAGTCATACAAAACTAGCTTTAAATTCCAATTAATGAGAGAGCTGTGCTGGTGGTATGTACAGGATCCAGTGGTGCCCAAAGAAGGCTACGATCAGCTCTGCCTGGGGTAGGCAGGGGCTTCTCAGAGACGGTGATGTTTCTCCTGCGTTTTACAAGTTGAATAGGATTTCACCAATCGGAAAAGGAAGGTGAAGGGAAATTTAGTTAGAAGTTGGGGCATAGGTAATATGATGGGAACAAAGGACTAGCTTTTTATCCGTCTTGCAGGTTGGAGAAACAGAGGCAGGAAGATGCTTCCAGGTGACTCTAACAGGGAGTATATGCTTTAGGAGTGAAATCGGTTGCTGACTTGATTAGTTCAGACCTGGGTTTGCTGCCCTGATGGCCAGAGACCTGATGCTGAGCTTTCTCCTCCTTTCATCCTGAGCCAGAAAGCAGGAGGTTTTCCTGGACCGTTAGGGTAAAAGCAGCACGTAGATTGTCTCCATCTCCTCCTCCCCACGTCACCTGAGTTTGGCGGTGAGTGGGGCCATTTCTGTCCTTCACCAGCAGGGGGCCCTGTTGGCTCTGTTCCCACCCCCTCATCCACTTCCCCTGTGGGCAGAGTCACTGAGGGGCTTTGCTGAGCAGTACACAGAAGGGCTGCCAGAGTGGGGTGGAAAGTTACATGCTGAATGTGGGTGATGTAGACGGCCCAGCTGGAGGAGTAATGCCACAGAATCCACAATCCCGAACCAGCCGGGTGACCTTACACCGTGGCTTAAGGGGATTGAATAGGAATTCTGAGACTGCGGTCTGAGGCAGCCCTCCCTTTGGCTCCCAATCCCTTTCCTACAAAGCAGGTTTCTTTGTATTAGATTATTCCAATGATTGTGCCTTACTAAAGCAGGCCTGAGGTTTCTTTTAAACAATGTTGAAAGAAAATAACTCTATTATCCTCCCTTCTTGCCCAACATCCCCCTGAAGCATCCATGCAGATTAGCGCCAGCCAGTGGGTATGGAGATCAGTCACAACCCAAGGAGGTTCAGAATCAACGCCATACTGAATTCTAGTGGAAATTGGACTATGGCCCGTGTAGTTTATTCTTCAGTTTACATGGGGGCAGCCATAGGAGAGAAAGAAGAATAGGGTTCTCATGCTGGTTTAGATACCAGCCTAGCTCATGTCTCCTTGAACAAGCCATATCTCTCTAGGTCTACAGTTATTTCCTTCTCTACAAATCAGGAGGGTGAGGATAGTTGATCAGGAACAGAAAGATGTTCTTTTTCCAAAGCCTCGGGAAGTGTCATGAGGGGAACATTTTTGTGGGCTGGTGGATTTTGTTTTTAGACAGCCTGTGGAGCCAACTTACCAGGCCTCGTGGCACACAGAAAAATGCCATTTGGAAATAGGAAGAGAACACAATTCTAGCTATTTTGGACCACCCATGGCATAAACTGTGTGGCTCGATCCCAAACAGAGCATTCACCACGCTTGAGTCCTGTGTTCTGAAAAGAAAATTAAACAGTCCAAACGTCCGCCAACTAGTGAATGGAAAAAATGTGGTCTATCCATGTAATGGGGTAATACCCAGCAATATAAAGAAACAAACTAGTGATAACGCTCTCACCTGGATGAACCTTAAAAACATTACGCTCCGTGGAAGAAGCCAGATGCAAAAGACTGCACATCCCATGATTGCCATTTATGGGGAAATGCCCAGAATAGGCAGATCAATAGAAACAACAGATCAGAGGTTGCCTGGGGGAACGGGTTTGGGAATTGACTGCAGATGAGCACTTTTTAGGGTGATGGAAATATTCTAAAACTAGAATTTACTAAACTTACTAAAAATCATCACACACTTGACTTTATGGATATAAACTATATCTCAGTAGAGCTGGTTTGTTTGTTTGTTTGTTTTAAAAAGATGACCATTGAGTTTTCTGTAAAATGAGATTATCATGGTTGATTTTCTTTTTGACGCCTGTGACTGTGGCCTGGAGGGGATGTGCAGGAAGAAGGGCTTCTTAGTCTTCTCGTAGTTGAAGAGCTCTGTGCTGAGTTCTGAGGGGGCCACAGGTACAACGACGGTATTTTCTTAACCAAAAAGGGAAATACAGAGTCAGGCCATGTCCTAGGTGCGTTGCCCTTATTTTCTCATTAACCCTCTGTTAATTCTCATAGCATCCCTGTGGGGAAGGTGTGGCACACATATGCCAGTTTTAAAGAAGAAAACTGAGGCTCAGAGAGGTTGACTCTTGGAAAAACTTTGAAGTCCATAAATGATGGACTAGAGAGATTCAAACCCAAGTCTTTGTGGCTCTGACAATCAGTGATCTTTATAACAAAAATGCTTCCTCCTAAGAAAAAGTGTATTTATGGGAGCACTGCGCTGTGTCACAAATAAAAAGATGTTTTCAGGAATAACAGAACAGTTATGAACAATAAATGACTGAACATCCACAGCAGGGAGAGAATATGACAGAGCCAGCTCCATTCATCTGCCCTGGGCTGGGCAGGTAGGTTAAGGGGGTCCCGATGTGGATATGCCTGCTTTTTGCAGGGGGCAACCCCTGAGCCCTTGGATATGCCGAATTGCTAGTTCTTCCCTCCTTTGTTTTTCTTGCATGGTTTTAAAAAAATGTATTATGGGATATTTGACACATCCCATAATATAAGAATACTTCTAGAAGGAGAATAAAGAATACTTATATGGCCATGAGCTAACTTAAATAAAACATTATCTGGTGTGCTTTTCGATACACGACCCATGATGGGTATGTAAGTAAGCCTGGTTATACCATGTTGGGAGCCTGGGCTCTGAGCTGGAAAAACCTCGATTCAGATCCCAGCTCCAGCATTTATCACCTTGGAGAGGTTGCAAACCTTTCTGAGCCTCTGTTTCCCCTTAAGTAAAAGGGAGATAATAGGCCTCATTTTCCAGGTTGTAGGGATTAAACGGGATCATGTATGTAAAAAGCTTCTCTTGATATATACTAATTAGTAGTAGCTCTATAAAAGGCACTAAAATCTTACATAGATTTCATCTGTCATGATTTATAGCTCTGTTTTCACCCTTCAAGGAATTCAATTTTGAGGGGAAATTGCTTTCCCGAGCTCCTTAACAGGTCGTCACCTGCACGCCAGCTCTTGATTCTGTCCTGCCTCCCGTCACCGTCCAGCTGAGGGCCCAGGGGTGTGTCCCTTTACCCTCCATCTGCCCATGAGGAAGATACCCATCTTAAAGAAGAACACTGAGACTCAGAGGTTGAGTCTTACAAAAACTCAATCTATAAACTGAATCATCCCAGCCAAGCCTCACACTCTGTGACATTGGTGTCCTTGTCAGAACATTTAGAAGCAGAAGCGGAACGGGCCACGGGTGTGTTCTCCTCTGGTTTCCTTAGGATGGAGAAGGAAGCAGAGCTGAAGGGTTAAAGCTGAGCCACCCAAAGAAACTGGGGGACTTTCCCACATCTGGGGAAACTTTCTGTGCTCCCTGCATTGCACACAGTGGTTTACGAGCATCTTGACTTGTCCAAGTCAGCCCTGGCTTACACCTGTTTTCCTAATGTAATCAAGAACTTCTCCCTCCCACTCTCAAAAAATGATGTCATTTGCATGATAAATTATAAGGTCACATGGTAAAAACCATAATTTTTAAGGCATGAAACTAGAACTGCATGGGACTCTCCTACAGGATTCTGAGGCTGCTGTGGTCATACAGTAACCAAGACCAGTGAAGGACGTCACTGTTTACAGTTGTGCTTTCACATCTCTGCTCTGGTTTGATCTGCAAAACAGCCCTGTGTGATGGGGCAAGCTGTGTCAATATTGTCATTTGAGGCCCAGAGAGATTAAGTGACTTGTCCAGGGTTGCACAGCTAGTAAGTGGTAGAGTACAGACTGCAACTCATGGCTTTGGTTTTCCGAAAGCTGGGCTCCTGACGGCTTTATCCCACAATCAGCACACGCTAGCTTCCAAAGCAGAGGGTGAAAGTTGGATTTTAGTAGTTTGTATTGTCAGTTTCTTCAGAGGCTGGAAAGAGGAACTCTCCAACAGGAAGTAATTCAGCCTGACCTAATCAGCAGGATCACACCCCAGGGCACTGACAGGCTTGCAGGGAATGGGGCTTGTTTCTGAAAGAACCCCATTCATGCCTTCTGCCCCTCATCTGGTCCTTGGAGGAAACTCTGGTTCCTTTATCAGCATCCTCTTGCCCAGCCTGGGGCTAACCTGGAGGTGTGTGTTACCCACACAGGGGAGGGGGGCCTCCCTTCCTCCAACCCCACTCCCTCTAACCCCCTTGCCAGTTCAGAAAAAGAAATTCTGCCTAAGGGTGGAAGCAAAGCAGAGGGAGCCCCTAGGTTCCTTCTTCTCTGTCCCCCATGCTGGGTGGCCCTATTACTTTACCCTCAGGGTCAGTTTAGACCCTGGCCATCAGCATCTGGTGTTAAAAGAACTGCAGAAAAGGAGGGATTGCCCAAGGGGAAACACCCTTGCATCCACAGTCTCTGCCTGTGAATAAATATTTTATTCCTTCTCTGCAGCGCTTAATGCATGCCTCGAGGCAAATGCGTTTTTTAACATCGGAAAAATTGCGTCTGGAATAAAAAATTTTCTTAGCCCTACTCTGCACAGATTTCTTTTAATATAGGAGAATTTTTGTGTGAGTTCTTTATGGAAACAACCCCTGTCTCCTATTCCCACACCCACCCCAAGTTCAAGTTATTTATTCAATGTGCAAGAGAGACACAGAGCCATCTGAGGGCAGGATGATTGGGCGAAGCAGGGTGAGGGTTTTGGAGGGGGTCGGCAGCCACTGGCTCACTCCGGGTGACTTGAAGCGCAGAGCACGGATTGGGCAGGGCCGCGTGGAGACCGGTGAGTTTCCCGCGGTGCCTCTGTCCCTGGACGGCTTGCTCTGTGTCCTGAACAAGCACAGTCTTGCTCGGGACTCTGTCTTTTTCGGTTGTGTCCTTCCTGAGAATTTCCCCCTGGCACTCACCAGACATCCCAGTTGCCGCTTGCCTCGGGTATCCACTCTAATCCCAGTGGGGAGAATCAACTAATTTCTTTGTGGTTTAGGCCTGATTTTAATTGACTGGGACACCAATTAAGTGTTCAGGAAATCTGTCATATCCTAGAGGAATTAAAACTCGTGCGAGGGCTGAAGCAGCCTCTTGAAAGGGTGAGAGACAGGGTTCCCCAGAAAGGCTTCCTCCTCTAACCAGAGCCTCTTCACTGTCTTGCAGAGATCAGGAATGGAAACCTCAAGGCCATTCTAGGCCTCTTCTTCAGCCTCTCCCGGTACAAGCAGCAGCAGCAGCCCCAGAAGCCGCACCTCCCCTCGCCACTGCTGCCCGCCGTGTCCCCGGCGGCCGGGGCCCCCTCCCAGTGCCAGGCTGGCGCTCCTCAGCAACAGGTGCCCGCCGCTCCCCAAGCCCCGTGCCAGCCTCACCAGCCAGCACCACACCAGCCGTCAAAAGCACAAGCTGAGATGCAGTCCAGGTGGGCTCTCCTCGCCAAATGATACTTCTGCTTTTTTTTTCAGGGGTCTTCTGCCCCACTGACCACATTCTAGCCTGTGCCGGACGTTTGTTTCATTTGCGCTTCCTCGGTGCTGAGAACTGCCGGTAGTTAGTGGGGAATTAGCGTGACCTTGAAATGGATGTGCCTGGCGGAGATGTGTACTTTTATAGATCAGAATCGCCAGCAGCCAGAGCTAATTAGCTGCTCCTGCCTGAACTCTGGCCTATTACACACGCACACGTTCGTAGGCAATCAACAGCCCCTAAAATAGACTTCAAATTTCTTTTGCGTGTCTGCCTACGAGCTGGGTGTTCAGTGTTCTATGTGCAAGTAATTTCCCTTAGTGGAGGCAAAAGTTCTCCAACAGACGCCTCTGCTTTGCCAGAAGAGAAATACTGAGAACACAGAAGAAAGATGGCCAGTGGTTTTTAGCAGGGAAAGAGGCATTCCCCCTTCCCTGAGAGGGCCGGCATCCCCTCATGGGGAGCAGTTACCATTAAATGTGACTGACTTTTGTTGACCTTAGAGACCGGGTAGCAGTGTCAGCTGTGGCCCTCTGCTTTTTGGATTAGGACCTAGATTTTGTTTGTTGTTTCCAGAGGGACCCACGCTTGCCAGAGGGACTCGCCATAGAATGATAATGCTAGAACGCTGGGGCAGTTACCATCTACTCTGTTACAGTGTATAGATGCATTCCTAAACAGGTGATCTGCAGAAGATCACCTCGGAAAACATTTGTTTTAATGACAAAAGAAGGAGGGGATTAGGAACTAGAAAGTTTTTGACTCATAGTAAAGTTCTGGAGAAAAGTCCACCATAATTGTTTTTTTTTTTTAAGCCATAAACCTTTAGCTATCAAACCTAAAGGCCACTGATTGAATTGATTGCTTGATTTCATTGAACATATGCTAAAGAGTAATGGCTTTTTCTTTCCAGTTCCCCGAAGCACCAGCATTAATAATCGTAGGTTTTCTCACACACCGTCATACACTTAGTAGGCCATTGTAGTTAGGCAAAGCACAAAGTGGTTCAAACAAAGCAGCTGCCTTATAGATGGTTACAGCTTTTTTCCCCCAGGAGAAGCGCTGTTTCCCAATTGTGATGGTGTTAAAACCAGCACTGATAGATGTGATGTAACTCAGAGCCCCTAACTGATTATCTAATTATATCCAGTCCCCATTATGGAAATGTGTGGGCTAGTAGGAAAGCCTAGACTAGCAGTGAGGAATAGGCAGCCAGGCAGCCAGCCACTGCACCTTTGCCTTGAAGAACCACCTGGGTGGGAGCCATTCTCTGATCGGAGATCCCCGATGGACCTGGATGATTAAATGATCAGGACATCATTTCCCACACTGCATTTTGCAGAGTGCTTATTCCCTGGATGGTAACATGCAGGGGAAGGGTTCTATGGGGGAAAAATTGGGAAATCCTCTGGGTTAAGTTGTGTAACTGTTACTGCAGGGTCTACTCAGATCCTTGAATCGGCCAATATGCATTCATTTATCCAGTTAGTGTTTGAATGCCTTCTATGTGCCCGGCACTGTCCTAGGCACTGGGGGGGTCAAGGGTGAATGAGATAGCCAAGGTGCCTGCTCTCTACTTTCTACTGCAGGAGGGCAGGCAAACAAAAGGGGAAGAGAAATATCCGATGGTGGTAGTACAATAAGATAATGGGATCAGAGGGACCAGGTTGATAATTTAGGTTGGGTTGATGGGAGGCTTTCTCTGAGGACATGACACCAAAGTGGAAATATGAATGACAGGGAGCTGTCCATGCAGGTGTAGAATAGATCAGGTAGCGGGAGCAGCCGGTGCAAAGGCCCTGTGGTAGGGGTAAGCTTGGCAGCTTGGAGGAGCAGAAAGAAGGCTAGTGTGGCTGGAGTTCAGTGGGTGAAGGGGGTGTGAAGTGAAAGGCAGCCTATAAGCAAAGAGGGCTGACCGGTAGCCCCTAGAGTTCTGTAGTCCCATGGCCCTTGAAGTGAGGTCACAGTGATGGCTCTACAGGCTAAAGAGTGGATATTTCATTCTAAAGGTATCAAGCCATTGGAGAGTCTTGAGCAGGAGAGAGACTTGATTTGATTTACAGGTTTTGTTTGTTTGTTTGTTTTTTTAGTCACTTTTGTTCCTCTCTGGAGAATAAGACTGTGGGAGGGTCAAGAATAGAAGGAAAGACCCTAGCTAAGAGGCTTCCGTGGTCCTCTAGGTGACAGTGGCTTCGATCAAGGTGGTAGAGCAAATATGGAGATGGACCAGTTCAGGATATTTTGGAGGATGAGCCAACAGAACTACTATCTAGTAGATTGACTATCTAGAGTGAGGGAGAGAGGAATCACAGATAAAGCCGAGATTTCTGGCTTGAGCGGTTAGGAAAATGGTGGCATTTCTTGAGATAAGGAAGCCGGGGGTGGGGGGGGGGTGGTTGGGGTGGGGGGAGGAACACATGTGTACTGGGAATCTTCAGAAGGCGGCGTAGAAAGCATTCTCAAACTGAGCCACAGAACTCTTCTTATTTTATAGAGCATCTCATTGCATAGGGTTCCAAGGAACATGTGTTGAGAAACACTGGGCTTTTGTCACTGAGCTATGCTAGCCTGAGGCATCCATTTCCATAGTAAGCATTTGTCTTCTCAAAAGAACCAGATGGTGACTTCCCTGGTGGCGCAGAGGTTGAGAATCCGCCTGCCAATGCAGGGGACATGGGTTCGAGCCCTGGTCCGGGAAGATCCCACATGCCGCAGAGCAGCTAAGCCCGTGTGCCACAACTACTGAGCCCACGTGCCACAACTACCGAAGCCCATGCGCCTAGAGCCTGTGCTCTGCAACAAGAGAAGCCACTGCAGTGAGAAGCCCGCGCACCACAACAAAGAGTAGCTCCCGCTTGCTGCAACTAGAGAAAGCCCTCGTGCAGCAACAAAGACCCAACACAGCCAAAAATTAATTAATTAATTAATTAATTAAAATTGTTAAAAAAAAAAAAAAAAGAACCAGGTGTTACAGTCAGGACACCCATCTCCCAGTAAGAAAAAACATCCTACTATTAATAAACGCTTTACCTAGGGGGACTTCCCTGGCAGTCCAGTGGTTGAGACTGACTCTGCTCTTCTACTGCAGGGGGCAGGGGTTCCATCCCTGGACGGGAAACTAGGACCCTGCATGCCACACGAGGTAGCCAGAAATTTTTAAAAATAAAAAATAAATGCTTTACCTAAAGACGAGCCAAACTCACTTAAGCCAGGTTTTTATATCCATTTTTTCCAGAGTAGTTCCTGCCATCATGGCCCCCTGACCCTGCAATGTGGTGACACAAACTGGGCTCTGGAGTTGCTGTATGTCCTCATTCACCCCTTATTTGGCCCATATTGGGTTACTTTCGCAGATGATTTGTTTTATCCATTATATACCGATAGTTTCTAATTTTACTTCCAGAGGATAATCTTGTTCTCAAGGTCTAGAGATGTGATACCCCATGCTCATGCTCTGGCTGTAAATTTAAGAGTAGTAAAATCACTTCCCTGGCTTTGTTTCATTGTATTTCTATCCCCAAATTCTGACTTCGATAACCAAAGTCCCAAGGATAATGGTTCAGACCCTTGATCATTAACGTCAAATGTTGATGCAACCCCCAAATACCAGGTTTATGTTGATCCTTCATTAGAACTCTGCCAGATACAAACATGCATAAATACAGTACCTCTCAGGATAGCAAATACTAAAACTTGACAGCTTTTCCATAGTGTTTGTTAATAAGAGAGTTGTGGAAGCTGAGCAAGGAAATTTGAGATATTGGCATGAAGGAATCACAGCAACTCCTCTGTGATGGCCGCCGAACGGAGACTCACTTTTACCTGCAGCTCTTCTCATTAATTTATGTGATGGCTGAGAACTTGATCCACATTTCACCTCATGAAATTCCTCTCCATCTGTGTCTACCTTACATATTATCAATATTTAGCTTTCTAGAAAAAATCCAAACGATTACTTTTTTTAATTCATTCACTTCTGTCTCTTCCTTCACTTCCTAAGTTTAATGACACTAACATTGTATTTCTCACCTCATATCCTTTTATGAATGTGGCATAAGATGTATGGATGCAAGAAAGATAAATATTTCTGTCTTTCATGAGGCAGTAAATAAGTTTAACCTTTTATTAAGTCCAACCATGATTCTTCATATTCATAAATTTATGGTTCATAGCCCAGACTGTAGCAAGTTCGGAAGACTTGAAATGATCATTGCTTATACCATGGAGAGCAAAAATTCCCAAGACCAGCAAAACTTGAAAACACCTCCACCCTTGTTTAGGGTCAACTTTATGGGCTATTCCAGACATTCATCGAAAAACCACCCTGGTAGAACAAGCATGCAAAATAGAAACATCTGAATACTTTAGAAAGTTACAAAGTTTACTTGTCCGAGACCCCTGGCTTCAGTGTCATTGTGGAAGAAGGCCTTATAGTGACTGATACCAGAAAAGAGATTTGGAGTTAAGAAAAAAAAAAGAAAATCACAAAAGTTCTTAGATAATCTCGATAGCAGTTTCTTCATGTTGGAAGTTTATCAAATCAGACCTAGAAAGAAGGCTGCATATTGTAGAAAAAGCGGGCAGAGGGAAACCCAGGGGCATTCGCATTATCACAGGACTCCTGTTATTTATTTGTGTGTCTAATGCATCTTCTCTCCCCTCACTCATCTCTTCCACTTTTTTCTTTCCTATCATGCAGTGCATCTTCCAAGGACTCATCACAAAGCAAAATCATCCGCTTCACTCTGGGTCAGAAAAAGATCTCTAGGTTAGACTTTCTCCGCGTCCCGCGAAGCATGGTTTCAACCCAGCCCCTCGTTCCTTTTGTTCTGGCTGCGTTTCCTTTTGGTCCCCCTCCCCATGTCATGTTTGCAGTTTGGGAAAACCAAACATGCTTTGGCTGATGACCCAGTGTTGGAGAGTTGAGAGTGGCCATGGGGTTGTTGAAGGGGTGTGTGTGTGTGTGTGTGTGTGTGATCTGTAAGTGAGGTTGAGTTGTACGTATTGTTTCTGCATTTCATTGATTTTTTTGTCTTTGATTGCTTGGACATCAAAGTCCATTCTGATTTAGAGAGGTGAGTTTGTAGGTGGTTTTCCATAGTAGTTTTATGATGAGTTTGGCTCCCTGCTCTGTCCTGGCCCTGATCCCACCTCACCTGCATCTCATTTATGTGTGTTATGCTTTTTGTTATTGGTGCTGTCATTAAAATTACTAATGTGGGATTGGTTTTCTCTTGAGTTTTAAAGACCTGAAGCATGAATCCAGTTGTTCAGAGGAGACAAGGCAATAAGGCAATGTGTCATTTTTATTTCTGGGTGCTCTTGTGTACCATGTGTACCATGGACAGATCACCTCAGTTCCCTGAAAATAAAAATTAGGGCTGCTCACTAACTAATTCTCTTGACTCAGTTTGGCATCTACCGCATCCTGTCAGGACCTGTTTCAGGGTATGGCAAACGCCAGTTATATCCCTGTATCTACTCTGTTTTAAAGGTATCAACAGCTAACTTTTATTGAATGCTTATTATGTGCCAATTTGAATACATTATCTTTTTTAATCTTCACATCGGTGTTCTTGCGGTAGGTCATGTTATTATCCCCATTTTACAGATGAGGAAACTAAAATTTAGGAAGTTCTCGGTAAGTTATCAAAGTCACACAGAAAGTGGAAAGACCAGGATTTGAGCCCAGGTAATCTAACCCCAGAATCATCACTTTAACCGCTATGTTACATCTCTCCCCGCCCCCTCCTCCTCCTTGAATTCTGGTACTTATGTGGTTGTTGAGGCTGCTTTTTAAAATCTTACGTTTCAGCCATTCCTCCTGGCCTCTGCCTCATGTTGCCCTTGTAGCATCCTGACAGAAACAGAGTCTCCTCCTCATTATGGCTGGTATTTCTTTTTCATTGAATTCTCACGTAAAGGTAAAGGGATGCTCAGACTGCATTCCTCTCTGTATTCATGCAACAAATAGGTACAGAACGTCTGCTTGCTGCCCCACACTCTTAGGCTCCAGGTGGGTGCCTCTTCTAATCAGGTAACTTTTCTAAAAAGCTTACGCATGGGGAGGCCCAACTCAGGATACGTCTGGCTGCAAGGAGAAGCCACAGGGCAGCTGCTTCTCTGTAGAACAAGTCAGCATGTTACCCAGACTTGGTTCTGGAGGACCTGCATTCATCACTGCATCTCATAGGCATGTGTCTTAGTCTGCTCAGGCTGCTACAACGCATCACCATAGACTGAGTGACTTAATGGAGATTTATTTCTCACAGTTCTGGAGGCTGGGAAATCCAAGATCAGGGTGCCAACGTGGTCGTGTTCTGGTGAGGGCCCTCTTCCCGTTTTCCAGATGGCTGTGTTCTTCCTGTGTCCTCACGTGGTGGAGAGCAGAGAGAAAGCAAGCTCTCCCGGCTCTGTCTCTTCTTCCAGGGCACTAACCCCATCACAAGGGCTCCACTTTCATGACCTCATTACCTCCCAGAGACCCCATCTCCAGATACCGTCACACTGGGATGACAACAGATGTATTTGGGGAGCAGGGGACACAAACATGAGTCCATAGCACCCTGCTAGAGAGTGACTGCTTTCCCAACAGCACGAGGCCCAAGTCAGATAGACAGCCTCCCCCCACCACTGCACTGGTAACCTGGGATCCCATTTTTTGTTTTTGAGTGTCATGCAAAGTCCATACACAGGAAAGGAAGTGGGTGGGGAGCTTGGAGGAAACCTGAAATCTAGTGTTTGTTCCCCCGATGTGCTTACTTCTGGAAGAGAGAGAAAACAGGAACTAGCTGGGAAAGAATCTAATTGGAAGCACATGCCCATCCCGTGAATGATCTATTATTATCAGTCCCAAATGATGGAAGGAGGTGGAGTGGGGTTGGGGGGGAAGAGAGGAAGAACTGAAGAATGAGGGCGTGTCTGCCCTGCCCTGAGGGCGTGCTGGGCACAGGGCTTCCAAGTTGACGGAAGCCAAGGTCTGGCTTTCCATCAGGGTCCTGTCCCTCACCTAGAGTTTCTTTTGGTTGCATTTTGTTTCTGACGAGCCTGACAAAGGGATGGTCTTCATTTTATTATTCGCCTAACACTCCTTACCTTCTGCTCCCCCCCCATTTCCCCGCCCCTAGACTTGAGCACAGTCTTGATAAACATTTTAGCTGATCAGGCACCACCAGGGGTAGTAGTAAAGTCTGGTTGCCAAAAGAAACAGCCCTACCTACCCTTCTGGCTGAGTAGGATACCTCTCCCAGAGCTTTGGAAATAGGTCTCTTGTTCAGGTGCAAACATTGATTGAACACCAGCCAGAGCCAAACACCTTAGATAGGCACCAAGGATGTTGAGCAGGGTGGGAAGCCTCATCTTGAATCTACGGGGAAGGGGCTTATGGAGGGAACTGGTACAGGGATGAAGGATTTCCATGAATTTCCACCTTTGACCACTGTATTGCCTCTTGGCATCCCTGGTGCGCCTCGGGTGTATTTAGGCTTATTCTTTTTTTTTTTTTTTTTAATAGTACATTTATTTATTTATTTATTCATTCATTCTTGGCTGTGTTGGGTCTTCATTTCTGCGCGAGGGCTTTCTCCAGTTGTGGCAAGCGGGGGCCACTCTTCATCGCGGTGCATGGACCTCTCACTATCGCGGCCTCTCCTGTTGTGGAGCACAGGCTCCAGACGCGCAGGCTCAGTAGTTGTGGCTCACGGGCCCAGCCGCTCCGTGGCATGTGGAATCTTCCCAGACCAGGGCTCGAACCCGTATCCCCTGCATTGGCAGGCAGACTCTCAACCACTGTGCCACCAGGGAAGCCCTATTTAGGCTTATTCTACCTGTGGGAGGCATTGAAGCATGGTGACGAAGAGTGCAGCTTTGCAGTCAAACCTAACAAACCCCGTTTTCACCACTTACTATGTTACCTGGGCCAATTATTTAATCTCCATAAGCCTGTGTTTCCTTATTGGTAAAATGGGGTAGTCCTGCCTCACTCACAGTGCTATGTGGACTAAATAAAGTCATTTCCAGTCCTTTGCAACCTGGCATGTAATCAGTGCACCATAACTAGCTGATAGGGCGATGTTGGTGGTTTGGGTTGATCTGGGCCAGCTCTAACGAGTCTCACAGAGTCGATCTCTATGCGACCATCTCGTGGAGAAGAATCAGTGTGGCTGGTAGTTAGTTCAGCCGTCTCTGCCCAGCTGCTGAAAAGCAGATGCTGTGGAGCTGAGAGGTTTAGCGTTTAATCATCTTGTCTAGCAAAAGCATCTCCAATTATGACCTCCGCTCCCCTACCCCCAAGGTCCTGAGCATGTGCACACAAGCTGCCATCTTTCCTGGGGGGACCATCTTCTGCTCCCAGCCTTTGAAGTGGTTTGGGGGAGAAGAACGGCTTTCTTCCCATCAGCACGTACAACGCGTGGAGCCGGGATGCACGCACAGGTTATGTGCCAGGAACAACAGTCTTATCATCCTGCCTGCTCGGCTGTGCACATGTTGGAGAAATTGACCATAGCTCCCATAGCAGCAGGATTTTCCTTCTGCCTCTTTGTTACACCTCTTCCCTTAAACTTCGTTTTTTAAAAAAGCAACATGTGTGTGTTTCAGAGAACACATCTGTGTCCTCTCATTTTGTAACTGTTGTTTGGACATGGGATAATCATGGGAAGTAGAGTCCCTCATGCAAAGGAGCCGTTGAAACCTTCTGGCACTCTGGATGATGCAGAGTGTAGATGATTCGAGGTTGACTAGCTGCACTCTCCTCCCTCTGCTTTGTCTTGATGAGGCAGGCATCGCTGGACAGCAGCTGTTGTGGTATCTGCAGCTGTTCCACATGAGCAAGACCCAGCTCTGCAGCAGAATGATGCTAATGGACAGACAGCAGCTACTTGCAGGCTGGGGCTTGAGAGAAGTTCTCCTGATGCACAAGGATGTTAACAGTAATGAACTTCAGAATGTTAGCCAGGGGCCTGTGTGACTATGACCTGGAAGCTACTCTGCTTTTCAACTCTGGCTCTGTTCTCAGCTTCCCTAATGAATGCCCCCTTGCTGGAGGACAGGACCAAGTCCAAGGTTCATAGTGTGACATTGAAGGCTGCCCCCGCCTGGTTTTCCAGCCTCATTTCCTCCCACGCTGTCCCCCAAGCCCCAGCACACACTGGCCCTTTCTTTCTTCAGTGCTTTTTTTTTTTTACAAGCTGCCCTCTGCATGACACCTCTGCCCCCTACCTTCTTGCCTTCTACTCACATTCTCCTTCCACATGCCACATCTTGCTCTGGGGTTGCTTTTATTTGGAACCTTCCCTGACCATTCCAACAACTTCGGAGGTCATTATTTCTCTTCTTTGAATTACTTCTGACCTTTCATATTCTTTTATCAATGCGTATGTAATTGAGATGTCAGCTAGGGTCAATCAGCCCCTTAAGATCTAGATAAGATTGAGCTAGAACCCTGTGATAATCTTTTTGGGCCACGATGATAAAACACCACAGGCTGGGTGACTTACAAGCAACAGAAATTTATTGCTCACAGTTCTAGAGGCTGCAAGTCCAAGATCAAGGTGCCAGCCTGGTCGGATTCTGGTGAAGGTCCTCTTCCAGGTTGCGGACTGCTGACTTCTCGCTGTGTCCTCACGGGGTGGAAGAGGCAAGCTAGCCTTCTGGATCATCGTTTATAAGGGCATTAATCTCACTCATGAGGGCTCTATCTAATGACCTAATCACCTCCCAAAGACCCCACCTCCTAATACCATCACATTGGGCATTACAATCTCAACATATGAATTGGGGTAAGGAAGGACTCAGAAACACAGACATAGCACATCCCTGCTTCAGTTTGTGAAGTCCAGTGCCCTCACCTGGATTGCTCAGGTATCTTAGGATCTCGTGGTCACCTTTGGCTTTGAAATCCTGTATTCACAATTCAGTCTGAATTAATTCAGTTTGTGGATTGACTCATCATCCCAAGGGATGTTTTGGTTCCCTCCTGGGTGGATCCAAACGAAGCTTTTTTACCTTACTTCCCATCCATCACACATTCATTCATGGCCTTTGTTTGTGAGGCAGACTGCTGAAAATTTCAGGGGGATGGAGGAGGCTTGCTTTGGAGCAAGCAACTGTCCAACCCCATCTGCAACAGAACCCAAGTTTTAAAGCACAGTGTTCACATAGATTCCTTCTGACACTTGGAAGAAGTTACTTGGTCTCCATCCAATTTTCCCATTTGGTCAAGTTAAGGGAGCTGTCCTTACTAGGGTGTAATGGTGATGAGGCAGAGGGTGACATGAGTTGGCTTGAGCTTTATGGTGGCTTTTGATGGCTCGGCATGTGCCAACCATCCCTTATTGTCATGTCAGCTGCCCTCAAGGCCTTCGAGACCTCTTCCATGTCTCAGAAAACTTGGTACAACCTGTAGCCATTTGAAGGATGGGTCACTCCCATCAGAGTAGCACCTCTAGGTTCTGACTCAAGGAAGAGGATCTGATGGTGACCACCCCTGGGAAACCAGAGCCGTCTCAGTTAATCCAAGACTGGGGATGTTTCAGTCTGGACCCCACAGATGGCTCAGAGGTACCCCAAGTGTAAGGTCTTCGTCACAGATGCTTGGATGAAGCAGTTTCTCTCCTCGAATGTTCCTTAGGGAGATGATGAATCCTGTCTGCCAAAACCTGTCTTGCCTCTTTGGAAATGTTGATCTCCAACTCTTGTGTGTTGATTTTTGTCCAGCTCTCTATTGCTGCTTTAACCTAGATCTGCCTGATTCCTTCCTTATTTGTCTGGTTCTTTTTTCTACCATAGCATGTTTTCTTTATGACAATGTCCAATTCCTTTATGAATCTGTGCTCAGCAGAGAGGATGATAAGGGGAACCAGCATGCATTGAGTACTTAAAACAGGCTGGACCTTAAGTCCCATTCCAAGTTTACAGCTATCCCATTGGGTACTTTACTATTATTCCAAAGTGACAAATACGGAACGTGAATCTCAGATCATAAGACTGGCCCAATGTCATGTCCATATTTGTATGGAAAAAGCTCATATTTTATCCATTGTACCACACTGCCTCACAGAGGACCAAATTGCCTACCTCATTCAAGGTTGTGGCCATCCCATCCAATACTTTGATTTCTTGCCTCTATAAAGGCCCTGTGCTGCTCTGAAAAATCTGTGGTCCAGTCCCAGGTGAGGGCAGTGAGGCCTCTCAAGCAACTTTTCCCTCCTCGTTGGAACGGATCTTTCCCCTCCTCGTTGCTTTTTGCTTCCCTGTTCTTTGCCACGGGAGTAGAATACTGTCACCTGTGTTATCCTGCACCACTTAAAACTGTTGCTGTGACATCATCTTGGAACATGTCCATAATCCTTTTGCAGGCCTATCTGTGGGCATACAGACTCCTGCAGAGTCCAGCCCTGAGGAGCCCCACGTCTGCACCTGCAGCAGCTCTGCCATTGGCTGTGAGTCCTCGGGTAACATTGTCCATCTTGGAGGGCTTGCAGGGTGCTGTTTGCATTGGAAGCAGAACCGAGAGGTACCAAGATCCCATTGCTGGACCTCCTTGATCAGTTGACCTGGCCGCCTCTGGTCCGCAAACACAGGCACTGGCACTGCTGGTTTTGCACCCCACTCTGTGCCTGTCTTCATGCGGTGACTATCTTCACTAAACAAGATGGGGTAAATTAACAGAGGGGCAAATCCTCCTAATGCAGTGGGAAGTGAGGCCTTCCCTCCGCCACTTTTGTGGGGAAGAACTCACTGCCTTCCTTCTCTCCTAGCTCCCAGTTAAGGAACTGGGCCAGGTTCTTCTTAACTGTATAAATCTTACAGTCCTCTCACACCAGCTCATGTTCTCTGTTTACTCTCCAGCCATCTTTTCTTGCTCAGCCAACAAGAAAAAGTTTAAAGCGTTTGCCTGCTTCTATCTAAAATGCTTCCAGACTGCAGACTTCTTTGGTGCTTAGAGATTGGTGTGGAAAGAGAAGGCTGAAAGCTTTATGAGTTGAAAATTCAGACTTATCGCTAGATCTAATGCTGGTCAGCTGAGGTTCCGGTGGCTTTTCAACACTGCTAAGTGGGTTTTAGCTGAAAGATATAACTAAATATTTCATCATTTATTCATCTTTCAACTTTAATGATTGGAAAGAGTCCACATAGTAGTCCCTGAACCAAAATTCTGATTTGTGGAGTCATAGCCTTAACTCTTTGGGGAATGAGCCATAATATCTTTAGACACATTACCAAAGATTAGTCTGCTGACTTTATTTCCCAAACCACCCAAAAATGAAGTGTTTTATTTAAAGGGAAAGTGTGTGTTTGTCTTTAGGCTAACAGATTCCTGCTCATTTTACAGAAAGAATGTATGATTTTATCCATCTACTGTGCAGAGAAGCTGAGCTTCAGACTCAGAGTAATGTCTATGGAGACAGGTTGTCAGATGTTGAAGGAAAATGTATGTCTGAACAAATGTTTCCATCCAGTCCATAATTTTTCATTGCAGATGAGTTGGGTTCTGAGGTAGCAGTTTCCTTTCTGACCATCAAAAATTATATCTTTTTCTTGATATTTACATCCCTAGATTATGGCAAAAACCATTTTCAGTATCTGTCAAAAGAGATGCACACACAAGTTTAACAGTTTAGAGTCTTAACAGGCCTTTATGTTCTGCCCTTGATAGAATTAGAGATGACATGGTTTGGCTCTATTGAAAAGTAAATTTACTCATCCAAGAGAAAAAGGAAGATGAGCTTTGTATTTTTTTTGGCCATGCTGTGTGGCTTGTGGGATCTCAGTTCTCCGACCAGGGATTGAACCTGGGCCACAGCAGTGAAAGCCCAGGATCCTAACCACTATTATACCAGGGAACTCCCGAGCTTTGTATTTCTAATCAGCAGACATATTCATATATTTCTCTCTGTGTTCAAAGGAAGACTACTCACACTTGGCTTTTGGACTTTACTGGGGTCATTACTAGCCTAGATGTTTGTGGTGGTTCCAGTAAGTCCTTGGACTGGCAAACCGCCACCGACCCGATGTCTTGAATGGTTTCTTTTACCTCCTGCATGGCTGCAGTACCTTCTGAGGTACTGCTGTTCTCCTGAGACTGAAGCCATTACTCTGTTGCTTTTGCATTTTAGACTTCCAGGTCCTACCGCGAGGGTATCCGCTGCAGGCAGCGAGGCCAAAACGCGCGGAGGGTCAGCCACTGCTAACAACCGACGGAGCCAGAGCTTTAACAACTATGACAAGTCCAAACCGGTCACCTCCCCACTCCCACCCCCACCAGCAAGCAGCCATGAGAAAGGTAAGCCACCTTCTTGGGGGTCCTTTCTGGCATCTTCCTTTATAGCAGATCCAGTTCTATTGGGTGAGTGTGGGGTTGCAAATAGTGATGGGAACGGGTCACAAGGACGTGCTTGGCTGGCAGGAACTTTGTTAGCAGAGGTATTAATAAGGTGGGGACAATATTACATATTCATAGTTGCCAGCAGGAATAGCTGTGTTTGTCTGGGTGGAGCCCAGAAGACACATAGAAGCAATATAGCATTTGCAATTTGAAAACATTCATAGAACATTCTCTATA
This sequence comes from Eubalaena glacialis, assembly GCF_028564815.1. Lineage (NCBI taxonomy): Eukaryota > Metazoa > Chordata > Mammalia > Artiodactyla > Balaenidae > Eubalaena > Eubalaena glacialis. The sequence goes on from NC_083725.1 coordinate 84,710,529, forward strand.
CAGGAGGTGGTTTTCTAGAAATGCAAGCTGCTTGGGGCATGCATTTTGTGAGCCGATAAGGTTTTTACCCATCAGAAGTGATGTGAGGGAAGTTAGGAACAAGGAGGGTTTTCACCCTTTGAAAAAGTCCGAAATGTGGGTTGGCTAAATGAATATCTTGGCTACACATAAAGAGTAGGCAGCATTCCTCTTGGTGTTCTGATAATGTAGCTCTTACCAAAAAAGGATATGATTTTTTACTATGCATAGTACTGAGCTTTTAGGTTGGGGGAGAAATGTAAGTAGCCCTGTGGGGACTCTTGCACAGAAGGTAGTAAAACAAACCTTTGCTTGCTGCAGCCTGTATCTCATGAGACTTTGGAGGAATAGGGAAATTGAAACCGCTCAGAAGATTCTTCAATAATAGACAGAGCCCTCCCTTATTCCTCCCATGCAAAATGGTCTAGACTTCTTAGGGGCGCATGCCCAGGTCCCTTGGAAGCATTTCCTGCCTGGTAGTGTGGAAGCTTCCTAGGGCTTTTCCTAGATGTGCCCCCTCCTCCCCTGGGACCCAGGAGACACCCCCGCCTGCCCCCCGCAAAGTGCTCCAGGGGACTGGGCAGCTCTCCCACCGTGAACGAGATCAGAACCTCCCTGCCCGCACCCCTCCATCCCAGGATAACTTAATCCAATGGAGCTGGGCTTCCCCCCACGCCCACGCCCACCTGGAACACTGGAGGAAATATGAAGGAAATCTGTGTAAGGTTGACATATATATGGCAGAAGTTTTCTCTGGCAAGGCATGGGGAACTCTGCACCTAGCACTAAAGCTATAACCAGAATGTCTCAACCAGTCGTGACTCTGATCCAGCCTTTGGCTTCTGCCTCAAGCAGACCATTTTTCTTCTTCTTTTCTTTTTCCACCTCCCTTCCCCTCTCCTTTCCTTTTCTTTACCATACCCGTGTATTCTTGTTAAAACTGTGTTTAAATTACAAAAATAACGAATGCTTGTAAAATGGTGTAAGTTTCTATCAAATGAAAGTTCTCCTCTATATGCTCCCTGAAGCATACCACTATAAACCATTCTATGCATATCCTTCCAGATACGTTTATGTATATATACATAATATAGAAAAGAGCTAAATTTTGTTGAGTACCTACTGTGTGCCTCATTGAATTCCCCCAAAGTGTGTTGTTATCCCCATTTACAAAGGATGAAACTAAGGTTAAGAGAGGTTAAGTAGTTGCCGAGGTCACACCAGAAACAGTGAGAAATGGAGTTGGAACTGAACCAGGCACTTTGGTTCCAGAACCACAATTAATACTGTGCTTTTCCTGGAAGTGGAAAAGACATGCTTGAAACCCTGCCACTGAGAGCTGGTTAGAGATGTGCAGGTTGAGGGAGCAGGGAGAGAGGAGAAGGTGTTTGGGAACCCTACCCTTGTCCCATAGTCCTTTGGGGAGAATAGACATAAAACAGTCTGAAGGACGGGTATGAGGCCAATGTCCAAAAAATTGAGAAAATAAAGAAAAGGTTCCCCTTGGAGGGAACATATGTGGGAAGGTGCAGGGTTGGTGGCTGGACCTGTGTCCCAGAGCCCACACAGACATAGGGCCACTCAGGCAGCCCAGCCAGGGGCTCCCCACTGGCACTGGGGCAGCCACCAATCTGCCTCTGTCCTGGGCAGGGGTTGCCACTTGTGCCTCAAGCAGACAGGCGGGAGGCCTCCTGAAGGACGGTGGCTGTGAATGCTAATAGAGGCACTGTCCCAGGGAAAAACTCCAGTGTCAGAAGGAAAGGAAATCATACTTACTTGTTGAGCATGTAACATCTGCTAGGGACTTTGATTTTCACTATGTTATACTTGAGCTTCAGAAACATTCCATGAGGTAAATATTACCCCAGTTTTACAGGTAAAGAAGATGAGGCTAAATGAGATTTAGTAACTTGCCCTCCATGTTAATTGAGTGCTAGAATTCATATCCAGGTCCGACTGCCAGCTTTGAACTCTGGTTCTGTCCTGTCCCCTGGGATGTCTGTGAGGAGTGTCAAGTGAGGGGATATGCGTGAGAATGTTGTGTGAGCTATGATGTGCTCAAAACCCTGCAAGGATTTACAGTGATAAAAATTACTGATGGAGGTTCAGGTGCGTGGGAGGTGCGTTTATTATCCCTCTCCTATCCTGGGGAGCTGAGGTAAAGCAAGGTTGGGGCAGACCTAGATTTTATTTATCTATTTATTTTGGCCGAGCCACGTGGCTTGTGGGATCTTAGTTCACCGACCAGGGATCGAACCCAGGCCCTGGCAGAAAGCACTGGGTCCTAACCACGGGACCGCCAGGGAATTCCCAGGCCTGGGTATTTTTTGCTAATACTTTTCCACCATCCTGAAGAAACGAGGTCATGTGATTTTACCTTCAGAGACTCATTATTTCCTCCTCCTTTCTTCATGTTCCCTGTGTCCTCCCTTGAATCTGACCTTGGCTGCAGACTGAGGAAGGCGGCTTGCGTGCAAAATATAGTTTGTGGGGACGGAATAGAAAAAACTCAGCCACCTGGCCATGTAAAAGACACAACAGGTACTTGTGTGCATCAGATATCATCCTTCACCTGGAGAAATCTTGGAGAGAGAAACTCTGTGAGCATTTGAATTGCAGTTCAGTGTGGCTAGTGCTGTAGTTGAGGTGTGGACTGCTTTCCCATGACGTCAAGTCCGTGATAGAATCTCATTGCCTGTCCTCCCCTGAAGCTTTCTTGTGAGTCAGTCAGACCCGGACTGCATTGTGCTCTGGCATTTCATTCTCAGGTGAACCAATTCACAGGCTTTTCTATGTGATCCATTGACCCGAGAATTCCAGTCCTAGGAACTGATCTAATCACATCAGTAAGTTCAATGAGAAATTCATTATTCTGAAAATAAATGACAAAAATATTTCAACGCTTAGTCCCAATTTTTAAAAAGGATTAAGAGGAATAAAAGGAGATTGTAACAGGCAACTTTTCAAAAACCCCAGAGCACTTTATACTTTGTGGGGAAACACTAAAGCATTCCTCTTAAAATCACACCCAAAGAAACAAGTCCCCTTTTGTCATCATCACTGAATTTAGTTCTGATTATACTGGGCAATCAACTGAGATGTAAAGCAGAAGAAAACTAACAGGTAGTACTTCAGAGCTAGAAAAAAACCTCAGGACTCACACAGTTCATTACGTTGTTCCATAAAGTGACCAAGTACCTAGTTGATACACAAAACCCAGAAAGAAATGTTCTGTACAGCAACACAACCTGTTAGTCTTCCTAGAAATTCAGATTTCAGATTTTGTAGGTTTGGAGGAAAGTCTGCAGAGCCTTACTTAGCCTTTAGGAAAACCTGCCAGTTGTTTGCTGGATCATTATCACTGCCATGGTTTAGGTCTGCGCTTGGATTCGCACTCCTGCAGGCAACAACCGTGCAGAGCCCTGCCTGGCCTGCAGGATGTGTCAGCAGGATCGGCTGCGAAACATCTGTCAAGGAATGGCCAGGACGCGCGGCCGCCCTTCACTTCCTCTGTTGGCTCCGAGTGGCTCTAGGGCTCCAGGCCAGAATCACAGATTTTCAGGGGAGAGGAAATAGCTGTTCTTTTTCAGCATTTGTGACATGATCTGTTTTCTCTTCCTTCCATTCCCTCACTCACATCCTCTGAACAGGTTAACACTGCCAGAAATCTAATACAGGTCTAAAGTATTTAGTCCATCATACAAATTTGGAACGTTTAGTATTCCTAGACTGAATTCTGTGCATATGGGGGATGTTCTTTTCTGAATAATAAGGTTTTCTTCATTTTGTAGAAAGCATATCTTTACTATATTTTCAATACAAAAATAATTTTATTAAAGTATTCGAACAACACAAATTTATTAAAAGAAAAAGAACCCAATATAAACCCACCTCTCAGACAAAGCCACTGTTAACCACTTAGTTTATATTCTTCTATATTTTTTTCATGCATATACTATCACATTTTTTGTTATTTTAAAGTTTTTTTTAATATTTCCTTTTTTTAAATCAAAGTATAGTTGATTTATATACTATAACATTTTGATAAATTTTTCCTAATGTTTACTCTTCGGCAGGAACTATTTGAAGTGCTTTATTAGTAATATTTAATTCTTATAGGAGCCTTATACATATACACACAGTCTCACACACACATACGTATATGACATTTTAAGTCTTATAAATAAAATCAACAAGTCGTGGACAGCCCTTTTTATAGGTCATTCTCTCTTCATAAAATAGTTGCATAGTACTTCATAGTATGAATTTACCTTAATATTTTTAATCACTTTCATTTAGGTTGCTTCTAATTTTTTGATATTATAAATAGTACTGAGATTAACATCCTTGTAGGTCTTTTTTGCATGTATACAACCATTTCAGTGGAATTGCTGCATTGAAGAGTGTGTGCACATTTTACAGTTGTTTTAACAGTGCCAAAGTTTGCTCCCCAAAGGTTGTCCCTGTTTATAATTCCCAGCAACAATGTGTGAGAAGGCTAGTTTCTCTCCACACTTGACACTTTTATTTTCATTCTCTTGGGCAAAAAATACCTTGTCTTAGAAATGAAGCAAATTATTTTAAGAAGCTGAAATAACGAGATCATTTGCTAAAAACTGACTGTTTTTATTGACACTTTGCTGAGAGTCACAACTAGTGAGTGTGGCATAGTACAAAAGCACTTGGGTTTGAGATCAAGCTCACTACCACCTGGCATGACCTCCTTCAAGACACTTCTCCAGGCCTCAGTTTCCCCGTCTGTAAAGTGAGTCTAAAGTCCTCTGGCACTAAGCCACTGTGAAGTTTTCACTGGCTGTTTGGCCTTGCCTAATGTGAGCCCCATCAGCGCTTTCTGGTGGGTTCCTTCCTCGGGTGTTCATTCTCTGGGTCACTTTCTTCCTCTTTGTTCACTCCTACCAGTTGTGGCAGAAGAGGAGAGCCAGACATGGCTGGAGACGGGGTTTTACAGCCTTCAGCACGATGTCATATCTGAGTAACATTGATTTAGAATCTCTGTAAACTTGTCACTTAGTGGTTGGCAAAGCAAGTTCTTCATCAGACTTAGTGGTTGGGAGAGGGAAGCACGAAGAAGTTGCCCATGTTCTGCCGTTAATCAAGATGCTGACCTAAAATTACAGTTTAGACTAGATGGAATTGATTCAGTGGTCCAGGTCACACAGAAGAGAATATGGTTGGGGTGCACCTGTTTCATGTTGTTTCTTGCCTTTATTCGTTTTGTCACCATTTGTGCCCAGCTTTGGGCTGTTTGTAGAGACGGTGAGAACTGGGAGCTGGCTAGCCTTGGGGGAGGGGCGGTGCTCACTTGCCCTATGATAGGGCTGTGCTCAAAGTGGTGAGGAAAAAGATCCGCTTAGCCAGAAGGCTGGGGAGGACCTCAGAGAGGTGATATCATTTGCCCTGATTTCCGTCTGAAGGTTTTTGCTGAGAGCAGAGGAAGGGGAGGCTGGGAAGGAATGATGCATCCACTCTTCTGGTCAGGTGTTAATCTGGGAGGACCTGTGTTGTGTTCACTGTGTTAATAACCTCACGTCCCGTGGAGGGCCTGTAGAGGGAAACTTCTGTAAGATCATTTCAGTGGCAGCGTAGGACCTCCCTTGGTCATCAGGGGACCGCTGCCATTCCAGAGCTGTCACTCCAGGCAAGGGGAGAGCTTGGGTACCCGTCTGTGCTCATGGGTGACAGTCACCTTGGTTTGGGAATCAGGTGTGACATCACCATGACCCTCCAGCCTGAAGCCATAATTGTCTGAGGGCTTAAAAAGTCATCTAGAGGTTTGAACCAGGGTATCATTGCATTTAGAGAAGTCTCTGGTGTTATCAAATGAAATGAATAGGTCCCACTGCTTGCTGCTTACAAAATCAATTCTCACAGATGTTGATAGAAAGGAAAGGTGCCTTTAACCAGAATGCTGGCAATCTGGGGAGATAGTGGACTCAGTGTCCCCCAAAACTACCTCTAAAGATTCTGCTCGGCCATGAAAGCTTTTAAAGGGAAACAGGGAAGTAACCTCAGTTAATCATTGAGATATAGGGGGTCAGAGTCGTCGCCATCCCCCTGTGTGCAGGCTTGTGGGCAGCCTTGTCAACACCTCGTGATCTTCCTCTAGATGCTATCTTGTTCACACAGTTTGGTCACACAGTTTGTTCGGGAGATTACTGAAGGGGAAGCTACGGAAGAGATCTCGTCGTCTGTTAATTACTTATTCTTCATTTCTACTTCTTTGATCTAGGGAAAGAACTGACAAGTTAGGCAAGGTATTGTGTAATCAAAAGATTTGAAAGGTGTGTTTGGGCCGGAGATGAGTAGAGCATGGGGGGGCGCCTGGTTTAAAAGTTAGTTACAATACAGCTTTGCTAAAGTGACAAGAAAAGGGGCTTCCTGCTGAGGGCAGTTTCCTGCAAAGAGCTGCCTACACTGGGAGAATCATCTAGAAATGACTCAGCTGACCCCGCTGTCGAGGTGGGCAGGCAGGATGAAATAGATGCTTCCAAACCTAGGGACCTCATGTGGCACTGGAGGCGAAAAGAATGTCTGGCAAGTGTTTACACCAGTTGCACCAGTCTCTTGGGCCAGAATACAGTTATCTCAGGAGAAAAGGTTTGGGCCCTGCAATTAAAGAGAAAATGTTTACCTTGAAGACAGCCAACTGAGTGTGAGTTCTGGCCCTGCCACCTCCCAGGAGCGTGGCTTTGGGCAAGTGCACTGCTCACTGCGGCATGTGTTCAGAATCACGCTCGGACCATCACAGGCCACACCTGGCACCATTCCACTCCTCAGGGGACAGAGGGGAATCACAGGTTGTTGGCAGGGCAGTGCGGACGTTTCTGGTCCATAGGAGTGGTCCTCACAGCATATAGACAGCAGTCCGCGCAGCATCCAGGGCCTATCACTCCCCTCTCCCACCTCAGGTGACAGCTCAGGTGTGAGGGAACAAGACCCACAGGGGGCAGGTGTAGGAGTCTCTCTAGCTTAACAGCCACGTGACCCACAAGAGCCAGTATCTCTTGTAACAGCTCCACATGCAAAACTTCTGTGGTTCCCACCGATCGGCTTGGGACCAATCAGTAAGAGTCACAGCACTCAAAGGAGCCCAAAATGATGGTGGCCCTCAACAGGCCCTCATTTATAGCTCTTGTCCGTCCAGATGTGGTATAACTATCCAGGGTCAATTTTATCATGAGCAGTGTTGCTTGATAACATAGCTGACATTCTATCTTTATCAAGTTTCCAGGGGAACAGAGATAGAAGGTTAACCCAAGGTCAAATTCTCATGCAGAAGGGGAAAAGGTTTTGTTAATCCTTTTCCAACAGCAAGTCACCTCACCTCTCAGAGATTCAGTTATCTACGAAGCAGCAACAGGCTGCTCTAGCCCTAGTGATGGGAGAAAGTCAGATGTGAAGTGTTTTTTCTCATTTTTTGTAGAGCTCAATTCAGATTTTCTGGCCTTGTCACCTCTGTCGGTTGAAGACATTTCTGTGTAGGGTATGACTTGTTTCCTAGTAGCCGACGTTGATTGACAACGTGGGTGTCATTTGCACAGCTTGAAACAGTTGCTACGTCTGACCTTTCTAAATCTGGTGTAGTCCGGTTGTTTGCTGTCTGTTAGTGGTGCCCTTTTACAGGTTGGGGGCTGGGGGTTGTGGCTCCTGCAGTAAAGGCAGGTTTCATTTTTCTCGTTTGCATTTTACACCCTGGTTCCCTCTTGTTCTAAACAAATTACTGACGTCTAATTTAAGAGATGAAAAGTCCTAAAACACATGGCATCTCTCTCCAAAATAGTGCCTCCACAGTAACATTTTTCCACTCCGACATAGCATCTATAAATTGCCCCTGTGTGATGGAAGAGAGAACAGGTCCCGCATGGTAGCTCTCTGTTAGCTCTGAAGCACACAGCTCACGTCTCGTGGTCTGGTGGCATGGTGAATTCAAGACTCTAGACTGTCGTTTCTCAAGGTATGATGAATGGGCCACCTACACCAGCATCTTTTGAGGTAATTGCTAAAAACAGAAATCCCGAAGCTTTACAAACCTCCTCCTAATTCAGATTTCTGAGTCAGAGTCTGGAAGTCTACATTTTGCACCCTTATCGTTCTTACAACACTGAAGTTTGAGAACGCCTCTCCTAGGAGGACTTCTTGCTCCCCCTTTGAAAGGGCATGCTACCTTCTAATTGCCCTTCAACTCTCAGCAACTACTTTGTAGCGTGTTGTTATGGGGAATGGAGAGAAACGTGTTAAGACGCCCAAACTAATGCCTGGCATATAGCAGGAGCTCAACGCGTGGGAAACCGTTTACACTGGCATGTTACATGCATTTTGTTGTACACATATTTACACTTCTTCTCAGAGTCAGCAACTTATACTGGGTAGACTTAGCTACTTGCATAGGTCTTTGTATCTTTTGGTTTCTTGCTATTACCTCATTAATCTCTAGCCACGTTCTTAATTTAAAAAAAATTGACTCAATGCTACCTTGTTTCAGTTGAGCTAATAGAAAATAAGAAAATGGATTTGGATCCCACACTTAGGTTGGAAATATAAAAAAGAGAGTTGTCCCTGTGGGATCTAGATAGGGTAGCAGAGGGAATACATTGCAAGGTGGTGGTCTGAGGGGGAAGTCAGCTTGCCCTTTCCCTGTTTGAAGAGTCATCTTCTGGCTCTTTCTCTCCCTGCACTTGGAGAGCTTGGTGTTACTTTATGAGTGGAAGAGCAATCTCCTGTTCAGAGGAAGGGTGAGCATTGGCAGAGCTGCCTGGAGGGGAGCCTGTGTGATGATCCTTCCTTCCCATGCTCCGGCGTAGCCTTTGTCCTTAACCTCTAGCATTAAACTAAAGTCAAACGTGAAGGTGAAAGAACTCTCTCTGGCCACCTTTGGGAGCCATTTTTTTGATCTACTGTGTAATTCAGAAGAGCCTTCAGAGGAGGAGACGCATCACTCCCTCTAATGTGTGACACTAACAACCTTCAATGCTAAAGCCGTCCTTTTTCAGGGAGAAGAGTAAGAGGGATATAACCATGTTTGCTTTTCTCTAAATAGGGATGTGTTTCAAAGCCATGCGGGACCTCATGGTTCTGCTGTATATCCTTTCTCGAAAATACACTAAACCTGGGTTTTTGTAACAGGATGAAAGAGTCAAGAAAAAGAAAGAAAAGAAATCATTTAGGAAGATGAAATATCTGTTTGATTAGTCTTGTGTCAGGAACCGAAAATGACCAGTTGATGTTCATCTGATTTTCAGGTGATAAATCTCAGCGTTTCTTTTGCTTCCATCTTCTATGTGCAAAGCGTCACACGTACACGAATTCAATTTAATTTCAAGGATCATTGGTAGGGGAAAGTATTTATGTTTCTGGGGGCTCCCCTAGTAATTTTTATCCAGGTGTCATCTGCAGTCAGGTCTTAGTTTAGTTGTTCATTTAGATGTTCTTTTTTGAAAAAAAATATTTTCCTTCTCCAAGTTAGGTATTTGACAGTGTGTATTAGCATGAGAAGATAAATACAATATGTGTGGAGATAAATGAGATTAACTTTTCTATGAGTGCGTGTGGCCCCTATTCACAATGAAAAGTACAAGAAGAGAATGCTGGTCAGAACAGGGAGAGTTCCTGAACAATAAAACTTGAGAGCTCCGTGTAGCTCACCAACTCGATGAGGAGTTTCTTGTGAACACGTGTGTGGCTGCCTCTGTGCTAAGGACATGGCATCCTCGGGCATAAATGAACCTAACAGATAAAATGCCTGTTTCTCAGCTACAGCTTGCCTTCTGCAAGCTTCTGAGTCTGTGCATTTCATTAGGATAACCAACATATATCCCATGTGTCGGGGAACCATCTTCTGTTGAGGGTGTCAGATGAGGGGTCACATTGAGAATATTTGTCTCCAAGATAATGGTCATAATCCATCTTCATTGTGGTGAGACTGCCGCATGGGCCTTTGGTAGGTGTCACACCATGGAGATAAATGGTCATGCTGCACAGTGGTTTATGCCAAGGCATTGTGGGCACAATTTACATTCTTAGTGTCCTGGGAGCTCCTGCCATGATTTCTTAGTGACAGTTGTGTTGATTCATGTGATTGGCAAGGTTCCCCAAACTTTATGGAGATTCGACAGTTATTAGCTGCTGATGGAAATCAGCGGCCTGGCCTACTTCCTTCATTAGAGCAAAGGTAAAGAAGGCCTCTCCATACCTGATGCTCCCTCTGCCTGTTTCAAGATGGGAGAATCAGAGCATTTTTATGAAACGTGGAAAGGAGTAGGGAATCAGTGACCTGTAATAACTCACCTTGGGTAAAGCAAAGATAGGAAAAAAAAAAAAAAAAAAAAAAAAGTCCTTTGGCTCAGAACAGTCCAGGACGGTGAGTCTCTGCTTCCCCCTACTGCCCAGGTTTTGTATCATATCCGAGTAGAGCCTTGGTTTGCAGGCTGGCATCCTCAGGGCACACTGGGAGGATAATGACTCCAGACTGTCCCAGCATTTTCTTCCAGGCAGAGCTTTCCCACATTTGTTTCCACAACTTAGGAGAATGTATGAGGACTGAATAAATAAAACCCACACTGTCGGTGTGACCCTGTTCATGTGGGAAGGTGCAGAAGCGCGCTCTCCAGTGGCAAGTAATTGACAGCAGGCCTGAGCTGAAATCGGTCTTCACAAGGCTGTCCACTCTCTCCCTTCAGCAGGCCACCAGCCGGTGGATTCAAGAATCAGGATTAGCCCTAAGCATAAGGATCTCTGAAGGCACTAGTGGATTTTTGCTGCAAGAAAAGTTATGCTAGATTTGACTCCATTTTTAAAAGGCAGGTAATTCCAACCAGACTGTACAGTGTAGAGTAGATGAGTCTCTCTCTTCTCATTAGGCTGCATATTCACGTACTTGGAACTCAATCTTTCATCTATTCACACACCATCGGGAGCCTCCTCTGTCTCAGGCATCATGGTAGTCACTGAAACTTCAAAAGTGAAAAGGCAGGTAATGATCCCTGCCCTCATAGAACTTACAGTCTAGTGGAAGAGACAGCTATTACACACAACACAAGTAATCTCATTACATTGTGTGATACCTGCTCTTGAGAAGATTAGGTGCTGTGAGTGAGAATAAAGGAGGGATGAACCGAATTCTCTGGATTAGGTAGAAGCCCATCAGGGTGTGAGGCCCAGAGAGAAGTTTGCAGAGGTCTGCTTTGCTCAGCACATCCATTCTCCCACCCAGTGGTTAGACACAAAAGATGTTTTAGGAAACAGTTTTATGGAAAGAGACCAGTTTCCTGTTAGAAATGAAAGTCTATATCCTGGGCCAGCTTTTTTTCTCCCTCTAGCCATAGAGGGCAGAACTAAAAAATTACAAGGATGCAAACTTTGGCTTCATTTAAAAAAAGGAAAAAGAACTCTTTCACATTTGTCTTCTCACAGTTGAATAGGCTGTCTTGGGTGTAGGGAGTTCCCTGACTCCAGAGGAACAGATACAAAGGCTAGATCATCACTCACTGAGGTTACTAGAGGGGAGTTTTCTTGCATCAGTAGGTAGATTGGAACAGATATTCTGTAAGATCCCTTGCAAATATAGGATTTGATTATCCCAGGCAAAGGGTAAAGTTGGTGTGATTTTAGTAGGTCCTGGAAAGGCCTGGTAATGACACATGCTTCCCCACAGTTTGTGGCAGTTCCCAAAGCCCCACCTTTGGATTGGTTCCTTTGAAGTTCTTCATTCCAACAATGCGCTTTATTCTTCATGCTGCTTACCCTCTAGGGTTCCTTACTGAACGAAAGTTGCATTTCATGCAGAAAGCAGCCTGTGTGCAGTTTGCAATGACTTCCTTTACTCCATTCACATACTCGGGGAAGATTTCTCCCTTAACTTCAGGTAAGTTGTCTGGAACTTGCCAAACTCATGCTCTGAGGCCATCAGAGAGGCCACAGGCAAGGACCCCTGCCACACGGAAATAGCCATGGCCACTGAGTGAGAAGTTACTCGTGCTTGCTTTCAACCATTTTAACATTGGACTCATTTTCTTGCCCTCTCCTGAGAAGAGCCAGATACAAGTATCTTCAGGCAGGTGTCCATACAGAATTATTTTTTAAAGTCTATTTCACATATGTGCTGTAGGGGGCAGCATTCATTAGGGAAAACCAGGGAGAGAGAGTCTTCCTTCTAGGAAAGAATCTCTGGGCCCTGTCTGTAAAGGTTTCTGCACACCTGAGACTCATTCTGTCCTATTGTTCATGTATGAATGAGGCTCTGGCCCTTCGGTAATAAACCTCCTTAGGATTACTTTGCCTGATATTAAATTCACCTGGTCTCCAGTTAATACCAGTGAGTACCTGTGGGGGGCAGAGTGACTTTTCACAATAGGACTCATGTGCTAGGGCGAGGAGGCTAATCCAGATCACCTGACTCCAAGCTTTCACTCTTTTAGCCAAGTTCTGAGCCATTTTGGTCTCAAACCCTCCGTCAGACATAATGATTATTTCCCCCGGAGCATCTTCAAGCCTGTTACCTACTGCTTAGGTAATAGTAAATAATAGTAGAACTTGTGGGAGGAAACCTTTTTCTGGACTTCAGCCTTGATAAGGTTGGTGAAGCAGGTCCTGACCGAAGGAGACTCCTGTCTCCTCAGGCCCTAAAAGTTCTGGTTTCAGATAATAGCCATTTATTATTTCTCACAAGCCTACAGGAGGACAGGGCAGCTCTGCTGAGGCGTGCCAGGCTCCGGTAATCCCGGTGGGGCTGGCTCACACATCTGAGGCCGTCTGGGTGGTGTGTAGGATGCCGGCTGGTCTGCACTGGCCTTGGCTGAGCCAAACCAGCATTTTCAACCTGGTCTTGCGTCCTCCATCAGGCTAGTCCATGCTGTTCTTATGGTGATGGACAAGTTCTGAGACAGGGTTGACGTGTGCAAGGCCCTTTAACGCCTAAGCTCTGAAAAGTGACATCGGTTCTCTTCTGCCTCATTGTGTTGGCCAAAGCAAGTCACACGGCCTGCCCAGATGCGTGAAGGAGGGAGGTGTTGCGAAGTCACACTGCAAAGCCTGCAGGATCCAGAGAGGGGTGGAGACCTAAGACTGTTTTTGCAATCCATCTCCACACTGTGTAAGTTGGATCCAGTATATATATACATACATATATATATATGGATTGATTTCACTTGTTGAGGTAATAGTGTATTTGCACTGCAATCACATGAAAATGAGAATCCTCTGAGCTCTTAAAGGGGACCTGGGGGCGTGTAGCTCTGAGAACTCTCAGCGGGGAGAGTGGCTGAAGCATCCTTGGTTATTCAGTCCCACAGAAGTTCTCTCTGACCAGCAGACACAAGCCATTCATTGCAGGGCACAAGCCCCGCTTGCTTTATGAGACCCCCTTTGGCCAAGGTAGGAACTACCCATGAAAACAGCAGCCTGCAAAGTAGGTCTGGCTCTGCCTAAGCCTGTTCTTGGGCCTCTGGGATCCTTGGTCTTCAGACCCCCTTGCTCCCCTGCTTTCTCTTTTCCATACCAACTGGCACAAGTTGTCATGTAATGAAGATGGCCTGAATGCCAGCCTGGGATTGCAGGACATCAGGGGTCTGACCCTAGCAACGCCACCTGATGGCTGTGTGACTTTGATGACTTCTTTAACATCTCTGAACTTCCAGTTCCTCAACTCTAAAATGGAATTGAGAATGGCACTAACCGCAAGGTTATTGGGAGGATTACATGAGATGAAACATAGGGGAAAAAAATACCCTGAGTTATGGATGTGAAGTTTATTGAATGTGTGAATTCATGAATATACGAAGCCAGAAATGACTGCAAGGGGCAGAATAACCACAGCAGCTGAACAGAGAACCCCAGAGAGCTAGTTCTCTACGCCTGGTCTGTTGCTTAGGATCAAAAGTCTAAAGCACCCATGGAACTGCCTCTTCCTGCTTAGCTACATCTCCATGGTGCAGGATGTTTTTGAAAACCAAGGGACCAAGAAACACAGGGTGCCCTTCCCTGAAAGAACAGCTTATTAGCAAATGAACTCTTGTCATAGCTTGGTGAATATCCACCTGGTTCTCTTTTGCTCCTGGTGTCTTAGAAATGTAACCTATTGATTCTTGAAATGCCCCCACTGCCACTCATTGAGGGAGGGGAAATTCAAGACAAAAGTATTGATTTAGACAAGAAGGCACACTGGATGAAGCATTCATTAGGTTGTCTTTTTTTTTTTTTAATAAATTGGCTGCTAAAGAAGAAGAAAGAAGATATATCTTCCAGCAGAGTTTTAAACAGAGGACATTAGCCAACTTAACAATGCTCCTCTAAAACAACTTTAAAAGGTCATGACGGATGATTTTTGCAGTGTTTTGGAACAAAGCACCCTTGGATTAGTACAGGATTTTTTTCTAAATGTGATTCTGTATTTCCTTTTGTTTGTCCATCATCCTTCAGTCTGGGTTCTCTGATCATCTTAATGCATCCAAAACTGCAATTTGAAATAACCTGCTGCCCTGCTCCTGGGAGCCAGTGACTGAAGCATCTTTCGACAATAAGAGGAAAGACATTGTAGCTGAACTAGTGAACAGACCAAGGAAAGGGGTGGAATGCAGAGCCTGGGCTCCCTTCTGTCTGGGCATGCCAAGATGCCATGGCTCTGGCCTTGGGGTGTCCATCAGCCTTAGTGGTCATGTCTTGGCAACCAAAGTAGCCACTGCTGGCCGGAAACTTATCAGGACTGTTCACTCTCATTAAGGAGTCCCTCAGATCACCTTCTGGCCTGAAACGCTTCAGAAATCATCAAACGGCTGAGGTAGAGGCCGGATTCCTTGAAGTGCTTCCAAAGGCTTTGGCATATCTGCCTTTTGGATGAACTTCACTAAACAGAGAGCTTTTCAGGTCTGGGTCCTGGCCAGGGGAGCTCCCTGGGCACCCAGCATAACACTGAGCTGGGGGCGGGAAGGGTGGGAGGAGGAGGTTGGCTCTTCCTGGCCCACCCCTCCCCCCTCCTGCTCCTCCCCCTCCCCCCCTCCCCCTCCTCCTCCTCCTTCCCTTAGCTCTTTCTCACCTTCACTCTTCATCTGCAAAGGTCACTTTTCAACACCAGGAAGAGCAGCCATTTTAGAGAGAGTGGGTTTGTAGTTAAGGAGCAAAAGCCTCTGTATCCTCCAGGTCAGCGCTGTCCAATAGAACTTTCTGCAGTGACGGTGGTATTTCACATCTGTGCTGTCTGATGTGATAACCACTAGCTACATGGGGCTGTTAAGCACTTGAAATGTGGCTGGTGACAATGAGGAACTGAAGTTTTAGTGTATTCAATGTTAATCATTTAAATGGCCACATGTGGCGAGTGGCTACAGTATGACACAGCACATCTCTGGATAGTAGTTCAGGGAGCAACCAGAGGGTCTGCTGCTACAGTCCATCATGAAAAAATGGCTTCCTGGTCACAGAAGACCATTGTATGATTCCATTTATATGAAATGTCCAGAGTAGGCAAATCGATAGCAACACAAAGTAGATTTGTGGTTGCCAGGGCTAAGGGTCAGGGTGAAGGCATACAGAGGGGCATGGGGAGTGACTGCTAATATCTTCGGAGTTTTTTTTGCTGTAATAAAATGTTTTAATTAGGTTGTGATGATAGTTGCACAACTTCATAAGTATACTAAAAACCAGTGAATTATACACTTTGAATGGGTGAATATTATGATCATGAATTATATCTCTATAAAGTGGCTTTAAAAAAATGGCTTCCTTTCCTGCCGTATTTGAGTAGATGCTCTGACCGCAATTCTGTTCCTGCTCAGTGGTGTTTGGTTACGTGCCTCCCCCTTCCTGGGCCTCAGTTTACCCTCAGTAAAATAAGGGCATTGCCTTCGCCACAAGGGTAACGCAGAAAAGAATTCCCAGTCCTCCTTTCCCTGTATCTATTTAACTTTAATCCAGTTCAGATGGGCTGATCCCTGGGATAGAGAATGAGCCCCCTTTTTCTAGGAACCCAATTCCAGAAGCTCCCCCAGTTCCAGGAGAGCCCCAGGCAGTAAGCAGAGCTTTGAGGCAGGTAACAGAGTGCCCTGCTCTGTCCATTCCCTCTGGAACCACAGTGTAGAAAGCCTTTGGTGCCGGACTAGGAATTTTAAGTAATGGCTGAGATATTTATCTTTTTGCCTTTGATCCAGATAAAAGCAGATTGTAACTTTGAGTTGTCATTTGATCTAATGCACAGAAACAGGTTTCCATACCCTTGGCGAGCATAGATTCCTGGCAGGCAAAGGAGAGATTCCTGGTTGTAAAATGTTGTGCAGCTTTCCGTGGTTTGTGGTTAGGGGATCCTGAGGAGTTTCTGGGAAGTCCATTTCTTCAGGAGCAGGCTTGAGCTGGTCTTTTTATTCTCCCACTTCTCATGTGGGCTTTTGTAAAACAAACCTGTCAAAGGGTCCAAAATCAGTGACGTGAGAGGAAGTAATTGTCATCCTCCTCTTCCTCCTCTTCATTGCTGTCAGAAAGCCTTACATGTGTGCCAGCAAGCAGCTGTTACAAAAGCCTGCCTTATAAATAACTGTAGGGCCTGCTGTTAGTGTAGATGGGGTGGTGGGCCGTGAACAGGAAAGGACCTCGTAACAGTAGTAATGAAGATAACGGTCGTGGTGAGCTGCTAGTTATTTAGGTTTTCTTACCTGCCTAGAGGTGTTTCAGGCACTTTGCATGCATAGCCTTGTTCAATCCCTCACACCACTACCAGGGAATGTCAGTAGTATCTGATCCATTTCACAGATGCAGACACTGAGGCTCAGAGTGGTGAAATAAGTTGCCTACATCACGCCACCGGCAAGGGCCAGAGTGGAGATTTGAACTAGGATCTGCATGATTTCAAAGCTGGTGTTTTGCTTTTTAACCATCATGCTGTCATACAAGCTCGCTTTGACTAAACTCACCAATCATTAAGCCCCTTTTTTGTGTCAGGTTCTGTGCAAATTACTGGAGATGCAGCTATGACCAAAACCAGCAAATGCCGGATGAGTGGCGAATTAACTACATAGAAGGAGAGAGTATTCTAGGCCGAGGGAACAGCTTGCGGAAGAAGTGGGGGGCGGGGGGGGGGGAGCGGGGACGGTGAGGGAGAGCATGGCAGGATCAAGGGAACAGAAGTTGAGAGCTTTCTTGCACGTGTCTGTCTGAAGCAGGCAAAGTGACCTTCTCAAGTCTACCCAGCAAATCAGTGCTAGACTCTTAAGTTCTATGTAGGCAGGGAACATGCCTCACGTTCAATAAATCTTTGTTGAAAGAACAGACGGTGACCGAAACGGGATCAGAACCCAGGTTTCCTGAATCTGGCTAGTGTTCTGGGCAATCTTCTTACTCTGAGATCTCTTGGACAATTCCAAACTGGCCTTGGACAGGGGGCGACTGTGATATTGTGATTTGTGATAAGAAATATTTATTTGGTTTTCAACCCCATTTTTGGCACAGAGCTCCTAAAATGCTTGGAATTTTCTAAGCTATAGGAGTGGTAAAGGTGTCTTTTATTCTGTTAGTGAGGTGACTTTGGACTGCACCTAAGCATGGGGGCTGGTGGCCAGTGGAGCCAACCTTGTGATTAGAGGGTTGTAACTTACAGTCCCACTCCTTGACCTCCGGGGAGGGGAGAGGGGCAGAGATTGATGTCAAGCACCAATGGCCAAGGATTTAATCAATCATGCCTCTGTAATGAAGCCTCCATAAAAACCCAACAGGACAGGGTTTGGATAGCTTCCGTGTTGGTAACCATATGGAGATGTGGGGAGGATGGAGGTCATGGGAGCTCCTGGTCCTTTCCCGGTACCTTGTCCTAGGCATCTCTTCCATCTGGCTGTTCCTGAGTTATATCCTTTTATAACAAACCAGTGATCTGGTAAGTAAAATATTTCTCTTAAGAGTTCTGTGAGCTGCTGTAGCAAATTAGTCGAATCCAAGGAGGACATTGTGGGTACCTTCAATCTATCTGGTCAGTCAGAAATGCAGGCTTGTGACTGATGGTTTGAGCGTTGATAGAGGGTTGGGGGTGGGAAGCAGTCTTGTGGGATTAAACCCTTAACCTGTGGAACCTGACACTAACTCCAGGTAAATAGTGTTAGAATTGAGTTGGATTGGAGGACACCCAGCTGGTGTCAGAGAATTGCTGGGAGGTGTGGGGAATCCCCCCAACACACACACACACGCACACACGCACGCACGCACGCGCGCGCGCGCATGCATGCACGCACACTGGAATTAGTACTGGAATCCTTTTAATGACCTAGTGTACCTCCATGGGCCGGTCAGGGCAGAAATCAATTTTTGGAACATCGTGGCTTGAAATATCCCAGCCTGGGGGCAGAGCTGCCCAAGGAGCTTTGCTAACCTGATGGGCTTTCAGTAAAAGAGAAAGCACATCATGGTCCAGTGATAGTTTTATTTGTGGACACAGGGACCTGATGGAGCTGGGTGGTGATGAAGTCCTGGGCCGGCTAAATCCCAGCGAGTTTCAGTGTCTGTGAACACACGTGATGACTTATGCAGCCGCTGTGGCGATCCTGATGGGTGCGATGATGGGTTGCAGGGATTTCATCAGTGAATTTCTCCTCAGTTAGATCTCAGCCGAGTAACTTATTTTGGTGCTTACATTCTAATTTCTAAGCAAAATGCCTATGTTTGGTAGTAGTTCTTTAACTTTATCTCATTAAATAAAGATTAGGGAACTATCAAAAGCAAGATGAGCTAAGGCCAATGTTTTTGAGATAGAGAAAGTAGGAGCGGAATTTATATTTGGACTCGAGGACATTTTGGCCTCTTTGCAAAAAAGTGATTCTCGTGCATTTCTGTATCTCTTGAAAAAGGCTGTTCTGCTTTCAAACACCCACAGCATGGGGCAGATCTTTACATTCTACTTAAACACAATTGGACTTTAACGTCTATACTGCTGGCTACCAAGATGTTAAGTGAAGCAGAAAAAATACGTTTAAATGTAGTATTTTTGGTATGCCTGACTCCTTATCCACCCCATGAAATGGGTCACTGTTGATCTTTGTGTTCCTTTGACCTAGCAAAGAAGAGATATTTATTAAATAAATTACTGCCTCCTGCAGAGTTATTTATCTTTTTTTATTGAAGTATAGTTGATTTACAATATTGTGTTACTTTCAGGTGTATGACAAAGTGATTCAGATGTATAAATATATATATATTTTTCAGATTCTTTTCCAGTATAGGTTATTGCAAGATATTGAATATAGTTCCCTACACTATACAGTAGGACCTTGTTGTTTATTTTCTGTATAGTAATGTGTATCTGTTAATCCCATACTCCTAATTTGTTCCCCCCTTCCCCTTTGGTAACCATACGTTTGTTTTCTATGTCTGTGAGTTGGTTTCTGTTTTGTAAATAAATTTATTTGTATTATTTTTTAGACTCCACATATAAGTGACATCATATAATATTTGTTTTTCACTATATGACTTACTTCACTTAGTGTGGTATTCTCTAGGTCTATCTATGTTGCTGCCAATGGCAATATTTCATTCTTTTTTATGACTGAGTAATATTCCATTGTATGTATATGTGTGTGTATGTGTGTGTGTATGTGTGTGTATATATATATATATACACACACATACACACACACATACACACACACACACACGCCACATCTTCTTTATCCATTCATCTGTCGATGGACACTTTGCATCCATGTCTTGGTTATTGTAAATAGTGCTGCTATGAATATTGGTGTGCATGTATCTTTTTGAATTAGAGTTTTCATCTTTCCCAGATATATGGCCAGGAGTGGGATTGCTGCATCATATCGTAGCTCTATTTTTAGTTTTCTAAGGAACCTCCATACTGTTTTCCATAGTGGCTGCATCAGTTTACATTCCCACGAACAGTGTAGGTAGAAGGGTTCCCTTTCTGGAGAGTCCATTTTAAACGCCCATCTTCATGAAGACCATCCCATTAGTTTAGCTGGAAATCTTCACCCTTGGGAACATGACCCTGTGGGTGTGTCATTCCCTAATCCTAGGATAGTTGCCTAGGGACCCAGACTGTGTCTGACTTCTCTCTGTACCCTGCCTGCCTTTCCAAGGAGTATCACTTTGTACATTTGCTCACCCAGCATGTTTGCCTCCAGACTGGCTTCCATGAGCTGAAAATTCATTGGCATCTCAGAGGGAAACTAGATGAAACAGACTCTTTGAGTGCACAGTTTTATTTAAGACAGGGACAGGGCATGTAATCTGAGTTGTGGAAGGGAACCCATGCATTCCTGGCTGCTATTTTAAGACTCTCCTCCTAAATTGATATCCTTCAGGTTTATTTGGTTTAACTCCTGCTCTGGAAGTTGGCTTGTTTCTGTGCATCAGAGTTGTCATGAAAGCAGCTCCTCCAGGATTCCGGCCGGACAGCTGCGGAATAGCTGGCATTTTTCTCTCCTTCACTCTGTATTGACAGCAGGTTTGAATCACCCTGCCCTGTTTTCTGTAACATAACCAGGCCAGAAATCATTTGAAAAACATTTACGATGCCTAATTTGATCTTCTTTTCAATGAGAGGGTGACATTGCCTGGTACATTTTAGGTTTTTGTGTTTGGAGATGTATTAAGAACATAAAAGGACCTCCCTCTTCTGCCTCTCCTATTTCCTGCTGATCAGCATGGGAATGGGGGATCCTTTTACAGTTGGGAAGATCCCATCCGCCCTCTGCTTCCGCCCACATCCTTGGACATTCTTGGAGAAATCTGTCCTCTCATTCTTTTGCTGCTGGCCACCCCAGTTGGGTCGTTCCTTCTTGTCAGCTGGATCTCTGGCGGGCTTTCTTAAGCTCACCCAAATCCCTGACAGAGCTCCTCCTCTTCATACAGAGAGAGTCAGAAGTTCTCCAAATGGTAAGCTAGTAAAATGTAAAAACTTAGCCAGAGCTGCCCGTGTGTGCCCCTGCCCAGCTGCAAGCCAAGTTCAGGCCTTCCTTTCCCTGAAAGGAGAACTTTGAGGCACAGAGGAGAGGGAGGCAGGCAGCCCCAGCTCCAGTTCCAGGTCGGCTACTAATTCAAAGAGTGACCTTGAGCAGTTAATCGTGCTCTCTGGGCCCTGGGTTCCTCCTCTTTAAAAAAGGGCATCATACCAGCTGACTGAGTGCTTCCTTTCAGCTCTAATGTACGTTGATCACATGATGGCTCCCTGACGCATGGTGCCTGCCTCTGTGCCTTTCTTGTCCCTTGGCCTTCCTTACCCTCCTACAGGTATTGCCTGGTCTCCAGAAGCTAATAATGCTCTGGATAGCACTTTCTCTTGTCAAAGCCAAAACAAGGACTGCATCCATGGGAACTGCCATTAACCTAGACGCCAGCTGTGGACATGATCAGCCAGCTTGTACCAGCTCATGAGAGCCAACTTAAAAATTTTTAGGACTCTCAGAAGACTGTTGATGTCATGTCAATAGCTTGATAGCTGCCATGGCAGGAGTATTTACACCACAGAAATCGGCACACACTGTAAATCAGAACTTTTTTGGTCTTCTTCAGGGTTGTTAGATATTCACTAGTCTACCACAGAGATTCAAATGAAATTGATCTGCCAGCTCACAGGTGGAAGAAGACCCAGAGTCTTTCTGGAAGTGTTATGTTTTACTGATTTTGTTTTGTTGGGGTGAAGGTGGGGCTACATTACTGTTGGTCAGTAGTATTTGTTCCTAGTTCCTGTTTTGTTGAAATACTTGAGCCTGTAGATCATGGAGCTTCCCATCCTATGTGCAGTATCCCTCTCTTGGCACTGGAACTGCCCCACCTCCTTCTGTCCTCAAAAGAGTGACATAAGGCTTTGAGCGTAGATTTTTCCTGAAAGCTTAAGGCCATGGAGGGGTTACAGTGTTGCAATACGAACGCCTTCAAATTGAATATTGGATGTTCCTGTTCTTAAAAGTCCTTCAGCATCCCTGCCACTGAGAATTTCTCAGTGACCACATTTTGTTTTGTTTTTAAGACTCCAGCTTCCTACTGTATTGTTCAGTTCTCCTCTTCTCCCTCTCCCTTTCGTATGCCAAGCAGTTGATCTCTGTTTTCTTGTCTCCTTCCGGACCATGCCCCAGAGCCTCATCTTCCACACTTCCTTGGATATGGTGGCCCATATCCAAGGTATTTCTTAAACAAAGCTTCTAAGAGGAGCTCTGGTACCAGCTATTAAAATCATACTGTTTTTTCACATTCCTCCGTCTCCAAAGCTTGGTAGCTGACTGTCTCCAGTTAACAATTCGTTTGGGCCTCTCACCTTCTGAGATGGCCTACACTCTGTGGAATGTGTATCTTTCTAAATAAATCTACTTCTTACCTTAAAAAAATAAATAAAAATAATTCATTTTAACTCAAAGCTGGTGCACAGCTTTACTGTGCCAATTCAGTGCATTCATTTGGTGCGTATTTATTGAGTGTTGACTTTCTACCAGCCTTTATGGTTTCGCTGAGTCCATCGGGGCCTTAGTTTTTGGTGGGAGGGAGTCTGCAATCAGAAGTTATCCGATTTTCTTTTTTTTTTTTTTTTTATTGCGGTGGCTTCTCTTGTTGCGGAGCATGGGCTCTAGGCATGCGGGCTTCAGTAGTTGTGGCACGTGGGCTCCGTAGTTGTGGCTCGCGAGCTCTGGAGCGCAGACTCAGTAGTTTTGGCGCACGGGCTTACTTACTCCGCAGCATGTGGGATCTTCCGGGACCAGGGCTCGAACCCATGTACACTGCATTGGCAGGCGGATTCTTACCCACTGCGCCACCTAGGAAGCCCAGAAGTTATCTGATTTTCATAAAGAAGAAAATGACTTTTGTTGAGAAGGGGGAACTTGTCAAGTGAACCTTGGAATACTGAATTACCATTTCTCCTCTGCATTTGACCGTTTAGAGGGAGCTGGTCTGCTGTCTCACTTGAAGCTTCTGCCTTATGGAATAGTTAGTGGTTTCATGCAGGGGCCTTTATTCTCTCAAGTGTGCCGCCTTTGTCGGTGCTGGTCTGTCTCTGAAATGCTTTCTGCCCTCCTCGTTCCTCACTCTTTTTTCCCACCAAGTTTCTACTTCACCTTTTAGGTTTCAGCTCAGACTTTGTTTCCTCTAGAAAGCTTTTCCTGGGCTCAGTTTGAAACCCCTCCTCTGTGTTCCCACACCACCCTGCCCTTATTCTCTGGTTGTCCTCATCATGCTCTATGCTTATCTTGTCCATCCTTCATTTGCAGGTGGGGACTGAGCCCTCTTCTCTTTTCTGTCCCTCGCCATCCCAGAACTTGGTATCTAGAGACTTTAGGTAAATATTTGTTGGTGGAGTAAATGAATGAATGAGCTGTAGAATCATGATTTACAGCTCAGACCCTGGAGCCAGTAGATGTGTACCTGTCATTTGACATTGGACAAGCTACATAATCTTTCCAAGCCTCAGTTTTCTCATCTGTAAAATGAGGATGTAGCAGGATCTACTACTTAGGGTTATTGTGAGGGGTAAATTAGGCAATGCAAGTAAATTGCTTAGAATAGTGCCTTTTATACCCTATATGCTCAATAAGTTATTGAGCTGTTTTTAATTGTTAAAATCATGAAGAGTAAATGATAGGGACATAAACTGGTATTTTTGGTATATGTACCAAAAAGCAATAATTTTCACCATTTAACTGAAGGCAAATGATCCTCTTTCCAAATAACATCGAGAGCTATGTCTGTGATTCTTCAGTAATGAATACTGATGTTGAGATATGCAGCTTGAAGCATCACGTGGTGCTTTCAATTAGACACAAGTACTAAGGAAGAGAAATGGGATAACATGCTTTTGAGAAAAAAACAAATCAATATGTATTGAAACATAAAGTCTCTGTTGTTGCTGCTAACTGGCTTAACTAGAAAATACAGTTAGCTAGAATGATCTCTTTTCAGTTATTAAAAGCATTTCTAATTTTTATCTTTGCAGTAACTGACCTAATGATGTTTATCTAATCCTCGTGCATGCATTCAACCACTTAATCAAACAACATTTACCCTGTATCAGGTACTGGAGAAAAAAAGATGAGTGAAACAGAGCCCCTGGCCTCGAGGAATTAATATTCTGGAGCAAGGTCAGCAAACTTTCTCTTAAATGTCCAGATAGTAAATACTTAGGGCTTTACGGGGCATAGGATCTCTGTTGCAAGTACTCAGTTCTGTCATTGTAGTAAGGAAGCAGCTATAGACGATATGCAAAAGGATGAGCATGGCTGTGTTCCAATAAAGCTTTATTTACAAGGTTGTGGACATAAACAACACGGACCTACTGTTATAGCACAGGGAATTGTATTCAGTATCTTATAATAACCTATAATGGAAAAGAATCTGAAAAAGAATACATATATATATGAATCACTTTGCTATACACCTGAAACTAACACAACATTGTAAATTAACTATACTTCAATTAAAAAAAAAAAAAAAGATTTGGCCGTCAGGCCCTGGTTTGCTGACCCTCTGTCCTAGAGGACATAGGTACTTAGATTGAGCTAAGTCTGGACCAGGCAGGGTCAGCACCAAGGGCTAAGGCCTGTGAAGGACAGAGGATGGGGAGATGAGAAGAGGATGAGATGGGCTGTGACCCTCACAGAAGAAATGG
The DNA here is from genome assembly GCF_028564815.1 of Eubalaena glacialis. Taxonomy (NCBI): domain Eukaryota; kingdom Metazoa; phylum Chordata; class Mammalia; order Artiodactyla; family Balaenidae; genus Eubalaena; species Eubalaena glacialis. The sequence continues at coordinate 84,735,142 of NC_083725.1, forward strand.
GTTAGGGAGGTGGGAGTGCTGTGCTGGGTGAGGTAAAGGAGAGCAAACCAAGGCCAGGAGGAAGAGATGCATGGCTTGATGCCGAAGCAGGCGATGGCTGGTGTAACTAGGGATCAGTTGTCCCAGACCTGCACTAAACAGCCCACATACTGGCAAAGACCTTTCGCTCTAGGGAGATCTGATTGAACAGCCTGGATCCCATCTCAGAATTTCTGCGAGTTCCTGTGGACTGCTTCCCCTGGCTGCTCTCTTGGAAGGTTGTCTCCATTCCACCCTCACCCTGAACATGGAAGCGTATTTCCTTGATGGCTTCCAAGAGAAACCCACTCACAGCAAGCATTTCCAATTTTTTAGTAGCTTTTGTGGCAGTTTAGGGTGATGTCACCAGGAGGGATGCGTTGCATATCACGTGTCCCCTGCCTTGCTTGTCCCGCCCACTTCCTTTCCCTCTTTTTCTCTTTTTGATGGGACCAAGCAATTATTTCCTTTATCTTCTGCAAGACATACAGGTTCTCCTTGGACTTCAGCCTCTGGCCCAAGTAGCTTATTAAGGAATTCTCCTACCAGAAACAACTCTCCCATCCTAACAGAAATTCTGGTGTTCCCATTACCCTAACAGGCGGTGGCCTCCCAGAAATATGCTACTACCCACTGCTCAGCCCACAACCCACCTCCCACCCCCAACTGCATAGCTTTGGTCCCGGCTCTATTACTTTCTCAAAGGAGAGTGAGGGTGGGGCAGCCCTCCGTAGCCTCCATGTTGGACAGACCTTGGCTTGAATCTCACCTTTGCATTCACCTGCTATGTGTTTTCAGGCCAGTGACTCAGTCTGCCTGAGCCTGATTTATTGTTCTGTGAAATAGACTTGACACCGCTCTCCTCGTTGGGTGGTTGTGAAAATTCAGGAAAAGAACCTGCTTGCCAAGTTCGGTCCTAGTTAGTGTGGGGCTAATGCTAGTTGTCTTTTCCTGCCTTCATTTCCTCCTTTAAGTCCCAAATTGGGTGTATAAGCTTGCATCTGGGTTTCTTTCACTCATTTATATCTTTGTTATTGCGCTACGTGTCTCTTGATAGAGGAAGTTTAGCCATTTGCCTTGAACTTGTGGCTTCTGGATTGACAGCTGGGAGGGACTTGATCAGTAGTTGGTTTGATAATAGTCGAGACCATCCACTTTGTTTTGGCTTACCAGCCAAATTTGGGAAAGAATGAGTGTGGTGTCTGCATGCCTGTTTTTTCCAGCCCAGACTGGGAGGTGACTTGTAAGGACCCTTCATTGTGGAAATAAATTCAGTACGTGTGCTGAATGAAGGGAGTATATGCATGCTGGGTGAGCAGGGAAGAATAACATTCTGATGGAGTTATGTGTCCCATTTTTCATTATGCCTGGAGGCAATGGCTATGCCCTCAGAACTCCTGGTTGTGATTAGTATCACGAGTGCGTTTGGCTGACCAGATTTTACCCTGATCAAGTGGAGAATCTATATATTTTTATTTTAATCATTTGGTTTGGGTGCCTGGACACTTTATTTCCTTTTAATACTTTATAAAGAATTAAGTTCTAAAAGTTCTATGCAAGGGTGACGAAACATGGCTTGAATGACTTCCGGGACTGCCTCTTGCTCCCAGACTGAGTGAGGTAACCCACTTTGCCATCCAGAGTGCCATAAGCATTCTCCTATGGCAGTGTTTTCACACTTTGTTGTTACTTCTGCTCTATGGTCTGTCTCACCCATAAGACTTAGGACCCCTTAAAGGCATAGATTTCATATCTATTACTGTATCTCCAGCACCTGGGAAAGGACTCAGAAGAGTCAGAAATGTTGGAGGGATGGGATGGGATCTGATGGATGGAGGAATAGACACTACATGTTGTGGTGGTTTTAGGATTCCAAGGAGAAACATCACCAAATAACTTTAAGCCTCAATCATATTCCTGGTTACTGTACCTCCAGAATTCATTATTCAAGATGACAGAGATCCCCTGGAACAACACTTAATAAGCTTTGGCATGTGTAAGTGTGCGCTAAAACCTCCAAGCTGGTTCGTGAGCGTGCCTGGTTTCCACATTATATCTCATAGCCCTGCACACGGGTGAGAAGCTTCTTGACTGCTTTTCACCGTCATTCATGTGAAGAGCCCTTTGAGTCTTACAGAAACAGAGCAGATGTTGCCAGGAGTGTCTGAGTCATCACGGCAGACAGTGAGAGCTGTGTATTATCTGGGCTGCCTCCAGTGAGCCTGGTGAGGTGGACAAGACACACAGGCCAAAGCCTGCCTTGCACGGGGCCCTGGTTCACAGAGGAACAGAGGGAGCTTGCCAGCGATCTGCAGTCAGCCTGGATGGGGCCGTGGGAAGCGTCTTACAGTCCGTGGGTACTTTGGAACGCACAGGGCCCCAAGAAGCGCAGCTTTTTCTCCCTCTATAAAATCGGGGCAGGGAGAGCGTTTAGGGTACCCCCCCCCCGGCCCCATTCTGCTTATGGGACAATTCCACCAGGACTGGGTACAGCTATCCCTTGCTTTAAGAAAGCCCAATATTAGTAGGGGGATGAAAGTGAATCTATATGCAGATACTTTTGCAAAATGCTCTCCCATCATTGCTCCTTTGCTCCTTATAGCGAAGGAAGAGAGCTTCGGTCACCATCTCCGTTTAGTGAAGTGCATGGGTTAAGAGCATGGACTTTAGTGTTCAGATTCTTGCTCTGTTGCTTCCTAGCCATGACCTTGGGCAAGTTGCTAACATCTCTGAGCTGCAGTAAACCCACTTCATGAGATGCTTATGTGTGAATTAATGAAATCATTAGTTAAATGAATTCGGTAAATGAAATTATTTAGTGCACTTTGCACAGTCCCTGGCACTTGGTTAGCACTCAGTAAATGGTAGTTAGGGATGTTAGTTTTAGTTTTACTTATGAATAAGCTGGAGTTCAACTAAACTAAATGACTAGGTAAGGTTACCAGGCTATTAAGTTGGACTTGCCCGCATCCACAGAGTCCTGTGTTTGCGCGATTCTTAGGGTGGTGTGAGTTGCACAGAGCAGAATAAAACAATTACCTTGCCGTTCTCTCCACCTTATCATGATTCTCTTGTTTTTAAAAGATGTCTTAGCTTTACAGCAGAGTTACTAGATTCCTCTAAATGAGTGCTTCGCTTACAAAAACTCAATCTACCCCCAACTTGTCACAGCCAGGCCTGTTGTATAAAACAAAACAGACACCTGAAGGAAATAGCTTCCCGATTTGGATGAATAAAGCTGATGAGCAGTCTTTAGGGACATTTTCTACCTCGGTGTGTGTCTTTTTATTTTTTTTTTCAGAAGAAAAATTCTGTTTTTCCATTAAGGAGACAACTGTCAGGTGAAAAGGCTCAGAAGTCTGGTGGAGCTGGGTGTAGATCAGTGACGGTCACGAAGCCCCGGAATTATTTGATCTATCTGATACCACGTGTCTGCATACTTGGCAGAATCAGGATAAATGACTGCTTTTTTTCCCTCCTGTTCCTGCACTTTTAGCATAATACAATCATAGATAGTGAATAATAGTCCAATTCAGCTCTCAGTTTCTGCATTGATTCCCCTGGAGAAATACAATAAGTTAGTTCTTTGGTTGGCTGCTGATTTTGATTGGCAGAAAAAGTAACAGCAGAAAGATTGCATTTTGCCAGCATCCTAAATTCTGAAGAACAAAAACCATACTTAAGTTATTGCCCGGCTGTTTGACATCCCCATTTTTTAAAAAGAGTCTCCTGGAGAGAATAATTCTCTTTTTCCTCCTGGAAGGAGTTAAAGGTCAGAGAATTTCGCTGTAGCATCTCTGAAAGCTGTTGATGGAAGACTTGATGAAAATACCGTTATCTTGTACCAGAAGAGGAGCACGTACTTTGAGAGTCCAGTTTAGGGTCTCGTCTTCAGGCGGGTAGACTGGGAGTGTAGCTGAAATGTGTAGACTTCGAAATAAAGTTGCCTGGCACTAATCTGTTTGATCTTGAGGCACCTAAAGCCTCATGCCTCAGTTTCCTCATACCTATCTCATTGGATTTTTAATGCAAAAGAAAAAAGTCAATACAATGAAAGTGCTTTCTAGCACAGTGTCTGAGCAAAGTGCAGGTTCTGTCAGTGTTGGCTGTTATTCTTATTAATATAGGATTATTAACGTTGTTACAGGTTTTTTTCTTCCATGGAAACCTTTTGTCAAATAAAATCTTACTTGTAAAGAGAGCTGCTCTGGTAGAAGTGGAGCAGAGAACATATAAAAGCAGGTTGGGTCAACTCCCCTTTTCCACAGTTGCTGCGAACACTCCCTTCCCCACCTCACCCCGCCTGCTTGGCCGTGGAGCCTGGGAAGCTCCCACCTTCCAGTGCTGTCGTGGGCCCTTGACCTCTCACAGTGCACAGAGCAGACCTGAGTCATGGGCCTGCCCTGACAGGTGTTGCTTTAATCCTTTTTGATGGTTCACTGTCAGTGGGTGAAAAAAATCAAAGGGAAAGGAAGACACCTCAGTAAGAAAGTTTCTTCCACTTTCACCTTTCCCCAGATCCTCTCTTCTCCAAGCCGAATGTCTCCTTCATTTCGGCCACTCCTTGCTGAGAATAGTTTACGGTCATCCTCAGATTCTAGTCCTTATCCTGGGCAAGTTAAAGATTTCTCAGCAGGACTTCCCTGGTAGCGCAGTGGTTAAGAATTCACCTGCCAATGCAGGGGACACGGGTTCGAGCCCTGGTCCGGGAAGATCCCACACGCCACGGAGCAGCTAAGCCCGTGTGCCACAACTACTGAGCCTGTGCTCTAGAGCCGGCGAGCCACAACTACTGAGCCCACGTGCCACAACTACTGAAGCCCGCGTGCCTAGAGACCGTGCTCCACAACAAGAGAAGCCATCGCAATAAGCCTGCGCACCGCAACGAAGAGTAACCCCTGCTCGCCACAACTAGAGAAAGCCGGATTGCAGCAGTGAAGACCCAACGCAGCCATAAATAAATAAGTAAATAAATAGATAGGTAGATAGGTACGTAGGTAGATAGATAGATAGATAGGTAGATAGATAGATAGATAGATAGATAGATGTTCTCAGCGTGTTGTAGTAAGACACGAATTCTTTAATACCTGGATGACAGTCACCTGGGGAGCTAGTCAGACCTCCAGCTGCTTGGCTCCATCCCCAGAGATTCTGAACTGGGAGATTTGGGGGTAGGGCCAGCAAAGCTACTTTATTTAACAAGCCCCAGAGTCCTAAGTTCAGTAACAGCTGTGCCGTTTACTGATTGGGAGACCTTGGAGAAGTCATTACCTGCCCAAGGATCTGTCCCCTTTTGAGGAAATGAGTGACTTAAAGTAGAGGATCTCTAAGAACCCTTTCCAGGTCCAAAATTCTAAAGACTTCACCATTCTAGCTCTGGTCTGAGCTGTGTGCAACAGGGCAAGATCCTTACCTCCCTTCTTCTAAATGTCATTCCTGTGTTCATACAGTCCAAGATCACATCAGTTTTCATGGCTGCCATGTGTCAGGACTGAGTCACAGTGAGCCTGTTGATAGAAATCTTTTTATAGACATCCCCCTGCACAGCCATGACTGCTGCTTCCTGTTTTCATGTAGCTTTTTGGCTTTAGTACAGAGCCTTATCCTAATCCTTTTGAAATGAAAGGGAACAGGTACATGTTAAGGATATTTAGTGTTCAAAATGCATATCATGAAAGCATTCCACAATATACTAGATTATAACTTCCCAGGGGAAAAAAAGGTGCATCTTCCTTCTCCTTTGCATAGCTCTCCTGATTAGTGACTATTACCTGTTAGACAGCAGTCTTATCTGCTTTGGGTTCCATTCCCATTTTCTGCCCCCCTCCATTAGGACAGTTTACCAGAATGCATCCTATGATAGACTGTTTCCTTAAGCTATCCCATAAGATCAATTCTATGGCAAAAAATAGGTTTGGGATTCATACTATCCCATTATCATTTTGGATATTCCCAGTGCAAGTGAGGATGTTAAAGGCTCTGAGAAGTCCTGCAGGCAAGAAAACTGACTACTCTTTAGCCCTCTGTTTTCTAAACTTACCTGAGCCTGGAACCCCTTCTCTCTGTTACTGCCTGTTTGTATTGTCTAATAGAAGGCATTCTTGTTTAACACTGGTTTGGAAGCTCCTATTTTGGAGTGCCCATCCCTTGCCCAAAAGAGAAAACAAGAAGACTGGGCTGGTATCTTAGGCGAAGAGAGTCTATAGCATTCCTTAACCAGCTCCGTCTTAGGGGGATGTATTTATAATAGTGTACAACCATTGCACTCTGCCAAAGAGCTGTTAGCTGTGGACGGTGACCTCCTGTGAGAATGAGATTTGCCCCCCTGTAAAGTGTTTATCATCTCTGGGAAATTTCATACACCCTTGAAGCAAGGGAGAAAGTTTTCTATGGCCAGTTTTGTACTTATAGCCATATATGGTACAAGATAGAGAAATGGCTTGACCAGTTAAAACCAAAGCTATCTCTTCAAACATATTGCTTGGGATTTTGAACAAGTAAGTTCAAGAGAGAGGAAAGAGTTGTTTTGACGGTGATAAGCCTTCAAGAAATGAAAGATGAAGAATAGGACCGCTTTTTATTGTTAAAGGTATCTTCCTTCAGGTGTCAGCAGTCAAATGATTTGTCTCCTTACCCAACAGAGTGGGAGCATTTACTGATATGTATAGGACACTTTTTGATGTAAAGGGTGTATGGGAGGGAGGGAGGGAAAGATTTTAAGAATTCTCTTTCTAAGGTGTTATTACCAGGTCAACCATAAGCCCAACTGTATACTAATATTTCAGGCAAATTAACCTTTGTTTAGTTTCCCCAGTTCTTTATGGCATTAAGTAGGATTGGAAAACGTACCTTGTAAAGCTGGAGAAAATGTAGTGACAGCTATGTAGGAAAATGGTACTCTCTTCTTTTACTGCCTTTTACCTCCATCTAGAGCAACAAATGACCTCATTACCCATAGTTTCACTTGGTTTTATCCAAAATAAGCCACGGAAGAGAAAGAATTACCTTGAAATTACATTCCGCACATTCATTTTTGGTCACGCCCTCATAAGGTACTGGCGTGTTTATACATAATCTTTTTGATGACCCAGTATAGCAAAATTCTCACCATTCATAGCAGGAAACGCATTAAAAGCATCACCAAGGATTCTAGTCTTCCGAGTTCACTTAGTTGTAGAGAGAACAACTGGCACGATTAGCCAAGAGGGACAAGCCAGGCACACCTGATTTTAATTTTGAGCCATATGGAGGGATCCAGTGTGGGTAATAATAGTTGTTATTTGTTTATTGATTTCTGGGCACCTGTCAATGCATCACTTTCACTAAGGGAAATGAGCCAGTCTTGAAAGGACAAAGGCACGGATTTCCAACAAGCATTTCTGGGACCCAGTGCATCAGCCATTCTTGTGAGTAAGCTAAGTGTGACCACTAACTACAACGCAGGGCAGCAAATGTCAGGACCCCAGAGAAGGCCTGGCAGAGGCTTCCGTCTCTTTAGATGAAAAGAGATGGCTTCTGGTTTGGGGGTTCGGGAGGTTTCCTAGAAGAAACGGCATGAAAGTTAGACTGCGGGGGGGGTGAAAGTCAGGTAGGGATGTGAGGCAATGAGGGGGGCAAGGAAGCATCCCAGTCGGAAGAAACAGCTTGACCAAAGAGTCACTGATGGCCAGTTTAAGGAAGAAAAAGCCTAGTGGTGTAATTTGCTTCCCTGCTTGAGTTTCTTAAAAAGGATCACTATTCCTTTGAAGCAGATATTTTTTCAAGCTAGAATAAAATAATACTAATAAATTAATATTCAAAACTATGTAATTTCATGTGATTCATTAACATCAAAGATAAACTTTAGTTTAACAAACATTTATTGAGCCCTTATTGTGTGCCAGACCCTGTGCTAAGCACTGGAAATAAAGTAGTAAACCCCTCACCCGTTTAGGCTGTGGTGGTCAGAATTCAGTTACTTGCAGCCAAATACAATCTTTTTCTTTCTTTTTTTTTTTTCATTGTGAACATTCCTCCCTTCCCCCAGCCCATGGCAACCACCCTTCTACTTTCTGTCTCTATGAATTTGATTACTCAAAGGACCTCTTATAAGTGGTATCAAACAATATCTGCCTTTCATGACTGGCTTGTTTCACTTAGCATAATGTCTTCAAGGTTCATCCATATTGTAGCAAGTGTCAGAATTTCCTTCCTTTTGAAGGCTGAATTAACACTCCATTGTGTGTGCATGCGTGTGTATGTGTTTGTGTGTGTGTATACATATATATACACCACACTTAGCTTATTCATTCATTTATCCGAAAAATATCTATTGTTTAACCATTGATGGACACTTGGGTTGCTTCCACCTTTTGGCTATTGTGAATAATGTTGCTATGAACGTGGGTGTACAAATATCTGTTCAGGTCCCTGCTTTCACTTCTTTTGGGTATATACCCAGGAGTGGAATTGATAGATCATATTCTATGTTTAATTTTTTGAGGAATTGCCATTCTGTTTTCCACAATGGCTGCACAATCTTCTATTCCCACAGTAGTACACAAAGGTTCCAGTTTCTCCACATCCTCACAAACACTTGTTATTTTCTGTTTTGTTTTGTTTTTAATAATATCCGTCCTAATTTGTATGAAGTGGTGTCTCATTGTGGTTTTTGATTTGCATTCCCTGGTGAGTAGTGACGTCTTTCTGTGTGTGTATTGGTCATTTGTATATCTTCTTTGGAGAAATGTCTATTCAAGTCCTTTACCCATTTTTCAATCAGGTTGTTGTTGAGTTATATGAGTTCTTTATATGTTCAAGTCCTTATCAGATGTATGATTTGCAAGTATTAACTGCCATAGGTTGTTTTTTAATTCTGTTGATTATGTCCTTTGATGTACAAGTTTTTAACTTTGATGAAGTCCAACTTACCTATTTTTTTTTTTTTGGCTCATGCTTTTTGTGTCATATCCAAGAAATCATTTCCAAACCCAGTGTTATGAAGTTTTTGCCCTGTGTTTTCTTGTAAGAGTTTTATAGTTTTAACTCTTACATTTAGGTCTTTGATCCATCTTAGGTTAATTTTTGTATAGTATAAGGTAAGAATCCAACTTCATTTTTTTGCACATGGATATCCAGTTTTCCCAGCACATTTGTTGAAAAGACCGTCTTTACCCCACTGAATATTCTTGAAAATTATTTGACCATATATGCAAAGGTTTATATCTGGTCTCTCTCGTTCATTGATCTATATGACCGTCTTTGCCAGCATCACAATAATTTGATTACCGTAGCTTTGTAGTAAGTTTTGAATCAGGAAGTATGAGACCTCCAAATCTGTTCTTTTTCAAGATTGTTTTGGCTATTCAGAGTCCCTTGAGATTCCATCTAAATTTTTGTATGGATTTTTCTGTTTCAACAAAAACATCATTGGGATTTTGATAGGGACTGACTTAACAGAGCAACGTTAAAGAAAATATTCGTTTATATAAATCATCATTCTTATTCTAACTTGGATGTTTTAGGAGCCTATGGAGTTGTAGACACAAAATGATCCTTAGAGAATATGAATCCAAAGCCCAGCTCCCTCTACACCATGCCCTTTCCCTTTCTGTACACTTTTCTTGGTACTTCTCCTGACGCCCCCTCTCCATCTTTCTGTACCTCCAAGGATCCTCTCAAAGAAGGAGTTGGAGAGAAACTATGTTTAAGCCCATGCCCTTAATTTTAGACATTGATCACAACAGTGTTGAGAAGGCGCCTCAGGCCAGGCTCCAGGAATCCTGAAGAACCACTAAGTGGATTGAGTGAGGTTCATTTATGTGCCCCTCTGTGGTCCGGTGGCTAACATGGTTGTAAAGAAACTGACCTGAGTAACTCTGGAAACAATCTCCAGCCTGTATGACTAGAGTCCATGCACTTACCAAAAAAAACAAAAACAAAAAACTGGTTTCAATTGTCCGAACAAATTTGAATGCTCAAGATTGATACCTTGACAAATTATAGGAAATTGTAAACATTTTCCCAGGCCCAATTATCAGGCCTTTTCCTGAAGGTGATGGAGAGGATTTAGGCAAGAACCATCCCCAGGGCAGGTTTAAAATCACAGTAGGGTGACTGGAGCTGAGATCAGCTGGCCTCACTGCCTGGGTGCCTGCTGCCATCCGGACCAGACCACCAATGTCTCCCTAAGTAGGAAGCTGGGGACAGAAGGGGCCGGGGACCAGTGTTGGCCCTCTTGGAAGTAGAGAGGAAGAAATGCTTATTTATCTGCCTTGGACAGTATTTCCATTTAGAAAGTATTTTGGTTACTGTCAGGGAAGGTTGAGGCTGGTAGCCAGAAAAACCAAACTTTTCCCCTCCCCACAGGAGGATTAATGCTCTCCCTAAACTCTTAAAAAAAACAAAAAGCCTTTTCTCTTCTTCAAAGGCCTCCTGTTTCTGCAGTATTTCAAATGAGACTTTTCCTTTTTGCGATGGTTTGTCAGTTGGTGGTGGGTGAACCTGGCAAGCTGGCCTTTTAAAGCCGAGATGTTCAGGCTGCAGGGTGTGGTCCACGGGTGGGTCGTAAAATCCGTTCAGGGCCCCTGTGATCAGCGTTTTAAATAATGGACTAGGGCAAAATATACCAGTGTCTATTACATACAGTAAGTCTTGATATTTTTGATTTTACATATGGATATTTGGGATGTTTATTGGGCATGATGTAACGTGTTATTCTTACTATGTTTAGTAGTCCGAAACTTAAGACCGTTATTCTTAAAATTACCTTTGGCTAAACAAAGGCCTGGTCATGTTCCCAGATCTGGCCAATTCTCAGCAAAATGTCGTGCTAAACAAATACATATAAATAAATAAAGCTATAAAAGTAACCATTTCAGATGAGTTTTTTTTTTTTTTTTAATTTATTTTTGGCTGTGTTGGGTCTTCGTTTCTGTGCGAGGGCTTTCTCTAGTTGCGGCGAGCGGGGGCCACTCTTCAGAGCGGGTGCACGGGCCTCTCACTGTCACGGCCTCTCTTGTTGCGGAGCACAGGCTCCAGACGCGCAGGCTCAGTAGTTGCGGCTCACGGGCCCAGTTGCTCCGCGGCATGTGGGATCCTCCCAGACCAGGGCTCGAACCCGTGTCCCCTGCATCGGCAGGCAGATTCTCAACCACTGCGCCACCAGGGAAGCCCCTCAGATTAGTTTTTGAACCTAGTCCTTATTTGGGCCTTCTGATTTAATTTCTCTTGGGTTGATTGCATTTTCCAAAAGAATAAATTGAGTATAAAACAAGTATTATTAAAATACTTATGTATTTTACATATAAAATAAGTATTTCTGATTTAATGGAACAGTGTTTCCCCAACTTTAGTCTTTCACAAACTTTCTGCGTGATTTTTGCCACATCGGTGAACTGCTTGTGTTTTTATTTGTTTCATATTTTCCTTAAATCAACTCAAATTAAATCTACATCTACTGTCTGTGAAACTGTTGATTTATATATGGGCTGCTTATCTTTTCTGATATGCAATAAAATAAATACGTAACTTTTCAAATATAAAAATGTTTATCCACGTGCCATCAAAAATGTTCATCTCACCTCTTTACCCCACATACCATTATTGGGAGAACACTGGTAGTCAGAACATTTCTTTTGTGCTTTCCTCCTTTTGCTCTCTCAGATTCCTTTGTTCCAACAAAGGTTCCTATACCTGAGAAAAGAAACTAGAGCTGTTAGTTATTAGAGAGAGAAGTGTTCTTAATTTTAAAGAACTCCCCCTGCCCTCCCTCCCACACATTTACTTTCATAGAATACTAGCATTTTTGAATTCACTAGCAGCTCATTCAAGGTTGAGTATACCTTGACCCAGCCAGTTTTCTGCATTTATTGGTAAGCATCTTAAGAGAACCATGGAGGGGGAATGATTGACATTAAAGAAACACCTGTATGTCGCAGCACAGGGAAACTCACTTGTTTAGCGAGTGAACTTAGTTGCGTTCTTGGGGCCCAGCCTCATAGGGTCTCTTGGAGACTCGCTGAGCTTTGAATGGAAACAGAGCTGAAAGGATTCTAGAGAAAAAGCTTATCCTCTTTCTTACAAATGGGGCAACGGAGGCCCAGAGGGGCAAAGTGGTATACCTGGGGTCGCACCTTCAGCTGGTGTAAAACTTGAGGCTTGGCCTGCCTCCCCACATCCCTCCTGCATTTATCTCACTATCTCAGAAGCCTGGTAAGGAAAGTCTCATGCTGGGAATCACAGAAGCCTTGTATTAGAAATGGCTGCTTTCCACTTCAACCAAGATCTGAGATCACTGATGTGATACCCTAGGGATGACAGAAACATGTCAAGTTCACCTGGACAAGACCACTCATGACCTGGAGCCCCTTCACTGTTAAGGGGTTTTCTGGCTATGACATAATGTCAAAGTATTGGTGATCTGATTCTCAGGTGCCCTGTAGCCCTACTCAGGGAACTTCTGTTCTAGAAACCAAATTCAGAATCATCCGCCAGAACTACTCTTACAGCTGTAATGAGTAGCCTTGAAATGTCCCCATGATCCTGTAACCAGGGGAGCCCAGGCAAAATGCCAAGTAGAAATTCTGAAGCTCTGAGTCCTGATCCTGAGTTTGGACTGAAAAGTTTTAATAAAACCCTAATGACTAGTCACAAATTTTGAGTCTCTCTTGCCTTAAATGTGACTTGCAAAGGTCAAAACTACCAACCAACAATTCAGAAACCATTTACTATTTTCTATGCTCTGGCAGGCTTTGGGACACAAGGGTGAATGGGGGTGGGGGTCATCTCTGCCCTGGAGGAATTTACAAACCAATGGAATAACAATGAAGCTTTCCCAGACTCCCTGGGGAGAATTAGGAGATCCCAATGCTTGGGTCTCCTGGGACCATGTACAGCCCTCTAAAGCCTTGACATTGTTTCTGTGCTCTGTTTTGAGGTCCGCTGCCCCTTTGGGCAGTGAGTTCCTAGAGGGCAGGGGCCGTATCTTACTCAACTCTGTATTCCCAGTGCCTGGTGTAAGTAGGTGGCCCTCCAAATGCTTTTATAAAAAGGGAGGCGTGGACAGTGTCCTGGGAAAACAGAGTAGGGAGAAATACCAGGTGATGTGATGCAAACCAGAGGGTTTGCATCGTTCAGCTCGAGGGTCTCAGGTAGCTTGACAAAGGAGGAAGGCACTTGAGCTGGGGTTTGCAAGACAGGGAAGAGTTTCTGGGAGCTGTTTGGGGAACGGCCTGAGGAATGCCTGTGTGTCCGCCGTGGCTACACTGCGTGGGCCCCTTCCCTGCACCTGGCACCTTCCCTAAAGGAGACACACATCTTTGGTTGGTCTGCACATTTCTCTTAGACAAGCCAGGCATCTGTTTAGCTCTGGATCTGTCCTTAGCTAGTTAGTAACAACTGATTTCTAGCTGTGTGTGTTAAGGTTTAAAAACACACAGAAACGCTAGGCAGGGGCATTTCTTGTCCAAACGATTTCAGGCGGGCTTTATAAGAGTTCCAAGGAATGTGTGGGAGCAGAGAAGTGACACTGATCCATGTATGTCTCCTCAGTAGGGAGTATGCCTGAAACTTCTTTAGGAACGAGGGGCGTACCTCTGGTCATGATTTGTTGCAGCTCCTATAAGCACATTGCCCCCAAAGCCCCTTTTTCTTTAGGGCTTCTTTGCTACCAAATGATAAGATGTATTTATTAATTACATTAGTTATCATCTGTTCCTCGCTGCCAGAGTGTAACCTCCATGAAGGCAGGGGTCTTGGCACTGTCACTGAGGCATTCCAAGTGCCTAGAGAATGTGTGGCATATACTAGGCACTCACTGAATATTGATATGAATGAATATATTGAATGAACGAATGAATGAATACTTCTGCCCCAGATCCGAGCCCAAGTAAAGGGAAGGACAGTTGTCCTGAGAGAGTAGAACTCGGGACTGGAGGATCACCAGTGTTTCCTCCAGGGCGCTGGCCTCTGTGGCATAGGCTGCCTCCTTTCCAGTGGCTGGGCTGGTTTGTCCCCCACCATGGGTATCGTGAATATACCCAAGCAATAGAAAAGGCGATGCCCCAGAAGTACTCTAGTCATTTAAGTGGCTGTTGTTTAGATGTGTTCTTTATCACAGGAGGTAGCTGTGATGCAGTCCCAAAGAACACTGTGTCCGGAGACCTGGGTCCAAAGCCCAGATTTGTCCATTTCCAGCGATGTGACTGAGGAGCAGTCATTTGCCCTCTCTGAGCCTTAGTCTTGTCAAACGGGAGCAGTAACCCCCTTCACAACGTGCCTAGCGCCGCACCTTGTGACACCCAGGAAGCCCTCCATGAGCAGCGTCGCACCCGAGGAGGCCCTCTGAAAAGCCAGTAGTGTGGGTGGGTTCTGTGAGCCTGTTTCCCAGGCAGTCCCCGGCTCTCCCCAGGAAAAGATCCAGCAACGCCCCTTGAGTTTTGTTAGGGAGGATCATGCAGCAGCCCCTGCTCCAAACCCAAATCCCCAGTAAGTCAGGAAGATGTATGTGTTTTAAAACATTGGGAGGTCTGCGTTGGATCACCCTGGAGCCGTGGCTTCCCGGAGCAGCTGAGAGTGAAGGGAAGCAGTTCCTCTGCCGGGAGCTCTCCCGGCTCGTGTCCCACAAGGGGCTGCCTTCACTCGGCTTTGGCGGCCGTTGACTTTTAAATCATAAAAAGCCGCTCTATATACAGTTTACTCTGTTGCTAGAAGGCGGCAGAACATAGGTATTTAAAAAGGGGAAAAAAAAAAAAAAAAGAACAGAAGAAGCAGCCGTTAATCCCGCCAGGCTTCTGGGCACTGGAGCAGTTGCGGATGACAAAAGTTAATTAGAAACATGAGCAGTTTAACCGAAAACACTTGTGACAATTGGAAGGACAGCCTTTCGGGTTGGAGAAGTTTTCCTAGGGAATCGTTGCGGAAGAAAGTGGCTGCCGCTGGGTAAGTCGTGTCATCGTGACTCTGCAGGCACAGACGTGCTCTTTGGGGCCGAGGCACTGCATCCTGTCTGCACCGGGCGGGTGCGGCGGTGGGTGGGTGTGGGCGCTGGGCTCAGCCATGTCCCTGCCACCTTTCCTCTGACAGCTGCCCTGACGTCGGGGACGGAGCTGCGTGGCTCCGAGTGCTGCCTGAGGAAGGGCGCTGCAGGGTTCATGTCTGCAGTCTGGGCCAGCTCGGTGCCTAGCGGAGCACCAGTTTGGAACCCGCCTTTCTCAGAATAATTCCAGTTCTAGTTTGGAAATATTTTGAAGCTTTTCTGAGAAAAGAGTCTGGCCGGGGAACTACTCCCTGACCGCCAAGGGGGAAACCTTGACTTTCAGATAACCTGCACGTTTTCCTGCTTACGGTGAAGGCTTGTGCCCAGTTCATACTCTTAAGCTCAAAAGCCTTTTTTATTTTAACTCTAACTTGCGTTGTGTTCGTAACTCTTTAAAAGTGCCAACGCAGGAAAAACATATTTGCTTTGATGGGATTTAGCAACTTTTGTGGGTAATTCTTCTTCTGTAAAGACTATACTTGGTTTCTCTTTTTCTGGATTTTTTTTTTTTTTTTTTTTTTTGGTCTGTTCTGTTTTAATGTCTCTGCTACATTGTTTTCTTAAAGTTGGATAATTCTCAATTGTTCGGCTTAACTAGGAAATGGGGTTGTGGGTTGAGTCATTCAAAACAGGAGATGTTTCCTACATCATTCCTACACCATCATAGTGGTGATGCGGATTTTTGTTTTCCCATAAACATGTGTGCTTAATATTGCCTTGTGCGTGTTGATGTTAAGATCAGCATGCATTCATACAGCATACACCAAAAGGTGACAACGGGGGGATGTGAATAGTGCGTGAATAGGAGAAAGTCAAGGTAGAGTTTAAATTGAACCATAGGTAACGCACGAATCAGGTAATGGAGCTGCGTGGCATCTGGGTTGGAGCGACTGGCTGTGTAGCCGTGGCCGATGCCTCCTCGTGATCAGTGCAGATCCATGGATGTGATTCAGGTCTCCTTCTCTTCCCTGTCTCTGCAGAGCCTTTGGCGAGTCCGGCCCCCTCCCACCCCGGAATGAGCGAAGATGCACCTGCTGCTTTGGAGGGCGGCGGCTGCGCCCCTGCTAATTGCGGCGCCTCCTCGGCCATCCCCCAGCCCGGCACGGCCTCCAAACCCTGGCGCAGCAAGTCGGTCAGTGTGAAGCACAGCGCCACGGCTGCCACGCTCTCGGTCAAGCCTCCTGCACCCGAGGCCCCCAGGCCCACCCCCGAAGCCCTGAAGCCAGCCCCCAACAATCAGAGGTCCATGCTGGAAAAACTGAAACTTTTCAACAGCAAGGGGGCTTCCAAGGTGGGTGAGGGCCCGGGGTCACGGGACACAAGCTGCGAGCGGCTGGAGATCCTGCCCAGCTTCGAAGAGAGCGAAGAGATGGAGGCCGGCGGTCGTCCGCTGTCCGCGGCGGGCCCCACCTCCAACAGCCCCAAGATCGCGCTCAAGGGCATTGCCCAGAGAACTTTCAGCCGGGCGCTGACCAACAAGAAGAGTTCCCCGAAAGGCAGCGAGAAGGAAAAGGAGAAACAGCAGCGGGAGAAGGAGAAGGAGAAAAGCAAGGACCTCGCCAAGAGATCCTCGGTGACAGAGAGGCCGGACCTCAAGGAGGGGCCGAGAGAAGACCTCAGCGGGGTGGCGGTGACCGAGGTGCCAAAAAAGTCCTCCAAGATCGCCAGCTTCATCCCCAAAGGGGGGAAGCTCAACAGTGCCAAGAAGGAGGCCCCGGCCCCTTCCCACAGCGGGATACCAAAACCAGGAATGAAGAGCATGCCCGGGAAATCCCCAAGTGCCCCCGCGCCTTCCAAGGATGGGGAGCGGAGCCGGGGTGGGAAGCCGAGCTCGGGGCTCCCCCAGCAGAAGCCCCAGCTGGACGGCAGACACTCCAGTTCCTCCTCCAGCCTGGCGTCCTCGGAAGGCAAAGCCCCAGGAGGGACCACCCTGAATCACAGCATCAGCAGCCAGACTGTCAGTGGGTCCGTCGGGACCGCCCAGACGACGGGAAGCAATACTGTCAGCGTCCAGCTACCTCAGCCCCAGCAATACAGCCACCCCAACACTGCCACGGTGGCGCCTTTCCTGTACAGGTAGGAGCGGCTGCCCCCCTGCCCTGCCGGGGCCCGTGGGCAAAGGAGCCTTGCTGGTGGATTCTGGGTCTCTGAGGGTAGGGGTCGGGACTGCTACCCGGGAACATTGAGGCAGACAGCTCAGGTGCCGTGTGATCAGTGTGCTTGAGGGACGGTTAATTCAGCAGGGCTGGGGGGAGGTCAGGAAGCTAAAGAGTGGAAGTAAAATGTGAGCTGATCCTGGGATGAGGAGGAGAGGCCCAGGCACATGGGGACCCAGGGGCTTTGCAGGGGCGGCGGCAGCATGAACAGAAGCTAGGAGGGTGGTTTGCTATCACTCGACAGGCTCCAACATCAGTCCTAAAGCATCCTGAATGTACTTTAAACAATGAAAACCACAAAACCACCTTGCTGAGTAATGGAGACTTCTCACAGAGGTGCTTATCTTAAAATTCCAGATCCTCATGGTTTCTTACCCCATCACACGTATTAAATATTTTTTCTTTTTTTTTTTTTTTGGCTATGCGGTGTGGCTTGCAGGTTCCCAACCAGGGATTGAACCTGGGCCACGGCAGTGAAAACCCAGAACCCTAACCACTAGGCCACCAGGGAATTCCTTAAATATTTTTTCGGTCCCTGCTGTGTGCTGGGATTTCTCGAGGGGAGAACAGGATGAGGAAGGAGGGTAGCTGTAAGGAGGGACTGGTTCTAGAGGAACCAAAGAACCCGGGTTGTATTTGGGGAGACAAGCCTGGGTGTTTGCGTCTGTCCGTTATCGGTCCCTCAGTCTGTCTGTCTCTGATGGCACATCCATAGCACCATGGGAGACCATGTGGAGCCAGGTGCTGTTGTCTGGGTGGTTCTGGCCTACGAGAGCCTCTGGCTGCACCACACACCTGTACAGGATGTAGGACACTGGCTCTGGGTGATGCTGGATGCGTGGGATGAGTCCTCTCCGGGCAGATGCGAGCCTCTCAGCCCTGCTCTTGGGGGTTCCCAGAGCCTTGTTCACAGTGTTCGACTTGATCCTGTGCTCGAGATGTGCAGGGCAGTGGGCCACACTGCACAGCTGAGTGATAACTAATACCTCTCCACAGCACAAGGGGACCGATGGTTGAATGTCACAGTCTGGGCACTTACTTTACAGTTTCTACCCTAAGTATATACACAATCACACCTGTACACACACACTCATACACCTATAGTGTGGATGCACATCAGGGACAGTCACACGTAAGGACACAAGTACACATTCATACATAAAATGCAAATACACATATTCACACGTGTATTTACATACCTGTTCATATGCACAGACTCAGGCCCATGCTTTCAGCTTCCTCTGTTTACATGGTTCTCCAAAGAATTAGATATTTCCTCTATTTCTGTCTGAGGTGAGTTCTAGTAGGTTCTGTCACCATTCCTGCCAAGAGCTGATAGAAAGACTGGTTCAAGCGATTGATTTCAGAGTCAAGCCCGCAGCATGCAGCCTGTGAGGGAATGTCAGGCTTCTGAGGAGAAGCTCTTTCCTTTTCGTTGCTTACCCACCCCTTCAGTGAGGGTCATGCCAGACCTTTTTAATGGGAGGCGGTCATCTTTGTATTCAGTCAAGTCGTCAGCTCAGCTAACAGTCCTGAGAAGGGTGCCAAGGCTTAGATAATGACTCAGCACTTGTCTCCATGCTCAGCTTTTTATACAACTGTTCTCTGAACCGTGGAGGCAACTGAATTGCTTGCCGTGAAATTTTTATCATGGCAGTCACACGAATAGTCTTGAGGTGATGCATATTCAAGCGACTGTTCCCAGATTCTTGATCTGCATTTTCAGAATTAAAATACGTGACAGTCTGATCACCATCAATCTCTCACCCCCGCTCCTTTTTTTTCTGGCTGTAATTATTTGAACGATTCTAAAACGTTTAACCTTTTTAAAAAATATTTCAAGATTTTTCAATGAGAGGAAAAACTCTTAATGATCAAGAGCAAATGTCTGACAAATAGGAGGAAGGAGAAAACGTCCCATGTTGTCTGTCCAGCTGCATTTTAGTGTTTACGCTCACCCTGTGTGATGTCCTTCTGGCTCCTCTGAGGTGCCTTTCCTCTAGGTGAGCCACGTAGGAGGAGGGAAAGAAGAGCACTGGGATAGGAGTCAGGATGCCTGGACTCTGCCTTTTATTCGCTTGTGAGTCCCTGGGTGGCCTTGGGACCTGGCTGCGGGCATAGCTGTTGAGTATGCACTGCGTGAGTGCAGAGACCCAGCTCATTTAATCATTCTCACAACTCCATGAGCTGGCTACCCTTTCTATCCCTGTTCTGAAGGTGAGCAAACTGAGGCCTAGAGTATTTAAGTAACTTGCTGTAGGTCAAAGAGCTGAGAGCCAGAAAGCTAGTGTCTAAAGCCAAGTCTGTCCCTTTAAGAGGGGCCAAGTGCTTAACCACGAAACCGTCTGACTCTAAATCACCGCCTCGCTTTGAGCCTCATCTGTAAAGTGAGGAGATGGGGCTAGATTAGAGGATTTTAGGAAATGGTTTAGGCTCCCTTTGTGCTCTGAGATGCTCTCTCTCAAGTTTATAGCTCACTGTATATGCCTTATTGCGCTTCCCCCCGAACCTCTCCACGTTAGTGATGGTACCAAGGGAAGAAAAGGAAGATAAATCACTTTTGAAAAATAACTCTGAGTAAATCATAGTTACCGATTCAGAAGGCACACTGGACACCTCTATCGCTTTACCCTTTACTGCTTTTATGTTGTCTCACCTGTGATTTTTGTAGCAGCCAGGGGAGGTCGCTGTCGTAATCCCCGCCTGAGGGCCAGATGCTCAACGAGGTGCAGTGACTTACTGAGATGTGCGTGGCTATCAAGTTACAGACTCCACACTGCAGCCAGCTCAGTGTTCAGACTCCCGAGTCTAATGTTCCTTCTAGCACCCAGCATCGTTCTAGACTTAAAAACTTCTCATTTATCCGTTCAGCACACCCTGCCTGAGTGCCTGCTTGGCATGTGAGTTGGAACAGATCGTGTTCTCACGTGCACACATCAAAAGAGCCAGTATTAGCCTTCAGAGAGCTCTTAATCTAGTGTAGGAAAAGTTTATCCATTAGATCATATTATAATAAGTAGGCATCAGGAGAATAGAGACGCACAAGAGGTGGAGCCATCTGCTGGCCAAGGACTGGCGAAGGCTTCCAGGCCAAGATGACATGGGGACTGTGCCTGAAAGGTAGATTAGGAGCAAACTAAGGAAGAAAGAGGAAAAGAGCCTTTAGGCAGAGGACACAATGACTACAAAGAAGAAACTGTTAAGGACAGGGTATGATCTGGGAATGGAGAGGAGCCACATGTGGGTGGAGCACAGGGCAGGGCTGTGTGTAAAGGGCAGGAGTGGCAGGAGACAGGGCTGGAAAGGAAGGAAGGAAGAATCCCACGATGTAGGGCACCTTCTATCACAATTAGGACTTTAGACCTTATTCTGTGGGCAACGGGAAACCATCGGAGCCCTTTAATCAGAAGGTGACAGGATCACATCGGCATCACCGAGATCAGTGCAGGACAGAATGGGGAGTGGACCACACCTAGGAACAGTCTAGAACAGAAGTCACGGTTCACGTGCCTGCTTGGCTCCACAAAGGTAATACAAAGGAGTGGTTCAGGGTGAGTGGGACTCTGGTAGAGGGAACCCCACGCCTCTCTAGAGGGGGCCGCCACCACATGTCACCAGCAGGTGGCGCCCTGCAAGAATGTGAGCTCAGTCCTTCCAGACTTGTTTTTACTGGGAGAAGGCAGAAATCCAGAATTTTTGTGAAATCTCCCAATTTTTAAATGTGGAAATGAATTCAGAAGCTTTAAAAAAAAATACTGTGGAGACCAGTAAGAATCAGTCTGTGGGCTGGTTTCTATACATGGCTGTCGCTGGCAACCTCTAGTCTGGAGGCAGCGTACCTGTTCAAAAAGTGCTTCTAGGGCCTGGGCAGAGATGGTGAGAGCTTGGATTCTGGTCAAGGGAAGGAGAGGAACACTGAGAGCATGAAAATCCTTTAAAGGTCGAGATGGCAGGAAAGGGGAACCAATGGTATCGGTAGGAGGGCAAAGGGGGGAGCATGGATGGATGATGTGGGGTTATCAGTACACATCCGCCACAGTCTGTTTTAGACAGTTCACATTGCTGGCAAACGCTTTCTTCACAGGGAGTGAAATCTGGTTGAATCAGCTCAGGATGCTAATGAATTAGTAACGTTACACCCATGGTTATGTGTCTGAGTATAATTATATGTTTGCATGGCACGCCAAAATAAGCAGAGGTAACTGTGGCAAGAGCACATGACATGAAGCAGTTGCCTCGATTTGCTTGACAAAAAAGGGCATGGAGAAGGTTTGGGGAAGTACAGATTTCAGTCAGGTGTTGAAATAATGATCAATGAGACCTTTCATCTCAGAAGCTCTGAGCTCTGAATCAGACCTAGAGGACAAACACACCTGCCTGGCACCCACTCCTGACTGGTTGTACGGTCATCTTTCCAGAGACGGCTGTGTCAGGAGGATCTGGGGGGGGCCCGGGGGCTGTCAATGGAGTCATGGAGTCATCTTCATGCTTGGCTTGCTGGCATCGCTGGTTACTTAGAAGTGGCTCTTTGGCACATGTTAAACGATCCAAACCATCCAGTACTCGCCAGCATTTTTCTGGCTAGACCTAGCTTCCCGAAGGGGATACAGACGCGTCCTCCAGTGAAGGATTGCAGACCCTCCATTTGGGTGATGAATATTTCATCTTTTACAGTTCGGAGCCTCTCTCTGTTTCTAGGACCTTGCTCCACGTGCACCAGTGAATTATTTAGCATCCGTCTGCTGGTCTGCTCTGTTCTAAAGCTTCTTGCCGAAGGAGGGGGTAGTCGGGGCTGTGGTCGGGGCACAGTGGTCCGGATGTGCTAGTTACCCCTTGTGACAAGTGTGTCTGCTCTGGTTTGTGTGTGAAGGTCCCAGACAGACACCGAAGGGAATGTTACTGCCGAGTCCAGCTCAGGGGGTGTGACCGTGGAGCCCAGCCACTACACGAAGAGTGGACAGCCTGCCCTGGAGGAACTCACTGGTGAGTTTGGCGCCTGGAAATTCCGTGTCTCTTGGTGGTGAGGCCTCCCGTGCAACCATCTGCTGGAAGGTCCTGGACCCAGCTTGATGTGAAGTTGCTTCACTGTTGCCTTGATTGATGAGCCAAACAAACTGAATGTCTGTCTTGCTGCCTTCCTTCTCTTTCTTCTCTTTCTCTCATGATCTACTCCCTCCTCCCCAGAATTGTAAATAAGTCTTTTACCTGTTGGCCATTCTGTTTTAAGGTATGCTCCTCTTCACTCATGTAGGGGCTCTGGGCTGCTCGGATACTTCACTTTGAATCTCCTTGTTCACTCTTCAGATAGAGTTGCCTTCCAAAAAGACTTGGAACTCTAAAATGTATTGACTTTTTCAAGTTTCCTTTAAGAAGCACTGATTGAAAATTGTTCTGAGCACCCTGGGAACAGTTGGAAAGAAGATTTCAGCATGTTTCTTTTACCAAAACCAAAAACAAAAACAAAATCTAAATTTTATTTAAATATAACCCAGACAAGGATGATTAAAGGGATATTATATCACATAAAAACATAAAATCTGCAATTGTCATATAGTTAATTCCACAAATATTTATTAGTGTTATACTGTCACATTCTTAATTTAAAGAAAAAAAGGTAGCATCAGAATTAGAATTCCTTTTGCAGTGTATTCCGAGCTACCACCTTCTCTGTCCCTTGTCCCCCATTCCCAGCGCTGTGCCCTGGGTTCCAGCAACTTCTAACCAGGGAAGGGAGTGGTAAACCACATATTTAGCAGTGGCTGAGTTATTCTTCGCATATCTTACCACTTCCAGAGTTGGGTTAAAAATTGAATCCATGTTTAAAATCCATTTATTAGACTAAATATCCATGACCCCACCATATTAATAGCCACATTACAGCTGTGGAGTTGGTCTGCAGCCCACATGATCGACTCTCATACCCGTTTGACCATTAGCTCTGAGTATTAATTTCAGAGGATCTGAGTGATTTCACTCTTTCCTTCTGGTTCTGCTGCCTGGGCACAGTGATGGGGCAGAGAAGTTTCAGGCCACTTGTAAGTGATCCGTCTTACAGTGGTTTAGGGCCCCATTTAGTGGTTTGGGATTGATTTTATGTTTCCTTCTCTCCCAGGTTTTAGCTCCCCTGCATATGAGGACATGGATAGTGCAGGAAAAGGGCCAGCTCTCAGGAGAAGGGTGTGGAGTTTAATTACTACTCAGGTCTCCACACACATTCCAGATTGTGTTCGTATGTGCACGCATCAAAAGAGCCAGGCTGGTGATTCAGAGGCCGGCATGGATCAGATGTGTGACTCGTGGAGGAGTGTGGAGTCGTGGCAGACATTGGGGCTCAGTGAAATTCACATCTGAAAAGCAAAAGCGGCAGCCGGAAAACATTCCACATAACAGTTAAATTTCACAGGGACAGATGGCAGCCTGTGATCTTTTCACTCCTTTATCTTTTTCTCCCCATGTCTCCTGTGCATCAGGACAGTAAACCAGTTGAGAGCTCAGAAAGCCTGAGATGCTGTCGGTTTGGGGACCAGAACCGTGCAGCCAGTCATGCCTGATCAAGCACCCTTTGGTGTAAAGTCAAACGTTGTTAGTTGCTAAGGAAAATATCTGAATCAGGGTGACTTGTCTTTACATTCAAGTAGTGGAACTCACATGGGCACCTGTAACACATGCGGCTGTACAGTTAAGAATTTTATGGAGACACTACATAGTAGCTTGTATGTATGAGGTTGAATTCAGCTTATGTACAGCCGATCCCTTGAAATGACAATAAACGGGTGTATTTAGGAATGGACATTTATGAGACTATTTGATCAATTGCTTAGTTCCTCCCCCTTACTTATGCAAGTAGGTGGATTTTCCCATGGTGCTCTGTCATTTACATAGCGTTACACGTGAGTCCTGCATCTCAGATTGTAACGTTAGAAGGAACAACATCCGCTTATTATCCAGTCCATGAATCCCTTCGATCATTCATTGATGAATTGTCTTTCAGTCTCTGCTGGAATACTTCTTGTGATGGAAAGTCTGTTCCTTCACGAGGCAGCCCTTCCATATTTTATTGGTGTTAAGTAGTAATAGAGTCTTTTATCCTTACCTTTCTAAATCACTGGGTATAATCCAACCTCACGGACAATTTCCATTCTTTTCCATGTAGCAGCGTGTCCCTTAGCCTCCCTCTTCCAAGTAAAAATCCCCGGTTCCGTCCATGTTCCTCATGTAACACCCTGACATCCTCACCTCTGCTCTATTTGGTCAGAATATGGGGTTCTCTCCATCATGGCCAGTGGCTTGAGGGAGGACTGCCCTTGGTAGATGCAGGAGAGCCACAGGTAGACATGGAATAGTTCATTCAGTTTTTAATTTCTCTGTATACGGGCTTTAAGGCCCCAGCCATTTCCACCAGGGCACGGCTGTGTGTTTATTTTGTTCAGGCTATGGGTTGGTAGGGAGATCTTACATTAAGGCCATCTTCCAAGCAGGTAGAATTGGCAGTTCAGAACGTGATCACCCGAGCAAGGCAGGTAGATTACTGGTTTGTGTTTCTGCGTTGCTCTTGGAATCTGTGTATGTAGAGCTCCGAGAGGAGCAGATACTTCCTAGTGGGACCCGTCAGAGGGAAACAGGACACTCAGATTCAACAAGCCCTCATTTTGTGCCAGGCGTATCATGTGTCATCTCATCTGATCCTCCTAACCTTGAGGGAAGGGGTTTTATCCCCATTTGACAAATGACATTCAGAGAGAATAAGTGACCTGCCTGAGGTCAAGTGGCTGGTAAGTGGCAATGCCATGATTCAAACCTTTATCTGTTGGAATGCAAAAGCTATCCTTTTTCTTCAGCCCTACGTTGACCAAACATCTTGTGGACAATAAATATTTCTTGAGCATCTATAGATTTGTGTGGGGTTATCAAAAACAAAGGTGAGATACCACTCCATATCAAAGATCTTTGAATTTCTAAAGGAGAGTTAACAGGCAAATGTGTCATTCATAGAGACATGGATAAATACAGGCATACCTTGGAGATATTGCAGGTTTGGTTCCAGACCACTGCAGTAAAGCAAATATTGCAGTAATGCAAGACACACAGAGTTTCTGGCTTCCCAGTGCATATAAAAGCTCTGTTTACACTACACTGTAGCCTGTTAAGTGTGCAGTAGCATTATGTCTAAAGAAAACAATGTACAGGACTTCCCTGGTGGTGCAGTGGTTAAGAATCCGCCTGCCAATGCAGGGGACGCAGGTTCGAGCCCTGGTCCAGGAAGATCCCACGTGCCACGGAGCACCTAAGCCCGTGCACCACAACTACTGAGCCTGCGCTCTAGAGCCCGTGAGCCACAACTACTGAACCCACGTGCCACAACTACTGAAGCCCACGCGCCTAGAGCCTGTGCTCCACAACAAGAGAAGCCGCTGCACTGAGAAGCCCGCGCACCGCAACAAAGAGTAGCCCCTGCTCGCCGCCAACTAGAGAAAGCCCGTGTGCAGCAACGAAGACCCAACGCAGCCACAAATAAATTAATTAAAAAGAGAAAAGAAAACAATGTGCATACCTTAATTGAAAAACACTTTATTGCTAAAAAATGCTAGCTATCATCTGAGCCTTCAGTGAGTCATAATTTTTTTGCTGGTGGAGGGTTTGAAATACTGGGAGAATTACCAAAATGTGACACAGAGACACAAAGTGAGCAAATGCTGTTGGAAAAATGGCGCTGATAGGCTTGCTTGACGCAGGGTTGCCACAAACCTTCAATTTGTAAAAAGCATAATGCTCGCGAAGCACAAAAAGTGAAGCACGATAAAACAAGGTATGCCTATAAATATAGTTATTATACTGTTGTGTGTGATTAAGTTAATTAATGAAGGTAATTTGAAAACTGGTCCCTAGACTTAGCTTCGTAATAAATGTTCCCTGCAGGGCCTGGAGCTATCCAAAGGATCAGTACCTTTTTGGCAGCCTTTACACAGATAAAATGTGGTCAAACTGGCAGTAAAAGATATTTAATTGATGGCCCAGGAGATAGATGCAATTACATTCCTCCACAGCCATTAGGGGAAGGTAAAATAGATATTCATCACTGCTTTTGTTTAAAAACACATACATATATATTTATGTATTTTAAAGAATTGGATGGGAGATGCAGGTTTGACCACTTTTTAGATAAGAGAAAAATGCCTTCCAAATTTCTCTTGGTTAGAAGTGGGAAGAAAATTGAAAACACTGGCATTTTCAAGGATAGAGAGTTTGCTATAGCAGATTATCTCCATATAATCAATCATTTAGTCCATTCCCCACCCTCCAGGCACCACCATGCTGAGAATAATCTAAGATCATCTGTCTCAGAAGGAAAGTTAATTCTATGACATTTCTTATAGAAATGTCTATAAGAAATGCCTGTTGCACTATTAATGACAATTACTGGAAGTTCTACTTGGTGTCTGCTCTATATCCCACTTGCTGCTGCCCATGTGTACTATGTTCTATATAGAGATTTCTTTAGAAATATTGCTGAGCACTTGAAATAGTCATCAGCTTTTAAAGATCCTTGATTGTGGTCTTCTCAGCTTTCCTGAAATTACTCTGAGGGAATGATGTGTGATTCCTTTAATCACTATTTTAGTTATTTGGCTTTTCCTCTCCCCCCATAAGCAGCCCAAACTAAACAGAATAGCCAGACAACCCGAAGCGAGGCTTCTCTGAGAGGGGACGTGGCTTCCTAGCTTGTGTGTAGCCTGTTTCTCCTGGGATGTTTGTGCCAACTTGACCTCTCCGGGCCAGGTATTTAGTGGGATGGGAAATGTTGCCCAGGGAATGGAAGTCCCTTATCCCCCAGAGAGAAGCCTGAATCTTCTCGAATGCTCCCCGCTCTGCAGCACCAGCTGGCATGAGTTGAGTGCTTTTGGTGGGTGCTGCGCTCAGGGATCTCCATTTAGTCCCTACAACAGTCCTTTGAGGTCAGCACTGTCACTGTCTTCGTCTAGGACCGCGGAATCTGAAGGATGGAGAGAGAGGGTCAGCACCTACCCCGTGACCGCTCAGCCAGGGAGTTAGAGGAGCCAGCATTCGAGACGACCTAACAAATTGAACAAAGAAAAAGACAAACCTCTCTCTGGAGGAATATTCATGATTAATAAGTGCAGATCTTTTAACCACTACAAATGAACCGTCTGTAATGTCAGGCCAATAGACAGCAGCACCTATCATCCATGGGTGAGAAAACCAAAGGTCCTTCCTGGGCAGGGGTCAGACCTAATGTGTTCGTGGCTTTATTGGAGACAGTGTGAAAATGTGTGTGTCTCAGGCTCGGCACTTTGCTTTTCCCACGAGCTAGACTTCACCTGTTGCTGGAGGGACCTGCAGGGAGAAGAAAGACCTCTCTCTCTCTCTTTAGATTTAACACCTTCCTTTGGGCAGCTGTGCATTTATTCATTCATGCATTCATTCTCAAATCCTTCTCGAGCACCCGTGGTGAACCAGGCCCTGAGCAGGGAACGTGGTTTTGGTCACAGGCGCAATTGCTGTTCCCAAGAATCTCCCCATCTATCTGAGAACTAAAATAGCTTTAACCTTTGTCTCTCCAGGGGAAGATCCCGAGGCTCGGCGACTGCGGACAGTGAAGAACATCGCTGATCTGCGGCAGAATTTGGAGGAGACCATGTCCAGTTTACGGGGAACTCAGGTTACACACAGGTATCTGGAGCGTGAATCACTTTCCTGAACCAGCTAGTAACTTGGTTTTCACATGGCTGCTCCTGCCACGGTGTGTACCCGCCACTAGCCAAGCGATTTGGTTAATAACGGAATAAATAACCTTGATCGCCAAATGTGCTGGAATTCACCGAGAATGCCATACGGCATGCAGAAGTGTCAGGAGCAAAAATCCGTGGAGACAAATTCCTCCCCAGAGCAGAAGGTTGCTAAATCCATCCCATAGAGGATGTTGCAGACCAGCTGTATTTAAATTTCCCTTTGCTTGCATTTTCCAAAACGATGTGATATTATGCTGTTGCAACGAGCAGGTGAACTGTATTTGACCTGTGTGATAAAGTGAATAACTCGAATTCCTACCCGGCCTCTGATCCCCAAGCACTCTGTAACGTTGTTAGTCATGCACGTGTATAAAACACGGACAGAAATATTTATAAAAACGTGGGATCATGTTTAAACCATGATTTCGTTAGATGAACTCTAGGATTACACTGGAAACATTTATCAGTTTCTTTTCATTGTTGAGCAAGAAGGTGAAGAGGGTGCAGCCCTGGGACATCCTTCGTGATTTGGGCAGAACCAACTTTTATGGTTTGTGTTTGGCCTTGATGATCAAGGTAAAGTCCCGGTTACCCCCGTGAGCTCCGGGGTCGGGGCGGGGGGTCTCCCCTGCTTCTCCAATTTCAGTCTCTTTGATAAATGAATACAACAACGAGACTGCTGGGCTCCACCACGGCCAGCAGCTATGGCAGATTGGGGTTAAGCACTGTGGGTTCTTAAAGAAGACCAGGGCCCGAAACTTAGGAGTTCCCAGTATAAGGAAAGTCAGGCAGGCTGCTTCCAGGATCAGAGGGAAACAAAAACGGATGAGGCACCTAATTGATTCTCCCAGAGAAGAGTCCACTGGGGGTGGGTGGTGATGGCATGGAACCAGGTGCTGGACCCTGCGACTCTTGATTAGCTAAGAAACATCCCTCTTCCCACCATCATCATTGAAACTGATTTAATGTATGTTACAGCAGTTTTGTGGATGTCTTGGCTTGGGCTAGGATGGTGATCATGACGGGAGGGAAATCTTCCATGCTTTCTTCTGCAGGAAAGACTCTCGCTCTCTCTGCTTAGTAAGGAGACCCCAGTGTGTCTCTGCATCTTGATGGTGTGGTGAGACCTGCAGGGCCGGAAAGACAGTGGACTGACTGCAAAAGAGTCTTCGGAGGGCCAGGGACGAGCTCCATCTCCTGGCAGTTTCAGACTCAGCTAGTTTCATGCGTCTCAAGCCCAGGCATTTACCACTCTTTTCTGGCCTTTTGCTCCCAAAGTTTGTCATTTTGGACAAAAGGTGGGAGAAGCGAAAGTGTGTGTGTGTAGTGGAGTTGGGGGGATAGATGATATTACAGAGTTAGAAAATCAGGGCCCTCCCCACCTGCTCAGTCTGGAGAGAGCTGAGGATGTGAAAATGGGATCTTAGGACCTTGGGAGTGGATGGGTGCATCCTGCCTTTAGGAAAAGTGAGCTGAGATGCAGCGTCCTAGGATGAATAGGCACACAGCTACCTTTATGCCCCATTGTTATCAGTCCAGAGTTTTCTACTTCCTTTCCTGTGTTGGAAAGAAGATTCCAGTAGTTAAGATTGTTTATTTAAAGTAATTGTTAGGGGGTATCTTGTACCATGTTTTAGGGGAAAAGTCTGTGCTGGGCTTTTCAGAATGTGACGTAGATGTGCAGCTTCATCTTCATTTTTAACAACAGAGCTACACTGGGTGGTATGTTGGTACCTTATTTTTTTTTTTAACTTATTTATTTTATTTTTGGCTGCACTGGGTCTTTGTTGCTGTGCGCAGGCCTTCTCTAGTTGCAGTGAGCGGGGGCTACTCTTCGTTGCGGTGCACGGGCTTCTCATCGCGGTGGCTTCTCTTGTTGCAGAGCACGGGCTCTAAGCGCGTGGGCTTCAGTAGTTGTGGCTCGCGGGCTCTAGAGCGCAGGCTCAGTAGTTGTGGCGCACGGGCTAAGTTGCTCCGCGGCATGTGGGATCTTCCCGGACCAGGGCTTGAACCCATGTCCCCTGCATTGGCAGATGGATTCTTAACCACTGTGCCACCAGGGAAGCCCAATACCTTACTTTTTGATCCTCTTTTGTATATGGGAAATATTTCATAATTCTAAAAAAAAAAATGAAAGAGAATGTAAACTGCAAAGACTACTAGGCATATTGGGGTCTAACCCAAGGCCGGTTTTATGTTTTTAGCACATTGGAAACCACGTTTGACACCAATGTCACCACGGAGATCAGCGGGCGCAGTATCCTCAGCTTGACGGGCAGGCCCACTCCCCTGTCCTGGAGGCTCGGCCAGTCCAGCCCTCGGCTGCAGGCGGGAGACGCCCCCTCGATGGGCAACGGGTACCCGCCCCGAGCCAACGCCAGCCGCTTCATCAACACCGAGTCGGGCCGCTACATGTACTCTGCCCCCCTGCGGAGGCAGCTGGCCTCCAGGGGCAGCAGCGTCTGCCACGGGGACGTCTCGGACAAGGCAGGAGATGAGATGGACTTGGAGAGCATCAGCATGGACGCCCCCGGCTACATGAGCGACGGGGACGTTCTGAGCAAGAACGTGCGGGCGGACGACATCACGAGCGGGTGAGTACCTGGGCCGCCTCTCTTTTCACGGAGCAGGGGAGGCGTGGCCCCTGCCTTCTCTTCTGCGGGGCTTATTGAAGTTCTCTGGGGGAGAGCAAATTGCCTTCCTCACGTCCTGTTCATTTTGAAGGCTGCGTGCCCTGGAGGGGAGCCTTCTGGGCCAAGAGACGTAAGACTTGGGCCGCAGTCCGGGCTTGGCAGTAACTGGCTGGGCAATTCCAGCCAGGCTCCACCGGCAGCCAGAGTGACACTTGACAACAAACCATATTGTGTCAGTCCTTTAAACCAAACCTTATGCTTAGGATAGAACCCAGACTCCTGAGCCGGGCCTACCTGGCCCACAGGATCTGGCCCTCACCTGCCTCTTAGAACTCATTGTCCTGCACTCCCCTTGTTTCTGCCGCTGCAGCTGGTAATTCTGTCCCTCAGTCTCATCAAGCTCTTTCCTGCCTCAGGGCCTTTGCACTGTTTCTCTGCCTCGGTTCTATTGCCCAGATCTATTCCCCTGGTTCCTTCTGGCTGCTCGGCTGGCATCTCTCTGGAGGGGCCCTCCTTGACCCTTCAACTTGAAGTCCTTTATGTGACCTGCCCCAGGCCTAGTTTCCATCACCGTGTCTTATGCTCATTTGGAAGCTTATCGCTGTTTAAAATTATCCTGAGGATGGGTTTATATTTTATCGTTTCCCCGCCCGTTCCTGCTTACAACAACAAGCGCCGTCATGCAGGGACATTGTCTGGCTTGCTCACCACTGAATCCCCAGTGCCTTGTACATGTAGGAGCTTATAAACGTTGCTGGATTGGTGAGCACGCGGCTCGATGGATGAAGGAGCAAACCCAACCTCCCTATAACATGCGAAGTTGAGGCGAGTGATGAGATGATGTCTGAGCCGGGCCGTGACCACGTGTGGCCCGAGGCTTGGCTTCTTGTTTTTGCCACACTTCCAGATCACTGTGGAAGCTGAACAAGCATCCATTTGCTCCACTTCCTGTGAGTTCTTCATCTGTTAACCTGGCTTGCCCAGAAGTCCTTCAAGACCTTCTCCCCCTCTAACATTCTAATAGATAAAATTACAGATAATAAAAATTAGGCATGATGCTCATGCCACTCGTTTTCCTGAATGTAATGATCAAGAACCCCATGGGTGAGTCAATGTTTTCATAATTTTAACAGTAGCTTATTATCCTACTATGTGCCAAGCACTGTGCTAGGTGCTTTATATATATATTATCTTCTTCTGTCCTCACAGCAGTCCTTTGAGATAGGTGATATCATAATCCCCATCTTCTGGAGGAGTAAACTGAGGCTCAGGAAGGTTAAATAACTTGCCCAAGTAGTTAAGAAGCAGAGCCCAGGGCTAGTTCCTTAATCACCGTGCTGCCCCATCTTGCCCAGCATTTTATTGCTGTGTTGAAATAGCACAGCTACTTGAGTTTATTTCAAAATTGATTTACTTTTGCTTAGTTCTACCTGTCTTACTAGAAGTGTTCTTTCATTTAATTAGAAGCTTAGAGACAAAGCTGCTTTGGCTTTTTGCCTGTTACTTTTTTTTTTTTTTAATTTTTAAAATTTATTTACTTATTTATTTTTGGCTGTGTTGGGTCTTAGTTTCTGTGCGAGGGCTTTCTCTAGTTGTGGCAAGCGGGGGCCACTCTTCATCGCGGTGTGCGGGCCTCTCTTGTTGCGGAGCACAGGCTCCAGTCACGCAGGCTCAGTAGTTGTGGCTCACGGGCCTAGTTGCTCCGCAGCATGTGGGATCCTCCCAGACCAGGGCTCGAACCCGTGTCCCCTGCATTGGTAGGCAGATTCTCAACCACTGCGCCACCAGGAAAGCCCTGCCTGTTACTTTTAGAACCATCCCATAGTGAAATCTTCAGAGACAGGAGCCACCAAAGCCTTACGGTGTAACACGTTTCTGCTATTATCCAAATGGCTGGGAAAGTTAATGGCCTGATAAATCAAATGATCCAGTTAACTTAGAGCATCATTTTGTGTCTCTAGTTTTACATGAACATGAAAACAGTAACATATACCTGTTACTAAAATTACATGTAATTTAATCTTTTATTACTCTTTAGAAGACTGTTGGTATTCAGCATGGCCTCAAGGTTATCATTATCACTTCCCACTGTGATATACTACCAAAATACTTCGGGATTATTTTGAGATTTTCATATTTTTTAAGAAAGATTATTCTCTTGTCAGGTCAGTCTTTTAATGAATGAAGATGTATTTATTTTTATGTACTACTGACAGTTTCCACAAGGTGGAGACATTGAAACACCGTAAACTGAACCTTAGTGATGTTACAGTGAGACATTCCTAGTTTCTTCAGCTATTCAAACCAAAACCTTTACCCCTGCTAAAAGGCACAGATGTTTACATTTCACTTCCTGCTTTGGGAAGCTTACATTTTTAGCAAGTGAGATAGTGCTTAGAGCAAGTGTAGATAAAAGTGCGGAAATGTAAGCAAACACCCAGTTACTGAAATTGGAGAACTCTGGTCTGTTTCCAACTCCCCCCAGCCCCACCAATTCCTTTTAGTGTAGAAATTTACCTACACAATGAGGAGAGGCAGCCCAGATGGCATTGAGCTCCTAGTTGTGACGTTCTAGAGTGCTAGTTAAGCATGACTCCACACTGGAAATGCATGCGAGTTTCTGCTTTGAGGCCAAGTTATAGGTTTGCCTATATGTGCAGAGTTCAGGGCACGCCGTTTAATGTCCTTTGTACTCAATTCTTTTTCCTTTTATAAACATGACAAGGTTGTAGATATTGAATGACTGGTCATTTAGTCTGTACTTCAGAATCTGCCCAATATAAGTCATATTGCTGAGGCAGTTGGTGTAGTGGAAAGAAAACAGACAGATACCAGACAAGCTTGAATCCCGCTCTGCCACTCGCAAGCTCTGTAACATTAAGCACGTCATTTAACTTCCCAAAGCCTCAAAGCACTACAATTAATTTGGTTTTTAACCTTCTACAATTAGATTTCTCTTTGAGGTTGTATCTAATTAATGGCGAGTATCTGATAAAGACACACAGTTTTCAGACAGGGTTTAGATGTCTTATCAACCTCAAAGGTCCCGGCAGTTGGAAACAATGAAATGATTACAGTTTTCATCCAGATGTTTGTTTGGCTTAGTGGAAACAGCCTCGATGTATGAGTAATATATAAATCAGTATTGAGGCTCTTTGAGGAAAGTTCTCGTAAAAGTTTACAGCAAGTTTAGTTAGCAAGGCTGAGGTGGAAGTAAATTCTAGTTTCTGAAAACGTATGGCCTTTGTTTTTAAAATGACGCTGGACCTCAGCTTGGTAGAACAGCTGTTTTTTGATGTCTCTAGCTCATTGTCTCCCCTGGATATGATTGCACGTGCACCTGTGTGTATCATTCAGTTCTCCCTAAGGTAGGGCTGAAGTTACTTGATTTCCTTGGAGTTTAGCTAAGGAACTAATGGCACATGCCTTTGGTCTGTGTGTGTGTGTATTTATTAAACCCTTCTATTGCATTTAGTATGTGCCAGGCGTGTCTAAGTACTGTGCAAGCAATCGTCTGGCCTCACCACTTCATTTTATTAGATTGATAAATTGGGCTTCGGCTGTGGTTAGTGGAAAAGGAATTAAAGAAGCAGACGAAGATGTCTCTTACCAAGTTTTGATCTGTGAAGCCAATCCATCTACTCATCTAAAAATTCAGGGTGCCATATGGTATAGAGTGAAATTAAAGGGACAGACTTAGTGTCCATATGTTCAGAAAGATTTTTTTTTTCTTTTCAAAGGAGTCACTGAGTTGTATAATGTTCCAAAGTATGAATATACCTCCCTTCCTGGAAAAAAGAATGACCGTTTAAATTTAACATCAGAAGTTTCTCCGAGAGCCTTTGATGGCTTCCCATTGCCTGTGGGAATAGATCTCAACTTCTTAACTGAACAAGGGAGGCTGTTTACGGTCTTTCCCTCAGCTGCCCTCCCGCCTCCACCCTGTTCACATCCCTCCTCACACACCCCACGCTCCCCAGTGCCCTAGGCTACATGCCATTTGTTACCAAAGGCTGTTTCCTGCATTTGCAAAGCTTTGTGCCACAGGACCTGCCTCTTTCTCCCTGGAATTTCTTTCCCCTCAAGCTTATCTGACTGATCCAAAAACAAAAAACAAAAAAAACCAAACAAGCAAACAAAAAAACACCTCCTCTGTGATGCCTTCCTGGACACCCCCAGTCAGTTAGCTCTGTCTGGTGTGTTTCTGGTGGTCTTGGTTCACACCCAACCTTATGTGTGAACCTTTCGCTTTGCATGGGAAGTGTTTGAGAGGGAACTGGATGGTATTGAGGAAAGGATATGGTCTTAAGAGGCAAGCAGATTTGAGATTTAATCTTGGCTCTGCCAAATGAACTGGAACAAGTTTTTAACATTTGGGAATTAGAGATAGAACTTGAAAAACACCCGGCAGAGTCTGGGATGCACAAGAAACGTCATGCACAATGTGTGCGTGTGCGTGTGTGTGTGTGTGTGTGTGCCTTTCCGCCACCAAACATGGAGCTCCCAGAAGGCAGATAGTGCCCATTATTTGTCTAAACTGAGACTAGCACAAGTAGGAATTTAATAAATATTTTGTGAATGGTCTATCCTTCATGCCCACCCTCACAGGACCCTGGGCTTATATAACTTGCTACCACCAGCTGTGAAAGTCAGTGATTCTATTTACAGACCACTTGGAGAAAATCAATTTAGCCTCTGGTCTTTTTTTTGGTGTGATGCATAGCTCCATCTAGTGGCCAATATAGGGTGTGATGCTGTGGTTTTGATTGCTTTTGACTCAAAGAGTCAAAGTCTTATATTGGTTTAAGACTCAGGGCTGGTGTTATTCAAGGCTGAGAGAATGGAGATTGTAGCAGTTGGATCGTCTTTCAAATGTGGCCTGACCAGAAGTCTAGTGCAAGAGAGAACGTGGGGTTGTGAGCAAGCTGGTCTTCAGAGTTGGCTTTCTGATGGCTAAATTCTTCCCTGTTAGGTGTCAGGGATTACTCAACAGATACCACATGTGCCTGCTGGGAGACTTCATCCCTCAGAAGTTGAGGAACCCATCCCTGCCGAATTACTTGTAGCTCCATAAATATGTCATGGCATGTCTTAGCTCAGGCTGCTATAACAAAATACCGTAGACTGGGTGGTTTAAACAACAGACATTTATTTCTCCTGGTTTTGGAGGCGGAAAGTCCATGATCAAGGTACCAGCATGGTTGGGTTCTGGTGAGAGCCCCCTTGCTGGCTTGCTGTGTCCTCCCAATGCAGAGAGAAGCAGATCTGGAGTGTCTTCCTCTTCTTCTAAGGGTACTAATGCCATTATGGGGCCGCACCCTGTGACTCATCAAACCCAGTTACCTCCCAGAGGCCCCACCTCCTAATACCATCACATTGGTGGCTGGGGGTTCACCATAGGAATTGGCAGGGGTGAGAGAAGCACAAACATTTAACCATAGCAGAGTGTTTCAGGCTTCCGTGTATCATTTGCATGTACAACACCCTGTGTTGCCTTTCCCATCATTGCCTGCCAGGTCACCTCCTTGAGTAAGGCTTCCCTGATCCTATCCAAACAGAGGTGGTGATTCTTTCTTCTGGGCTCTCATGGTACTTGATGTATTTGTAATAGCACCGATAGCACTGCATCGGAGTTATTACAAATATATATGTGTGTATAAAAGCAAACACAGCGTCCATACACAACGTTTTTTTTTTTTTTTGCCTCCCTGAACTTCCGGTTTTATACTTATAACTTGAGGTTTAACTT
Source organism: Eubalaena glacialis (assembly GCF_028564815.1). Taxonomy (NCBI): domain Eukaryota; kingdom Metazoa; phylum Chordata; class Mammalia; order Artiodactyla; family Balaenidae; genus Eubalaena; species Eubalaena glacialis. The sequence continues at coordinate 84,771,462 of NC_083725.1, forward strand.
ATTTTGGTTCTTTTTTTCTTTTTTTTAAACATCTTTATTGAAGTATAATTGCTTTACAATGGTGTGTTAGTTTCTGCTTTATAACAAAGTGAATCAGTTATACATATACATATGTTCCCATATCTCTTCCCTCTTGCATCTCCCTCCCTCCCACCCTCCCTATCCCACCCCTCTAGGTGGTCACAAAGATTGTTTCAGTGCATTATTTATGAGGAGGGGACAGAGCCCATACCTGTTACCAGCTCTTAAAGGTCAAAGTCAAGTCTGTCTTAGATGCTCCCCTATCTTCATTGGCTAGCACAGTGCCTGTTCCATAGTAAGTGGCCAATAAATATTTGTTGACTGAATGCTGCAGCTGACTTTCAGTGAAGCAAGACCAGTCACATGCCTCTGAATGAAGATGTGCCTCAAATTGAGACCCCTTGAGCTTAATGCCCCGCCCATGTGATCTTCCTTTCCTTGGCCCTGTCCTGTACACCAATTATTCCAGACCTGTGACTCCCTCTAGCCCAGTGAGCTGGACATTGGCAGTGCAGGAAAAAGAGACAGAGGACCAGGGCCACACACCATGGGAGTGGTGGGTGGAGGTAAAGGTGCCCTGTTTCTCTCTTCTTTCCTCCAGTGACCATCATGGGACAAATGAGGGAAGCATTTCTCAAGTCAGTGCAGAACACAGCAGGCAGCACCGTGAGTCCACAAGGCGGTAGTGATAGCGCGAAAGGCTCTTTCTTATCTGGTGAATGTTTCTCATGGTCTTTCCAGGCCAGACCTGAAGTAACCTTGACAGGCTGTTGTTCCTGGCAAACTGATAGGAGAGGAAGCCAAAATACTCCTTTTGGCCAAAATGCAGCCTGGAGCCAAGACAAATGATTTTAGGCAAGGCTGTCCTGAAAGGCACAGAGTCATGGCAGGGTCCAGCCGGGTGTGGCGGGCACCTCTGGGATTTGAAAAAGGTGGACTCTTGTTTCTCCAGCTTGATCCCCCTGAAATGATCTTGGCTTGTGAGGCTCTTGGAAGGCTTGGGAATTCCCGGTTTCCTGTCAGCCACTGGGCGGGTCTCAGTGATGTTCGGAAGGTGGAACCATCATGGAAAGGTAGAGACTCAGCTCTCTAGGGAGACAGATCTTTAGGGCCTTGGGCAAACCACTTGCCCCTAATGCACTGCATTCCTTTTACACACACACACACACACACACACACACACACACACTTTAAAAAATACAGTGGTGCTCTAGCATGAAGCCACAGGTCCACGGTAACCCAGTAGTTTGGTGGTGGGGCTGGACCAGGTCCCAGTTTATCAGCCTTTCCATTCCTCTCTGCTTCCCTTGGTGTTTCCTCGCTTCCCCTGGTGATTCATACATGTCTTAGCGGGGTATGAATTCACAGAAACTAGAAATACTTCACCCTGTCTCACATTTTCCTTGGTGTTAAATATCGCAGGCAAACCCCATGACCTCCGTTTCCCTCGGCAGCTCTCTGGGTGGAGTGAGCCAGCACAGGGAGTCGGGCAGGGGGCAGGATTCACTTCCCCAAGCGTCGCTGAACAAGTGCCAGCTTCCCCCCGCACGGCCGTGATGTCATCTGACGCGGGCAGTCCGGCTGATTGATGGCTCTGGTTACCAGTATCAGTTGTCCCCAGTGGCTGGGACAGCATCCCTTGTACATGTCTTCTTCCCATCTTCTTCCCCGCATCGCAGACTCCCTTGATTTACTGAGTGTGGGAAATCGCTCAGCCCTTATCGGCCGCTGGGCAGGCGGTTTTATCAGAGGAGAAAGAACGATTGAGCTAACGGCGTGCTGAAAGCAGAGAAATTCTCCAGCCTTCCCAAGCCTGCTTGCGCCACTCACTGTTGGTGAGTTAGATTGAACAGGCAGAGAGCAGGATTCAAAAAAGATTTCCCGGAGAACAGCCCCCCAGAGAAATGAAGCATGGTCCAACTGTGACATGGGCAGCCCAGACCGTTACTCGTAATAGCAAATGTTGGCTTAGTAATTCATGGGGAAGAGAGAAAAGAAGGGGGCGTCTTGTCTTCTCAGGAAACGGGGCTTAAGCCCTGACTTCTTGGGAGTTTTCCTAGCTTGCTTCGAGATTGGAATCTCTTCCAACTCCACCCCACCCACAGCATCTTCAGGGAAAGAAGGGGAGAAGGGAACAAAAGTGAGTGCTTTGGGAGAAGAAGACCATGCCTCAGGCCCTTCTGAAGTAGCCCCTGCAGGGGCTGCTCACCGCCTGCTTGCCCATCCTCAGTGACATCCTCCAACGCACAGGCTCTCCTGGAGGTGGAGACTGGAAACCCTTCCTTTGGCCTGCCTTCTTGGGAGGCTCCAGGCAAAAGGCAGTAAAATTCCATTTAAAAAGTGTTTACTGAGTTTGTTGTGTACTGGAGACTGTGCTAAAGGCAGTAAGACCAAAGGAAATTAACAAGCCCCAAGAGCCCGAGGTCCTGACAGCACGAGGACGCTCACAGAACGGGGAGGTAATAGGTCAGTGTAAGAGCGGGGAGCTCCAGAGACGGTAGGAAGCAGTGCCTTCTGTGGGGATGATGAGGGGGCGATAAAGGGCCTACTGTGAGGTGGGGGCAGGGGAAGTCCAATCTGGCTGCCCTGCTCTGGGCTGTGTGTCCTGGAGCACGTTCCCTGTGCCCATCTCAGAGCTGCTGTGTGGCTTCCGTGAGCTCACGCCTGTGAACCTGGCCCCGAGCCTGGCTGCGTGGACAGAGCACTCAGCACTACCACAGTATCCACCGCCGGCAGCAGCTACAGCATCTTCAGGACCCGTGAGCTGGGCCTTGAAGGATAAACAAGAGGCCTAGGTCAAGAGCAAGGGCATGAAGACATACAGGTGTGCGGCGTATAGTTTTATAAGAATGGTGCCTGGGCTGGGTTGGATGGAGATTCAAGACGGGAGGCGGGGAGCTCAGGTCAGAAGCTCTCAGAGTCCAGGGAGGGGTGACACCGCTCCGGGTAAAGCCGAGGCCCTGGGAACGGGCACATGGAGTTAGAGAGACTCCTTACATTAAACTCCGCCTGACCTGAGGCCCGTTGGACAAGGGGCATGGAGGCACCGGCGAGTCAAGGCCGACTCCCAGGCTCCGGCCTGTGCCGATACTGGCTGGGAATAGTTGACGTCTGTCCTCAGCACCCTCTTGGCACCACCCACTGCCCTTAGATTGTCTCAGGCCTCCAGGCCACCTCCGGACCAGGGCTGGCTGGCTGTTCCAGCAGAGTACGTGGTAGCCTCTGGAGTGTAATCCCCAGGGCTTTAGGAAAACCCCAGTCCCACAGCCTCCCGATTCTTGCCCTGGAGAAGCACCGGGCCCAGTAGGGGAGGCTGCCCTGTGCTCAACACCTAATTCTAACCCAAGGCAGGTGGTGATAAATGTTCCCATTGAGAGGCAAAATGTGGTCTGAGGGCGTTGGTCTGACCGTAGCGCAGACCTCTGAGGGTGCCTTTTCTGTTCTCACTTTCTTCTTCTGGGAAGCAGGCTTCCCTCATCTGCAAATGAGACTAGTAATGCCTGGAGTTGCAGTGACTGATTGAATGAGGTGACGTATGCACAGTGCTGCTGGACCCTTCCAAGCCCTCCTCATAATAATGATGCTGCTGCCAGGATTAAATGGAATATGATGTACATATAATGCCTCGTTCAGAGCCTGGTGCCGGTAAAAGTACTCATATATGACATTCCCTTCTACCCTTGCTCGTTCCCAAACCCTAGTGAGACATCTCCTTATAGTGAGTGGGGTTTGAAATGAGGCTGTAACTGACATTCATGTGGGAAATAAGAATCCCCCTAAACGCTGCAGCCTGCATCCACTGCGCTGGGGTAGAGAAACCTGCCGCAATGAATCATGTTTAGCAAGGCTCTCCTTCCTCTGCTTCGTACCATCTGGACCGTCTGCTGTCTTGTTGGAACAGACTTCCTGCCCTTCACAGGGCTCTTCATTGGTAAGCATCATGAACAGAACACACAGCCGCTTTGGCCTTCCTCAGATCAGCCCCAGGTGTTCAACCAAGGGAAATTCTGCCTTGGGTCCATTAATCCACGCTGCAGAGAGACTCTGCATTCTAATTACTGAAAATCAACAAATATTTAACGAGTGTCTTCTCCATCCCAGGCTTTGCTCTGGGGCATCTGACTGACAAGATTTGTTCTCAGGCTGACCATTTGGTACCCCTTCTTTTGGGATCTCACTTTTGATCATTATAGGTCCTCATCAGGAGGGACCGTGAGCTCACATTTACCAAAGGGTGCTTACATATCCAGGAAAGACATATTCCAACTCTGTAGCTCTCGATGGATGATGGGGAATAGGGACTAACATGTATCACACACCTTCTGTGTGCCAGGTACCTTACATAACCCTTAAACTTTATAGGATATTTTCATTTTACTGTTAAGAAAAATGAAGACCCAAGAGGGTGATTGTTTACTTCATTGTTTTTTAAGCCCATGGAGGAGAGAAAAAAGATGGCTGCTATTCTGCTATGTCTTTCCCTTTGTGTGCAGGAATTTCAGTGTGATCTTGGTGCCTTTGTTGCTTTGCTCTAGTTGGGTATTTTCTGCTTCCTTCAGGACACCCTCTCTCATAGAGTCTGTGGGCTCCTCTTTCACTACTTAGTGCTTTGCAAATGTACCTTGAATGGAGAGAACTATGTCACAGGTAGACCTGAAGGTCCTCTATTTTTCCTATTGAGCCTTTGCATAGCTCTCATCTAGAAAACCCAGTCATATTTATCTTTATCTTAAGCATATAGATCACTGAAAACACCCTTTCCAGCTCTTTTTCAAGGGCCAGCAGCTACAGAGTGGCTCAACAGATTTATGATAGTGAGGTTGGAGGATACCAAGTTCGAGTTGAGGTGAAGATGAAAAGAAACATTTGGATGAGGTTGGGAGTATTTTGGCCCTGAGACAGTAAGCCCATGTTGAAAGACTCAAAAAAAAAAAAAATAATAATAATAATGATAGACCATATGTGCCTGTACTCAGATCAAGATAAGAAATTTAAGTTTTGTTGGCAACTCATGATCCTCTCATCATGCTGCTCTGGAGACGTGGTATGATGGAGGAAACTTTAGACTCGTGGTCAGAAGACCTGACTTCATATTCCTTGCTTGCCAGCTGTGTGACCTTGGCAAATTTGCTTCCTTTTCTGAGTGTGTTTCCAACCTGTTCAGTGGTAGCCTGCCTCTTAGGTGTTTAGTGAGAAAGAAAGGAGATAGTGTTTCTAAAGTGTTTGGCACGTACAGAATGGTTGTTCCTTTTGGGCTTTTTGGAATTATGCATCTGTTTGCCTTCCTACTCTTTTATCCTACTTAGAACATTATTATGATGATGTAATGCTGTTTCTTATTCTTGGGCACAATAGCTAGATATCTGCTAACTGGGTCAGAGTCCATCTGTGTATTAGGGTTCTCCAGAGGAAGATTTGATGTTGCATCTCAAGTCCAAACACAGCCTGGAGGCAGAATTTCCTCTTCCCTGGGAACATCTGTCTTTTTTCCTCTTTTGGCGTTCAACTGATTAGATGCGGCCCACCCATATTCTGGAGAGTAATCTGCTTTACTCAAAATTTACTGATTTAAATGTCAATCGCCTCTAAAAAGTACCTTCACAGCAGTATCTAGGCTAATGTTTGCCCAAGTGTCTAGGTCTCACAGCCTAGCCAAGTTGACACATAAAATTAACCATTAGTCTGCCAGCAGACCTTGTTGTATGATCAGTAGAAATGAGTCATCCGGGCCAGGAGGCAGCTTACCTGTGGTCTAGAGACAAAGAACAACACAGCTTGTAGAAACATCTGTGAGGGCTCAAGGCTAGTGCAACCCCCCCCACCCCGATATGACAACAAATCATGAGTCTGTGCATGCCTTGGAAAATCATCAGATCCCTTCCAGAATCCCCAGGTCCTAATAAGAAATCTCCCGAGAAATGGAGGTTTTAACCTTTCCTCTTAATCTTGAAATAACTACAGAGTTAAACAGATAACCCTGGCATGGATACCTCTGGAGGGCTGATGATTTTTGAGACCCCAAAGTGAAATAAGAGTCAGAGTCTAAGGAGAGGCCCGTGACTGTCTCCAGGATCTTCCAGCTATAAATCGAGCCCACATTCACCTCTTGATCTTGGGGCAAGAGGGAGATGGGGTCTGTGGTTCTCTCTGCTGCATTGTTGAAGTCCATGTCCCAGTTCCCAGAGCTTTAGCGCTTGTAATCACCCGGTCATCTGTTTTTTTTTTTTTTTTTTAAATGGGAATTATTTATTTATTTATTTATTTATTTATGGCTGTGTTGGGTCTTCGTTTCTGTGCGAGGGCTTTCTCCAGCTGTGGCAAATGGGGGCCACTCTTCATCGCAGTGCGCGGGCCTCTCACCATGGCGGCCTCTCTTGTTGCGGAGCACAGGCTCCAGACGCGCAGGCTCAGTAATTGTGGCTCACGGGCCCAGTCGCTCCACAGCATGCGGGATCCTCCCAGACCAGGGCTCGAACCCGTGTCCCCTGCACCGGCAGGCAGATTCTCAACCACTGCGCCACCAGGGAAGCCCCGGTCATCTGTTTTGAAATGAGAAATTCCACATACTTGAGCAGTGAAGTTTAAAGGGTGAAGTCAGCTCAAGTTGTTAGAAACATGGGACAGAATAAATGTGGTGTTGGCTCTGCTGAGACGGGAAAAGACCACAGAGAAGTCAACCAACGGTGCCTGCTAGCGCGTGTCTTTTTGCCTGTCCTGCAGTAGCGGTGCTGTAATTCACAACAGCTAAGCTGCTTTGGGGTCTCTGTCATGTGCTGGCCACTCTGTTGAGCTCGTGATATGCATTGTCTCACTTACTGTTTACATCAGTTCTTTGAGATAAAAGCTGTTTTTCGTCCCTTTTTATGATTGAGGAGACCAAGCTCAGAGAGGTTAAGTTACTTGAATAGGTCACACAGGTGGTAATGTTACCGAGTCCAGGCTTGTACTGCTCATGACATGACAGGCCAATAAATTGAGAGACGAGTTGTTGGGGCAAGGAATAGTGACTCTGTTTGGAAAGCCAGCAGATGGAAAAGATGGCGGACTAGTGTCCCAAAGAACCATCTCACCCAAATTAGAATTCAGGCTTCGTTTATACTAAAAGGGAGGGAGTGTGGTTGGTCCTTGCAAACTTCTTGGTGTCAGAATCCTTTGTTCTTGCAGCTGCCCACGTAGGTCAGGTCACGATGTTCCTGTAAACCTCCAAAAAGACAAATGTTATGCTCTGTTCTGCAACTTTTTATCTCTATATGAATGGAAAAGTGTTATACGTTTAAAGGTCAGAGCCTTGAGAACTATCCTGTATACTTCAGGCTATAGGCAACATTCTTAACTTGTAGCAAAAACAGTAGAACACAAAGTAAAAGAAACAGATCCGGGCTTCCCTGGTGGCGCAGTGGTTGAGAATCTGCCTGCCAATGCAGGGGACGCGGGTTCGAGCCCTGGTCTGGGAAGATCCCACATGCCGCGGAGCAACTAGGCCCGTGAGCCACAACTACTGAGCCTGCGCGTCTGGAGCCTGTGCTCCGCAACAAGAGAGGCCGCGATAGTGAGAGGCCCGTGCAACGCGATGAAGAGTGGCCCCCGCTTGCTGCAACTAGAGAAAGCCCTCGCACAGAAACGAAGACCCAACACAGCCAAAAATAAATAAATACATAAATAAACTCCAATCTAAAAAAAAAGAAAAGAAAAGAAAAGAAACAGATCCAATATGGAGTCTGATTTGTTCTTCCCTATTACAGTAACAGCTGGAACCAAGTGTTTAACTGGGCTGGAATCAGAGCCTGTGCTCCAAGAACTCTGTAGTATGGCTTCTCCCTGTAGCTCTGATTATATGGAAGGCACGACCAAAAGGGAGGAGTGGGCATCTGTGGGTATTGGAAACCCTGGGTCTCCCCTATGCCATATTAGGGAGCATTAGGACTATAAAGAGAGATGGAGGGCAGTGTTCAAAGGGTAAGGCTTGGAGGGCTGAGTTGCATAGGAACTTTGAGAAATACTTGGCCAATGCTTGTGCAAGGACCAAGGAGGCTGGCTGGGGAGGGGGCAAAAGCAGATACTTTTATTTGCCTCAAAAGCATTATTTCATGTTTCATTTCAATTAAATATCACAGGTCTTGGCTGTAGCTTTAGAAACACTTGCATCAACATTCTCCACGTGCTGGTGCGCAGAAAGTGAGCCGGGGCAAAACTGGTGCTGTGTGTTTTGGAGACAAAAACCAATGAGATGGTCAGAGTCAGGAGGGTTCAGAGCTGGAGCCCCCCTTGCAAGGTGATTTCTTGAAGCACCTCACCGCAGCCTAGCTTCTTGTAAAATCTCATGAAAGTGGACATTTCCATCACCGGCGGTTTCCAGCCTTTGTTGATGTGATACTGAATTTCTCCAAGGAAATTCTAGTCATGTCGCCTCCCACCCACTGCGAACCCAAACAAAACACACAATTACAAGCTCAGCGCCACCTGGAGACCCCAGAACCATGCGCGGCAAGTTAGAGCTTTATTAAGCGAGTGACTTTTGCCTTATGCTGGGGGAGTTGTTAATTAAAACCACTCACCCGTTAAGTTGGGAGAGAGGGAGGGAGACAGAAATTGAGGACAGCTAACAGACCAGTTTCCCTCCCGCCTTTGCAGGCTGGCGTAGCTATTTTAGACGTGGACACAGACTTTACGCTTGAATAAACCATGCTCCAGAGGTGTGTGCAAGGTTTCCTGGGAACACCTTTCATTCAGTGCCCTGCAGCCAGGCCTCCTGCATACAAAGAACCTGCCAGCCTCTGACCAAGTATGCATAACAGTTAATAATAAGGATCATGGTGGTAATAATAACAACTACCTGGTATTGTTTACTGAGCAATATTAAACGCCTGGCACTGTGTCCAGCACTTTCTATACCTAATTTCTTGTCAGCCTTGCCGTGATCTGTGTGGCCGTCTGCTCATTCTCCTGACAAGGATGCGGGGGCTTGGAGGGTATCAGTATCTTGCCCAAGGTCGCAGAGCCTGGTGAGTTAGGGAGCCGGGACTCAAGTGCAGATACCTGACTGCAAAGCAGAAGTGCAACCACTGTGTTGGGTTTTTACTGAAAACCCTGTAAGTTGTGTAAACATGTTAAAAATCTAACTCCTCTTCTCCCCTTCAAATCTATTTCTCCTCCTGTATTTCCACATCCGTTTCTCGTCCACAGCCCAGAAGGAATCTCAGACTCTTCTATTCCCTTGTTCCTAGAAGGCCAGTCACCCAGGCTGATGGATTCCGTCTCTTCACTTTCTGCTGCCGTGGTTCCCTCTAGTGTTAATGGTCACGCTTCTCCTCCAGATGATTTGCGTTCGTCCCTTCCTTGCTTTCTTTGCCTCTGATCTCGTCCATCCAACAAATCTATCCTACACTTGGGTGAGAAAACTCTTTCTAGAGTATAAATCTGATTACACTATCACTTGCTTATAATTTCTCAGTGGCTCCACCTTGCCTGCTGGGTAAACTCTGTTTGAGTTTCTGTGGCTGTGTAACAAATGACTTTAAAATCTGGCTGCTTGAAACCAGCATTTGATGTTGCTCACAGGTCTCTGCCTCAGGCATTGGGACAAGGTACAGCGGAGATGGCTTGTCTCTGCTCTACCAAGTCTGGAGCCTCAGCAGGGAGGCCCCCAGGGCTGGAGCTGGTTTGATAGCAGGGGTACGCGTCACTCCACAGCTTGTTCACTCACATGTCTGACACTTGGGCTGCGATGACTTGAAGGTTAGGATGCCCATACCTCTCCATGTGGCTTGGCTTCCTCACAACATGAAGTCTCAGAGCCCCAAGGGCAAGGAATACAGTGAGCAAAGCAAAGTTTTCCTTTTCTCGTCTACCTTGGAAGTCACAGAGTGTCACTTTCACTGGACCACATTGGCCAAAGCAGATTCAAAGAGGGAGCATAGATCCCACCTCTCAGTGGGCAGATCACCTTGAAGAAGACCACGTGGGATGGAGACGTTGCTGAGTCATCTTCGGAAAGTTACAGTCTGCCACATCCTACCCCCTGCATTGTCCAGCATGATGACACACAAGGCCCTCCGTGGTCCCAGATTGGAGTGTAAGTTTCGTGGAGACACAGCTCGTCTTCCTTACTGACCACGAATCTCTTGTGCCCCACAGTACATGGCACAGAAGAGGCCCTCCTTTTCATTGGGGAGCTAATGAGTGACCTGCTGGCCCAGCCTCGTTTCTTGTCATCTCCACCATCCCCTCACTGCCCAGCCCTCCCTCACGCACCCTGGTCCCGCCACTCTGGACCACTGACATTTTCCTTGATGTACATACCACACTCTTAGACCTCTGTGCCTTTTGCACGTGGCTGCTCTCTCTGTCCATAAATCCCTCCGCCCTCCATTCCCATCCACCTGCCACAGTCCCTTAAGAATCTGCTGAAGCTGGGAAGCCTTCCCTGGCAATGCCAGCAGACATCGCCTTCCTCCTCTGTGTCCCAAACACCTGGTAATACCTCCCGGATGGCTCCTCTCAGTTCCTTTTGCTTTGTCTGTTTGTATAACTGTCTATCCCTTAGACTAAGATATCCTTGAGCAGAGGAATTGTGTCTTTTTACGCCTGCGTTTCTAACATCTTCTACCAGACCTGCTGTATGTGTTTAGTGACATGTTTGGAATGAAGGGAGAGGGAAAGAGGGTAATTATAATAGTGGTACCGCTGGCGCTGATGCTACTGCTGTTGCTGGTAATAACGGCAGCCAGTGATTGTGGAGTACTTTTAACGTGGCAGGCACTTTTCAAGTATTGTATCATTGAATTCTTAGGGAAATCCTAGGAGGCCTGTAACACTGTTATTATCCCCATTTTATAGATGTGGAAACCGGGGATAAAAGAGGCCACTTGTCCAAGGTCATCCAGCTACTAAGGGGTGCAGCCAGTTTCAGGAAGCTTGAGGACTCAGCAATTGAGATCCAAGCATCTTCCCTTTTGGTGCTGCCACCTGCTGGGTTTTAGGTTCTGAGACCCAAAGATGCTTCTTGGTTTTAGAGAGCTCTATAAATCCTAACCTTCAGCTGATGAGTAGGATAATAATGTGGGAGGTGAAAGAGTATCTGCTGGTTAGACAATGTCTGTTTTGTTCTTGGTGCCAGGTTTGAAGGGGTTCAGAACTAAGCAAAGGTTTGTTTAGGGAAGTGTGACGAGGAAGGAAAAAGGGTTCAAAATGTAATAGAAATATTTGTAGAAACTAGATCTGCTTGGCGTGGGCAGTACTTAGAAAAGCAGTAGGTTCCAGAGGACCAAACTCAAATTGTGGGTGGCAGTTAGACTTTCATTTTTCATTTCCTAAACACCAAGGTTACTGTTAATCAGTGTAATGAAAAACATGCCAAAAATCAGACCTAGTCAAAGTGGGCTGGGCTCTTTTTTAAGGACATAAGCCTCCTATTCCTGAGAGTAATCAAGCAGAATCTGGAAACCTGTGTCCACATGTTGTAGAAGGGATTCCTGTATGAGGTGAGAAGCTGAGAGAGAGGACCTGTAAAAGTGTAAGATTCAGGGGGTCCAGTTCCCATAGGAATGACTGAGGTCCTGATAAGGATGGAGCGGAGCTGGGCATCGTGTTCAGGAGAAGGTCTCTTTGACAAGACTGGTTTCCACAGGTCATGCCAGCCTGCGGGTGGTAGCAGGGCACCAAAGCTGTTCCTTCGAAAAATGTTCTCACCCATGCCCCCTTCAAATAAACACAAAAATCAGACCCACTTCTTTCCCCTGCTGCAGGTTCTGGTCTGGCAGGTGTCAGAGTAGCTGTTGAGAATCACAGTCAGCTCAGGGGCTGCACACCTGCCGAGATGTTCCTGAAAGTTACACTTGTTAGGTTGTATAGTGAAAATGATAGGTTTTTAAAAATTGAAAGATAGTTGATTTACAATGTTGTGTTAGTTTCAGGTATACAGCACAGTGATTCGGTTATATATATAACTGAATATATCTATTTTATATATAGTAGTGTAAATCCCAAACACCTAATTTATCCCCCCCCTTCCCTTTTGGTAACTGTAAGTTTGCTTCCTATATCTGTGGGTCTATTTTTGTTTTGTAAATAAGTTCATTTGTATCCTTTTTTTTTTTTAGATTCTATATATAAGCGATACCATATAACATTTGTCCTTCTCTGTATGGCTTATTTCACTTATTATGATAATCTCTAGGTCCATCCATGTCACTGCAAATGGCATTATTTCGTTCTTTTTTATGACTGAGTACTATTCTATTGTATATATGTACCACATCTTCTTTATCCATTCATCTGTTGATGGACATTCAGGTTATTTCCATGTCTTGGCTATTGTAAATAGTGCTGTTATGAGCACTGGGGTGCATGTATCTTTTCAAATTAGAGTTTTCTCTGGATACACGCCCAGGAATGGGATTGCTGGATTTTTTAAAGTGTAAAATGTTACAATATTGAATAAGCCCGCTCTCACCACGCAGGGTCGAGGGGATTTGGCTCTGCCCCTGCCCTGTTTGAATGACTCCTTCAGCTGATCTGTCTCCCATTCTTGTGAAAGTGGAAACGTTTGAACCAGTGGAAGCGTGAGAAATTCAGGGACCCAGTTCCTTTGTACAGCACCAGCCAGCTGTTGTGACTGCAGCTCCTACTGCCCTGATAGCAGGTAACTTGAGTATCCTGTAGGCAGCCAGCTTTTGCTTGATCCCTGCTCTGGAGGTCACCGGCCGGGGTTCTGGCTCCCTCCCAGCCTGCCCTTCCCACCAGTGCTCCAGCTGCCGCGGGGGTGCCCCTGCCGCTCCCGACGTTCACCGCCTGGGCTGCTCCGTCCGTCCCCAGGCTGGCTGGTTTGCCTGGACGCTTGGCTGCTGGGTGTCTCCTGCCCAAGTTACCTCCCGAGCTCCAGCAGCCGCCCTGCTGTGGGGAGACACACCTGTCCTTCTTGCAAACATGCCTGTGGCACTGTCCAGGCCCATACCTGTTGAAATTCTACAGGGAAACAGTTTTTGCCTTTCCAACTGAACTCCCTGCTCTACTGGTTTCACTTTTTACTCCTTTTTAGAACATCACGGACAATGGGGAATTCAGCCAGGGGGCAACATGCCTGCCTTCAGCTCAGGTTCATGAGCCACTGAGAGTGGCATTGACCTTGTTCCCTACACGGGGTACTCTGCTCATGCCATGCTGTCCCTTGAATGGGACCTATGACCCCTCCCTCTAAGACTTTTCTCACTAGCTGCCCCTGCCTGGGGGACCCCCATCTTCCTAGAAGTCTTCCTTGAATCCTTTAGCTAACATAGCCTCTATTAATATATTTGACTTTTCTCTAAGTAGATGCAAGGATGTCTCACTTCTTTGTATTCCCCAAATGTTTAACACATATATCATACATTAAAGCAACTTAATTCTAGGTTATTATTTATTCTTTCATTTAGTCTACCAAGAACATTTGTTAGGTACCGATCTTAAGAATTCTAGGCAGAATCTAGGGACTGGGGGTAGTGAAGCAAAAATACAAGCTCGAAAATAATAATTATAATAATCATAATTATAATAATACTGGTAATACATTTGTTGAAGTTGTTGGGTGAGAGGCTGGAAGACAAGGAGATAAATAGGTAAACAGTTAAAACAAAACGGAAAAAAAAGGAACTAAACTTTAATTTTATCATAAAAGATTTATTGAACACGATAAATTTATTGAACACAAAAATATATTAAAATGAAAACACATCAGTGGCTACTTTCTAGTTGTGTTTCCTTGGGTAAATCACTTAAACTCTCTGAGTGTCAGTTCTGCATCTGAGAAATCATCAGACCAAGTAATCTTGGGAACCTCCCCCCACCCCCCGATCTAATATTCTGTAGTTCCGTAAGACTGTGTATTATTGGTGTTTTTCTTAAATGGTTAACTTTTTTTTTTTTAAGTAAATTTATTTATTTATTTTAGTTTTGGCTGCGTTGGGTCTTCTTTGCTGCGTGCGGGCTTTCTCTAGTTGTGGCGAGCGGGGGCTACTCTTCATTGCGGTGCATGGGCTTCTCATTGCGGTGGCTTCTCTTGTTGTGGAGCATGGGCTCTGGGCGCACAGGCTTCAGTAGTTGTGGCTCACAGGCTCAGTAGTGTGGCTTGCGGGCTCTAGAGCACAGGCTCAGTAGTTGTGGCTCATGGGCTCAGTAGTTGTGGCTCGTGGGCTCAGTAGTTGTGGCTCACAGGCTCTAGATGCTCGGGCTCAGTAGTTATGGCATGCAGGCTCAGTAGTTGTGGCTCACGGGCTCAGTAGTTGTGGCTCACGGGCTCAGTAGTTGTGGCTTGCGGGCTCAGTAGTTGTGGCTTGCGGGCTCTAGAGTGCAGACTCAGTAGTTGTGGCGCACAGGCTTAGTTGCTCCGCGACATGTGGGATCCACCCAGACCAGGACTCGAACCCGTGTCCCCTGCATTGGCAGGCGGATTCTTAACCACTGCGCCACCAAGGAAGTCCCTGTTGGTGTTTTTCTTAATGCCTGGTTGCATTTAAGGTGAGGTTTTAGAGGTACAACCTTTTCAGGCTGGTGTCCTAAGTGGGAGGTGGGGTAGATGATCTTAAAAGACATCCAGTATCTCAGCACTAAGATGCTAGAGGAGGCAGAGTATGGTGAGTGAGGCCACCGCACGTCAGTGTGCAGATGAGCAAGGTGGGGGTTTTTAAATTCTTTTCCATGATGGTTTATCACAGGATATTGAATATAGTTCCCTGTGCTATACAGTAGGACCCTGTTGTTTATCCATCCTATATATAATAGTTTGCATCTGCTAAGCCCAAACTACCAAGCCATTCTTCCCCCACCCCCGCTCCTCCTTGGCAACCACAAGTCTGTTCTCTATGCCTGTGAGTCTGTTTCTGTTTCGTAGATAAGTTTATTTGTGTCATATTTTAGATTCCACACACAGATGATATCATATGGTATTTGTCTTTCTCTTTCCGACTTACTTCACTCAGTATGATAATCTCTAGGTCCATCTGTGTTGCTGCAAGTGGCATTATTTCGTTTCTTTTTATGGCTGAGTAGTATTCCATTGTATATATGTACCACATCTTCTTTACCCATTCATCTGTCAGTGGACATTTAGGTTGCTTCCATGTCTTGGCTATGGTAAACAGTGCTGCTGTGAACATAAGGGTGCATGTATCTTTTCGAATTATGGTTTTCTCCAGATAGATGCCCAAGAGTGGGATTGCTGGACCCTATGGCAACTCAAGCACAGTGTTTTAATCATTGAGGAGCACATCATTTGTTTTTTGGAGTTTGTACCATGTTGGACCCCACAGGCACTTCTTGGAGTAGGAAAGACGTTTACCAGCCTTAGTAGGAAAGGGCATTTTTCTGTGGCTCACATGGGAGGGACCCAGGCATTATCTGGGGAATGCCAAGATGGAGGCTGAGCTGATTTTTCTTTTTTCCGGTGGCCCTTGGTTTGTGCAGGAAGCCTTTTCAATTTAGAATTTTGTTTTGTTTTTAAGATTTTAAGAACTTCAGCATGCCCTATTTTACCAGGATTATACAGTGCAGCTTTTTTGGGGGAAGGGGTGGGACCCCAAAGAGGCAGCTGTGAGATCTGCCTGTCGTGGCTCAGGGCGGGGAGGGGCCCCGTCCCCACTCTCAGCCACAGTCTTGTTCCTTCCATGTGAATATATCCTGAGACACTTCTGTGACTGTACGACACATGTTTAGATGGCCTCACTTAATATGGAGGCCTGGTGCTTACGTAGTTCAAAATCTGAACTCTCCAGGAGGAAAATGGCTGGTTCCCATCCTCACAGAACTTTAACTCAGTGTTTTTCAGACTTAAGAAAAAAAAGCAAAAACTCTCATATACCTTAATGTGAAGACATCACACTCTGAATTGGGGGGAGGGGAGATGTGAGAGTAAGAATAAGTGTGTCTTTAGAGAATTACCGTCTCTTTAGTAGTTCCACGCGAACCAAAATTCTGTCAAACTTTATAGAATACCTTATAAAAAACATTGGGCCTTTTTAGTTGTTTGTTTAAAGTGGTAAATTTATAACATCAGATATGCTTTTCCAAACTCCTGCCCCACCCCAGCGATGGGCCCACTGCCACGGAGAACTGGTGTTCTGGCTGCTTGGGTGCTGTTTCTGAAGGTGACCCAGTGCTCATGGACAAATGGAAAAGCACACAGGGTCAGGCATCCTATGTTGTCAGCTGTTGTGTCTACTGGGCTTGCTGGATTTAGTGGCAGGTAATTCGAGTATCCTTGTGGTCACCCAATTTTGACTTAATCCCTGTGCTTGAAAGCCAGAGGCCTATATACGTATTTCTTTGTGTTGGAAATACATTTATCGAATTCCATTTAGAATGAGTGCCCAGAATAATGATTTTCTTAATGAAAATGTTACCTAGTAGAAATTTAGCATCTAAGACCACACAGTGAATCCACTGTACACTTTAGATCCTTTGTATTGGTACACGTATGTCTGTGTGAACTGTCTAATTTCCTTGCCCCAACCCAAGGCTGCCTGGCAAACACCTTCTCATCCTTCAAAACGCCACTTGAGGGATTCTTCCTCTAGGAAGCCTTTTCTGGCCCTTCTCCCTGCTCTGGCCCCTGCTGAGCCCCATGCAAACATTGACATGTCTGTTTCCCTCACCCAGACACTAAGCCCCTCAAGGTCAAGGACTGGATCTGATTCTTGTATCCCCAGCACCCAGGCCAGTGCCTGCCTGGCAGCAGGGGCTACATAAATGTTTACTGAACAAATGACAACACCTCAAAATGTGGACCATCTCTAGGGCAGCAGCCTGCATAGGGCTCTAGTGCGGTGCTTCCTGTAGCCTCCCAGCTGCTTCCAGAAATCTTTGCTGAGGTTGGGTGATGTCCCAAGGCCTGCTTTATGTCTCAGAAGGGGTTGCCCCCCAGTTACGTTAGTCACCTTCGTCCTCCACCTGTTCTCAGTACCCCTCGGCATTTCTTTGAGCCACAGTCTAGATAAGACAAAGTGAAACGTACATAAACCTAAACTCAAGTGCCAGCTGGCTTCTCCCCAGTTTGGAAGTGACTCTGGTCATTACCTAGGGGTGTCTATGTGGAACCAAAAGGGAAAGAGACTCTGGATGTCTGATTCCCACCGCTGGGAGCTCTAGTCATCTTGGAAAGGAAACACACAATCCTGAATGCCAGCACAAATTCCACCGACTCAAGGTGAAAAGTGAACTTGTGTCGTAGAGAACTTTAGGGGTCAGGGAGTCATGTCAGAAAGCATGGGAATGATAAGGTGTAGCAGCAACCAGAAGATTGGCAAGCGTGTCCCAGTGCATGAGAAGTGCCTGGGAGGACAGATTCTTTTGTAACAGAAGGTTATTTCAGGGTAAGGGCATCTAATTATGACACCCGCGCTGAGCCCCCCACCGATGACCCCCAGTACTCTGTATTCAGCATACCTGGCACTGCTCACTTATGTCCCTTCCCAGTCTGGACTTCCACAGTTGGACTGTTCTGGGGCCTGTAGACCTGAAAGTCCACGCGCAAGAGTTAACTGATATTTTAGAAGAAACTTAGAGTTCTAACAACTCTTATCAGGCCGTGATCTGAGATGGAGGGGCCATTAGGAATCAGGGATCGGGTACTCTTAACATGCATGTTGCCTCCTTAATATACAGGGCCAAGACTAGTTATTATAAGGATTTGAAAGTTAAGTTACTGTTACACTATAGTCACATTATGGTGACTTTTTAACTAACTCTTAGGGAAACTGAGGTCAGTCTAGTTCACAGTTCCTCCATCCAGCTCTCAAGACTTAAGCCAGCATTTCTGACAGCTTGATCCTGACTGCAAGAAAATTATTTAACCAAAAAAAAAAAAAAAAAAGGAAAGAAAGAAAAAGAAAATTACATGTCTGTTAAAAATACAGGTTTGAGGGAAGGGATGAACAGGGGAGGACAGGACATTTTTAGGGCAATAAAACATTAGCTGTGTGATACTGTGACAGTGGATACATATCATTATGCATTAGTCAAAACTCATAGAGCTATACAGCACAGTGAACTGTAACGTAAGCTATGGACTTTGGTTAATAGTGTATCAATATTATTGATAATAATGTTAGTTATTAGTATCAAATAATTATTAGTATCAAATAATAATGTATCAATATTAGTTTATCAGGTTTTTATTTATTTATTTATTTATTTTTGGCTGTGTTGGGTCTTCGTTTCTGTGCGAGGGCTTTCTCTAGTTGCGGCAGGCGGGGGCCACTCTTCATCGCGGTGTGCGGGCCTCTCACTATCGTGGCCTCTCTTGTTGCGGAGCACAGGCTCCAGACGCGCAGGCTCAGTAGTTGTGGCTCACGGGCCCAGTTGCTCCGCGGCATGTGGGATCTTCCCAGACCAGGGCTCGAACCTGTGTCCCCTGCATTGGCAGGCGGATTCTCAACCACTGCACCACCAGGGAAGCCCAGTTTATCAGTTTTAACAAATGTATCACACTGATGCAAGATGTTAATAGGGGAAACTGGTGGTAGGGGAGAAGGAGTTTAATGGAACTCTACTTTCCTCTGTGCAGTTTCTCTATAAACCTCAAAATGCTTTTAAAAAAAAGGTCTATTTAAAAATGCAGCTTTGGGCCCCACTAATGGCATTCTGCATCTGTGAAGCTGGGGCCTTGGAGTCTGCATTTTTCTCAGTTCCCCAGATGATTCGGGTGTATTCTAAGGTTTGAGAATTCCTGGATATCAGTCAGTCTCCTTTCACCATCTGTTTCATTCCAAGAAAGAGCTTAAAGGGGCTTTGTCTAGAGAACCGTCTCCTGTGTGCTAGAATGTGTTTCATCTTTCAGTAGGTGGACAAAAAGCTTCCTGCTCGTGCTAGAAATACTTGCTGCAATCCCACACTGACAGTTGAACCACAATAAAGAGAATTCAGGCCAGACCAAATTCCAGACATGGGGACTGTCAAATTTCCAAAGTGTGCAGCCTTTCTTCAGGAGGGTACCCTGCCAACACCCATTTTAAACAAGCATAGTTATGGGTTGTAATGAAAAATTTATATGTGTGTATTTATTTAAATAGGGGTCATAAATAGGGATAAATTGTTATAATCCCTGGCTCTCTATGTGACTGTGTATTTTATTAGTACAGTTATGGATTTTTAAAAATGTATGTATAGCATTGATATGTGTATAGATCCGTAGGCAAGCTAAATCGAAATGCTCTGGTAATCAATGCTAGATGGAATTTCGTTAAACTTGTAAAAATCCACATTACATTTTGCAAAAGATGCAAGAACCATAGCAGCATGTTTCATCACCATGCAGGAATTTTCCCACTAGTTCAGTCTCTCCTCTGCTAGGAGTTTGGTGGAGACAAACCCAAACCACAACAGTGGTGAGATTGAGTCTGTGTGCTAGAAGCCAGGGTGACTTGTGAGTTACAGCGATGCCATGTGCCAGTGCGAAGTCCGTTTACAGCAAAGACAAGCAAACACCTTGCTCTGCGGAAACTGTATATGTCGAAGGGACCAACTCAGCCAGGATCCACTTCTGCCCTAACTCTGCAGAGGGGCCACTGATACAGGGCCTGGGCGGGGTGGGGAGGGGGGTCTGTGACCTGACTTGAACTGGATACACGTTTTATTCATACGAGAGATGGGTTTTATGGCTTTCACGGGTTTCTCTGAGGGGTCCACAACTTAAGAAGATTTAGGAATTTCTGCTTTAGATGGTGGTCTCTAAACTGCTTTTGGTTGTGTCAGAAAGAGCTTGTTCCTCCATTAGACGCTGTATTTGTTTTTTAAACATACATATGCTTTGTGACTGAAACACTGTGCATACTATAATACCTGCATACACACAGGATTTACAAGGGACGTGATAAGAAATAAATATAAACAGAAGCATTTTAGTTTTCACCCCTGTGGGTCATCTTATGCTCCCCACTACAGAGACCACTGCCTGAGGTCACTGCTTTCCATTCTTTAATGCACATTAGAACGACGTGGGGACCTTGTTGAACTGCAAGGTCTGATTCAGGAGGTCTGGGACGCCGCAGTTCCAATAAGCTGCCAGCTGATGCAGAAACTACTGGTTCAGCGGCAGGTAGAGGAAGAGGCAGGTGTTGGGTTTTGTGGCATGACCCCTGCAGTGTGCCTTCTGTTCTCTTCAAGCAGTTTTGCAGCACCTAGCTTTCGGAAATAAAGTCTGTGGCACCACTTTCACCCACTGAGGCTTAATGGGGCCGCCTGGGACCCTTTGACTCCTCCTTTCCTCAGGGCTCCCTTTTCCTGCTGTTACCTCTGTCTCCGTGGCCTGCTGGAGCTGAGCTCTTGCCTGACTTGCTTAGCAACGTCTTTGCAGTGCTCCCCAGAGAGGCGTGCCCTGGTGACTAGGTAGCCAGAGTAGGCTCCAGACCTGCTGAGCCTAGCTCACTTCTGCAGGCTTACCTTCCTGCTACACCAGGGTCAGAGAATTGAGCCAAGCTTTCCCCAATCGTCTGACTCACTTCACAGCCAGGACTGACTCGGTGAGATGGAAATGAGATGCAGATGAGCCACAGACGGAGCTGGTGCCCCTTGAGCTGTGGATGCTCCCGGTTGGTGGCTCCTGGCCACTGAAGGAACTTGCCTGCAGTGAAAGTGACATCTATTTGCCATAGCCCTGTTCTGTGCTCTGAGCCGAGGTGGCTCATGGCATGGCCTCGGGTGGCTGCTCCAGGATTCAGCGAAATAAGGGCAGATTTTGCTGGAAAGGAAAATTGAACTCTCATATCCTCCTAAAAAGAGCAAGATACCAGCTCGGGGATGTCCTGAAGAGCCAGCTGTCCTAGAGCACAGTGGGAAGCGGTGCTGATCGCTGCCCCAACCCTGCTCCGAGCACGAAGGTAGGAAACTGGTCCTGTAGGGGCACATCCCCCTCTCCCTCTGCCAGCAGAGTTATTGGAGGAGTTCCCCAAAAGACATGAACACCAAAGAAATGTTTCTTCATTATTTGTGTTGTCTAGTCTGGATTATTTATACCTGAAGTCCTATTATTGCAGGGAAACCTAATGAAGAAAGACATTGGAAACTTAGACTTTCTCTCTGAAGGCCGCTGTAAGTTTCATTTCATTGTGTGTCAGTTTGGGATGGTCCATGATAGAGAAGCAGCAGCAAACTTTTCTTTGATTAGGACTCACCTTTATTTGATTTTTAGATATTAAGGCTATGCAGTGGGTAGGGTCTTAGAATTGCTCTGTGATACGTTTCCGTACTTGTCATTGGAGGTGAGGGCAGCAGGGGGGTGGATTGGTAAATGAAATATGCCATATTTGCCTCAGATTTTGTGCCTAAAACCTGAGGGCAAAGCAGTTTCCAAGTGTTTCATTAGTAAAATTTTAAGTGTTCGCCTTAATTTTAGTGCTGCAGTCTTACTATTATGATTATTATTTTTGCTGGAGAGGAAAACTGAACTCTCACATCCTCCCAAAAAGAGCACTGAAAAGTTTAAAAATCTTTTTTTCCAACCATGTTTTTGCATTTCAAATGCATCTTCTCCCCTTAAGTCAAATGTAGCAGATTCTTTTTTGTCACTAAGATCAACTTTCTTCAAAAGGATGCAGGCAGCTTTGTTAGACTTGCTTGTCAGTTTGTCCTTCCATGACCCAGAGTGAAATTTATTCATCTGACTTCTAAGAGGCCCTAAACTAAAGGGATCCTTTTACGGGTTGGTCCAGAAACTCAATTTACATCCTAATAAACTTAGAATATAAATGTCAGGCCTATTGTAATGGAGTAGAAGAGCACTGTGAAAGCATTGGTTGTTTGGGGACTTGGGTGTTGGTGAAACTCAGATGCAAGGTCTTTTCATCTGCCCACATCATTTTCTTTAACCTTATACAACGAAGTATGTGTTGATGTATATGTTCATATATTTATATTGATGTTGGCAAGGAATAGTTTTTAAATATGCAATTCTTTTATTCCATTTTTCTTTGCTACGTTCACATTTAAACCAAATGTGTGTCCCAGAAATACAGACAAGCTGACATTTCTTTGAAGAAAAGTAATCACTGAGGCTCGATTTTTTTTTTTTTTTCTTGTCGGTATTGCTTTCATTTCTTGCCTCTGAGAGTTTTTAATTTTTTTATGCTGTGGTCTATTAGGAATACACTGAAATACATCAGTGTACATATTTTTCTCCCTTCCCATCCCCTCTCAACTCCCCCAGTTCTTGACAAAAGGTGATTCCTTTTTCGATCAGTGCGCGAGCCCGTTTGTATTCCTTATGCGCCAGGTTGGGAACTTTGGGAAGGAGGGGTCCTCTTTCCCTCCTTCTGAAGGTGACTCACAGAGCCAGTTTCACTTGTTCTACATTGTTGCCTCACTATGTACATTTAAAGAAGGAGAAGAGATCTGTTGACAATGTTGGACTCAGAATTTAGCGTATTTGTTCTGACAGGTCCTATGAGATTCCAAAGCTTTTTCATAGCTCCTGTCAGTTACACAGGATGCACCTATTTTGTTGAGAAAGTTCCTTGTCATAGGCTTGTTGCCTTCACAGGTCTCTTTTAGCTGGAGGGGTGGTGAGGTCTACCCTGCAAGTCTGGTCATTCCCCGAAGGTCTGGGGTGACTCAGACAGGATCCAGACAAGTGGCGTGTTCTGAAAAATCTACAGGAGATATCAGTGAGACAATGCTCGCCAAAAATGGAGTGCTGAATTGTGGCGGTATCGAAAACCTGTTACTCACTAGCTTACTACCTTCATAGCTTCCCTGGCTTCTGGGCAAAGGTCTCAGCCCAGCCTGGCCTCCCAGCCCTTCCTGACTGTGCCCCAGTCCCCTTGCAGCCCAGCTCCTGTCTTTGTTCCTGGTGCTCTGGCAACAGTGAACTACTTCCCATCCTCTTACTCTCCTCTCTGCTTTTGTACATGTTATCTATGTGCCTAGATGGATCCTCCTCCTTTGGCTGGCAAACTCCTATGCACCCTTCAAAGGCCAACTGTGACTCCTTCCCCTTTATGCGCAGAGCCTGTCATACATCCATCTGGAATACCGCTCATCCTGCAGTAGGAGAGTTACCTATTTACATATCTGAGACCCTTGTTGACTTTGAGCTTCACTAAGCAGGACAGGAATGAGACCTTTCTGTCTCTGTAACCCCAGCCTGGCACAGAGCACGTAATATTTGTGGAATTGAAAGAGGAGGAGGGACTGCAGAGTCACTACTCAGAGATACAAGCCATCGCTGCTGCTGATAGTAACAGCAGCTAATCAATTTTAAGGGCTCCTGATATAGCAGGCTCTGGGCATTATACACACTGTCTCAGTCTACCCACCACGGCCCTGTGAGGTTAATGTGTAGTTTCACTCATCTTGCAGATGAGGAAACTGAAACTTGGAGAGATTACCCTCCAAAAGTGACAAAGCTGGGATTAGAACCCACCTACCTGTACTTGATCTTGACCTCAGTTTCATTGTCTTCATCTAAAAAATAGAGATAAAAATAACACTTGATAAGACTTTTTTGAAGATGTCATGACTTATGTGAGGCACTTAGCACAGCACCCAGCAAGAATCAGTAACCGTTAGTATTTGCTAACAATGATGCACACAAGGGCCCTCAGCTGGCAAGGGGCAGGGGAGACTTTGAACCCAGGACTCGCTGACAAGTTAGAGCCATGCTCCTAACTCTGATGCTCGTGGGCCACCCCAGGGTGCCCCGGCTTTGAAAAGCAAGAAAAACACCCCACAGACACCCTGTCTCTTTAGCAGAGGCTCCCGCCCTCCATCCAGGAGCCTCTGGGGAAGCAGCGGAAGGGGCAGGCAGAGAACCCCCTCCACCCATCACTGCGGAACTCGGGAGGACAGTGTGGAAATTGTTCAGTTGCCTGGTGGCTTAGGACCCCAGCAAGCCAGCATTAGGATATTACCAGCACCTCATTAGGCTCCAGCACTAATTATTTATTTCTCTGTGGAGAAGGAAAGTGTGGCCCTGGTGCTCAGGGATTCGGTCCCTAGATCAGCTGGTTCCTTTCCTTCTGACCTCAGGCAAGTCACTGCATCTCCGCCCAATGGGAGCCTCTGATAAAGCTCCCAGAGATGGGATGCAGCCATCCCTCCCAGCCTCCTGAGCCTTCGGGAACATAAGCCTTTTCACCTTCCAGGGCGAGGGCTGGTCTTTTAGATCAGCACACCAGTGACGGCTTCATCTCTAAAATTATGCTTCCTAAAGGGATGAACTGACAGCAGTCTATATTAATGCATTCACTAGCCAATTCCTGTAGAAATTTGAGTTGAACCAAAAAATGTATATTTTTCATTGAGACCAGAAGAGTTATTAAAAATATATACAGAGCTTTTTATAAATCAGACTACTGTATTTGGTGGATAATAATTTTAGAAATAAATACTTTAAGTTCTTGAGTGTGAGGCTGGTTCAAGTGACAGCTATCTCCAGTGCTGTGCTGTCTTGCAGTGAGAGGACATAGAATTTATTTTGAATATTAAAAAAAATATGATTGAATACGTTTTTACAAATCTCTGGGAGAAGAGGTAAATTCCCTCTTTTCCTTAACCACTTCTGACTCCTCCCTCCTTCCTTCCCTCTCTTTCCTTCTCTCTCCCTCTCTCTCCCTCTGTCTCTCTCACACACACACACACACACACACACACACACACACACAATGAATGAAAAAGATTTGTAAAGAATGGATTTGTGGATCATTGTCACATTGGTTACATTTGATTCTGGCTTTCAGTCTTTGGTGCATTTGAGAAGGCAGAGGATCCTGATTTATCCTTGACTTTCCTCTCCTCTCTGCCTAAACAAAATCAGAATTCCCAGCAGCAGTTGACACACTAAGTTAGCACATCCAGTCCCATCTCTCCAAGGCCCCCCACCTTCATCGGTGGTCAGTTTTTGACACCACCATCTTGCACCCGGTGTTAGTGGGCTGGGGGCTGCAGCACATCTCAGCATTCGGTCTCTGGAATGCTCACCAGCCTCTGCCCTTGGCCTTCACAGAAAGCCAGGGCTGTGTATATGTGGGCCTCCGTCTACATGCCCGGGTAAGTGTAATTGCCCAACCATGTGTGTTGTTTCACCAGCAGTAAAAATCCAGCAGGGAGATGAATGCTAAAATTAGTTTGTCCTTTGACAAGATCTCCCCAGTTGAAAAATTTCTGTTTATCTATATGGCTGAGCAGACTTTGCTAAAATCGAAATTAACTGCCTTGTTTAATGGTGCAGCAGATTGTGTTTTGAAGAGTTTCCACTGAAATCTCCGTGAAAGGACATTTACTCTAGAAAGTCTAGCCTCTGGCAGAGTTACTGCATTTTTCTGTAGGTGTTTTTTTTTTTTCTCTCCTTATGTTAATTGTAGGATGCACACATGGAGTCCACCACTGGACCCAGGGTCACTACATCTGTTGGGTGAATGGGTGGGTGGGTGGATGGGTGGATGGATGGGCAGATGGGTTGACTGACAGACAGTTTAATTGCCGTATGTCTTAGATGTCAAATTTGCTGACATTTAAGAGGAAGAATAACCTGTAATTGGTTTCCTCCCAAAATGTTTTTTGCTGAACTTCACCCTACGGCTGTATCTTTGGGCTTCATTCAACAAAAGCAATATTTATTAAGCACTTAGTATGTGTTAGGCACGTGGGATATAGATTTGAACAAAATAAAATAGTCCCTGCAGTCAAGGAGTCCACTATCCAGCATGGGAACCAAGCATCCAAAAGTCATTACACAAATAATTATTTAACTATAGCTGCAATCGCTGGGATTTTTGGTTTTTCTTTTTTCTTTTTTCTTTTTTCTTGAGGAATAAGTCAAATACCATAAAATTCACCATTTTAAAGTGTACAATTCATTGGGTTTTAGTATATTCACAGGGTGGTTTTTATCTTACGGTTGAGTGAAAAAAACCAGTCTGTTGTGTTGTTTTGCTGGTGCACAAACAATCGGTTTGACTGACTTCAGCAGATTTTCCATTATGCTGGCATTGTGATCATTAATGTCATAAACGGGGATGAATGGGGCCATCAGAGAAGTCAATTCAGACATGGTATCCTGGAAGCTGCCCTAAGGGAGAGAGAGTTCTTTTGACCCAAAACAGAAGCTCCTTCTCACCCAAGATGGCTTCTGTGAGAACTTTCTTCTCTGACTCTAACTTGACCCTACTGGTTCTGGGAAACCTCCACAGCATCCTGTAAGTCCATTTTTCTAAGAATATATCCTAAGAAGTTCCTAAACTAGAGGTGGAAGAATCTCAAGGGTTGAGAACCCTCAGGATCTACGCCATATATTCTAAAGCCAAGATACCAAATGCGGTGAAACATTCCATGATGTAGCTCAGCTGACTGTTGCAGCAAAACAACCACTCATTCATTGGTCTTCTTACTTCCCATTATTTGACTTGAAATGCAAATCACTGGCAGTTTCAGATGCATTGCGGGTCTATCTGATAGGGCCCATGTGGGAATTTAAGGGATCTGAGTTTGGATTCTGGCTCTGCTCAAATTTTGCTTTGAATTCTTGTTCTCCTCTGGAGATGGGGGTTATGGCACAAGCAGTCTCCTTTGTGGGGTGTCGTGGAGGAGCGAAGGTACATGAAGTAAAGCTGCTTTGGACCTGAACTACCTCCTACTGGTAGCTAATCTTTCAGGAACTGGTCTGATTGGTAAATAGTCAGCCATCTATACAGAAAGTTTCAGGGGTATCCCCTTTCCCCTGACAACACTGATTTCATCAGAAGATAGCTTTGTGGCATCACCGAGAGATCTAGAAAAGTAAAGGAGCATTACTGTTATTCAGAGAGTTTGGGACACCCGCCTTAAGACATCAGTATCAGCGGTGAAATTTACCCTTGTAGCTATTTCAAGATGATGACTATCCTAATAACGTCTTCTGTTTATACGATCTTATACAAATTATAGAGCGCTGTGATATTCCTTACCTCACTAATTCTCATGTCCACCTTGTGATGCAGGAAGGCTGTGATATTCACACAGTTTAGATGAAAAACACAGGACTCAGAGAAGTGACTTGCCCATGACGCAAAGCTGGCTCTTGTATCCTCCATCTTTTCTTTCTTTTCCTCTTAAAAGCTTGCCTACTTTTTCCACTGCACTGTTCTGTAACATTTTTCCCTATGATTTGCCGATGACTTGTCAGTTCCATTCACAGTGCTTAGGTAAAACACCTGCTTGTATAATTGCTGACATTAAAAAGAATGTCATGAATGCATCTGACAGTTGATTTTATTTACTAGTTCCCTTCTGCTTCATAGATTCCTGTGAGTTTGGGTTAATTAAGCCGACTTATTTTTGCTAGCAAGCTGGTGATCCTTTGGGTTGAGTCAGCTGAGTTATCCCTGGGCTGTGATCAGTGACAGAGCCTTGGGAAAGCCTCAGTTCCTTCCCCCTTAGAGCACGGGATGGCCATGCAGGGCTTCTGGATATGAACCGCAAGATGGCACAGGACTTGCTCTTAACCATACATTTGCGTCATCCTCTTCTCCTTTCAAAGGTACATGACCGATGGTGGACTTGGCCTCTACACCCGCCGCCTGAACCGGCTCCCTGATGGGATGGCTGTGGTGCGGGAGACCCTGCAAAGAAACACCTCCCTGGGCCTCGGAGATGCTGACAGGTAAGCCTGCTCCACTTGGGGTTGCCCGGGTGTGGAGGTCATTCCAGAGGGGCCTGAGAAATGAGGGCGGTGATAGTGAGAGCGGATGGGTGCTACTTTAACCCACCAGAGAGGTTGGGAGGCCTTGAAGCTGGGCCTGGGATTAGGACCTGGCACAGCAGGAGGGAGAGGGCTGCTGACCAGCTCTTGCATCCTGCTTCTGGGTAGGATGGTGCTTCTGACAGCACGAACCCAGCGATCTCAGGCTGGGCAGTTTTTGTTGTTGTTTTGACTGTTGCTACTGCATCTTTTATCAGTTCAGCAGGCCCTGGGGATCTGCTTTGCTTCCTCTGTTAGCCAGCTTTCTAGGTATTGCACCTTGGAAGGAACAGAGTCCCTGGTGTTGCACAGAAGGTCTGTGTGTAGAAGAGAGCTCTCCTGGCCGTGGCTGAGCAGGCTTCCCCATAATTCTCCAGTTGCCTGGTGATAGGAGGCAAGGCTTAACCATGTAGCTTTATACACTGCATGCTGAGTAGTTGACATGACAGGACTTGACCGGTCTTCATTGCTTCAGAGAGAAAAAGAGCTTCAGAAAACACTATAATAAAGAAGAATATTTGGCCTCTAAGTTTCTAGTCTTTACTCTGACACAAACCAATTCTATGACCATGAGCAATTTATTAAAGAAGGGGCTTGGACTGTATGATTTCCAAGATCCCTTCCAGTTCCGATGTGCTATATTTCTAGATTTCAGTACCCTTTAATGATCTGACTGTTGAAGGATTTTTCTGGCATACTTGGCCTCTTTCCACATCTGGGTTGATGAGACATAACATGGAATTTTAAATTTATTTTTATTTATTTATTTTTGGCTGCATTGGGTCTTCGTTGCTGTGTGTGGGCTTTCTCTAGTTGTGGCGAGCGGGGGCTGCTCAGCAGTTGTGGCGCAGGGGCTTAGTTGCTCCGCGGCATGTGGGATCCTCCCGGGCCAGGGCTCGAACCTGTGTCCCCTGCATTGGCAGGCAGATTCTTAACCACAGCGCCACCAGGGAAGTCCCCATAACATGGAATTTTGATATGAGTGGTTTGAAATCACTGTGCCAAATATTTGTATCACAAGCCCAGCTTCTTACTATTCTCTTAGCAGGACATACTTTTTTTTTTTTTTTTTTGCTTGTTATTCCTATTAGCTTTAATCACATGTTTAAATTAGAATCCTCGACTCTTAAAAACCTTAATTTCTAGTGAAAACTAAGAAGTAAGCAATTATGAACTGAGCAGGACATACTTTTTTACAGAGAGTGATATAACTTCTGTAGTTCTCTGGCTTCAGAGAAATAGGGCAGCATTATTTTGAAGTTACCCCCAGAAATGGAATTTGCTGAAGAGGAATCCTCACCTTCTCTGGGGAAGACTTGGAAGCTTGGGCTGGTGTGGAGAGTGCTGAATTCGTTATCGGGAACTTGGCATCTGCCCCAGGCCCAGACTCTGCCACCAACTCAACTATGTCCTTCTCCGAGTCTCCCCAGCATCCAAGGTGGTGATTGATACCAGAGAGGACAGAAGACTTTCTACTAGGGTGCCAGCTCAAGTCAGCTTTTTTCCTGTAATTTTATTTAAAGTATTGGTTTGAAAATTCTATAGAAAGATGAACCGTTTGAGAACTGCTCTTTCTAAGGCTAAAACTCTCTATAACTAAAATCTTTAGAGTAAGTATCGGCAAAAGAAAAATCAGTTGTTGTAACACCCCCACTGGAGATTTCACAATTTGCTAAATTATTTTGCTTATTTGCATTCTCTTGTAAACATGGAGTTGCTTAGTAAATCTATTAGCATAAAGTGAAGGCCTTTTTCCCCTTGTAGCGAAAGCAGGGTCTGCAGTAGACAATTTAATTTAATGCTTCATTGCAAGGTTAATGGAATGATCATAGATCACAGCTGAGCTTGTTCCTGCTTTTGGAGGTGGAGGATTTGGGCGGGGACTGGAAAGATGGGTGGCATTTGTTCTGTTGTTCCAGCTCAGCCCCTATGGTGGGACCAAGTAGACAACAGTGTCTCCTGGTTCTCTCCAAGCTGGAATTGCTCAGATGTGGTCATTTAAGACTGAATGGATAACTGACCAACTTTTTTAAAAAATATATTTATTTATTTATTTATTTTCGGCTGCATTGGGTCTTCGTTGCTGCACGTGGGCTCTCTCTAGTGTTGTCCAGCAGGGGCTACTCTTCATTGCGGTGCACGGGTTTCTCATTGTGGTGGCTTCTCTTCTTGCGGAGCACGGGCTCTAGGCACGTGGGCTTCAGTAGCTGTGGCACAAGGGCTCAGTAGCTGTGGCTCGCGGACTCTAGAGCGCAGGCTCAGTAGTTGTGGCGCACGGGCTTAGTTGCTCCGTGGCATGTGGGATTTTCCCGGACCAGGGCTCGAACCCGTGTCCTCCGCATTGGCAGGCGGATTCTTAACCACTGCGCCACCAGGGAAGTCCCCTGACCAACTTGTAAAGAAAGAATTCAGGTGGCTTTAAAAAAAGGATTTAATAATGCTTACAAATGTTCTATTTTATATAAAAGTGTTAACCTGTAGGCAGTGAGATATTCTGCATTATTCTTGAGTATGTTAAATTTCTTTACTCTCCAAAGTTAGTGTAAACAGACCATAAGAATTCTTTGTCTTTGGCTAAGTTGAAATAGCAGTAGATTTATTTCTTTCAAGTTCCTCATGTAAATCTCTTCCCAAAACTATATTCTACATGAGTGTGTCCCAAAGTGAGAGGCTAACATTAATAGTACAGGAAATAATTTTAGATGCTAGACAGGGAAATACTTCTTTTTAACAATTACATTTTAATTGTAATTAAAAAAAAAAACCTTACAACTAGCATCTCAAACCCATGATTTTACAAATATTGCTTAGGGTAAGGATGGTGTAGGCTTGGGATGATTTAACGTGAAATATCAAGGAAGAATATCACAGATGGTGTGCAGATATATTAAAAAATAAAAAGTAGTATGCAAATGGCTGCAGGCTAGGTAATCCTGTTCTTATCCTTGAATTGGAAATATGTGGTTTAAATAATTTAGACAAGTGAAAAAAAAAATGCAGAGAACCCAGCACCTTTCCAGAATTCTTCCCTTTTAACCTGAAAAAAAGAGCTAAGGTATTTCCGTGAAGTTTTTTATAAAAAGACAGCCCAGTCCTTAAGGATTCACACACAAGCAGTAAACTACATGAGTTCTACAAAGGAAATAGGAAAAGTACTGAGAGATGATTTCTGATGAGCCCTCAGCAAAGGGAAGGCAAGCACAAGAAGGGCGGACCACCTCACAGTGCAAACAGGAACATCATTGACAACTTGGCAGTGCAGCCCCGAAGGACAGCTCTCTGGGGGAAGGCCCTAAAGGATGCCGACCCACCAGGCAGGCCGTGGCTGTTGGTGACGGGATGTAGCTGGGGTATCTTCAGGGTTATTAAAAGTAACTGATAGGAACGTGTACCTTCAGAGTCTGGGAAACAGAGACCATATCTGTTTGTGAGTCTCGTTATGTCACCAGCCAGCTTCTGAGAAATAATAAATGACGATCGTAAATTCAAGATGCCAAGTCTGTCCTTGATCTCCTGTCACTCTTTAGGGTTGCCACCCGTGGGCTCTAGTTTTTACCTGATAGTCATCAGGAGCAACTTTCAGCAAACTAGAGCCAGCTGTCTGAGAAGGGAGGATCAAAAGGGACAAACGGAGGTGGCTTATTACAAGCTGTTGCCCCCAGATAACAGATAACTAAAGAGAGCTTTGGCATGGAGGTCTGTGGGCTGGCAGCCTGGGAGAAGGAAAGAAAATAACAAGGAGGGCCCAGGGGCTGGGCCCACAGTCGCATGGTTTGTGGAACTCCGGCTGGTTGCACGCACTGCTGTCTCCTCGGAACCCATCAGAAGTTCTTGAACTCCAGTGAGTTGAGTGTTTTCAAAGCTTAAAGGTCAGCTGTGGGAAAGTTTCCACTCTCAGGTCCCTTTCTTTGTCCCCCCAAAGCACCGCTGTGGCCCCTTCTGGCATCGTGCTTTAGCGAGCAGTGAGCTAAGACAGTTAGATGCTCCCCCGATGGTCATGTACGTGTCATTGAGAGCACGTGGAGGACAGAAGCCAGGCTTCTGTGCACATAGATGCCGAGGAGGACTTTGCATTACTTGGTAACTTTCTTCCCAACCATTAAAATGCTTATCGAACACCAGTTGCTTTTATTAATTTAGGTAGTAATAAAAATAGCAGAAAAACTAATGCCGCGTGTTAAAACGTCAGCCTGAGACTTGAACAAAATGAAAATTGCCCTCTGACACCACCAAACAGGAAGGAGAAACTATTTTGTTTTGTTTTGTTTTTCCCTTGTTACAAGATTTTCATTGCCCTGCAAATTCTGCACATTTTAGGTATTGAGATGGCATTTCAGTTGGGCTTCAGTCATTGTATAAACTGGACTGTCTGCATTTGGGACCCAGGCCTTGGTGCTCGGAGCCGTCCCAGCTTCAGCTTGAACAGGGAGTCCCACAGTGTGAGGATGTAACTATGCAACCTGGTATTTGACCAGCCTGCCAAGCCAGGCCCTCCTTCCTCGGTGGGAGTGTCACAAGATCTCCAAGAGCCCAGGGCACTGCTTGGCTTTGTGATTTGTGTGGAACAACACGGCCTCCTGGCACCAAGCAGTGCATTCACAGATTCAGGCCCGACCTGGAGAAAGGAGTTGAATCCAGGCCAGAGCACCCCAGCCAGCAGATGCAATTGGTAGGAGCCCTCACCATGTGGTAGGTCCCCAACCCAGCTATTTCTTAGGCATCGCCCCTGCTGGGATATGCAGGCTAGAGGGAGCACAGATGGGAATGACTTCTCCCCTCGTCCTCCCTTCCAAGCCTGGGGTAAGGAGAACAATGGCCCCACAAAGATGTCCCTGACCATATCCCCAGCACCTGTGAATATGTTACGCTACATGACTAGGGGAATTAAGGTTGCTTATCAGCTGACGTTTAGATAGAGTGCCTTGGATTATCCAGGTGGGCCCAATGTAATCACAAGGTCCTTAAAAGTGGAAGAGGCAGGAGACGGGGGCAGAGTGATGAGGTGTGAGAGGCACACCACCTGCCCTGGCTGGCTTTGAGGATGGAGGAGGGGGCCACAGCCAAGGAATGTGGGTGGCCTGTATAAAAAGGAAAGGGCAAAGGAACAGATTCTGCTCCCCTACAGCTTCCAGAAATGAATGTAGCCCTGCCGACACTGTGATTTCAGTCCATGAGACCCAATTCAGACTTCTGCCTCGAAGAACTGTAAGACAGTACATACTTATTGTTTTCACCCACCAAGTTTATTAGAATTTGTTACAGCAGCAATAGAAAACTAATACACATCTTTACCAGAAAATAATAAAACACAAGGAGGAAAGGGGCGGGGTGGGAGGGATTGGGAGACTGGGGTTGACACATATACGTTATTGATACTATGTATAAAATAGACAACTGATGGGAACATACTGTACAGCACAGGGAACTCTACCTAATGCACTGTGGTAACCTAAGTGGGAGGGAAGTCCAAAAGGGAGGCGATATCTGTATGTGTATGGCTGATTCATTTTGTTGTGCAGTGGAGGCTAACACAACATTGTAAAGCAACCATACTCCAGTAAAAATTAATTTTAAAAAAAGAAAATAACAGAAACAATCATAGTCGCTATTTCCTGATGGATCGCTATATGCCAGGAACTGTGCCAAGCACCTTACAAACTTTGTGTCATTAATTCCTAACCCTGACCCTTTGAGAGGAGGTATTATCCTAGTTTCATAGGCTATGAGAGGGTTAGGTTGCATACACAGCTAACTGTCTATAGTGTCCAAGCTGGAATTGAAACCCAGGCCCACCAGACCCCCCCAGAGGCTGTAACCACCTGCCATACTGCCCACTCAGGGAGCCCTCTGTGCAGGGATTCTTCCCTAGTTCCAGCCCTTATCTTGGTGTCATCGCGTTAATTGAGGCCCTACTCACTAAAAAGGTAAACAATGCCCAGATGCCTGGAAAGGCGAACTCCATCCTTAAGGGACAATGCAAAACAGTTTGCATTAAGAGGGAAGAGGGAATATTTCTTGACTCCTCTCCCTCCATCCCACACTTTTCTCACAGGGACACTGCAGATGGGCTGACCCTCATCCCTTATCCCATCGTGATTTCAGGCCTCAAGGAAAAGGCCTTTCTTACACAGTGCTGGGCCAGTTTACCCCTTAGCCTCCTTGCAGGTTTGGAGGAGGGATGCCTGTTTGTGGATTCTGATCTGCTGCCAATTTGGGTGGTTTGCTGGAGGAGGGGTCCACAATTTCAAGATCCCAGGCCAAGGCTGATCCTTCCTTTTAATGATCCCAGAAATCCAGGGCCCATAGAATCTGCTGAGATTCTGCAGTCATTTGAAGAATTCTCCCTGCTCCCGGCTTACCACTGTAGTCCCTGAGGCATTGCTGGAGTTTCTCTACCCAGAGTTTGGGGGTCTGCGGGCCTACTTGGCTGAGCCATGGTCTAAGGAGGGCTCCCCTAAAATGTTCCCTCCCTCCCCCTCGCTGTCTCCTCTCTGTGTCTTTTGAGCACTGTCATTTCCTAATCTTCCCGCCGTCACCGAGGAAGCCAAGAGGGCGGGGTTTGCCCTTCTTTTATCACTAATCGCACTTCATGCCATCTCTGGCTGCCAGTATTTGAGCCCTGTTTCTCCTGCATTCATGTGGTGGGAGTGCAGGACTGAAGATCTGTACCGCCCAGTGTAAGGACCCCCAGTGGGATGTGGCCATGGCAGTGTAAAATAAACCAAATTAAAAGTCGGCTTCTTAGTCACGTGAGCCACATTCAAGTGCTCCCAGGTCCCACGTGGTTTGGGGCCACCCTATTGGAGAATGCAGACACTCTTCAGTAGATAGAGAACATTTCATCACTGCAGCAAGTTCTTTTGGGCAGCGTTGATATAGACCAGCTCATTTCTATTTCAAAAGGCAGCTGTGGAGTAAAGAGAAGACATGGGGTTTGCTGTAGAGGGACCCTAGGTCTAGTTAAAACTCCTGAGTTTCAGGGTTTTGTCTCTAAAATGAGGACAGTATTCACACGTGCCTCACAGGACTGTTGTGAGGAGGGCCCAAGGTGACGGTAGGGAAAGTGCTTTATAAAGTACGGAACAAAGATAAATACACTGATTATTCTTCAGCCTGCAAGCCATTCAGGGCAATCTGGCCTCTAGCCCTCTGCAGTTCTCTTACCTTTATATTTAATTAACTAATAGTTAAGCCCTCTTCTTTCCGTAACAGCTTAGAGTAACTATGTATAGTAAAAGAACAATTGTAAATTAAAAGAATGAAACATTAGGACAGAAGGAAATGTAAGTTAGAATATGACATTTAGAAAAGGGAGAAAATTGAGAATACAGCTGTACATAAGGTCCTACATGGTTGCGTATTTGCGTGGTAATTCAGCATTGAGATTCCTACTGGACTAAGTGAAAATGAACTTTGCCTTCATCTTGCCTTGCTTGGCTGAATCAGTTGATCTCTCTCCCTCTCCCCCTCTCTCCCTCTCTCTCTCTCTCTCTCTCTCCCTCCCTCTCTCCCTCTCTCCCTCTCTCTCTCTCCCTCTCTCTCTCTCCCCCTCTCTCCCTCTCTCTCTCTCTCTCTCTCTGTCTCTCCCCCTCTCTCTGTCTCCCTCTCTCTCTCTCTCTCTTTTTCCCCCTTCCCCCGCCTCCATCCCTCTGTCACCCCCAGCCCTTCCCCTCTCTTCCTCTCTCATACTCCTGGCCTCCTCCTTCTCACTGCCTCATAACTGCCTATTATACCCACTAGTGCCCCCAAGCGTTTTCCTAGTCCTGCATTCCAGGGTTATACTCATTTTCTTCGAATAAGAAGATGCCTCTAGTACAGTGCCCAGCATCAATGATCTTCATTGTGTTTCTTTTCCATCCCTTTCCCCTTTCTTCTCCTGCCGGTGTGTAGCAAGAGAACACAAAGTAGGAGAGAGTGAAAGTCACTTTCATTTTAAAGCTCATAAAAGGAGCCTTAGAGGCAAACCTCTATTTCCGTGGTAACAGGATCATAATTACTGCATTGGCGTTTCCCAAGGGCCTCTTTTCTGCCGGTACCACTGGCTTCCTTTTTAAGTAAGAGCGGCTGCTTGTGGAATGGGTGGGCAGAGGCCACCTGTGCTGAACAGGGAGCAGCGTTGACAGGAAGCAAACCATCTGCACCTTCAGCCACAAAGGAATTCTCCCAGGGGGTTGTAACAAGAAGAGAAAGAATGGTCTGTGGAGTATCATTTCTCATCCATGCAGTGTTTTCACTTAAAAAAAAAAAAAAAAAGGCAGTATAGTGGCCCCACGAGAACCCTCCACTCCCTTATGCTGCCCGACTTCATGGCTTTGTTCCAGGGCATGCCATAGGAGAAGCACAGCGGAGTGTGTGTATGTTAGGGGACAGGGAAGACAGTCACTCCCCCAAAGCACATTTTCCAAACGTGGTGCCTTTTCAATAGTTGCTTAAAGGTAATTCGGAGACTTGATGGTTGTCCAAAGTATGGATGAGAAGACATCTAGCAATACAAAAGCAAGAGTGACAGGTCAAAGAGAAACAACCAGGTGCTTCCCTGGCGGTCCAGTGGTTAAGACTGCATGCTTCCACTGCAGAGGGCGTAGGTTCGATCCCTGGTCGGGGAACTAAGATCCCATATGCCATGTGGCGTGGCAAAAAAAAAAAAAAAAAAAGACCAAATGAGGCACCTTTTTCTGTGCTTCCTCCCCCAGAAATTTGAAGCATAGGCCCCCATCCCAAACTCAGAATCTGACTACGCCTGTGCCCTGGAACAGAAAATAACATCATGTGTTTTAATCCGAGTACCTGGGCCAGTCTTTGCATCAGTTACGACAGGCTAGGTTGTGCTGCATAACAAACAACTCCCAAAACCCACCCTCAGTATCTGGCCATTGCAGATCAGTGGGAAGCTATGTTGTACATCATTCTCACCCTAGGACGCAGGGTGCCAGAGAGGCGACTATTTAGAGCATTGACAATGTCCATGGCAAAGAGAAGACACACTGCCTCTTAAAGCTTCTGTCCAGGAATGGCCCCTGTAACTTCCACTCATTTGTCATTGGCCGAAGGAAGTCACAGTGGTACACTTAGATTCAGAGGTGAAGAGAAGTACATTTTTGCCAGGTGCCTGTGAGAACAAAATATGTGGAGAACTCCTTAGTGACTATCATTGTTTTATTACATACAAGTGGCAGCCTGAGCCTAATACCACCGCCACCCCACCGCATTATGTAACCAACTCTGAATCATGCAGTTCATCACACATTCACTACATACCTATCAGATGCTGGGCACCATGGCGCCTAGTCTGACTGATGGCCTAGGTCGGGGAGGGTGAGCCCATAGATGAGGAACCCGCTGACTGAACTGGATGAGGAATTTTAGACAATACTATGGGTCAGTTGCATTTCAGCAAAGTATTTGGCCTGTATCTTAATATGTGACAGCTTATAGAAAATGCTGATGACTATTTAATATTGACAGAGCATCTCCCATGCACCAGGCCCTGGGGATCCAAAGGTGAGTCAGGACATCGTCCCTGCTCCCTGCCTTCAGGAAGCTTGCAGTCAAATTGAGGGGAGAGGAGCCTTAATAAGCCCCCATAACACCGTGTGCCAAATGCCAAAGAGATTTGTGGGAATTGGAAGGACCAGGGGTAGCCCTGAGGGCTAAATGTCATCCTACATTGGGAACTTGTTGTTACTGTAGTGAAATGCAGGAGGTTTCTTTTCCTGTCAGTGATGATTTGAGAGATCCTTTAAAAATATTACCCAAGTGTCAAAATAGGCCCGCTTGTTTCATTATCCACTTGGGATTTTCCTTTTGTTTCCTTTAATATCCTTTGTCGTGTTTGAAGAGCAGCCTAGCTGTGATTTCTGTGACTGAAATGCAGGAGCTGATGAAATAAGCCTGGTGTAGAAGGAGCCCTTACACCGGCTGTGGAGACGTGTTCCTGGTTAAGTGTAGCCTTTAGGCTGGTTATGCTGGACAGCTGTGCCAGCCCAGTTTCCGTTCAAGGTTACCTTGCATGTAAATGTATTTTCCCAAGGTTGCCCCTCCGAAGAGAGGCTTACCATGCAAGGCTGGGGGAGAGAGCGCCCTTCAGAGTCACCAGCTGCAGCCCTCTCTCACTTTGCCAGTGAGGAAATCCAGGTCTGGGGAGATGGTTTGTGGTCCAGTGACTGCTCTGTCCTCCAGGCTTTGGGGAGCAAAGTCATCTCGGCATGCGTTTGGAGAGCATGAACTCTGAGTAACTGATGAAAGCGCACATTATCGCTTTGGTAAGGATGAATGCAGTCCATGCAGTAAGGGAGGGAGTGCACTAGGAATCAAGAGTCCTTGTCCTAGATCTGGTTCTGCCACCATTGAACATCTTGGGCAAGATGCTTCCCCTCCCCGAACCCCTCGTTCCTTGAGTTTAAGGATGTTTAAGGTCCTTGAGTTCCTGGGACTCGGTGTTCTTGTTTGTCATTTGAAGGACAGAGTTACAGAATGACTCAAGGCTGTGACTCATCCGCACAGGGCAGGGACCCCACGAACCTTTCGGCTCTGATGATCTCGATGACAGGTGTCGTCGTGCAATGGCGTTTCTATTAGGAGCGCGGTGCTCGTCCAGGGCCCCTGGTGTGTGCAGACCCAGCAGGCTGAGGGGCCCCTCTTCTCCCAGAGGAGAGAAAGCCTCAAAGTCCATCCTTACTGCGCTTCAAAGCGAAGCCACGAGGCACTTAGGGAGAGAGAGGCAGGTAGCAGTGTCGCTGACGGCAGGCACAGATGAATGCCCAGGGCTGAAGGACGGAATGAAATCTTGCAAAAGGGGAAGGCAGGGCAGACAGAGCTGTGACCGGGAGTGGTGGGGGTATGTACGTTTCTGACGCTTTGGAGAAAATCTGATAATGGATTTTGCTCTAATTTGGAGCTTCACCAAAGTTATATTAGAAGTTGAAGCTCATGGGATTGTAGTCTTATTTTCATTGAGATAAAATTCCAAGTGACTGATAAGCAGTGAATTGTATTTACTTTGGTGGGTGTTTTGACTCAGGATTTAATTAGACTTGGGAGGACATTGTTCCCTAAATCACCACTACAGCGGGCTCTGCCTGTCCAAAGGGGAGCGGGCGGCTTTGGGAATG
This sequence comes from Eubalaena glacialis, assembly GCF_028564815.1. Classification (NCBI taxonomy): domain Eukaryota; kingdom Metazoa; phylum Chordata; class Mammalia; order Artiodactyla; family Balaenidae; genus Eubalaena; species Eubalaena glacialis. The sequence goes on from NC_083725.1 coordinate 84,810,270, forward strand.
AGCAGTGTCGGGGGGCTTGGGGGGACTTCCCTACACTGTGATTTTTCGTGCAGTTGGCAGGCTTTGTGCGGTACACCAGAGTCCCAGAGGGCAAAACTGGGAATGGGTTTATACAAGACCATGAGCTTTACGGATAAGGGAGCAGACTCTGAAAGGTGACATTCCCTCCCAAAGCCACAGTGCCGTTAAGGGGCAAAGTTAGGAGTAGAATTCAGGTCTCTCTGGGCACAAAACCTTTGCTTTCCATCATCGTGCTTGCTTCCTCTTTGTTCAGAGGCTCAGTGCCATCCTTCCAGAAGGTGACCCTCACTGGGAGCTACATGAGTGATGGACGAGCATCTCCTTAGTGCTTTGCACCAGCTGAGGTGCTTGCAAAGGTGACAGCCTGGGGACCGCTGACCTTTGAGACAGTCCTCTTCCCAGCTCTCGTTTTTCCCATCTGGAGGCTGGGTCATAGGAATGCCAGAGACTGTGGCTCAGGCCAGGCTCTGCTGCTGCGGAGGGAACTCTAGCTCTTCCTTAAGAAGAATTTGGGGATGCTTCAAGCCGTGGGAGTCATATTTTCCTCTGTAGGAACATTTAATTTCTTCAGTGCCAGAACCTCCAGCAGAGGCTTCAGAGTTGCCTTTGTCCTGCTGGTCACACCTGGTGACCTTCAGGGTCTGTCTTCTCTGGGAGTGGCCTCTGCCATAGACCCCTATGGCTTTTGTGTCTTGGGACTTAAGGAAAAGGAGGCCGGTTTTGTGCGCTCCAGCTGCAGCCCTGTTGTTTTCCCTTGTCCGCCGCGCACTTTGATTTATCGCCCTCATTAATCCGCGGTGCTCAGTTCTGTAAAATTGCCTGAAATGAGATCTGAAGAGGGACCCTGACAGTTTGAGGGATGTTGCAGGATTGTGTGGAGGAGATTAAATGGGGACTGAAGGAAATGAAGTGGTTTCATGCCTCGGTGGGCTCAAAGCCCCTGACTCAAGGGTTTCTGTCGTCTCCTCTCTCTTTAGCTTACCCTGAGATTTGGGGAGAGGCACTCGCAACCCCTCTGGTGGCAAAATGAGGCTTAAAAAAAAAACAATCCTCCCTGGCTGCCTCTTTGGGCTTCCGGGATGTGGACCCGTGGGTAACCCACGAGGGTGCGGTAGTTGAAGCCCTAGAGGAGACGTGCGGCAGAATCACAGGGCATCTTGGCTGGGCAGGACTCTCATGTGTAGTCTTGTACAGGGTACACAGGTGGCTGCAGAGGGTGAGTGCAGGGGCCACACTGGGTGTCCCACCATCAGCCAGAAGCTGAGTACCATGCAGGCAGATGCGGGTAGATCTCCAGGTACCCTCTGCCTTGTTCTGTAGGGGCTCTTGCAGGGAGAAGGGATCATTTTTCCATTGTCAGTGTGGGAGCAGCTCGTGAGAGCTCTGGGTACACCAGGGATGGAGGTCCCTTGGGAGGCTGTCTAAACTCCTCCATAGGACTCTCGGCAGTTTGCAATCTGTGGTCCTGGCCTCTGAGCCTCATTGTCAGCAACAGCTACTTTTCTAGGTATTGTCCTAAAATGCTTTGCATATTTGCTCTAACCTCGCATGGGACCCAGTGAGGAGTTATCCCCATTTCACAGTTGAGAAGTCCTGGGTCAGTGGGTCTAAGTGACTTGCCCAGGGGCACGTGGGCAGTGAGTGGCAGAGCTCAGATTCCAACCTGGTCTGTCGGACTCCAAAAACATGTTCTCCCTGGGGTACTGTGCTGCCCGCCTCTAAAAGAGGAGGTGTACCAGTGATGAGTAGTCCATGGATCCAGCTCTCTCCTGGAATAATCAGGAATAAGCTCCTGGCTTCCCTTACCTCTGTAACCCCCACTCATGCTCCAGGACCGGCCCCAGCCCTGCCTTTCCTAGGAAGCCTCTTTGCCCTCTCCTCTCCTCCCCTAACCCCAGACAGGGTCCCCCGCGGGCCTCTCATCCATCCAGGGTCTCCCGGTAACCCGTGTTTTGCTCTCTGGTAGCATGTAGCATGCCTTTGGAGTTGTCTGCTTCCAGGTGTGGTCTCCCCCGCTAAACTAAAGGGAGGAACCGGAATGGTATCTTACTCTACTCAGCATTCCTGGACTCTGCACGGGCCTGGCATATACAGTAGTAGATGTTTGCTGTATAATTAATTTACAGTATCCTAAGAATGATTAATAAGACTTGCTGAATATTTAGGTTTCCTCTCCTTTTCCATCCAGTCTATTGGCAAATCTTGGCCATAGTCCCTGCAAGTGATCTCTCAGATCTCTATGCTTCTCACTGTCTCTCATCTGCCATCACAGGGGTCCAGGCTGCCATCACCTCTCATTGAGCTCCCACTGTGGCCTCCTGACTGGGCTCACTGTTTCCTCCATGGCCTTCTTGTGGTGCATTCTCCACCCAGCAGCCATTGTGATCTGCTTAACACGTACATCAGATCTCCTCTGCCCCCTGCCCATAACTTTACCTCAGTGGATTTCCACTACACATAGAATAGAATCCATACTTCTTACCATGGTCTCCAGGGTAGGGCATGTTCTAGTCCCTGCCTGTCTCTCTGGCCTCACCTCATTCCACTTTCCCCTCCCCAACTCATGCCTTCCTCTAGGCCCTTGAACTTGCCAAATGTCTCCCTTCAGAACTTTTGCATGTGCTATTCCTTGTGCCTGGAATGTGCTTCTCCCGCTTCCCCCTTTGTTTTTATAAGGCTGACTCATTCTCATCCTTCAGGAATCAACTCAGACATCTCACCCATCTCTCAGAGAAGGTCCCTGACCACTCTCTCTAACGGTCTCAGCTGTTAGTGTCTTCTGGAGCATCCAGTCTGATTTTTTCACATCCCTATTTGCATTTGCGTTCATTTTTATTTATTTGTCTGTTATGTCTTTCCACTAGACTGTAACTATCAGTAAAACATAAACTAGGTCAGTTCTGTGTGCAGGTGAATCTCCTTCCTAGCACAGTGCCTGGCTCAGAAGGGTGCTCATTACATATGTTCTTGAATGACTGTCTGGCTCTGTGATGCAGGGACAATATGCAAAATACTTAAAGCCATTGAGGTGCAGGCACCAACCAACCAGAACAGGGCACTCACCAGTCAGAACAAGGGCAACAAGGCAGTGGCAAACCAGAACAGGCACTGACCAATCAGAATAGGGCACTGGCCAACCAGAACAGGCACTGACCAATCAGAATAGGGCACTGGCCAACCAGAACAGGCACTGACCAATCAGAATGAGGCATCAGTGGTGGTAAACAACTCTTATTGCCAACACAAATCAATTCTGGTGCTGGGGCTTATAGTGATCCATCCCACTCAGTCCTCATCCAGTCCTCAAGTTAAGTTAACCATGGCCCCAACCTGCATTCAAAAAATGGGTTTGTTGGTATCCAGGAGCTTCTCCTGTGTGAGACCGAATGGTTCGACCCAGCCCACTATCTTTCCCAGAAAAAAGGATTTCAAACCTGCAACCCCCTGACATGTTTAGACTCCAGCTTTGCTGCCTCCCAGCTACATGACAGAGATCAATTAACTTAACCATCCTGAGCCCCCATGTCCTTGTCTATAAAATAAATAATAATGAGCCCACTTCCACTTCGTAGAGTTGCTGTGCAGAGTAAATTAGAGTAGTGCAGGGGTAATGTTAGCACAGCGGCTGAGCCCAGTTAAACACCCTCCGTAAACAGCAGCCAGTTTTGTTTTGTAAAGGATTAGAATACCAGTTGCACAGATGAGGAAAGAGAGACACAGGAAGGTTGAAGTGCCTAAGTTGGGGGTCCAGGATGGAAGTATAGGTCCTGCCAACCCCAGGTCCAGCACTGTGGCCACTTGCCTGCATCGCCTCTGTGCCCCAGCATACCCTTCTCTTTGTGACTCTGCTCTGGGGGACAGTCTCACTCAGCTCCTGTCCCCCTGCTTCTCCTACCCTTGGGGAACTCTGGCTGAAGAAAAAGCAGAAGATATCATTTAAGGCCAGAGCCCCCCATGAGTAATTGCCAAAAGCTGAAGTAGTCGGCACACTCCACATCCTGGCAAGAGGCCCCACTCTTGAAACCAGCTGGCTGACCATAGCATAACAACATCAGAGGTGCAAACCTGTTAAAATCCCCAGCAAAGGTCTTGAAACAGAACTTGAAAGGGTTTATGACCCTGTGGATTTAAATGTCTCTCGGAGCCAGGCTATAATTCCAGCTCTTCGTCTGGAAGTCAAGATCAGAGCCATAATTTGAGGAGGGCCTTAGAACACACACCGATTATGTTTCAAGACACAAGCTGTGGGCTGTGCTGTGGGAGCGCCTGGGGTGCTAACCAGGCAGGGGGTATGGAGGGGAGGGGAGCGGGGAGTAAAGCACGGTGTCTAGCTGAGGCAATTAAATGTCCTTGCTTCTCACTTTAAACAAGGGCCCCGAGGTAGCCTCCCAGAGGGCTGTGCTCTTAATGATCTGGGATAAAGGGCTAGAGGGCAAAGCCAGCAAGCTGGTAGAGCTAATGCAGGCTCTGACCTTGAATGTCCCTGCAGGAAGTCTGGAGCGGAGGGCCTCTGTCCATAAGCAGCACTTGTCATGCTAATGACCCAGCCACCACGCCAGTGCTGGTGCCACCAAGGTCAGCTCCCAGACTTCAGATTTGAGCTCCACTGGGGCCAGAGAGCTGGGCCGCCTCCTCAGCATCGCTCTTCCGACCGCTTCATGGGGTGTTCTCATGTGCTGTGTTTCCTGGCACAGCCTCTCTGCTCTCATGGCCACTGTCCTGTTACTCCACACGTTAGCCCGTGCGTAGCTGCAGTGATCCTCCCCAAATGCCGATCTGACCGCGCGTATCAGTGCATCACTCACCTGCTTAGAAGCATCTAGAGTGGTCCACCCAACCTCGCCCCGACTGCCCCACCAGCCTCACTTCCCACTTCATAATCCGCAGCACCAAACCTTTCACAGTTTCTAGCACACTCCATGATGTTCTACGTCTCTGTGCCTTTGCCCATGGAAGGCCCTCTGCTTAGAATGCCCTCTCCTGGCCCTGCTTTGCGAGGCTAACTGACACATACACTTCTTTCAGCGTTCGGTTCCAATGTTTCCTTACTAGGCATCTCCGACTAAGTAAGTTTCTTTCCTGGGAGCTCCCAAAGGGCCCCATGCAATCCTTTAATTTCTAACAAAATCTTAACTGTTATTTTTTTCTATTATCTCTGTATTAAGCTTGAAGACAGGGATTATCTTAGTTATCATTGGGTTTCCATGACCTGATAATACAGTGTTTGGCACACAGTAGGTGCTCGGTCAGCACTTGTTAAACTGAACTCCTGCTTTAGCCAGATGAGTTATGTTTCCCCAGCTTGAGGCTTTCGCTTTTCACTGTGAACATGGTTGTTTTTCTTGCTCCCAGCACTGGTTCAGCCCTTAGCTGGGTGGGTGGCACAGAGTAGGTCTTCAGTGAAGGATCAGGTGCCAGCCTGACTGAAATGACTGGAGTGTGACTGTCCCTTCCATCCAGTGGAGCACTCACCAGGACTTAGCATGTGTAGGGTGCTGAGCTAACCCTGTGGGTACACAGGGGTCTGGAGTGGCGCCTTCTTTAAAAAAACCAAAGGCTTCTCCGTTATCTCAAAGACCAGGTCATGAGCAACTGAGGGAAAGGGCAGGGGACTGTGGATGCTTTCTGATTCAGAGGTCAGAACGAGAGCGCTAGAGCAGGATTCCTGGAGGAAAGGGGACTTTTAGGTGGATCTTGGAAAACAAGTGGGATATCTGAGTGGTGAGGAGGATAAAGACAGTCCAGGTTTGGCAGGGAGGGAAATGGGACGGAGGGAAAGGAGATCCCATCTCTGCAGGCTGTGTTTTCCAGGCTGGCTGGTGCTTTACTTGGATACCTAAAGCCTCATCTCTAGTAGCCATGTCCCACTGTGCCCTTCAGAAGTCACCTCCCCCATCTCCAGGCTGTGTCAGAGGTCATCCCTGTGCCCTTCGAGAGGAGCCTTCTGAAAACAGACCCTGATAGACGCAATAGCTGACTTATCTGTAGATGCCCTGGGGCTTACCATATTAGAACTGGCCACCTCCTAATGATTAAACACTACACAAACACCCGGTGACCAGGGTGTCCTGCCATAAATGGGTTGTAAACCAGGGGGTGCAGCAGCTGTCCCACTAACTGGAGGGAAGGAGGCTGGAGAAATGCTTTCTGCCCTAAGCAACGAGCCCTCTGACATGCACCCAGAGAACAGACCCAGAACTTCACTGCACCTGGGAAGGAGGTGGGGGAGGGGAGCGGTGGGGTTCTGAGGTCACTGAGGGTGGAAAATAACAAGCACCTCCCTCCCCTCTCTTGTGCTAGGTGCATTAAGCTGTGCATTAGTGTGCATCACAGCCTGGCTGGTGAGTTCGGTGTTACAGATGGGGAAATAGAGCTAGTAACCGATGGGGCTGGATTCAAATGATGTTCATTTCATCTGCATACCCATCTATGAGGGGAAAACTATCACCACCACCTTCAAGTTAGATGATGCAACTGACTCAGAGAGGCTAGGTCATTTGTCTGGAGTCACACAGCAAGCAGGACTAGAACCCAGGTCATCTGACCTGCGTGCACAAGCCCTCTCCATTATCTCACATGACCACACACTGCCCCCAGCCACTCCCGAGGGTCAAGGGACTCAAAGGGCCAGGTGTGGGACATTGCCTCTCCTATCGGTACCAACTCCCCACAATCTCTGAGTTAGCGCCACTTGAGTCCAACAGGTAAAAGAATCACACCTGCTTCTACCTTTTGCTTCTCCAGGAAGGAGGCCACTGGGCCCTATTGGTGGGAAAAGTAAGGGGTTCACGCCCAACTACCTGCACACACTCTTCCTAGTGGTTTAGAAGGGGTAGACCACAGCTATGGGCGTGAAGCCTCTTGAGAGCCAGCGAGGAGAATGAAGCCCTCTTGCCTGGCAGGCTTAAATGTCCTTCAGAGGAACCTTGAGTTTCGGGACGCACGTTTCTAGGGTAATCCACACCTTCTTTGCGCTCTGGTTTCCCTTCTGTGAAATGGGCGTGTGAAGTCCTGGTTTCTCCTCTCCCGTGCAGCTCGCTGCACCCCTAGGACAGGTGTGGCTCCGGCCTCAGCAGCCCACGTTCTTCCTGCTAGCAATGAGGAAATGACCACCCGGTGCTAATGGAACATAAAGCGATGTGCTCCAAGGGCAGTTTTGATGCTCTGATCAGATTACAGTTAATTCTTTCAGAACCTCCTTCCCTGGGAGGCACAACCTTACTAGTCTCAGAAATTCCCTTTCCCTGCCCCAGGGCCTCCTTGTAACTTAAGGTGATTCTGAAAGAAGATAGCATCTAAATCCACTGGGTTGCTCTCCAGGCTACAAGCTTTAGCCCCCTTGCCGGCCTGCACTGGCCTCCCTCTTGTTCCAGATGCCACCAAATGGGCTTTGGGGAGTCAGCGTTTCTCATCTGCCTTTCTTTTTCTTTTTCATGCTTCTTTGGATTCAAGACCTCAAACCTGAGGCAAAATGCAGTGGTTAAGAGCCGAGGAATAGCCTGTCACCCAAATAATTTGGCTGGGATAGCCCAAATCCCAGCTCAGCCACTTACTAACCAAATGACTTAGAGTAACTTAATGCAGATAATTAGAGGCCCTTCTTGGTGTAGTCGGCATGAGACCCACCAGTGAGAATCCCAGTAAACGAGAGCATTTTTTCAGAAGGAAGATTTGGCTCCAAGGTAGGGCAGAAAGGAAAGTGTCTTCTGATGCATCCTCGCTGGACTGTGAACCTCTGCCAGTGGAAACCCTCTCTGTCCGTCTTAACACTGTAACAGCCAGGGCCTGGAAGCCCCGTGCTAGAAGCCCCATAAATGTTTGTGAACAATTTCAGTGCCAAGTGGTTCTGGTTATTTTTAATCATTCTTTAAAAGCAGAACAAGGGGAAATGAGTCCCGTCTGGGTTGAGAGCTGTTCAATTCAGAGAGGAACCCAGCAAAGGGAACTGACATTTCTGAGCACTTCCTATGTGCCTGGCAGTGGACTGAAGGCTCCAGGATCTCACCTCATGTCATCCTGCCAAACTCCTTCCTGCGGAGTCAGTGTGACCTTTATTTTTCGTGTCAGGAAACTAAAATGAGGTGCAGAGGAGTGAACTTACCTGAGGTCAGACAGCTGGAGAAGCTGGGTTAATAATAGTAGCAGCAGTAATAGTAGTAGTAGCAGCAGTAGCAGTAATAGTAGTAGTAACAGCAGTAATAGTAGTAGAAGTAATAGCAGCGGTAATAGTAGTAGCAGCAGCAGTAACAGTAGCAGCAGCAGCAGTAATAGTAGTAGTAGCAGCAGCAGTAATAGTAGTAGCAGCAGCAGCAGTAATAGTAGTAGTAGCAGCAGCAGCAGTAATAGTAGTAGCAGCAGCAGTAATAGTAGTAGTAGCAGCAGCAGTAATAGTAGTAGAAGTAATAGCAGCGGTAATAGTAGTAGCAGCAGCAGTAACAGTAGCAGCAGCAGCAGTAATAGTAGTAGTAGCAGCAGCAGTAATAGTAGTAGAAGTAATAGCAGCGGTAATAGTAGCAGCAGCAGTAACAGTAGCAGCAGCAGCAGTAATAGTAGTAGTAGCAGCAGCAGTAACAGTAGCAGCAGCAGCAGTAATAGTAGTAGTAGCAGCAGCAGTAATAGTAGTAGAAGTAATAGCAGCGGTAATAGTAGCAGCAGCAGTAACAGTAGCAGCAGCAGCAGTAATAGTAGTAGCAGCAGCAGCAGTAATAGTAGTAGTAGCAGCAGTAATAGTAGTAGCAGCAGCAGCAGTAATAGTAGTAGTAGCAGCAGTAATAGTAGTAGCAGCAGCAGCAGTAATAGTAGTAGTAGCAGCAGCAGTAATAGTAGTAGCAGCAGCAGTAGCAGTAATGTAGTAACAGCAGTAATAGTAGTAGAAGTAATAGCAGCAGTAATAGTAGTAGCAGCAGCAGTAACAGTAATGTAGTAACAGCAGTAATAGTAGTAGAAGTAATAGCAGCGGTAATAGTAGTAGCAGCAGCAGTAACAGTAGTAGCAGCAGCAGTAATAGTAGTAGTAGCAGCAGTAGCAGTAATAGTAGTAGTAGCAGCAGCAGTAATAGTAGTAGTAGCAGCAGTAATAGTAGTAGTAGCAGCAGTAGCAGTAATAGTAGTAGCAACAGCAGTAATAGTAGTAGCAGCAGCAGCAGTAATAGTAGTAGCAGCAGCAGCAGTAATAGTAGTAGCAGCAGCAGTAATAGTAGTAGTAGCAGCAGTAGCAGTAATAGTAGTAGTAGCAGCAGCAGTAATAGTAGTAGCAGCAGCAGTAGCAGTAATAGTAGTAGCAGCAGCAGCAGCTAACATTTATGTAGTACTTACTATGAGCCAGGCACTTTACTGAAAGTTACTCACTTAATCCTCATCGGAATCCAATGAGTTATGCTCATTTTACAGATGAGGAGACTGAGGTACAAAGAGGTTAAATAACCTGCACATAGTTGGAGGCGGAGCTGAGACTGGAACCCTGGTCTCCACAGACCATTTTTTTCTTGTCTCCCAGAAAGCGTTAGGAAGGACTTTGTAGAATACAGAAGAATTAGATTATTAAGTAAAATGGTGGTCCTTCCTTTCCTAGAGGTCTTTAAAATGAGACTCCATATGCCCAGGATGTGTGAAAGGAATTTTCCTGGAGGTGTAGGGCAAGGGTGCGGGAATCCGTGAGCCCCCCTGGGACCTAGCCACATCTCTCCAATCCTGACAGGGCTGGCAGTATTCTTGTCACTGAAGAAACTGGTCTGCCCTTCTCCAGAGTGAAATGACAGGTTGGAAAAGGCTGTGAGAGTCTAAATTTAGCCAGCAGAACGTCTTCATGGTCACCAGGAAAAGATAGGTTTGACAGGTTGGCTGGAGGACAGAAGCCAGTCCTTGAAGAAATCAGTTCTCCCTTGGAAGGAAAGTCAGATTCAGTATTTATCTCCACTGAGCCTGCGGTGTGAGCCATGGATCAGGGGCTGCAACCAGGAGCACCGAGGGGTGGGTACCAGGAGGTAGAGCCGCCTCCTCGCCAGGGCTTCTGCTGTGGTCGTCTGCCCGGATCAGCCAGCGTTAGAGTAACCGCCTACTATGCCCACCCGCACACTTTGGATCCTTTGCTTTACGGTGCTGGTGAGAATTTGTCAAAGTGTTTTATGTCCACAGAATGGGAGAACATCATCATTATGCTTTACTTCTTGCGCTAGTCTTATGAGATGTGTCGGGGGCGGGGGGGAGGGCCTGTTTTGTGGAGGCGGGGGAGCAGAGCCCAGATGTTTCAGAAATCTCAGTCTGTGTATTTTAAGCTTAAATCAGTTAGTCTGCTTTTCCATTACTAGGTAGGCCTCCTGATTTAAATGTGTATTGAAAGGTTCAATTTTCTCTCATAGTGAATTTTCATTTTCACTGAAGTGGGTGTGTCTGTCTTCATTTGTATCTGTGTCTTTTCTCTCTCACCTTTATTGTCCTTTCCTCAGCTACTTCTCGAGGTTCACAACCTTCCGGAGCTTTCCCTGCCCCCTGACAGCCAACAAAGATTTCAGGGACACAAGCAGAGCAAACTTACAAATCAGCACCTTCAGCGCTACCCTTAGGACTCTGCTCAGGCAAAGATAGAGGCTCAGAAGAAAATCATTCACACCACGCCGTGTCCACGCGGCAGCCAACACACTCTGGAAGAGAAGTTCGCCAGTGTGGGAGACAACTCAATTTAGACTTGTGTGTTTCTTTTTCTGCTGCTTGTGTCTTTGATCTACTTGGCAGTTGAAAATTGAAGTTCCTCAGATCTTTTTTCCCCCGGTTATTTTCTAGATAAACCATTTGCACAGAACAGTATGTGTGCCTACACATGCTTAATTTCCCTGGCATCCGATAAATGTTTTGAAATAGGGTAATGCTGGAAGCACTTTTCATTACCTTAAAGTGCTTTGCGTAAATAGAATTGATTCTTTTCCTCGACCGCTGTGATGTTACTGCTTTCTTTTAAAATGGATAAGAGCACTCTAACTAGCTTCCCTTCTTATCACTTCCATCCTGTTCAACCATCTTTTCTGTTCCTTCCTGCAGCATTTGCTGGCAAATGAGATTTCATGGCCCTGCATGGCTGCACAGGTGTCTGTGAGACCTCCCTAACTGTGGGATGGGAATTTGGAACCCTTTGTCTATAAGAAGAGAGACAGGGGGTGGGGGGTAGTAAAGCAAAACATGGGTTGGGGGCTGGAGATCTGAGGTCCCACCTTGGATCTGTCACTAAACTCTGTGTTCTCATGCAAGTTACTTCCTCTCCGCCTGAGCTCACCCATAAAATAAGGGAATTGAGCCACATGGCACCTAAGTTTCTTTTCAGATCCAAACTTCTAGGGTGACCTCAGTTCATCAGATAGACAACCCTGTATAAGATTCGGGGTTAGGTAACTGCAAATGAATTGCATGGAGGTAGCTGCTTGTTGAACTCAGTGAAGTGTGAACAGCATCTCCAGAACCTGCAGCAGATGAGCTGTGAGATCATGGTGTGACTTGGAGCTTCCATGGGCTAGACATAATAATTTTTAAAATGCTGGGTTTGTCAAAGAAATCACACAAGATGCAAGCAACGGCGGGAGATTTCTAAATTGGGAAATATAGCTGGGTAACTTCCCTTTGTTATATCTGCATCCCTGCTTCCCATAGCTTTTCCAGAAGCAATGAATGTGTCTCAGGATAAAGTTCAAACTCTGTTACTAGGCTTACTGTGAGCTCTGGCCCCATTATTTCCTGCCCCTTCTTCCCCTCTCTGCATCCACACTGATCTCCAAACCGTTCCCCCAAAACTATCCTCTCTCTTGTTTCATAGCCTTTGCAGAGCCTGTACTCTTGACCTACAGTGTTCCCCTCCATCCCACCCACAGCTTGGTTCTTATCCTTAAAGGCTCACATTAAGTGTCACCTCCTCCAGGAAGCCTTCCCTGACCATACCAACTCCCGAGACCAGATTAGCTGACCCTCCTATTTGCTTCCATAGTATCCTAGAACTGTTCCTTATCAGAGCACCAAACACATCATATTATAAATGTCAGCTACTCGCCTGTCACCTCATTTATGCACAAAGCATCTTGAGGACAAGGGCCTGTCTTACCACCATCATATCCTCATTCCCCAGGCCAAATGAGAGACTGCCCAGACAGGTAGATGAGCTCCAGCTCACACAGCTCAGCTTGTTCTTGGAGCCGGAATTCACTCCCAAGGCTACCTGTCTCCAAATCCTACCTCTTTTCCACTCTAAGACTTCTCACCTTGACCCCATCTTCCCCTAACTATGACATCCTCCTCTCTCGAGACATCTTCTATGATCTCATAAGAAACAAATAGTGGGGGAAAATGGCATTTGTGTCTCAGACATTGATTTAGAGCCTCACAAGACTGTGCCCCGTGCATAAGACCAGACATGAGAAAACTTCTGTTGATTGACTTAAACAGCACAGGGCCTGCTGTGCTCATGGGGGCTCAATAACAGTGAGGTTGCTTTCCCCCCAGAGTTTGCCACAATCTTCCCGTCCCAGATGCATTTGTGAGATAAGTACATCAGGCACTTTTTTGGTTGGTTGGTTGGTTGGTTGGTGTGTGTGTGTGTGTGTGTGTGTGTGAGTTTTGAAATTCAAACACGCCTTCTGCCTCTTGGATTCCAGCAGCTTTAAATGTCCTTGGAGTTTGTAGAAAGGGACCCAAGTCTGTAATTTGTGTCCAGCCGTGGCTCTTACCAGAACACAGACATGCCTCTCATAACTGCTAATTGCAGTTCTACACGGGGTGATGTGGACTCAAACTTCGTTCTGTGACTGGTAACCTATTTTATAGCATTGGCTACATAGGATACATTACAGTATCTTCCAGGCAGCTGCTCTTTAGGTAAATTAATACCTGGTATCTTTTTCCTTCTCTAGGAATCTTTAAGTACTGTAACAGAGGCTTTCATTTAAGGCTGTGCAAGGCTTATTTCACCAGATTGCTATTTGGAAGTTCTAACAAAACACCTTTATGAATAGTGGCTGTAATACCTTTAATCTACTCAACTTCCTGACTTTTTAAACCAAGTGGATTGCTAAGAATGAAACCAGACTTTCCCGTCTCTCTGCTCTCTTCCTCTCCCCAGCTCTGCTCGTGCATCTTCAGGACCGAGGCGCTGGGGTGCAAATTCTTTCTTGTTATTAAGGCGCTGAACTAGAAAAGACCAGGAAACACCATGCCATTTCTCCAGACTCCAGGTTTTGTAATTACCTGGCCTGACCCACACACAGCTTTTTTTAAAAAGCAAGTTTGGGTGAGGTTTCTGTTTCTCATTAAAGCTTAGGATTTAAATATAAAATTAAAGGTGATTTTCTTCCTTCCTTGTTAAAGAAAAAAACAAACATTTTATTTTGGAAAAATAGAAAATACAGATAAGCAAACAGTAGGGAAAAAAGCAAAATGTCATCATAACATATGACCCAGTGAGATTCACTCTCAGCACCTTGGTGACTCCCAGACTTTTTTCTATGCATGTAACCACTTACACATTTTATTTTTGAAAAAGATCAAAAATTTCTTGAGCACTTGCTACGAGCCAGACATTGTTCTACGCTCTTTACATATATTGATTCATGTAATTTTTACAGTAAATCTAGAGTAGGAACCCATCGTATGTTGCTTAAGCAACATGTCCAAAGTCAGGCAGCTGGAAGTGGCAGAACCAGGGATTGTGACTCTGTAGTCTTTAATTTTAACTGCTACGCTCTATAACCTCTAAAAATGGAAAAGGTTTTATCGTCTACTTTTGTAGTTTGACACTACTGCATGAGCATCTTTTTATATCAGGATCCATCAGCATCACTTTTGATGGCCACGCAGTTTTCCATTCTACAGTGGAGCCACAGTTCGATGAACTCTTTCCCCACTGAAGGTTTTTCAGGGCGTCCCACTCCTTTTGTCATTACAAACAACAATGCAAAGACCATTCTTGGAGCTAAATGTATGCATGCTAGTGTGAGCTGCAAATAAAGACTGTATTCTATATTTTCCTTATAATTCTGACATTTGTGCGTGCAGATGATGCCCTTGGGGCCCTGTTAGAAGAACGTAGTCTTGAGTATGTTCTGGCTACTGGGGATGGGGCTGCCCTGAACCATTCACACACTTTTTGTCTCCACACTCCATTGTTCCTGGTACCGTGTCTGGGAGAAGGTTGGCTGAAGAATGGAGTTTCTGTCTGGGCCCAGCCAGCTGCCTGCAGCTGAACCTACAAATTTAATGTCAGTGTGCACTGTGCTCTGCATTGAATGAGAGTGTTTATCTTTCTCTCTGAACTCAAATGAAAATACAGAAGTGGGATCTACCATGATGTTACCCACCCTTGGAGTCAACTCCTCCTGTAGAGAGGGAGAGAAGAAGGGAAGAAAATAAAGGGCCCATGGGTATAGGTTGTTGTCAATGTACTTAATACTCGAGCAATGAAGTGGCTATTGGTGAGGTGAAGAAAATTGTCCCCAGTGGGCCAAGTACCAGGCTCAAGGCCAAAATTCAGAGGTGATGAGGGTGGTTTCAACTCGAGCGCTGCTTAGTAGGGTCTTACCAGCAGTGTGGCCTTGGGTAAGTTACTTAAACCCACTGCTTCTCAACATCCTCGTATCTATTAAGGATAATAATCCCTAGTACATAGGGGCTTATACCTACTATATAGGGAATGCCAGAAGGATAAAATAAGACCAGAGAATTTAGCACAATAACTGCCATGATAAGAATTCAATAAAAATGAGAGCTTAAAAAAAAATCCTCAGAAGGATACTGACTTATGAATCAGGCAGACTTGTTCTTTAGCACTTATTAGCTATCTGTCCTTCAGCAACGTACCTCACCTTTCAGAGTTGTAGATCATCTGTGAGTTGGGGACAATAAAATCTATCTTACTAGAGTATTTTGAGTTTTGATATCAACAGTGTACATCCCTGGCACACAGCTGGTTTTCAGTACCCATAGCAAAATTTGTAAGCACTTACCATGTGCCAATCACTCTGTTTTATTTCTCTTCCCTCATTCAAAACAGTTTTTCTCTTAGAGACTGATGGTCAAATGGAAGGAGTTTAATTCTTAACCAGTCTGTAACTTTTCAGCTAGTCACCCCACTAGGCAAATACCTAGAATAAGTTGGGCTCTTTGCCAAACATTTTTTTTCCCTTTGACTTAGACAAGATTGTGGTTTAGAGATTGTGAACCTATTTTATAGTCCCTATAAACTCAGGAGGGAAACAATGAAATACCAAGCTAAGGGACAGGACAGCTTTTCTTTTTTTTTTTTATTTTATAAATTCATTTATTTATTTTATTTTTGTCTGTGTTGGGTCCCCGTTGCTGCGCGCGGGCTTTCTCTAGTTGCGGCGAACGGGAGCTACTCTTCGTTGCAGGGCACGGGCTTCTCATTGCAGTGGCTTCTCTTGTTACGGAGCACGGGCTCTAGGCGCACAGGCTCAGTCGTTGTGGCTCAGGGGCTTAGTTGCTCCGTGGCATGTGGGATCTTCCCGGACCAGAGCTTGAACCCGTGTCCCCTGCATTGGCAGGCGGATTCTTAACCACTGCGCCACCAGGGAAGTCCCAGGACAGCTTTTCTTATGAGGGACTCAGGGTTGTCGGAAGGGTTCCATGGGATGAGGTATTTATAGCATTAGCGACAACACCTGACACCTAGAAAGTCTGCAGGAAATTCAGGGGCTGAGGGCTCAGAGGAAGCAGGAGTCAAATTTGCCAGACAAATGAATTTTCTTTCGAAAAGGGATTTCAGTGGGAGATCTAGGGGTGTAGACTTATAAAAACATTCATGCTTGGAGGGGTCTTCGAGAACCTCTGGGGTGGCAGTCGGCTCACCGAACAGGCAAGCAATCTGAGCCATCGTCAGGCAGTGATTTGGCTGAACCCGGCCCTGGT
This sequence comes from Eubalaena glacialis, assembly GCF_028564815.1. Lineage (NCBI taxonomy): Eukaryota > Metazoa > Chordata > Mammalia > Artiodactyla > Balaenidae > Eubalaena > Eubalaena glacialis. The sequence goes on from NC_083725.1 coordinate 84,826,187, forward strand.
CAGTGTTTTCTCCACTGCTTTGCAGGGCACTTCCAGCGTGAGAGCTGAGTGACCCAGGGCCAGAGGGAGCACCTTGGGGGCATGGAGTAACGAGTGAGTAACGTGAGACTAGAGTCTGCCGACCGCTGGCTTCGATCCCAGCCAGCTCAAGGCTGTCCCTGATTAGCACCTATTCCAGCCTCTCCCCCCGCCCCACCCCCACCCCACTCATTATCTCACCACCCTGCACTGGACACACTCAAGGATGTCCTTGCAGCTGGAGCCACGTGAAAAGAAGCCAAAGAGTGGCTTTGAAATATTTTATTCATTACCCATCCATCTTCATAGAGATAGATAATAGTCCAGCTGCAAAAATAAATATTTGAACTCTTGGGATCCTCCCTATGCACCCATAACAGCATTATCAAAATACAACCCCTTATGCCCAATGGTATTATTTTAAATTTCCTTTATTTTTTTTTTTGTTTGTTTGTTTTTCGAAAGACCAAATTGCCATGTGGATTTGCTCCTTTGGTTTTTTGTTTTTGTTTTAAATATTTTCTTCCAAATAACCACGTTTATTACCATGACCAAAGATGCAGGAAGCCCTAGCTCTAAATTGATCCTTAAACTCCAGATGAACTAACTTTCTAATCTGCTGTTACTCCTTATTGGCCGTGGAGACAATGACAGGAATCTTTGTGGCTGTTGTATATTAGCCAAGGGTGTTTGGGATAGGGTTTATGGGATAATCTCATTTTATTATCTGGAAAGCTATAAATAGGCACAAAATTAAAAATTTTCACCAAACTGTCAACTTTTAGCATTGCACAGCATTCCTGTACGGGCAGCGTAGGCACAGATTTTTCTGACTTTATAAGCAGTAATCTCCTCTTCTCCCCTCTGATGTGCTCCCACCGCTTACTATGCTTTTCTTTCGTGGCATGTATCATGGTTTGCAATTAAATGTATTTGTTTTTTATTTGATTGCCTGACATCCCCACAAACACCACACTATAAGCTCCATGAGGGGGAGAGTGAGACCTTTTCTCTTTTGCATACCACTGTTTACCCAGCACAATGCCTGGCACATAAAAGTCAGCACCCAGCCAATATTTTAAAGAGAACAGTCACTGGGAACATAGTAGAAGACATGATATCATAGAATCTGGTGGAAGGGTAGATCTAAATAGGACCAAGTCCAAAGTATTAGAAGCAGCTAAAGGATAACCTGTTAGTGACATCTGTTGGCACAGTGACCTGGAAATGTTTGCTACTCTAAGCACGTGGAGTTATGGGAACTGAACAGGATTTGCCATCTGAAGGCATGGGCTTCAATCTGTCCCTTAGTACTTGTATGACTATGAGCAAGGCGTCTAGGTTATCTGAGTTCCAGTTTGTTTTTCTGTAATGTAAGGATAATAATACTTGTTGGCACAGTTGGGAGAATTAAATGAGATTTATAGGCAGTAAAGTATGTAAATCTGAATTATCGTTGTCATTGAAAATAACTTGGGCCTCACGTATCCTTTGTTGAAAATGCTGCCATTTGGGAGTTGGTTTGTAGTTAGTTGGCACCCTGTTAGAAAAGGCATCTCTGGGACTTCCCTGGTGGTGCAGTGGTTAAGAATCCGCCTGCCATTGCGGGGGACATGGGTTCGAGCCCTGGTCCGGGAAGATCCCACATGCCGTGGAACAACTAAGCCTGTGCACCACAACTACTGGGCCTGTGCTCTAGAGCCCGCGAGTCACAACTACTGAGCCCAAGTGCCACAGCTACTGAAGCCCGTGCACCTAGAGCCTGTGCTCCGCAACAAGAGAAGCCACCGCAATGAGAAGCCCGCGCACCGCAACTAAGAGTAGCCCCCGCTCGCCGCAACTAGAGAAAGCCCGCGCACAGCAACAAAGATCCAACACAGCCAAAAGAATAAATAAAATAATTTTTTAAAAATAATCTATATTTTTTGTTTGTTTTTTATAAATTTATTTACTTATTTATATTTGGCTGCGTTGGGTCTTCGCTGCTGCGCGCGGGCTTTCTCTAGTTGTGGCGAGCGGGGGCTACTCTTCATTGCGGTGCATGTGCTTCTCATTGCGGTGGCTTCTCTTGTTGCGGAGCACGGGCTCTAGGCGTGTGGGCTTCAGTAGTTGTGGCACGCAGGCTCAGTAGTTGTGGCACACGAGCTTAGTTGCTCCGCGGCATGTGGGATCTTCCCGAACCAGGGCTCAAACCTGTGTCCGCTGCCTTGGCAGGCGGATTCTTAACCACTGCGCCACCAGGGAAGTCCCAAAATAAATAAATTTTTTAAAAAAAGAAAGAAAAGGCATCTCTGATGTTGGATTGAGGACAGAAGGTCTGGTTTTGTGATCTTAGGCTGAAGATGCCGACACCCAGTGTCCTGTTCTCCAGCCTCCTCTATCCAAGGTTTTGTCAACAAGCCTCTGGTTTCAGATTCAGAATGGGAGGGGAGTAGACACGGATAACAGAGTGGATACTCTTCCTGATGAAATGAAGCCTTTTGTTTAGAGACAGGGGAGTATGCGTGCGCTTTTACGTGTGAGGACCCACAAGCGTGGGCTCCAGACAATCCCAGGAATTAACCAGTTGAAGGTAACAGAAACTGCAACCCCTCAAGATAAAACATCTGACACTGAAATGTGACTCTTCTGTCTTTACAAGATTGGAGGATGGTATCACCTCCTCACTGGAAAAGGAGGGCAGGACCCACAATCTGTAAATGCAAAGAATAAGCCAGGCGAGGACCAAGTGGAAGCAGAGATTCTGCATAAGCACCTCAACAGGAAAGGGGGATTTCTCATTTATCCAATAGGTCCTGAGACCCAGGAAAGAACTGGGGAAAATGGAGGTACAGAGGCACACGGACAGTATCTCCAAAGCTCTTTCTTTGGTACCCCACCAGGATCATCTGTTACTAATGGGTCTGGAGTTCTCCAGAGGGTGCACTTTCTTTTCCATTACCACCTGCCACCACCCCCGCCACCCAGAAGCATGGTAGCCCCACTTCAGCTCCTCAGACACATAGCTTTTCCCTCCCTCTGGCCTTTGCACAGGACTTGCCCTCTGCCTGGAACACCATGCTTCCCTCCTTTTGATGGCTGACTCCCTCTCGTCTTTTGCATCTTAGCTTAAATATCACTTCCAGAGATGCCTTTCCTGACCACTGTATTTAAAGGAAGTGCCTCCTGTGACTCTCTTTCCATGCACCCTGTTTGTTTCCTTCATCGCGTTTCCCGTAGCATCCAGAATGACTTTCCTTGTTTGTCTCCTCTGAGTAAATGGCTCCATCAGGGCTGGGGTATTTTCTTCCGCTCGCGCTTAAATCCCCAATGTCCATTCTGGAGTCAGGTTAGGCACTAAATGGCTGTTGGTTGAATGTTGTTCATTTTCTACCCCAAAGCTACCTCGTGTCTTATAATTTCTGTTAAAAATCACAAATTCCCTAGTGTTAACTCCTATACTGGGAAGGCTTTGCTTAAGACCCCTGGAGTATTTCTCCCCTTCCCACTGTCTACTGCGGATCGCAGTCAGTAAAATTCAGTGGCGGGCAATGCAATGCTTCTCATTTTCACAGGTATTCTTTTAGCCCCTTATCTTCCCATTCTTGTTCCTCCATCCAGGAGAGCCTTCCTTCCTTCTTTTCTCTCTTTGTTCTGTTATTAGCAAACCAGAAGAAAGCAACCCAAATGAGCATCAGGCTGGCTCCTGAATTAAGGAAACAAAAGGTGATAGAATGAATGTGAAACTAGACCTTGTGTAAAGCCACTGCCATAAACCTCAGAAGCAGCTGCCCTTAACCTGGGGCTTATGGACAGGCTTCAGGGGATCAGTGCATCCCTGAAATGGTGCACAAAATGTCAGCATACATTTTTGTTTACAGAGAAACAGACCTGGGTTTCTGTCAGATTCTCAAATGGGTCTGTGACCAAGTAAAGGGTTAAGAAGCATTGAATTAAAGACCTTGGCAGTACCAGAAGTTGCCAGAAGACTGCACAGAGAGTTCAGTTCACTGTTTTATCCTCCTGTACCCAGCTGGTCCAGGACCACATCATCGGTGCCCTAGGCACTGGGAGGAGATCTCCCAAAACAAAAGCAGACAGCACTCCTGCCCTCAAGGAGCTTACTGGTAATTTTTTTTTGGAAAATACAGACAATAACACCCCCTCCCCCAGACACACACACACACGCACACACACACACAAAATAAACAAATAATGTGCTGCCTGGTAAGTACCATGAAGTATCATGGAGTGGAAAGTAACTGGGCCAGAGTCTAGAGGGAATCCCTGAGGAGGTGACATTCCAACCAAGACGTGAACCATGAGAAGGAGGCAGCCATGGGGAGATGTGGGGGGAGAGCATTCCAGGCAAATGGAACTCAGCACAGGGCCTATGAAATGGGAAGAGACCTAGAATGTTCCAGGGCCCAAGTGGGCCTTGCACTTGAACATAATGAAGGAGAGGGGCAGAATGGCAGAGGGAGTGGGCAGGAGTCAGATCTCTTTTAGGCCAAGGGAACGAATTTGGATTTTATTCTAATGCATTTGGATTTTATACTAAGTTCCCTGGGAAGCTCTTGGAGGGTTTTAGGCAGAAAGGCAACTTGATCTGATATATACCTGAAAGGTCACTGTCACTGAAGTGTAGCTGATGGATCCTAGCAGGGCAAGAAGGAAGGCTGGGCGATCAGGGAGATGGCTGACGGAGGACAGAGATGATGGTGGCTTGGGCTAAGGTGATCTTACTGTAGATGCTGAATAGTAATCAGGTTCAAAGTGCATTGGAGAGGTATAGCCAAAAGGACTTGTTAGTGGATTGTAGAGGAGGCATGAAGGAAAGAGAGACTGATAGATGACTGGTGGATAGTGGTACATTGACTGGGAAGGGGACGACTTTGGCAGTGGGATGCACACAAATTGGAAGTTGGAAACGATAGTTTTGTCTAAGGTGAATTAGATTTGAGATGTGTTGAGTACACAAAGGGGCCCAGGCTAGAGAAGCAAACTTCAGAGTTGTCTACGTCTAGTATTTGAAGCCCCAGATGAGATCACCTAGGAAAAGACTAGGTAGAAAAGAGTAGGGGACAAGAGACCAGATCCTAGAGGTCTGGAGAGGAGGAGGTTGAGCTAAGGGACAGAAAGACAGCCAGTGAGGAAGGATGAAACCAGGTGCAGATGATGGCATGGAACCTTGGAAGAGACCCATTCCGGAAGGAGGAAGCTGCCAGCCTAGCTACATGCTGCCACGTTGGTAGCAGAAGGGCCATTGGCTTTGGCAAGAATTAAGCCATTGATGTTCTTGGGAGAAACAAAACAGTTTCAGTGGAGCGAGGGGGACGCAAGTCTTTCTGGTGGGTTGAGGAGACAGTGGGCCATAGGAGTTGGAGTATAGACAGCTCCTTTGAGGTGTTTTGCTGTAACATGGTTATGGAGGAGAATATGGACGTGGGGTTAAAGAAAATTTTGTTTTATTTCATGAAATAGGTGATATATTTCTTGGCCAGTGGGAAAGAGCCAGTTAAAAGAGAGAAACCGATGATGTTGGAGAAGGAGTGAAGTATTAGTATTATTTTAATATTAGTATTATTTTAATAAAATAGTATTATTAGTATTATTTTAATAAAAGTACTCATTAGAAATAAGTGAACATCTTTTTAGATTCATTTCAGTGGTGTTCTGTTTTCTCTAATTACCTACTGTATTCTAAGAATAAAGTTTCATTCTACTCTTTGATACCTGGGTAGAGTTGGTCAGCTGCTTTTTGGTTTAAAAAATGGCTCTGTGAGTTAACCTGAGAACCTTGACATCATTGATAACATTGTTTCTGTGGAGAAAAATGTTGTGAGTTCTAGAAGGTCTTTGGAATTTGGCCTATTTGGAAACCAGGGTCAGAAATGACAGGGTAAGTTTGGCTCTTTGCGAAGAGCCAAAGGGCATCTGCTCTCATAGAGTTGGTTGACCTACCTTCCTTTTCTTATCTCCTCCTGTTGCTGGATCGCTTCACCGTACTGATTGTTGCCTTTCAGAGCATGGGAAAGCCCTAGCTAAATCTGAACCCGTAGCTGCAAAGAATTCAGAGTGTTTCATATTAAAGATGTGATCTTTACTTTTAACCACAGGGAGAGGACTGAGACCCTTTTAAACTATATTGTCTTGTGTAATAAAGTTGCCCTTGAAAAATATTGTGCATAATTGTATATTTAGTGTTGAAGATTTACACGAACTTTTATATAAGGAGAAAACTCCGTTATTCACCCTCCTGTGTGTCTCTCCCAGAGTGAAAGCCAAGATGCTTACAGTGACTTGCCAGGCTTTCCTTGGGGACCCTCCTCACACTGGGATCCGGGTCTTTGGAATGAATGTGCAAGTTGTATCCTGCCTCAGGACCTTTGCACTGACCTTTCCCTCTTTTAGAAGGCTCTTACCTCCAGAATATTCACCTAACCAGCTCCCCCACTTCTTTCAGATCTGTCGTAATCATCCCTTCAGCAGGCCTTCCCTAGCCACCCTATGTAAAATTTCAGACACCCCTCCTTGACAAATCACAGCCTCTTCCCTACATTACTTTTTCTCCTTTGCACTTATCACTATAACATACTCTATAATTTACATTTTGTCTCATTTATTGTATAGTTCTATCACTAAACAGTAAGTTCCCATTAGAGTAAGGAATTTTTTGTCTATGTTGTTGACTCTTGTATAGCAGGTGCTCAGTAAATATCGGTTAGTTGAATGAATAAATGAATGAATGCATCCCTTAGTTATCTTGGCAGTTAATTTGCATTTTTACATATCATATTTGCTTAAAACAAGGAACAACTGCAGGAAACAGTGGAAAATTTTTATGTGTATGTATGTATATATGCCTATGTGTGTGTGTGTTTATGTATGTATGTCTCCATATACGTAGTCATTCCACCTAAATTAACCCAGAAGTCAGCGAGATTCTCAAACAAGTCATGTTGTAAAGATAATTCAGTTCCAGAGACAGTATAGAAGGTAAGAGGAATGGTTTAAAGCATCTTTGTCAGCCAGAGTTTGGGTCCATCCTGACTTTGTCTCAGTAAATCTGGGCTACACTGGCCTCCCCTGAACTCACCCCTCCCTTACCCAGCCTCTGCCTTCCACTTCCCACTGCAGAGGCTGGCCTCAGTTTTTCACCTGGGGGAGGGCCCTAAGGGATGAGATGTGAATGATTAACTTTGGTTGAGACTCCTTCAAGATTACAATCTCTGCTCCTTGACACATTTGCTTTTTTGTTCACCTGGGAAGCCCCACTAGACCCTTGCTTCCTCTCTGAGCTGACCTTTTATTTCCCCCCTTTTGGGTCTGGGAGGAATGGCTCTTCATTCCCCCTTTGAAAGGCTTCTGTTTGCTGAGCAAACATTGACCACACCGAGACCTTGCTTGGGGCCAGTTATTGCTTCCTCGCCTACCCTCCCCCCTTTCCAAACACACACACACATAACCCCCTATTCCCCCAACTGATTGGAGAGGCAGCCCAGGCCAGGGAGAGAGCCTTTCTCAAGGAAAGTGTTTGAAAGCTGCCGGGAGCCAGCTGGTAGGATTTTTGGAGAGGGCGTAAGGGTTTTGGAGAGCATCTTAATCCTCCTTCATTTTAAAATAAAAGCTTGTGGCTATGACATTATTTTGCCTTTGAATTCTCACTAATAAAACAGTTGTTCATTGTTCACAGCATCTGTTTACATAGCTCCTTCTGAATTCCTTGATTACAGGTTTTAATAGGGATTAGTTGGTGCAACCCCTTCCCATCCCAGAACTGGGACTTTCTCCCGTCCCACCTCCCCTCCCAGACTCTGTACTGTAATGTTTAAAGTAGCCATGCATAGACCGAGCGTCTTCAAAAAAAACAAAAACAAAAACCATGAGGAATTAATGCATATTTTTGTTGGCACTGCATCAAAATTGACATCACTGGAAATAACGTACGTCATTGTTAGCTATACAAATAGGTATCTTTTCCCTCTCAGGTTCAGAAGTTATCTCTGTAGGCTAATCATTTCAGTTAAATGCTTTGCATTCAATTGTTGATGGAATTAGTTAAGTAATGTTACCGTCAGTGATTTGTGTCATTATTAATAGTAGCAGTTTTAGCTGAGAGACTTTTTCCAACATTTTAGCACAGTCCATGGGTTTTTAGAATATTCTTTCACGTCTAGATTTTATTCAGCTTGACCGTTACCGACTCCCTTGGGACCATAGGAGCGCCCCTCCACTAGGTGCTTTACGGTAACAGTTTCCGAGTTTGGTGTTAGCTTTTGCTTTGCTGAAACTTTTCACAGCTGACTTGGTACTAGCACTCAGGCCTGACCTCTCGCTCCTTCAGCACTTTAGGGGTTAATTTTGTTGGTGGATCCGGTTTCTTTCCTGGGCAGGGGAATGGTGATCCCCTTCTAGCTGGTACTTCAGTAGCAGAGTTGCTGGGTGCCTGGAATTCCCAGGCCCGGCGTGGGCTGGCTGGCTGGCTGGCTGGCTGGCTGACTGACGGAATTGCCTTCGTGAGATTCATTCAGCTTCTTTGTCTGCTTTCTCTAAGGACCACAATGTAGTGAAATGCTCTGGCCTAGGAACCTTACAAGGTAGGACGATATTCTAAAATTTCTAGGGCCTGGGGCAGGGTGTGGTGCCTGTACTACCTTGGATGGTATCGGAAAGCCAGGCAGAGAAGCCAGTGGTGCAGCTGCCAAAATCCCAGTGAGCTAAGTAGCAGGGGAGTCACTGGTCAGGAAATTCAGCATCCTTTTCCTTCCCACCCCCAGCCCTTTTCATTTTAACCTTGATAGTCTTAAAGGCAGCCGGACAGAGCATTACCCAAATGTCCTTGGTCCACCTGGACATTTGGGTAATGTCAGTATTTTCCAGACCATCTTATCAAATTAGGCTGCTGAGACCAAAAAACTGGGTGTTTGATCACTAGCTATCTTAGGTCCTTATTTCAGGCTTTTTGGAGGAGACCTTTGCGCCTGGGGGGATGGGGGAACTAGAGAGAGGCAACGTGGGGCCCGCGCGAGGGCTGCTGGTGGTTCAGAGGGCCCTGATTGAAATGACTTGCAGTTGGAGGTTTTATTTGGAGCCTAAGAAGCCGGTGAACTTGTGGTTGTGTTTACTAATGCTGCAAATTACCAGGTGGGTTTTTTTGTGGAAACTAGGCTCTGGGAGAGATGGCATAGATTTAAGTAGCAGTACTTTTCTTGTTTGCTAGGGCTGCTCTAAAGCTGCCCAAAGAGGAGCATTTTTATTTTTAAGCCAGACAAGAGGAAGAGAAAACAATGTTCATTGCCACCTACTACTTGCCAAGCACCTAACAGACATTGTCTCATTTAACTTTTGTTGCAAAGCCAGCAATATTATTTTAAATTTTGAGGTGAGGCAGTGGGAGCCAGGAGAGGTTAAGGAACATGCTTAAGGTCACACAGATACTAGGCAAAGCTGGGACTGGCCACCACTCTGCCTTCCTTGTTGGGCTTGGCAGATGGCTCAGGATGGTTTTATCTGTAAGTTTAAATGTGGATTCAGCTGGATGAAGGGCAGTTTTTATTGTGGAGGACTCACCAAAGTGCACATGATACTTGCAAGCACAGCCTGCCTGGGCCTCTCAGATTCGGCTTGTTTCTGGAGCGGGATGGTATTAAAAAGTAACTCTGCTTTGGCAGCGGGACCTACCTGGGAGTTTGCTAATCTCTTTGAGGCTTTCGGACTCATGGATGAATCTGTGACTGGATTTGTGCTGGTTGGCTTTGTACCTGGTTCAGGGGGGCAGAAGCCCAAGTGAAAATCAAATCTGGGAAGGTCAGTGACCTTGGAGTTGGCCTTGGGCTGCTGGAACTGTGCCCTGGAACTCTCCGGCTGCCTCCCAAGAAGCTGGATTTATGGAGTCCCGGAGGGAGAGGTTGTACACCCAGAATGTTAATGCTGACCCAGGCTTGGCACTAGCCGTTCACATATGTGATGGGGGTGGCTAATTAGCTAGGGCTGAGCTGCTCTTGGGTCCCAGAGCTGATTTTGAGTGTCTGTTTCTTGACCTGAGTTCCCTTCCCTCCCCTCCCCATCCCATTGCCCCAGAAGACGTAGCTTAAGGGCAGACCCCTGACCGGCAGCCCTGAGGCAACTGTAGTTCTGTTTTGTGCATTCAGGTTCCCGGACTCCTAAGACGTATGGGGAGGTGAGTGTGAGTATGTGTGGGTGGGCGGTGTTAATGGAAATGTTGGGACCCTCACATCCCCCCACGTACTCTCGACCTAGGGCAGCCAGTCAGTGCCCTGTCTGGGATCCCCACCCCAGCTTATCTTTAACTACTTGGAGATGTTTTTGAAATAAGTTGACTTCATTAAAAGGTGTCCTGGGTTTTTTGGAGAACAAGTGAGAGTTCAGAGTTCTTATATGACTGTGAGCTGCTTAAAAGCCTCTTTGCCGCTGCTCTTAGGTTGAATGAATGTGGTTAAGAAGAGCTTGGGTTTTAGAACCGCGCAGATCTAGGTTCAAATCCAGCTCCATTTATTAGCTCTGGCACCGTAGGCAGGTCACCATAGCCCCTGTAAGTCTCAGTTTCCACATCTATAAAAAGGGACCGTTAATAGTTTGTGCCTTATAGTGTAATAGGAATGTGTGGGATAACACATGTAAAGTGCTTTAGCAAAGTGCCTGGAGCCCACTGTTAAAACTTTTCAGCTTGTGTGTTTGCTGCTATTTTCATTAGCTATTGCTGAATTCTGTTGATGTATAGGGTACTCATATCTTCCGGTAAACAGAACAACAGGACGAGTTTGTTGAGATCTTTGGCAAAAGCCAGGTGGCTGTGGACCAAGTGTCAGCAGCCTTCTCTGGTGGAGCCTTGGAGGAGAGAGGCCTTTGTGTAGCTGAGGCCAGCAGACACGCTGGTGCCTATTCTAACAATGAGGGTATAGGGCATCTGGACCAGAGCTCTGGGGTTTGTAGCCCAACCAGCCCCTGGAGCCAAAGGAGGAATTTCACGCTTACTCAGGGGACCACCTGCTTGTTGAAGGAATGAGTTACCAAAATGGGACAAAGGTGCCGTGGGGTGAAACTCAACCCCGTGCATTCTGAGTGCTACTAAATCCCCTTGGAGCCTTCTTTATGGGGTTCCTGTTTCCCTCTCTCCACCTCAAATGATTGGCCTTGCACCTGGCACTGTCTGTAGAAGCTGCTTCTCCCCTGGGACACTGCCCATTTATGGCAGCAAGCTCTTGCGCTAGAACTTTATCATCTATTTCATATTGTGGGCCTGTGTCTCCTTCCTGCGGTCCTTGCAAAGTCCTTGGATCCCGGACTGCAGCTGACAGGAGCTGGTTATCTCCTCTGTGCCTGGAGATCTGATGTGGTCCCACAAAAGGCTTATGAGGACTGGGCGTTAATTAGCACCAGATCACACAGGAGGAAACCTGGGTCTCCTGGAGGTGAAGATGCTCTGACAAAGCAAATGGCAGGGCCAGGGTTCAAACCTAGATCTATTTTGCTTTTTCCTCCAGAGCATATGCTGCCTCCATGCAGAGCCTTGGGGGTTTGTGGTACCCTAGCCCACTGCTAGATGAGACTAAATTTACTGGGATTAGTATCTAACTCTGCCCTTTCTTTAATTTGAGCTCGGGTTCTGGGTCATTTTGCAACAGCAAAACCCTGTAGGCTGATCCCAGGGGTGAAACCAGGAAGGGTGGCTTGCTTGTTCATCGCTGTTTTCAAGTAGCTATCTTTTTTTTCATGTGAAAAACTTTAAAGTCCTTTTAATACACATGTAGGTGTTCATGAAAATGTGTCAAATGAATAAATAAATGAGGTGGTTGAACGCTCTTGGATCTGTGTGTGAATCCCAGCTTCAACAGTTCCTAGTTGTATGACCTTTGGGCCTTTCTTTCCAAGCGTTAGTTGTCTCATCTCTAGAATGGGTATAGAATTAGTCTCTGTCTCATGGTACCCAGGAGAAAATATAAGTAAGCCGTCAATAATAGTTATTATTTTTATCATAGAGTTGGGCGGATTAAATGAAAGAATGCAAGTAATATAATTAGCATGGAGTCTGGCACAGCTTTAAACGTCAATTAAAGTTGGCCCTTATCATTCTCAGATAGGCAGCGAAAGGTAGGTTTCTGCAGGAGTCCTGTTGCGTTCTTTGAAGGTCGATTTTCTTAATAGGCTCCGGCAGCAGGGGTTCGGAGGAGGTGATGCTCCTGAGAAAATCTCCTGGGGAGGAAATAGTTAACATACCTGTCTGGTGGGAAATGGAGGTAGCCAAACCTTTTCCCTTCCCCAGGGGTTGCTGCTAAGCCCTGGTTGGGCTTGCTCACTCATCCACACCAAAGGATCTCATTCCGCTGGGCCCTGGGGTTTCACAGGAACAATTGCCTTGAACAATAGCCAGAAAACAAGTTCCACCAGTCTGGGCTTTTGCAAGTGAATACAGCTGTCTGGTGGGGGGCACAGGGCCCTGGAAATGAGCTCTGCTGTGATTCTGGAGCAGAACTGGAAAAGTGAGCAGGTAAGGCCGGGGCACAGCCCTGGGTGGCTCTACAGTGCGGGCTTAGTCACCAGGAGAGAGGCAGACAGAGACGGGGGCAGGGGCTGTCCACACTGTTTCTGAGAACGGTGAGGGCCTTCTGGAAGTAGACCCAGTCTTTGGGGTTTTGGGGGAGAGGGGATTAGGATCCATTGCTTTGTGAAGGCTGCTTTTGAGAACCAGAGTTACACTACTTCATCTCTGCTAACCTGCTGTGGTTTATTAGTGAGCAGAGAACTAATATTTATCTGCAATCTGATTTTTTTTACAACATCATTTAAGCATGTCTTTCCCTTGCATAAACAACATTATCTCACAGGGAGTCCATTTGGAAAGTGTAATGACCCTCCAGATCCTTCAGTAACTCCTCAGAGTCTTTTGCTGAAAGCCAGGATTCCTCATGCCTGGGCGTGTAAATCCTAGTGGAAAAATCTGTTTAATCATCCCTCTAACCTTGGGATTTGGTTTTGCCTCTTTATTTCATGGAAGATGAAGTTGTAAATATAGTATCACATTAATTCAGAACCATTACAGATTCTTGATATATCAAGATACTCCCCAGAAGAGCTCAATATTAAAAATTTGTCCAAATTAGAGGTGATTTCTCAGGAGGGTCTGGTGAAAGCAGGTTACTCTTCCTTGGTTGTATGGAATGCTAACTCCCTAGAACAGTGAGGAAAACAGGGAGTGTGAGAGGCTGGAATAATTTATGATTCTTTCACCTGCATTTTTCATAGCAGATAGCTTGTGTTTGGGCTGTTAAAATTGTGCTTTAAGCCCTCTGAGTGGCATTTGAATTCCTGACACAGTGATGTCAGAATCTCTTGTAAGACTCTGAAACTGGATCTCCTTGTCTTATGGGCCTTTCCATTTTTTAATGGATTTTCTGGTCACTTTGGAGAATCTTGGCTCTGGTTAAAATGCTGTGTCTTGGCCAACATGGGGTCTCATTGATATTATACTTGGTTGCTGTCAGCCAGTCGAGGTTCTTTTGAGATTCGGCTGGTTAGCAGACAGAGACTTTGAAGCTGACCTACATGTACTCTCTTTCTGATGAGAGGCATTAGACCCTGGTTGAGTCCTATCCTGATGAGCTCTGGGCTCTTAGCCTCGGTTCATCCAGTGGAAAATGGGAGGTGGAATAATCCATGTACCATGCCTAGTACAGTGCCTGGCATTTGGTAAACACCGCCAATGGTGGCTTTAAATATTAGGTAAGATTGCATCTTATTCCTTTGTGGATAAACAGTGTGGTCTCATGGAGGACCTCTATTGTGGATTGGGTTGTAATGCCTCTGTAGAAGGGTCTCAAACTCAAATTGCAGGGTCAGTCAGGTAGCATATGTGAGTGCAAAGGCTCAGATGGGGGGTTGAGTCAAATGGGAAAGCACATGTCTGTCTAAAGAGAGCAGTTACAACTCAGGGCTAAGTAATCATCTCCTATATATAAGATATTGGCACCTATTCCAAATATTTAAAAGACTCAGTGTGGGCTTTAAAGATAATCATTTAAGGGGTGAAGTCAGCAACGAAGAAGCCCAGAAACTAGGAAGTGCAGTTACTTCTTTGGCAACTTTTACTGAATGAGAGGAGATGCTCTGACCAGTGGGGACCTTCAGTGCCCCTTTGCCTCTACTAGCTTTTCTCTGAGCTTAAACTCCCAGGATAGCAGTTAGAAAGCACCTCTGGGATGGCTGCATCCACCTCCCTCATGAGAAACTGGGAACTAAGAGTAAGTGACATGTCCAGACTCTAATAGGAAGCAGTTCTATTAGAGGGGAGTTCTATTAAAGGGGAGGTCTGGGGCCAGGGCCTGGCTCTCCTGGCTCCTTGGCTTTGCCACTTCCAAGCCTTGAAGGAGAGAGCAGCATAACGAAGAGCACCGGTGGGCCTGGGCTTTGGCATGCTGCCGTCTATTGCCTTGTGCTGGCACTTGGCTGGTGGTTTGAGGGGCTATTGAAGGCTGTAGAAATGTCTGAAACCAGTGCAGTTTCCTTTGCTGACCTTCCCATTTTACATTTTCCTTTGTGTCTGAGCTATGTGTTCTTGTCTGTCACATCTACCGGCTTTGCGGTCAAGGGTGGGGACAACTGAGTCATCACTGTACCCCCCGGAACCTCACGTGGTGCCTGGCACATAGAGGGTGCTGGCTGACGGGGTGAGATGAACAAAATGAATTCAAGGCCCCTGGCTCGGGACTCAAAAACATTGAGTTTAGGAGTCTTGAAGAAAAATAGCAAATGTTTGGTGGAATTCTTTCCGCCCACCCACTGGCAAAAATAGGTGAAGGTCATCTTCCAATCTGATCACTTATAACTGCAGTTGTGCCCTGGTATGACCACCAGTGGAGGACCTTTCATTGAGGAGAGAAAAAGGGACATGGCTGTGATCCGGAGGGGAAATGATCTTTTTGTGTTGATGGTTCTGAGGAGTCAATGGAAGCATCTTCTTGCCATTTCTCTAGATGTCCCAGCCAAAGAATTTATAGGGCATAAACATCATATGCTGTTTTGAAATTTAAAAAAAAAGACGGGAACCAGCCAAGCTGTGGGCCCCACATCCCTTTTAGTTTCCTATGACAGAACCCGGGGCAGGAGGAGGCCCCCAGAATTCTTCTGTTTGTTTCCCAAGGCTGTTGAACACAGTGCTGTTTCCACTAAGACTTTTGGAGTAGCCTTGGCAGTCTTACAATATAGAGTGAAAGTGAAGTGGAGCGGGAAGAACTGGTGAAGAGAATAGATGCTGTCCTGTGTTCATTTATTCTTCTGGTCGTTCGTATAAAAATCATTCATTCACTCACAAAATGAAATCTGCTTTAATATTTTTCTAAATGTCTGAGGAACGCTTTTGTACCCAAAAAGAATGTCTTAGAATTAATTAGGTTTTACTATTCAACTGTTGAAGCTTTAATTTTGAAACCTATGTTTTCTTATAAATCTTATCTCTAAGTCAAGTATTTTTGTATACATTAAGAACGTTTCCACTTGTTATTTGATTAGTACTTTATTAATTCAGACTTGAATTTAATTAGTACTGTTTGCAAACTTGGATAATTAAGTTTCCTTAAATATTTTATTTTATTTTATTTTATTTATTTTTTGCTGCACCGCGAGGTTTGTGGGATCTTAGTTCCCCGACCAGGGATCGAACCCGGGCCCCCAGCAGTGAGAACGCCAGGTCCTAACTACTGGACCACCAGGGATTTCCCTCCTTAAATATTTCAGATTGCATTCGTAAACTTAACATACCTGGTTTCCTCGTGCTCTCCAAATGTTGGATGGGGTAGACTTTAGCAGCCTAACAAGCAAAATCTTTCTAAGCACTTAAACAACCCTTGCAAATCACATAATTTATGACATTTATAGCTTCAGTTTGTCCAAAACACTTCAATTCTTTTTACAGTCTGAATCCAATTCTTAAATCTTTCATCTTAAAAATCTCAAATCAAAAATCAGTACTCGGGCTTCCCTGGTGGCGCAGTGGTTGAGAATCTGCCTGCCAATGCAGGGGACATGGGTTCGAGCCCTGGTCTGGGACGATCCCACGTGCCGCGGAGCAGCTAGGCCCGTGAGCCACAATTACTGAGCCTGCATGTCTGGAACCTGTGCTCCGCAACAAGAGAGGCCACGACAGTGAGAGGCCCGCACACTGCGATGAAGAGTGGCCCCCGCTTGCCGCAACTAGAGAAAGCCCTCGCACAGAAACGAAGACCCAACACAGCCATAAATAAATAAATAAATAAATAAACCCAAAAGTTTAAAAAAAAAAGAACTAGCACGGCACATATTTCTTAAAAAAATTTTAAAAAAGTACTCATTTAGGTTCGAATCACAAGACTATTCTTTTTAGATTCTGTAATATGCCATATATTTTTTAAAATATTATAAATATATAGAGATTACCCCAGTGATCACAAAGCTTTCACGCTAAACTTAAGTATTAATATTAGGATTTATTTCATTATCTCCCTTCATCTTTTTGAAACTTTCCCAGGATTTAAAGTCACTTACTCCCAACTGGGGGGAGGAAGTTTATCCTCTCAGGTGGGCTCAGAACCATCATGTGATTTTTCTCAGTCAGATTCAAGGGCAGGATGCAGGAATGGTCAAATCATATTCCGGAATGAATGTTCTGGAGCCGTGGCTGAGTACACTGTAGTTCTTTCTGCCGTGTCATCTGGGTCCCTGGAGCCTCTTACCTGGAATTTTGTTTCACCGCACTGCAAACACAAATCCTCTGGGTTTCTTTCAAGTTTGAGTCATAATCATGTTTTGTAACCTCTTTCAACATTTATCGCCCGACTTGGGTCAGTAGACTTGTACCCCATCCCAGGTTGTACCTAATTTCCTTTGCCACTTGATTGGATTCAACTAATGTTCTTACTGCCTGAATGAATTCTGCATGCTTTCCACATTTTTCCTGTCTGACTCTCAACCACATGTCTGGAGTTGTTTTAGAAACAAATTGCAATTCCACATTAGTTAGCACAAGTATACCGAGTGACAGAAACCTAAGCAAACTAGTTTTAAGCAAAAGAAAAGAATTTTATTAGTTCTCACTGTTTGGTCTCCCAGAAGTGGCTTCTGGCTTCTGGCTTCTGGCTTCTGGCTTCTGGCTTCTGGCTTCTGGTCTGACTGGATGCAGGAGCTCAGGTGATGTCATTCCTCTTGCCTCTGCTTCCCTGCCTCTGTGCTAACTGCCTTCTAAGGCAGGTAAGGATGAAGGGGCCAGTGGGTCCGAGGCAGCTCTAGGCTTCCTTTGCATTTCTTCCAGAGCTGTGTGTCATTCTCAGCATCTCCTGTGGGGGGAGTGCTATTTTAGGCAAAGTTAAAGAGCTCATGCCAGCACTTTGTAACTGTGAAGAAGTTCATGGACAACGTGAATCTCTAAGAGGGGGCTGGCATACCCCACATTCTCTTGTTGGGACCACATTGTTATCACAGAGCATCTTATGGACCTAGTTTTCCTTAGGATGCTTCTTGGAACTCACTGACCTTGATCTTGGTGGCTCATGACCGTTTATAATACCCTGAATTTTAGGGAAAGGACAAGTTGGAGCTAAGTGATTTTATATCTAGATAGATCCGCCAATGTCCCCAAAGATCCAGAAGTGAGGGAGACATGGCTGGTTTTCCGAGTGTGGGGACAGCTCTGGTTTCTGGCACACAGACAGCCCTGGGGGACACCAAGGCCGCTCTTGTTCAGCATGGACTTCCCTTGTGTCACTGCTCCTTCATCCTCCTCCTTAATTTCCCCACTCCACTCTTCTGTGGGGTAGATCATTGGTTCGACCCTTCTGGGCCAGCTCAGTTTCAAGGACTTCCTGTAATCTCATCATAGCCGCATGATGCTCTGGGCACCGACGTGGGAAGAATCGTGTGTGTGATAAGTGCCACATGCCCCTCTGCAACAGCATCTCAGTGTTGAAAGGCCACAAAGGAAGAGCGGGTACAATTTCAAAGCAAAAAAATCTGGGGCTTGGATTCATGGGCATTTGTTACTAAGTTCCCTCCTTCCTCCCCTCCAGCCCCACTTGTCTCCTGTCTGTCCTCTTTCTTCTTCGTTGGATTATAGGAAATTTTAGATACGTTAAATTGCTAACCCCAGAGAGCAGATGCAATTAAAGACTCATGGGATTTTCTTTTCATCATGAGAGTGGATTAGAGTCCTTTCCCGTCTGTTATGTCACCCTTTTCCCAGCAGAGCGTTCCACAGTTGCCAGCCTAGGTGGTGTCATCCATGTGTCACCCATAAGGCAACTGAGGCAAGGAAGTTGTGACTTGTCAGAGGCTGAAGTGGGAGGGAGCTGGGCTCAGAATCCACTGCTGGGGCTGCGTTTGCGTCAGAACTTGCCCTGCCTGTCTCTCCTGTACGTGAGTTCAGTCAGGAGGTGTTTAATAAACACATACTGTGTGCCTGGAGATGGAGTTGATGTGAGGCTGGCATTGCTGTGGCAGCACTGCTCTGGAGGTGGGCTTCAGGGTCAGGGAGGGTTTCACTGCCAGCTCTGCCATGCATCTGCAGAGAGCCCTGGACGGCAGCTCTCACAGCCTCAGTTTCCTCATTAGGAAGCAAGGCCACCTGTGAGGGAGTAGGAGCGTTGCTGAGAATACATGCAGATACTGAAGAGTTGGCATGTTGGCAAGTGCTCAGCCAACGGCTGTTGTGAAAAATCGGATGATGCAGGCCAGAGGGAGCGCATGTTCTGAAATTAGACAATTCAGCGTCTTAAACCCAATTCCATAGTGGACTGAACAGCACTGGGCAAAATACTTGTTCTTTCAGCCTTGATCTCTTCATTTGTCAACTGGGGAGGATAATAGGTCCCTTACAGGTGTGATATGAAGAGTGGAGAAATAAGTGATGTATCGGAAGCACCTGGCATGATGCCTGACACCTGGGATGCACTTGTTACTATCACTAAGCAGACCCCTGCGTATACTTGGAAAGTAGGACAGACCGTCACATGGAGAACAACTAGAAAACTGCAGGAGTGTATAGAATGAACCCAAATGCGGAAGACTGTGGGAATTCAGAGGAGGGGATTGTGAGGGTGGGCCAGAGTATTTGGAGAAGTCCTTAAAGGAGGATTCGGAACCGGATGGAGCCCAGGCCAAAGCAGTGGAATCACAGGAGGGAAGTCGGCTAAGACCCAGAGCTGCGGGATGCTGCAGGCCCTGTGAATTCATCCTAAGTCCCCTCCTGAGCCCTCACACTTCCTGCCTTTATTCTCCCTACTTGAGAACCACCTTCGCATGTTTCCCCTGCACTTGTGTGGGACCCTCCAGGTGGGCTTTAGGAAGCCAAATTGGCGGGCTGAAGGGAAAGGTGATGAAAACAGGTTTCCACTAAGTCTCGTCTTCCTGCCTGATCAGCAGAGCTCAGACAGGCATCCTACAAGCTGGTGGAAGAAACTGAAACTTCCTTTTGATTACTTGGGGGAGTATGGGGAGCTCCTGGCTTTCTAAATCTCAGATATTGGCATTTCTTTTTTGTTGTTTGGTTTTTTTGGTTTGTTTTTTCGAGATATAGTTGATGTACAATATTATTTGTTTCAGATGTGCAGCATAGTGATTCACAATTTTTAAAGGTTATACTCCATTTATAGTTATTATAAAATATTGGCTGTACTCCCTGTGCTACACAATATATCCTTGCAGCTTATATATTTCGTACATAGTAGTTTGTACCTTCTAATCCCCTACCCCATCTTGCCCCTTGCTTCTTCCATCTCCCCACTGGTGACCACTCGTTTGTTCTGTGAGTCTGTTTCTGTTATATTCCCTAGTTTGTTGTATTTTTTTTAGATTCTACATGTAGGTGCTATCATATAGTATTTCTCTTTTTCTGTCTGACTTATTTTACTAAGCATAACGCCCTCTAAGTCCATCCATGTTGTTGCAAATTGCAAAATTTCATTCTTTTTTATGACTGAGTAATATTCCATTGTATGTACATACCACATCTTTATCCATTCATCTGTTGATGGACACTTAGGTTGCTTCCTTATCTTGACAATTATAAATAATGCTGCTGTGAACATTGGGATGCATGTATCTTTTCGAATTAGTGTTTTTGTTTTTTCGGATGTATACCCAGGAGTGGAATTGTTCTGACACTGGCGTTTCTGAGGCATCAGCCTGCCGCTGTGCAGGCCTTTCAGTGAGGCACAGCTCACTGTGGAGGGCTGAGTGGTGGAGTAATGTGGTTAAGTCAATGCTTCATCATCACACAGCCCCGGGTGTAGATACTGACCCTGCCACTCCTGCTCTGGGATGTGCTAGCCTCCCGAACCTGGGCTTCCTCCTGGGGAAGTGGGCCGTGTCGTATGCCCGTGTGCACTGAAAATTGATGTAATAGAGAGCCGTCTGGCATCACAGTAAAGAGGGTGGCTCTGGGACTTCCCTGGTGGCGCAGTGGTTAAGAATTCACCTGCCAGTGCAGGGGACACGGGTTTGATCCCTGGTCCAGGAAGATCCCACATGCCACGGAGCAACTAAGCCCATGCACCACAACTACAGAGCCTGCACTCTAGAGCCCATGAGCCACAACTACTGAGCCTGTGCTCTAGAGCCCGCGAGCCACAACTACTGAAGCCCACGTGCCTAGAGCCCGTGCTCTGCTACAAGAGAAGCCACCGCGATGAGAAGCCCGCACACGGCAGTGAAGAGCAGCCCCCGCTCACCCAACCTAGAGAAAGCCCGCACGCAGCAATGAAGACCCAGTGCAGCCAAAAATAAATAAATAAATTTATTTAAAAAAAAAAAAAAAGAGGGTGGCTCTGAAGCTGCGGCAGCTGGATGCAGGTCCTGCTCCACCTCTTACAGTCTGACCTTGTGCAAGGCGTCTTACCTTTCTAAGCCTCAGTTTCCCCACCTGTACAATAGGAAAACAATAATACTTACCTTTTGTCACTCGATCAAGTAGAGCAGTGTTACATTGATGCTGGAAGCTTACTTTATAGCCTCCTCAACTTCCCACTCCCATGTGTCTAAATCAGCAAGTATTTACTGAGCACCTGCTGTGTATCTGCCACCCTGCAACCAAACAAATGAGAAAATGCAACCGGCTTGATGCTGGCCGGGCGGGGGGTGGAGGTGGCACTGCCGGTAGAGGGACCAGGGAAGGCCTTTCTGGGGAGGTGACTCTTCAAGTGAGAAGGAAGAAGGGACAGGTGACCAAGAAGAGGTACAGTAAATGCAAAGCCTTGAACACGAGCACCCAGAGCCAGTGAGCGACGGAGGGGGGCCCAAGACAGGACTGGACGGGGAGGCTGGATCACAGGGTCTTGAGGGCCAGAGTACAGAGTTTTTGGGTCCCTGAGAAGCCACTGGAGGGTTTGAAGCAGTGGAGCAATAGATCTGATTTGTGTTTCACAAAGATCATTCTGGCTGCTGTGGGGAGAATAGATGGTCTGGGAGCAGACGAGGAGCACGGAGCGCAGCCGGCCTGTTGGCAGTCACCCAGGCAGAGCTAAGCAGCTGGAACCGCAGGGCGCAGGGGCGGGGAGGGCCGTGCACACTGGGAGAGATTCTGCACGCAGAGGCGGGCGGACCCGGGGGTGGACTGAATGTCTTGGTGTTGGGAAGCAGGAGGCAGAAGAAAAAAGAAGAATTATTGCTTGGAGGTTGGACTTGAATGGTGGGGGACAATGGTCTCGATGGAGTTGAGGGTTGAGAAATGGACTCTATTTTTGATGCATCCTGGGATATTATTAGAGTTAGAACTGCCAATGGAGTTGGTGGGTTTTGCTGACTTTTGCACTTTCCTTCCCGTGGCTTTTTTGCTCCAGGAGTGGAGTCCAGGGACTTCACATAGCAGTTCTTTCTCCCGCTCTGAGCCCCAGGGAGGGTGCCACTGCTGTCTCTCTCTCTGCCCCGCTTTCAGCTCCAGCCCCCAAACCCACTGCTCCTCCGCTGGCTCTAGGCCTGGCAGGTAGCCCTTGGCCTTTCTGCAGTTCCCGAGATGAAGCTGCGGATGGGGTAGGCAGGGTGTAGGTGTCTAGCCACGTCTGCTCAGGGAGGTGCCCACCCTTCGGGGGAAGGTACACATCAGCCACTTCACCCAGCTGCCAGACGAAACGGATGGATGGCACCCTTGAAGATGAGTCACATCAGAGGCAAAGGAGCTCTGTCTGGGGCTTTGTGACACCGGAGCCTTCGGGGATGGTACACGCTTGTCTGTATCTTCAGACGCTGCTGAGCTGGTGCAGTGTGAGGTCTCGGTGCTCAGGCTGTGTTTGTCTTGGCAGCTGGGATGACAGCAGCTCCGTCAGCAGCGGTATCAGCGACACCATAGACAACCTCAGCACGGATGACATCACCAGCTCCTCCATTGGCTCCTATGCCAACACGCCTGCCTCCTCGCGTAAGAGCCTGGATGTCCAGGTAAGGAGCAGGGTCCCTCCCAAGGCCCCTGCCAGCAGAGAGCCTTGGGCTTGTGGGCCAAGGGGGCTGTTTGGGGTGCGCAGAATCTCCAGGTCCGTGAGATGAGGCCCGACCTCCTGCTTGATGCCTGTGCTCTTATGTCTTGACTCTGTCCTCTACCTGCAAGGAGAGGGGGGGTCCAGTATCGGGGTACGCTAAACGGGTGTGGGGAGACTCACCGCTCTCACTGTGGTGGCCTTGGCAAATCCTGTTTCCTTCCCAGACCTCAGTTTCATTATCTATTTGGAAGAAAAAAAAAAGGATGCTGGACTCAACTGGCCGTTCTTAGTCTGGAGTGCGTGTCCATGGCATTCGTCTGATCCCTCAAGAGTGCTGGGGTGGGAACAAAGTTAAGAAGCCTGGGCTGGAAGACCAGTACGTCCCAACAGATCTGTGGGTCATATCCTCCTGCCAGTGTATTGTATTTGGCCCACAGTATCACTCTTCTTTTAAATGGGATTGCATGTCAAGTTTTTTAAAGTTCATCATTTCACATGATAGTGAGCTTCTGGTTTCTCTTGAAAAATCAGAAGCTATTGCCTTCCTGAGTCTATATTCTCCACAACCAACTGATGTCCAGGTGTCCCCGCCTTTGGACAGGGCGCCCACGCCGCTGTGTGCCAACCAGCTACACCCTTCAAATACCTGCCTGTCCCGAGGCACTTGAGTTTCCAACCCCTGCTTTAAACCCTCTGATTTAGTGTTTCAGATGCAGTGCTTCCAAAGCAGTTTTGTGCAGGTGTGTTTGCTACCCCTCATAGCATCCCTTAGTGGTCAGAGGGGTTGGTTCTAATAAGCCCATTTTACTAGCGGACAAGCGAGGTGCCATCCTCACCACCAGTCCCCACGCTGGGACAGATCGGCACGAGGACTGGTCAACCACGGTGGCACTGGCATATACGGACTGGAATCATTTTCACGATGAGTCCCTCCCACCAGTGGGGCCCGCTGCCTCGGGTGAACCCATGTGAAGGTCTGATGGGGACCGAGTCTCCCAGAGGGACCTTTTGAGGGCAGAGCTGACACAGCCCCTTCTTTCACTCCCTTCCTTTCACATCCGCTTCCTTTCTCCACTTTCTCACTCTGGACGGATAGGAGCTGCTTTGGGAATCTCTTTGCTTTCAAAGATATCTTTTTCTTTCAGGACAGGGCTAAATGAAGGATGTGTCAGAGTGTGGGATTAATTCTGTACCACAGAAATGTAAACACAGACTGCCTGATGAAATCTATTAGGTGTTGCCTCTGGGATTGCCTATGACTTCTTGAGTTTTCATTTTTAGCCTGAATTTCTAATTATCATTGGCAAACAAGGGTGGGTTGTGGCGGTTAAGGGAAAAAAAGCTACCCAAATGAAGGGAGCCCAGAGATATGGGGGTTACTGATAATGTGCCATATCTTGATCTGAGGGGTAGTTATGTACGTTAGTTTCAGAAAATTTCTTCCAATTATATACTTAAGATTGTACATTCAGTATATGAATGTTATACCTCAATTTTAAAAAAGTTAATTAAAAACAACCCAAAAAAACCTAAGCCACACCACCAACTGATCACTGTTTAATTAGTTATTAGACACAAGTTAGAAACACCCAGCCAGACTGTGTCCCTACCACTTGCCAAATGTTATAATATCCACAGTTTCCGGGACTTCCCTGGCAGTCCAGTGGTTAGGACTCGGTGCTTTCACTGCCGTGGCCCAGGTTCATTCCCTGGTCAGGGAACTGAGATCCTGCATGTCGTGGGGCACAGCCAAAAAAAAAGATATCCACCGTTTTCCTTTCCTTGTGGACACTAATTTTTTTTTTTTCCAAGACTCATTTTAATTTCAAGGTAACAACAACCAAGCTTCTAGACAGTTCTTAGATACGGAGCTGGGGAACTAAGAGAGAAGGAGAGACAGACGGAGACAGAGAGGAGAGAGAGATCTGTAAATCAGTAGGTTTCTCTCTTGTTTACTTGCAAGGTAGGAAGAAGCTTGCTCCTAAAATGCTCACTGAGCCAACAAAACACTGTTGGAACAGTCTCCTTGTCGTTGTTCCCTTCCCACAAACCTGGAGTTAGAATCTGTTTTCCACATTGATACAGAGTAAACATCTGGGATTTACAAATGATACATTTGAATTTGGTTAATGTCAAGGCCCCCTCTCCTCCTTGACCAGCTCTTTGCTTTCATCTAGCAAATGTCACATCAGAAAAGCTTCAAGAATATTACACAAGCATGTCTTTTGACCAAGATCAGAAAGATAACGTCAAGGGTTGTAAAGAGTTTACTATTTATTGGGTTGTTTTTTGCTCTACAACTACCTGAGTTTAAAATATTTAAATAAAAATTAAGCAAGTAGGTCTTGGAATAAAATAAATGTAGACTTGCACCCATAGTTACAAAGATTCCTGCTGAGATGGTTTCTTTGGCATCCCTTTGTTCCTGTCCAGGGAGCATCTCCAAGTATCTGAATCCACATAAACTGCAGCCTTCTCCCCTCCTCCCCCGCACCACTCTGAGGAAGGCTAAGGGCCATTACTCCTCTCGAAGCAGCGTCAGGCAGCGGGAAGGTGTACACTGCCATCCTCCCCAGGGCTCATTCAGGTTCCCATCACACATGGGTTTCCCTGGACAAATGGGCAGCACAAAGCATCCTAGGCGAGGCATGGAAAGGCAGGAAGAAGTAGCCCAGTGTGTCTGGGTTGCCTGCCTAAGGTTTCATATTTGAAAAGCCTCTGAAGACCAGCCAAAAGGAAGTACATCTAAGGAACAGGGGAGCTATCGTCTGGAAGCCTAAGGAGCAGCCTCGTTTGGCTGCTTGAGAGAGGCGGCAGCCGGTAACAGAGGAGCGATCCTTGGGGGATGGAAGTCCCCTTTGTCTGTGAGTGACTGTTTCCTCAAGGATGTTGAGGAGCACGGGGAGGGTCTTCGATGGGGCACCCGTGCCCAGATACCCAGCATCGGCCTCTGCTCACTGCTTCTCAGTGTGCTGGGCAAAGCATCTCCCTGCCTGGGGTCTGACAACCTCTTGACCAACTTTCTCCAGGAGAGCCGGTGAGTCTGGCTGCAGTGTCAGGGAAAAGGTACGGCCTTTGAAGTCAGGGTTGAGCTCCTAGCTCTGTGGCATCCTTGGATAAGCTCAACCTCTCCAAGCCTCTGCCTCCCCGTGATTACATAAAATCACGGTAACTAGGCTTATCTTGAAGGGTGAATGTGAGAGCGATATGGACATTCTTTATCTGAACATGCTTTCAGATAAATGAGCCTAATTCGTTTTTTCTTTTTTTTCTTTTTTCTGGCTGTGCCACTCTGCTTACGGGATCTTAGTTCCCCAACCAGGGGTTGAACCCCGGCCCTTGGCAGTTGAAAGCGCTGAGTCCTAACCACTGGACCTCCAGGGAATTCCCTCAGAGCCTAATTCTCAATAGTTGCTCAGACGGTTCGTTTCGTTTCTTTCCTTTCCTTTCCTTTCCATTTCCTTTTCCTTTTTCCCTTTCCTTCCTTCCTTCCTCTATATTACCTGTCCCTCTGCTTCTCTCCTCCATTCATGTCAGGAACCAAAAGTTGACTGTTATTCATGTCCTTTCTCTGTAGTGTCAGAGCATTTCATCTTATGTTTTGCAGCATTTTGTTTTTAGGACAGGGTGTTGGTGGCAGAAGACTTTCACACGTGAACATCACTTCCCCACATCCCTTTCATCTATCTCTTCCTGTCCTTGTGACTCAGCATTTTCTCTCTGTCTGTGGAAGGTTCCATTCCAGGTGCCAAGGTACAAAAAAAGGCATATGTCAAGATTCCTCTCATTTTCACTGCCTTTGAAATTTTAAAAAAATATACAAGGGGAAAAAATGGTAATTCCATGTGAGTTTGCTTTTTGCTACTGAAGGAAACAAAATTCTGAATTCTGTGGCAAGGATTCCTGTCCTCGGTGACCTTGAGTAATCCTGGAGCTCTCTGGATGCTCTCTGGATGACAGTCTGGACGTAAGGATAGAGTTTGGCTGGGGTGTGGGCGGGGCACCCCTTCTGCCACCTGCTGGGCCCTGCTGCTCCTGACTTGAGGCAAGTTACCTTTCCTCTTCACACCTGTGCTTTCCTTGTCTGTCAAATACAGATAAAAGTGCAAGTTTAGAGGATTAGATGAGCTAATAATGTGTGCGGAGGCACCCAGTGCCCAGTAAGAAAGGCGGCAGGTGATGATGCTGACGCTGATCCTAAATTCTGTTATTACTGGGACTCAAACTTTAGCCAGTGTAACATCTCAATCTGCAGGGGATGGTGTGGGCTTGAAGAGGGCAGTGTCTCTGGCTTCTTAGAGGCTTGTGGCCTAAGAGCACAAAAGACAAGTACCCTGTTCACCTTAATGCAAGACAGAAATAGATTAAATGCTAAAGTGCCGGAGATTTTCAGAGGGGGGACAGTTGGTGACAAAAGAGCCACTGTTAAAATTGAGTCCCTCCACATTGAGCTCATTGCGCCCACCGTCAGCTCTCTGAGACACCTGTGTTATCACCCCTGTTGCACGCACAAGGTAACAATCTCAGAGAAGCTCAGCCACTTCCTTCAGGGTCACACAGAGCACAGGAGGGAGTTGCAGCACCTAGTACTTGACCTCAAGTCTGTCCGACCCCAAGCCCATGCTCTTCCCTCCACCTCCCGCCCCACGGCTGCACCTCCTCGCTCCTCAGCACCTTGGTTCCATCCTCTCGCTCTCAGAAGACTGGCCTCCCCTCTTCAGTCTCTGGGGAACCTGGGCCCTCAGGGGAGAACTCTCCCATCTTCCAGGCCCTCTTCCTCCTTGAGTGTGGCTATTTCCCTGCCTTCCCTCTTGGATGCTGAATGAGTAAGTGGGCTTGCAGGTAGGGGCAGTAGGAAAATCTACAGAAAGGAGGTACCACTTGAGATGGGAACAGCTGGCAAAGGGGAGGGTGCAGCTCTTTGTACATCCCATGTAGCCGTCCTGCTGGTCCTCCTGTTGTAAGCTCTGGGAGCAGAGAGGCTGGCCCTTCTTCATCTTTTAATCCCTCCTGGTGCCACCACATGATCTGGCACACAGCTCAGCAGGGGTTTGCTAAGGAGATGTGAACTCACAGCCAGTATAATGTCCCGGGGCAGAGGCCGCTGTGCCGAGAGCAGCTGGGAAGCCTACCACCCAGGACCACATTGTGGGGCTGTGATGGTTGGATGATTGTTCTTTCCAGAGGGGGATTCAACTGTAGTCCCAGACCAGGGATGTGTGCACTCTCTCTGCCACTGGGGTGGAATCAGTTCTGGAGGTCCCACCCAGAGGCGAGGCTGGAACTGCTCCAGAATTGGAGCTGGGGAACCACTGGCCAGCCAGGATGGAAGGAGAATCTACTGGGTGTAGGTATTATGTTAGGTGCCCCTGGACATGCAGCATCCTCAAGTCCTTGGACTTGTCCTCCAGGAAGGCAGCATAGCATGATGGCTAAAATATGGGCTCCGCACTTAGGCTCCCCGGAATCCTTGCACTGTGTGATCTTGGGCAATTTTCTTTTCCACTCTGTGCCTCAGTGTTCTCATGTAAAATTGAGACTACAAACTATAACTTCCTCATAGGTTTCTGGTGAAGATTAAGTTAAATGGTACATGTAAAGCACTTTAGCCCAGTGCCTAGCACATAGTAAATGCTTAGTAAATTTTAATTGTTACTGCTCCAGCTATTAGCCTCACTATAATTTGATCAGGAAAAATAAGGTATAGGAACATTAAAAGAATAATTAATGCAGTACCCCAGGATGTGGTATGTGCTAAGTTCTCAGTACCTCTTAGAGTGTAAAAGGATGTGTTAGAATGTACTTGAACATAAGCTCCAGGAGGTTAATGATTTGTATTGATATTTTGTTCTCATTCATTGTAGTATTCCCAGTACCCAAAAGCTTGCTTGGCACACAGCGGTACCGGGTAAATATTTGTTGAGTGAATGTTTCCAAAGCCAAGATATTTTCTGCCTCAGGGCCTTTGCACATAACTCTTCCCTCTACCTGGCATGCTCTTCCCTAAACTCTTCTCTCGGTAAGTTTCTGCTCATTCTTTAGGACACTTCTTCAAAAAGGCCTTACCAGACCACTGTCCCTTACCCCCATCATCATAATCTAAATTACATCACTGCCTGCAATTCTCTCTCAGACTCCTTGTCCTTTTCCATTTATTTGTCTTATATTTCCAATCCCCGCCTCTTTCACTGGACCGTAAACTTCAGAAGGGATGGGAACCAATCTTACTCACAGATCCTCAGACCCACCATAGTGCCCGGCAAACCACGGGCATGGAGGAAATTCTGGCAGAATGAATACACTGGGAGGTTTAGAGGAAGGAACACGGGCTGGTGTAGTTGGGACATGGAGCAAGTACCGTGAGTTTCCACTTATCTGTAAAACTGAGATGAAGGCAGTTCTACTTACCTGCTCACCCTCCTTGACCAGATAGCGGTTGGGATCGGATGAGGTCGTTTTGTTAAAGTGTGCTGTAGCTCGAGAAGCATGTGTTCGCCGACCGATGTGCTCATGTCCTCACCAAGCCTGATTGCGTGCCTGCTGTGGGGACGCCTCTGTCTCTGTCCTTTGCTGCAGCTGAACGATGAGCTTCTTGCAGCCCAGGAGTGCTCTGTCCTCCTCCTCTCTCTATGCCTAGTACCTCGTGGAAGTGTTTGAGGAATCACCAAACAACTGAAGGCACCCGTGAGGTGGCTGAGGGAGAGGGGGGAGGCTGTGGTGGCGCTAGAGAGGTGATTGAACTTGGGCTGCTTGTCTCTGTATGTATCTTTGCTCCCACTCAGCCAGTGTATTCCATGCAGGAAGCCATCGGTACTAATCTCGAGTGACAAGCATCAGGCCAGATTCTTGCCAGGGGGTCATTTTGATTTCCTACCTTGCTGATGCTGCCCACTCTTGGTAGTTAAGTACAGCAAATACGGGACCTGTATCGCAGGGGAGCCGCCCTAAAGTGTTGCGGACCACCCTTCCCCATTCACTGCACTGCTTCTCCCTGCTGAAATCTCCTCAGACTGGCCCCAGCCCCTAGCGAGGCCCCCAAAGCTTTCTGGTGAGCAAGTTATGGCTTTTAACTGCAGCAAATGATTAACCATCACACTTCTGTCCCCTCCTGGGCTCTGTGGCCAGCAGGTCAGGCCTCTTCCAAAGAAAACTGGCTAATTATATCCCTTGTCTGCCCAAAATCCCACAAGAGGAACAAGCAGCGGCATATGAATGGAGCTGGGGTGGGAGCAGGCACCCTCTGGCTTTTAGCGTGGTGTGGTGGGGAGGGAAGCGGCTTTTGAGGCTTTGCTTCCTCTCAGCCCCTCTCTCTCCCTGATGCGAGGGGAACTAGCAGCCGCCCTCTCTCGCTCACTCTCGGTGTGTTAGACTGTGGCGCTGTGCTAGATCCAAAGATCTGGCTGCCAGTGGAGTGATCGGGAGCTGGCAGAACAAAGGGAGATGGGCTGGGAGGCCGTGAGCTGGATAGAGCTCAGGCTGCCGGAGCTAGAGGAGGCGCGTCGCGAAGTGGCGGAGCTGGTGGCTGAATTCTTGTCACAGCTCCGTCCACTGGTCCTCCTCCATGGGGCTCTGTCCCTCTTTCTCCTCTGGCTCTTTTTACTCTCCTCCCTCACTCCCTTTTAGGACATATTCGTATGCTTTACTTTCCTTGGACCCAACAAATCAGGCTTCCTAACAAGATAACCAGAGTACAAAGGCCCAAACGTTTTCAAGTAGTCCTCTGTTATTTTTCCCTTAACTTGTCCAGTGCATGGGCATTTTTGCTGTGGGGCGAGGGGCTCTCTAGCCTGGGGTTTGAGAAGGACTGATTCAGAGGGTCTCCTTCGCAGACCGACGCTGAGAAGCACTCACAGGTGGAGAGGAATTCCCTGTGGTCCGGCGACGATGTCAAGAAGTCAGACGGAGGGTCAGACAGTGGCATAAAGATGGAGCCGGGGTCGAAGTGGAGGCGGAATCCTTCTGATATGTCTGACGAGTCCGACAAAAGCACGTCGGGCAAGAAGAACCCCGTCATCTCTCAGACAGGCTCGTGGCGGCGAGGCATGACAGCTCAGGTGGGCATCACCATGCCGAGGACGAAGCCGGCTGCCCCGGCAGGCACGCTCAAGACCCCAGGAACTGGTGAGTCAGAGGCATGCGTGGGCCCTTGTCATTTTCAAAACCTGAACCGCAGTCACTCTAGCGAGGGCTTGATGATATTTTTAAATCCCTAGAAAATGCACAGGTATTTCTTCTTAGGGTTTAGACTCTGCTCGTAGCCAGCTTTCAGAAAGGTTCACATCCTTACCTTTCTCCAAGTGAAAATATGTAAGCATGAGAGCCTCTTAAATTCTGAAGATGGTTCAACTGCCGAGACACGTTGGATTGGTTTAAGCTGGGTCAGAGCTGACATACCCAGTGAAGGCTATTCAAGAGCATGTGGGTAGGAGCTGTTGGTGTGTTGAATTGATGTTGTCCATGATTTAAGGATGTATGTAAACAAGGGCAGTGTTTTTGCAGGAAGGTGGGGTACCCCTTGAAAATGATAGGGACAGCTTTTCAATGGACAGAGGGAGAATGGTCAATGAAACACAAGACCTCTTTCCCAGACATATCAGTGATTGGCTGGCTTTGCTTTATTCTGGGTAAATTTAGACTGCTTTGCGAATGAGGAAAACCATTGACATCTCCTAAAAGGCTCATGGTGACAGTTGTAGACACGATTATCTTTATAAAAAGCTCTTTCCTCTGTCTCCCAAGGGGACTGCTTTCCCCCAGGAGAAAGCGAACTAGTTCTTTGGAGGAGGGGAGAATTTTAAACAGTCTGAGCTGGCGGAGCTGGCTTCTTGGTTTGCAGGCTAACCTTTCTGATTTCTCTCTTAGGAAAAACAGATGATGCAAAGGTGTCTGAGAAAGGAAGGCTGTCTCCCAAAGCCTCCCAGGTGAAGCGCTCCCCGTCAGATGCTGGCCGCAGCAGTGGTGATGAATCCAAGAAACCCCTCCCCGGCAGCTCCAGGACACCCACTGCCAATGCCAACAGCTTTGGGTTCAAGAAGCAGAGTGGCTCTGCCGCTGGTTTGGCCATGATCACAGCCAGTGGGGCCACTGTCACCAGCAGGTCAGCCACACTGGGCAAAATCCCAAAGTCGTCCGCACTTGTTGGTCGGTCCACCGGTCGGAAGACAAGCATGGATGGGGCTCAGAATCAGGATGATGGGTATCTGTCTCTCAGCTCCCGGACAAATTTACAGTACCGGAGTCTGCCAAGGCCCAGTAAATCCACCAGCCGGAATGGGGCTGGGAACAGGTCTAGTACCAGCAGCATAGATTCCAACATCAGTAGCAAGTCAGCAGGCCTGCCAGTGCCCAAGCTGAGGGAGCCTTCCAAGACAGCCCTGGGCAGCTCTCTGCCAGGTCTGGTCAACCAGACCGATAAGGAGAAAGGCATCTCATCCGACAACGAGAGCGTGGCTTCCTGTAACTCAGTGAAGGTGAATCCGGCAGCCCAGCCTGTGTCTAGTGCGGCTCAGGCCACTCTCCAGCCAGGGGCCAAGTACCCTGATGTGGCCTCTCCCACGCTCCGCAGGTAAGTGGGTAAATGGCACCGAGCGGAACTGGAATACGTGGAGTGGCATCCTGGATTAATAACTTCCTGTTTTCTTAGCTGAAGCCACCTCTGGTTTTCTCCACTTCAGTCCTTGGGTAAAGCTGTTTGGTCGGATGCTGCCAGCAATTCTGCAGTCAACTGATTATTTTCCCATGTTGGCATGAAAAACATAAGCTTCTGGAATCAGTCATCCTGGGTTTGAATCCTAGGTCCACCTTAATTAGCCACCATGTAACCTCTCTTAATACTTCTGCCTCTGTTTCCTCATCTGTAAAATGGGGATGATGATACCTACCTACGGGTTCTTGTGTCCATTAATCTATGTAGCTACATCTGGCCCATAGTAAGTACTCAATAAAAGTTAGCTACCATCGAAGATGAGATCCTAATACTCCCTTAGATCTGGATGGGGAGCTCAAGGGAAACAGTTTTGTTTTTAATCTGTGGCTCAGATTCCTCATCATTATGCCAGACAGTGGCATAATGGCCAGACCTTTTCCCCAAATAGTCCAATATCCCCCACATACTTTTTTATACTGCATGCATAATTCCAAATTAGTGCCTAAAATTTTAGCTTCCTTTAAAAAAAAAAAGAAAAGAAAGAAAAAACAACTCAAAGCAGAAGCGTTTCTGAAAAAGAGAATTTGATTTCCTATTACCTGAAAAAGGCATTTTCCTGCATTTCCACAACGGGTGGAAATTTGTACCTTAAAATTGATTATTCACTTTTTAAAAACAGTTTCCTTTCAGTTTATACAACTTTTGCCTCTCCATAGTATCTCATTATAATATCCACTGGACCACTTTAAAACTGCAGCTGCATAGAGCAGAGTTCATCCTACCTTTTCAGGAAATTTCTTGTCATAAGAAAGAGTAAGTCGAAGGATAGAAAACTTAGCAGTGAAAAAATAAAAATTATGTGCACATGTACATATTTGGGGATGAATGGGAATGTTTGCAAAGCCGCCAGAAGAAGCATTCCACATGAAAGGTATAATGCAGCAGTTCACTGTTCTTTGTCTAGACTTGATTATTAGAATTTCAGTAATGATTATTTTTTCAGGGAAAAGTCCTATTGGGCTGCTCTTTGTTGTTTTAACAGGTTGCCTTGTAAATGAAAATTTTCTCTGCTTCTTGCCTCAAGTATTATATGTAATATTGACTCTTTGGTATTATAGATTTCCTTTAGTAACTACAAAGGCATTTTACTAGACCCTTAGGCTAGTGTAATAGAATACTTGAAAATGCATGCAGCTTCTTAGGCTGTGAATTGAGCACCTTTCAGCCCATTCCTAGCAATTACATTTTTCCTAAATTGTTAAGGTGTTCTGAATTCTCTCGTTGTGCATCAGTAGGAAGAAGAGGAATCTTAGGTGAAGTGTGATAGCTCTCTTCAAATGGTTTGAAGGACTAACAGACAAAAGATAGGGCTTTTTCTGTGTAGTTACACATAGCAGGATTAGGAGCAAGGCATAAAAGTTGGAAGAAGGTGGGTTAGATTTTAGTTTTGTAACAATTGGAAGTGCTTGGCAATGGAGCCAGTTAGCCTTTGGAGTATAAAGTAGTGAGGTCCCTGACACTGGAAGTATGTAAGCACTCTAAAGCCAAGGTTCTGCAACAGGATAGTTCTTTCTCTGTCACCAGGCAAAAAGTGTTCCTCTTCTGTCACCAGACATTGTAGTGAGGGTTGATTATGTGTTTATTGATTTTTACAACAATTGGGATTTGTAACAACTGTTTGGAGAGGTCGGAGGTCAAACTCACACCACTTTGACTAGCTGGGTGAAGGGCAACCTGCCTATCATAGTATGTAGTAGTATCGTCTCTTTTCGGAGATACCTGTTCCATGACAGTTTTAGTGGATAGAATAAAGCCGTTACATTTCTAGAGCATGTACTGTCCTTTGACTTTAAGACAGTTTCTCCATCCTACCAGAGAACCCTCTGCCAATGGAAGAGGGGAGTGTCTGTGCCATTCCCTGCATTCTGACAGCACATTTGTGGTCATGAGCAGTGGGGGAGATGACGTGCAATGGTCGAACATCTTGTGAATCCCACAAGGTTTGTGTGTATCACTGGACAGTACTAGCTCTCTGGCCCTAAAAGACACATCTTTCAGGCTGGGCTTTCATGTGAGAATACATCTGAGAGGATACATTGCCCAGGCCGCCTCCAGATCTAGCCTCCTGTTCTTGATTCTACATGTTTGCTTAGAGATCAAAGAAACCAAATCCTTTGGAGCTGAACTGTCATAAACGGAGTGCCTGCTTTGTGCCTGGGGTCATGGATACAAAGGTGATTAAGGCAGCTCTTTTCCCTTGAGATGTTTCCTGGGCAAGGGCAGTTTTCTAGTTACTCTATTTATGGAAAGAAAGGAAAGCAAGATGTTGGACCAGCGAGGGATAGGCCGGTAGAAAATTACTCCCCGTCTCCCTTTGGCTCAGGTAGATCCAGGGTCTCAGCAGCAGCCTAGAACTTGAAGGTGGAGCCTTTGCTCCACCAGTGCCCTGGCCCGCTGTGTGGCAACCTTTCCCAGGGGAGCGCCCTGAGCCGTAGAAAGGACCGCGCCTCCCTCCCCAGGGACTCTCACTAGCTCCCGTGCCCGGCCCTCCTCTGACGGGCCGGCGCCCCTGGGCTTTGGGTGTTCAACCCGTGCAACCCTTTGTCTCTTCGCAGACTCTTTGGTGGGAAGCCTACCAAGCAAGTGCCCATCGCCACAGCCGAAAACATGAAAAACTCGGTGGTCATCTCCAACCCTCATGCCACCCTGAGCCAGCAAGGTAACTTAGAGTCCCCCTCGGGCAGCGGCGTCCTCAGCAGCGGCAGCAGCAGCCCTCTCTACAGTAAGAACGCAGACAGCACCCAGTCCCCCCTGGCCTCCAGCCCCGGCTCCGCCCACTCGGGCCCCTCCAACAGCCTCACGTGGGGCACCCACGCCAGCAGCTCCTCGGCCGTTAGCAAGGACGGCCTGGGCTTCCAGTCGGTCAGCAGCCTCCACACCAGTTGCGAGTCCATTGACATCTCCCTGGGCAGCGGAGGGGCGCTGAGTCACAACTCCTCCACCGGCCTCATTGCCGCCTCTAAGGATGACGCCCTGACCCCCTTTGTCAGAACCAACAGTGTGAAGACCACACTGTCGGAAAGGTTGGTGCTGTGCATTTGGCTGCCTTTATCTCCCCGAAAGACGCCCTTCCAAGAGTCCAGAGATTATGTCAGGAAGCCCAGGTGTTAACTCACCGTTGCTGGGAGGTTTCTCTCTTTCTGATCGTCTTTGCAGAGGGAAGCCAGTTTGGGATGGATTAAGCCAGGCTCTGCTTCCTGTTAACTTTTTCACTGTGGTTTTTCTCAGTGCGTGGAGCTGCTGGAAGTCTCTTGGGGGCAGATTTCATGCTGCCT
This sequence comes from Eubalaena glacialis, assembly GCF_028564815.1. NCBI lineage: Eukaryota > Metazoa > Chordata > Mammalia > Artiodactyla > Balaenidae > Eubalaena > Eubalaena glacialis. The sequence continues at coordinate 84,861,619 of NC_083725.1, forward strand.
TTTGAAAGGGCATTCCGCCTTCGAAGTCCTTCCATTTTATTGTTTGTTCATCAACTGCCTCTTTCCCTGCCCCTTGTAATTGTGTGGTCCAAGCAGGTGGCGGCTGCAGCCGCGGAGTGTGTGGTGGGGTGTTCCTTAAGCAGCTGAGTCCGTATGCTGGTCCTCGGGGCAGACACCCTCCTACTTGAAGGGCCGCAGGCCAGAGTGATAGGAAATCAAGAAACCAGAATTGTCCTCAAAGCTCTGAATCTCACTGCAGTAGTGATACATGTCCATTTTCTCCACATGGGGAAGAAAGCCAGTATCAGCACTGGAAATGAGAAAAATGTTCTAGTCGTTGTGTATAATAACCCCACCCCCTCCTTCCAATCTAATGCTCCTTCTCTTGTTTTCCACCTGCCTGGCCTTCTAGCCCTCTCTCTTCCCCTGCCGCTAGCCCTAAGTTCTGCAGAAGTACTCTGCCCAGGAAACAGGACAGGTAATGACGTTGTAGGCCGGGGATGCCACCGAGCCTCTAGCTTCCTCTGCCCCCCTGTGTCAAGCCAGATGTCTTGTGTGAGGCTGTTGGCTTGCGGCTTCCGCTTGTGTTCGTGGCCCCGGTGTGCTCTGTGACCCCCCAGACATGCCTGTGAGAGTCTGTTCCGCTGCCCACAAAGCTCAGGAAGAGGTGGAGCGGGGCGGGCCCCTCCTCTCCCAGCTTGGGAAGGAACTTCAAACCTGCCACCTGGCGAGGGGCGGCAGAAGCTCTCACTGGCATCTCAGCCTCCCCGTGGCATGCTCCTGCTTCCCAGCTTCCTGCCTTTTCTCCTCTCTCCCCTCCCCCTCCAAGCCCAGAAGTGACCTACCACCCACCACGCGGCTCTGCGGCCCGCACCTTTGTCTCCCCCACCCCTGCTCCCCAACGCAGCTGGCTGTTTGCCCTCTCAAAGGCCTTTGCTGCAGTTTGGCTCTGTGTCTCGCAGGCTGTTGTGTTCTGTGTGCCCGTTTTCTGTAACAGTAAGAAGACTATGTGGAGTGTTGCTGGCCCCCAGATGCCCTGAGGGTGGGCCTCAGAGATGGACCTTGACCTTGAGTTTGTGGGGAAGCCATGGCTTGGCCAAACATAATGAGCAGATGTTGTTTCATGCTAGGGGGAAAAAAAATTAATGAAAACCCTCTTCACCCCATTAACAGTGAAAACGTTGCTTTTGTCAGACTCATAGACCAAGCCTTTAAACCTAGCTCTTTGGAAATCCGAATGCTGTGACTTTATCAGCCAGCAGGTCGTAACATGCCCCAACTCTGCCCAGGGCTCAGCTCCCAGCTACGCCCAATGAGAGCCTCGACAACTGAGAGGGACCTGGAATTCACTTGTTACAGATGAATTCCAAATATGCAGACTGCTGGCCTCTTGAAACTCTCCAGCAAGTCCCTTCTCTCACTTGAAGTCATCGCCAGTGGCATTTGGTGGTGGGCCAGAGTGGTTAGGGGTGCGGGGAGCCTGGCATCTCTCTCTGCCGCGGAAGGCATGGGCTCTGCTTCCAGATGGGGGCAGCTCCTGAGTTTGGCTTTGAACCCGTGGAAAAGGAGGAGCAGTTGGGGCCGAGTGGCTCAGGCCTCCTGGGGACGGGGGTGGAGGATGCTGGGTGTGAGCGCAGGCCTGGGTTTCCTCTGTTCCCGTGGCTGTGGATGTGTTGCATGCAGAGGACCGCTCCCTGGTGAAGTGAGTCTCTTCCTCCAGGTCTCTTGGCTCCTCCTTAGCCTTTCCCCCCTCATATGGCCTGCTTTCCCTGTGCTTCTCTGAGGTTCTTATGTTTGTTTTAACTTTCCTACAGTGATCCGCACCTTGATAGGAACACTTTGCCTAAAAAAGGACTCAGGTATCTGTGTTTTCTCCTTGCATCCATGCCATCTGGTGTGGCTCTGGGGCTTGGCTGTGTGGCTCTCTCATGGCTGGTGGGGCTCGGGCTGGGCTGGGGTCCCCGCTTTGGCCACCGCAGCAGGACCCTTTGGATGACGGCTCCCCTCGCCACCCTCTCGTTCTCATCTCTCCATGTGTCGGCTTCTTTGCTTGAGCAGAGGCTGTGCTCTTTCAGGCTTACTGTGGTCAAACCATCTCATGACAACCGACCCTGAGCAAGCCCGGAGAGCAGTTACCGCTACTTCTGGGGCCAGTGGCTTTAATCGCTGATCACTTCGCCATGACCATTCCATTCACGGGCTGTCTTCCAAGAGAAAGGATATGACTTGTAGCATGTTGATTTGTCAGCCAGGACACAGAGCAAAGGAGAGAAATACCCACCCACCCACCCCAACCCCCAGCCAATTTGAAGATTTTTAACTTTCTGGCCCATAGAAAGTTGCTAAGGACAGGCGCTTTGCACTTGTCTGAATATTCTAATCGAAAATCGGGTCAATTTTCAATGCCCAGCAAGACATGGGTGTGTTCATTTTTTTTGATGTAAAGAAAGTAAAGACTTTCTTTCCAAGAGCGAATGTCCTTTCATTCACTGTATGGGATGGCTCGATTTTGGCACTGGTCCTGGTGAAACAAGATGCTATAAGTCACCACTGCTCACGCCATCCACCTCACTTTGCCAACCAGAAGAACTTCAGTCCTAACGCCTGCCCCGTGATCTTAATGTCACACGGTTACAGCTGTCATTTCTCCCGCTCTCTAAACACCTCGTTCTTTGTAGCATCGGCTTCACCCTGCACCAAGCAGTAAGTGCTTTCGCAAAACATGGAACTTGGAATGAAATGTTTCGTTGCTGTCATGTATGTCTGTAGTTAATAACCAGCAGTTCTTAAGGCTGAGAGCGTTTTGACCAGTAATGGGAGGTAGGTATCAATGCTTCCTTTCAACAGGAGTTCCGAGTAAGGCCAAATCTAAAAATCTAAGAATAAAAGTATTGAAAAAGCCCCCAACAGACCTCCCGAGGGAGGAAGTTCAGCACGGTGGCCTTCGAGGGGGGAGTTGGCAAGGCCTTTTGTACTTAACAGTTTTCGTCATGCTTGTCGGCACTCAGGCTAATGCTTTAAATCATATCCACTCTTCACGTGAGTTTGACCTTGATGCCCCAGCTTCGCTCCCAGAGGAAGCTCACGTCTTCGAATATCAGCATTTCGTAATGCTAATGTGTATATTTCTGGAGCAGATCTATTCTGTGAAAATTATGTAGCTCTGGCTTTTAAAATCTGTTTTTAAAAAAATGCAGAATAGAGGTAAGTGACAGGGTACCCTCAGGCAATTGATGGGACCTAGAAAGTCCAACTATAGTAAAAACATTAAGGAAGAATCGTGTTTATGTTCCCTCTCACTGTGACTCCCTTTCTAGCTCACCCACTCCGTACACACACACATCCAATACCAACACACTGACAACTCCTTGTCCTAAGTCAGGAGGACCCCTCTATTTACGTAATCAGTAGTAACCCCACGGTAATCTGTTTATAAGTCCAAAGTACTCTGGCCACTGGGGCACTTTAGACATGCGAGATGCTGCCTGTGGGCATAATGAGAAGAGCCCACAGGCAGCATCCATAATGGATTTGGGAATCAGACAAATATGGATTGAAATCTCGGCACGTGAATCAAGGCAGGCCGTCACCTTCCCTGAATGTAAAACAGGAATAATAGCATCTGTGTTGCTGGGAGAATCCGAGGCTTCAGTAAGATAATGTCTATGAAGGCACCTGGCACGTTGGAGACGTTCAATAAATCATTACCAAATACGTTTTAGAATTAATGATGAGGTGGACCACGTGACTTCTGAAGACCCTCCCCTGTGTGAGACCCAATGATTTGGGGTTCTTTTTGTGAAGACTGGTTTCTGCCAGATTCTAGTAACTACTGTCAGCATCGGTCTCCTCATACCTTCCTTTACGTGTCTGGTTTCTGATACTCTGTGATTCATGGCCACTTACTTGCGCTCCAGAATGCAGGTGCCATGAGCTATCTAATTAAAACTTCCTCAGAGCTCTGACAGCAGCTTGTTTTGTTGCTTCAGTCCTGTCAAGGTGGAGGCTTTGAAATGACACCGTCATGAATCAACATGTTACAGATACGCCCAGGGACGGCTCTTTTGAGCGTTTACCCATCTTGTTCCCTTTATGTAGTTCCCTCAAAACTGAAAGGAATTGCAGTTTTCCCCCAAAGACAGCCAAGTGGCAAAAAAGGTTTTGAGAAACTTTGTGAGTTTCAGGAATGTGTAGCGATCTGATTTTTCAAACGTCATCTTTGGATGTATATTTTCTTTTTATATGTTTATCGTCAGCTCCAGAGAGCTCATTTTCATAAGCGCTGTTCGTAGTTAATCCCAGCCTGCTTTCTGTCTGTCCAGGTACACCCCCACCTCCCAGCTTCGCACACAAGAAGACGCAAAAGAATGGTTACGGTCGCACTCTGCAGGAGGCCTGCAGGACACTGCCGCCAACTCTCCTTTCTCCTCTGGCTCCAGTGTAACTTCTCCCTCCGGAACAAGATTCAACTTTTCTCAGCTTGGTGAGTAGCTACTTGGCATTAACTGTGTTGATCAGCACCTTAGGGCAGAGGTTATCTTGCATTTTGAAAGAGACATGTGGTCACATCACTCTCAGTATCTGATCAGCCCTCAGCAGTGTAGTTTGCTTATAGGCAATTGATAGCAAAAGAAAAGAAAAATGTGTTTTGGTTCTCTATCAGTAATTTTCTCTACATGGTTGATATAGGTGGGGTTATAGCAAAGAGCAAACCATCCATGGAATGAGAAGAATGTATTCTAAGACCTCTGAAGATGTAGGTTTTATAGCGTATCCCATGTTTGGTCATCCTCATTGCTTTATTAAACCGGAAATAAAGATCAGGTTTTAACTGAGCAGATATTCTTGGAAATGCCTACCGGTGACATCATGCTTTGACTGGCACAGTGAGGAAAGGAAAAGAATTTGTAACACAGTCCCTGCTGACATGTCAACGGATGCTTTTTTTAGAGAGACAAACACCCACACAGGCTCATAGATAGGTAAAAGAGAACAGTCCAAAGCTTTGTATGAATCCATGTAAAACCTGCATATGATCCGATAGCAAGTATACACAGTTAGAAAAAGGAAAGAACAGTCCTGGCTGAAATGACTGGGAAAGGTTACACGAAGGTGGCAGGATGTGAGAGCTGAGCCTTCCAAGATGGAAAGAGAGGGAAATATTTTTTTCCAGTCTCATCTCGTTCTTTAGAGGGGCAGCCTTTTCTGATTATTGTGAATAATAAACTCAGTCTTTAAGGACTTCTAATCAAGTAAGGGTTAACTCTTCATTGTTAGTGAACCGAATGCATACTTGTGAACTATTTTACGTGACTGAAATGGACAGGATTTTAATAAGAAAGCCAGTTTCGGCTAAGGTAGATGCGCGCCCTTTGCACTGAAGCTCTGCAGGCACTGTTAGGAAATCCTCCCCATCTGAGACGGTGAGACCTGTGCTCATATTGTTCTCTCCTGGCTGTAACTCTTTGAGGCAAGAGCTTCTTGTCATGCACAAATGCTTCCCATCTGATCAAAAGCCCGGCTGGACTATTTTGGGCTTTTGGCTTTAGGGAGAATTGTTCCAGATGAGCCCAGAAAGTAATTAACTCATGCCTGGAAGGTGACACTAGCTTGTCTGAATGTGCCAAGTTGGAAAGCTGAGGCCCAGAGCCTCGCTTTGGAACTGACCCACCTTTCCTCCCTTATTTTTAGCTGTAAGTGTGTTACTCAGATGCTGGTGTGACCACCTTTGAGAAAATAGACAAGGGAGAGAAGTTGACAGGGACGGGGATGGCTGATCGTAAGCAGCCTCCCCTTCGTCCCCCTTCAGGATTTGAACCGGGGCATGAATCTCCAACCCTTTGACTGACTCCTTTCCTTCCAGCGAGTCCCACCACTGTCACGCAGATGAGCTTGTCCAACCCGACCATGCTGAGGACCCACAGCCTCTCCAATGCCGACGGGCAGTATGACCCGTACACGGACAGCCGCTTCCGGAACAGCTCCATGTCCCTGGATGAGAAAAGCAGAGCCATGAGCCGCTCAGGCTCATTCCGGGATGGGTTTGAAGAAGGTAAGAAGCAAGGAGATTCACCCTCTCTCACGCTGTGCAGAGCGGTTAACAGTCCTGTATACCGAGTTCACTTCGTTGACCTAAGAGTCCACCTGTACAAGTTTCCAACTCGCCACTTACCGTGGGGCGCGGGGCTGGGGAACTCTGCATGGTAGGGTCTGACTCTTAATTAACCTCGCAGGATTGTAGGGAAGACAAAACACGGGTGAACCCTGGAGTTGACCGAGTTCCGCTCCAGGCTTCTCTCCCGTGGACTTGGGCCCTAGCTTCTTGGCATGCACCTCCATTGTGAGGCTCAGCCGCTGGCACACCATCTTGGCAATGCCAGTTACTGGAGAGTTCGTTTCCCTGTGCCAACACACCCGTATGGCTTTGGGGGGCTGTCGGCAGCCACGCCTCTCCCCTTCGCTCCAGAATTTTCTATTTCTTTTCTCAAGCACCAGTTTTTTTAAGTTTGTTGCTTTCAGTTTTGCCCTTTCCTTCTTTGCTTGCTAACTGGGAATATTTGGTGTTGGATTTTTACGTTTTGTTCATTTTAATCAGAATTTGGGGAGAAAACTACAGTGGGCATCTTCATCAGCCATCTTCCTAACTCAGTTCATTTCTCTTTCCTACTTCAGTCAAAGTGTGAGTTAGGGGAGCAAGCAGTCAAAATGTTGGGAAGGCACATCACCCCCACCCCCAAAAGCTTCCCAGAGATGGGGATGATAAGACATTGGTGTCAGTACCAGTGACGAGTGGTTAAGAATATGGGATAATAATACCAGGGTTTGAATTCCAGCTTCACTACTTCTTAGGTATATGATCTTGGGCAAGTTAACTTCACCTCTCTGTGCCTTTGTATTTTCACTGATGAAGTAGGAGTACCAGGCTCATGGAATTATGAGAATTAAATGAGATAATATATATAAATGTTAATCCAGTAATGTTAGTACCTGTTACAGCCTGAAAACTGAGCTTCAGCATTGATGTCCTGGCAGCTGGAAGTCCCCAGCCAGAGGAGGGGGGACTCTTGGAGCAAATGGAGCCCAGGCGGAGGGCCATAGCCCTAGTTGTGCCTTTTCTGCCAGGGACAGAACAGAATGGGGGTGGGGAGGGGAGGCACAGGCACTTCTCTCTGCTCCTAGCCCCTGTGAGAATGGGGAAGTATGCCCAGCGTCCTCCTGGTAGGAAAGAACAAATAAACTTGTGACTGTCGAGGAAACCCCTAAATAAGTCAAGAGGGAGAGAGATGCAAGATGTCAGCTTCTGCCCTGCCCAGTGTTCTTTTTAACAAAAGTTTTAAAGAGTTTAGTTACAGAGCAGTTGCCCCCTGGTTAATCTTCCTTAATTCTCTCCACTCTGATTTATGTATCATTTGCGTCCAGTGAGCAGACACTTGTCTGTAAACCCATCTGTGGGAACCCACTGGGACAGAGGATTAAGGAGGGGCAGAGCCTGAGTTACTGAGAGCGTTTTGCTGGATTTAAGAGCTAGAAATCAGTAGTAATCGTGGGTGGAGGGTACGTTGACCGTAAGGTGAAGGAGTAGGCAGTTTGTCTTTAACATTTTTCTGATCAGTGGGCGAACCAAGCATGGCCACAAAGCATTTCCCAGCCCTCCTGATAATGACTTGTGAATGGAGAGTGCCCTGTGCCCTATTCATCTGCTCTGTCCCGTGTGTACCTGAGTGAACCGTGTTCAGTGCTGCAACTTGTCCAAACAAGCACACTTGACCTCATAAAGGTCCAGGACCATTACAGTATCATCATCAGATGGGTTTTTTTTTTATTCCATCTGGAATCAAGCCATCAGGCAGCACAACTGTGGAATATCGGGGATGTCAAAGTGACATTGATAAAAAGGGCTTGCCCACAAGCAGTGTCTAGACTTTTGTAAACCCTGATGATTCATGGTGATGTGGAACTGAAGCGCAGAGGTAAAATCAAATTTGGGGAGAAGGGGTAGAGACTGCTCAGTATACTAAGAAACATGTAACATCTTCATCTTTTGGGAAATTTGGCATCAGATTGATTTTATTTCTTCCAAGGCTATTACATTACAAAAACAAAATAGGGGGGCTTCCCTGGTGGCGCAGTGGTTGAGAATCTGCCTGCCAATGCAGGGGACGCGGGTTCGAGCCCTGGTCTGGGAAGATCCCACATGCCGCTGAGCAACTGGGCCCGTGAACCACAATTACTGAGCCTGCGCGTCTGGAGCCTGTGCTTCGCAACAAAGAGAGGCCGCGACAGTGAGAGGCCCGCGCACCGCGATGAAGAGTGGCCCCCACTTGCCGCAACTAGAGAAAGCCCTCGCACAGAAAAAACGAAGACCCAACACAGCCATAAAAAAATAAAAATAAATAAATAAATAAATTTTAAAAAACAAAAAAACAAAAAAAAACAAAATAGGGCTTGTGCAATTAGGTGTTTTTAATTCCATTGGGGGAAGACTTTTTTTTTTTCCCTCTTGAATGTATAAACTCCTGGTACTGCAGAAACAGTTGGGAAAAAATTCACATCTCATGTTTGGACCGAATAGAACCTCCTTATATTGATAAGAGGCAGTGAGGTATATCATATGCCAGAAAGCAGAAAGAAATTTAGGAAGAATTAGCACAAGTACTTGAGTGAGGTTTTTGTGGGATTTAATTAGCACTTTCCATTTTGAAGGAAATGGAAGTCATAAGTATGTAGATGAGGTACAGGCATGGCCCAGGTGCAACCTTTCAAGGTTATTTCAGGTAAATTAATTTCCATCAGATGCATTATGCAATCTTCAAGTCAACTTTAATAGTGCACTTTAGGGAGATGCTTGAGGCACTTTTCAAATGAATGTCTTTGGAGAAAAAAAAATCCAGGGACTTTACCAGTCATCCCTAAGAACTGGTGCAGTCTAAATCAGTTCATATGGAACCCACAGAAACGGAGCAGCTTATTAGTAAATAAATCTTGTGTTGCAGCTCTCCTGTGTTTCTAGCCCCAGAGTTACACTTGGATTCAAGTCCTGGCACCTCCACTGTTAGCAAGGTGACTTTGAGTAAGGGACTTGACCCTGTTCAGCCTATTTCCTGTTCACTAGAATGTGGAAAATAAGTATAACTGTACCTACTTCAGAGGATTGAAGTGAAGATTAGGTGAGATAAATCCTGGAAGGCATTTAGCAGAATGACTTTGAAAGGGGTTTATAGTAAGTACTCAGTCAATGGTAGCTATTGTTATAGTTGTCATGTTTTGTTTTATCCTTCTCCCCATGGGCCATTTCAACCCCATTTTGTTTATGGCAAAGTTGAACAGAGGAAGTGACCTGGGGACTTTTTGCAGCCAGAACTATGTCCTAAACTCCTGATTCTCAGCCCTCTGTGTTTCTACTCAATCCTGCCTTATACTTGTCTCTTCCTTGGCCACAGCTGGGCTTTCTTACGTGTCTGAAGCAAACCCTGAACCTTCATCAGTGTGGTCTCCGTTTTCAGTTATGCTTCCTTCGCTGGTTGAGAGGGCAGCCCATTAGCCATCAGAACTGCATCTCATTCTCACCGACTCCTTCCTTCCACAGCCCCCAGTGGCAGAGCAGGAACTAGAGTGCAATACCCAGACTCACTTTCTCTCTCTGCTGCTGACCAGCTGTGTGTGCTTGACCACATGGCTTAGCCTCTCTGGACCTAAATTTACTCCTGTGTTCATTAGGGATAGAAATTCCTGCCCTGTCTGGGAATATTACCTACAAATTCTCTATGATGATGAGGATCACTTCAAACAGTAGTATGAGGAAGTACTTTGATTAGTATGAAGCTGAATATATACATATATCTACGTCTATATCTATAGACGTAGATATATGTGTGTGTATATATATATGGTGCCCAAGTGTGACAACAGAGGCATTTGTTTGCTTTATTGGCTGGAATACGCCCAGTTGTCTCATTCCATCTTGTGATTTCACCCCTACCTGTGCCTTCTAGTTCTTCTCAAACATGCACTTTTTGCTTGTTTGGTCCCAGATTGTGCCTGTGTAGATTGAATGAGGGGTTTAGGAAACCATTCTAAATATACCAAAAAGCTTTACCAAAAACAAAAAAACCTCAGATACCAGTAAACAAGGTCAGTCAAGGGCAAAGCCATCTCCAGATTTCTGGTCTGCAGATTCTGTTCCTGAATGCTGTAGGACCTTAGGCAGGTTGTTTAACCTCTCTGGGTTTCAGATTAGTCAGTGGCAGAGAAGGCCTAGGTATTCTCTGTGCTTCCTTGTATCTTCAAATTTTTGGAGGTACAGGTATAGGGAGGAAGCTGCAGAGCATGCTTTTGCTGCTCTGGCTTTGCAAGTCTCGTAAGCATTCTGTCGTCCAAAAGTATCCCAGCCACATAACCCAGGCTCTGCCTTGGCTCAGTTTTCTTGAAGGAAGGCCAACTGCAGTGGTTCAGGCAGCCATATTCAGCTTTGGGTTGATCTGGAAAGCGAGGACTCTTTCTTTGGACCACAGCCTTGCTGTTGCTATTTACAAGTGAGAGGAATTAATTACAGAGGAAAATAATTACCTCCACCTGAAGCCTGCCAGATGTGCTCCTCTCTGCCTGCGGCCCCAAGCTTGTCTTGAGGTATCGCTGAAGGCAGTATCAGTGAATCCATGTATATGAGGTAGAGAAATATAAGAGACAAACCTCCGTTTTTCAGCAGCCCCAAGCCACGCAGCAGCCCTGCGCAGGCCTCTGGAGCGGGCATCTGGCAGGGCGGTGTGGTTGAAGGATGGCTCCACGCTAGTCACCTCTCTTCCCTCAGCTTGGCCTCCAGCATAATTTCCCTCCTAGTGTCTGTGTCATGGGGCTAAAGTAACTTGCCCCTTTGGACCGTTAGGCCCCTAGGCTGGGGCATGAGACGCCTGTCTGTTAATGTGTGGACATATTAACACTGAAAGCCATTATTGGCCATTAACACCTTAAACTGATCTTTTACGGGCATGGGCCAGATGAGTCATGGATGGAGAAAGAAAGGAGGAAAAGATCTAGGACCTCGGGCATTGCTGAAGAGGGTGGATCTGAGTGGCGGTGCAGGGATAGCCTCAGAGCAATTGGCACCGTCTAAGAGAGAAGAGGACCAGAAGCCAAGAGCTGTGTGGGTTAGAGGAGGGAGGAAGCCCATCCCGGTGGCTGTTGGGGAAACGAGATAGGGCTCCAGGAGAAGATGCTCTTTGAACTGATCCTGGTGATTTGGATGGGCAGGAATGGGAAACTTCCTAAACCAAAGGAACTGAATGGGCAGAGACTCTGAGACGGCAGAGTACCACGCAGGCCATGCTTGAGAGAGCCGTGCAGGATTCAGAGTGCGATAGGAGCACCTAAATGAAGGATGGGAGGTTGGAAGCTTTATTGGGGAGACGGTGTGGAGGCACCGGAGTGGTCGGCTGAGCCGTTGCTGGGATATCTGTGGGCAGGTAGCTTCTGCCAACCGCTGATCCAAGTTGAGTTCACTCCTTGTGTGGTAGGTGAAAGCCGTCTAGTACACATGGAAAGTTCCTCCCCAGCCTCCCACTCTCAGACCGCAGGTGAGAGCGCAGTGTGGGGTAGAGGCATTCCACTCCTGGTCAGGGAAGCTGTGCCCCATTAGAAGGTCTGTGATGTCTCAATAGGCATATTTCTGTCTTTCAAACAAATTGTTGAGAGATTACTAAGAAAATGTCATTAAAGAATCTGGTTTCCAAGAAGAGAAGTCAGCCAGAATACCTAGTCCTGGAAAAGACCATGGTTTAAATTACATGAAAACAGAAAATAAAATGTCTCCATTGGCTGGGGGCAGGAGGGGGTGAGGAGGGTACAAGGATGGTACCCAAAGTACCAGTCACAAACAGAAAAGAGGACACTTTGTAGATATGATAGAAATCAAATGAAGAATCTATGTTTCTGTGGATATGTTTTCTAAACAATGTTCTACCACAGGGTCATCTAGAATGAATTTACCATGGCCAACAGCCAGCCTCCTATGCTCAAAATAATCAGCTCGTCTTTTTGCTTATACAAGTGGCAGATGCTAGCAACCCAATCTTAACCCTAAGGGGATACATTAGAAAAAAGAAAGGAATAAAATATGCTGGAACAGAGCAGGTAAAAGTTGCCTCTGGGTAATAGAATTATGAGTCACACAGGTTATGGCAGTGAAAATGCTTCTTAACATTTCTCTGTACTTGAAACATTTAACTTAGTAATTATGTGTTATTTTGATAGTTAGAGCAGGGGTAGTATTTAGAATGTTGTAAGAAAAAAAATGTGGTTATAGAGAAATGACTCCCATAGAAAATTATTCCTTACTTGACACCGACCTGTCACCAAAGCAGGAAAGGTTGGGTCAAGGTGAGGTTAAGTTGCTCCGAGCCTGGTAATGTCCTCTAATGCTGAGTTTCTCCTTCCCTTCCCCTTTTCGGCTCCAAAGTAGCCAACTGTGCAATTCACCTTTTCTTTCTTTTCTTTTTTTTAAACAGTTCATGGATCCTCACTCTCCTTGGTTTCTAGCACGTCATCAATTTATTCTACAGTGAGTATAAATCAATGCTGTGTGGCTATGTGTGTCAAAAATAAAATACAAGTATGTCTCCTAGAGAGAGTATTTCCATTATAAGGGAATCAATTAATTAGGGAACAAGGTTTGAAATTCACGAACAGTTACTGATGTACCAACCAATAAATCAGGAGCTGATTTTGTTAAAGTGACAGTGTGCTTCGAGTGGTAACTAGTTAAAATGTATGAGATGCCTTTTTCAACTTTGTGTCTGCCTCAGTTTCTTTGTCTGTAAAGTAGAAAGAACAGCAGCCCCCCTACCTTGTGGCGTTGTAATGAGAATTAAAGTTATGAATATTACTGTTCACTGCAATATAAATTCCTTGAGGACAAGGACTTTTTTCTGGTTTGATTCCTAGTGCCTAGAACCGGGCCTAGCATTTAGTAGGTGTTCAAAAAATAGGTTTGCATGAATAAGAAAATGCACGTAAAGCAATGAAAAGAGTGTATGCAGCACAGAGGAAGCTCCCGTAAATGATAGCTGTCATCAGTGAGAGGTCTACTGAACAAAAGCCAAACTTAATCAAATATAGTACTGGATTTATTCAGTATGCTTACTTTTTATAGCTATGTGCATAACTATCTTAAAAACTTTAACTCGGGAATTCCTGTAGGAAAAAAACATTTGATTAATTAGGAATTGGGAATTCTTTAGCCCTTAATTCCATGGAGGACAGATGTTTTAATAATTCAGTTTTTGGTAATGCCAGTTTTCTTGGCTCTGTAGTGGGACAAACTGTAGATAGCCCCCTGTAAGTTAAAGACCATCCCAGAATCAAGTCAAAGAGCCCAGGGCCTGACTGTTCTTTCTTAGACCTGTAACGAGCAAACAGACTTCAGTGGTTGCTGACATGGTCTGATTTGAAGGACCTAGAAACGTTCTCTTCTGCTCCTACCCACCTTGCCCCTCCAACTCCACAGGACCTCTTTCCTCTGTTAGTCATCTTGTCTGAAGTTTTATCAAAGTCCTGACTTTCATTTTAAAGACTTTATATATGGTAACCTTGGGAAGGGGTTATTTAAGCCGTTATCCAAGAAAGCATAGGAATGGCCTTCTAACTATCAGCTATTGCATCTACTGAGTCCTTTCGTCTAGAATGAAACTCTGTGACATGGGTACCAGACCAGAGATGGTACTTTTCAACCTAGATTCACTTCTTCCACAGTATTTACTGGCACCAAGTATTGATATATGCCAGGCTCTGGGCTGAGCCCTGAGGACGTGGCTTAGGTGGAGAAAGGAGCCTGCTTCCGAAAGAGGAAGCCAGAGGCACAGAGGGCACGGGGGGCATGTGGAACTCTAGTTTCACAGGGTTGGTGCAGTGGTGCAGCCATACCAGACATTTCAGTGCCCAAGCCCCATGTTTTCCCAGGGAGTTCCCAGGGTTTCCTGTCAACACACTGTTCATTCAGAAAAGTGAAAAATGGGGGCAGGCCTGCGTCAGCCAGCCTGGGAGGGAAAGAGCACGAGCTTCTCCACCTGTGAGAATTCAGATGCAGGAAACCATCACTTGCAGTTCCTGGCTGCTTCCCCTTCACGCTAACCACCGGGAGTTCTTACAGCTACAGGCCTCTCTTTCAGTAGCGTTTGTTCTAGGTGTGTGGACCTGAAGTTCGTGTTTTCATGAAATTTGTAATTGTCCTTTCTGAGTTGATATAAATTCACAAATTACCAAAGACCTAATAATAATAATTTTTAATTCCATGTTTATCTGGATAGCAGGAGACCCAAAGCCTATTCATAGTTTTTCCCTTACTGTATGACTTTGGACAAATTACCTCCTTATTCTGGGGGTCTCTGTTTTGCCCTTGGCCTCAGGGAGCTAGGCCAAGTGGTCTCCGAGGTCCCTACAACCTCTGACATTCCACTAGTCGGTGAGTCAAAGGTTCCCATGTACTGTTCTTTATATTGCCTTCTCTGAGAATGTAAGTTGCTTTTGCAGACTTTTTACAAAATACTCTAACCTTTGAATATTTTCATGATGGAGTGGTATGCTAATTCCAAGGAAAACTGCAAGTCTGGCCAGGCAGTGGTGTGTGGTCCCTTATCTATTATTAGCTCCTTGGTGATGATGAAATTCAGAAACAAATGCTCAGGCGCCTTTGTAAATGAAAAGGTAAATAAGTTCGTATTTGTGGTCTAGAAAGAGATCTTTGGAGTCTCTTAAGTTGCCACCAACCCAGACCAAAGAGTCTGTTTAAGACCAGAGTGTTTTAAAGGCTCTTATTGGATGATAATAGGCTTTCTCCCCCCCTGAAATCTCTGTAATTCTTAGATATTCAAGAATGTTCATTCTGGCTGAAATTTGCCTGTAATTTTAATTACAAAGGAAAGAAAAGACAGCCTGATGCTAAACAAATGCCATGGAGAGGTCATGGCTGGCCCTTGGAGTAGAAAAAATTTGAAGAGGCCACATCTGGCATCAGATTTGCTTTCTTGGTTGGTAGGGAGCAACAGTTGAGTTCCCAGGGGAACTGCCTAGTGGAGAGAGGCCCGGAGCTTCCCTCGGAGTTCCCAGATGTACAGAAGAACAGCAGCAGCTGAGGCAAGATACAAAGCACATGATTTCTCCAGGCTGCTGTTGAGAGCAGGATTCCAGCCCCAGAGACAGGTGGGCACCGAGACAGACAGTGGCAGCCGCCCAAGGCAGGCTGTTGATAGAAGTGTTCAGAAGTAGGGCTGGTCCTCTGTGGATGGTTCAGCCTGCTAACAGACCTCCATTCGCCTCCCAAATGTTAGACAGCTGTGACGTTATCACCATTAACTTTTCTCCTTTGGATCAGACTCAGAAGCCAGGGCCTTATTTCTGGAAGGCCTCCAGGAGAATGTCGCTATAGTCAGAGCAGGAGAAAGTGCTGGTTAAGATCATAGGCTCTGGAGCCAGACTACCTTGGATCCAATCCCAGTTCTATCACTTATCAGCTGTCGCCATGAGCAAATTATATTAGTACCTTCTGACAGGGTTGTTATGAGGATTAAATGAATAATGAATGTCAAGTGCTTGGAACCGTCTCTGGCATATAGTAAGTGTTCAATAAAATGCTACTTATTACTACCAGAATGTAAGCAACATAAGATGTGAGGGACTTGGTCATGTTCACAGCTGTATCCCAGGTTCTTAAAACAGTGCTTGACATATAGTTAGAAATCAATAAATATCTGATGGTGGTGGGGATGAATTGATAGACAGGCAGACGGACAGACAAAGAGAGATGGCTGAATATTATCAGAGAGGGAAGAGTAAGCCCTGAGGACTTCTCCAAACCTTCTCCTGAAAGCATTTCTTAGATGAGGAGATTGTCCAGCTGTGTGACTTTAGGCACAATATCTAACCTCTCTGAGCCTCAGATGGAATACAAACCTACTTTGTGGAGTTACTGCAAGGATTAACTGATTTGGCCCCAGTGTACCTAACAATTAGTTACTGTTGTTAGAAGCCAGCCTGGAGGGAGGGCCTTCTGGGGCAGGACCAGGAGTGAGGGCGGTGGGAGCAGGATGTGAAGGGTGGTCAGACAGGAAACAGCTACCCACCTGTCCCAGCTGTTAGGTGTAGGGACTACGGGGCCTAACGAATCATACGCCTCTGCATCCTGAGCTAATAGAGAAGTAGAAACCAGAAACCAGATGCTGACTTTTTAAAAGAATGGGTTTATCACTAGTGAAATTGGATTAGGACACACATAGAGGACTCAAGGACAAAATAGGGTCCTTCCTGATTTTCACTCACCTACCTGGCTCCCAAGTCACTGTTCCACCCCAGCGAAGTGCAAATGGCGGGGTGTGGAGAGAAGGGCAGGAACACTTCCAATATTTCCAAGAAAGGGTGTGTTTGCGGGGGCAGTTGGGGAAGGTTGGGGGTTTCTTCATTTATGGACGCCCCCCCCGGGAACCCCAGAAGAGAGAAGGAATAGTTCCCCCAACCCATGTGGGCTCCCCCTGTGGGAAGAGATAAGTAGCTCGTAGTCTCTGGCTGGCCGACTGCTGTGTCACCACAGACCCAGGGCCCAGTATGGAAGGCTTTGCCAGCACGAGGGCCTACGGGCTTCGTCTTTACTCCCCAGGGTCACAGGTAACTGGGGGACCAGAGATGGAGCAGCAGGAAGGTACAGGCCACCTTCATCCTTACAACCTGGGGAGTCAGCAGGCTGGCTGACAGGGCTTCCCAGCCCCCCTCACTTCGGGAACCTTCCTGACCTGCTGCTGTTTCTGCTTCAGTGCCCTAGGGAGATGAGAGGGAGGGATAAAATGGGGCAGAATTCATCTATGAGCCGTCCTCCCTGCCTCCCAGGTAGGATTGCCAGATTACATACAGAATGCCCAGTTAAATTTGAAATTCAGGTAGACAACGTATAATTTTTTAGTATAAGTATGTCCCCAATATGGCATGGGACATACTTAAACTAAAAAAAATTCAAACTTAACTGGGTGTTCTGTGTTTTTATTCGCTAAATCTGGCAACTCTGCCCTAGCTTATCCCCTTCTCCTCACAGCTTCTCCCTGTCGTCATCTCCACCTGGGAACAGGGGTCTCCTCACCGCCAAAACAGGAGCGTATTTCCTAATCCTTTCTAGTTTCTTAAAATAATGTGCTGTTCGTATTTGGCCTTTCTGATTGGTCATATTAATTGAACCACTTGATCCAGAAAAGTCCATCAGGAAAGAAACTAATAAATCTTTAAGACTGCTGTAAGTGTCCAAATATGGTACTCCCTGTAGGCAGGATTATACTATTCTTAGTTCCTCAACTGGTCTAATTTCTTCTATGTTTTTTCTTTACAGCCAGAAGAAAAATGCCAGTCAGAGGTAAGGAAGAGTTGGCTAGTTGGATTTCGTCTTTCGCTATTATCAGTTATTTCTCCCAGCTCATCCTGTAAGTAGACTCCCAAAGCAAGTAACTCTGTCCCTTGTTATCTTTAGATTCGCAAACTACGGCGGGAGCTGGATGCCTCCCAGGAGAAGGTTTCCGCTTTGACCACCCAGCTGACAGCAAATGTGAGTACAGACCCAGGGCGGTAGCCATTGCTACCTCTGAGCATTATAGAAGCAGTGTGGTATAATAAAAAAGACATAGGCTTTAGCATCGTGGGTGTGAGTGTCAGCTCTGACACTTACTGGCATTGTGCTTTGGGCAAATTCTTTAACTTCTGAGCCTGCCTTTGCTCATCTGTGTGTTGGGGAATGATAATATTTAGCTCTCAGGGGTGTCATGTGATCAGTACCTGAAATAGATTAAGTGCTCAGAAATGTTCATTTCCCTTTCTCTTTCTGAAAATTTTCATCTTAAGAGAAAAAAAATCTAAGGCTCCACAGTAAATAGCTGACTGCTCTGTAATTATAATATACACAAGTACGTGTTCAGGAGGCACTGCCAACTGGCATTCAATTCAGCAACTGTTTGAGTGCCAACTATGCCCCGGGTACTGTGGGTTCAACAGCAAAGCAGGCACAATCACTGTCATCTTAGTGTTCTTTCTCTGGTACAGCAGAGAGACAAAACAGTTTTGCTATAACATGATAGCTGTTGTGATAGCAATAAAGGGTGAAGGTTGCAGGAATATATAGGAGGAGCACCTAGATCCGTCTTGGTGGAGCTGGAAGAAGGCAGGAAAGGCTTCCTGGAGAAGGTGACATCTGATGAATGCTGTGTAGGGGAGGATGCATGGGAAGGACAGCATTCTAACCAAAGAGTAATTCGTGCAAAAGCCCACGGTGCATTTGGAAACTATAAATAGCTCAGTGTAATTAGAATCTATGGCTTGGATGTGGGGAAGAGGCTGGGGTGGAGGGGAGAAGGAAGTGGAAAGGAGGGAGGCATCAAAGAAAGGCAAGGGTCAGGCCACATCATGAAGGCTCTCAGCTGTTAGGTGGTTAAGTCAGCTTCCTAACTGTGGCATGGTTATAGGATTTGGGGGGTCAGAGTGGAGGCAGAGATCTCCTACCCCATCAGATCAGTCTATAAAGGAGCCGCAGAGCCGTGAGTTGGCGAGGGCTGAGGCTCAGAAGGCAGAGCCTGAGGTTTTGGAAGGTGCTGAGATGCCTCAGAGGCAGGGCTTCCTGCTTGGGAGCACACAACCCAGCTTGAGATCACATATCCGTGTGTGTGAGCCTGTCAGAAAGCCACCTGCGTGACTCCCAGCATGCTGTTAAAATGAAAAGCAACTTCAAAAACTTGTCTTCTTTGGACCAGGAAGGTAATTGATATTTATCTGCAGCTTTTGCCCACATAATTCCTGGCTTGAGCCTGAGTCTACTCAAGGCAACTTTCCATTTCACTTTAAAGTCTGCACATGAAGTACCTAGCACAGTGCTTGACCTTGATTATAGGCTCAATAATTGGTAACTACCCATAACTATTCATTCTCCCGAGCTCTCTTACATTTCTGGAAATCTTTGGGGTTTTTTTCAAAACCCTAATATACTAGGCTACTGTGTGTTTTATAATCCTTTATTTCCTTGACTTCTTCCTCCGTCGGTAACTCTATCCAAAGAAGATCAGAAATTGATGTTAGATCTGAAATTTGAGGCTTAGAGCCTAGTTAAGATGGCAGAGGTATTCTTCTGTGGGTAGTCTTCATCTCAGTAACCAGATGCATGCATTCGAATCCAGCACCTACCCCAGACCCGGTGAGCCAGGGGTCTCCTCGAAACATGTGAGGTTTGACAGCAAGTGATTTGGAGCTACTCCCCTAGTTAAGAATTACAGCTGCCAATGGCTGCCCCTTACTAATGAAAAAATAGTAAGTAATTTACTTATCAGTGAACTTGGCTTAATTCCTCCAGTGACCTCATGCTTCCCCAAGGGACCTTACATTGGGCCATTTGGAACTGTCCTCTCTGATCGAGAACAGTGAGATCGCTCACATATTATTATTATTTCAGAAGTACGTTTTGCTCTTCACAAAAGCCATTGAATCCAGTATTGTTTTCTTTTTTCTTTTCTTTTCTTTTTTTAAATTAATTAATTTATTTTTGGCTGTGTTGGGTCTTCGTTGCTGCACACAGGCTTTCTCTACTTGCGGTGAGCGGGGGCTACTCTTCGTTATGGTGCGCAGGCTTCTCATTGCCGTGGCTTCTCTTGTTGCAGAGCACGGGCTCTAGGCACATGGGCTTCAGTAGTTGTGGCACGCGGGCTCAGTAGTTGTGGCGCACGGGCTTAGTTGCTCCGCAGCATGTGGGATCTTCCCGGACCAGGGCTCGAACCTGTGTCCCCTCCATTGGCAGGCGGATTCTTAACCACTGCGCCACCAGGGAAGTCCCAGTATTGTTTTAAAGTAAATATTTAGTCTTGCCACACACCGCCAGCAGTGCTAACGTGTTTTACTGTCTGCCATCTTTCTCGCAGGCCAAGCTGTGTTTGTTTTTCTAGGACAAACTACTCAAAGCCACCTCCTCTGAGTGTTTTTATGCCACTTGTGTTTGTTTTCCTGGGAATACGAGAATGCTGCTTGCTGAGAAGGCTGCTGTGCGGCTCTAAACCAGCCTCCTGGCCCATATTTTCATAATCGAGATCATGACACAAAGTCAGTCCTTTTGCTCGCCAGCAAAATGCGATCCTCTGGTTCTTCAGAGCGAATGTGGTTCCTTCTTGAGTCGCAAAAACACTCTCTTGATAGCAGTCTTCATGGGGTCAGGTTTTTGCTTTCGTTTTTAACTGAAGAGAAATTTTGAATGCCCACAAAGAGACTCTTGGGGCAATCAAACGAAGAATTGAAATAAATGGAAATTCGGTCATTTAAATTTGACCTTGTCATTCCTTTGAAATGCAAGGGTAGCAGTCATTCTTTTTCACATCCATGTCCTGGCTTCATTCACTTTGTGAATGTCTTGAATTGCTTGGCTTTTGTTCTGCCACATTGTCCCCGGCAAACTAAAGCATATCTCTTTATTTTAAAATGCAAAGGCATTTTCTCAATTTTTAATAAAGAGAGAGTGTGCAATCAGAAGGAAGCTGGCCAGTCCACTTAACATTTCCATCTCAAGTGCCCTTGCTCCCTGCCAGTTCCTACGGCCAATGGAAAAGAGACTCAGCAGCTGATCCTAGAGATGTCTTATCCTCCGTCTCCCTGTTTGATGAAGTCCAGTAACCGAGGCCTCTCACTCACCCGTCAAGTCTCTCCTCCTCAAACTGAAATGTCCACTGACCCTGACCCTCCTCACAGCACAGGGTGATGGCTCCTCTCCCACCCTTGTCTTCTTCACTCTGTGCATCAGTCACCTTTTCCTCTAGAAGTTTCCAGAACCATGAGATCTCACTTCTCCCAAGACTCAAGTATCTTGCTGGTCCTTCTGATTCCTCCTGTGACCTTCTGTGTATCTACCCACCCCGCTCCTAGAACCCTTTCCTGATGTCTCCACACCTGTGTTCTCATAGTATCTTTTGTCACTTTCTCAGTCCCAAACCCCTTCCTTTCCCTGCAGTCTCTAGTCATTCCTGTGTTTTGCAATTCCTTAACAGTTTATAGGTCATTTTCAACTGTATTGTTTCATTCAGTGCTCACAATCACCCTGGGAGGAACATAGATATTGCTCCCATTTTATAGATGAAGAAACTGAGACCAGTAGGATTTGATGAGTTGTCCATTTTTTTTTTTTTTTTTTTTTTAGATTTATTGATGGATTGCTATGTTGGGTCTTCGTTTCTGTGCTAGGGCTTTCTCTAGTTGCGGCAAGCGGGGGCCACTCTTCATTGTGGTGCGCGGGCCTCTCACTACCGTGGCCTGTCTTGTTGTGGAGCACAGGCTCCAGACGCGCAGGCTCAGTAGTTGTGGCTCACAGGCCTAGTCGCTCCGCAGCATGTGGGATCTTCCCAGACCAGGGCTCGAACCCGTGTTCCCCGCATTAGCAGGCAGATTCTCAACCACTGCACCACCAGGGAACCCCGAGTTGTCCATTCTTTATCCTTGGTTTTAACAATATTTTCAGGATCCTAGGTCAACTAACTAATATTTCACCTACTGCTCTGTGGAAGAAGAAAAAAGGCTTAGTGTTGGGACACAGAGTTGCATCTTGCCCTTGAAGAGGGTTTCAGAGAAAGGGCCAGACAGGGAAGCATCACATTTCTCAATTCTATGGTATATATTTTTTTCATGTTTTTCACAACTCTGAAAATTGGATGCATATTTCAACTATAATTGGCGGCATTTTTAAAACTGTCTTTGTAAAATGTAAAATAATAGTGTGTCTGATGCTGTCTTCTAACAGGGATACAAAAGTGCAGGGGAGCCCCAGGGAAAGTCATAACTCCAGGGAAAACAGTGGGCAGGTTCTCTAAGGAGGTAGCAGATGGGCCTTTCGGTGGCTTTTTATTAACCAGGATTATAACAAGCAACATCTGCCAACCACTTTGTTCATTTATCCTACAGACACACTCAAGTGAGGCTCTACTGTGAGCTTGGTGCTTGGGGAACAAAAGGTCATCCTGCAGTGTAGTGGAGACCGGCGTAAATCAGCAATCACAAGAGTGTGTGTGTTTTTGACTGTGATACCACAATGCGTACATCAGCAGTCCAGTGTGCTTGTGAGAGTGAATAGGAGGGAACCAACCCAATCTGGGGGTGTCTTGAAGGCATGCGCTGAGGTCTGTTGAGAAGGATGGGTAAAAATCAGTTAAGGAGGCAGTTGGGAGAAGAGCATTCCAGGCAGCGGGGAAAGCATGCAGAAAGCCCCTAAGGTGGGAAGAAGCATGGGGCGTGAAGGACGTGAAAGTCTAGCGTAACTGGATCCCAGAGAGCGGTGAGGAGTAGGGCTCAAGAGGCTGAAGAAGTCGACAGGGGCTAACCCACGTGGCTCCATTTGGATTTCCGTCTTTAAGACCTGGCACCCTTTAGGCACTCCTACCTTGCAAGATAATGTAACTGAAGGGAAATGTGTCTTTCCCCTCCAGGCTCACCTCGTGGCAGCCTTTGAACAGAGTCTTGGAAACATGACAATCAGGCTCCAGAGCTTAACCATGACGGCTGAGCAGAAGGTAAAGCAGAAAGAATGCTTCTTCCCTCCCTGCTTGGAATTAACAACAAACCTAAAAACGTTATTCTCTTTTATTCCAGAGAGTTGTATAGATTTTAGTGTGCTTGTTGGACTGTTGGAATTGAATCTGAAAGAATAGGTCTGCTGAGTGAAAATGTGACCTAGATGGAGTGGCAGTTAACTGCACCGGCAACAGATCTTAGTCCTATTCTTTCTGCGCTGATGTACTCACATGTGCCTATTGAAAACTGATTCAACCTAATGTTTGAGACAAAGGTTTCCTGCAACTCCTTCATTCTCTACCCTCCTCTAAGCTGACGATGCTAAGTTGTACTTCAGCTGAACTCGGTACAAAATGATTTGGGGATGACCACTGTTTTCTTCTATTCCTCAGGATTCAGAGCTGAATGAGTTAAGAAAAACCATTGAGCTGCTGAAGAAACAGAACGCAGCTGCCCAGGCGGCCATTAATGGGGTAATTAACACCCCAGAGCTCAACTGCAAAGGTAAAGGGAGAGACACAGCCTCAGACCAGCAACCTGCCTGCCCTTAGGAACCCTCCCTTGGCAATATATGATGCAACCTCCCTGCCAGAGGGTGGGTGTCCGTGTCAGTCGGACAGGTCCTAGAAGGCACTTAATCCAGTTACATCCAGCCTCTAGGAAAACAGCTATTCCAGCTCATCCTCTTCTCTGATGTATCTCAAAATGGAAGAAAATATATCTCTGTTGGCAAAGTGTCAAAGTATTTCATAGTCTTAACGTCACTAATGCTTTGATATTTACATATTGACCTGGGACAGCCTGAAATGTGTTCGTCTCTCATTTGTCCCGGAAAATATTTTGGAAGGATTGCTTTGTCCTTGTGTATCTTACTTGGGTGGTGGGGGGAGATATGGGCATGAGGAGGAGTTACATCCAGAAAATGATATTAAGAGAACCGATAGAAAAGTAATAGTGAGAGTTAACATTTATGGAACATTCACTGTGTTCTAAGCACTGTGCTCAGTGTTTACATTATTTCATTATTCCATTTTCTCTCCACAACACGCTTACGAGTGCGGTGCTGGTCCTGTCCGCATTGTACTGAGGGGAATACTGAATTTTACAGGCGAGAGTCCCATCCTGAGGCCACAGAGTGTGAGAAACAGAAATGGGACGAGAACCCAAGTCTGCCCCTGAAACCGGTGCTCTTAAAGACCGGGCTGTCAGGGTCGTTCTGTGATTGTGAGGAACACTGTCTGCAAACTTTATTTTGGTCTCACTACCGTTCTGGGCAGTGTTATTTCTGGTACCACTGTTATCTCAAATGTCAGACCTCCTGGAAAAGCGAGGCTAGAGGTGACGTGGGAAGGATTGGCAAGAGCTGGCCAGGCAGAGCAGAGGGAGAAGAGCATCCCAGGAAGAGAGAATGGCACCTGTAAGGTGGTGAGAGGACATGGGCTTGGCATGTCCAAGGGCATGAAAGAAGGCTGGTGCGGGAGGAGCGGGGAGAGCAAAGGAGGGGGCACTCACGACACAGATGAGTATTGCCGCAACTCACAGACGCATTTTAGCTCAAAAGAGTGAGTGTGGGGGGATCTCTAAGCCTCCCCTGACTTCTGTTTTGTAAAATGGAGAGAGCCCTCCTTTAATTGACCAAAGAGGGCGTAGCACTCTGCTACCCAAGGACCTTAAAACCAGCATCGCGGAACAGAAGGTGATGCCTAATGGGAAATACCTCCTAGTCCTTGGGTATGTGGACTTAGGTGTAAATCCTGGGGCAAAGGAAGGGGCTCAAGTCAGCAGCTCCTGATGTCCTGCCTTGGGTCTCCAGGTAATGGTACCTCCCAGTCCGCAGACCTCCGTATCCGCAGACAGCATTCCTCCGACAGCGTCTCCAGCATCAACAGTGCCACCAGTCACTCCAGCGTGGGCAGCAACATAGAGAGTGATTCAAAGAAGAAGAAGAGAAAGAACTGGGTAAGTGTGCATCCAAAGACTCTCGTAGCAGAGTCAGGCTAGGAAACAGTGTGCCCCAGATAAAGCCCAGGCTAGCTCTTAACTTCACAACATAGACCTTTGGGAGTCAATCCAGAGAAGTGGCTTGTGGACAGGTTTCTACTAAAATCAGGGTGGTGCTCAGCCAAACCCTAGGATTTATGAAATAGCGACCTCTTTGTAGTTTTTCTGTTTCATGAGACTACGTGAAGCACTCATCTTTCATTTCATATGTGTCATTTCTTCCTCATCATATGCTGGCCACAGAGTTCCAGATACTAGAGCAAAGTTACTCTTAAGTGGTTTTTTCCTTAGTTCCAAAGTATTTTTTGGAATATGTATCACTAGTTATCCCATCGTTAACCGTAGTCCTTATCTATTTATTTACATAATTGCCTATGATAGCATTAAATCACCCACCCTTGTCTTTGAAAATTTTTTGACCATTTGCTGTAAGTAAAAGCTTCATAATGTAGTTGTTAGCAGTTAGTGAGTGGTTCTAAATTGTGGGGGGAGGGAGGCGGGGGTCATACCTCAAAATAGCAAATATAATAGAACCAGTGTCCAATGCAGTGTTTCTCCATGTTTCCATAATCCCATCGAGCTACTTGGCCTTCTGTACAGTGGCCTCTTGAACAGTTTTTCCCATTCTTCTTGGGAAATTCCACTCCCCTCTCCCCACCCAATTTTTAGTTCTGCTGTCAAGGCTGTGACAGTCAGTTCTGACAGACGTTTGCTGCTCCCCGACTTCAGTGCAGGGACACCCCAGGTTGATCTGAAGTTGGCCAGGACTCACAGGGCCCCGTCTGTCAATGCTGACAGCATCGTGTTTTCACAGTAGCTTCATTGTCCTCATTCATTCCATGCACTTCCCCCTCATTTTGTGTTATCTTGGATGGGTGGCGAGGTCTAGTGATGCAGGAGTCGAGGATTTAGTCATTTTGCTTATTGATGACTCGCATCGGAGGCAAGCCGAAAGGCCAGTTCAGTGTGATCCTCTCATTGTTCCAATTACATTTTTCCTTATGTTACTAATGTCTTTTAGTCAACTCATTTGCTATGACTTAAACAAACAGAATTAACTCATGTTACTGTTTCTAATGTGCTGTTGATAAATACGGTCTGATTTAATTATCAAAGTGATGAGAATTATTTTCTATGAAAAATCATGATTATCCATTTTCTTTAATTCAGGAAATGAAACTTGTTTATTTTAAGACAACTCTTGGTTACCAGTGCAATTGGGGAGGATGGATAATTGGCGTCCTCAGAGAATCCCAAAGCTTAATTTTGTCTAATCTTTATCATCTCCTCTTCTGCCTGGCATTTTACCAGAGGTTGAGGCAAGGATTTAGGTTGATGTATACCAAATCCTTCTCTTTCTATGACTACTCTCTGGAAATATGGCCATAAGTAGGAAATGGGAGAGAAATGGGATCCAGACTCGCCCACAAGCTGGACATGCAGTTTGTTATGGGTGAAACTTTGATGGGAGACAATTCCCATTATTTCAGAATGGCCCATTTTCTGAATTTCACAATGGCTAAGAAAATGCCCAGAATACGTTTTCAGTAGGAAAAAAAGACTTTAGAAAACGGAAATTACTTTTTAAAAGACATTTTTCAAGATGAAACTTTATTTTTTGGCCTAGAAAAATGCATGCTTATCATGGCTTTCAGAGCAGACATCGGACTTTAAATTCTTTATGTTCTCACTAGAATTTTCAGATGCATCTCATGGTTTGGGGAATCTGTGATATACCAGTTCCTTTTTCCCAATGTGGTTAATACATTTCTTTAAAATATCATTTTTTTGAGCAAGAAGCGAGACAGCTAATTTTCTGCTTTTATTATATTACTTGTATAGAAGGACAGCAGGGGCTCCTAAGTATATATATCAAAGAGCTATGCAGCCATGTTGGGACCAGTGCAGCAATGAAGCTACCCTTGCTAAGAAAAGAAAACATGCCAAAAAATAATAATAATAATAAGGCTTAGAGATGACTGATAAAAGGCCAGAAAAGAGTGAGGAGTATAGGAAGGTGGGACAGTCATTTCAACCAGACAGAGAAGCTTGCAGAGCTCGGATGGTAGGGGCCTCCAGACTCGCTCTTCCTCTCCTTCCATAATAGAGGAAGATGCCCTTAATGCTTTGAAAGATTCCTGATCCTACCGGAAACCTCCTCTCTGTATGGTGTTTATTATTAGCCATGTCATGTCTGAAAAATCCAAAGCTTTCCCTGTCACTGGCTTTCTCTGTTAAAAATTGTCTTTTTTCCTTCCCCTTCCCCATTTTTGCTTGCGTTTTCTCTGGCAGGTCAATGAGGTAAGCACGACCAACGTGAATATCAGATACCAAGCTAACCCATCCATTGATATGACTAACCTCATCCGCATCCGTCACCGTGTCTGAGCACCCCGCTTTGTTGCTGTGTCACCTCCTCCTCCCGACATCCATCTGCTGAGCCAGGCTCTGTCTTGCTGTTGGCATCTAGTCTTGAGCCAAGAGTAGGCATGGAATGTTATCCACAGGTCCAGTCCCCTGAGCTGTCAACACCAGATAACTCTTCTTCCCTTAATGCACTGATTCGAGAGAGCTGTTGGGAACCTTTTTCTTTGTTGGGGGGAAAGCGTGGGAGAAGTAATTTGCTGTTCTCTCTGCATGTCTCCGTTTTGCCGAGGCCTAAAGGGTGGTCTCAGCTCCTGCCAGGCTGACGGTCTTGTGTATTCAGTTACGCAGCTCCTTCAAGCAAGCCTTCGGGAAGAAGAAGTCCCCCAAGTCGGCATCCTCTCATTCAGACATTGAGGAGATGACGGATTCTTCTCTGCCTTCCTCACCAAAGTTACCACACAACGGTTCCATGGGCTCCACTCCCCTGCTGAGGAACTCTCACTCCAATTCTCTGTAAGTCTGTCTGCCGGGGTCACTCTGGTCAGATGACATCTTTGGCCCCTGGGAACCCTCTCCAATAGGAATGGCTAGGAGTCCTGCTATGTTCCTTGGGGTCCTTTGTGTCTTGCGTTCATAAGACCGTGCATATTCGTTCGGTGTTTTAGGACCAGAGAGTTTAAAAGAGAAAGGAAACGAGTTTCTGTTCTGCTGGCCTCGGTGTGCATAATTAGCTGGCTGATCTTGGGCAAACGGCTTAACCTCTCTTTGTTTCCATTTCTTTGTCAAATTGGGATAATGGTTGTCTCCTTATCCTATCCTAAGGATTGAACAAGATAGGTGCATGTGAAGAGCTACAGCCCGTTGTGCTCTGACAGGGAGATGATGGTATAAGTGTTGGCAGTTTGGGCTGAAATTCTGGTTCACTTGGGTGACGGGGCTTAGAGAGATTACACTTTTCTTCTTTGATCAACATTTAGTGTTGACTCTTTCTCTGAGGTCAGCACTCAGAAATTAGACGTTTAAAAAAACAGAGCAATTCAGTGACGGTTCTCTTTACCAAAGGGCTCTATATTTCGTCGAGTGATTCATCGCCATGAACTCTCCCAGTCGACTGTAAATGAGTCTGTTTGTACAGAGCCCTTTGGGAACACAGCTGGTTGAGTGAGACAGGCAATTGCTCCCTTGGCCTTGGCTTAGGTGCTGTTGCCCTTGGCAGAGAGGTACACAGAAGGGAAGAGTCATCTGCTCTTGCCCAGCCAACCTCCCGTGCTTTCCACCGAGCACCCATTGAGCACTGTTCCATCAGGGCGCAGGGAGACAGTCCTGTGCCCCATCTCAAAACATGAGGCCGAGAATCTAGAGGCAAGAAGAGGTCAGGAATGGCTTGGGACAGCCAGGCGGGGACCCAGGTGTCTGCTCAGAAGGTGGCACAGCTGACTCCCTGCAGCGGTGAAAAAGATTGCCCCTGCAATAGGGCAATCAGAGCTAGGGCTGAGTTCCATCAGAGCCCTTGGCATAACCAGGCGAGAAGTGAAAGAGGAACCAGAGCTCAAGGGGTCTGCAAAGGCAGTTCCCGCGAGATAAGATAGTGCCTGGGAGAAGAAGACCGCTGTGGCTGGGGTCAGAACAGCCAGCGAGCTAGGGTTGGACAGGGGGGTGGGGTAGTGGTGGGCACCTCAGTTTCTTCACCGGTGAAAGCGGGATCTGCATCATGGGTTCTCGTGAGGGCTGGGTCAGATCCCGTGCATGCAGGGCAACCTCCTTCCGATCTCAGGAGGTCAGGTCTGTGGCGCCGTCCCCAGGTCCACTCAGCCAGCCAGCCCGCCCGCAGAAGACAGCAGCCTGCGCCAGCGTCCCAAAGCCAGCTCACCAGACGGGTGCAGGAAACGCGGGTGAGAGGGTGGGCCGGGCCTTGGTGGCACGTCGCCTGCACGGACTACACACGAGACAGGCAGTGGAAGCAAGGAGACAGAGCGTAGAACCCTGGCTTTTCTATGAACCCACCTACCAGTGAAGCATGGCCTTGTCAGGGTGTCTGCTTTACTTAGGTCAGCAACTCCTCTTCTCTCGGGGAGCACCCTGGTAAGAGGGAGGCCCTGCGGACGGGCACTTCCATTCTGGGCAAGGGCGAAACCCGGAGCAGGGGGAGGGAGAGGAGCGCTGAGCGCTGGAGTGCGGTGCCCGCCTGAGGCCCTGTGTGCTGGCGTGAGACCAGTGTTCAGGAGTGTGAGTCCTGTTTGACCTGAAGAGTGCCCAAGAGGTAAATAAAGGACAAGCTGCCTGTGACTCACCTGCCATCATCCCAGAGCATCTCAATCCAGTTGTGTGTTTCCTGGCCAGGAGAAAAAGGAACTCCTCATCTGTTCTTCATGTGTTGGTATAAACTTCTCATATGACAGCCCGTGTGAGCAGGACACTACCCACGACGGTTCTGGAGAGACCAAAGAGAATATTAACCACCCCTGGGGATTAGGGGGGCCTGCGGGGACGTGACAAGGTAGAGCTGATTCCACTCCTGGGGTCTGCTCCGTGCCAGGCGCTGTTCTTGGCTCCAGTGACAACAGTGTACGAGACGATCAAGTCCCAACTCCGGTGTAGACCCTATATGTCAGGGGGAGAGACGGGCATTAAGCACATAAAGCTGGATAAACTAGAAGAATCAGGTAGTGCCGAGCGTTCATGCTGGGAACTGAAACAGTGTGTTGGGATACAGAGTGCCTTGGCAGCAACTGCAGACGGGGTAGTCCAGAAAGGCCCCTCCGAGGAGATGACGTTTCAGCCGAGATCTGTGTGCCAGGAAGAACCCCTGGCTAGTTCTCGTCGGTAACACTAGCTGCTGTGACGAACTCAGTCGCAAAGGTCAGCGCCTTTACCTGTGACTGTTGATCTCTGCTTCCTTCCAGACCCAACACAGGTATCCCTCATCGGCAGGCTGCCTGCCGTGTGGTGATGCCGGCACCGAGGCTCCCTCTGTCCTGCGGGCCCGTGTCCTCTGCTGAGTGTCCAGCCAGCAGGCGGGGAGGGGAGAGAGTGTGGAGGCCCTGCAGGCGTGTGTCATGGACCAGGCCTCTTCCCACAGTCCGCTGAGCAGGGCTTCCGACCTTGGCGGGAAGACGTGACATGAGTGTGCCCGGGAGGGGAAGGAGGTGGGCCGTCGTAAACCCGTGGCCGACCCTGCCTGCCAGCAAGCAGGGCAGCCCTCCCGACAGAACCCAGAAGCAGGCCCGGTGTGTCTGAGAAAGGGGGGGCCGGCCAGTGTGGCTGCTGCGTCTCGGGCGCGTGAGGAAGTGGTGGGAAGGAAGGCCTGCTGTGCAGAGGCGGGGCCCAGGACATGTGAGGCTTTGAAGCCAAGGTGAATTTGCGGCTGATTTCCTGTGTGATAAGTAGGCTTTGGAGAGTTTTCAGCAGGAACGTGAGATCATCTGAATTAGCTTCACAAAGGTGGGAGTCTCTGTTCAGGGGGTAAGGACCATCGTGGAGCAGGAGTGGGGGAGGGAGACCATGGAAGAGGCTGACGGCCACTCTCCCCACCAGCTGCTCTGGCCCATTTCCTGTTCTTTGAACTTGCCACTCACACTCAGCCCCACCTCCCCGGGCCTTCTGCCCTTTCTGTGCCCTCTGCCTGGTGTGCTCCTCCCCAGAGAGTCACTTCCTCCGGGCCTCTGCTCAGTGTTACTACCCTATCAGTAAGGCCTGGCCTAGGCACCTTGCCTAAAACACCCCACCACCAGCCAGCACTCCCAACAGCCCTCTTCCCGTTTTATTTTTCACCACTGCAAATATCGCCACCTGCCGTGGAGCTTTTCCTTGGTTATTTTTTCTTTGCTCCCGCCCCCCCAGTCTACAGCTGAAGCTCCATGGAGGTAGGTGGTCTGTCTCGCAGGCATTCAGATATTAGGTGGAATGAGTGATTGATGCTAATGATGAGTCCCGGATGGATTTAGGATATATTCTGGAAGGAAAGTTGAGGGCACATGGTGATGTGGATTGTGAGGGAAGGAGAAGAAGAGTCCTTGAATATTCCTAGACTTGCCACTCGAGGACTTGGGTGTGTGGCGGCGTTGTTTCTGGCATGAGTGGGAGACACACACGGGGCCAGGTGGGGATCAGCGGCTCTGGTTTGACCGTGTGAAGTTTGAGATGCCTAGGAGACATCCCTGTGGAAATGCCAGCCAGCCTGGAGTTCCTGGAGGTGGAGATTTGGGAGACGTGGGCTCAGAGGTGGTTTCAAAAGCTGGGAAGCTGGAGGGATTCTCCAAAGGGTTGAATGGAGATGGCGAAGAGGCAGAGGGGCAAGGACTGAGCTCTGGGGCTCTCTCATATCTCAGGTTCAGGAAGAGAAAGTAGAGCAGCCAGCGAGGTGGGTGGAAACCCAGGAGCAGAGAGAAGAAACTGTTTGGAGGCGGGAGTAGTCACTGGGCCAGAAGCTGCCGGGCGGCCAAGGAGCGATGCATTCAGCCTATGGGGCTCCCGGAGCCTGTAGCAGGAGCGCTCCCCCAAACCACTTTCCCCATAGGGACTGGGGGGCAGGCGGGCCCACCCTTTGGCTCGGCAGCCCTTTCCTGACATTCCACAGAATCCATGCACACTGGAGATGTTTGCTTTGGGTCTGGTTTTCCAAAGCGTGGGCAGAGAGCAAATGCTTCTTTCCAACCTTGAAGGGTTTGTAAGAATGTGCAGAACTAGACGCGAGAGGGCGTTCAAAGAAGAAACCAAAGGCAGAGGAGTCGGGGCTCAGAAAAGTTCCTACCCTGTGGGCGGAAGGAATGGCCGTGTGGGAAGGCAGTGTTTCCCACACTAGGGTGTGTAAAGTTAGGCATGCTCCCAGCCCTGCCTCCTGGGCATGACGGCAGGAATATGCTGGAATTAAGGGTTAGGGGCTGAGTAGGAAAAATTAACATCAGGTTGCTTCAGTAAGTGGTCCATAGAGGGGACCAGTGTGTGTTCATCCATGCCTGCTGGGTGAAGTTCAGGAGCTTGCGCCCTGGAGTTAAGCAGACCCATCAGACTTGTTTCTGATTCTCACATTTTTAATGGGCATGTCAATTTCTTTCTGTCTCAGCCTCCCCGTTTTTAAAATGGAGATAATTGTAGTGTCTCTTCCCGAAAGTTAGTAGTGTACGTAGTACGTTAAATAATACGCTGCAGATGCCTGACGCAGTGGTCTATGTATTCTAAACATTATGTGCCAATCAGTGTGATCAGATACTACAAAATGAGGCAGAGAAGAACCCTGGTCCTAGGGGAGCCAGGGGCCACGCAGGGAGTGATTATCAGTGACTCAGCAGAACCAGGGGAGAAGGCTCTGTCCTGGGCAGTAGGCACAGGGGGACTAACTCTTAGCTGGGGCTTGTTTTCAACATCACCTCTGTTGTAGGACACCCCTCCTGTGCGGCCTCGCTGTGCTGTGCTTCTGAGAACTGGCCGATTTGTGGGGGACACGGGAGGGCCTTGGACTCCCGACAGACTTTCTTCCTTTTAGTTTGCTTCCCTTTGTAAAGTCATTGTTTGGCCAAGCTTCACAAAGTAACCCATGTGATAAATTCCACAAAGTGGGTGTGGAGGAGATGTTGTCTCTCTTGCTGAGAAAGCTTTCTGGGGGAAAAAGCACAGGCCACGTGAAGGAGACTGGAGCAAAGCGCCTTGCCATGTGACAGACAGACAGACAGGGTGGACTAAAGCTGATTGTTCTCTGCAGTGAACTGGAATCTTCGAGATCTATGCAGGACATGGTTTGGCTAAGACCAGAATGTCACAGTGGAATTTTGTTCAGACTTTACACTCCATTTAAACCCAGAAACCATAGTCCTTTCCCAAGAAAGAACCAGTTTTTGCAAGCTCCCCTCAAAAACCTCCCAAACCAAAGAAAGTATGAATGTATAGTTAAACCCTACAAACCACAGGCTATCCAAAGCACAGAGAGCTGGGGGGTTGGCGGGGGCAGAGGATGATCTGATTTCTAAAGACATTACTGTCTCTCTAGCCCTTTTAGTCCCAAATCTGTTGGCTTCAGTTTCTCATAGGTATGAAATGGGAATAATTATAAGATTTTTCAAGGGTCTGTTGGAGGTTTCAGATTTTGAAGTGGAGACGTTTTCTTGGATGCTGACAACTTTTTAAAATAGGAGATGATTTTGTATCTCTCAAAACAGTTCAGGGTGCAGGTCAAGAAAATAGCCACAAAAAGATTTGGCTGTTCAGGCGTTAAATTTTTCTTCTAGTCCTTTCTGCCCCTGAAATACAATTACATCTCTTTTAACAATTATCATGGTTCTCCTTTGGCAATTAACATTTCCACTCCCTCTCCCAGTTTCACAGGTCAGGTTTGGTTTGGCCTCAGATCCAGTACTTGGGTCCTGGAGAGAGGGCCCGAGTGATTATTTCTGCACAGACCACGTGCTCACCATGTCGTTCAGAGATAATCAGCTTCAGCTTTGTAACTTCATGAACTTGGGCTTTTTTTTCCTTTCTTTTTTCTGTTTTAGTTCCAAGAAATGTCAAAGCTTTCTCTTCTGGATCACCCCACACCTCAGCTCCTATAATCTTTGAAATCAACAGAACTCTTTTTTTGTTTTCTTTAATAGAAGCTATCTTTTCTAACATTGCAATTCATCATGACTTTTATGATCTTCCAGTTTGTGCTGACTTGCCAGTATCTGAAGGGCAAACCTAAGTAATCGAATAAGGAACCCAGCCTGGAAGGTCACCTCTTAAAACAGAGGGACTCACAGGGTCCCACAGTCTCCTGATCTGGTGTCCAGCTGGGGAAGGAGGACAGCTCACTACACTGTTACATGTTTTCAGATAAAATTTTGGCTTTCATGTCGCATCACTCTCTGCTAACTACCTGAGATGTTTCTCTTCCTTGCCATGGGCTTATTAAGCAGTATGGGGGGGTGGGGGAATGAAAGAATGTTTCTCTCTCTAGACACCTTTAGGGGAGTAGGCTTTAGAATGTGACCAGAAACAGACTAGCATCTTCCACCTGTATCTTTAGGTTTCTTCCTGTTTTTGGCAAATAAAAATCACCCTCAGCTGTCTGACCCTGGAGTGTCTAATCTTTACAACAGACAGTTGACCTCATTTCTCTGAGTGGGTTTAGATATCAAGGGCCATGTTGTATCTTTATAGGGACCCAGCTGTGTACACATCACGGAGGGTTTCAAACCCCCAAGGTTACCATTCCCTTTTGCTGGCTCCTGTTTATCCCTAGATCACTGGAATTTGGCTGAAAGGCATACCGGAGCCATTCAGATTGCCAGAGCTCTGCAAAGAAAGAGTGTAGAGAAGTCATAAAGTCTGTGAATTTCAGGTGCTTTTGATATTGTCACTTCCGGGAAGCACCGGGCAGCTGGTTATACGGGGTTACTCTTTAACAAACCTGATGATGACTGTGGTGGTCAGTGGGGGACTTAAAGGAGCTGAACTCAGAGCCGCGTTGGTCAGTCACACTCCTCTTTCCCTAGCATCTCGGAGTGCATGGATAGTGAAGCCGAGACGGTCATGCAGCTCCGAAACGAGCTGAGAGACAAGGAGATGAAACTGACCGACATCCGCCTGGAAGCCCTCAGCTCTGCACACCAGCTGGACCAGCTGCGGGAGGCCATGAACAGGATGCAGGTGAGATCCGGGAGTGCGGCTGAGCCCCAGGCTGCCCGGGGAGGAGCTGGCCCTGCCACGTGCCCTCCGCTGGGATAGCCTTCTGCACATCTAGATCGGAAGCTTCCCTCGAGGCTCAGCCTGATGCCTCTTCCTCTGCCAAGCCTTTCCATGTCCTGCAGCTGGAAGAGTTAGTGTAGTGCCCTCATCTGGATCCCTATAGATTTGTTCCCATGGCCCCTCTCACCTTTTGACACGGATTGAAGGCATTTGGGTCTCTGAGCCATTCTGTTTTGCATCCCTTTCTCTGGATGTAGGACCAGTGCTTAACACATAGTAGGTTCTTTATAGATATTCATGGAATGAAAGACCACTGTGGATTCTACTAAATCGGCTTTCACTGGAGAGCAGCGTCTCCCAGAGGAGTTTCCGTGAAATGCTCTTTCCATAAGAAACTCTGTGAAAAGAAGGCTCCTTGATCAAAAATGTTTGGGAAATGCTGCACACTATGTGCCCCTCTCAGATTCACAATGCATACCAACTTATTAAAGGCTCTGAGAAGTCCTGCAGTAAAGGTCTGGGTTGAGAAACCCAGAGTTTTCAAACTTCCTAGATAAGACTTTTTCCACTTACCACCCAGATTCTGGGAAATATTTCTGAGGTCTTGTCAAAGGCCAGCTCTCGGACCCTCCTGTGCCAGAGAGGTCTTGTGGGGGTACTTCCCTGGCGGTCCAGTGGTTAAGACTTCACCTTCCAATGCAGGCGGTGCGGGTTCGATCCCTGGTCGGGGCGCTAAGATCCCACATGCCTCACAGCCAAAAAAAAAAAAAAAAAAAACCCAAAAGAGAGAGGTCTTGTGTATACAGCAAAGGCAGTGACCACTGTTGAATCTCTCTGATGGTGTAACTTATTCTGCCTCCATGTCTGGGATATGCACTTGATCCCTGCAGGGAACTTTCAAATCCTTCCTCCAGGAAAGGCTTGTTCGCATGGCAGCCGCCTAGTAAGTGAGCTTCTCCCTTACCCTTCGCAGAGTGAAATAGAGAAGCTGAAAGCTGAGAACGACCGGCTGAAGTCGGAGTCTCAAGGCAGTGGCTGCAGCCGGGCGCCCTCCCAGGCGTCCCTCTCCACCTCCCCAAGGCAGTCCATGGGGCTCTCCCAGCACAGCCTGAACCTCGCTGAGTCCAGCAGCCTGGGTGAGTGGCGTCACAGGGCCTGCAGCTGGCACTCTGGTCTCTAAGCAAGAGCCCCAAGATGAGCAGATCAGCAGATCAAATGGAGAGGCAGCAGGCGTGTGTGTGCTTAGGGTGTACGTGTGTGTGGGTGTGTGTCTGCTACCAACATGAGCCCAGCCATTAGACTGCTGTCATGCTTTGCTCCAGCGCCCCAACTTCTCCAAGCCATGAGCTTGGATCCCCTCGCCCACCATGCTGAGTTCTGTTTGATCCATTTTGAGAGGCTGACCTGCAAGCTGTATGCTGCATACCACTCGCCCCCTGCCCCACCTGCCCTTGGTAGCCGACTGGGACGCTGGCTTGGTTTATGACCTTCCTGCCTTGGGGCTGGATTCAGGCTGGCTCGATAATTAGCGAATGTGATCTAGGCAGATCACACAGGTCTGTGTGTAAGCATATCGAGGCTGATGCTTTGATTTATTATCCATGATGCTGCTCTTGCTGTCATTTTGGTTGAGTCTCCCTCGCACTTCCATTTGGCAAAGGTACATCGTCAGCCCGCTGGCTCCTTGATTGGTCCACTGTTGGTTTCTGTGGTTGCGTTCTCCATTCTGCCCTCTCACCCCGCCACCCCCCATCCCACTTCCCCTGCACCACGACACCTGGTTTGTCCCGCTGCTGTGCCGACAAGCAGCGGGGGTGTCAGGAAGCCGGCTTTGCTGTCCCCATGTGCCTAAGGCTGTTGATGTTTTCCATTCGCAGACATGTTGCTGGATGACACTGGTGAATGCCCGGCTCGGAAGGAAGGAGGCAGGCATGTTAAGATAGTTGTCAGCTTTCAGGAGGAAATGAAGTGGAAGGAGGTTAGTTGGATCCCTTACCCTGCTTGGCCTGTCCCTTCCCCAGGTAGAACTACCTAGCATAGCGATTCCATCATCACGCCCCGTCACCTCAGGCTCTGAGGTGATTTGGAAATAGTACTAACGCTTTCCCTAACTAACCCTACTCCCCAGCAGCATTTTGACACCGTGAAAGTGAGCCAACGGCCCCTCCCTGTCTCTCGTGTTTGAAAAGTGTGTAAAGAGTTCTAAAGATGGTCCACACTGCACCACTTTCAAGTATCTAACTAAACGCTAACATCAGTCAGAAACGGCTTTTCTGAATTTAGTATATTCCCAAAGCACTTCAAAGGCAGCTAAGCACATTTAGCACGGAAGGTACAGAAGTAAGCCACCCAGATTCGTCCGACCAAGAGCACCTGTTTTAATCCAGTCGTCAGAGCCTGCTGACCAAGTAGAAACTGGGAGGTAGAGGTGGTCAAGCCCAGGAGCACACAGGTGGCTAGCAGTGAAGATGGTGGGGCACCCTGACTCACCGAGGCTGGGGAATCTGAGTTTTCTGAGTAGTTTCTCTTCTCTTCCAGCGTCTAGAGGTCATACCCCCGTCAGAGACTGTTTAGGGTGAGGGCAAGGGTTGACAGTCAAAGTTGATTTTTAGTCGTCAATTAAATCTAAAGGATGCTGAGAATGACCATCTCTCAGATAAGTGGGAAAAGACCTCCTGAGCCCCTCATGTAAGTCCCTTGAGGTTTTTGTTTGCTTGTTAGTTCTGAGTATTTTAGCCAACACGCTGTCGTAGGCTCTGAGAGCTTGGGAGCCCGCAGTGCCCATCAAAACAAAGCGTCTGCAGCCAGACTTCTCTGCCAGGGGATTCTACTTTGTGGCTGGCTGTCTAGTCTCACTGACGAGGGTAGCCCCAGGATTTTGAGCTGCCAGGGGTCTGAGCATGATCTAGTTTAGAACGATCCAAAAAATAGTTCCATTTTCAGAGCTTAGCTGGTAGAGTGATAGACTATCAAGGGGGAAGTCCATTCTTATAACATTCTGTTAATAAACGCGAGTGGTATCTGTGAATGCATTTTATTCTAATGATCATCAACACAAACAGATAGATCTTACATTTTACAAAAGTCTGTCACTTTCCAAAATTGTCTTGTTCTGGATCACCACAGCATCCAGATGAGGTTGGCTGCCCAGATTTTATCATCTCCATTTTACAGTTGAGAAGCCCAAGACCCAAGCATCACTTATCTAAGGCTGTAAGGCAAGTGATGGGGCCAGATCATCTCACTTCAAGACTGTTGCTCTTTTCTCTGCTGATTTTGCTTAACCGCCAAATACCCCTCCTCTCCCCACCTCCCTCCACTCTCCTAATTCTGTATTCTTATCAGCATGTCAGATATTTTAAAACCAAACAAAATGGAATGTTCTATTAGTTTCCTTTAATCAGTGTGATCAGTTAGCCCCCACAATGCAGAGCCCTGTGGGCACAGAGGCAAAAGAAGTAGAACTAAGATTATTTTTTGTGAATTTCCTGGAGTTTTACTAGTTTTCTGAATTAGACGTGTTTTAACTTTTAATTAGAAGAAAAGAAATCAATACTATTAAAAAACGGAAAAGAAAAAATAAAAACATCCTGAAGGAATTTAAGATCAAGCAAGGAGACAAACTTGATAGACAAATAAGACAAATACCTAAAAATAAACAAGTGCAGAATATATCATCATATAAGTTGTGTACAGAACTGTTGAAGCAATGTGAGCTCTGAGCCTAGTGGGTTGATCATTGAAGGCTTCCTGGAAGAGGTGAGTTGGTAAGCAAGGTTTGGAAAGGGAGAGATGGCAGAAAGGAGAGGGGAGAGCATTCCCCGCAAAGGATGTGTGATCTACATACCATATGAGGTGCACAGTCGGTAGAAGGTTCTAGATTCCAGAGAGGAGATCCTCTCTTCCTAACCCACGGGTTGCTGTTTTAGCAATAGGGGAGGAAAGTGTTTAAGACCATTACATTCAGTCCAAGTTACATCTGGTGTTAAAACAAATAGGACTTTTCTTCCCCTCTCAAACCATTGGCGGAGTTCTAAGACAATCTGAGTCCTCTGCTAACCTGAGTCAGAAAGGAGCCACCTGTTTTTCACCTGCGGACATTTCCTTGCCCTTAGGATTCCAGACCACACCTCTTCCTCATCGGCTGCATTGGAGTTAGTGGCAAGACGAAGTGGGACGTGCTCGACGGGGTGGTTAGACGGCTATTCAAAGTAAGTGCTTCGTGAAGACAGCTACGGCAGTGCACCCGAGCGGGGGCCTGGGCCTCGGGAGGGAAAGGGCGGTTTGTGGCCCGAACCTGGTCATTCATCGGGCCTGTCCCCTCTCCCACATCCTTATGTTGCTGGGACTTGTCCCCTGGCCCTCAAGGGAACAGAAGGAGGATGGTAAATATAGGCTGGTAACAGGACCAACTATTCTCATCTGCCCTTGGCAGTGGTTGGCCAGCCAGGGAGAGGCATTTCCCTGGTCTTGAGCGATTATATGAGCCTCTCACAGTGAACTGCTAATGTCTACATTCTCTTCACCTTAGAATTGCGTCCTGTTGAGTATGTTTTGCAGCGTGTGTTCTGGGGCTACGACATCATGTTTCCACCCTTCATTTTGGTAGGGGGATTTGATCCAACTTACCCTGCGTCCCATGCCAACACTTCAGACTCTGTGATTTGTGCTATGCGTGACATTGACTTCTGATCCGTGGCTGGTGTCAAGGCTGTTGGCACAGTTACTTTTCTGTTCATTCTAATCACATCACTGGAGTGGGTGTTTGCCACAGGAGAAATTACTAACGAGCATCTAGGTGAACCCTGACGTACTGGGTGATTTGAAAGAAGCTTTTGGTACATTTTTTTCTATTGACCTGAAGTAGGTCAATAACCAGAAGTGTTCATTAATCACATCCCCTGAGTATTAATAATAGCCCACATTTTTTGTGTCAGAGACCACATTGGTCTAGTTGAGTTGGTCTGGTATCAAAACCTGACTTTTAACTAGTATACTCTAGTCTCCTAGCATCTAGACTCAGGTGGCTTCACAGAGAGAAAATTCTGTTCTTTGACCCAAGCTCGCTTCCCATCTTGACAGGCCAGTCTGTAGAAATGAGACGGAGTGAGAGACAGGAATGGCTTAGAGCAGACCAAGCCTGCTGCCCCAGCCGAAACCTTATCTCTGCTGATGGGCAGTTGGGACATCCCTGGATTAGAAAGACCACAGTTGGGGCTGAAAAGAGCCTGTGAGGCGTCACATGTGAGGAAGTGAGACCATTAAAGGTAGAGACTTGTTATCAGGATTCCACCTCAGTCGTGTGGCTACCACAGAGCCCATGGACTTCGTTCCAAGTTCACTGACCTAAAACCTTCCAGTCACTCATCTAAGATGGAACACTTTCCAAATTAAACACACGTTTGTTTGTTTAAAACTCTAAGCTGCTTTTTTTCTAGCAGCCCGGGGTTTTGTTCCCTTTGTCATTATATGGCCTTTGACCTGAACCAAAAGAAAGGGCTGGTGGAGAGATTTCTTGTCAGAATTAATTTTTCATGCATTTTCCAGCACCATTCACAGGCCCCAATGTCTTTAAGACTTCAGCTGAACTTATAGGAATAGCAGCTTAACTTTTCCATGCTTGGTTCATCCAGACTAAATGTTCACCATCTTGTTAGGGTTTCCCACCCTCCCATCACTAACCGAATAAATCTGTACCTTAAGGGGCCTGTGATACCAGGGCGTCCTCTCCAGAGAAAGTCAGCTCTTCTGCCCCTCGTTCCACAGCTCGATTTCAACTCAGGCATCAGCTGGGAAAGAGGAGAAGATGATCGTAAATCACCCAGTGAAGACGTGAGTCTTGCGCAGATTTTTCGCCACATCTTTGACGGGGTCTTTATTTTATTTTGTCCAGGAGTACATCATACACGTCGACCCCGTGAATCAGCTGGGGCTGAACTCTGATAGTGTCCTCGGCTACAGCATTGGGGACATCAAGCGCAGCAACACCTCCGAGACCCCCGAGCTTCTTCCCTGTGGCTACCTGGTTGGAGAGAATACAACCATCTCTGTGACCGTCAAAGGTAATCCAGCCCATTGCAGGGGTGGGAGCTTCCAGAACTGTAGGTTTTGTTCTGTGACTGGGCACGGGAACCTGTGGCCATTATTTTGTTTGTGCACGTATATGTGGGTTGTATTTTTTTCCCCGTCCACCACAGTTACTCTTACCTAAGCAAGTTGAACAGTCTTCAGCTTTTTCAGCGACCGTCGGAAACAAATAATTTTAGTTTATTGCTGAAATTACATTAACAAAAGGTGCCATTAGCCTTATGACTCTGAGATGATGGAATCTTAATAACCCTGTTGAAACGGGGCTCCACTGATACCAGTGAGTTACTCTTGCCGACGAGCCTTGGATGCAGACCCATTCTACAGATGGGAAACCACGATGCGCTGTGGGCCAAAGGGGAGTTGCTCGGAGCACCCTGCGGAAGCAATGAAGCTCCTGCCCACGCACGATGCTGCTCGAGCTTCCAACTGCCTCATCACCTAGGGAGGCTACGCCCGAGGCTAAAGTTCTGTGGAACTTTAGACTCACAAAGTATTTTTTGGGGAAAAAAAAAGTTTCATGGCCAAATAAGTCCGGCATCGTTATTCCCATACAGGTTCTCTAAAGCCTCTGTCCTTTAATGTCCTGACTCTTGCCATTAAAAAAGCTGTGTGATCCAGTCTGACACAAACGCATTTGACTGCAAAACCCCTTTTTCCTATATTTTATGAACCACTTAAAGAAGAGATTGCTAAACACTGTCCTAAGCACAGCCTTCACGGTATCTTATTTCTTCCCTGTAAGGCATTAATCTTGACTGTAGTTTTGGGGTTGTTTGATGCAAACTTTGTTTCCTAACTGGGAGGTTTTCTAAAAGCACCCCAACATTCCTCATCAGCAGGAATGAAGATCTTGCTTCCCTGGTGACCAGTAGCATGTTCCTGTTGGAGCCTCACACATAGCCTTATCTTGTTGGCATTCCATAATTGTGGCCTTGGGCTGCAAGTGACAGAAACCTACTCAAAACTAGCTTTAGCCAAAAGGAAACATACAGGCTCAGGTACCTGGAAGATCCAGGTATGGGCTTCAGGCGCAGCTGGATCCAGGTGCTCCAGCAGTGCCATCAGGATCAGGCCTACCTCGGCTTTGCTTATTTTTTGAGCTTTCTGCACATAGCGGATGAATGGCCCAGATTCATCCTTCTAGCTTAGGAACCTAGAAGAAAGAGAATGTCTTTCTGGACAAGTGTGACAGGAAATTCTTAGGGGTGATTCTGGCCCACCATGGGTCCAATGCTCATCACCAAATCAGTCGTTGTGACCAGGGAGAGGCTTTGGCCCAGCCTGGTCACAAGCCCACCCCTTTGGTGGGTGAAGGTGCTGGGTCAGCCCTGCTTGGACCGGCTGGAATGAACTCCTTGCAAGAAAGAAGAGTCCCACTACAAGGGGAAGGAGGGGAGGGCTGCCAGGCACACTTTGACAACAGCTGTCCACTCCAAGAACCCTTTAGGGAAAGCCTGATACACCATGACTTTAAACTGCGTTTCATCCACGCTGGCGAGCAGGTGAGCGCTGCAAGCACTGAAGGGTAAAAGGAGTGACCCGTTGCTGAGACCAGAGCAAACCTCTGTCGGAACAGCGACAGGATTATCTGCTTCCCGAACAGGCCACCTCACCACGGAGCCTAGCTGGTGCTGCTCTCAGCACATCAAGTTGTTTTAGCATCTCTAGGGATCAGCTTGGGTTTATTTTTAAGCGATACCTGACTCTTCTGTTTTCCTGTGGTGCTTGACACTTATGCCTTCAAGGCGCTGAAAACCACTCAAGGGGCTTCCCTGGTGGCGCAGTGGTTGAGAGTCTGCCTGCCGATGCAGGGGACACGGGTTCGAGCCCTGGTCTGGGAGGGTCCCACGTGCCGCGGAGCAACTAGGCCTGTGAGCCACAACTACTGAGCCTGTGCCTCTGGAGCCTATGCTCCGCAACAAGAGAGGCCACGATAGTGAGAGGCCCGCGCACCGCGATGAAGAGTGGCCCCCGCTTGCCGCAACTGGAGAAAGCCCTTGCACAGAAACGAAGACCCAACACAGCCATAAATAAATAAATAAATAAATAAATAATTAAAAAAAAAAAAAACCACTCAAGGATTTGAGCTGAAAGAGATCCGTGAGCTGCAGATGATTCACTTCAGTGGCACCGGGGCAGGGGCTGTGGCTTTGTGTGCTCTGAAGTGAGTTCGTCTGCAAAGTAGTCACTGCCAGGGGGGTTTTTGACAAGAGACTGAGACAGCAACGTAGATGCAAAGAGAGGGGTTTCAGTGTGTTTTAATCCCTGCCCCGTGTTTGTTATTAAGTTTAGACAGGAGACCCTATCCTCCATATTTTGCATCAAACTTTGAGCCCGTGTAGGCTCTATTGAGACCAGTTCTAGGAAAGTCTTAGGCCTGTACCCAGAAGATCTCATTTGGCATCCTTCATCAGGATGATTCTAGAACAGTCACTGTGCTATCTTTGGTTGGGGAAGATTGGAAACAAATGTATAGATGCGTTAGGGGGGTCTGTTTGCAGTGAATTAATTATGTGGATGGAAGATGCTACTGTAAAACAGAATAAGTGCTTTTCAGTTTATTTTTTGCCTACATATAGTGGTTTCTTGAGGTGCTTTTTTAATAGAATTGCCTTAGGTTCTGGATAAGTAACCTTGGCTGGATCCTCTCTTGGGAATGATATGAAGAAAACAGCTCTTGTAAAGCCAACAGCCCTGAGTAATGAAGTTGTCCCAGGCAGGGAGGGGGAAAGATGTTTCCTCTTGTTGTTGGAGAGGCTCAGCCTAGGTCTGCCAGTATTCACATCCCCAAATCAAATGGTCCCACCTTGCGTTTTTCCTCATTTTAACGATAAAGTGTTGATACCTTCATGGTGTATCTGAGTGTGGACAGCAGCGGCACCTGGCATGCAGGAAAAAACAGGGTGAAGAGGCAGCCCCAGGGTCTGGGTGGACACGGGAGATTCACGTTTGGTTTGAGCCAACACCACCGGTAATGGTAAATCCAGAAAGACAAGTAGGGCTCAGAGTCTTATGAATTCTACAGAGGATGGATGAGGACTGAGGGGCCAGATGTTAAAGGTGAATCTGTGTGTGGGGCAGTCAGCCAAGCCAGGAGTCAGAGCACATGGTGCTGGTGAAGGGAGCCTGCGGTGTCCCTGGGTGGACGGGGCCGCCCAGGAAAGGGATAGCCTTGCATTTTGGCAGTCCCAGGTGGGCAGGCACAGAGAGCCACCCTCTCTGCAGGGCTGCGAACACTTCCTCTCTCAAACACAGGGCTCGCGGAAAACAGCCTGGACTCGCTGGTGTTCGAGTCCCTGATCCCCAAGCCCATCCTGCAGCGCTATGTCTCCCTGCTGGTGGAGCACCGGCGGATCATCCTCTCTGGGC
This sequence comes from Eubalaena glacialis, assembly GCF_028564815.1. Lineage (NCBI taxonomy): Eukaryota > Metazoa > Chordata > Mammalia > Artiodactyla > Balaenidae > Eubalaena > Eubalaena glacialis. Next base: position 84,905,650 of record NC_083725.1, read on the forward strand.
CCAGCGGCACTGGGAAGACCTACCTGGCCAACCGGCTGTCAGAGTACTTGGTGCTCCGGGAGGGACGGGAGCTGACAGACGGGGTCATCGCCACCTTCAATGTGGACCACAAGTCCAGCAAGGTGAGGAGGTCGTTCAGAGGCTGCTGCTTAGCCCTTTGAGAACTAGAGATGCCACCACCCCCGTGATGGCAAAGCAGCGTTTCCTACAATGCTCACCTCTGATGGTTATAAAAGCCTGGGGAAGGAGGTCAGAATGGAACTAGCAGAAAGGAAGGCTTTGACCCAAAACTTCCCAGCAAGGAGTTCCATGTGTAAGTCGATGTAGTTCATTTCTTACTTCCCCGCTGTGAATTGGGCACGATGCTCAGTGCTGGTAGTTCTTTAAGGTCAACCCAGATGCTTCCACTTCAGTTTACCAAAAATTCATCACGTGCCTACCAGGTTCTCTTGTTTTTCCAGAACAAAACCTTCTTTTGTGGAACAACAATAATAAGAACAACAACAGCTCACATGTGCAGACTGCTTATCCTGGGAGCAGCAAACTGAACGCCCCACAGAAGGACCTTCGAGGAAGTAGTTGTCACAATCCCATTTTACAGATGAGGAAACTGAGGCTCGAGGCAGATGACCATGTACCTAAAGCCACTCAGATAGTACTGAGCAGTAGACCGGAGCTCAAGTCGATGTCTTAGACCCCAGAGCCAGCAAACAGGCTTGATCCTGCCTCACAGGGAGCAGTGGAAATGTTCAGACAGCCTGACCTAGTCCCAGCCTAGGGTTATGAGGTGTTTTCTCAAACTTATTCATTATCCATGCAGTGGTTGTTGATGGGTGATTCACTCTGGCCAAAGGGGCCAGGAAGTCAAAGGTGAATTGGAAGTAACTCTTTCATCTTAAGAATCACCTGGCATCCTTGAAGATGCAGTTCCCAGACCTCATTCCCAGATGATCTGTTTCAGTAGGTTGTGTGGGGCTGGGAATTTGCACCACAAGTTCCCCAAGTGACGTGGACACAAGGGCAGGACTACGGGAAGTGGTCAGAGCCCCTGTACCAAGATCCTCTGTGAATAAGCTCAGGAAAGGCGCCCTCTCCCGGGACCAGGTAGAGAAGGATCCTAGGCACGTGGCTGGAGGTCGAGCCAGGCTTGAATTCAGCCCCCACTCACTCCCCTTGGCCAGGCACCCTTGTACAGAGCACAGCTCCCCAACTATACCCTGCAAGCCTGCATAAGGAAGAGAGGGCTCCAAGCCTCAGGATCCGTGGCCTTGTCAGGTGCCAGAGGCCAAGAACCCACAGTGGAGAGGAGCTAAAAGGAAAAATAACTAGTAACTTTAAAAATTGGGCTGCTTCTATTGCTAAGAGCCACATTTTGACTTAAAAGGGAGGCGTGTGTGTGTGTGGGAAGCAGAGGAGATATGACCCCCCCGAGCATCCAGGCCAGCGTGCAGGACAGTGGCATGGGGAGGCGCCCATACCGAGTCCAGATCCAGCCCTGCTGCCGACCCTCTGTGCCATCTCAGCCTGCTCACCTGACTGAGGGATGCCTCAGCTTCCTCATCTGTAACATGGAGACAGTCATAGTGCCCACCCCAGAGGATTAAATTGTGGGGCACAGAAGTTCATATGTGTGAGGTCCCAGAGCCGTGCCTGGCACAAGGTCACTCCATCTTCATGGTGATGATAATACCATCAGGAAGTTGTTCTGGGTTCACTGGCTGGCCCTTAGCTCACCGTTCTGGCCTTTCCCCATCGCACATTCTTCTTTCTCTTCCTTTTCTGATGTGCCCCTTGCCCCAGCCGTGCTGTGTTCTAGTGCCAGCTCCAAACAGTGCCCTGCCCATTCTTCACAATTAAGGCCAAAGGTTCCCCTTTCACCCAGACCTTCCAAGGCCCCCCATGCGTGGAGACCACACCCCTGCACCATTCACTGTCTGTCTGCCCCAGCACTAATCAGCAGGACATATATGTGTTTGGGGGAAAGGGGGTCCTTTGCTGTGCTGATTCATCAAGGACTTCTGTGTAGATGGCTCTCAGGCAGTGCTGTGGATGTAGAGAGATGTATGAGGCACCTGCCCTTAGGAGCTTCCTGGGAGGTTGGCAGAGTAAGAAATAGTAGCGCTTCTAGAGAGTGCTGGAGCTGGTACAGCACCATGCCTGGGCACCCCCATGGTGCCTCCTCTTGCCCAGGTTTTCTGTTGCCTAGTGAATTCCAGAAGCCAGGGCCCAGGCCTTCCTCACCACTCCCCCACCCGCACCCCCTGCGCCCAGGCAGACGCCCTGTAGGGGGCAGGCACTCAGCACCGGTTACCGCGAGGCCTCAGGAAGGGCCCCTCTGCCGGTGCCGGCCCGGGGCAGGGGAAGGCCCCGAGTACGTGCGTCTTCCTGGGGGCGTTCACCCACTGATTCCTGCCCGGCCTCCGCAGGAATTGCGCCAGTACCTGTCCAACCTCGCCGACCAGTGCGCCAGCGAGAACAACGCTGTGGACATGCCTCTGGTCATCATCCTGGACAACCTGCATCATGTCAGCTCCCTGGGCGAGATCTTCAACGGGCTGCTCAACTGCAAGGACCACAAATGGTAAAGGCAGCTCTGGACCTCGTGGCCCCTGGGAGAGACGCGTGCTACAGGGGGTAGGAGCGCTGCACGCACGTGGCAGGGAGGGGCTGGGGGGGGGGATAGGGCTGGGGTCTCATGGCGGGAGGGGCAGCAGCCAGCAGCCATCTACCTAGGCCCTTAGATGCCCTGGGACGCTGCGACACCTTCTCCAGCTCTCTTATCCTTCATTTCCCCCGCAGCCCTTATATAATTGGCACAATGAACCAGGCTACCTCTTCTACTCCCAACCTGCAGCTTCATCATAACTTCAGGTAAGGAGTCACTTTTTGAGTACCTGCTATATGCCGGGAACTGTGAGCATTTTTCCCAGCTTCACTCGTTTGATTCTCACAAAAGCCTCAAGTCGTTAAATTTATCATTCTCAGTTTACAAGTGGGGAGAATTAAGTGGTTTGTGTGAGGTCACACAGCCAGTCGATGGCAGGGCTGACTTGCACCCAAATCTCTTTGATGCTAAGTCCTGGGACAGCAGTGCCCTGGAGGCAGCTCTGGGCAGGGACTGTCATCATGCAACCCTGCACATCACCAATGGCACGTCTGTCTGTCCCAAGTAGACATGAGCAGTGAAAGCTCCTGCTTATGAATGTCTTCATGGAGCAGAGTCTGTGGCCTTCGAGCTCCAGCTGCCATGAGCCCTCTGCCCCAGCCCCGTACCGAGCTACCCCACTGCTGGGGTGTGGGACTTCTGCCATGCTAGGTTGTGTGGCCTCTCGCCTTGCCGTTGCGAAATGCCCTTTGCCCAGTCCTGACACTCAGCTGACTCCATATACTCCTCCCCTGCCTGGGGCCTTAGGTGAGGATGAACAGCCGTCTCCTGGGGTGAGACCCCCCCTGGCTCATTTTCATGGCCATTCTGCTGGCAACCCTGTTGAAAGTAGACCTGAATTGCAGTTATCAGAGAAATACCAGCTCCGCCAGGTCACTGAGATCATGGGTCACCTCTGCATCCAGGCTGTCCCAGTCTTATCCATGCTTTCTCTTGAACGTCCCTCAAGACCTTTCTGCTCCTCTTCCCCCCCCTGCTTTCTGCTCCTGCCACATCATCTCCCAACACACTGTTGCAGTCATTTTCTAACCAGTATGCCTGCCTGCCCCTTGGCCCCCCTGCAGGCCATCCTCTGTGCCAATGGCAACCGGAGTGAACATTCTAGAATTCAAATCTGACTGTAAATCCTCATGCAAGAAGTCCTTCAATGGCTCCCCATTGCCTCCAGAATGAAATCCAGGCCCCTTAGGTTGGCAGGTCAAGTCTAAACTCTGGTTACACTGAACCTCTGGCAGTTTCCCCAAACACCCCACACTGCTGCTCATGCCTTTGCAGATGCGGCAGCATGCTCTCCACCCACCCCGCCCCACTGCCGCCCCGACCCCTGCTCCTGCCTTGCCTCATGTGGCTGCTCCATTCATCTCCTTTGGTCTCAGCTCAGATGTCCCCTCCTCTGAGGAGCCTTCCTTGATTCCCCAGGTTTCGTCATCTCTCGTTCCTCTTATCTGTCTCCTCCGCTAGACTGTGAGCTCCTGGGGAACAGGGACTGTGTCTGAGTCACTGTTACAGCCCCACAGCCCAGCACGGAACCCGTCACAAGCACAAGGGGCAGTTAGCTCAGTGGTCAGAGCTCGGCCTATGGAGTTGGACTGTCTTGGTTCTAATCTTAGCTCTTCTGTTGACTAGCTGTTTGATCTTGAACAAGTTACATAACCTGTCTGTGCCTCAGAATTTCTACCTGTAAAATGGGTGGCGATCATATCTATGGCACAGGGTTGCTGTGAGGAGTTGTGAATTGATATATGTGCAGTGTTCAGAAGGGTCCAGTTTGAGTATTAACATATGCACCTTCCAGCTCTAGTGAGCTTTGGTTTGTGAGGTTGGCCATAGTCTTTGTCATGGAAAAGTGTTCCTGACTTCTTCCAGGTGGGTGCTTTGTGCCAACCACACGGAGCCCGTGAAGGGTTTCCTGGGCCGGTTCCTGAGACGGAAGCTCATGGAGACGGAGATCGGTGGGCGGGTACGGAACATGGAGCTCGTAAAAATCATCGACTGGATTCCCAAGGTCTGGCATCACCTCAACCGCTTCCTGGAGGCTCACAGCTCCTCGGACGTCACCATAGGTAGGGAGGGGAGGCCGGGTGGGTGCCGACAGGCGGGCTGGCAGGGGAGGGAAGTGCTGCTCCTGGGGCTCTGGCCTCCTCGGATGGCTGTCCCTGGGCTTTGGTAGCTGGATGCTGCACTGGCCCCATGGATAGAGAAGGGGACAGAAGGACAGGCACAGCCTAGACAGACCCCGGGCCACCCTGCATCTACGTCCCGGGGCTGTCTCTGCCCTTCTCTCCTGCCCAAAGCTCTGGGGCTGATAAGCAGCAGAGACAAATGTCCAGCCCCAGGCTGGTGCAGAAACTGTGGGCTCAGTGAGGGGCCCCCACCCCGAGGCTCCCCCAGGTGGAAACCACCCTGTGGGATTGGCTTTGCTTTATAAATAAAATAATGTTATCGACATCCCTAAAGCTTAAGCTTCAGAGAAAAAAAAAAGATCACTGGTCATCCCACCATCCTGATGTAATCATTGTAATTTGAGCTTATTTTTTCTGTCCTTGTCCGTACATGTTTCATGTAGTTGCAATCATAGTGTACATACGGTATGTTCTTTTTATTTTCACTTCAAATTGTCTCATGAGCATTCTGTATTGCTCTGCAAAATAATTACTCTGCGAAATAATCAAATGTGGGTGCACCGTCACTTCCTTAACTGTTTCTGTTCTCTCGGACATCTACTGTGCTTCCATTTGCAAAGGTTAGGACTAATAATATCTCAATGAACATCTTTCTGCATAAAGCCTCGCCTCCCTTTGGGGTGATTCCCGAGAGGAGCGCGGTCCCAGGGTGGGGTTAGGGAGCCCAAGCATCCTGCTCTGTGCCCACCACGTGGTAGTTGGTGTTTCCGCTCTCGCTCAGAAAATGCAAGGTCCCTCCTGTGAGGGGTGCCCGGGCTGGCTTCTCCTGCCCCCCCGTTTCAGTCTGACTGAGTTCCCTGTGGTCCCCAGGCCCCCGGCTCTTCCTGTCGTGCCCCATCGACGTGGACGGTTCCAGGGTGTGGTTCACCGACCTGTGGAACTACTCAATCATCCCGTATCTCCTGGAAGCCGTCAGAGAAGGACTCCAGGTAAGAAGCACACTGCCCACTGACCTCCTCAAAGTTCGAGGGCCTGTTCTAGTGACCAGAAGGGTTGTCTTTATCTCCCTCTTCAGAAACCTGACTGACGTGAGGTGACAAGCCCTCACCTGTGAAGCCATCCGTCTAGCGCAGTGTAAGACACACTGGGCTGCAAATCCTGGCTCTGCCACTGTTAGCTGTGTGACCCTAAGCAAGTCATCCAGCCTCTCTCTGCCATAGTGCCCTCATCGATGGAAGAGAGAACGATAGTACCGTGCCACAAAGAGTTATTGCCAGGGTTCAGTGACATCATGGCCATCAAGTGCCTAGTGCCTAGTGAGTGCACAAGAACTGGAATATGTCACTTCACAGTTTGCAAAGCAGCTGCTATTTGGTTCAAGCTCTGCATTTTTCCTGGGGTTAGGCAGAGATTTTTTGGTTTTATCCCCATTTTTTAAGAGAAAATTATGGCTCAGAGTGAATAAGTGATTTGTCCAAGGTGAGGAAGTGGAACTTGAAGAATCTGGGATTTGCATCCAGGCCTCAGGTTCTTGGCCCTAAGCCCCATGGCACTCGCTGCCTGACGCCAGGACCCCTCACAGGTGACCCTGGGCCCACGTGGCTGCCCATCCCTCCTGCCCTGCTGCAGCTGGAAAGCCCAAATCCTTCACTTCTCACTCAACCCAGGGGCTAATGCTAGGAGCTTAGCAGTAAATTGGAGATTGTAACAGTTTTATTGTTGAGTCTGGAGATGGCCTGAGAAGGTTGTCGGCTTTCAGGACCACTCTGAGTAATTAGCAGGCATCACGCACGGCTGAATAGTCCAGGAACCAGCTTGACAGCCGGGTTTCTGAGGGCTGTGTTTCCTCAGTACCGGACAGTGGGAGACACATGATGCTGGTGGAGGACCCGGGGCGGGGGGGTGTGCACACCCACATGCGTGTGACGGTACACGTAGGGATTGCACACCCACATGCACGTGTGTGACGGCACACCTTAATGGCTTCCGTCAGGGTTTGTCATTTGTGTACGTTTAGCTGAGCCTGGCGAATGTTCAGCTGCTTTGTATCTGTAACATGCAGCAGCGCTGAGGGTCTTCGGAGACATTCAGGACAACCAGGGCTTGAAAAGGAAGGTGGTGCGCCTCTGGTCACTGGTATTTCATTGAACTGGAGCGTGTAGGCTGCGTATTCACGCCACCGTGTTCAAATATAAGTGATTGTGAAGGCAGAGAGTAGCAAGAAATTCGGCAATCCCTTGACCGGCCTTAGTTTCCAGTGTCTGAAGATCATTAATTGATGGTGGCATTTTTTTTAATTATAATTGACATACAGTATATTAGTTTCAGGCATACAACATAGTGATTTGATATTTTTATACATTACGAAATTACACTATGTAAGTCTAGTTACCATCTGTCACCATACAGAGTTATTACTATATAATTGACTATATTCCCTATGCTGTACATTACATCCCCATGACTTATTTATTTCACAGCTGGAAGTTTGTACCTCTTAATGCCCTTCAGCTCTTTCTCCCATTGATGGCAGCATTTCTATTTTGTCGAATGTGGCTTTTGAAAGAAAATCTGAAAGATTTCAGATCTGTGCAGTTGACTCTCTTTAGGTAGATAAATTCACTGGGTAAAGTAGCCATAATTTAGTCTTTACTCAAATGGATTTGTTAGGACCACAAACCCAAACAGCCACCCAGTCACTCCTGTTTTCTTGGGATGCCCCGCCTGCTGGATTCTTGGAGTCTATTTCATTCCAGAAGCCTCTCTCTCTTCCCATCAGGGGCTTCCGGGGACTGCAGTAGAAACCCGCGCTGCTCGATAGAAGCCACAGGAATTGCAGGGGAGGAAGGGGCACTGTTTCCTTCTATTTCTGCCTCGCCTCTCACTTCTCCCCTTTGCTTCTTTGCCCAAATACGTCTCCTGGTGCAGGACAGGAGTGACCTAGAGTGTGCTTGGAAAAAGTCGTGGGTGCTGTTGAATAAAGGCTTCCTGCCCAAGGAGGCACCAACCAGGAGGGGTAGGCTTTGCTCTAGCCTCCAGCTACACATCACAGGCCCCTCGCTGGTCCTCGCTAAGGATGGACAGTGCTAAGGCCCTGCTCCTTGGACCTCAGCTTGAAAGAAGACCTTGTGGGCATGGCTGTGAAAGTGGGGTCTGATCTTCCCTGCCCGTCCTGGAGAGGTTGCTGAGGGACTTGATCTTCAAGGGTCTCTTTCCCACCAAGAGCAAGGAGGCTGTAGGTGAAAGGACTTGGGGGTGGCTGTGGAACAGCCCGTTTAGGACAAGGAACAGAAACATGCCACCGTCTCAGGAGACTTACCAGTTCACTGTGAGGCAAGAAAAGTCATCACTTCCCTGTGCTGTTGAGGTCTTTTGAAGGACAGTCTTTCAAGAACATGGAAACAACCAGGGGAGGCAGCCAGAGTTAGCATTGTACCAAGTTGCTCAAAAGTGAGCCCTCCTGCCCCAAACCTGTGACTTCATCCCATTCTGCAGCCTGGGAAGCCCCATGGAATCTGCAGATTCATGAGGAACCCTGGAGTGTCCTTCATGTCTCTAGTTTTGAAGGAAAGTTTGATGACATTTATTGAGAGGCTGCTACCTGCCAGGCACTGTGCCAGGGGCCTGACAGGCATGATTCCATTTAGTTCTCCACGCCCAGTATGCACCTTACAGACGAGGAAACCAAGGCTCACAGGAGTTTTTGACCCTTCCCCAGTTCACTAGGCGGCGTGTGGATGAGCCAGCGCCGTAGCCCGTAGCTGACGCCTCGGTTACTTCCGTGATTTTCAGGCTGTCCTGAGACCCCTGTTACTGCACCCAGACCCCTCAGGTGGCTCAGGGAACCAAGTATCGTGTCTCACAGCATGACGTTCTACATAAGGTTTCATTTGACAAAAAGACTCTTCTATTCAAAAAAAAGTTTAAAATTCCTCACTCTCCTTCGTGTTACCCTGAGTCCCAAGTCCACTGTGTGCTGGGCGCTGTGCAGGCTGTTTACTCCGCCCTGACCCCGCGAGGAGTGCTGTGGCCATGAGGCGAGCGCACTGTGGTTCAAAGCAGTTAAGCCCTTGGCCAAGGTCATAAGCTAAGAAGAGGTGGAGTCCCCAGATTGGGCTGCGGCAGGACCACCGGTGGTGGTTGGCAGCACAGAGACGCTGCTGCCCTCAGGTCTCCAGGGGCTTCCAGTCAGCACCCGCAACAGGCACTGCCTTGCCTGGAGGAGGTGCGGCATCGCCCCCTAGTGGATACCAGGTAGCATGGCAAGTTTTGGCTCCTGAGTCTTTTCCCAGTGGAGAGAGTGTGTGTGTGTGTCTGTGTGTGTGTGCACGTGCACGCACAACTGCTTGTAGCCTCTTCCAGAATGTGTACCTTGATGCCTTCACGTGGGATAAACATGTGCATCCCACAGAGTCAGAAGGTGCCCAGTGACCAAGTTTTCAGTTTCCAGTGTCTTGGCTCCCTCTTCCTGACCCAGTGGGCATACTAGGCTCCTCCCTGCCTTGGGGAAAGTGAATGTCCTGTCTGTCTGTCTGTCTGTACAACTGTCTGCTGTTTCCCAGAGCTGCCTCAGGGCTCTGCAGTGGGACCAAGGAGCGTTACGATACATCCTTTGCTTGCCACGGTACTTACCCAGCCATTCATCTTAGACATGTCCAGCGGCAAGTGGGGAGGCTTGTAAAAATATTCTCTGTTCTTGCAGATGACGTTAGATGTGCCCAGGTGTGCATTTGTCTTATGACTTAGTCCTCAGCCCTGTTCCCCTTTGGAATTTTCATTGTAAACACTTGCCAAAGTGTCTAAAGCCTGCAGAGTCACTCAAAAGACCCCTGTCCCCCTGGTGGAAAGGGGAGAGTGGGGAGCCATTGATCAGATGACCCAACCTGCTCTGAGACTCTGGGCAAACCTCCCACTGCTAAGCCTCGGTTTTCCCATCTGTAATCTGAAAAGTGTGGACTAGAAGAGTTTTTTCAGGCTGGCTCTGTGGAGCCCCAAAGTTCCTCAGACTACTCATAGTAGGGTCAGGGGAACAGAGCAAAAATTTAAAAGCCACGGGGCCAGACCCTCTAGGAAGTTGATGAGCTCGGAATTCTAGGCTCTGTCGTTCTGCAGCCCTGAGCGTCTTCTCTTCCAGGCTGGAGGATGGAGACAGAAGCAGTAGCTGCCAGAAACGACGTTTGGTTCTGCCTCACACATGTGAAATCTGGCTTGGGAAAGTCAGCTGAGTGCTGTAGGGAAAGCCCTTAGAGGGAGAAGCTTCTACAAGTTGCAGGAACGTTTCTCATGTGCAACAGGCTTTTTCAGTTCTAAATATCCCCAAGCGCTTTGTGTTCCTTTCCTCCCTGACTCATACCCATGCGCACACGAACCTTCACACGATCCCTTCCTGCTCAGCCCATGAGTCGCCTTTCCAATGCCAGACTGAGCTCTCAGGCCTGGGAGTCACCGCTGCCCCAGGTTAAGGAAGGTTTCGCAGTAGACAGGGTTGGAGCACTAGACAGGAAGGGCGCTGGTGTCTGAAAGCGCTGAGCTCGTAGAAGACTGTGTATCTTGAGTGGAGGAGGAGGCGGCCATGGAGGAAGGGAGGTGGGCGGGCCTGTCTGCAGTGTGGGCAGAGCAGGCACTTCCCTGAGACAATCGGAGGGGGCTTAGGCAATCGTGAGACAGCAAGCCCAGCCCAGGTGACGTGTCCTCGTCGGGTAGACAGCCTGGCCTGCATCTCCCTGCTCCGGTTTTGGCTGAGTCACGTGGCTCTTGCCGATACCGAGTGGTTCAGAGTGGAGTCTGTCAGGAGGGGTGGAGAAGGGAAAGGCCCAGACAAGGATGCCAGGGTCCTGGGTTCGAATCCAGCTCTGCTCCGAAATCTTTCACAACTGACTCTTCTCTCTAAGCCGTAAGTTCTCCATCCGGTAGATGAGGCGGCTGGGACCCCAGTTCCTTCCAGCTGAGGCAGCCTGTGACCTGGGAAAGACGTGATTTTATCAGTCAGAGCTCAGCTCTCTTGTACTGTCAGCCTTCTCTCCCCACATCCCCCTCCCTCCCCTCTCAACTGTAAGAGTTCTGGGAGGACAGAGGGAGCAGGCAGACAGACAGACACGCTGCGGTCCAGATGTAATTCCACTCTAGAGTCCCCACTGCAGCCGTTGTGGTTCAGGGGGCTTTGGTCTTTGTACCCCTGTGGTGCCCTACAGAGGGGGTGCCCTTCCAGAGCCACAGGTGGCACTCTCCTGGGTGGGCACATCTTGTCCTGGCTGTGAGCCAGTCCTGCCACACCTGCTCAGACTTAAGTGGTCCACGGACCTGGGCAGACTTGGATTCCAGTTCTGCCTTCTCTCGTCCCTGGGCCTGGCTCCTTGTCTGGGAAACTTGGGTAGTGATGCTTCCTCTTGGAATCACATGGTGGTTAAACAAGATATTTGTCAAGTGCTTCTCGTAATCCCTGGCACACAGTGAGCTGTAAGCTGTGGCGGCAGGGGTGATGTTAAAGAGGAAAGATACAGAGAAGGCACCCAGCTACGTGAGATGCAGAGCCTCGCCTTGGGAAGTGGTGCAGCCTAGGTTTTTGTTCTTTGAAGAGTGTATGTATTTCTTGAAATTGCCAGAAGAAGTCACTAAAATCATTGTATTATTCGGTATTTCAGGCTTAAGGAAAGGAGCTTGGAGGCATGGTACTGGTCTTACAAAATTATGTGATAATTCCGCTTTAAGAGCAAATTAGTTGTTTTGGGCAATTTTGAGAAATACATGAGGGAGGAGGAGCAGTTACAATTCCAGTACCCACATGGAACCCCTTTAACAATTTGCTGTTCTGAAAGTGACCAGCGCCTCTACACGGGGCCTCTGAGAGTCAGGCTCACTTTAAGAAATGGGGTTTTATTGAGCCAGAGCCATTGGTGACCTCTGCCTGGGCTGCTGATACCCAGCACCCCATCTGTGTGCCGTGGAGGAGGGAGGGTACTCAGTGGGATGACAGCACCTCTTTCCAGCTCCACATTCAGTGACATCATGTTGGTAATTGATTGGCCATGGTGGGAGTATTCATATCATGGAAATTGGCAAACACTTCAAATCAGAGAGTTGTTTTTCAAGTTGGATCAGCGAGGCTTAGAGTTTAGGGTGACACAGTGAGTCAGTGGCAGAGCTGAGATGTGAACCCAGGTCAGGCTGACTCCAAAGCCAGTGCTTTTACTCCCTAGGTCATGCTGCCTTTGGTCTTAGTACATCAAGGTGTCCGTGCCTTGGACGATTTCCTTAGGATTTCCTCTGGAAGTGGAATTACTCCATCAAGGGAAGCATAATGCTGGGCTTGGAGAGTTTTTCAGAAAGTTGCAAAACCAGGCCTGCAGAAGAGGTCTCGGCCCACTTCCTAACTGTTCCTTCTTTGTTTCCAGCTGTATGGAAGGCGGGCCCCCTGGGAGGACCCCGCCAAGTGGGTGATGGACACCTATCCTTGGGCAGCCAGCCCTCAGCAGCACGAGTGGCCTCCCCTCCTGCAGCTCCGCCCCGAGGATGTCGGCTTTGACGGCTACTCCATGCCTCGGGAGGGGTCAACCAGCAAGCAGATGCCCCCCAGCGATGCTGACGGAGACCCACTGGTGAGTTCTCGGCTTCCAGAGCGGCTCGGCATTCACTGAGCACTTACTGTGTATTGGGCCTCATGCCAGGCACACCGGAAATTTGGAAGTGACTGAGCCCCAGCCTTGCTTTGGAAGGCTAGACCTATCCCAAGATTTGGGATATTTTCGCCCATATTTTCTTCCTTGTTTTTAGTTTTTCACGCTTGTCTTTAACCCCTCTGAAATTTTTCAGATAAAAGTTCAAGAATTTGATTTTTCTTCCTAAATGTCCCTACACCACTCTACGCCCTCTGGTTTGAGTGTCAGCTTTATCATGTCTTGCCCAGTAGCCCAAGCCAAATGGTCAGGAGCTTAGGCAGGGAGAGGTTTGAGGGCGGGAGGGACTCATGGAGGAGAGGACAAGGGGGCCTGAATGCGGGTCCCCTGGCCAGTGACATGAGTTAAGCCTTTAACGCTGCCTGAGCACCTTTACTCCCCTGATGCTAAAGCAATAAAGGCCCTTTAAGAAGAACCTGGGTCAGAGATCATACCACTACAGTTCTAGAACTCTCTGCCAATGTAAGACCCATACATAGGCATACTGCGAAATTAGACCTAATAAATCAAAAGCCCTATTAAAAGAAGGTTGAGGGCTTCCCTGGCGGCGCAGTGGTTGAGAATCTGCCTGCTAATGCAGGGGACACGGGTTCGCGCCCTGGTCTGGGAGGATCCCACATGCCGCGGAGCAACTAGGCCCGTGAGCCACAACTACTGAGCCTGCGCGTCTGGAGCCTGTGCTCCGCAACAGGAGAGGCCACGATAGCGAGAGGCCCGCGCACCACGATGAAGAGTGGCCCCCGCTTGCCGCAACTAGAGAAAGCCCTAGCACAGAAACGAAGACCCAACATAGCAATCAATCGATCAATCAATAAATCAATCAATAAATCTTTAAAAAAAAAAAAAAAAGAAGGTTGAAGCACATATACCAGAACCTCCCATGGTTAAATGACCATTATCATGCTATAAATTTAACCCTGAGCTCTCTTGGCAACTAAGGCAAAAGGAAAAACACTGCAAAGAATATTGCTTGCATTACCTAATGAAAGAACATATTCATAAGAGATGCAGCAGGATTAAAAGACAGTTGACTTGCTGTTCTATCCCTAGTGACTAACTGATTTGCTAGATAAAAAATAATAATAATAGGTGCTTTGGGGTTGTCTGCCACTCCTGAATGGAGGGATGCAGCTGTGGTCCTATTGAGACATTTTAAATGGGAATTTTATTTTAAATGGATTTATGGCTTGTATTACTAAGCACAACCTAATCTGCAGTGTTTACCACAGTGGTTTTCCAGAAGAAAGGATCAACCTGTAAAAGGCTATTTCTAACGTTAACCGTTACTAAAAGCCAAAGTCATGGAACTATTTTTGTGGGTTCAAGCTCATGAACTCTAACTTATGTAAAAATAGAATTTAGGATATCTAGAGGAAAGAATGGCCAGCTCAGCCCTGGACATTCTTTTCTTAATCAGGGATATCTGTGTCACTGACTAAACACAGAAGGCATTTAGGTAAGACCCGGGGTTCTCCGAATAGTTACACAGAATTGTCCTTCCAACCTCAGGCTCCCAGAAGTCAGCTATGCCGGCCCAGCTACCTCTACTTACCAAGTTAGATACTTGGTGTTTCCCCCAAGTCCTGTTCTCTCTGCCCAGGACCACAGGTGTCTGCTATGATAGCCCTCTTGTTAACTGATCTCTCACTCTCCTGAGACTGAGGCCTCCAGGAGGGCAGGACTGTCTTGTTTTTATTCCAGACCATATACTATGGGTACACAGGGAATGTTTGATGAGTGAATGAATAATCCTGGCTGCGAAGGATTTTTCTGTGCACTTCCGCTCCACCCCTTCCCAGTTGCAGCCATGCAGATGGACACCATCTGGTGGTGCTTCTGTGGTTTGCTCACCCGGGCCCACTCTGCTAGGCATCCTGAGGGGCAGCCAGCCAGGGGGCAGCTGGATTTCACGCCCAGCTGCACCAAGTCTGAAGATAGCTCAGAGAGACCCTATCTTCCTAATTTTGCTAGATAAAATATAAAATACATACACACACAGTTTATAGTTGTAAATAAAATTAAAGTATTGGTCGTTTTCAGTTCCCCATCTCCCCTTGAACACAAATGACCAATAGACTGTAGACCAGGGAAGACGCAAGAACACTGTCTTTAAACTCTTAAGAGAAATGATGGTGATGATGATAGCAGATTTATCACATTTATTGAACAGTTACTATGTGCCAGGCCCTATGCTAAGGGTTGAATACACATCATGTCGTTTAATTCCCTACTTCAGCCCTATGGGATGGGTACTGCCGTTTTCTCTATTGTATGGATGAGGAACTGGTGGCTCAGATACATTAAATAATTGCCCAAAGGTTTCTGAATTGGAATCCAGGCCTCTCTGTGTTCCGAGGCTCTGCTTTACTGATGCTGTCCTCCGCCTCCCCATGGAGGCCTTGACAGGAGGTGGAGCCCAGGTGACTCCAGGCTGCCCTCTGGCCAGAGCCAGGACTGCAGATGGGCTCGATGCTCATCGAAGGGGGAACCCTGTGCCTCGAGGTCAGCGGTGCTGGGGCGCTTGGCTGGCATCTCACCCAGGCTGAGGGCTATGTTTGAGTAAGGTGCCCCTCCCAAGTAAAAAATATATATACATGATCTTTTAGAGGATGTTGTATTTTCAGTGATCTGCATGTATTAATCCACACCGTAACGTTGTAGGGCAGGTGTAAGTATTCACATGTGACCAGTGAAGAAACTGAGGTGTAGCAGTTAAGTCACTGGCCCAAGGTCATGCAGCTAGTAAGTGGTGGAGCCGAGACTTGACCCCTGGAAGCCTGGCCGAGGGCCCGTGCTCTCGTCCACCGTGGGCCACAGTCCCCAGGGTGAGTCTAGAGGAGGTGGTGTGAGCTTTGGAGAGGCCAGGCGTGGCCGGCTGACCGGACCGGAAGCCGTGTCGCAGTCTCCGCTCTTTCCCCAGATGAACATGCTGATGCGGCTACAGGAAGCAGCCAACTACTCCAGCCCCCAGAGCTATGACAGCGACTCCAACAGCAACAGCCATCACGACGATATCCTGGACTCGTCCCTGGAGTCTACTCTGTGACGGCCGGGCCACGGAGCCTGCCCTCCTGCCCTCCACCTCTCTCCTCTGCACCTCCCTGAGGACGCCCTCCTGAGCCAGCCCCCAGCCTCGGCGTGAGTGCCGCGCGAAGACCCGGACCCTCCTCGTCCTCCAGCCTTGACCTGGGTGCAGGCGCCCCGGGCCAGCCGCCTCGGGACCGCTTCCTTCACAGGGAGAACTGCACCATCTTCGGTGTCAATTATTGTTTTGCCTTGTTGCTGTGACCTTCCTAAGACACAGAAAGATACTTCTCGGGAAAGGACCATCACCGTTGAAATGAAAAGGGTTTTTAAAAAAAAAAGCCAACCCACTTGAAGCTCTGAAACCAAACAGCATCCTGCCCTCAGCAGCCCAGAGACAGAAGAGATGAGAGCAGAGCTGAAAACGGAGACAGCGGGGCTTCCTCCGCGCACAGACCCTGCAGCTCCAACCCCGCCGCCGCCCTTCCAACACACCGGCCACAGAGAGATCCGATGCCAGCTGGGGCCCTTGCTTTGGTCACACTCAACAAACTGCAGAGCCGCATCACAGGAAAAACTTAGGAAAAACAAATCGTGCTTTCTCTTTGGTTTGTTTTTTAAATGGTGCTCTCCTTACCCGAGAGGTATTTTGCCTGTTCCAGTTCACCCCCGCCTCTCAGACCCATCAGCCTCTGGTTCATCCATAAGTGAGAGTGAGGCCGAGCGGATGTGGCTGTAAACGCAGAGCTGCATGTGTCTGTTTCCTTCTCGTACAGAAATGAATCAGGTCTTACTCCTGCTAACACTGTGTACAGTGAGAATTGGTCTACCTTGGCGAACCGATCACCCCTTTGACAATGAGGTTGAGTTTCTCCCTTTCTGACTCTGTTGATTTTGAAGACTTTTTTCCCCTCTCCTTCCCCTCGTGGTCAGAATCCATCCTTTGGTGAACGTGAGAACCGCAGGAGTTGGCTTTTGGTTTGGTCCTGCTGAGTTCTGGTTTTCAGTTGTCCCTCCTCACAGTTCTGCACACTCGCTGCCTCCTGCTGGGGCCGGGGTCGCTGTGCCCTTGACAGTGGACCAGGACCCCGTCCTCAGCGCGTGGGTGAGCGGGACCTTGCCTTTCCTCCTCGTCCTCGAGGCTGCAGGACACACGTCGACACCTCCAGCATGCCAGCCCCGACCTCAGGTGGGGTGTGAGGTCACCTCGCAAAACACTTGCACTTTCCCCAGAACCAACGTGACGTCACACAAGTCAACAGGTGGGGGCAGCTGCTCCCTTCCAGAAGCTCTGGCCTCCGGCGGACGAGCCTTGCCTGACCTCTTCGGTGCTGACCTTCCCAAAGCGATGCCTTAACTGGTTTTGTACTCACCGTGTTCATTGATGAGTGTCGTGCCTGCCTGGGGTCTATTTTTCTGTTTTCCCCATCAGAGCAAACAGGGCTAACAAGTCACCTACTCACTAGGAGAACTCAAGCTAATGTGACTTTGCTCATCCAAAAGACTCATTCGTGTGGATGCGTGACTGTGGGAAAAAGAAAAAGGAAAAAAAAAAAAAAAAGATCTTTTTTTTTTTAGGTTCTTATCAGTCTCCAGCTAACGCCCTGACTAGACAAGATCTGTCTTGTGCAGGAAAAGGCAAAAGTTCCTACCATGTTACATGACATTGTTGAGGCATGCGCTGCTCGTATGTGTCTTCAACATACTGGTATTGACCGGTGGTCAATCTTTGAGTCATTTGTTTCTGTTTTATTTTTATCGGACCCCCATGGGGGGAGTCTCTGTTAATGATCAGGGTTTTTACTCCATTTTTTTTTACATTTCTATTTCCAAAGGTCCCTCTCTCAACATCTTTTATTTTCTTACCACAAGAGTGTGACCTGAAACCAGTCACATTACATTGGATGACACCATTTGCTTCCTCTTTGAAAGGAAAAGGGGAATGTGTCCCTCCAGCAGGTGAATGGAAAACCTGTCAGCGTGCTCTTTTCTTTAATCTCAGTAAACTCAGACTCTATTCTGCTAAGCCTTCCTTAGTCATCTGGGTGTGTGAGTGTGTCTTGTTCTGTTTTGTTTTTCATAAAATGTTTAAAGCATGTATTTAGCCTGTGACCTCAGGGGTCAGTCACACCCTGAGCCTTCTGGTAAACCTGAAGAATGGTCCTTCTCAATTTATCTCCCAGCAATGACCTTACACGCTCATACTGTGAATTTGGGAGGAGGTGCAATGGACTTCTCCTCATGGGCAGTTTTCCCGGTCACCTTGTGAGTAGACACCTGCCAAGATCCTTTGAAACTTTTTCTTTTTTTTTTTACAGCACCCTCTTTTCTCTTTCTTTTCTCCCCAGTCCCACAGACTTCCCTCCCACCGGGTCCAGGCTCAGCGCCGAGACCTCTGTCCCTGGTGCTGCCTGACAAGTGAAACGGTGGTTTCAAGGAGTGTAGCCTTGTACGAGTCACAACTCGGGGTCTTTCCTACAGTTTCCGGAAGCAGGGTTGTCTGATATGCACATTTCTTACTTTGGTCCTGTTTTGCTTTTGTGTCACTCACCTTTGACAAAGTGACTTTGTGCTCATTTAGGGCTCTGTCTGAAATGCTTCCATTTTGCCTTTTTCTACAGTTAGGCTAATTTTGAAAATGTATGAAATTCTATGCAACATTTGTGTTGAGTTACCAATGGAAGCCAAAAGTTTTCTTTCCAAACTGCCAAGAATTTTACAGGCCATAAGTGAGATGGGAATTCCCTTTAGTTTAAGGTGGTGGGTGGGCAGGGGGGGACACGGAACGAGACTTGCCTAGACCTTTGTTGTATCTTGGGGACATATTTTCTTGTTGATGCTTAAACTTCAAAATTCTGTGTATTCGAATTTGATAATGGCGAATCTACTTCAAAAGGAAAAAATAATCCAGCTTTGTGGATACGAAATGGAAGGTTTGCTGTTTTGATCTAGTTATTTCCAGTGGAGCAGTTTATGAAATATGTTCTATAAGATGTACATTTTTTCACTGTAACATAGAAATTGTAAATAATTGATTAAAGTGCTGCATTTTGATGAATTTTTTCTAGCCATTTTTAAAGAGAAAACTAGGAATTGAGTATTTTGTGTACGGTATGTTTCCGTCCTCCCTCCCCGTCCGCCGTCCCTCCCTATTTAATTTTCATTTGTCATGAGGTTTTTGGATTTGCCAATGATCTGCCGGAGATCATGCCCCACATCATAGAGAATAAAGCTGATGATTGTACCAGTCTTAAATTATTCATGATTCAATAAAATTGATGCTTATTTATTCAGATTAGTGGTTTGGCTTTTCTGTGCTAGAGAACGTCCTCAACGGAGTTCAGCTTCATGCCAGGAGGAAGTCATTCTTATTTGGATGCAGGAAACACAGCGAGAGCCCCTCAAAATCTGCAAACACATCTTTGCTGCTGTGTCATCGACATCCTACCTTTTCTCAGTTCCTTGCCTCAGTTATTGCCTGTGTGGAGCTTCTTAGCAATGCAGGACTTTGTGCTCCTCCCAAACTTTGAGTCACTGGGGATCTTGTGGAAATGCAGATTCTGACTCAGTAGGTCCAGGGTGGGACCTGTGATTCTCAATTTCTAAGAAGCTCCTGGGTGAGGCCAACACTCTAGGTCCTAGACCACACTTTGAGGCAAGCTCTATCTATCAGTATCCAGCCACCTCCCCACCCCCCAGTCGACCCCTTGGCACAGGAAAGATTTTTTTTTTATGTATTGAGTACCTACTAATTGCCAGATGCTTTCCCAAGTGCTCCAATATAATCTACAAAATGACCCAGAGGAGGTAAATATTCTTACTCCCGTTTTACAAGTGAGAGGAAAAACAAAGACAAGAAATCAGGCTCAGAGAAAACAACTTGCCAAGGATCCTGCAAGCTAAGAGGTGAGAGAGTTGGAGTTTCAGCCCCGTATTCCAACCCCAAATCCTGCCTGGCATCTCAGAGACCCCGTTCCGCATTGCAGCTGATATCCACTGCAGAGCATAGGCAGTGGGAGATGACATCACATCTTAACCTTCACTTTTACCAGAACAACAGAAACTGTAAAGGCTTGGTTTGAAGTGAGGCCTGTGGGGTCACTGTGAAATTGATCCAACCCAGCTGGCTCAACTGCTGGTGATGTGAAATGTCCAACGCAATGTAACACACAACAGTGGCCCAGCCAGGGGGCAGGTAAAAAATCCAGACGTTGAGAATAGGCAGTTTTTAATGCCTGTCAAAAAAAAATGAAAGGGAGCTGGTACAATGGTGTGGCAAGTAGATATCCTGAATTTCCAAGGTTTTCCACATCAAATATTCCACCCCTACGTTTATACAATGAAATATTACTCAGCCATAAAAAGGAGCAAAATAATGTCATTTGCAGAGACATGGATAGACCTAGAAACTGTCATACAGAGTGAAGAGAAAAACAAATATCATACAATATTTCTTGTATGTGGAATCTAGAAGAATGGTACAGATGAACTTATTTGAAAAGCAGAAATAGAGACACAGATGTAGAGAACAAACTTATGGATACCAAGCGGGGAAGGGGGTGGGATGAATTGGGAGGTTGGGATTGACATATATACACTACTATGTATAAAATAGATAACTAACGAGAACCTGCTGTATGGCACAGGGAATTCTACTCAGTGCTCTGTGGTGACCAAATGGGAAGGAAATCTTAAAAAGAGGGGATATATGTATATGTATAGCTGATTCACTTTGCTGTACAGCAGAAACTAACACAACAATGTAAAGCAATTATACTCCAATAAAGATGTTAAAAAAAATATTCTTCTTCCCAATCCATTTTCTTAAGACATTCTCTCCCTTGACCATAAAAAGAATTTATGTTTAAAAAAAACATAAAAAAGCAAGAACTATAGAAAGCATCATATGTAATGTATTTAATGGTAAAATGTTGAATGTGTTCCCTTTCAGATTAGGAGACAGATAAAGAAAGATGCCTCCTTTCATCAGGTAACATCATAGTAGAGAACCCCAGTCAGCACAGAGAAGCAAGAGAAGTAAATCCTGAAGATTGGAAAGGAAGAAATTGGACTGTCTTTACTTACAGATAGCATTATGTACTTAGGTCATCCAAAAGAATTCACAGATAAATGATTAGAAATAATAAGTTGAAAATTTTTGCTGGATACAAAAGTACATTTAAATCTATTGAACATCTATATGCACCTACATTTTTTTTAATTTAAAAATACCAATTTCAGAGCATCAAAAATATCAAATACCTAAGAATAAATTCAATGTAAGAGGGGCAAGACCTCGGAATTCCCTGGCGGTCCAGTGGTTAGGACTCCGTGCTTCCACTGCAGGGGGCACGGGTTTGATCCCTGGTCGGGGGACTAAGATCCTGTAAGCCACGCGGCACGGCCAAAAAAAAAAAAAAAGATGGGCAAGACCTCTACGTAGAAATCTATAAACCATGGGGAGAAGTGAAAGACCCCAAGATACGGAGGAATATGTGACGTGTGTGGATTAGATGACTCAATGTGAAGATGTCAGTTCCTCCAAAACGGTCTAGAGAGTTGATGCAAGCCCACTCCAAAGCCCGACATAATTTTTATGGAATCGACAAGATGGTTTTACAATGTATAGTGAAACGCAAAAGGTGAAGTATAGCCAACTACTGAGCCTGCACTCTAGAGCCCGCGAGCCACAATTACTGAAGCCCGCGCGCCTAGAGCCTGAGCTCCGCAACAAGGGAAGCCACTGCAATGAGTAGCCTACGCACCACAACGAAGAGTAGCCCCCGCTCACTGCAACTAGAGAAAGCCCGCACACAGCAACGAAGACCCAACGCAGCCAAAAATAATAAATAAAATAAAATAAAATAAAATTTTCTAAAGAGTATTTTAAAAAAAGAAATAGGGTCTTTGCAGATGTAGTTAATGAAGAAGTTCTATTGGAGTAGGGTGACTCTTAATGCACTATGCCTAGTGTCCTTATAGGAAGATAACCTAAGGATATGAAGGAAGAGGGCCACGTGAAGGTGGAGGCGGAGGTGGGAGCTGTGCAGCTGCAAACACACCAAGGATGGATGCTCCTTGCTTCCACCAGAAGCTGGGGAGAGGCAAGAGAGGATTCTACCCAGAGTCTCAGAGAGAGCACCGCCCTGCTGACACCTTAGTTTCAGATATCTAGCCTCCAGAACTGTGAGAGAATAACTTTCTGCGGTTTTAAACCTGCCAGTTTGTGACACTGAGTTATGGCAGCTCTAGGAAACGCATACAGTTACATACCCAACAGAAATGCATGTATACATGTATGCACCAAGAAATATGTGCACAAATGTTCGCAGCAGTTATCACATTCATTATAACAAAACCTGGAAACAGTCCACAGGTCCACTGACAAAATTGTGATGTCAGTGTCCTCCGGCAGTGAAAATATTTGTGGGAGGATATTGAGTGAATGCTGAGTGAAAGCAGCCAGACCCAAACTGATGCCAAACGTGTGATTCCATTTACATAAAGTTCACACTGCCGTTAGGTGTGGGCACGTGTGTAGGTCATAAAACTAGAAAGAAAAGCAGGGAGGACAGGGGCAGTGGTCAGGAAGGATAAGAGGCTCTGGGTTGCTGGTGGTGTCCTATTTTGTGACTTGGGTGGTGATTTCATGAGCAGCTGCTTTGTCATAGATCGCTAAGCTGTATATATCTTTGTGCACTTCTGTGCGTGTTACACTTCACAGTAAGGTTTTTACAAAGTAAATGCTACCCCAGGCTGCCCGCCTGGCCGCCACACCCAGTGAGTGCTGCAGGGCAGCCGAGAATGCTCCTGATCGTAGCAGACTGAGCTTCCCAAGCCCATAAACCAAGGACACTGTTTGCGTCCACCTCGACACTAACTGATGTGTGAGCTTGGATGGGTTAATGCCAATTCCCTACGCCTCAACCCCCTCTGAAGTAAAATGAGGCTAAACCACCTGTGTCTTGCAGGATTCAGGGAGGCGATGCGTCCAGAGGGTTCCCGATGCCGTGAAGCACTCACTCCATCTCCCTCATCCTCCCAGCTCTGGCTCCTCTGGCTGTGCAGTCTCTCCAGTGTGTCAGGGGACAGAGCTGCTCAGCCTCAGATGGGGGATTTGGGTCCAATAGGGGAGGATGCAGAGAGGTCAGTCTGGACCCCAGACAAGGGGAAATGTCCTGAAGTTCACGAGTAGGGAATAGGCTGCTAGTAAGCTCCCCGTCACCATGGGAGTCCAAGCACAGAATGGAGGACCACCTGACAGCAGCAGCGGAGGGACCCCAGCCCTGGTTGGCAGGTGAGTTCCAGTGGTCTTTGGAGCTCTGCTTGCCTGGCAGGATCACTTCAGACAGGGCATAATGGAAAGAGCACTGGGGTCTAGAGACCTGAGTTACTGGCTCCTATCCTGGCTGTCTCCTTCAGACAAGTCCCACCTACTCTCAAGGCCATAGTTTTCCCATCTGTTTAATGAAAGGATTGGACTAGCTCAGTGGTTCCCTAATATGGCTGACCACCCCGAGCCCAGGAAGCACGTTAGAAACAGACTATGGCCCCCTTTTAGCCCTGGAGAATCAAAAGGAGCTGGGGACTGCCGGCTTCTCCCAGCTCCTTCCATTCCAGGGTGCAATTACGGGCAGCCATTTCTACTCACAGTGGCCACGAGGGGGCAGCAAAGCCCAAGCAATGCCAATCCTCCATTGGGATGGATGTGCCTTTCTTGGCAAAATTTCCTCCCTCTTTCTCTCTCTCTCCCTCCCTTCCTCCCCGCTCCCCTCCCCCCCGACCCCCCCCACCCCCGCCATATTACCAAAAAAGGATTGGATATGATCCTCAGACAATTGAGTGTAGTATTTTCCCTTCTACCCCATGCTTGGAGGATGAAGCTGCATTCTCTAATAAATGGAATATGGAAAGGAATTGACGTGTGTCAGGCATCCTGTTAAGCCAAGGAATTTGCCTTCATGGATTCATGTGACCTGCATAACAATTGTGTAAGTGGGTATCATCATCCCCATTCTATAGACTGTTAAGGGACTTGTACAAGGTCTCACTAATTAGGGACAGAGTAAGGATCTGAACCCAGGGCCCAGTCAGATTCAAAAGCCTGGAGTCTCTCCTATACCACATGGCGCCCTCCGCCTGCAGTTGGTGAAATGCTTACATCCATAACCTCCTTGCTGGTCCACCTCAGCCCTGCAGGTTAGGCCCAAGAAGCCATAGTTGCATTCACAGGAGGATGCAGATCAGAGAGGGGAAGGAAATTGTCCCCAAACACACCTGAGCTAATAGTGCCACCAGAACAAGAACCCAGGTGTCCTGGCTTCCTTCCTGGGCAACTAGGGAAGCAGCTAGGCACACAGCCTCTGGAGTCCTACAGAATGGGTTTAAATCCCAGCTCCCCCAGGAATAAGCTGTGACCCTGAGAAAGTTGTTACTCCCTGAGCCTCAGTTTGCTCATCTGTAAAATGAACATGAAATATCCACCTGTAGTAGGTGCTGCGTCCTTCTCAACATCCATCATCCTCTTCTTCCTAACTAAACCCTGATGGTGTGCAGGCATCTACCCCTCCCCCACAAGGTCGTGTGACTCAAGGAGGCTGACCCCCATCCCCAGGTCCAGGGTGGAGTCAATGGTCTAATGTAAAACCCAGTCTATTTCCTAGGGGATGGGTCAGGAATAGACCTATGATGGGGTTTGTGGGAAAGTCTTTGGGGAAGGGGTGACTTCTGGGAGAGTTTATCTCTTAAGAGAGATCCTCAGGGGAGAAACGCTTCCTCTTCCTCTGACTATCGTCATGTCTGAAAGGTGACCTCCAACCTGGTGCCGTCATCTCGAGACCAGCCTGAGGATGAAGCAGCAAGGAGGAGAGCAGAGCAGAGATGGAACTGGATCCTGTCGCCCAGCCACCGACTCATCTGCGGCAGGAGTCCACTCTCCCTCTGGATGCCCAGTTAAATGAGATAATGCGTGGAGTCTGCTGAGTCCAGGTTTCTGTAACTAGACACTGGGAGGGAGCCTGGAGGATGCTTGAGGGACGTACCACCTGCTGAGACAAGTCCTGTAAACCGCTGAGCGCAGCACCTGGCGGCAGCAAGCACTAAACCAGTAGGAGCTGCTTCTCCTCTGGGGGTTGCCTGTCCACCACAGACACCAGGGCGAAGGCCTGGGCCGCTCTGTGGGGTGTAGAGTGCTGGCCAAGACCTTGTGCTCTGCAACTGGCCTGCCTGGGTTTAAACCCCAGTTGTTTTAAACCCTGCCTGGGTTTAAACCCCAGTAAATCCACTTACTAGATGTGTGACCTTGGGTCGGTCACTTAACATTTCAGTGCCTCTGTTTCCCCACCTGTAAAATGGAGGTGATAATAACAGGACCTACTTCTTGGGGTTGTTGTGAGGATTGAATGAGTTGAGATCTGCGAGGCTCCGAGGACAGCGTGTGGCACGTTATAAGCTCTCAACAAACGTTAGCTGCTATTGTCATATTTGTTCTGAAAAGGTTAGCAAGATCTTAGGGTGGAATTTTTTTTGGCCTCCTGCCTAGTGAGGACAAACATAGTTCGTTACCTGTGATGGGAGTGCCCCCAGTGTTACCAGAAAGGGGACCTCTTCCAGGGTCCGAGAGTGGGCTCTTGTCTAACACTCGGAAATGAATTGTCCAAGGAGACACATGTCCTGACAAAGCAAAAGACTTTACTGGGAAGGGGCGCTGGGCGGAGAGCAGCAGGTAAGGGAACCCAGGAGAACTGCTCTGCCATGTGGCTGTGGCTCGTAGTCTCAGGGTTTATAGTGGTGGGGCTAGCTTTCCGGTTTGTCTCTGGACAGTCGTCTTGCTCGTGCCCATATTTGGTCTGACGCAGGTCCTTCCTGGTGGCGTGCATCTCTCAGTCGAGATGGATTCTAGTGTGAGGGTTTCTTGGAGGTTGGCAGGACATATTATGGGCTGGCATCTCCTCCCTCCTTTTGTTACCAACCAGGGTTCTTGGCCTTCCCCAATCAATACAAATTGACTAGGGGCCAGACAAGAAATTCAGGCAAGGCTTTACTGGGGCCCCTGCTGCAGCAGGGGTGAGCGAGAACAAACCACAGGTTCCCTTGCTTGCTCGCTCCCCAAAAGGGGGCAAGTTTGTTCCTTATATGGGATGAGGGTAGTGGTGCATCCAGGGGTCGGGCCGGAGGGCCGGCTTAGGTGTTTTGCCCACCCCTTAGGTGGTGTTGTGTGCAGGGGGCATGCGCAGTACCTTGCTTTTGCTCCTGACACCCTATTTTTGTTCCACGCTCTTCAAAAGTGGCAGCTGGGTTTTTTGGTCTCTTTGTATCTTTTGGGTCCAGAATTTGCCCCAACTGCGCATGCACACAGCTGTTTTTAATCCCATGTAGTTTCTTTGTATTTTGTTGCCGGAGGAGAGGTGTGTCCATGTGCAAGCATTGCAGCACAGCAGCAAAGGGTCCCAGGTCCCAGCCTGTCTCACTTTTGGCCCCTCCCAAATTCTCCCAGCTAGTTTTCAGCAGCAGCGCTGCCTTCCTTACCAGGACCTCCTGTTGTGAGACAACTCATGCAAGGGGTTATTATTGTGCTTGGCCAGGGTGGGCAGTTTCAGTCAATGGTTCCCTAGCATTAGGAGACCTGGGTTCCAGTTCAGACACTGCCATGAACTTGCTGTGTGACCTTTAGAGAAACATTTCCATCTCTGGGCTCAGGATGGTCAGATGTGCAACAAAGGCAACATGCCCATGAGATCTCTTTAACTGCTGACCTCTTCCGTTGTTCCCTTGGCATGTCTTTGCTCTGTATCCTGATGTGGGTGAGCCCTGGACCAGCCTCAAGCACCAGGACAGTGGAGGAGCTTGGCAGGCATCTGTGGGTTCGAATCCTTCCTCCCCCTGCTGTCTGGCAGATGAACGAGGAAGACCTGGGTCCACAGTGAGGTGCAATCTGTTGTAATGCAGCTGCCGTCTTGAAATTCTTCCTAAATTTTGAACAGGGTGCCCTGCATTTTCATTCTGCACTGGGCCCTGCAGATTATGTAGTGGATCCTGGTTTAGATTCATGTGCCTGAGTCCTGTGTCCCTTCATCGAGCTGCGTATGGGGGACAGCCAGCCACACCCAGACCACATCACCAAGAGTGGGGAGAGCTGGCTCGCCAAAGGCAAATCGAAACGTTGTAACCAAGAGAAGGGAATGATTGCTACATGGGCAAAATTAGACAGATGTCCATACCAACATGGAAGTGGGAAAGTTCCAAGGCTGTGGGGAAACTCTGTGCCGTTCAGTCTGAACCTCCACAGTGTGTGTCTCTGTGGAGAGCATCACACAACCGTATTAGTAATACTCAACCCTTTCCCGTGCCAGGCACTGTGCTAAAGCATGTTATATGCACTATCTCGTTTCATCCTCACAGTGACCCTATGACGTGAGTATTATTAACCTATCGCTAATAATAAGTATTATTAAGTTAATAATTATTAAGTCAATAGTAAGTATTATTAACTTAATGTTAAGAGGCATTGTCTCTTCCGCCTGTAATGGGACAACCAGCTAAGGAGTGCCACCCACACTCCCTCGATGGGCACAGTGCATTGAGAAGTCCCCCCAACCCCGTGTTCCCAGCAGCCCTGTGCCTCCCCTTCATGGTCCCCATCGCTCCACTGCAACGCGCTGTTACCTGTGTCTCCTCCACACATGGTGAGCTGGAGGCATGCTGATTCCACCGTGGGGTTCTAGCACCTGGCACAGAACTTGGCTCCTATCAGTAAAGGTGATAAGGACAGAGAATAAAGAAAGACAGAAGGAAATGCAGACGTTTAAAGGGCTCAACATGGGAATTCCCTGGCAGTCCAGTGGTTAGGAACTGAAATCCCACAAGCCACATGGTGTGGCCAAAATAAAAAGGACTCGATGGGGAGAAAGTGAGGTAGAAGGAAGCCAAGTTCGAGGAAGTTCAGAAGGTAAACACCCTAGGTGTGCACATGAAATAAAGTTACATCAGCAAGGATGGAAAAATGCTTACAAATGAAGACCAGCGGAAACAAACAGACCTAACTGTGCATCAGATTGATGACAGAACTTTGTACAATTTAGTGGAATATAATCTTATATTTCCTTGTAGTCGTGCTGATGTAGTCATTCCAGTACTATTTTGTGAGTAATGTATGTAGGTTAAATCAAATATATTGTATGGGGTGACAATAATTCTCACATACTGTGAGAGAAGGGAGATGAAAATATGGAATGGGGAAGAAAAGAAGAACCCCATGCTGCTGTAGATGATCGGTATGATCTCTCTGTCTCTCTGTTTCTGTCTCTCTCTCCTCTAAGGGCATGGAAGCAATGATATTACAGTACAAATCAACACACTTAGCCACCAGATCTTGATATCTAAATACCATTCCCCATTAAAAAATAAACCTGAGCTTCTTGGAGAAGTGGCTGATTCCACGTATGGGGCAGAAAAATTACAAGGTGAGCCTGGAAACTCTGGTTGTCCCAGAAAGCATGGAGGTGCTTAAGAGCTACTGGAGACATATCTGAGGGACCCCCATTAGCTGAGTCTGAGATCACTGAGCATCAAAAAGAATAATGGTGGTGATGCATCATAACATAATTGAATAAACCAAACATCCGTGGGTCCATGGGGATAACAAAAGGTTAAGGGTGCCACTCAGAGGTGTACCGCTCAGCCTCAGGCCTCCCTCTTTTGTCAAGCAGGCATAAAGGGATAGTTTGAAAGAAGCTGGGGAGACAAAGGCGAGGAACAGTTCTGCATACATACTATTATGAAGTAGAGACTTCATGGTGAGAGAGGAGGCATGAAGCATTTTTTTTTAATGGGAAATTGCACTTAAATTCCAGATTTCTCGTTTCCCCCAGGCAATCTGACCACTTCCCACGTGGTAACAAACAGCTGGAGGGTGCAGCAGTCTTTTGGGGGGGCTCCAGAGTCCCTGCCAGTCCTGGCCCCCTTCAGTATGTGTCACCTGCCTGATCCCTGAAAGCATCTGCATTTATGACCACTAGTTAAAACTGCACCTCTGAGAATTAGTGTCTGCATTAGGAGTCGGGGACGTGTGTGTGTGTGTGTGTGTGTGTGTGTGTGTGTGTGTGAGGGAGAGTATTTGATTCAACGTTTACTAACAGGACAATTGAGAGAATGAAGAGGTAAACTCCCACTTGTGAAGACGATTTGCAGGGACTCTTCGGGGACTTCACTAAAGAATTTGGGCCATCAAATTTCTCCTTCTTAGACCTAGAGCATCCAGCCACCACTACTTGTCATGCAGATGCCTCTTCTTTATCTCCCATTCTGGGGAAGAGGAGTAAGTTATCATTATCATGTGGAACAGGAGGAGAAGCAGATAGAATTGGAGTGAGACCTTTCCCGAGGGACAAGGAGTAGAGTTTTCCAAAAAGTCAGTGGAAGTCTTCCTGGTTAATGTATGAAGAGGGAGGCTCCTTTGAAGGGAGGCCAAAGGTAATGATGGGGTGGAGTTGAGAAGCAGTGTTAGGAACTAGGAGAAGGGTGTGAGTTCTGAGATGCTGCAAAAGACATTGGTGGTTGTCCACCCAATAGCTATCCTACCCTTCTGACTAATAGAACCCCAGTTTCGTTCAGGCAACAATGTGCACAACCACAGAGAGTGAACCACAACTGGCCTAAGCCAAAATGGCAGCTCCTTTGCTTGTGATGGGTCAGGACGTGGGCCTGGATCCAGTTCTGTCCAGTGAGACAGAAGATGTCTGCTGGAGCATTCTGGGAAGGATTTCCTCCAAGATAAAAGAGATTCATGTGATAAAAAAGCTCCCTTTGCCATTGTCCTTGTGGCTTCCTGTTGTGGATGCTATCATGTGAAGAAGTGATGACTGGAACTGCAACAGACATCTTGCCACCCCTGAAAAAAACAAACAAAAACTCAAAAGCCAACATCTAAGGAAGGTTGAATAGAAGGATGAAAAGAGCATGGGTCTTGATGAAGTGTTGACGGGCAAACAAACTCTAGGCTGCCCTATATCCTGTTCCCATGAACTAGGGGAAACATCATGTTTGGTATACAGCTTACGTCTTCCACCTTTAATGATTCCAGCCTTCAAAAAGCATGATGGGGGTGGAGAATCTAGGGACAAGGCAGTAAGGAAAGTATGGCCTGGTCCATATTCACACCTCTACTGATGCCCATGGAGAAGTGGCCACATCCTATTGGGAAGAGGGGTCCAAGAGTCCTAAACAATGATGAGCAAAAAGATGAGTGGTCATCCTCAGGGCTGCTGGAAGTGGTAGGGGAGTCATTATGGCTCCAGGAAACACTGCCAAACAGACAACTTGGAAAGAATTTAAGGGGAAAACATCCTCCTTCCCAGGGAGGTGACCTTGAAATATGAGGGAGGGAGGCTGATGATGCAAGTTGTAAGAAAGTATAAAGTTATTAGCGTGCAATGCTCTACCTATAGAGCATGATAAGCCATGCCAGAGAACCTAAGTTTCAGGCATGATCACCTGAGGAAGAAACATGACTTTTGATCAAAGGCCATTTTGGTCAAAAGCATCCTATGTGAGCTACTTGGTGACTTGCTGGTCTGTGTTAGTTTCTTTTCCTATTTCGACATAAATGTATGTTCTGATTCAGGGCTCATTGGTGGATCACAGTAGGGTCATTTAGGGCCAATTAAACAATTTGATCTTTTTTTCCTCTCTCTTTCTCTTGGGCCCCTGCCAATATACTGCCATTTTAATTATGGGAACACTGAGGTCTAAAAAATTATGTTAGCCAATTATCTTAGTACGCATGGCAGTAAATGGCAGAGCTAAGATATGAACCAAGATCTATGTGTCTTTTTTCCTCGTGTAACATTTTGCCTGTTTGACAATACATTTTAACCTAAAAGTTTGTCCAAGATCAGAGGAGCTCGGATCCAACTTCCTCTTGTTACTCTTCTCAACCAGGTAACACAGGTCTGCTTATCTGAGGTTTTATGGGCAATTCCTTAACTTACATCAATAGCATGCTTTGTGCATAATAGCTGCTCATCACATGATTTGTGGGTATTACTCAGACTTAATAGCAGAAGTTTGAGGCACAACAGAAGGACAGAGATTGGGGGGTTCCTTTATTATTTTCCAAATCATGCCCTTCCTTCCTTCCGTGCTCTAATCATTTCTCGAATACCTCCTATGTGCCATTTACCATAAAGCAGCTCACTACCAGAGATGGTATAAGCTAGTAATGGTTAAGAGCATGGCCTCTGGAGCAAGACGGTTTAGGTTTGAAGCTTTGCTCTGTCACTTGCTAGTTGTGTATCTCCAGCAAGTTTCTTAATACTTTGTGCCTAGGTTTCACGATCAGTAAACATAAAATAAGTTTATCATAGAACCTACCTTATAATGTTGTTATGAGGAATAACTTAGGCAATAAATGGATTATTTGTAGACTAGTACCTAGTAAGCAGTCAGTAGATTTTAAATGTTATTACTCTGTCTACCTGTAACTTGGCCTTGAATAAGAGAGGTCAGCTTCATATCCCAGTCTCCAGACTGGAATCCAAAGCAGTGTGTCCATCTCCCTTCTGCTCCCCTTTATCAAAACCCACTCCCTCTTTCTCCCCACTTTCTTCTGCAGGAAATCCCATTTCCCCCAATACCCCCTTGCTCTTTGCCCCCATTCAGCATCTATCCCCCAAATCTACCCCCAAGGTTCATTCACCCAGAGAAGGCTTCACCACCTAGATCACTCCCAGTCCTCATCTTTTTCCTGAACTCCAAAAGCACCTGTTGTCAGAGCCCTGTCCTGCCCGCCTGTTTGCCAACCTGTTCTGTGGCTGCCTTGTCACATCACACAGACTGTGAGTCATGCCATGGGGTGCAGGGCGTGGGAACGTGTCCCATGTCTTCCTCTGAATTGCCCCACACACACACCTGTGTACGTAATTAGTGCCCATCAGAGCCTGCTAGATGCCTGACTAACATCATTCAATCATGCACCTCCCCTTTGATCTTCACTCCACTCCCACTCTAGTCCTAATCACCAAACTCTCCTTCTCTGTCTCTCTCTCTCTCTCTCTTTTTTTTTTTTTTTTTTGGCTGCACTGCACGGCTTGCAGAATCTTAGTTCCCTGACCAGGGATCGAAGCCGGACCCCCTGCAGTGGAAGCGTGGAGTCCTAACCACTGGACCACCAGGGAAGTCCCTCCTTCTCTCTGGATATAGCTTTCATCAGCCCACAGACATGCTCCAGAATCAGCAGACTTTAAAAAAAAAAAAAAAAAAGGAAAAGCAAACCAAGAACCTCCCTTAACAACACATCCCTTTCCAACTCCTGTTCCATTGCTCTGCTTTTGTCTATAGCCAACCTGATTGAAAAACTTGACTATTCTTTTCTCCGGTGACTTTCAGACTTTTTGACCATGACCCATAGTAAGAAATGCATTTTACAAAGCAGCCCAGGGCACACACACTCAGTGTGTAAGCACACACACTCTCACACAAGCACCCACACTCACACACATGCACTGGCATACACACAGTCACACATAAACACACATATGAAATAGAAACAAACATTTCAGAAAACATTACTCATGGAATATACACTGAGATTTTCTATTCCATTCAATGCTATGTTATGCCATTTCATTAAAAAAAAAACAAAAAAACTGGCTTCTATAGACTGAATGTGTCCTCCCACCCTACCTGCTGCCACCAGATTCCTATGTTGAGACCTAATCCCCAGTGTGATGATATTTGGAGGTGGGGCCTTTGGGAGGTGATTAGGTCATGAGGGTGGAGCTCTCGGGAATGGGATTAGTGTCTTTATAGCAGAAGCTTGAGAGAACTCCCTCACTTCTTCCTCGGGGTGTGGAAGGCATCTTCTCCATTTGAGAAAACAACTGTATACCAGCAGGTGGCCCCTCACCAGACACTGACTCTGCCAGCGCCTTGATCTCAGAAGTCCAGCCTCCAGAACTGTGAGAAATAAATTTCTGTTGTTTATAAGCCACCCAGTCAATGGCATTTTTCTTGTAACAGCCTGAACAGAACTGTTGCTCCACTTCCTTTCTCCTATTAACTTTTTGACATTGAGAAATGTTTAAATATATTAAAGTTCAAAGGACAGTGTAATAAACTTTGTTGTTACCACTTAGAATTTACAAATGTTAACACTGTCATATGTCCTTCAGATTTAAAAACATGTCCCCTACACTCCCACCTCCAATTTCCCTTTCTTCCTCTTTGAGGGCAGGAATTGGGTTTTTATCCTGTCTGTGTTCTTAAACTTCTACTAAATCTATGTGCATCTACAACAAGGTGTATTTTTCTAAGTATGTGAAAATTTTGTATTTCACATTTAAGTTTTGGGTTTTTAATTCATGTGAATTTTTGCATATGATGTGAGCTCAGGATCAAAAGTGTGCATAATTTTGGAGAGACAGTTGTCCCAACATCCTTTATCGAAGTGCATGCTTTCTCTCCACTGAATGAGCAAACAGCAAGGTTTTGTGTATTGGTTCTGTTTCTGGGGCATTTATTCTTTAATTCCCTTCCGTTTGGCCTACACCCCTGTCTCAAATAAAACGGGTCTTCTCAGGGTCCCTGATTATTTCTATCTAGCCAGATAGTTTGTATTCTCATCTTGACTGCCTTTTTTAAAGTTTCAGGAGAACTGGCATCCCTCTACTTCTTTGCCTCTATGACAACCTACTTCTGCTGGTTTTCCTCCTACCATGAGTGCTGCTTCCTTCCCATCTCCTTCACAGGTGCCTTCTACTCTATCCAGTCCCAGCACAAGCTCCTCCTCCTCCTTCTCCAACCCTTCTTTGGCTGAAAAAAAAAGTACACAAATGATCCACAAATACGTTTCCAAAGTAGAGAAATGAAGCAAGGCAGATCCATAAGAGGAACATAAAATATTCCTTTTTTATTACTCATCACCTGCTTCCCCACAGAGGCACGTGGACCGTTGGGTGTGGGGGCTGAGGATGTGAGCTGCCCCACTATCCACTCTCCCCTTTATCTTCTGTAGTCGAACCACCCAGAAGTCAGATTACACTGAAATGTAAAGCATTGCCCAGTTTAAACTGATTTTGCTTCCTTTAAGTAGATTGTTGATTAATCAGACCTGGAGTTATTTTAGAGACAGCACTGTACATGTGCAAGATGGGAACCCACATCTCCAGGATGAGCCTGGAACCAAGAATCTTTAGTCTACGGAACTCAAAGAATAGAAATGTTGCCACCGGAGCCCTTTACGAAGCAGAAGTCCTTCAGTAAAGAAAAGTCAGCTTCCAGCAGCACTAGTAACTTGATTACCCATAGATGGACTGATTCCAGACTAGCCAATCAGCTTCCAAGTTTGAAATTGCCCTAACCGGTTAAATTTCACCCTCAACTCTGGATAGGGGAGATAGCTGTGAGCCCTGTTTCCTGTCCCCTTGCCAGTCGACCTTGCAATCAAGCTTTCTTTTATCACAAGCCAGTGCCATGGTATTGGCTTCAATGCATGCTGGGCAGCAAGCCCTCGCTGGGTAACAAGGTTTCCCTCCCACACAGCTGTGTGCAGCTCTGTGACTGAGTTCTGGCTCACGGTGGAGAAGTTCAATTTGTGTGTGCAACTGCAGGGATGTGCCCTCAGAGAAAAAGACATGCCCTTCTCCTCATCTTTGCTCCTTTCTACTGTTTGGTTGCCAGAGCGAGAGCAGCCCCCTGGGACCCTCCAATACGTGGGATTTTTTTCCCACACCAAGCAACTTTGCATCGCCAGCTGGGAGTTCTTCAGTTCAACTCAATGCTGACACTATTGGCGTGGAGATGGAGTCAGCTGCCGGGAGTCAAGGCTTAGCCCCACCAGACTTCAGATGCCAATTCCAAGTGCAGCTTCTCACCTGTGCTTCTGACCAAGAGGCTGTGAATCGGAGGTTCCTCCAACACCCTCCTCAGTTTCCATTAATTTGCTAGAGCGGCTCACAGAACTCAGGAAGCCAGTTTACTTACTAGGTTATCGATTTATTATGAAAGAATAGAACTCAGGAAGAACCAGATGGAAGAGTTGCACAGAACAAGTTATGTAGGAAGGAGCATGGATCTTCCAGGCTCTCAGTCACTCTCCCAGCACCTCCATGGGTTTACCAACCCAGAAGCTTTCTAAACCCCGTCCTCTTGGGCTTTTAGGAAGGCTTCATTACGTAGGTATGGCTGATTAAATC
The DNA here is from genome assembly GCF_028564815.1 of Eubalaena glacialis. Taxonomy (NCBI): domain Eukaryota; kingdom Metazoa; phylum Chordata; class Mammalia; order Artiodactyla; family Balaenidae; genus Eubalaena; species Eubalaena glacialis. The sequence goes on from NC_083725.1 coordinate 84,940,325, forward strand.
ATTGGCCATTGGTGATTGAATTCAATCTCTAGCCCCTTTCCCCTCCCCAAAGGTGTGGATGGAACTGAAAGCTCCAACCGTTTAATCATGTGGTAGGTTCCACTTGCCCCCAGCCCCCATTTTTTTTTTTTTTTTTTTTGGCTGCGTTGGGTCTTCATTGTTGCGCGCTGGGTTTCTCCAGTTGCGGCGAGCAGGGGCTACTCTTCGTTGCGGTGCGCGGGCTTCTTATTGTGGTGGCTTATTATGGAGCGTGGGCTCTAGGTGCGCGGGCTTCAGTAGTTGCGGCGTGTAGGCTCAGTAGTTGTGGCGCGCAGGCTTAGTTGCTCCGCGGCATGTGGGATCTTCCGGGACCAGGGATCGAACCTGTGTCCCCTGCATTGGCAGGCGGAGTCTTAACCACCACACCACCAGGGAAGTCCCTGGCCCCCATTCTTAAGTGCTTTCTGGAAGTCACCTCATTAACATAAACTCAGGTGTTGTTGAAAGATGTTTGTTATGGATAACAAGACACCTTTATCTGTCTTATCACTTAGGAAATTCTGAGGGTTTTAGGAGCTCTGTGCCAGAAAGGGGGACAAAGACCAAATACATATTTCTTATTATAAATGACAATATCACAGACCCCAAAGTGGGAGCTGCCTATTGAGGGAGACAGGAAGACCCAGAGACGCTGTTCCAAACCCATCCTTGTATACAGGAGAGGAATGTGAGTATTGTTGTAAACCTTTGTTATTTGGGATTTTCTCTCACACCCAAAATTGACCTAGCTCAAGCTAGATATCCTTTAGGATCTTTATTAATAAATATATCTTTTCTTTTCCGTGAATGAATTCATGTATGGGTCTGTGGCTGGCTTTTTTACTGAACAATACAGTACGCTCCACCATCCTCCTCACCTCCCACATTTAATTCATTCCTACAACCTGTGGATCCTTTTGGCCCTCGCCCTCTCTGTACCCTCACCGCCACTCCCCTAGTCCAAGCCACCATAATTTCTTTCTTTCTTTTTTTTAACAGGGCTGGGTCTTTGTTGCTGTTGTTGGCTCAGAGGCTTGCGAGATCTTAGTTCCCCGACCCGGGATCGAACCTGCGCCCTCAACAGTGGCAGTAAAAGCACCGAGTCCTCACCACTGGACTGCCAGGGAATTCCCCCACCATAATTTCTAAGTGTTGCTAACTGATCATTCTGCTTCCACTCTTGCCTATAGGTAAAACCAGTTTATTCTTCAATCCATTCTTCACCTTGTGTTCAGGATGATTTTCTAAAAAACACAAGTCAAGTCATGTCAAGCCATATTAAAAACCCTGCTGTACTTCCTGTCCCATGTAGAATGAAATTGAAGCCCTTTAACAGGGCTACAAAGCTTGGCGAGATTCGCTCTGCCCATCCTCTGACTCCCATTTCTTTTTAACCACATCGTGTCTCTTGGTTCCTTTCTCCATTGTCATGCCCTTTGCAGACTCCTAAGTCATCTGGAGCATCCTTTCCACAATATGTGCCCCACTGGTGCCTCATATCTGCTAAAATGTCACCTCCTTAAAGAGGCTTTCCCTGGCTAGCTCTGCACTCTATTTCCCTTATAGCCCTCATCACAATTTGTAATTTTATATGCATCTGTTCATTGACTTGTCTCTGCTTCTCCTGCTGGACTGTAAGCTTCCAAGACCAAGGACCCTGTTTGTTTCAAGTATCACTCCATCCTCAGGAACAACCAGAGATCCAGACACACAGAAGGCACTCAGTAAATACTTGTTAAATGAAAGAACCCTGACTTAGAGTTAAGAAACCTTGGTTCAAGTACCATCTTTACTGCTTACAGGCCGTGCCACCTTGGGGAAATCAATCCACTTTCAGAGCCTATGTGGAACATGGGGAAAGTGAAGCCTGCCCTGATTATCTCATGGGGTTGATGTGAGAATCAAATGGGATGAGGTAAGGTAAAAATTTTAAACTCTGAACAAATGTGAGGGGTTGATTTGATGTTGAGGTGAGGAAAACTTATGTGAGAACTTAGAATGAGGACCTACTTTCTCAAATACCTGTATCTAAAATAGGCCTCTGCAAACCAGTCTGTCCAAGGCCTTGTTAATTAATAATTGTTCATTGCTGGTCATTTCCTCCCATTATACAGCTTGAAAAGGAAGGTTTTCTTGGAATACAAACTTTAGCACTACTTACGCCATCAATCCCAGTAAATGAGTCCTTTTGAATTAAGAATGAGGAGTTTAGTGGCAGCTGCTAGTTGAAAGTTTTTTGCTAAGAACAATAAAACCTCAGCTCTCTCGCCCCTTGATCTGCTTTGCTTAGTTTGTTGGTGATTGCTGGGGTGTGGTATTTACAGAAAAGTTTAGAAAAGTGCAGGAGGTGGCCTGTCCTTTCCCATTGGATGCCTACGTGGTGTAAATAATCCTCTTTTAATCACAGTCTAAACATGGTCCTAAAACAAGACGTTTGTGCCAAAAAGAATTCCAGGAGGCATTACCCTGATGGTGGGGGGTTTGGAGGGGGGGAGTAGGGATGAGTGGCTTAAATAATAGAATCATCAGCCCCACTGGGCTTGGGCAGGGGGTGGGGTGCACACTTTTGTTGTGTGGATTACCAAAGAATGAATTGAAACTTCACTTTTCCTTTTAATAATCACCTTACTCTAATAGTACTTTTGCCATTTAAACTATAAAGAATGTGGTCCTGTTTTCTCCCTTGCAACACATCTATACAAATACATTGGATTTTTTAAAAAATATTTTATTTGGGAATAATTTTAGATTTCTACAAAAGCTGCAAGGATAGTACAGAGAGTTCCCGTATAATCACTTATCTTCCCTAATGTTAACACCTTACCTTACCACAGTACATTTGTCACAGTTAAAAAACCAATATTGCTACATGATTGTTATCAACTAAAGTCAGTGCTCTATTCAGATTGCCTTAGTGTTTACCTAATGTCCTTTTTCTGTCCCAGGATCTCATTTGATTGGGATTGTTTTTTAGTTTGTTTTGATTTGTTTGAATTTTTCTAAAATTTTTATTTTATATTGGAGTATGGTTGATTTACAATGTTGTGTTAGTTTCAGGTGTATAGCTAAGTGATTTAGTTATACATATACATATATCTATCCTTTTTCAAATTCTTTTCCCACTTAGGTTATTAGACAATATTGAGTTCCCTGTGCTATACAGTAGGTCCTTGTTGGTTATCTGTTTTAAATATAGCAGTGTGTACATGTCAATCCCAAACTCCCAGTTTATCCCTCCCCCCCACCTACCCCCTGATTGGGATTGTTTTTGCATCAAAAAGTCATTTTTAAAAATGTTAAAGTAAAACCATAAACTTAAAATCAAGGAAACCTTTTTCTTTTTGGAGAGTGTAAAGTTGCAGACGTACAGGTCTTTACCAGGAAAACCATTTCTATAATTATTTAATATTGTCTTTCCAAATGCAGATTGTGGGACTCCAGCTAAAGATACTCTTTAAAGGAAAGCATGAATATCTACCCAAAGGACCCCATGTAGAAGCTGCAGTTGGTAGTGGGGTGGGGAGAAGGGGCGGAGACTTGGGTTCTATGGTGCCTTTGCCCTTAGTGGAAAAAGAATGTGCTGGAGTCTCTGCCATCTGGGTAATTAGGTGAAAGTTACTCAGCCTCAGTTTCCCATTCTGTCACATGCAGGTATTGATGTTTCCACGGAGAGCTGTAGTAAAAGTTAGATGCAAACTAAATGGCAGCTTTAGCAATATGCCCAGCACACTAGGACTCAGTAGCCATTACTGTTATTCTTTTATGTTTAAAGAAAGGGAACGAGGCATTTTGGAAATGTTTACTTAGTGGCTGCTTGTTTCAATTTATTGTCACTGAATAAAAACATCTTATAACATCACTGTCCACAAACACACTCAGAAACATTCCTCCCTCTGCTCTTCCTGGTATGTCTTTCTGGAAACAAAACAGTATATGGTTTCCTCTTCCTACCCCGTAAAAATAATACCAACCTTCAAGACTTGGAGCAAATTTCTCCACAAAACCCACTAAATGCTGGGAAAAGGGGATAACCAGGAAGATCATTTGTCATGGTGATTAAAGGAAATAATGTATATAAAATGCTAATCACCACATCTAGCATGTAGTATGGTCTGAAATAATAATAATAATAATAATAATAGCTTTTCTTTGAGATAGTGGCAGTGAGAATGGAAAGTAGAGCAGAAAATCTACTAAGGACTTACATACCAGGACAGGCCTTAGAGGGTGATCCCTTGTATGGAACGGATGAGAGAGGGAGAGGTCAGGAATGGCACTTGTCTCTAATTTTTGAGCAAGAGAGATAAAGGCATTCATGGAGTTAGGGGAAGACTTGGGTGGGGGGTTTTTTATTGTTGTTTTTTGGGGTGTTTTTGTTTTTGTTTCTGCTTTGTTTGAATGGAGTGTTGCAATTAGAAGACTTGCCCTTGGTCCTGGGCATGTGGAATTTAACAAGTTCTTGGGACATCCAAGGGCAGATATCCAAAGACTGCTGCTTATCTGGGTCTGGAGCTGAGGAAAGAGATGTTCTAGTGCCAGGTTGGGGTTCACCATCAAACAGATGTTAGCTGGAGTCAGAGAGGAGAAGATCACCAGGGTAGCTCGTGGAGAAAGCAGCAGCAAGGGCTAAGGATAAAGAGAAACATCTGCGTTAAGGGTAATGAGCCCAGGAATGAGCCTTTGCCAGCTCGAGAGGCTGAGAGACATCTGGCAGTAGCTAGAGGGAACAGAAGAGATTTTTTAGGGTATGTTTGGAGGAAGGGATAAAGTTGATCGTGTGTCAGTACTGATAGGAAGGTGCTACTGAGAAAGGTGGGCTGAAGATGGATAGAGAAGGGATTCCTGGAGGGAAGGGAAGAGTTGACAGAGGAGGGAGGGAACTGAGGACCTGTGGAAGGCACAGGTGTGGTTGCAGCTAAATTTTTAAGTGGAGTGGTACGAACTTGGCCAAATAGTTTCCTCCCATCTCTCCCCTAGTAAAGCACTTCATATGTTTAAATGATGAGCTCTCAAAGTGTGATCTGGGGACCCTGGAAGTCCCCAAGACCCTTCCATAACTGTACAGTGGTGTTTTCTGTACAGTAGGGGTTGCATGTGCAATGGTGTCTCCCTCTGACGGCTAATGGAATATGTGCTTGTATAGTCTTGTGTTTCTTAGAATTTTCTAAGGTGGTGAATTTAGATTTATGTGCATTTTAGTGTTAACTTAGTTTTTTTTTTCTCAGTACTTCTGCTGTGCTTTTACAGCTCTCTTCACTTATACCTGCTATGACATCTGTAACCTCATTATCACCCAGTAAATTGCTATTTTGAAATTCCCAAGTTTTCCTCGCGCCTCTGCAGAAACACAAGAAGTGCACATGGTTGTCTTGTTTAGCAATAATATTTTAAAATTTTTTGAAAATGTTCTACACTGTAAGATTTTGCCAAAAACTGCTATTATTTTAGAATTTTATATTTTATTTAAAAATAAAAGAAAATGTGCCATATGTTTTTCTTATATTAAGGGTGAATTGTTGGCTTTTGAAAGGGAGACTAGAAGAGTCACTTTCTCAACCCATAGCTGCACTGTCTATTTCTAAAGATGCTAAAACAAATAAAAGTGACATATCAGAGTTCGTGAAGGCAGGAATATACTGCCCCTCCCCGCCCAATAAACAAAAACAAAAGTTGGATGAAACTGCAAAAAAGAAGGAAAATATGTTAAAAGTTAATTGATGTAATAATTTACCTTTATTGTCTTATACAACAGACCATTCGGGGATAGTATTATGGTTCCAATTAAATTGTACTATCATTCTGAGACCAATCATTCAGAGTTTAAAGAAAGGAATTGAATTGCATTTTTAAAACAAAGATGTGAGGCACTCTTTAAAAATTAAAAATTGTGGGCTTCCCTGGTGGCGCAGTGGTTGAGAATCTGCCTGCCAATGCAGGGGACACGGGTTCGAGCCCTGGTCTGGGAAGATCCCACATGCCGCGGAGCAACTGGGCCCGTGAGCCACAACTACTGAGCCTGCGCGTCTGGAGCCTGTGCTCCGCAACAAGAGAGGCCACGACAGTGAGAGGCCCGCGCACCGCGATGAAGAGTGGCCCCCCGCTCGCCGCAACTAGAGAAAGCCCTCGCACGGCAACGAAGACCCAATGCACCCAATAAATAAAGAAATAAATAAATTTATAAAAAAAAAATTAAAAATTGTTACAGATTTTCAGACTAGAAATGGAAAGGCCGCTAAAGCATCTCACAGAGTAAGTTAGCGTCTTGCATTAGCTAAGGAAGTACACTCAGCAGCTGAGAGACTAATTAAAACAGCTGACAATGCTGAACACCTGCTGGATGAACAGTCAGTAAAAGAAGTCATGATGGTGCCACTTTCCAACAGTAGAGTAACTCATCAAAAACAGAGTTAATAAATCATCTGCAAAACTGTAATTTTGCTTTGGAAATGGACAAATCTGCACAAGTGCCTGGACATTCTATTCTGTTTGTATTTGTTTAGTATTCACAACAGCTAATCATCAAAGAAGATCTGTAAATTCTTGACAGCAAACGCAAGTGTTGCTGAAGTATTTAAAGTATTGAATACCTTTTTGAATCTTATGTTTTATTCAACTACTGTGTTGACATTTTTAGGGCACTTTTAGTGCAAAATCGGTTGTCGGTACAACTACTGGCACCTTGGCACAAATCAAGGCAGGGGTGCTAAACTACACCAGTGGTCATTGCATTCTCTGCTGCCTCCTGCCCACAGTCAGCCAGTTTCACTTAAGAATGTGGTTGGTGGGGCAGGAAAAATTATTAATGTTATCAAATTTCAATGCTTAAGTGTATCATATATAATCCTTTTAATACTATGTATGATGAGATGAGAAGTGTGCATAAAGCACTTCTACATCGTGAAATGTGATGGTTATTTCAAGGAAAAGCACTTTGCGATTCAACTAGCCACATTTTTCATGGAACTCCATTTTTACTTGAAAGAATGATGGATAGAAAAACTATGGTTTCAGACTTGGGTATCTTGTAGACATTTTCTCAAAAATGAATGAAGTGAGCCTTTCACTTGAAGAAAAACTTATAGCATTTGTCCCCATAATAAAATTAGAGTTTTCAAATAAAAATTTAAATTTTGGAAAATTTGTATCTGCCACCATGAGCTTGACAGCTCCTCATCTCTTAAAACTTCTATGATGAGATTGGGTGATATTAACAAATGTGATGTTTGATAATATATGGAAAGTGTCAATGTTTAGAATATTGACATTACCCAGTGAACCAATGTTTTCCAAATGACCAATGCATGATGTTACAAAATCAAATATGGGTAAAATACCCATTCAAAATGCAAGACAGACCAATGGACTTTAATGTAACATAGTTGAAAAGTTCATTGATAAGAATTTAGATTTCAAATTGCTACTAACCTTTAAAAAACTACCACTCATCAAGTTTTGCTGTTATACCAAAGAAGAGCCACAGTCGTCTAAGGTTAATCAAATACTGCTCATTTCCATTTGCATATTTGTATGAAGCCAAGTTTTCTACAGATAAGAGAATTCAGCTGTCTCCTATTAAGCCAATCATTAAAGAGTTTTGCAGAAATGTAAAGCAATGCCACTCCTCTAATTTTTTTGTTTTGTGTATATACTTATCTTTTGTAAAGTATGGTATTTATACGGATATTTAACAAAATTGTTTTAAAATGAAGTAATAAGTATTTAAATTTTTTCTCAGTCTTAATTTCTTATACCAAAAATATCGATAGATAAAACCACAGAAACAAAAAAATGTTTTAGCTATTCAGTGATTTTTAAGAGTGTAAAGGGGTTTTTTAACACCACAGTTTGTGGATCACTGGTTTAGACCACAAGGAGGAGAGCTGGTGGTTCGAGAGATTTAGGTGGATGAGAAAGGTTTTTAAATAGCCAGTGATTTGTTTTTTTAATTAATTAATTAATTTATTTATTTATTTTTAGCTGTGTTGGGTCTTCGTTTTTGTGCAAGGGCTTTTTCTAGTTGCGGCGAGCGGGGACCACTCTTCATCGCGGTGCGCGGGCCTCTCACTGTCGCGGCCTCTCGTTGCGGAGCACAGGCTCCAGACGCGCAGGCTCAGTAATTGTGGCTCACGGGCCCAGTTGCTCCGTGGCATGTGGGATCTTCCCAGACCAGGGCTCGAACCCGTGTCCCCTGCATTGGCAGGCAGATTGTCAACCACTGCGCCACCAGGGAAGCCCCTCTTTTTCTTTTTAATTAATTAATGAATTTATATTTTATATTTGGCTGTGTTGGGTCTTTGTTGCTGCACGCAGGCTTTCTCTAGTTGCGGCGAGCGGGGCCTGCTCTTCGTTGCGGTGCGCCGCCTTCTCATTGCAGTGGCTTCTCTTGTTGCCAAGCACAGGCTCTAGGCGCTCGGGCTTCAGTAGTTGTGGCACGCGGGCTCAGTAGTTGTGGCTCACGGGCTCTAGAGTGCAGGGTCAGTAGTTGTGGTGCATGGGCTTAGTTGCTCCACGGCACGTGGGATCTTCCCGGACAAGGGCTTGAACTTATGTCCCCTGCATTGGCAGGCAGATTCTTAACCACTGTGCCACCAGGGAAGTCCCTAAATAGCCATTGATTTTTTCTCATAACTTCAGAATATTAAATAACATAAAGCTCTATTAAGAGTGCCTATTGGTTGGAGTTTGGTTAAATGAGTTTTTACCAGTTTAGTCAAGGAAGGAGGATGGTGTATTAGCGTTAGATGCACCTGAATTTGAATTCTGGCCGAGGTAAGCATGGGGAAAATTACCAAAACTCCTAGCCTCAGTTTGTCCATCTGTATTGTAGGATAATAATATCTACCTTAGATGGGTTATTGTGAGGATAAAACTTCATGTAAATCTTCACTACTTAAAGTGTGTTCTGTGGACCAACAAGGGGTTAGCAATGCTAAATACCCAGAGCTCTGAATCATGATCTACATTTTGATGAGATCCCCAGGTGGTCTCATGCTCATTAAAGTCTGAGAAGCACTGATGTGTAAGGCACCTAGCAGAATGCCTGCCTGCCACGTAATAGGTGTTCAATAAAAATTCTTCCTTTGTAGTATTTATTATTCTTCAACTTATAACTATTTTAGTCTTTTGGACTAAAGTAATTGGTTTGATTTTTTTTTTTAATAAATTTATTTATTTATTTATTTATTTCTGGCTGTGTTGGGTCTTTGTTATTGCACACGGGCTTTCTCTAGTGGCAGCGAGCAGGGACTACTCTTTTTTTTTTAAAATTATTTATTTATTTATGTATTTATTTATTTATGGCTGTGTTGGGTCTTCGTTTCTATGTGAGGGCTTTCTCTAGTTGTGGCAAGTGGGGGCCACTCTTCATCGTGGTGCGCGGGCCTCTCGCTATCGCGGCCTCTCTTGTTGCGGAGCACAGGCTCCAGACGCACAGGCTCAGTAATTGTGGCTCACGGGCCTAGTTGCTCCGCGGCATGTGGGATCTTCCCAGACCAGGGCTCGAACCCGTGTCCCCTGCATTGGCAGGCAGATTCTCAACCACTGCGCCACCAGGGAAGCCCCCAGGGACTACTCTTCTTTGCGGTGCACGGGCTTCTCATTGCAGTGGCTCCTCTTGTTGCGGAGCACGGGCTCTAGAGCACAGGCTCAGTAGTTGTGGCGCACAGACTTCGTTGCTCCGCGGCATGTGGGATCTTCCCAGACCAGGGCTCGAACCCATGTCCCCTGCATTGGCAGGCGGATTCTTAATTGCTGTGCCACCAGGGAAGCCCAATTGGTTTGATTTTTAAAAACACATCTGATCAGTTAATTTAGTGTTTTTCTTTCACTTTATTATCGGCCTAAGTAATCCTTCAACTTTCAGATCTATGGTCTAGACTCTAGAGTGTCTCTGTCCCTCCTTTTAATTAATTTATTTATTCAACACATATCAAACACCTAATACATGTTAGGGACTATGCATGACACTAGGAAAACAGTATGCAAAACGAACATGATTCTCACCCTTGTGACGCTCAGCTAAAATTGGCACTAAAATGAGCCAAAATGTGCCATTTGTAATTCTCAAGAAGTAAAGTTTTGTGCATATGGGGGAGTAGCATACATTTTTAAAAAACCTCCAGAGTATATTTTTTTCCTTTTCTGGGTTTTCTTAACTTTTATTAATACAGAAAAAAACTTTATTTACCTCACATAATACTTCTTGGTTTGAATTTTACGTTGTCTCATGATAATATTGCTTACCTTAGGGAATTCCCTGGTGGCCTAGTGGTTAAGTTTCCGGGCTTTCACTGCCATGGCCTGGGTTCAATCCCTGGTCAGGGAACTGAGATCCTGCAAGCCGCACCGTGTGGTGTGGCCAAGAAAACAAAAACAAACAAACAAACAAAAATATATATATTGCTTACCTCAGATTTTTTTCACTTGCCTGCCATAATTTTGACCATTGCTGGATTTTTAAATCTGCTAACATGTGAGTTATTTTTCCAATACTGAAACATTACTGAAATTCTGCACCCATTGAACAACCCCCTATTTCCCTGTGACCCCAGCCCTTGGCAACTGCAATTCTACTTTCTGTTTCTATGAGTTTGACTACATTAGATACCTCCTATAATTGCAATCATATAGTATTTGCCTTTTTATTACTAGCTTATTTCACTTAGCATACGTCCTCGAAGTTTATTCATGTTGACAGGATAACATGTGACAGGATTTCTTTCCTTTTTAAGGTGGAATAATATTCCATCGTGTGTGTATACCACTTTATCTCTTCACCCATCGATGGACATTTGGGTTGCGGAAGCTATTGTGAATAATGGGAATGATGTGAACATGAATATCTCTTGGCTATTGTAAATAATGCTGCAATGCACACGGGTGTGCCACTAGAGTACTTTGATGTAGACACAAATCCATCCCCATGCCTGAAAATAGTTCTCGACTGTAAGTAATAACTGCAGGCTTGAGCTGGCAGAGAGGGAGAGGTGGGCCATTTCTGGCCAGGATTCCATCTCTGGTTATCTCTCTGGGCAACAGCAGAGGGAAGGAGAAAATAGCCTGAATCACTCAGAGCAGAGAGGGTTTCCTGTCTGAAAGATTGTATGCCTACCATATGCAGGACACCATGCTAACACTTTCATATGTATTGAGGGGGAAATGTGGGAGATTTCTTGAATTAAGATAACTATGATAATTAAGATACTTTCCCCCCCAAATTCCCATGACAATGAAAACAGTGATTGCCAGTGTCAGGAATGGGCCCAGCAGAGCAGGATATCAGGACCTTAGCATGGAGAGGGCTTGTGTTATTTGAAAAGAGAGTTGAGAATAGAATATATTCAAATTTCAAATATAATGCAAACTCTTGAAATTTAAGCTTAACAACTTTTTTTCCTGGCTGTTGTGGTGTGGGTTAGGACAAAAAACAAATGTGTTATGTGGCTGGTGTGGCAGAGATCAGTCTCTCAAAGAGCACAGAGCCCTTGCCAGGGTTCTAACCTGATGTTCTTTACTGGTTGCTGGTTAAATAAATCATTTTTGCTGAAAGTTAGTCTTTAAAGAAATTTAGTTTCACTGGGGAGCCCTAGAGTCTGTATCTGGGCTCCCAAGTCCTGCCTGTAGATGTCATTCCTATTAAAATCAGTTCATACACAGACGTCAAAACCAACTTTGGGCTTCCCTGGGGACTAGGAAATATGCCTTCAAGGAGGGAAAGAAAAACCATTGCAAAGTTGAACCACTTAAACTGACTTTCATTGTTGTTTTCTAGTCCATCATTTCAGTCCTTAGAGTAGGGGAGAAGGATCATCACAGACTCAACTTGTTGACATCACTTGACTGGAGCTATTTTACTTGTAACCATAGCAAAATTGGCTATTTTATGGTACAGGGAAGCAGAAAAGGCACTGGCCCGAGAGTCAGAGATGGGTTCTAGTTCTAGCTTGACCTCTAACTAGTTGGGTGCTTTAGACAAGTGCCTTCCTCTCTTGAATATGAGCATACCTTCTGTAAATTCCAGCATCACTTGCACTAGAATAGCTCTAACATTCTGTAAGTTAGGGATAACACTTGATCATTGTGTGCATCCTACTTTTTATTTGGCATTTGTTCATTTGATACATATATACATATATAAAAATCTGTACATGGTAAAAATACAAAATAAGTATTTTTTTATAAGTTACTCAGTTAAACAGCTACCTTTTTAAAGTTTAAAAACCATTGCAAGAAAAGAGAGAAGGAAATCTAGTCAGTCCTTTATATCATTCACAATAAACTTGGTATAAAATATCCATACAAGTGTACAAAATAGTGTACAGTTCACAAAAGCTGTGCAAAGACAGCAAAGTTCTATGAAAAAAAAAAAATCAAAGAGGCTTGTGGGTCTCTCTCTGTTCACATCATGCCCAGTGCTCAGTGAAACCTCCCCAGAAATAATAAAAGGGCACAAGGTAGAGTGCTTGGTGCATATACTATGCATGCAGAAATAGTAAAGAAAAGGCTTTAAAACACACACTCAAAATAGAGGCCGACTCTTCCTCCCATTTACAGAACTCACTTCTTTGCCCAGAGAGCATTTGGAATATGACACATAGAAAAGACTCAATATTTATGTGGTACCTTAGACCAGAAGGCACGGGTAGATTTTTTTTTTTTCTTTTTTGAAATTCTTTAGCTTTCTAAGGGCACTGCTACGGGAAGACTGGGTTACCAGTGTCTGGAGTTGGGCAAGAGGCCCTCGCTACCTAAGATGGGGAGGTGGAGGGATCTAGGAAGTCAGGGGTCTTGAAGTTATATGCTTGATGTTGTGACTCCTATCTCGGTTTCCTACTTCAGAAAAGGTTTCTTACCTTATAGGGCTGTTGCTGCTGTAGACCAGCAGGGCCTGGCTCACAGCTAAACCCGGGCTGGGAGAGTGAACACCCCACTGTGTTGAAAATATCTTGCAATAAGGAGGCTAGACAGGGGCCCTCGCGGCAAAGTTAAGGCTGGGACCAAGACCTAAATTTAACTTATGCGGAGAGGGCTGTTGGTAGGTGGCGTGGGGCAAGGGAATGTCGTTGGGGGGCAATGGAAGGGGCCAGGGTGCCCTCGACGAGGCGACAGTTCTACAGCGGGGAGCCGCAGCGTCTGCGCAGCGGGGGCAAGTGAACACGCACCGAATCCCACCTCTTCAATTTCAAAGCACTTATCATCGGTACCCCGGGCGCGGGAGGGCTTCTAAGACACGGTGATCTCCTCCTCCTCGCCCTCCTCATCCTCCTCGGAGTCGGAGAAGTCCGAAGGTTTGTCGGGGCTGCCAGAGTGCGCGGGCGAGTGGGGCAGCGGCCCTTCGAGGCGCGGGTCCCGCAGGTGCCGAGGGTCGGGGGACGGGTGATGATAGACCAGGCGATGGCGGAGGCTGCCCGGGCCCTCGTCCTCCTCCTCGTCGTCGTCCCCGGGACCCTTCTGGCCCACGTCGCTGAGGTCCGGGTGCGGATTGAGTTTGGTGGGAAGGGTCTGCTCGCGGCAGCCCCCGCTAGACAGGAGCTCGCGCTCCTTGGAGTTCCGCCACTTCATGCGTCGGTTCTGGAACCAGATTTTCACCTGGGGCGAGAGGGGTGAGAGCAGGGGAGAAGCAGCGGTTAGCGCGGAACCCCCGCCACCGCCGCAAGTGGGTGGGAAGGAGGCCCCGTTCTTCCTCTCTTTGCCGGCTCCCCACCCGGTAAAGTGAGTTCGGACCGGAAGTGGCCCGTACCCTACCCCCACCAGCTCGGCTGCACGCACCTCTCGCCCTCTCTTCCGCCACCTGGCCCAGGTGGGCGGGGGTGGGGGAGACGCTGGGCGCGGGAGAGACGGGGCGGGGAGAGTAGCGGGCTCTCGCGAGAAGCCTCCGCGAAGCTGGCTCGTGCACTTACTCCCTCTCTAGACCTTACCGCGTCTGTACAATGGGACCTAAGCGGTTTCAGAGAACCTTCCCGTTCGTACGATGCGTAGGGGGAGGGGCTCTGGGGAGACTGCCCTCACCTGTGAGTCTTTCAAGCCGAGCTTGGCCGCCAGCTTCTTGCGGTCGGGCTTGCTGATGTACTTCTGCTTCTGGAACATCTTCTCCAGCGCCTTGCGCTGCACGTCGGAGAACACGGCTCGACGCAGCATGCCCCTGCGAGGCTTGCCGCGGGCGGCCAGTGGCCAGGAGAAGGTCCCCGGGATGGGCACGACGCTGGAGGACGCTGCGGAGGCCAGGGGTGCGAGGTGAGTGAGTGGGCGGTGGCCCGCCCGGGCCGGTGGCGTCCGCCCCACCATTGCGGCCTCCTTAGGTTTTTCTCTCTGATCCCTTCATCTCTTTAAAGCTCTCCTTTTTCTCCCCCTGGAGAATAGGCTACGAACCTACAAACCTGCGAGAGTGAAAGGCGCTTTCTGCCCAAATAACTTTCCCTTTCAACCGTGCAAACCCGGATTAGGTAAAACCACGGAAACACAGAAAAGACCCCCCACAATAGCCTATTTCGTTTTTCCATTCAACGGTCTCAGGGAAACTAACTTGCGTGCATCAGCTAATATAGTTGCAGAAAAAAGTAAATTGTAAAAATAAAGTAGCCAGCCACTGGGTTCCCCCCTAAGCTTTTAACACGTTTGTGGCTTTTGCATTCTTTAGATGAAAACGAGGTGATTTACTGATTTGATAGAGAGGAGAAAATCCGCTTTGGATTTTTTATGTTTTGAAAAATCCAATCAGTATTCATCTTTTTTTATATTAATCTTTCCTCCCCTCCCCCACAAAACGTAAAGAATTCGGCCAGAATACATGAAAAGTGGCAGCTAATTAGCACATTGACCGCTTCCCAATGGGTATTGGCATGATAAAAGGGGGGAGAGTTTCGCTTTAAGGGAGAAAAAAAAACCCCAAAAGAAACAGAGACTCTAATGAAGCGTGAATGGTAATTGTGTAGTAATGAACTAACAGAAAAAGACTAAGGACAAGCAGCGAAAGCCATATATTACTGGGACAAAAGAGATTTACACTTTCAAACTAAACACAACTGCAGGCCAAGACCATTGGGAGAATACTGATGGCAGAGGCTTCTCTTCCCCGAATCATTTTCATTAAATGGACATGAAAAGCTATTTATAAAGCTCGGGTTGTTTTTGTTAGAGCATTGAGATGGGGGAGAAAGGGAGCAAATTCCATTATCAGCAGTAGCATGAATGGTAAGGGGGGGGTGAATTCTCTCTCCCCCTTTCAAAAATCAATTGCTTGTTTCTTTCGCTGATATTTGGAAGTGCTGTCGAGGTTCTACCCATCCCCCACCGACCATGCCCAGTCTCTCTTCCCTTTATAAGAGTTCCTGTCTCCTTAATCTTGACCAGCTGCAGAGTTTTTGAGCCGTAGTTTGAGTCACCACTGGGATTCCAGGATGAAAACGTCCTGGAACCTGTTTAAGGTGTTTCTCCTTTAAACCGGGACCCAATTATGGGCTTCCCTCCGACTTATTTTACGAGCTCTAGGATCTTTAAAACGGTATGGCGGTGGGGGGACGGTATGAGAAAGAGTTTGGGAAATCAGGTTGGAAATAGAAGGTTGGGGTTGTGGGAGGATCTAGTCCCCCTCCCCCTGGGCGACCTCAGGCATCCCACACAAGAGGGCACCCCATGTGGTCTTGTGAAAAGCCTGAAGCCCTGAATGAGTCTTAAAGAGAAATTAGCCCCGGCTGGTAGGTGTCTCTCGGCGGCTTGGAGGGGCGAGGGTTGGTCTGTGTGTGGCTGCCCGGAGGAGCTGACCAATTGGTCATGGTGCTGAAACCTTTGTGGGGAATCGTGGCCAAGTGCACTGACTCTGTGGGAAAACGGCGGCGTGAAGGGATGCCAACAGCTCCTCGCCGGGAAGGGAACCGCCTCAAATTTGGACCATGACAATTCCTGCTAATTTGTAGAGCAGGGAATTGGTGCAAAGTGTCAAGCAGTCACTGCTTGTGCTAAATAGGGCATCAAATTGGCGCGACGGATTCGTGAATGTTGTACGCCTTGCAACCTCTGAACCGGAGCGTAACCCCGTGGGGTGGACGGAGAAATATGGCTTCGGGGCAGGGAGCGACGGGGTGGGGCTGGGGAGATGCCCAGCCTCCTGAAAGGAAGGGGGGTGAGACCTACCTGGGAAATAAGAAGATCTGATGAAAGGCTGGAAGGAGCCTTCAAAGTAGGGAAAGGCGAAGGTCTTGGGAGGGACACTCTGGAGCAAGGCGGGGGACGTTTCTGGGAGAGAGTGAGGAAAGGAGGAACAGAAGGAGGGAGACAGAAAGGGAATTTGATTAAGTACATGATTATTGTACAGCACAGTGAATACACGACATGATTAACCTTTCGGCTGGTTTCAAAGCCATCTTACTCAATGTACTGACACAGTAAAGTAAACCTTTTCCTAACACTGTCTCTATCTGTGGAACCCCCTCCCTCAGTAGTCCTCAGCGTCCTCCCCCCCCATGTCATCCTAGGCACTAACGAGATAGAAGAACTGGTGGTGGGGGGGGGGAGAAAAGAATTGCAGATCGATAATACTTGCTAAGCTAGTAAATATATTGTCTTGGGTTTAACAAAAACTGGCTTTCAGAAGCTCAAGGACAGAAAGGCAGACGTCCAGGGGCGTGCGCGCAATTTCACTGCGCCAGGGAACTGTGCGCGCTCGGACTGTAGGTGTTCAAATTCATTCTGAGGGTGGGGCGAACCTGGAGGCTTTTCTTCCCGGGAATCGTCTGAACCTAAGTCTCACATTGCTTGACAGTGGGGCCTCGGGGATCTTGCGTACGTGTGTGCACTGCTGTGAGCGTGGGTACCCGCTGCGTATGGGAAACTGAGGCCAGAAGGACTCTGCATCTAGACCGGCCCTTAGCGTTTTGCTTTCACTTACCAGTTCTGGGCGCCGAAGAAAGGATGGCGTTCACTCCAAACTTCAGAAACGTGGGTTCGCTGGCAGGGGAGACGGCCGTCTGCGGTGAGACGCCCCGCCGGCTGCCTGGCCCCGGGGAGCCCAGGTCCGAGGCCCCTGTGTCTGTGAGAGCCGCAGGGGCCCCCTGCCTAGGGGGCGACATGCTGGCGGTGGGCACGCTGCGGGGCAGGTAGGCGGGGGGTCGGCTGATGCGGATCAGATCCTCCACCAGGAAGCTCGAGTGGCCGGAAAATGCCGACTGCAGGGACTGGGGCAATGTTAAGGTGGGCGTGGGGCGCAAGAGGCTGGGGTACCCGGCTGGGGGCGCGAGGAGGCCGGGGAACATCATGTTAGGCGAGGGGCGGGCGGAAAAACCCTTCTTCCAGTGGCCAGAGGGTAAATGCTGGGCTTCCCGCCCCTCCCGCCCTCTCTCTTGGGCTTAGCAGACGTCTTCTAGTAACGATCCCACTTGGGTGTCTGCGAGTCCTCCGCGGTCCTCCCGTCGAGGTGATGGTTTTATAGTGGCCCGCCCGTTAAAGCGTTTTGAAAAGTGACAGCTCTGACAATGAAGTTCAACAAAGTTCTCCACTCGAGCTTCATTCGCCGGAGGCTCTGGGCGCGCTGATTGGCGCAGGGGTGCAATTTATGATTGGATTAGTCTTCATAAGCATGGCCCGCACAATGGGCTGGCAACAAAGGCTGGCGCGCATCAATTCCGCGTATCGACCGCCTCTTTGCAATACAGTGCGCCCCCAAAGCTCTCGCCGGGAGTTTTTGTTCGGAAGCAACACCCGGGCTAATTAAATGCCTATTTAGAAGTTTCAGATGACATCTTGCCTCATAGAAAAGGAATTATTTAAAGAATGCACTAAATTTATTTGCAGCTCCCCTGCTGAGCCTGGAAAATAAATCAATAAATATTCATAGAAATTCATCTCCAGGCAATCAGCAAAATAATCCTCCCCCCTTGTGGGGAGGGCAATGGAAAATTTCAAGTCAGTGAACATGAAAATATACTCCCTCTTTGGTCTCTGCCCTATACATTACTCCAGCTGAGGCATAAAGCAGATGTGATAGGTGGGTTAAATAAATGTGGGGTAGGGGAGTGCCGTTCTAACAACCCAGGGAGACTTGAAATTGATGCTTTGGGGCTATTGGATGTGCGTCTCTAGGATTGGAGGGGGGAGGTCTTGATTTGAGTTATTTCATGTTGGGAAACTAATTGAGATTGAGAGAGTTAGTGGATACCTGAATAGTAATATGACTCTCCTGCAAACTCCCAGCAACTTAGAAAACGATTTTCGGCGACGTATCTTTATAAGTGTCACTGAGGAACGAAAGGCAGTTCACCTGGGGGAGGATCAGAGGAGAGCGTCGAAAAGGGGCAAGGCAGCCCGGATTCCATTCCCAAGGGCTTACCTCTGCTGGAAGTTGCCTCAGGCAAGGACACCTGGACGCTGTGGGTGCTCTGCTGGCTCTTTTCTAACCTCTAGAAGCCCTCGGCAGTTTCAGTAGAAACTCACAGCCTGGACTTTTAAAAGCACAGCAGCGAAGGTTGGGATTTGTCCCGAGAGAGTCCTACCCATTGCGGGCGCTTAACCTGGCCAAAGTTTTGCTGCTTCTTCATCAACTGCAATGTACAAACACGTGAAAACAGCACGAAGGACGCAGTTCCCAAAAATGTTGGTCCACATCAGGAAAACGATTCTTACTTAATTTGGTGCCTCAAATGAGAATCTTCCTGTAGACAGTACTTTGTTTTCTGCTGGGTTGGGGCTGGGGTGGCGCTGAGCCTCAATTCCGTTTCTCGGCTCGGCTAGGTAACAGATGTGTAAAATGTCCCATTCATTTCTTTAGTGTGGCTGAACCTCCCCAAAGAGAAGTGTGCAGCCCGCCAGGCCGCCCTGATCCTATTAACCATGAACTAACTGTCACCTTCAGCTGGTTTTCCTTTTTTGCTTTTTAACACAAAGCTTTCTCAAAAATCTTATTAACCAGCTTTATTTCTCTCGATGGTTTTGTTCAGGGCGTTTTGTGTTGATGATCTCCATGTCGCTGCTTTAACCATTCAATAAAAGTGCATCTGCGATTTATATCACATTAAACCAGAAATGGAGCCCGCTAAAGCTCTCCCTTGATTCAGATTAAAAAGTTATTTAGGTCGGGCTCTGGAGCCGAATTAATGCTCCAACATGACGCAAGTGCGGAGTTTCTGAGCCCAAGACTGTTTATGGAGGCATTCTGGGCAGCAGGCCCTGGAAAACCACTAAGGAAAGAACAACTGTTAAATAAGTGGCTATTTAAATATGGGAAATGCGTTGCTCAAGTTAACTGGAGTCCCCTGGAAACGAAAGAGACAGGTCTTTGGAGAACTTCAAATGTTCCTCTTTTTGAAGCTTTGCCATAAAATAGGGGAGAAAAAGTCGAAAGTATTTGAACACCTGAGCTCTAACCTTGCCACAGAGTTTTCATTCGCTATCACCCCTCCCCACCAACTGCTTTCTGGAAGCAGGAGGACCAGCTCTGGTTTTTGCATTCTCTCCCTCCTTCTCTTCTCTTCTTTTCCCCCTCTTCATTCCCTTCCTCCTCCTCCTCCTCCTGCACTCCCTCCCTCCTTCCTCCCATACCCCCCTTCCAGGAGCGGTTGCCAGTTCCCGGAAGGAGGAAAGCCCGGACTAGAGGTGTTGGGTTTCCCATCAAGGAAGTCGGGGTGTAGCTCAGGGGTATAGCATTTGACTGCAGTCTACTGGAAGATAGAGCCTACATTTGCAGGGTTTTGTATTGAGGGGCGGTAAGGACTCAAAGCCAGTCTAAGGCACTTCCTGACCCCCCACCTCCTTCCCTAGACCTCCTCTCCAGCTGAGGTATTTCCCTGGGTGTAGTTTTTACAGTTACTATCTTGACAATTGACACGCTCCTTGGCTCCCACCCTTACACACACACACACACCCCGGCCATTCTGCCTCACTCTAGACTAACTGCTGCTAATGTCTCTTCTTTTAAAAGGGGGGCCTGACATTTTTTGGAAGGTGGGTCAACCCCTTGCTGCGATCCACGTGTTCTTGGCCTCCAGCGGTCCGTCTCCATAGCCTTTTTGACTTTTTCCAAGGGGAAGAGTGAAGGCGGGGGGCGAGGGCTGGCGGCCCCGTGAAAAGGCAAAATAAATCCTAAGGAAGCAAGAAATCGGACGAAAGGATCTTACTTTTAAGTGATTTCCTTGAACGCGTCTTTTCAAACTCCGCCATAGCCTAAGGGACTGCTCAGCCAGCGGCTGCGGCTAAGACCTGTGACTAATGCCGTTTGACCTGAGCCCTTGGGGTTTTGTTCGTCCTGCCATTCATTGTAATGTCGTTATCTTCAAGTTTATTTCAGAGAAGTCACTAGTGTCCTCTCTCCCAGAGCGGGGCTTTCTGTCTATTTCTCTTTCAGGGGAAAAAAAGACGGGAGGGGAAAAGAGAGAATCGGAGGCGCCGGTTGGGGTGAAGATCCTCGCCTGTGCCGCGGACGCCGCTGCTCGCTGGGGGAAGGCCTCAGTAGAGGCAGCCGAGGCTCCCGGGGCCTTCGAGGCCAAAGCCGCCGGAGCCTCCCTGGGAAGGCAGGAAGGGCTCCCGGAACCCGTCTGGGGTTTCTTCCCCCCCCGCCACGCCCCCGGGGCCTTGGATAGCTGGCGGGTCCCTGCCCGATGTGCCGGGGTCTGGCCATGGCGCACCCTCTCCAGTGTGGGTCGCGGTGTGAGCGCCTGCCCTGGGTAAGTGCAGGCCACCCATGGGGAGGCGAAGTGCCTGAAAAGTAGAGCGTGGCTTGATATATTCCTCGCCCTCCGAAAAGATAACGAACGTAAGTTCGGGAAGACTGGGACCCCAGGGTCGCACTTTGCAAGGGTTCAAACCCCCAGGCCGTGGCGCTTCCGACCGGAGCCGCCAACAGAGAATGCTTTGAAAGTTTGGCAGGCTGCAGGGTGGCGGTGGCGTCGGAATTAGCACCCGCCTCCTGGCTTCTGCCGTCCCAGGGAAAAAGAGGGAGCTGATGCGCGAGGCAAAGGAGGAGGGCGGCGCGGCTCGGGCTGTAAGAGCTTTCCTACAGCCCCAGCTCTTTAGGCGAGCCGCTCTATTAAGACACCTCTAAGGGGTTCACCTTCAGAATAGGCCACAGGGAGCTACCGGCCGCCCCAGCCCTTTCTAGCATCTCCCCGCACAGCTCATTCCTTTCACACTCACTCCCCCCTTTTTCCTTGAAAATCCTTCTATTGTGCCAATCAAGCAGATGGTTTGCAGGAAATATAGCTTGGCCTTGCTGACCGAAACTAATTTTAACTAGCTTTCCAAGCCTGAAACGTTTGTTTTGCTCTTACAAAATAGCCCCCAAAACAGCTGGCAAGGGTGAATTAAACCCATTAAAGACACATTTATAAGAAATTATATTCACATAGATTGCCTGAGCCCCCTTGTGCAGCCTAAGAGGGGAGAGGAGCGCATTTAAATGAAAATGTCGCTGAAAGCTCCCCTCCTTAACGTAGCCTGAAAGTCTCAAAAACATTTTACTAAATAGATTAACTTGACTATTGTCTTGCATCACATTTATCAGCTTCATTAAGTGAATAGCTGAACAAATATATTACGCATGCATGAAAAGCTCTTTTTCGAAGCCCCTCATTGTGTCCTCAGCCCTGACAGGTGGTTAACTGTGTGTTGTGTTTTTTTGTGGGTTTTTTGTGTTTTTTTTTCTTTTTTTCTTTTTTTTTAACCCGAAGAAAGAGGGTGTCTTTAGAGCAGGGCTGTGCGCAGGCCCGGCTTGGTGGGAGTTTACTTTAACTGGCTGCTTGGGCCCTGCCGCCCAGTGATATTAGCACCGTGAGATGTTGGCAAAGGCGATCTGAGCCCATTCAAGATAATCAAAATTAAATTTTGGTGAGCCGAGCCTTGAGTGCTTTTTCTCTCCATCACTCCCACCTCCTTGTCTCGGAAATTAATTTTATAATGCTTCTTTTCAAAGCTGATGTCCGCCCCCCCTCCCAAAAGTAAATTGCCTTTGCGTTTCCTTGATTAACCGGCTCTCTGCAGACTGCAGTGTTAAATATCCTTTTAACTCACATTTGGATCCATTTCACTTTACTGTGTGTATTTGGGGAAAGTCCTTGTCTCCCAGGCCTCAGTGTTCCTGTGTGGGAAACAAGGGACTAGGGCCCTAGAAAGCTCTCTAAGGGCCCTTTCAGGTCTGACCTTCTAAGGTTTAAAAATTCTCTGCTCTTTGTCACCCCACTGCGGGTCCCAACCCAGCAGCTCCCAGCGTCTGGCCTCCACCTGGAGGACCTGAAAGACTGCATTTCCGGGTACTAGGGGCGAGCCCTGAGTGGAGGGAAGAAGCGTGGAGTGAGCTGGAGGCTTCAGTGCAGATCGACTGGGCTTCTGCTCCTTGGGTCTCAAGATCCACTAGGAGCCCTTAGGTGCTGGGCCCTCGCATCCCACCCAGCATCCCGCCCCGCATCCCTCCCTGCATCGGACTTCTCTTCAGTCCTGGTCCCGAAAAGAGGTGTGGCCTGATGCCAGGTGTAAAACAGGAGGTGTTGCTCCCTGCCTCGCTCCCCTGGTCCTGGGAGTTGCTTTTCAGCCTCTTTAATTACTCCTTGCGCTCCCCGCCCCCCTCTCCCCCCATGAACCCCTTCCTTGCCTGCCCCCGCCCCAGCTTTTTTCCCCTTCCCCTCGTCTCAAGCTGAAACTATTGGTTTCCTGTCCCAGAATCTTTGAGGCGCGCCGAGTGGGAAACCATATAGGATCTTTCTCTGGACCTGAAAGAGCCAGCTTTTGTCGACGGTGGGAGGGAGAAGAGAGGGAATATATCTATTCCACCTTCTCAGCCCCCAAGGACTCAGGGATGGGGAAGCAGGTGCCTTTTAGCGAGGCTGGGTTTGCGTTGGGCTGGAGGTGGCCCTAGAGGGAGTTGGCAGTCTAGCGAGTTGGGTGGCAGATCCTGGAGAAATGGACGCCACCACCTACGACTGCCACCCACACTTAAAGAATAGAGGACTCTGAGAAGACTGGTCTTGTTTACGTGCAGTGGCTGTGCGAAGTCGGTGCTGCCAGATTTATACCAGTCTTTCAAGCTATCTCTGGGGAGCTCGCTGTCTCGATATTAAACCTTAATCTTGTCCAACATTTAAGAACCCACAAGGGAAAAAGACTTTTGCCTATGGACTGAGATTCTGTTTCCCAAACCAGAATCTTGCTTCACCTTCTCCTTTTTCATGTTAAAGAAACCAGATGGCATGTTTTCAGACATAGAAGGAAGAGGAGTCATTTTAGATCTAGGGCCAGTTGGTTGCAGAAGGTGGGGGTGGGGGTGGGGAGGGAGCATCCGAGGCTAAACAGTCCAAATTCTTCAGCTCATCTTTGAAATGTAGAGATTGCCCTTTTGGGACAAAGAGGTATTTTTCTAATCCAGTTACTCATGGGAGGATTAGAGGTAAGACTGCTAGTTCTTTATAATGTAGTAAAAATTCATTTTAAAAATTATTTTTCTTCTAACAGGAAGTGAGTCTTGATTTGGTCAGAGGAGGGACCTATCAGCGAGAGAGGCTGTTTGGAACCATGAGTCAATACTTGAGAGAGAAGTATTCTGATGTGTATGGGGCTCTAAGTTGCTGAAGGTTTGTTTTGCCTGAGGCTGAGATGGGTTTAGAGGTTATTGCAGGAAAGAGAGAAGCATAAGTCCCCCAAGACTTTTGCCTGCTCTGCAGTTCTGCTTAGTCAGTGTAGGGAAGCAAGAGGGAGGCATGAGAGAATGTGACATTCCCCTTACATGGGGAAGGGATGGGGGGAAATAGCCTTATTTTAGGGTGTTACCTATACTGCACAGAGGCCTTAAGACTAACTGCCAGCTGCTGTCTACAGGAGGAAAATCAAAACATTCCCTAGCCTGCTTACCCTCCTCCAGTATCAACTTTTCCCTCTAACTGCAGAGAGAAAAAGATAGTCATCAGACAGAAATGCCTTCCATTTCCTTCCTGCCGGCTTACTCTCCATTCTATTCACATCTCCACCGAGTCAGGTCCTCTCCTGCCTCCTTGGGGACAGTGTTAGTTATTTAATCTCTGTTTGCCCTTCCAAATCCACCTCCTACTCCTTCTCCCCATTCTTTTGTCCTAAGAGACTGGCAAAATGCATCTAGGGAAATGCATTGACACCAGCATACCCTGCTGGTTGGTTTCTTCTGCTTTGCTTCAGTTAGTGGGAGGCAATGGCACCAACTCAAGGATAGGAGGAGAGAAAAGTTGGGGTACTTCTTCCTCTCACTCCCTTCTTTTTTAAAAATTTATTTCTTTTATCCATTTATTTTTGGCTGTGTTGGGTCTTCATTGCTGTGCGTGGGCTTTCTCTAGCTGCGGTGCGCTGGGGCTACTCTTCGTCGGCTTAGCTGCTCCGCAGCATGTGGGATCCTCCCGGACCAGGGCTCGAACGCGCATCCCCTGCATTGGCAGGCAGACTCTCAACCACTGCGCCACCAGGGAAGCCCCCTCCCACTCCCTTCTTGCTTTGTTGCATTTCTGTGAATAGCTGTAGCTGCAGCTCCCAAGCTCACTGGGCCCTGTGATATAATAGCTTTCCACTTTTGCTAGTCTTTGGGTACATTAACATTCCTTGTTTATTCCCTTAACCTCACCTGCGCTTCTGTAAGTGGTTCCTTCATTGGAAATATTTGCTGCTGAACTCCTGACTGATACAGGGACCTTGTTTTTCATTGTCCTCTCTGTCTATAGCTTCAATACCCCCTTCACCACAGGTTCTTTCAAACTGTGCTCATTTCAAAAGGACCGTGTCTTGACCTTATGTCCATTTCTAACTGCATCTTTTTGCAGACTTCATCTAACTTTTGTGAGGCCTGAGACAAAACTATAGATGGAAGTCTGTGGCCCACCCTACTCCACTTCCCACTCTGACTCCATTCTACATCATGAAGGGCCATGCATCCAAGAGTGTGGACACCTGGTCCACTTATCCAAGATCCATCCATATCCCCTGCACCCTCTCCAAACAGCCAGAGGTTTAGGGATGGGCATGCCTCAGGTTTAGGGATGGGCACACTAGTGACATTGTCCACTCACGGGAAGATAGACCTAGGAGAGGCTTATGTAGTCTTTGAAAACAGGCTTGGTTCCACTTGGGTAAAGAATTCCAGAGCCTAAAAGGGAGCATATAGGCTCTAGGTGAGCACGTCCCTTTGGCCACATGGACATGGGTGGAGCTGGAGGGAGCCAGACTGGGGCCCTTTCTGAAGTTCAGGGCCCACACAAGTTCCCTGTTTGTCCAGGTCGAAGCATGGTACTTCTTTCACAACCAGACTTTTTTGAAAAGCAGCATCTAACCTTGCTTTCTCCTATTCTTGCCACCTTCATGACCTTTCTCAACCTGCTGCCACCACATTCCACTGAGATGGATTTGTTAGTGTCATTGATGCCAACCCTGTTGGCAGAGTCAATGATCTTCTCTAATTCTATGTGGCCTGCCTACAGCATTTGTCACTGTGGACCTCTCCCTTCTTGGCTTCATGGTTTTCTTTTTCCTCCTCAGACTGTTCCTTCTTGCTCTATTTGTGAACTCTCTTTTCTCTGCTAAGCCCTTAGATGGTAACATTATTCTGGGTTCTGACTTTGGCTCTTCCCCCAGACAGTTATTGAAATTCTGCTTATTACTTCTCCTACCCCTGTTGAACTACATGCACTTCCCTAATTATGCCCCACTCTCTCAAACCCCAGTGCCTTTGTGCACACTGATCCTTTTGGATTCTTTTCACCTGGCTAACTTCCATTGGTTGGGAAAGATTTGGCTTGAGCCTCACCTCCTTTGTGATCCTTCTTTGACATGTACTCTGAGGTCTATGTCTGTTGGATATTTTCTTGTAGTACCTAACACTCACCTTTAATAGTGCATTTATTACACTGTACTTAGAATTGCCAGATAAAAATACTGGATGCACAGTTACATTCGAATTTCAAACGAACAAATATTATTTTAGTATAAGTATGTCCCAAATACTGTGTGGGATATACTTAGACTAAAGAAATTACTCATTGTTTATCACAAATTCAAATTTAACTGGATATTCTGAATTTTTATTTGCTGGCAACTGCACCTATTGGAATAATTTACATGTTTGTTTCCCCTGTAGACCATGAACTTCTTAAGGGTAGGCACCATGTCCTTTGGCTCTGTGTCCTAATGCCTGGCACATAGCATGCATTCAGAGAATGTGTGCAGAGTGATAAAACCTTCAAGTTTGGGAGCACTTTGCTGCCTCATTTCAAAGGACCTTTCCTGCTTTGAAATTCAGTGTATTTAGTTCACTGATCTCTCTTCTAACCTCTTCTAAAGTCTTATCATTATTAGCTCTTCGTTTTATACTGTTTGGTTCTCTAGATGGTAACCAGATGGGAAAGCTCCCAGATTTTGTCAAAAGACTGATCTTCATCTGTATCTCCTAGGGCAGTCCTCTTTGCTGATTTGAATGATTAGGTGATGAGGTCTGTTGGCATTGTTGGTCATTATTAGATATTACTGGTGAATATGCTTAGTTGACTAAATATGTTTAACAGAGAGTCAAATTCCATAGCACAGGAAGCAAGCTCGATTAATACATATACACTAACTCTTGGTCTCACAGCATTAAATTAAGTAAATATTTAATTTTCACAGTGTAAATAATGAATCCACTGGCAGATCCCCACCCAGCCCTCACTTAGGGGGTATAAATATATGTGTTTTTTATACATGTTTATATACATACATAAATATATATGTTAATGAACTCATCACTAAGAGAAATTCTGTGGTCCAGAAAGCAAAAAATTGCAGCTCTGAAAACTGGTGCCTGCCAGCTAATCCTTAGGTCTTAGGTACTAAATCGGTTGACGTGAGACAGAAAGCCAACACAGACATGGGTATCAGAATTGGTTAATTATGGTGGAGAGGAAGTTAAAGAAAGCAAGACTCTCAGAGAAAATGCAGAGATATCCAATTTATTATCAGAAAAAAAGTCAGAATGTAGAACTAGAGCTGCACTGTCCAATGCAGTAGCCACTAGTCACATGGAACTATTCAAATTCAAAGTAGTTAAATAAATAAAACTTAAATAATTTAAATAAAAATTAAATTAAATTTTAAAATTTAAATAAAAATTAAAATCTAGTTCCTCAGTCACATTAGCCACAATTCAAGTGCTCAATAGCCACATGGGGCTAGTGGCTACCATATTGGATGGCATAGATATAGAACATTTCCATCACTGCAGAAGTTCTTTTGACAGCGTCAACTAGAGTTTCTGAATGTGAACTGAATCTGTTGGCCTGGGGAAATGGAAACCTAGAGGAATATGACTGTCATATTCAAGTACTCGAAGGCCTGCCAAGAGAAAGAAAGTAAGTAACGAGTTCTAAGTTACTAGAAGGAACCAAAGAGAGGCCAGATGCATACTTTACAGCAACTAGAGATTTTAAAACGTTAAGTCAATTCTTATTGCCCCATCCTCTCCTTTCAATCAACAAATATTGATTGAGGTCCTACCGTGTACCAGCAGGCACTGTTCTAGGTCTGGGAACACTGAAGTGAACAAAACAGAGCTTGTGCCATCTTGGATCTTCTCATTCCACTTAGGATGAGGTAGGAACGGGCCCCTGCCAGCCCCTCCCCCTCCCCCTTCCCCTCCTCTACCACAGTCCTGTCTCCCATCTCTTCTCTCTTCCTCTAAGATACCAGGCTGTTTCTCACCAGTATACCTTTGCATATGCTTTTCTCTCTGCTTGCTTCATTTGGTTAACTCCTGCTCATCCTTCAAACTGCAGTTTAAATGCACTTTCTCATCACCCAGTTTTAATCACCCTGCATTTTTTTCTTCTCGGCAATATATCTATATCTATATCTATATTTATACATATACAATAAGTCCCCTACATACAAACCTTAAAGTTGCAAACTTTCAAAGATGCAAACGTGTGTTCCATCAACATCTGATGTGAGTGAAACTGCAGCTTGCCCTCTGCCTCCTAATTGCTTACGATCCTTCAGCTCTACCATCTCCCACCTCCTCTCCCTCCTCCAGTCAGTAACTGTTCTTGCCTGTTCACTCAGTGCCAGTCCTTGTATGCCAGCTGTTGTGCTGTACTACTGTACTTTTCAAGGTACTGTACTGTAAGATTAAAAATGTTTTCTTTATTTTTCTGTTTTTTTAATAAAGTCTTTTTATTTTTTTATTTTTTATTTTATTTTTTAATTTTTGGCTGCATTGGGTCTTCGTTGCTGCGCGCGGGCTTTCTCTACTTGCGGTGAGCGGGGGCTACTCTTCGTTGCAGTGCGCGGGCTTCTCATTGTGATGGCTTCTCTTGTTGCTGATCACGGGCTCTAGGCGCGTGGGCTTCAGTTGTTGCAGCGCGCAGGCTCAGTAGTTGTGGCTCGCAGGCTCTTTTTTTTTTTATGTATTATTTGTGTGAAAAGTATTATAAACCTATTACAGTACGGTACTATATAGCCAGTTGTGTTAGTTGGGTACCTAAGCTAACTTTGTTGGACTTACGAACAAATTGGAACATGCTCTCGGAACGGAACTCATTCGTATGTAGGGGACTTACTGTATAAAGAGAGAGCACACATTGTCACTCACTAGCTGTGTGACTTTGGGCCCAGTTACTTAACCTCTCTGTTCCTTAGTTTTTTCAACTGCCTCATCTAAAATGGTAATAATAAAACTTACCCTAAAAGACTATGAAAAATGTTTATTGCCTAGAACAGTGACTGGCTTATATTTAGACACATAAGAAATTTAGTACGCTTTCGTCTCAAGAAACTAAATATCCTAATCCTATACATGGTTTCCTTTTAAAATGTCAGTGAAGGACATTTAAACCAATAATAATAGCAACAGCAATGATAATGATAGTTAGCTTTATTGAGAACTTACTATAAGCCTGGTACTGTGTTAAATATTTTCGAGGCGTGATTTACAGTAATCCTCAAAACAGCCTCATGAGGTAGATATTATTATTATCCCCACTTACCTACAGGAGGAGATACAGAAACTTAGGGAAATTTAACAACAGAACTAGGTTGGCTTTGCATTGTGTCAGCCTGGCTAGGCTGAACTCTATTTCTCAGAATTCCCTGTGCAGCATGACTCCAGTTAGGGTGGGCCGCTAAACAGGCTTGAGAGATTTGGAGGGTGGAAGGAAGCAGTGGCTGGTTTGTCACTGACCAGCTGGCTTATGTCACTGGTGTGAGGCAGCTGGTCCTCCACTTTCCCCAGCTTCTCTGACTCCTGTGTTTACCCCCCTGAAGGAGGGTGTTGGGTTTTGCAGGACATTCACACCAACAAGGTCAGAGGCAGTAGAGACTGACATGGATTTCAGTCTGTTCTTGTGGGGTTCCAGCTTGTGTTTGTGGATTCCAGCCTGCTCCTGATATGTGTATGGTATACTGCCTGTTCTGCTTCTCTGATTGAATCCTGACACACAGTTAATAAATACCAGAGCCGAGGCTTGGAACTCAGTCTGACCCTAGAACTTACGTTCATAACCATTATTCTGTACTGGCCCTGAAGAAACTCTAGGGATTTTGAAGGTAGATGAGACTAGTCTGAGGTTTAAATTTTAGGTCTGGAGCCCTCTTCTGCCTTGAAATATTACAGCGATTAACAGGTCATTATACTCGTGGGCCAAACTGACACTCAGAGGGCATATAGCAACTGATAAAGTTTACCTTAGTTTATAAAAATCAAAAGTTCTCAACATGGGTAATATAGCCAATGTTTTGAATAATTGTAAATGGAAAGTAACCTTAAAAATTATATAAAAATTAAAAATAAAAAAACTTCTACTACTACAGTAATAATGATGATATGAGCACATATTTAGTATCTACAGAATTTCAGGTACTGCTCGAAGTGCTTATGTATCAACTCATTTAATCTTCACAGTCCTCTCAAGAAGTAGAAGCACGAGTTCCAACACTTACTTTATTCATAGAAGTAAGTATTAGATTTCAAAAAAGTGAACTTTGTGAGGGCAAGGGATACAGAGTGAGGGGAGCTGTTAGTTCCCTGCTCTGACAAAGGGAGATAGATATAGATGAAGCTTAGGTCTCCACTAGCTCCATTTTGGAGAGTGTATATCTAAAGCACTTAACACATGCCTATCAGTTAGGATGACTTGGGCTGCAATAGCAAAAGGACCCATCCAAAAACAGAGTAAACTACAAAGAAAAGTTATTATTCCATAAAATAAGAATTCCAGAAGTAAAACAGGTCCAGAGTCCATTAATTTATTGTCTCATTGATATCATCAGAATCCAGGTTCTTTCTCTCTGCTTTGCCATCCTTAATGTGTTGAGTTATCCTCTTTGGCTGGCTCCCTCATGGTGTCGAATGGCTGCCCCATCTCCAGACATCACATGCAGATGACAACATCTAGCAGAAGGAGAGTCAGTTTATTGTCTTCTCTCTCCTTTTATCAGCAGGAAAAAAAAATCTTTTCCAAAAGCCCACCTGGAGGATGTCTTCTCCTGTCTCGTTGGCCAGAATAGTGCCAGTTGCTCATGTCTAAGCCAGTCACTGGCAAAGAAAATGGAATTACTATTTTTTAATTAAATGGATCTAGGGTAACCTTCCTGGAAATAGGAAGGACCTAGCTTCCTGAAATACATGGGTGTTAGATTTCTGAACAAAGAAGATACTGATTAGCAAAGGAAAAGGTGTGTGGCTTTATATAGGCAACAGTGTCTGTTACTACGTGTTAAATAAAGCAAAGTGTATAAAAATGTGCCTTACCCAAAGCTAGACCCAAGGATGTGTCCTGGTAGCCGCCCTTTACCACTGTGTCTTACTCCTGTTTTTAAAAAATTTTTACTGACCACAACAGATACTGCCAATGCTCACCAATGCCCATTCTTCTCTTTATGAGGACACAGACAACGTTTTCTAGCTTTCCTCACAGTTAGATGGAGCCATAGACCCTGTTCTGGGCAATGGAATGTGGGCAGAAGTAATCTATATTACTTCCAGGCTTGGCGTGTAAAATCTCTCAAGTACAATCCTTTTTCTTTTTTCCTTCCATTGGGACATGAAGGCCACGTGTCGGGGTGGCAGAGATACAACATGTAATGAACCTGGATCCCTGAGTCATGGCTTGGAGGAGAGCCATCCATCTTGTATTGGACTGTGCCATGAGTAAGAAATCAGCTTTTATTATATGATTTGGGGGTTATCAGAGAATTTATCCTATCGTGACTAATGTACCCATCAAATCATCTTCCTTGTGCCTTGTATTTTGAGCACAGGGGCTGCAGATCTGGTATGCAGGTCTCAGGCTGCTAAGAGGGTTATCTGAACATGCATAAAATCCCATGCATGTTAAAAATAAAATCCCTTTCATGGTAGCCTTACTTAAGTACTTCCAGTGATAAGGAACTCACTATTTCTAGCAAGAGATAACCTCTGGTTAGTAAGAGATAACATATTAATGAAAGATGGCAAATACACTTCAGTTCATGTGCCAAATCTCGCTGATTAGTAGTTGCATTTAAGCTACTATTGATATGTATAGAAGGATTCTAAGATCAACTCTGGGTGGCCTGGGGAAATTTTCTGCTATTAATTAATAATGCCTTCCAGGGCTCTGGCAGCAGGAGCGGTAGACCCATGCCCACGTAGTATCTGTGGTTTGAGAACTATGAGAACTACGGGGAGAAAGCTCATAGGAAAGAGGTTTGCCATTAAATAACGGGACTCAAGGGGATTGGATCTTGGGATACATTTCCAGGGATGATGATACAATTGCAACAATAATTATGCCTTCCGTTTAGCGAGTACTGTGCTAATGCTTTATATGTATGTATAATTTCCTTGTCTCCTGATAACAAGTCCATTTTACAGACAAAGAAACTGAGGCTCAACAATGTAAAGTAGCTTGCAGGGCATCATGTAGTTAATTTAGTGGCAGAGGCAGATTTGGACCAGGGTGGTCTGACCCAAAGTCTGTGTTCCTACCCTGTTGCCTATGCTGTCTATGGAATTGGGGAGGGAACTGATTAAAGATTTCTGAACTTCAGTTTTTGTTGTGGGGGGCTGTGTGGTACACTGTAGGAGGTTTAGCAGAATTGCTAGCCTCTACCCATTAGATGCCTGTAGCATACTCCCCCCTCCCTCCTAGAGAAAAATGTCTCCAGACACTGCCAAACTGGCCCCGGTTGAAGACTAGTGGGTTAGAGGAAGGCACGCCCTATGTTTGGAGCATTTGTGGTTCTGGGCAGGCAGGTGATCTAGGAAGGGGCTGAAGAGCAATGTGGGAACTTAGGGGGCAAGGGGGTCCATTAGGGTAGCCTGGGAGCCTTTGTCACATGAAGAAGGCAATAGCATTGAGGAGGCTGAGTCCCCTAAGCTCATGCACTAAGTTTCCCAGATATTTCCTGTTAAGGGGCAGGATTGAGGAGGGAGAAGCTTGCAGGAGAAGGTTCCTGTGGCCCCAAATTGTGGGTAAAGGAAGAATGTGGAGTGAGGATTTTAACCACACAGGTCACCCTGAATGCTACTGAGAGCCTGCAGCTGTGGGCACATCTCCTACTCAGTAGATACGGAAGGAGTGTTTTTTGAGTGAATGGTGACCAGTCAGACCAAAGGAAGGGAATAAAGCAGTTGCACTTATTTTTAAGTAAAACTATGGTATGAAACAGCATTCTTGAAGAGTCACTAAATCTGTACTTGGCAGACATTAAGCAGCAAATTTTAGACATTTGGGCAAAGGCACCGGTGTTCAGGTGAAAGAAAAAGACAGTGTCTCTTTTAGTGACAATATATTAACAAAAGCTAACATGTTTACTCAATGCCTCTTTAACTTTTAAATGCAAGTCTATTTGATATGAAAACAGAGGTGTTCGCCGCTGGCATAAACAGAAAGCAAGTTGCTTTGAAAAAAATATGAATGGTATTTGGCAAAACCAATAACTTTCCTTGTAGGTAGGTGTTCTGAGGCAATGTTCATGTATTTCAATTCTTATTACTTATTTTGCTTTCTCTTATTCTCAAAGTGAGTAGCTTCTTAATATACGTATTTAGTTAGAATGTGTTTTAAAGGGTTTCTCAAATTCAGAGCCTCTAGAGGGATGGTGGTTACAGAAGGTATCCTTGCCTTCATCCATTCAGAAACACAAGCGTTGCTGTAGGATCACTGTCCTCTATTTTAGAGATGCTAAAAGAAGTTACAGAAATATTTAAGCTAATTAACTACAAAGCTGACAAACATACCAACAGCACAAGTTCAATGTCACATATAATTTCTGCCCTTTTCTCAAAAAACCAAGTACTACGATCCGTTGGGGTTGCTTTTTAACAAATAAAGCTGGCTTTGTTTTCATCCTCTCTCATTTCCATTTTTAGCACAGTTCACAAATTCATATTTTTTTCTGCCACCATTCAAGATATTTTTCTCTGGGTTATGTGCACTAAATGGTATAAAGCATGAAGGGAGAGGGGACCGTTGTGGTCTGTGCTATTCACATTTTGCCTGTTAATCTAATTACCAAGGTAGGGGCTCCAGAAACTGAGCTGCCCACATAGAAAAGCTTTCCCCCCACCTGGTGGATTGTTTAGCCAAGCTTCTTAAATGGGCAGAGTTTGGGGTTGGGGGGCAGGGAGAGAAATGAATCTTTTTTTGTTGTTGTAAGTTTCTGTGCAGAGCAACGGAAAGAATTTAGTGGTTGTCAACATGAGTTTAGTACAAAGGTATGGTTTAAAATGTAGGTTCATTTTGACTGAGCTTCAGGTCACACAAGCCTAGGGAAACCTGTGCTGCTATTTGTTTTTTGTGTGTTTTAAAAAGAGTTCAGAAGACGCCAGGGAGGGAGATGAAGCAGAGATGGGGGCGGGAGCGTCCCAAGGGGATGACGTCCTTTACAGGGTGGATACTTCAGGGGTGTTGTTTCCAGAGGCTCTCAGTGACGGATTGTGTGAAAGGGCAGCTTTGAATGAACAGCCCCAGCCAGGCCTGATTTTGAACTGGTTTTCAGTCCTTGATTCCTACACACAAAATAAAATACCTTGTCGAATAGAGCCCATTGAGTGAGGATGATGGGCTAAGAGCGGGGGTACGAGGTGGCAGCGTGGGTGCTTGTTTATCGAGGAGGAGTTGTCCGTTGTTCCTGGGGCCGGTGAAAGGAAAGACGCCAGAATCCGATGGCTGGGGTAGCATTGATGTGAGGTAACGGGGTAATCGGATTGAAAGGGTGCCATAGTATTTGTGTCAGTTCACATCTCGTCAAAGGAATAATATGAGGTGCTACCTAGCTGAGGCTCTGGCCCGGGGGGAGCAGGGGGAGTTCTGTTAGCAAGCATCCAGGCCTCATTGGATTCAAATATAAATTAATTCTCACAGGAGCATTGCCTGATTAATCTATTTGCATAATAGTAGAAAAACTACAGAGTGGTTACTCTTCCCCCCCCCCCCCCGTAGGGATTTGGGCAAGAAAAGGTTTAAATTCATTTGAAAGAAGGGTGTGTGAGAAGTCAGCAGAAAAAGCCCCCTCTGGGGCTCCCAGGGCTGTTTTCTGGATGGAAGGGGTTGGTAGTCGAGGCAAGGCCTGTTCACCCAAGAAGTTTAACTCTTCCTGGGAAAAATCACCTTCTTCTGAGGCCCTTTCCTGGCACTTGCTTTAGGGGACTTCGCTCTTGGCTCAGATGATAGTCTGAGGTTCAGAGGAGGAACAGGCCCCAGGTGAGCTGTCCCCCTTGTTTCAGATTCTGGTCCAAGACCATAGTAGTTTCAGAAAATATATAGATAGGTTCCCTTCTGACTTACTCTGCTTCACGGGTGTTTGTGACACGAATCTCAGGTCTATTTGCCATTCCACAGAGAAACAAAGTCATTAGGTTTCTAAAACTCATGCCATTTGCAACCTGTTTTGGCTAAGCACGTTGATTCAATAAGCACCTGCTTAGCCCTGCCTGGTTCAGTATGTGATGGTGGGGGTGCCGATGGGATCAGTGTTATCTTTTTAAGAAACCACATTATAAAAACAGAATGTGAAAAGGGGGCTAAGGATTCCTGAGTTTCAGATTTTCAATGTCAAACGTTATTTTTCCTGCTGACACTTCAATAATAGCAATTTTAAATGTTGCTATAAACATGGCTTAGCAAATCCAGCTTTGATTACTTCCAGCCTCTGCTCAAGAATAAAGAGCCTTCTTTCCATAGTCCTATAGACACTATCTTCAGTACTTCTTACTCATTCTTATCACCTTTATTCCCTCATCTTCCATTGTTGTGATAAAGAAAGCCGCAAGTCATTCAAATGAAGCTGCCATGTTGGCTCAAAATGCTTCTGTTTCTACAAATTCCAGATGGAGATACTTTAAAAACAATGGCAGGGCAAATCCTACTTTCTAATTGATTGCATGGTTAATTCCAAATTTTATCATGAAAACTTCCTGCTGTAAGAGAAATGCCTATGGTAGGTGCTCAACAAACGTCACCCTCACTTTCCCTTCACTTGAACATATCGAGGACGACAATGAGAAAATTCCCTTGTTTCTTAGGAACATCCAGGAACAAGAGCCTAATACAGCAGAGAGGGAAAATGATGTTCTGGGAATGTCAGCTGCTTTGGGGGTGCCAACCCGCCTAGGATCCCCTTCTTTGGGATCTGTACTCCCTCAACTCCTATTAACAAGGGTGAGCCGCCAACAGTTCTTTTTTTTAAGACTTTTATTTATTTATTTTTTTTAGAGCAGTTTTAGTTTTACAACAAAATATCAGCATCACTTAACCAGAATGGTACAGTTTTGCCAACGATGACCCTACATTGACAGGTCATAATCATCCAAGTCCATAGTTTACCTTAGTGTTTACTCCTGCCTGGTGTTGCCTTTTCTATGGGTTTGGACAAATGCATAATGACATGTATCCATTGTTACAATGTTATACAGAGTATTTTTACTGCCCTAAAAATCCTCTTGCTCTGCCTAGTTATCTCTTTCCCTGATCCACCCCTGGCAATCAGTGATCTTATTGTCTCTATAGCTTTGCCTTTTCCAGAATGTCATCTAGTTGGAATCACACAGATTGGCTTCTTTCACTTAGTAATATGCATTTAAAGTTCCTCCGTGTCTTTTCATGGCTTGATAGCTTATTTCTTTTCAGCACCGAGCAGTATTCCATTGTCTGCATGTGCCACAGTTTATTTATCCATTTACCTATCGAAGGACATCTTAGTTGTTTCCAAGTTTTGGCAATTGTGAATAAAGCTGCTCTAAACATCTATGTGCAGGTTTTTGTGTGGATATAAGTTTTCAGGACATTTGGGTAAATTCCAAGAAATACGATTGCTGGATCGTATGGTAAGAGTATCTTTACCTTTGTAAGAAACCTCCAAACAGTCTTCCAAAGTGCCTGTACCACTTTGCATTCCCACCAGCAATGTATGAAAGTTCCTGTTGCTCTAGAGCCACCCCAGCATTTGGTGTTGCCAGTGTACCAGATTTTGGCCATTCTAATAGGTGTGCAGTGGTATCTTACTGGTGTTATAATTTACATTTACTTAATGCAAACCAAGGAGTATACTTAACGTTCAGAGTATACTCAATATACTTACTCCGAAAGACAGTCATCAATTTTTGTATGTAGAACTGTGCTA
Organism: Eubalaena glacialis; assembly: GCF_028564815.1. NCBI lineage: Eukaryota > Metazoa > Chordata > Mammalia > Artiodactyla > Balaenidae > Eubalaena > Eubalaena glacialis. Next base: position 84,976,901 of record NC_083725.1, read on the forward strand.
GCTACCGAGCCAGAGAAGTTAACCCACTCTCATGCGTCCAACATCTTATTATCTATCAGGGAAACAAAACAAACACATTCCCACCCACAAGCTCATGTATTCTCACCAGTTGAGCGTTACTGGGAAGCCGTTATGATTGAGGGGCAAAGTGATTACGTTGCTTACCGGGTGAAACTGATCAGATAAGGAGGTCCCTGGGACCGAGTAGGGCAGGAACTTGTGAACAGCAGCATTGCCAAGAGAGGAGACCGCTCATCCTGGCCGCCGCTAGCGGTAAGAAAAGGATCTCAGGCTCCAGGCACGGAACCCAGCACGCTCTGGTTTGCTCTGGATGGGTCTCAACTGTGACACTGCACTCAGTCCTGGATAAAAACTGCTTGTGAGAGGTGCTGAGCCTAGTGGAGGGGTTCTGAGGACAGCATGGAGTCTCAGAGAAGGAAATCAGACTCATTCCACACGGCTTCAAGTAAGTGCAACTGGGACTAATCAAGGAAAACTTATTTGGCTGAATACAAGTAAGACCTTTCTAATAGCTCACTCTGTAATCCATGCAGTCTCCACCTAGCCGTCACAGTGACCTTTTTATACATAAATTGCTTCAAGAAATGCCCCTGCTTAAAACCCATCCACGACCTCCCATTGTGGCCTCCTGTGCCCTGCTTCATCGGCCCCTGCCCACCTCGCCAGCTTCCTCTTACCGAGTTCACTCTGTGTTCACTAAGCTCTAGGTCCCTTCACGTTTTGGTTCCTGGAACCAACCAAGCTCTTCTGTGGTTCAAGGCCTATGCAAAGGTTATACTATCAATCCTGGCTAATTCCCCCCCATCCTTGAGATAGAGCTTAAAGATGGAGAATTTTCAGGCTTTACTCTCCAAATGCATCTGCTAATCTGATCTTTTTCTCACTGCCTCCACCACCACCTGCTATTCCTCACCCCCTTCATCTCTCACCTGTTTTATTGCAATAGTGTCTCTGTTTCTAACCTGGTACAACAGTCTCTGTATTCAACACAGAAGCCAGAGGGTCCCTTTTAAAATGCAGGTCAGATGATGTCATTTCTCTGTTCAAGACCCTCCAAAGCGTCCCATCTCAGAATAAAAGCCAAAGTCCCCGTCACCTTGCCGTCTTCCCCACTACCCTATGATGCCTCAGACTTCACCTCCTGTTCTACTCCCGCTCTCTCTGCCCCAGAAACAGCAGCCTCCCTGTGGCTCTTTGAACTTGGCAGGCATGTTCTCAACATGGGGCCTTTGTCTGACTGTTCCCTCTGTCTGCATTGCTCACCTTCCAGGTATTCATATGTCTCATGCCTCACGTTTCTCAGTTCTGGCCTCCAATCTCACCTTAGTTTAATGAGTCCCTCCCTGAACTCCCTATTTAAAGGAGAACATCCCCACCCCCTCCAATACCCAAGGTAGAGGTGTGGAAAGATCCTGACCCCCTCAGGGGTTTGTGATGGTTCTGGTAAGGCTGGAGCACAGGGCTGAGATCGTGGGAAGTAGATGATCACTTTGGATAAACTGGCTCCTGTCCAACTGTGGGACGTGTTCAAAGGCAGACTAAAGATGCTGGACTTTTAGCCTATCGGAAGCAGAGAAGCTTTGGAAATGTTCAAGCGGGGAGAGTCTTGATGAAGCAATTGTTTTGGACAAGTTATTCAGTTGGTGGGGAATTAACCAGGCAAACAGCATGTCTATGGATAAAGATCGGAGCTAAGTCAGGGTCCTGTGAGACGCATACTCAGAGAGTCTATGTCACTGGCATTTATTTACTACAAGTAGGTTGTGCATATATTACAGAACATCTATTCTGGGGCATATAAAGAAAGAGGCAACAAGGCCTCTTCCTTTGCAGAGATGGCAGCACAGCGAGGATTCTGAGAAATGAGGAGTCCTGGCTTGGTGACAGGTTTTCCATTTCCGGGAAGCATTCTGGAGTCTCCGAGCTTCCCTTGGTGCTGGGCACTGCTGTTGTCACCTTAACTGCACATCCTTTCCCCCAAAGTGTGCTCCCAGACATCGTACCGAAGAGGAAAATCTTCATTGGCTATAGTTTCTAAAGTAAATTTATTATTCATTATTCACATAGATTAATTTGGGTCTGCAGAGCCAGCCCTTCAGTGACTAATTGATTACTTATTTCCTTGCAGGCACACAGTTTTCTCTGATGTGGATCCTGCCTCTGTGAGACCAAGGGTTAGGTCATGGCTCCAGCTGTTCTTTTAATTCACCGTGACCTTGGGCAGTCACTTCACCTTTGCCCCTTGATTTTATCATCTATAAAGTGGAGACATTGATATCATATCTAACTTTCTCAAAGGGATATTGTTGCAGAGAAATTAGTGGATTTTTAAAGGACTTAAAATATAGAACATATGAATATGTTATCATTGGTATTATATCACAACCCCCAGAACAACTACTAAAATAACTGTTGCTACTACTGCTGCCTATTCTTTTTTTTCTTTTTTTTCTTTTTTTTTAATGAAATTATTGTCCATTATTTACTTCATGGATCATGACTTTAGTGTTGTCTCTTATAAGTCATTGCCATATCCAAGGTCATCTAGATTGTCTCCTAGGTTATCCTCTAGGAGATTTATAGCTTCGTTGTTTTACCTTTAGGTCTGCGATCCATTTTTGAGTAAATTTTTGTGGAGGGTGTAAAGTCTGTGTCTAGATTCATTTTTTAAAAATATTTTTTAAATTTAATTTTTTATATTTTTAAAATTTAATTTAATTGTATTTTATTTATTTCATTTAATTTTGTTATTTAATTTATTAAATTTAATTTCCCACCCCACCCCCCAAGGCAACCATTGTCTAATTTTTTTTTCACAACAGATTATGATGCCCATTTTTAAAATTTGTTTTAAAGTTTATATTATTTATTTATTTATTTTTATTTTTGGCTGCATTGGGTTTGGGTCTTTGTTGCCGCACGCGAGCTTTCTCTAGTTGCGGCGAGCGGGGCTACTCTTCGTTGTGGTGCGCGGGCTTAACATTGCGGTGGCTTCTCTTGCTGCGGAGCACGGGCTCCAGAGCGCAGGCTCAGTAGTTGTGGCGCACAGGCCTAGTTGCTCCGCAGCATGTGGGATCTTCCTGGACCAGGGATCGAACCTGTATCCCCTGAATCGGCAGGTGGATTCTCAACCACTGCGCCACCAGGGAAGTCCTGCCTATTCTTATTCTATACTTCTTTTTCTTTTTACAACTAGAACTGAAAAGCAGAGAAATATCAGATCATGCCCACATCCCTGGCAACAAGTTTTTTTTTCCTTTCAGAGAAAGACCCCTCTGCAGGTCCCTCTCAGTTGGTCCTCCGAAGCTCGTCACAGTGTGTACCAGTCACTCTGCATGGGATGGCCATGGATAAACACTATGTATTAAGTAGCCCAAGTATGATTACCTGTGACCAGGGGATGATTTTTCCCTTCAGGGGACATTTGGCAATGTCTGGAGACATTCTTGGTTATCACAAATTTGGGGAGTGGGGGGTACCAGAAGAATGCTACTGGCATCTAGTGGAAGAGGCCAGGGATGCTGCTATTTAATGTGCAGGACAGTCCCTCAAACTGTTGTCTGGCCCAAAATGTCAATAGTCAAAGGTGAGAAACTCTGAACTAACCTAAGGATTTTAATTTTCTTCTAAATTTGTTTATTATAAGCAGGTTTCCTTTTCTCTTTTTCATTTTTTACTTTTTTTGGTTGAGGAATAATTTACATATGGTGAAATGCGGATATCTTAAGTTTAGTTACAGTTTGATCTCTTTTGGCAAATGCAAATATCCTTGCAATCCAGATTCCTATCAATACATAAAGCATTTCCATAACCCTTAAGAAGTTCTCTTCTACCCCTTCCCAGTCGGTTCCCACCCCACCCCCCAAGGCAACCATTGTCTAATTTTTTTTTCACAACAGATTATTATGCCCATTTTTAAAATGTGTTTTAAAATTTATTTATTTATTTATATTTTTGGCTGCATTGGGTCTTTGTTGCTGTGCGCGGGCTTTTCTCCAGTTGCGGCGAGCGGGGGCTACTCTTCGTTGCGACGTGTGGCCTTCTCACTGTGGTGGCTTCTCTTGTTGAGGAGCATGGGCTGTAGAGCACAGGCTCAGTAGTTGTGGTTCACGGGCTCAGTCGCTCCACCGCATGTGGAATCCTCCTGGACCAGGGCCTGAACCCATGTCCCCTGCATTGGCAGGCAGACTCCCAACCACTGCACCACCAGGGAAGTCCCCCCATTTTTTAAAATTAAAAAAAATTTTTTTTTTGGCTGTGCCACATGGCATGTGGGATCTTAGTTCCTTGACCAGGGATCAAACCCGCACCCCCTGCAGTGGAAGCGCGGAGTCTTAACCACTGGACTGCCAGGGAAGTCCCTGCCCATTATTTTTGAATGTTAAAGGTGTCATATCTGGAGCATGGTAGTTGGTAGGGCTAGTTAGAGCAGAGATGATTAGACCCCAGGGACCAGGGAGCTGGCCCATAAGAATGAGGCTTGAGAGGTACGAAGGGCAGGTCACACGCAAAGAGCAGACAAGCAGGTAGCTGGCATCAGAGAGATCTTGCGGCCAACAGCTGACAGAGATGGTCAGGTGGGTAGGAGAGAAATAAAGGAGAGCCAGGGACAGAAAGCAGGGCCCTAGTCTTGGGAATGCAGGTGGAGGGGCTGGGTGAGGGCCGTTGGCTGACTCAGGCAGAGCCAGGCTGCTTGAATAGAAGCACGTGTTGAGAATCTTGTCAGGGGAAGTGTATTTGTTTCCTTGGGCTGCCGTAACCGATTACCACAAACTTGGTGGCTTAAAATAGTAGAACTTTATTCCCTCACAGTTATGGGGCTGGAAATCCAAACTCAAAGTGTTGGAGCGCTAAGCTCCCTCTAGAAGCTGCAAGGGGAAAATACGTTCTTTGCTTCTTCCAGCTTCTGGTGGCTGTCTGCTTTCCTCGGCTTCCTCGGCTTGTGGCCACATCCCTCCAGTATCTGCCCTGGACTTTACATTGCCTCCTCCTCTTCTGACTGTTCTCCTCTGTGTGTCTCTTATAAGGATTGGATTTGTCACTGTCAGTGTCACTGGTCATTGGATTTAGGGTCCACCTGGATAATCCAGGATGATCTCATCTCAGGGTTCTTAATTACATGTGTGAAGACCCTTTTACCAAATAAAGTAACATTCATAGGTTCCAAGGATTTGATGTGCACATCTTCGGTGGGAGGTAGGAATTTTTCAGCTTACCACAGGGAGCAAAGTTTAGAGAGAAGTTTTTTGAATTGGGCTGTGAAGTCGGAGTGAGCCCACTGCAGGGCTGGCCGAAGGCCAAGCTGAAAGTCCACAGATCTCAGTTCCTTTATATTTCTCCAGTCTAAGGCTGGGATTCGTTCCAGGGAATGAAGGACATTAACATTTGTTGAGCATCCAGTACTGCCAGGCACAGTTTTAAGTGCTTCATCATCAGATTCCTTTAATTCTAACAGAGACCCTCTGAGATAGCTATGCCATTTCCCCCCCTTCATCTCTTTGTATTTTGAAAAGAGTCAAACTTAGAGAAAAGTTGAAAGAAAAGTACAGTGAACACCTATATATCCTCCTGGGTTCACTAATCGTTGCCATATTGCCTCATCTGTTCTCTGTGTGCTTACGTATACATCTGGGGAAGGGAAGCTGAACCATTTGAAAGTAAGTTATAGGTATCCTGATATTTCAACCCTAAATAAATCAGCAGCATCCCCTTGATTTGACACATGAGAAATAGTTACTTTTATTTGACAAACGAAAAAATGGAATCTCAGCAATGTTAGGTACATTTCTCAAAGTCTCAGAACCAAAATACAAAGCCAGTGTTTGAGTACAAGGCTGTTTGACTCTCAAATGCATGCTCTTTCTGCACATTTTTATTCATTTATCTGTTTATTCATTTAGTGGTTTTGGTGGGGTGGGCAGCTATATGCACTGAGGATACACTGATTAAGGCATGCAAGGTGGAAAGATAATAGCTTGGTGAACAGATAAATATAACTGAGATAACTTCAGGGTCTGTGATGAACAAGGACTTGTAGGGGAATAGTGGCATACAGCCTGGGAGGTTAAAAAATGTATATAGGTCATGGCCCCTGCCTTAAAGGAGATTGTAAGGGAGCAGGATTCTTAGAATTGAGAAGTGGGAGTCTTAACAGTAAGGAGACCTCGCTTCCTCTTCTCCCTTTCTCAAGAAGCTTCAGCAGGAGATGCTTTACCAAAAGAGAGGATAAACCAAGAAGGGAGAAGACACAAGGTCCTGGAAATAAGAGATCCAACCCAGAAGAGAAGCAAAGGGAAATCTGGGGCAGCAAGACCAGAGGATGCAGCGAGGAGCAGGAGGATGGAAGGGTGCAGGAGAAGACAGAGAACTGATGATATCTGATGCACATGAGCACAAAGTAAAGAGAAGAGTATTTAGAGGTGTTTTAGAATTCTGAGGGAGAGTTTTAGAAGAACTTAATGAGAGCTACACAGAGAGCTATGTAAAGAAAAAGAAGAAATTATTAGCTTCAGGAAAAAAGAAAAACACAATAAAGGCAGTGTAACCATTGCCTAATACTAGCTCATCAGTGCACAGTATTTGCATACTTGTAGTAAAGGACACATGTAATGGTGATTGTACCAAAAGTAGAGATAGAATTATTGTGGGAGAGTGGTGGGAGACACTGAGCATGAGGGGTAAACCTTCACCGTCTGTTATGGAAAGTCAGTAGTCTTTGTTTTAGACAATAATGTCTAAAACGTACTAGTCAACAAAACAGAGCTAGAAGCAAACTGTTTAGAAATATGGGGGTAAATAGCAGAAGAAATTGTTAAAAATATAGGAAAATAGTTCTATCTGGAAAGTAGGAGGAAGGGGCTAAGGATTATTATTGTAAGCTTTGTAGTATCATTTAACAATTAAATGATGTGCATGTACTACTTTGATACAAAGTAAAATGAACAAAAGCTGGTAAAGGGGAAGGAAGAGAGGGAGGAAAAGAGAGAAAGCAAGAGGTAGAGAGAGGGAGGGAGAGAGGCTGACTGAGTTGAATTTCCTTTTCTCTGCCGGTCTGGAAGAAAAGAGCATGGCTGGGTTAGAATAAATGAAGATTCAGAAAAAACAGCCTCAGGGGTAGATGAGGACTGGAAAAGGATTTTGATTATTCACAAACTGGATAATCAGACCTTAAATTATTTAAATTAGATGTTCTAGAAAGAAGGCTGTGTATCCAACAGAAAACAAGGGATCAATACTCTTTAATGTTGAAACCAGATTACCTAGAGTTGATCAAGAATTCCTTATCATATGAGCTTTTCAGATTGAATGGTTCTTAAGGCATTTTCATCTTGAAATTGTATATGCTTTTTCCTCATTCCTAACTTTTATAACAATTTTATTAAGTAATAAGTATAGCTAAGTATAAATGAACTCCCAGATTGTGTACTTCAACTTTTTAACGATTTTGTAATTCATCCAAGATTTTTTCCAAATGCTTCTTATTTTCAAGAACTTCCAGAGTCTAGAGATAAAAACAGAAATAAGACCTCAACATTGCCCTTGATCTACAAGGGATATTTAAAATATTTTAAGTTAGGCCACAGGGTATAATATTTATATTTTTCTATATTCTATCTAATTTGTCAGGGCAATCCATTTTGTATTTTTAAAAAGTTAACATTCCGAATTAACACTAAATTTGTTATATTGGCCTATATTTTTATTTCATTAATAATATTGCTTGCATTTTCTAGACCTTTCCCTAAAAGCACATATTTAATTTTCCTGAATTGTTTTGGTTACAAATTCTCCTGACTGTTTTTAAATTTTCAGCTTTTATTTGTCCACCTCCAGTATTCTGAACTGCTGAGTTTCATCATAGCTGTGATATGAAAAGGGCTATTTCCCTAAAGTCTCTTTTAAAAATTGCCTTTTACTCTTTAACCTGCTATAGAGTTTATGTAGAATAATGGAACCATTTCACAGAGTTACTCCTGTGAATATTTGCCTTGCACATGGTAGATAATAAATATTTCATTGAACAAATTTAGGATTGATGGCTGTTCTTATTTGGGGTCATAATAGGTGAGAGTTAGTCAATTTGAACATATGTAGAATTTAAACACAATCTGATGGGAAATACGTTATTCTTAGTGCCTTTCCTTCAATCAAACACCAATTCTTTTTGCTTCGATTTGAAATACTTCTGAATTATTTGCCCAATGGTAGGTTTAGAGAAGCCTTCCCCTATAATCCAGTCTCCTGTTTCTTTGCTATTATCTTCAGTGATTGAGTCAGATCCAGAAAACCCCAAACTGGCTTTCTTTGAAGTTAAAGACTTTTGGCTCCACCCAAGCTTAGGATGTCAAGTGAGAGTAACAACCATTACTAAGACAGTAATAGGGTTAAAAAAAGAAAAAGGAAGAAAAGAAGGGCATACAGAAGGTAAACATTCATTATTATTTAGAATATGTCAAGTTTTAGGTTCATGAATATATAATTGAATCAATATGATATACCCCTAGTCCTCTAAAAATTTTCCCATTCCAATAAAAGTCTTTATAAATCTAGAAATTTTAGTACTTGGATTATATTCATTTAATAAAATTGGATTGAATTATATGAAAATATTTGGTCTAACTTATCTACCATAGTTTGATTATGCTACATAATGAGATAGAAATCCCTAAGATAAGTCCTGACTCTGCAGCTTCTGGCTTACGATTAGGCAAGTCTCTGCATGCTTTTTTGGCCTGTCTATCCCTCTGGCTGCATCTCAAAGCAAGCTCATCCTCACTCTCTATGCTCCAGCTCTATCCCTCTCCCTCCACCCACAGGGCCTTTGCACAGGCAGCTCCCTCTGCCTGGAATGCTCTCCTGTACCCCTCAACGCCCATCTCATTCCTACTCATTCTTCAGGTGTCATTTAAAATGTCATTTCCTTAAGGAAGCCTTCCCTGACCTCCAGTCTACATGAGATCTTCCCACCATAGTGTTGGTCACAATGGCAATCAATTTATTTCATGATTATTTGGTTTTTATTTTTCTCCTCCACTAGATGAGACAGAGATTATGGCTGGTTTGTTTACCTTTGTTCCCCTTTGAACACCTTGTCTGACAGAAAGTAAATGTTTAGTACGTATTTACTGAGTGAATGAATAAAAGCTGTCGCTCAATGCTTTTATTAATGTTCTGTACCTCAGTTTACTCTAAAATAGGGATCATAAATCCTACCTCTCATGCTTGTTGTATGGGTGAAATGAGGTCTAGGGCTTGAAAACATCTTGAATGGTGCCTGCATGTAGTAGACATCAATAGATATTGAGTAAAGAGTTTAAAAATAGTAGTACTTCTTCAATATGTGAAGCAGCACTTAAGTGGAAAGCCTTGAGTGTTAGCAACACCATTCATATGACGATTTATACTTCATAAAGCTCTTTCCTCTACACAGAGTGGCAGATTATATTTTCCAAAGATGGCCCTACCAATGTATGTCTATCGCCTCCCACATCATCATCTTACAGTAGCACTGACACTCCTCCTGTGGAGAGGTGGGGGCTCTCCTTGAATCCCAGTGGGACTTGTGACTAAGGGAAAATGGCAGAAGTGATGCTCTGTGACTTCTGGCTTGGTGATCTGCCTAATCAGGCACTTACCCCTAACCTGCTACCATGTCGTGAGGAAGCAGTGAGGTAGTCAAGAGTCAGCATTGACCATCAGTCGTGTGAGGGCATGAACCCTCTGAGATTCCAGCCCCAGCCACTGATTGGCCCCAGCTGATACCAAGTGGAGCAGAGATAAGCTGTATCCACTGAGCCCTGTCCCTGTTGCAGATTTGTGAACAACGTAAATGTCATGGTTTTAAGCCACTCTGTTTTGGAGTAATGGTTATACAGCAATAGATGACCAGAACACATGGTCATCACCGACCCTGCTGTACTATGCAGCAAGCAGGGTGGGTATGATCATTTATTCCCATTTTTGAGATGAGGGAGCTGAAGCTCACAGGGGTTCAGTGACTTCTCCAGGATCACATAGCTAAGTGGTAAAGCCCTAGCACCTGGATTTCTAGGATTTATCTTCCCAGTACCCCCAAAGTCCTGACTCTCCTTACATGGGCCTCAGAAGTAGGGCGGTTACCAACCCTCTGGGAAATCCCACCTCCCGGCTTGGGAGGCTTGGGGTTCCCTTCTCTTAGAACTTAGGTTCCTTCAGATATTCGAGTGTCCTGGTCACACACTTCGGAGAGAGGAAGGATAAAATTGGAGCAGATTATAGCCTTAGATAGTACTTAACTTTTCAAGGTGCTAGGCATCCCTTATGCCATAAAAGTTCTCCACTGAGGCTTGGCAGGTGTTATTTACACACACACCAGACAGAGAAAGGTTCAGAGAGATAAAGAAACTAATTGGAGGTGGACCCATGCCTCTTGACCCCAAATATGGGTAGAATTTTTCAAAAGGTTTATCTGCCACCCACCCCCTCCCCACACACCCATACACAAACTTGGTTCACCATTTTTCATCACAAGGAACTCAGTGGAAAGTCAGCTCCCACAGTGACATCAGCTTTGATTACCCTGACTAGACAGAGTATCACAGCGACTGAGCATAGCACATGGCACCTAGTAAATGCTCAGTGGGACAGGCATGTTTTGAAGGCTCCTGGTGATGATAGGATAAAATCTAAACTCCTTTGTGTTGGGCATACACAGAGCTCTTTCTGATTCGTTCCTCTCCCTGCTCAGCCTTGTCTTCTGCCGCATGGTCCTCGCCCACCATACATCAGCAGCAGTAAGAGTGCTATCACCTGCCTCTCTGGCCTTCACGTCTGCCTGGGGTGTCTCCTTTCTGCTAGTCTGCTGACAAACTTCTCCTTCTTCAAATCTCAAGTGCTGTCTTCTCTGAGAACCCTTCCCTGATGCTTCCAAGCCAACTCAGTCAAGTCTTGCACCGAAGCAATTTTATTTTCCTTTCTAACTGGATGCACTGAAATCAAAGAGACTTCACCCTTCAAATGTTTTCTTTCCCAGTCCTAAATGCTGTGCCTAATGCAGAGAGGGCAGTTAGAAAAGATTGACTTGATGAATAAATTATCTCATTTAATCCTTATGACCACTCCGTAAACTCGGTACCTTTACAGTCCCATTTCACAGACAGTGAAACTGAGTTCAGGAAGATGAAGGGACTTAGGGTACCATGGCTAAGCAGTGGCACTAGGTATCAAATCCAGGAATGTCTACTGCCAAAGCCCCTTTTCTTTCTCCCATGCCACAGCTGTGGCTGCCTCACTGTTCTGGGATGGTTGGATTAACAGCTAGGGAAACAACAAGAAAATCCTCTATAGACCAAGGCCACCCTGGAGCTCTCTGCGCTGCTCTCAGGAAGTCCCCCACCTGCTCTGTGAGTCAACACAGCTCAGAATGCACCTTTCAAATTAGCTGGTATGATTAAAAGGTCAGTGCCCTTTGTCCCTCACGTGATTATTTTTTTTAGAGACATTTTCCTGATCATATGATTTATTATTTCCACGCCCTAAACTCTCTAGAACAGCTTTAGGACTTGGGCTGCACCTGATTCCCTTCAAGGTTTTTATGTTCCTGTGGACCCCCTCTCTCCCCCTCCAGATTAACCTGGGTTTGAAGTTTTGATTCATTTCATTCTGCATTAATGGAGGATTCTGAACTCTCTGCTGCTTTGAAACAAGCCCTACTGGTTCTGTTGGCTATATGGTTGCAGAGGAAATGATCTTCTGCCACGTAGCTATAGAAAGTCGAGTGGCAGAAGTAAATTAACCTACCGTTTCCACAAAGGGATATGCTGAGAATTGCCAACAATATTTATGTGGGCATTGTGCTCCCAGATACACTTGGATGGCAGTGAATTGTCAGTTACTATGACAAAATAACTGAAGAAATCAATCTGCCAAGTATGAATAGCTCTCAATGGGCTTCAAGGTTCTCAGGTTAAGGGACCCGCAAAGCTGACAGCGGTTGGGTCTCATATCGATATGACCTCCATTGGGGAGCATGTAAATTAGCGGAGGTGGAAGCAAAGAGGTCTGTTCCCCCTGCCCCTGCTCCCAAGAAGGGCATTTTCCAATATTCACATGGAAATGAAAGACCATTTTAGAAGGCCTGGAAGTCCAGCCATGTTAATTGATTCAAATCAGGCCTTTTCTCTAGAAGAACCTTGAAGGCCTTTCTAAAACACATACCTGCCCAATTCCATAGAAGAGACATGAGTTTCACCTTCACATACGACATTTTCTTCCTCCTTATTCGTCCTCTCCTCAGTCTCTAGCTAAGTCACATTGGATTGCACAAAAAGTAACACACTGTGGATAAATCAAGTATGAGTCTCTCTCGCGCGCTCTCTCTCTCTCTCTCTCTCTTTCTATATATATATATATATATATATATATATATATATATATATATATAGGCACACGCCCAGTAAGAAGTGATTTTTCAGATTCTTCTCCATTGGATTCTAGGCCATCCCTGGGGTCCTCTCCATTTCAAAGAGAGTGATTTTTTTTTTTTAAGTTTTCTTTTTTAAAAAATAATTAATTAATTAATTAATTTATTTTTGGCTGTGTTGGGTCTTCGTTTCTGTGCGAGGGCTTTCTCTAGTTGCGGCAAGCGGGGACCACTCTTCATCATGGTGTGCGGGCCTCTCACTATCGTGGCCTCTCTTGTTGCAGAGCACAGGCTCCAGACGCGCAGGCTCAGTAGTTGTGGCTCACGGGCCTAGTTGCTCTGCGGCATGTGGGATCTTCCCAGACCAGGGCTCGAACCCGTGTCCCCTACATTAGCAGGCAGATTCTCAACCACTGCGCCACCAGGGAAGCCCAAAGAGAGTGATTTTTAATAAAAGCTTTTTATGGGTGAGTACTGGATAAATTCCCATCCTATTGATAATAAAAAGAAAGATAAAGCTATTCATTTGGAACATTTGTAAGGACTTGACTTCTGGAGCAAGAGTTGGGAGGAATAAAATATTGAAAGCCATAGGCTGTTTAATTTCATTTCTGTTATCATTGCTGATTTGTGATGTGATTTTAGGGTGACTCATGTAAATCCTTTATATATAAATAACCCATAAAATCAAGTTCTGAGGAAATTTGATATTCTTTGTTCTAAAGGCAAAGGATTATTAAAGTAATTATGATCAGAAAAAGAATAAAAGAAGTCATTTTTCTGTACCAAAAATCTAAAGTATCAGACTTGGTTCTATTTCTTACCAACTAAGTCTTTGTGAGCTCTATGAATTGTGTTCTATACATTTAAAATAAACTAAGAGAAAATGTTAACATAAGATTAACTCAATGTAAACATGCTAACATGAGAACTGGAAGAAGCACTGCAGGAGTCAGAAAGCCTGGTTGAGTACTTAGGATAACCACATAGTAGCTGGCAAATCTGGGCTGAACCCCAGTTCCATCACCTGTTAAATGGGGATAATTACAACCAGGTCATAGTTAATGACACTGAGAATTCAGAGATGTCAAGTTGGTCATCTTTGTAGTTGTTGAAAGACATGAAGTCTCCTCTGGAAAGGTATTATGGAGGACAAAAGAAGAAACTCTAAAGAATTGCAAACAGTGTATAATTCAGTATTGAATGTTGTATTAGGATTTTAGAAGCAGGAGACTTGCGTAAGGGTTGGAAGAGTCAGGAAAGGCATAATGAAAGATGCAGAACTTGGCCTGGGCCTTGAAAAACAGGTCCAAATGTAGTTTTATGCAATTATTTAATATTCTTAATATGTAAAGAGCTCTTTAAAATCAACAAGTCAAGCATACCAATAGCAAAAAAGGGAAAGGACATAAAAGATAATTCATAAATGGCAAAAATATCAAGAAGAATGTTAAAATATTCAACCTAATAATGAAGGAACTTCAAATAATAACATGCTTTCCTCCCTCCATTTAGTTGGTAGAAATTAAAAAAAAAATCCTTACCCAGCAGTGAAAAGACCGTTTTTGCATCTTGTTCATGGAGGGTAAATGAATACAACCATTTTGGAAGACAGTATGGCAGTATAAAGAACACAAAAAGTGTTGTTTAATCTTGATGAAATCATCAGAGATGTCCACAAAAATACAAAATACTTGTACAACATGGAGCTACTTATAGTAGCAAAAAATAGAATTACTAGATACCTAACTATAGGGAATTGGTTTAATAAATTTTGATATGTAATATTAAGAAGAATGTTTTCAAAGACTTTTCAATGGCATGGGAAAATGTATCTGGCATAATAAGTAATTAAAAAGCCAGGTTAAAAATTATACATAAGATTAATTCTATTAAAAATGTCCTTATATATGTGTATTATATAGGTATATTTAAATGTATATTACAAAAAAATAGTGACTATTTCTGAGTGACAGGACTATGGATGATTTTTATTTTCTATTTTATAATTTTTCTAAATTTTCTATATGAACAATAAATGTTATTCCTTTGTATGTATTGTGGTTTTGTACTTATTCTTAGTCGAACAGAGAAGTACTGATGTTATTGTTTTGCTTTGTAGAAAATCAATTCCATTTTCTTGGATAACTCTTTGTTGCTTTCTTTCCATTGGGTCAATGATTTATTTTTGCTACTCTAGAATCTTGCCCAAGTGCCATATTTCTCATGAGTTAGGAGGTGCATATCCTCTTGTCATTACCTTTATGAAATGTTCTTTCCTCCTTTTGGCCAGATCATCTATTTTGCAAGAGGCAGTAAGAATGGTGCTTAATGAAGAGCATGGACTCTAGTCTGATTGCCTGGGTTCTGTAAAACCTTAGGCAAGGCATTTAACCCGTACCAAGTATCTTTTGGGAGTGGTGGTTAGTAAAAGATGCTTAATGAATATTTATTACGTTGTTGAAATGAATGATGCAAAAACAGATAACAGGAAAAGAGAGGCCTTATATCTACTATCCTATATATACTACCTTCCATGAACATTTACAATGTGCCTTCCTGCTCCTGAGTAGAGAGGCAGCATATTTTAAAAGAGTAGACTTGAAGCAGAATTTCAGCCCCACCAAATAGTTGCTGTCTTCCTTGTGCAAGAAACTGAAACTTTCTAAACTCATTTTACTCATCTGTAAAAATGGGGACTAATAAGAGTTCTTTGATGATTACCTTTGTAATAGCGCTGTTCAATAAATATTTTCCTACACTTCTACCTCCAAACCCTATTTCTCTTTTCCCAAGGCAAATGAAGTGTATCTTTCCAGGCACTTCATTCCTATAGGTCCTGCAGTATCTTCTATGGAACTTGCTTAACCTAATTGCAATGACAGACTGCCTTCTGATCAGCAAAGTTACAGTGACTGATGCTATATACAAATAGTTCCCTTCGATTTATTCATTTTCAGACTTCTTTTACTTCTGTTACACTTAAACATTTCCCTCTAACTCTCCATTTGAACTTAATTGGCAGAATCAGCTTCTGTTCAACATGAAGCTTTCCTGTCTGTGAGAATGTCTTTTTTTTCTCTGCAAGTTCTGGGAAAACTTAGCAGATTCATTCTTTTAAGGGAAGTGATTATGTGATAACTGGCTGCAACTTTACCCTAAATGTGGTCATATTTAGTCTCTTTCTTGCTCATGTCTTCCTAAAAAAGAAAAGAGTAAATAAAACTAAATAAGTCCTCCCTTGTTGAATTTGACATAGATGATTATGAATGACTTCAGAAACAAACCCCAGTGCCCTATGAGGCAAATTATTTGAGCCCACCCCATGTGACCTATAATGTTTATGGTTTTTAAGAATATAAGAGATCTGGTTTAGGAAGTAATTATAAGAAAGCCAGATTGCAGAGAAAGAAAGTGAGAAAGAACCCAGTGGCATTGAATTCTAAAAGTCTGCCTAGCAAGAAGCCAGCGCAGGAGATGTGTAGTTCAGAAAAGGGTTCGACTCCTTTTGAACCTTTATATTCTCTAATCCTTGAAACAGGTTTGCTCTCTTGTTCACATTCACTAAAGATTCAAAACAGCTGGGTAAAATCTGGAATAATATAGGGTTACTGTTAACATGTTTAAATTGAGATCAAATCTTAATCTTTTTCTTTTCTGTTTATTTGCTTCAAAGGGTTTCAGGGGCAGTGATGTGAATTATTCTGCATGTGCTTGATAGATTTTAAGCTTTATAAGAGGCAAGATGCCTGCTGACTTTGTGAGCATGAAAAGACCACTCTGACCAGGGTTTTCAGATTCGGTTAGTCTGAAAGTAGTGACTCATGTAGGTCATTATTCCCACAAAGGCAAAAGACTTGTCTAATTGGACTACAGGTGGTTTATACCAGGTTGTCTCTTTACCTTAAGACAAGTGGAGAAAATGTTTAGGTGAGAAATGTTATTCCGGTTTATAACAAGGCTCACAAATTAATTTTCCAATTGCTGAGTTCTGAAGGAGATTTTAGTGTTAGAAGACAAAAACGCAGATATCCCCATATCCAATGACTTTGTTCCTCTTCTACCTTGGCTTAACTGAAATTTATGAGCAGTTGCATTAATTTTTTTTCAATTTCTCCTTCTCTGAAACTTCTGGAGAAAGCATCAAAATCAAATGAAAAGTTTTCCTCGAAGAGCCACATTTAATTAACTTACATAAAAGATGCATTACTCATAATTCAGTTGAAATTTAGAATATTGAAATTTGATTATCTTATTTCCTCTTCATAAAGATGTAAATTTGAAACACATTTATTTAGTGGAGGAGTTAAAAATAGTTTTATGTTCTCTGACTTCTTTTTTCATTGCTCAAACAGATATCTCTAGGCTTTATATCTCTTGTCATTTTCCTAATGAGAAAAGATGTCAAGTGTCTTTACAAACCTTTCAGTTTGTATTTGGTTCTTGAGAATTTTTAATTTAAGTATACTATGAATATAGCCATACTGCTGTCTAAGGAAACTATGGCTGGTTTTTTAAAAGAGATCTGGTTTAAGAAAAATCAGACATATGAAACAGATTAACAAGGGGGTGTTTATTCGCATTAGAAAAGTCTTCTTCACTTTACAGAATAATTTGCACTTGAGTTCCTTTAAATGCAGCAGTATTTGTGCATTTGAAATATGATTTTATATAAAACGAGTTTTTTCCAGAAGTGTGTATTTATTAGTGTTAAAATTAGTACTTAAATTTTATTGCATTAGTCTAATTACCCAGACAATTATGGTTTTTTAAAAAGCTGTACTTTCACGTGAACTACCCACAAACTGAGAAATATTATTTATAGAACATTAGAACTGGAAAGGAACTTAGAAACACTTTAATAGAGCCCTGTGTCCATTTGATTTTTCATTGTTGAGCTCGCAGTTAGAAAGGAGATGCAGAAAAGTTGGCCAGCATTATCAAATTATTCCTGCTCTCAATTTGGAAGTGTGTATGTATGTGTGCTTGTGTTTGGTGTAAGAGGTTGGCCAAAATTTCACAGCTCAAAAATGATCAAAGGCGCGTTTTCTACAACCCTTTATTCAGCAAGTGGCAAATGAAAAGGAAGGGATTTTAAAATCTTTATGTGTGCTTTTTATTTTTAAAATACATGTCATTCAGCACAGATAAATGTAATAATTTTAAATGCTATTTGGCCTTTGTTCACCTCGGCGCTACCGCCTTCTCATCGCTGTTTCTTTAAACGTCTGAATTTGAGAAATCTTTTGAAATCCTCCCCCTCCGCCCCCCTCTCGCTATCCTGAAGACAACACACACTCCAAGTCACGCACACCAAAAAGACTCCAAGTCACACGCACTTTCTGGCCACACACACTGGCCAGAGAGGGAAAGGGGAGACATTTTACAAACATTTTAAAAAGGAAAAATATTAAATCAAAGACAGTTTTGCCATGGGCAGTGGCAACGTATCTACCTGGCTGTCTATGACCCTCAATAAAAATCATGTTCAGAAATGGTGAAAAGTCTAGCGAAGCAAACTGCCAAACAGGAGGAAACAAAACCCTTGAGGAAAGGGGCGCGTTCATCGTTTTACAGATTTAAGGAGGGACCGGCAGGGGCTGCTTTAGAACCGCTCCGGGCTGCTTTAGAACCGCTCCAGGCTGCCCCTGCACGCACTTTGCGCAGAAAGCTGGGCGCTGGACCTTTTGAACTCTGGCCGCTCGACAAAAACACCCGTTTGAAAAGGTGGCATTCACTGGGCTGTCAGAATTAAGCGACACCGAATTAAGGCGCTCATAAGACCGCGTTGGGCTCAGAACGGAGCCTCTGGTTTTAATCCCGACATTTTGGATTAATATCAGGTGTTAATTTCACAGGGCAGCCCTTTGGAGGAGATAAAGAAGGGAACGTCATACTTACTAAACTTTTTTTTTTTTTTTAATGCTAGAAGAGCGTGGGGGGGGGCGTTGCGTTTCTTATCACAAGCACCCCAGTAGCATTAACTGCGTGCGGAGGGAGTAATTGTGAAGGCGTGCAAAGATCGAAACAGCACTCTGCGTTCCTCCAGGTCCCCTCGGGAACGGCGGGTCTGCGAGGGGGAAGCGCCCTCCGCGCAAAGGCGTTTTGCAGAGTGCGGGAGCCCCTGTTCCCGGAGTGGCCCGGAGTCTGCACCCAAAGGTAGGAACGTAGAGGCCGCCGCTATCTGCTTCCCAGCAATCAGCCAGGGTCTTGTGAACACCCCAGTCCGAGATTCTCTGTAAAGGGTGGCTTGGAGAGGGCGGAACTTTGGAGTGCAGTTGTTCTTTCTTCTTTTGAGTGCAGTGTGAACACAAAGGGCCAAATTGGGCCTCCTGGTCTGCGGGTGCTGGTGCGTTTCAGACCTGTGTCCTAGCTGCGAAGTCAGCCACCCTTATCGCACTCTCACGCCAGACTCCGCACTGTTGAGAGCAGTGGGGCCCGCGGCGTACCGTACTCGTTCCGTTAGGCCCGTCGGTCGAGAGGCCAGAGCCCGGCGTCAGCAGAGACGCGGGCACCCTCGGTCCCCCTCGGTCCCCCGCGCGCCCCGCCATGGGTTGCTGCTTTCCCGCCGGTTGCTTCGGGCCGGCCAGCCCTTCTTCTTTCAGCACAAAGGGTTTGAGGTGCATTGCTTTCTTTGGCGTAAAGCCCTCGCCGGGTCAGAGTGAAATCTCCGCTTTTTTCAGGAGCATGGCAACACAAAAGGTTTAAGGGGGGAAATTGTTAAAAGGAAGCCCTTTTCTCTTTAGGCTGAATGCAGTGGGGAGATTAAAACTTTCATTTGAGATTTTGCAGTATTCATGGTGGTGGGCCCATGAATGGGACTGAGTCAAAGCCCCCAGCGCTGCTGTGTGTGCCCTTTTATCTCCCGCACATCTTCAGACACAGGTTGTTTTGCACTTGAAAGAGGGGAGAGAGGGGAATGTGGGATTTTGACAGCTGATATTGGCCTCTGAACTCTTGATGGGGATTTTCTAATTAACCCCAAGTACCCATCAGGTGGCCAACACAGAATGATTTCTGTCAGAGAGGGCAAAAAGTTTCCCATTTTGATCAGATGGACGGGAGAGTTTTTAACATTCAGAGGAAGGAAATTCAGGAAGAGTCTCTGAGCACAGAATTGGAAAAGCCTGATGGAGCAGGCTGGGTTAGGGGAGGCAGCCGTGAGGACAGCAGTAACAGAGGCTGCGTGCGGGCCATCTAGACGTGGCCACCATCAGATCATTTGGGGAGGGTGGATGGTTGCCGAGACTCGGAGAAAGTGATTCTGTGTGCTTTGAGAGTTAGAGCAACTAAGACATTTGGGTGGAGAGCCCTAACTTGTAGTTTGACTTATGTCTGGATGTGGGAATTCCCATTGGTTTATTAGATGATTTTAATTCTAGTTCAAACCCAGGACTCTTTGCCAAGACCCTAGCATTTGCTAAAATCAATTCCATATGGTTTTAGTAAATGCACCTCCAGTTGAAGAGATGATGGAAATGGTGTATCAGCCTTTGTCAATGAAGAGAGAACTACTGATTCGTTGGTTCAAAAGCAAAACTGTGGTGGGTTGTTTTAGAACAAGTCCCAAGAAGAAATAATAAGTTTGGATGATGAACTTCCAAATTCTAAGTCCCTTGGGGATTCAGTTTCGGTGTATTTGGGGGTGAGGTCTCTGAAAAGCATGTGTTTAAAAAGGGCCCCAGGCAGGTGATTCTTCTGCTTGGGCCAAGCTCCAGGGCAGTGTTTCCCAGGTTTCTCTGATAATAACAAGACTAGGAGTGCTTGTTTAAAATAACCAACTAAACAGACTTTGGGTGTTCATCTTCATACTGAAAACTCCAGTGGATAGTTCTGAAAGTGTATATTTTTTAACAAACTTCTCAGCATGCTTCCAAGGCCCCCAAATCTCCTGTTTTTTCTTTTACGCCACTGGGTGCTGCTTCCCAGTCCCCTTCACAGGTTTCTTTCCAACTCCCTGACCTTTAAATGTTGAGAGAGCTCCACTGCCCAGTGTTTGGTCCTCGTCTCTTTCTAAGCCCCCTTCCTTGGTGATCTGACCTAGTCTTGTGGCTTTTCTACTAGACCCCCAAGTTACAGCTCCAGCTCAGATGTCCCTTGAGCTCTAGACTCTCCATCTATCTAATTGTTTGCCTGGTATCTCCACTTGACCTTGACCTTTGTCCTAGAATTTTCTCTCAGGCATCAGAGAGAAAGCCATTGTGGCTGGAGCATGCAAGGGTGGGAGGGCAGTAGAGATGAGGTTGGAGAGGAAGGCAGAGCCAGATCATTAGGGCCCTTTTAGGCCATAGGAAGGGGTCTAGGTTTTATTTAAAGGGCCATTGGAAAGCTTTAAGGGTGTAAGGAGTTGGGGAGACATAACGGGATCTAATTAAGTTTTCACACGGACACTCTGGCTGCCATGTGGAGAAGGAATTGGAGAAGGGCAAGAAACACAGGAAATGGAAGCTCAGATAGGAGTCTTTTGCAGTAGTCCAGGCAAGAGATGATGGTCGCTTACTGCAAGTAGAAGCACTGGAGAAGGAAAGAAGTGGACAGAGGGGATAATTTTGAAAGTAGCACCATCTGGACTAGCTGAAGGATTGGATTTAGAACATGAGGAAAAAAGAGAAATCAGGATAACACCCAGGTTTTAGGCTTAATAATTTTGATAGTGGTGCAGGCAGTGCTTCCTAACTTTTTTCATGTTGTAACACATATAAAAAATGATGATATTTGTAGGATTCAGTGAGTAAGCTAGAGGGGATTTGCAGATGTCTGTATGAGGCTTGGTGAAATTTTTCTTTATATTTTCTTTGTATATTATTTTATTATGATAAGAAAAATAGAATACAAAGCATTAGGGAAGATATAGCAAATACATTTTAAAAATACCTCTTAAATAAAATTTTAAAAAAAAATTTAATGAGCAACTTGCTTTGGAACATTGCTTCAATGAACATGACGTTTTTTTAATGTCAGCTTTTAAACTTGAAGTAGCTACACACAATTCTGATCAAGACTGTTTAATGATAAGCTCTTCCAATTCTTTTTTTTGGGGGGGGGGAAGGATTTTTTATTTATTTACTTATTTATTTATTTATTTTTGGCTGTGTTGGGTCTTCGTTTTGTGCGAGGGCTTTCTCTAGTTACGGCAAGCAGGGGCCACTCTTCATCGCGGTGCGGGGGGCACTCTTAATGCCGTGCGCGGGCCTTTCACTATCGCAGCCTCTCTTGTTGCGGGGCACAGGCTCCAGACGCGCAGGTTCAGTAGTTGTGGCTCACGGGCCTAGTTGCTCCGCGGCATGTGGGATCGTCCCAGACCAGGGCTCGAACCCGTGTCCCCTGCATTGGCAGGCAGATTCTCAACCACTGCGCCACCAGGGAAGCCCCCTCCAATTCTTGAAAATCACAACAATGAAAACCTTTTTTCACACGGGAGACAAAATTAGAAATATTTTTCTCACCATTCAAAAACTTCAAGAGTTGCAGTTAAATGTAAGGACTTTTAATGTTGAAATCTCTTGTAATATTTCTAATGGATTTCAAGTCCAATCAGATATTTTCATTTTCATTATTTGTTCATTCAACAAGTATTTATTGAGGTTTGCTAAGTGCCAGGTACTGTTCTAGACACCTAAATACCAGGTCTTTCAAAATAATGATTAAGCCCTAATTTGCAGAATCTGCTTGCCTGCCAGTAGCTCATCTGTCACAATATGTCATCTGATTTATGTGAAGGGAGAGAGTAAAAGCCACCAGCTGGAGCCCACCTGTGTGGCCCCTAACCTCTGTCTCTTTGTCCTGTGCTCTGTGCTCCTTGGGCACCTGAAACTCCTCCTGTAGCCCTGAGGGTGTTACTTGCCCAAATAAGTGAGGGCCAGGCATAGCTCATTTTGTTTGCTGATCTGGGGGTTCATGAGACTGCTGGGCATGGCATCTGGCCGTGCTCAGTGATGCTGCTTTCAAAGGATGCTTGAGTAGCTGCATAGGGCCAGAGACAGCTATCCCAGGGCCTCTGATGGCCCCAGAGTCCAACTGGCCACCCTCACAACCTGATACCTCGCGGCACACGTGGGTGCTATGGCACTTTGGGTAAGGGGCTCTAAATCAACCAGAATTGTGTCTCCTGCCCCGTTCCCCCTCTCCCCCACCCCCATTCACATATGAAGCCCTAACCCCTAATGTGACTGGCCTTCATGGAGGTAAGTAAGATTAAATGAAATCATAAGGGTGGGGTCCTAATCCAGTATGACTGGTAAGAAGGGAGAGGGAGAGGGAGAGAGACACACACACACACCTTGGGATGCGCAAAGCACGGAGGAAGGGCCATGTGAGAACACAGTGAGAAGGCAGCTATCTACAAGCCAAGGAGAGAGGCCTCAGGAGAAATCAAACCTGCCGACATCTTGATCTTGGACTTCCAGTCTCTAGACTTGGGAGAAAATTAATTTCTGTTGTTTAAGCCACCTGGTCTGCTGTATTTTATTATGGAAGCCCTAGCAGACTAATGCAAGAACTGAGCCAAATGCAGAGGTTTTCAAGCTTGGCTCCTTGTTGGGACCATCCGAGGAGCTTTAGACAATACTAATGCTTGGGTTCTCCCCTCAGAAATTCTGATATGATTGGCTTGGTGTGTAGCCTGGGTATCAGGACTTTTTTGATAAGTCCTAAATATCAGCCAAGGTGAGAACCACTGGGGTAATGGGTAGACGTTTCGAGGAAACAGTTTAATTTGACTGAAAAGCAAAAACAAAAATTTTTTGTTTTGGATCTGCTTAATGAAGTGGTGAGATAACCCCCCTCCGCCCCCCTTCACATCACTGAAAGTATTTAAGCAGAGGTTGGAAATGGTGCGAGGGTTTCCTGGGAGAGGTTGCACCAGATCACCAGAGTACCATCCTCCTGGGAAATGGAGCATCCACCCTGACACCAGCCCCCCAAGCATCCAACCTCACCCTTGCCTGGCCCCGCATGTGTGGACATTCTACTAGAGCACCTTGGATCCCTCTCACCTGGTAGTTTCTGATCCACACCACTCACTCTCTGATGTGTCTTATTTGAGTGTTTCTCTGTGACCTTCCAGGTCCTCACCATCAAATGAAGAGGCTAAACTTGAGGTATTCTAAGCTTCTTTCCAGATCTCAGATTTCTTAATTTTAATCAAGTAAAAATATAGCTTCCTGATTGTAACAGGAGATGGGAATTAAGTGAGCAACTTCAAGCCATATCAAGTTCCTCTCTAAGAGAAAGGCAGATTTAGTCAATGAGCTATGCTTATTTCTACACAAATTGAATTAGTAGGAAATGAAAGGGTCACCTGCTAGAGATGTCCCTTTGGCCCTGGCGGATAAATGCTTTTCTAGACTGACTGCCTGGGAAAGCTTAAATTTGTTGTGGGCACATCTGTCAGTCTTGCTAGTGTTTTGTTTTTGTTTTTGTTTTTTTTCTGCTAGATGCTTATTATCCTGTAAACTGGTGCAGTAAATCGGCACAGAAGTGGGTGGTGTGTCAGGCATTCAGGCGATCTCTATATACCCCCTAACTGCTGGAAATTATGGGCTCCTGGGAGAGGGGAGACATCAGAGGCCTTTCTGCTCTTAAGCCTTAGAACCTCAAGTGGGATTTGCCTTCCTGTATGGTTTATTCCTCCTCATCGTGGATTTTGGGACTCAACCTGCTCTTGTAACTTTGGGTCCTGCCCCAATTCTCCCCACTGGGATTCTCCCCAAGCTAAGTGCAGCTAGGGAGTAGAGTACACCTGCTCTGCGGCCCCTTTTATGCCACCTCTGAAACTAGCTGTGACACTTTGGCATTGAACTATTTAATGTCTGATAGTGTGGGAAACAGGCAGGAAGTAACAAAAGTGGATGTAACAGTGATTTTAAGCCCTACAGAGTTTTAGAGTCAAAGCCCCTGGCCTTCTCTTCTTGCTTCTTTCTGACGGAAACTAAAAGCCTAACATGAGAATGAGCGTCATGTGTGTGTACATATGTTGTGTATGTGTATATATACATATATAAAGATACTTATTTTAAAGAATTGGCTCACATGATTGTAGAGGCTGACAAATCTGAAATCTGTAGGGCAGGCTGGCAGACTGGAAACCCAGGTGGGATTCGATGCTGCAATTTTGAGGCAGAATTCCCTTTTCTTCAGAAAACCTCAGTTTTTGCTCTTAGGGCCGTCAACTGATTGGATGAGACCCATCCTCATCAAGGGTAATCTCCTTTACTTAAGGTCAACCGTTAACCATATCTAAAAAACACCTTCACGGCAACACCTGTATTAGTATTTGATTAGCTAACTGAGTGCTCTAGCCTAACTAGGTTGGCACATAAAATTAACCATTATAGACACTAAGAGGCCAGCAACCTCTGGGCCCAACTTTTGATTCAGTCTCTGCAATCTTCTAGGTTTTTTGGGAAAAAACCCGTCATTTTTGACCTTGGTTTCTCTTTCTAAAATGATCTGGCTTATGTGTGGACGTTGCCCCCACTGAAAAACTAGTTTGAAGGTCAAGGCCAAAGAGGCATAGACTTATAGGATGATATTGATGAAAAGGGCTTGAAAGATGATCTGGTCAAGCCCCTCAATTTACAAATAAGGAGATTGAAGCCCAGCAAAGAGATGCTATTTAAAGCCAAGAGATTGTGACCCATGGCTGCAAAATGTCACTACAGCCATCAAGTGTATTATTACAGTAATTGCTGTATTTTCTTAAAAATGGCTCTCAGTGACCATGTGCTGGCCTGGGTGTGGGCAGGATCCTGCATAGACTCAGGAATATTCATCAGGTGCCTATAAAGGAACCTTCTGGAGATTAGACCTTAGTAGAGTACAGTCCGTTGGCATCTAGTAAGTGTCCATATACTGAGAAGGCATGAACACACTGGGCCATCTTGAGGTAAAAACACATAAGAGAAAAGGTGGAACCCCTGTGAGAAAGGAGGAAGGAAGAAGGGTGACTGGGTGAGGAGATAATGCCAGAACTACAAATAGAATATATCTGGTTTTCCTCTTCCCTCTCTCTGAAGGCTCCTTCTCACTCTCCTTTACTGGCTCATCCTCCCTTGCCCAAGTCCTTTAAATGCTGACATTCTGCGAAGTTCAGAGCCCCCTTCTCTTCTAACAGTATCCTCTCTCCCTAAGTGAAGCCATCTACTGCATGGCTTCCATGTCACAAATGATCCTCCAGTATGAACCTGCAGCACAGATAACCTCTATGAGCTCCGGTCGTGTATATCCGACAGCCTGCTAGCATCTCCATTTAGATGCTGCCTCAAGCTCAACATTTCTAAATTTGATCCCACGCATCCCCACAGCCCCTGTCCTTAAAACAACAGCAAAGCACGAATGAAAACTCATTTCGTCTTCCTCCAGGGTTTTTGTTTTCTCTGAGTGAATGGTATACCACATCCATCAAATTGGACGATGTGGAAATTTAGGAGACATTCTTCACATCCCTCCCTGTTCCCCATCATTATTTCTTCAGTAGCTCTCAAATCCACCCACTTCTCTACATCTCTTATTCCTAAAAAGCACATCATAACTCAAAAGAATTTTCACAAACTGAACCCACGCATGCAACCAGCATCCAGATTAAGCAACAGTACATTACCTGCTCCCAGAAGCCCCCCTCGTGGCCCATTTCAATCACTAACCTTCCCTTCAATTAGTTATTCACTAGTTATGAATGGTATCATTCAGTATGAACTCTTTTGTGTTTCAGACTGTCCTGTGTGGAAAAAAAAAATCTGATGATGTCTTGTCATCTGACTCTCTTGTTTAAAACCTTTACATGGCTTTTTATTGCTCATTAGATAAAGACCAGATTTTTCAGCCTGCTGCTTCTCTTACCATACTGCCTTGCTCTTCTTTCAAATACCCAAATATGTGTGACCCTTCTCTAGGTCTTTATATATGCTGTTCCTTCTTCCTGGCATGCTTTTCCCACCCCCTTCTTTACTCCCCTGGGCTAATTCCTTCTCATCCTTCAGATCTCAGCTCACCTTAGTCTTCCCCAAATAGATCAGGTTCTTCTATGATCTCATAGCACTTTTCCTTTCCAGCCCTTATCAAAGGATGCTGTTGATAACCATCATTTTCCCTGGCCAGCCTATAACCTCAGTGAGAGGTGACAGTGACAGCATGAGCTCGATGGGGCCGAAATGGGGGAGACCACAGACTGAAGTGGAGGAGGAGAGCCCCAAGGACAAATACTGCCCACCTTGGTTTTGCTTAGACCAATTGAGGATAGTTGTTTCTCACCCCCTAAATTCACTATTTGGGGAAGGTTTTGCCTTATTTATTTGTTTATTTATTACATAAGTAATAATCACTGTAAAAATTCAGTCAGTATAGATGTATATAGAGGGAAAAATAAGTGAAACCCACTTTCTATTGTAATCCTAAATCTCTGCTCACCCCAGAAGTGACCACTACCAGGAATGAGGTGTACATCCTCCCAGACATCCTTCCTATGCATTTACAACATGTGAATGTATATAGATTTTGGGGGTTTCCTTTCAATTAAGTGAGGGCATATTATGTATATCTTTCCATGACAGTACATACAGATCTACAGAGCACCCTTAAACAATTTCCACTTCACTAATTCAGATAAACCACTACTTTCCATTCTCTTTATTAAACATACAGATGCATGCTTGAGGCCCCATAAACATTCTTGGCTAATAGGTCACTCTGTAGCCACTGGGCATGTCCGCGCTCATGGGTTGAGTTGTATGCTTACCAAGAGTGATTTGTTTGTTCCCAAACCTGTTTATGCCAGTTGTCCTTGCTACTGGAGTTATATGATTTAACTAAATATGAGGTAAATCAATGACATTTCAGTGCAAAATGAAAGAGAGCTGTTGTTTCTCCAAAAACTAAGTTTGATGTTTTGGGATTAAGTTCAAAGATGATCACTAAAACAAATTGCTATCCAAGTAAAGAAAACTGGGACTATTGGGGAAAAAATAGTAAAATTGAAAGGTTTTATACTTGCTTCTCAAGTGTCTTTAAGTTCTCTGTACACTTAAATAAAAATGAAGCTGGAAATGATATGTGATGTATTATGGGTGTGGTTTCTGTAAGAAAGATGACACAGAGCACCGATTATAAGACTTGTCCTCAAAGAAAAGCATAGGCCTCATTTCAGGAGCCTGGCAGATTGATGTTCATATACATGTTTTAGATTAAAATAACATGTTTTTTGGTCAGTGTGTATTATTTTGCTTGATCCTCTGCTTTTTTTTTTTTTTTTTAGTATTTATTTATTTGGTTGCACTGGGTCTTAGTTGCGGCAGGTGGGCTCCTTAGTTGTGGCATGCAGACTCTTAGTTGTGGCATCCATGTGGGATCTAGTTCCCTGACTAGGGATCGAACCCAGGTCCCCTGCATTGGGAGCATGGAGTCTTAACCACTGCGCCACCAGGGAAGTCCCTGATCTTCTGCTTTAACTGCTCCTTCAACTAGCTGACTAACTCCCAGCCCCGCCTGCGGGAGCTTCCACTATATGATAGGATAGGAGAGGGTACCATGCCATATCATCCCATTCCATACCATGCTGTAATATACTATTTATGTTTTACCTTTTTTCTTCAAACTAGATAGTAAGAGCCAAAGTGTGTCAGGACAGCACATAACTTTTTAAAGTCATTTAGTGACTTTCTCTGTCTCTCTTCCTGTCTCTGCCCTCCCCCACCCCCCCATAATTACCATGTCCCAGGCACTGTGGCAAGCACATATATACCCTATTTTATATATTTTTTAAAATTTTATTTATTTTTGGCTTTGTTGTGTCTTTGTTGCTGTGTGCAGGCTTTCTCTAGTTGTGGTGAGCGGGGGCTACTCTTCGTTGCGGTGCGTGGGCTTCTCATTGCAGTGGCTTCTCTAGTTGCGGAGCACGGGCTCTAGGTGTGCGGGCTTCAGTAGTTGTGTCTCCTGGGCTTCAGTAGCTGTGGCACGTGGGCTCAGTAGTTGTGGCTCGCAGGCTTAGTTGCTCCGCAGCATGTGGGATCTTCCCAGACCAGGGCTCGAACCTGTGTCCCCTGCATTGGCAGGCAGATTCTTAACCACTGTGCCTGCCCTATTTTAGATTGACAGTAGCCCCATGGAATAGATGGCATTATTCCCATTTCAGAAGCGAGTAAACCAAGGCTCATATAACCTATACAACATATTTCTAAGTGGCAGAGCTGAGATACAAATCCAAGTCTCCCTGATTCAATGTCTGTGTGTTACCAGTCGGCTCCACTGCTTCTCCTGGTCCTTGATCCAAGAAATTGAACTCATCGCACTCACACTAGATCAGAGACTCTCAAAATGAGATCTTGAAACTCCTGGGGGCTTCCAGGACTCTTTCGGAGGCTCAAAATTATTCTCATAACAATACTAAGATGCTGTTTGATTTGTTCACTCTTATTGTCTCATGAGTGTATAGTGGACTTTTCCAGAGTCTACGTGACATGTGATATTGCCATGGATTCAAGGCAGAAGTAGCTCTGAAGATCCAGCTGTCTTCTATTAAGCCAGACATTAAAAGGGATTTGCAAAAATGCAAAACAATGTTAACTCTTCTCCCTATTTTTTTGTTTTGGAAATAGAGTTATTTTTACCCAAATAGGTTATTTATGTTAACAAGTTACAGTTTTCGGAATATTGAATTAGCAAATATTTAAAAAATTTCTCAGTTTAAATTTCTAATAGAATGATAACTGACAGATATAACACACATAAACAAAATCCCTTTGGAGTTCTCAATAATTTTTAAGATTGTAAAGGGATCTTGAGGCCAAAAGGGGGAGGGTATATGTGGGCATTTTGGTACTAAGTGATGAGTAGGATCCAGCCACGCAGGTGGACCATGGCACCCAGAGGCTGTGGAGTCAGATGTGACATAATCCAGGAGAAGGATCAATGTTAAGAAAGTCCAGCTGGTTTTGCCATCATTTTCATATTTCTGTTATAGGGATGAGATCCTAAAAGTTTGTATACCTCACTGTGGAGGCTGAACTTTATCGTACAATCATTGGGAAGCCAGTGGATGATTTTGAGTTGGAGAGTGACATAAACAGAAGCCAAGGCAAATGTTAAAGGTGTCATTGGAAATTGAGGTGGTTGGATAATGAAGAGAAGAAGGATTCAATGCAAGCTTCTGGCTCGGAAACTAGGAAATCAGAACGTTGCAGGGACTTGCCTTTGGTCACACAGCTTGGTGACAGCAGAGCATGTGTAATAGGTGTTCCCGAGCTCGTTTGCTTTCCACTGTACTGAATAAGGCATTTTTCATCCTCCTCCCCTGGTTTCCTTCCCCTCTAAACCTCAACCAAATAAAAAGAAGAGAGAAGTGGGCACGCTCTTTCCAACTCTATGCTCTCCCTGTCGAGGGTGCACCACCGGAATTCAAAAAACATTTCTTTGAGTTAAGCTGCTCTTTGGTGGGTCTCTTTCGTCAGTTACGATGGTGCTGCTGCGTGATGTTTGGATTGTACAGGCATGAATAGAGCCACATGAGGCTCGTAATAGGGAAGGATGGGCAGAGTGGTCATGTCACAGGGAGACACTGTTGGCTGAGCTGGGCTGTCTCCAATGGCCCAGGTGAAAGCGAGTGCTGGGGGCTTGCAAGACTGTGGGTTCTGACTGGTTATTGCTCCCCAGCCCAGGCTGTAAGAAGAAGGCACAGTCACCGCAGTTCTGCTGGGTGCTGGAGCCTTAATAATAAGTCTAATCAATCTTGCTGACCCTTCTTATTTCAGCTGTTGCTGTGACAAATTGTTTCTTTGCTGAAGTTCAGCCCAGGTATCAGTGGGGTGTGTGTGTGTGTGTGTGTGTGTGCCCGCGAGCGTGTGTGTGTGTATTTGGGCAAGGGTGGGTCTGGTTAAGGAAGCATGCTGAATTTTAGGATGCCACAGAGTGCATGCGTGCTGGAGGTCTTGAAAGAAACTTGTTCTGTTTATCTTATGTCATTCTTCTCATTTAATTTTAAATTCAGAATACGAAAAGTGGTTATTAATCACAGTCTGTGAACATTTCCACTTTATGTTTTGGCCTCAAGTGACTAGATGAAAAATCAAAAGTTCCTCTATTGAATTATTATCTATAATTTAAATCCCTTCTCTGGGACCCTGAGTGTGCTGACATTTGTAAAATATTGCTAGGCAAGCAAGGCAGGAAGGTTTCCATTGGGAAAGGATTTGGTAGCAGAAACTGACTTCCTTTGTCAGTGTCAATTGGTCAAATCCATCGGTTTTCCTCCCTCCATGTGTTGTGGGATGTACCCTCAACTTTCTTTTTTTTTTTTTTAAAACTGTTCTTAAATTTATTTATTTATTTATTTATTTTTGGCTGTGTTGGGTCTTCGTTTCTGTGCGAGGGCTTTCTTTGGTTGTGGCGAGCGGGGGCCACTCTTCATCACGGTGCGCGGGCCTCTCACGTCGCGGCCTCTCTTGTTGCGGAGCACAGGCTCCAGACGCGCAGGCTCAGTAGTTGTGGCTCACGGGCCCAGTTGCTCCGCGGCATGTGGGATCTTCCCAGACCAGGGCTCGAACCCGTGTCCCCTGCATTGGCAGGCAGATGCTCAACCACTGCGCCACCAGGGAAGCCCTACCCTCAACTTTCTGTTGGTGATTTTCAGCTTCTGATGTAGAACTTCATACAGTTGAGGATTAGAGGAAAATTTTAGGGGGAAGAATTATGTAACAGTAGCAGTTGGTCTCAAAGTCTCTTATGGTCTTTCGAGTTACAACATTCTATGTGCAATATTTCAGTATATTTTAACTATTTACTTGGTAATTTCATTCAGATGTCCCATGAGCACCTTCAAGCCAGTATGTGATAATCTTGTTATTTTCTGGCCCAAACTTGCTCCTTTTGTGTTCTCTACATCAGTAATGGGAACCACGAAGCTCAGAGTCGTCCAAGCCAGATCCCAAAGGATCTTCATTCTTCTCTTTCCTTTGTGCCCTACACCTAGGGTAACATATAATTAATCACTCAAATCAAGGCACTTTTATAAGTGCAAGGGGGCACTGTTAATAATTAAGCCAAGACAATGGTATAAACTGAAATTGTCTTGGGCAAACTGGAACATATGGCCTCCATATGTAACGTATAATCTCCATTGTAATCCTTAAATGTCACTCAATCTATTTCCTCTTTCAGTTGCCTTTGCCACTGCTTTGGTTTAGGCCCTTACCAGCAGCAACCTGAACTAACTAACTGCCTCCTAACTGGTCTCCCTGCTTCCAGGCCTCTCCAGTGCACCCACCGTTCCCATCCAGGTCGCCCCCTGGCTTAAATCCCTTCAGTGGCTCTGCGTGGGAGGATGAAGACCAAACTCCTTAGTGTAGAACGCAAGGTCCTTCTTGGTGGCTTCTTCCCCTTCCAGCATCCTTCCCACCCATTTCTTCTCTACACCCACTTCTCTAGTTTTTCTGACTTGCTTGCAGTGCCTGACATTGAACCACCATGCGTCACGCTTTTGCCTGTGCTGTTCTCCTGCTCAAAATACTTAACCTTCTTGTCTGTCTGCCTAAAATCGTTCAAGATTTAGCTCAGATGACCCCTACTGGGGAGGACTTTTGCAATGTAATAACTATGGGTTTAGCCTAAGAGAACCCTGAGGGTAAGAGTTGTACTTGATCAATATCAGGAAGCTTTGGACCTCAGGTAGGACTGCTACTGATTTTTGTGTGAACCTTAAATGGGGTCCCCCTCTGGGCAGTTATAACCCCCACAGGCTCACGGTTGGCAAGCAGAGCTTAGCCTGGGTTTTAGATCGCCATTCCCATCCATCCTTTGTTCTGCACACAGACTGCCTACCAAACCAAAGGTGCAGGCCGCCCAATACTCTGCATATAGTGGACCCTGGGTGAATGACTGTTGGATGAATGTCTTCTAGGATGTGAAATAGCTTAGTCTCATCATTGTTACACACTTGCTACCAAAGTGCACGTGCTATAACCCTGCCCCCTCTGTCGGCCCCTCCCTTCTCTCCTAGGACACCTTAAATACTTGCTGCTACCAATCCTCCTGCCCCATCACGCTGGACTCTTCCCAGTGAATCCTTTGGTCATTTATTTCATTTTCTTACTGTCTCTTTTGGCTGGTAAATGCCAGTTCAGATTGTCAATGTCTTTTTTCAGAGTGACATTGGCTTATGTTCACTTACCTAACTTTACCTTCTTGACCTGCTCACTTGATGGACACAGCAATTTATAGCCATCATTTATCCATGTGCCTTTCTGACCAAAAAGTGTGCTTTTATGGTATTCTTAAGGTTGCAAGTGATAAAAACTCAATCTGAACAAACTTAAGAGAAAGTGGTCTTTAGTCTGTGGATTCTGCTGTGTCTAGTGGATACCAAGGACAGGGCTGCATCAGGGCCCCAGAATACCTGGACCAGGCACAGGAATGCAATCAGGACATGCTCTGTCTCTTGCATTCTGCTCTAGGTGCATCTGCTTTATTTATCTCTTCGACAATTTGTTGTCTCTATTTTTCTGACTCGTGGTGGAAAACAAAGTCATTGATAGCTCATTAAGTTTTTATGGTGCAACTTTATCTACCTGAGAGGGATTGAAAGACTTTCTCAATCCCAGTTCCAAAATCCTGAGGCAGAGGCTCCGTGTTCTGATGTGAGACAGATGTACTGTCCTGGACCAGTGAAGATATGTCATGTAAGAGCATGGCAGCTTCTGCAGCAGTCATATAGAGGCAGACCAGGAGAGGAGAGGTCATGAGTTCATTCTCAACGAGGACTTACTATGTACCCAATGTGTGTTCACTGTGCTAGAAGAGAAGACACCGGGGTGAGCAAGCTGACCTGCTCTCCCGGAGCTTCTGTTTTAATAAGGAAGAGAAATCATTAACTAGGAGCCAAATGAACACTCTAATTATGAGGTTGATAATGGGTATGAATAGGGCCAAGGAGGGCTGCTCTGAAGAAGTGACATTTAACCTACAAGTTAAAGGGTAACAATGAATGAGCTTTTGCAAGAACTGGAGTAAAAGCTTTCAAGGCTCCTCTGGGACGAGGAGAGGGCAAGTGCAAAGGCTCTGACCCGGGGAAAGGATTGAGGTGTTTCAGAGTCAGAACCAAACCCTCTGTACGTAACAGAGAATAAGTGAGGATGAAAGTGTTCTGAGATGATGTTGGACAGGAAACGCAGAGGATTGTGGGCTGTGGTAATGATACACAGCAGTGGGAAGTTATTGAAAGATTTTGAGAGGAGTTAACATCTCCTGGTCCAGGGGCTATATGGGAGGCATGGGTTGGAGAGATGAGTGCAAATTCTGGGAGACTGGGAGAGTTTGTCACTAGGTGGTTTGAACTATGGTTATACTAGCCCCTTGGCAACTACTTGGATATGGAAAGAGAGGGAAGGGGAAGAAGAATCAGCAGTGCCTCCTGGAATTTGGCTTAAGTAACTGGATGGGTAATGGTGGTATCATTTACTGAAAAGCCTGGAAGGAGACATGGGCTGGTGTGGTATGAGAGGAAATCAAGGTCCATTTGATGACTAATTTTGAGATATCTGTAGGATATCCAAATAGAATTGTCAAGCAGCCACTCTGATATGTTAATTTGCAGCTGTTAAGAGAGATCTAGACTAGAGACATACATTTGAAAGTGCACAGATAGACCACTATTTCAAGCGGTGGCACATGTAATGTGCTTGACCTCCAAGTCGATCATTTTAAAACACCCCCTCCTCTATATGACAAAATATTTTTCATAATAATCATGTAATAATAGGTAATATTCAAATTTTCTTTAGCTTTAAAAGAAAAATTAACAATTAAAAGCAATACATTTTCATTTTAAAGATATTATTCAAATTTAGTAAAATATTTCAGTATGAGTTATATATTTTACACTTACCAACAGAAATATTACACCTTGAAGTTCACATTCAGTTTCACAGTTTTAAAGACAAATAAAAACTCCAAATGTTCACGTAGAATGACAGGATTGAAAAACTCAAGTTTGATTTTACCATTTTACAATCACTGTGCCGTCATTGTTTATTTTAAATCTACTGCCTAACCACAGGAATATGTAGTGCTACAGGGGGAACAGACGTGAACTGTACCTGACACAAGATTGAATAATTTCAAACTATTACTAACCTCTCTTGAAATGAATGCATGTGGCAGAGTCTGCACTTGTCCTGTGGAAGAGGGGGAGGGCTGACTGCATAAATGGGCATTCTCCAGATGAACTTCCATGTCCAATACAATGCTTATTAAAGAATAAGTAATTAAAATATGCTAACTTGAAACTTACATTTTTTATTAAAACTCAACAGTAACTGCAGCCATTGTTTACAACTTAAATCAATAAAAGATACGCCCTCCCACCTTAGAAGGAGTATTTTGTTGCTGACACTGTTTAGAATTGGTGATAATGAAAATTAGACCCACACATAGCTGGTCCTATTGTTGTTTTAATAATCTCTACAGACCATGCATCCCCATTGCCTATACCAGAGATGGATAGCTCTCACCGCCCTACCCTTGGTACCCCTCTGATTATAAGCTATGGGAATGGCTGAGATAACCTGGGAAGAAAGTGCAGCTGGAGAAAAAGGACTAGGACCAAACTTTGAGGCATTCTTATATGTAGAGAGTTACGGGGAAAAAAAGATGAAACAACAAAGGAGACAGAAGGAAGAGCCATTGAAGTAGGAGGAAAATCAGGAGTCTAATTTCACAAAAGCAAAGGAATAAACACGTTTCAAGGAGAGTGTGGTCGGTGGGGCCCAGTGTTGCTCAAAGATCATATGAGATGATAACTAAAAAATGACCTTGAATTCTGCAGCCCATATCTGGTGGATGACTTTGACAAGGTCAGTTTCAGTGGAGTGGTGGAAACAGAAGGCAGATGGAAGTGGGCTGAAGAGTGATTGGGGGATTAACAGGAGTACATCTAGACAACTGGTTTGAAAAGTTTTACTACAGTTGCCTGAATTTCCCAGTAGTAAGTATAAGAATGAGATTGGAGTGGGGAGGGGGTTTAGAACCCAAAATACATATGTTTGGTGGACAGGGAATTGTGGGGCAGTAGGTGGTAAAGAAGGGCATGGAGACAAGTCACTACTAACTTTCTCACAGGTCACTGACTATCTCATGATTCAAAATATCCATATAGTCATCATCCTCTAATGAAACTTGCTTTTCTAAGGCACCTTTATCTGAAAGTAATTTCTGATTTAATGCTGTTGATTTCCTCTTTGTTGTGATTTTCCTAGCAAGTACATTATTAATTTTTATATTACATTGCCAATGCATGGTTGTTCCTTCAGCGTTGTGGGATAATAGGCTCATTGATTAATTGGGGAACCTAACTTAACATTTGTGGCTTTAGGAATATGTGTCCCAAGAGTCAAACAATGGAGTATTAGTGTACTTTTGCATTTCAATCTGTTTGTATATTGGAGGCAATCCATTTACAATTAGATAATTATAGTGGCTTCCATTCTTCCCCTTGGCAATGTTATTTTGCAGTTCCTCTCATCCAGAGACAGACTCTGTTTCCCCACCTTTTGAATCTGGGCTGATCTTATATCTTATTTTTGGACAGTAGAATGTAATACAGACCATGTGTTAGTTCTGAGTCTAGACCTCAAGAAGCCTTGATTGCTTCTGTTCTTTCTCTCAGAACTTTGCCATTGCCATGAAAATAAACTTGGACTAGCCTGCTGGAGGATGAGCCACCATGTGCAAGTAGAGCTAAGTCATGCCAGCCAAAGCCATCCTAGACCAATCTGCCCACAGTCAGTACACCAGCTGACCCTAGGAGGAGGCCCAGTTGAGATCAGCGAGGTCTCATCCAGATCAGCAGAACTCATGAGCATTAATAAGTGGTTGTTGTTTAAGCCACAAAGTTTTGAGTTGACTTGTTTACCAGCAATAACTAACTGATAGAGTCATGTAGCCTTGAACCTTCGGAGATGGTACTTAAGATGGAAGCTGAATGCACTATGATTAGATACAGCAATACTTCTTTCAATTACTTGGAGCTTCAATATATAGCATATGCTAGAAATGCATTACTCTGAACATTGAGTTGTGGATGTTATTAGCTCATAAAGGAGTGATTATTTTTAGTGTATTCTGATGAAAAGCATTCATGGGAAAGGGCCAGGTTAATTTTACTTAGATTCTTTAACTCTGATTTTCTTCATGCCCATCCCATGACCGTCTCAAATCTTAATGTTACGGCAACATAATCACATTATTTTGCTCATTAAGTAGAAGGATATGATTTCAATTTGGCTTCTTCTTTGAGAGAAGAAAATTGCTGAAATGATACTAATGAAATGCTCACTGACTTACATGCCCTTAAAAATATCTCAATTATTTGTGTCAGTCTCTTTTTTTCTTTGACCTTTTTCCATAAGCATCTACTTGGCATATCTACAAAGGGATGTCTTCCTGCAGAAGGGAAAGAAATGTTCACCGGTTCTAAAAAGCTGCTGTCAGGATCCTGACGTAGGTGAAGATTTTTTTCTCTCATCACTACATTATTTCCCTGAACAGACTGTAATTTCATCAGTTTTCCATGCTTATGGTCATGAATGCTTGACATTACCACATCTTAACGTTAGCAAAAAAGAAATTTCATGGCTTCAGTTTTCATTTGAAGACAAAGAAGACATGAAGATCTCATTAGAAATATGGTGTGTCTCCTGTTGGCTCACACCTGCTTTCCTTTGCTTTGCCTTTCCTTCGTGCTGATGCCAATGGCAGACATTGCTGTCCACCTGCCCATCCCCTTGCCCAATCCCTGCTGGTAACAAGGAGGTCAGAACCTTTTCAGAAGCCAGTTTTTGTGATACCTACACGTGGTGGTGCTTATAGAGTCTGGACTCTTCTTTCCATTCAGTATCAAAGAAATAGCCATTTATGGGGAAACTTAGGTAGCATTTATAACAGATTTATTTCCCTTTGTATTTCTTAGACTACTCATGTGGTTTTGAAATGAGATAAATGCATTTTTCTTTCAAAATTTGAAATTGTAAATTATGATAAAACCTACTAAATTTAGAAAGAACTCTATCATGTGGGGAAGTTCATTACTCCTTGAAGTTTTTTCTGAGTCTCCTACTTACTAGGTGTATGACTTTGGGTAGGTTATGTAACTTTTCTGTGCCTCAGGTTTCTCACATGTAAAATGATAATACAGTCAGCCCTCAGTATCCATAGGGGGTTGTTTATAGTACCCTCAAGGATACCAAAATTGGTGGATGCTCAAATCCCTTATGTAAAATGGTGTAGTATTTGCACATAACCTATGCACATCCTCCCGTATACTTTAAATCATCTCTAGACAACTTATAATACCTAATAGAATGTAAATGCTATGTAAGTAGTTGCCAGTGTGTGGCAAGTTCAAGGTTTGCTTTTTGGAACTTTGTGGAAATTTTTTTTTCCTGAATAGTTTTTTTTTAACATCTTTATTGGAGTATAATTGCTTTACAATGGTGTGTTAGTTTCTGCTTTATAACAAAGTGAATCAGCTATACATATACACATATCCCCATATCTCCTCCCTCTTGCGTCTCCCTCCCACCCTCCCTATCCCACCCCTCTAGGTCGTCACAAGCATGGAGCTGATCTCCCTGTGCTATGCGGCTGCTTCCCACTAGCTATCTATTTTACATTTGGTAGTGTATATATGTCCATGCCACTCTGTCACTTCGTCCCAGCTTACCCTCCCCCCTCCCCATGTCCTCCACTCCATTCTCTATGTCTGTGTCTTTACTGAATAGTTTTGATCCATGGTTGGTTGGATCTGTGGATGTGGAATCCACAGTTACGGAGGGCCAACTGTAGTAATACCTACTTCACAAGATTGTTATGAGGCTTAAGTTTGCTAACACCTGTGAAATGCATAGGTCAGTGCTTGGCACACGAAGCATTCAATAACTGTTCATTTAGTTGTTATTCTTAGTTTTTATTTTAAAATTATTTATACATATTTTGTTTTTAAGATTATACTCTTCCTCATAAAAACTTTCTCATAATCTCTTGCATGAATTTGATGTTTACCAAGTTACAAAGGAGTTCTTATCTGGTTCGCAAAGCCCCACAGGTGTGGACAGAGCAGGGATAATCATACTTATTTTACAGATGAGGAAAAAATTAAAGAGAATAATCACATGATCCAGCAATTCCACTTCTAGGTATATACCCGAAAAAATTGAAAGCGAGAACTCAAGCAGATATTTGTACAAAAATGTTCAAAGCAGCATTAGTCACAATAGCCAAAAGATGGAAGCAACCCAAATGCCCATGGATGCGTGACTAGATTAAACAATGGGGTATTATTCAGCCGTAAAAAGGGTGAAATTCTGATATGTGCTGTAACATGGATGAACTTTGAAGACATTATCCTAATGAAATGTCAGACACAAAAGGACAGATATTGTATGATTCCACTTTATGAAGTACCTGAGATAGTCACATTCATAGAGACAGAAAGTAGATTAGTGATTGCCAGGGGCTAGAGGGTGGGGGAATGGGGAATTATTGTCTAGGGGATACAGAGTGTCAGTTTGGGATGATGAAAAAGTTCTGGAGATGGATAGTGGTGATGGTTGCACAACAGTGGGAATGCACTTAATGTCAATGAACTGTATACTTAAAATTGGTTAAAATGGTAAATGTCACGTTATGTATATTTTTCTACAATAAAAAAGTGAAGGTTTCTACACATGTCATAAGTATGAATAATAAAAATACTCGGAAAGAATAGATACCTTCCTATCTTGTATTTTAACTGTATCATTTAGAGAGCAGAAGGCAGGTCTTTGAGGGCATTAAAGTTTTAAAAATTTATTTTATTTTAAAACTAATATGGACTAATTGAAAATTGGAGAAGTATAGACAGGCATAAAATGAAAATAAAAGGGCCGTCCCCCTTTCCTCTGATGCTCTACAAAGTAACTTTTGACGTGCTTCTTCTCTGTATCCATTCTGTCTGGGTATATATAAGCAAATATATATATTTGAGTGGGGGAGGGGAGGAGACTACTTTTTAGAAAAATACATGGGCTCAATGGTACTATTCAATAACTTTCATTTTTCACTTGATATCATATATTTAAATTCAGAAATAGATATCTACCCATTCTTTTTAATAGCTGCATAATGTTCTATAACTTCTCCCCTCTTTTCCTTCCCTTTCCCTTTTATTAAAAAAAACTTTGAGTTATAATTTAGGTAAAATACACCTATTTAAAACGTGTAGTTTATGGCGTTTTGACAAATATATGTAACACCCTGCTAGTCAAGGTGTAGAACATTTTTATCACCTCCTTAAATTCCCTCACAGGTATTCTCTCAAGAATATATATATTCTTTTGTGAAATGACAGTCAAATATTTTGGCAATTTTAAATTTATATTATTTTTATTTTTGGCTGCGTTGGGTCTTCGTTGCTGTGTGCAAGCTTTCTCTAGTTGTCGCGAGCGGGGGCTACTCTTCGTTGCGGTGTGCGGGCTTCTCATTGCGGTGGCTTCTCTGGCTGCGGAGCACGGGCTCTAGGCGCACAGGCTTCAGTAGTTGTGGCGCACGGGCTCAGTAGTTGTGGCGCATGGGCTTAGTTGCTCCACAGCATGTGGGATCTTCCCGGACCAGGGCTCGAACCCATGTCCCCTGCATTGGCAGGCGGATTCTTAACCACTGCACCACCAGGGAAGCCTGGCAATTTTAAAAATGGGTTGCTGTCTTCTTACTGAGTTGCAAGTGTTCTTTGTATTTATTCTGGAAATAAGTCTTTTGTCAGGTGTATGTATTGTGAATATTTTTTTCCTCTTTGTATGAGGCTTGACCTTTCTCTCAACAGTGTTTCTTGAAAATCAAAGTTTTTAATTTTGATAAAATTCAATTAGTCAATATTTTTCTCTTATTGCTAGTGCTTTTCTATCATGTTCAAGAAATCTTTGGGTAGGTTCCCAGATGTGGTGGTGCAGTCAGCGGTGGCTTGGGCTTCCACACCCAGCTGGGTGGCCAGTTCACTGGGGTTGGCTGGTGGTGTGAGCTCCTTCAAGGGGCAAATGGCCGAGTATCCAACAATCTCCACTGACTTCTTGGACAGGGAGAACCTGAGGGCCCACACCTTCTTCCTGTCCCGCTGCCATAAAGATCACATGAAAGGATTAAGAGGCCCTACTTTGAAAAGAAGGTTGGAGTACAGATGAGGAAACTGAAGAACCAGAGAGGTTAAATTAGTTGCCCAAGGTCACACAGCCAGTAAATTGCAGGACCAGGATTTCCACCAGCTTGAAGGTTTACTTATACTGTTCGCTGTTACTAAAGAGTTGTCAACTAGTTGTTGTTAACTAAAGATTTTGGGAGAAACGAATTATATCAACTGAAATTGAAACTCCTACCCAGATATCTTTAGTCAATGAAGCATCAAGAGAGAAAGGAGAGATTGTTGTGACTCTCTTACCAGCTGGTCATTGCCCAGGATCAATTACGTTTTTATTTCAGGGCAATAACAGAACTGTCTTGTACATGGGAGACTTCAGACTTGCAAAGGGAGAAGCTGCTAGAAGCTTGCATTCTGGGGGCAGACTGCAAGACATCTTAGAGTGTGTACTTATATACTACTTTCTGCAATCCAAAATATTATTAAATTCCTAGTTGGGTGGAGTGTCTGAGTGAAATATCCGAGCTGGTTTGAAGCTGGATCGTTCAGAGTCTGTACCATGATGTGTGGCTGAACTGCTAAGCAGCTTACGGGTAGGAGTATTAATCAGCCTTAGTGAGGAGTTAGGAGTCCAGGTTCTTGTGGATAAACAAGACATTTAGAAACATCTGACATTCTTCATCATCTTACAACAGACGGTAGCACTCAGATCCACACATGTCGGCATCCAAAAGCAGAAGAATATTTTCAGTGGAATAAGTTACGCTGCAGAATTACTTCCAAAAATAGAATTCCACTTCACACAGTCAGCATTAAGCCATCCACTATGTGGTTTGGAGAAAGAACCAGAAAAAACAATGTCATTGTGAGGATTAGAGAGAGTTTGTACAGAGCTCACTTTTTTTTTTTTTTAACTCCTCCTACAGTGAAATTAAAGATGTTTTGAGCCACATCTGTCCAGTGAATGTCACCAAACTCACGTCCGGCTGCTCACCACTCAAAAGTCAGTACCCGAGAGGCAGTTGTTGGTAGAAAGGAAAATTGCTTTTAATCAGAATGCCAGCAATCTGGGGAAAAGGTGAACTCATGTCCCCCCAAAAAACCAACTCCAAAGATTTTGCTCAGCCATGAAAGTTTTTAAAGGGGAAGTAATCTCAGTTAATCATTGAGATGGGGGATCAAACTCGTAGCCATCTCCCACTGTGTGCAGGCTTGTTGACGCCTTGTGATCTTTCTTTAGATGCTATCTTGTTCACACGGTTTGTGAGATTACTGAAGGGGAAACTACTAGGAAAAAGACCTGGTCTTCAGTTAATTACTTATATGCATACATATACATCTATAGGGTGTTTTTGTTTGTTTGTTTGTTTTATAAATTTATTTATTTATTTATTTTTGGCTGTGTTGGGTCTTCGTTTCTGTGCGAGGGCTTTCTCCAGTTGCGGTGAGCGGGGGCCACTCTTCATCGCAGTGCGCGGGCCTCTCACTGTCGCGGCCTCTCCCGTTGCAGAGCACAGGCTCCAGACGCGCAGGCTCAGTAGTTGTGGCTCACGGGCCTAGCCGCTCCGCGGCATGTGGGATCTTCCCGGACCGCGGCACGAACCCGTGTCCCCTGCATTGGCAGGCGGATTCCTAACCACTGCGCCACCAGGGAAGCCCTAATTACTTATTCTTCATCTCTACTTCTTTGATCTAAGGGAAGAACCAACAGGTTAGGCAAGGTATTGTGTGATCAAAAGATTTGAAAGGTGTATTTGGGCCGGAGATGAGCAGATCTTGGGGGTGCCTGTTTTAAAAGTTAGTTTACAAGAGTCTCTTCTTGGACCCCCTAGGTGCACCCTTTCTCATTTCTTAGATTAAAATGAGAGATCTCTTGGAGCTCCTACTGTCTGCACCGGTGCCTAATTCTGGATTTTTGCATGCCTCTGGGTCCAGGCTGGAGATACTGGTGGAAACAAAAAAAATCCCAATAATTCACTGCTGAATTGGTCTTGTTTTGAGTTTTATTCTTTTTCTTTCTTTCTTTTTCTTTCTCTTTCTTTCTTTCTTTCATTCTTTCTCTTTCTCTCTTTCTTTCCCTTTCTTCCTTCCTTCCTTTCTCTTTCTTTCTTTGTTTCTCTCTCTCTCGCCCTCCCTCCCTCTCTCTCTCTCTCCCTTTCTTTCTTTCTTTCTTTCTTTTTCTTTCCTTTCTTTCTCCTCCTTCTTCTTCCTCTTCTTCTTTTTCCAATCAGCCTGCTATGATTTCCTTTTCAGAGTCCTCAGATGCTGTCCCATGCATTCTTTACAAGGTTTTTAGTTGTATAGTGTAGCAGAGACAAGGTGCACTATAAAAAAAAAAAGAAAAGTTAGTTACAATATAGCTTTGCTAAAGTGAGGAGCAAAGGGGCTTCCTGCTGAGGGCAGTTTGTTGCAAAGAGCTGCTCACATGGATGCTTATCCAAATGCCATTCCAGAAGGCACAACTATGGATAAAGTTAAAGAAATCTTCAAGCCTTCATGCTGGTCTTCCCCAAAGTATGGAGCCAAAGTATAAACCACTTGGAAAATTGAAGAGAGCTAGAACAATCCACCTAGACTCAGGAGGAAAACAATGATCTCTTTGATGATCCTCTCCCTGTACTTTTAAGGCACAAGGTTCCAAACCAGGAAACTCTTCACCCTGAGGTATTTCCCATGGTGACTGCAACATCACAAAACCAGCCTGACAAACTGAGAAAGGCACAGGATGCCTCAAAGCAGAAAGTACACCAACCTCTCTTTGGGCAAACGTTACAGATTATGAAGAATCCATCAGTGAAAGTGAAGAATTAGAAATCACAGCTTCATCTTAAGGATTTTCATTTAGATTGCTTTGAATTATATAGATCAATTTATGGAAAATAGACATTTTAGTAATATTGAATCTTCCAATCCATGAACATTTGGGTCTTCTTTAATTTCTACCAGTACTACTTTTTTGTTTATTTTTACTATACTGTTCCTAACTATATTTTGTTAAACTTATCACTAGGTATTTCATATTTTTTGATGCCTTTATATGTGATATTAATAATACAGAGTCATTCTTTCTTTCCTTTCAGCATTGAAAAAATGCCATTCCATTATTGTTTGGCTTGAGAAATCAGTGATAATCCTTATCTTCATTCTATTATATGTGTTGTCTTTTTTTTCCTTTCTGACTGCTTTTAAGATAGTCTCTTTATGATTGGTTTTCAGCAATTTAATTAAGATGTGCCTTGATGTGTGTTTTTATGTTTATTCTTCTTGGAATTCATTGTGATTTATGTATCTGTAGATTGAAGTTTTTCATTAAATCTGGAAAATTTCCAGCCATAATTCATCAGATTTTATCCTCTCCAGACACTCCATCTCCTTTCCTTCTGGGAACCCAATTACCACTTGATGTATTTCCACAGTTCATTGAGGCACTGTTATATTTCTAAGCCTATTTTCTCTGTTGCTTTAGTTTAGATAACTTATGATGCCATGCTAAATTCACTAATATTTTCTTCTGCAATATCTAATCTTCTATTAAGTCCATCCAGTGAATTTTTCATTTTAGAAGTTGTATTTTTAAGATCTAGAGGTTCCCTTTATTTCATTTTTATAGTTTCCATCTGTCTCCTCATTGTGTTTGTTTTTATAAATCTGTGAACATATTTATAATAAGTTTTTCAAGTCTTTTTTTTTAAACTTATTGTTTCTCTTAGTTTTGGTCTATTCTAATGATTTATTTTTCCACAGGTCATATTTTCCTGACTCTTCATAGGCTACTAATTTTTAAGTTATATTCTGGACATTGTAGGTTCTAAATCTTTGAGAGTCTGGATTTTGTGATCTCCCATTAAAGCATGCTGAATTTTATTGGGCAGTTAATTTTCTGGAAGATCAAATTTATTCTGTAAAGACTTTTGAGGGACTTTCCTGGTGGCGCAGTGGTTAAGAATCTGCTTGCCAATGCAGGGGACACGGGTTCAATCCCTGGTCTGGGAAGATCCCACATGCCACAGAGCAACTAAGCCCGTGTGCCACAGCTACTGAGCCTGCGCTCTAGAGCCCGCGAGCCAAGACTACTGAAGCCCGGACGCCTGGAGCCCGTGCTCCGCAGCCGGAGAAGCCACTGCAATGAGAAGCCCACGCACCGCAAAACGAAGAGTAGCCCCCGCTCGCCACAACCAGAGAAAACCCGCGCGCAGCAATGAAGACCCAACGCAGCCAAAAATAAATAAATATATTAAAAAACAAAACTCAAGTCATCTTGAATCCTAAAAACTCAGGACTTCCTATCTCATAACTTATATCTTACTGCCACCAGAGGGCG
The DNA here is from genome assembly GCF_028564815.1 of Eubalaena glacialis. NCBI lineage: Eukaryota > Metazoa > Chordata > Mammalia > Artiodactyla > Balaenidae > Eubalaena > Eubalaena glacialis. The sequence continues at coordinate 85,021,790 of NC_083725.1, forward strand.
CTATGCAGGGACGATGAGCTAGGTTTTTATTCAGTACCAAAAACCCTTCTAGGATTTTTGTGTTAACACTTCCAGGAAAACTTGAGGCTTTCCTCACACTTAGAAGTATGCCTTCTACAGAAGAGATGCTTGATAAATATTTGCTGATGATAAGTAGGAAGAGGCCAGGTGAAGAAGTGGAGGAGAAATCCAGAGAGCTGGGTTCTGGGTGCTTACCCCTCTACCAAGTGGCTGTGAGATCTGAAGCACAGCCGCACAGGCTGATGGGGCTTTGTAACTCTTTCTGTAAAACGAGAATAATGGGGTTATTGGGGGAAATAAAATAATCTATTTAAAAGGATCTTGAAAAATATAAAATGCTATACAAATATGACAGGTAAAGAAATGTCCCTATGAAAACAAACCTGCAAAATGTTCTACTCACCGGTACATTATCCTCTTCAGTAAATGATGCCCCAAGCCCTAACACGATGCACTTATTGCCAAGGGCCTCTAAATGTGTGTGTCTGCTTCCCCTTCCTGATGTTGATGCAGAAACAATTTTTATCCTGGTTAGCACATTCCTGGACACAGGGGCTGCTCATGAGGTAGTTGTATGTCATCGTTGGGCCTGAGGTGTATCCAAGTTCCTGCTGTGATAGGGAATTACATACACCCTTGGCATGTTTTTTTTTATCTATTCAGTCCCTGGCATTCAACACACACCCGGAGATCTCTCTGGAAAAACCGGGGAAATTGGTCTAACACCCACTGGGTCTTCCACGGTTCCTTGAAAAATAACATGTTCCTCAGTGGCACCTCTCATTGCTTTTCCAAATTAGCAAGAAGTGACAGTCTTGGCCTTCCCTGGTGGCACAGTGGTTAAGAAACCGCCTGCCAATGCAGGGGACACGGGTTCGAGCCCTGGTCTGGGAAGATCCCACATGCTGTGGAGCAACTAAGTCCATGCGCCACAACTACTGAGCCCGTGCGCCTAGAGCCCGTGCTCCGCAACAAGAGAAGCCACCGCGATGAGAAGCCCACGCACCGCAACGAAGAGTAGCCCCCACTCGCCGCAACTAGAGAAAGCCTGCACACAGCAACGAAGACCCGACTCAGCCAAAAATAAATAAAATAAAATAAATAAATTTATTAAAAAAAAAAAAAAAAAGAAGTGACAGTCTTGAAATTTAGAGACACATAACTCATAAATATGCATTCAGTACTTTCTGGCCCAAGAACACAAATCTCTACATTTTTGCTGTCCTGAAATATATTCTGCTGAGATTATGTTTTCTTCTTCCTCTTCTAGGCTGCCCCACACAGATTAACCTTCTCCAGTACCCTTACATCAGACTGCTCCTGGAATCCAGAAACTCCAGTGTTTTCCCACTTCCCATGGAAATCAATCAGATTCCTCCAGATCCCATGACGTCCAGCCCACGCTGCTCCTGTGTCGGTCGACTGCACTGCCAGTCAACCTGAAGTTGTCTCTGACTTCTGCACATACTCCAGGCTTTCCTATCTCTGCTCGTGCCCTCCCATCCCCACCTGCATATGGCCGAGTCCTGCTCGTTCCTCCTGGCAGAATTTAAATGCCAGCCCTTTTTTGGAGTAATTTCTTCCACCTCTCAACTCTCACTTAATACTTTTTGCTTTGTGCTCCAGGGAGCTATGACTCTCTTCTTGTGTCCGATTTATCTTTGTATTCCCACAATATCAGCACATGATAGGCCCCCTATAAATATTTGCTAGGCAACATAGATGAATGGAATTTAATCTAAAGGGTCTTTAGGGAGTATCCCATTAGAATATGTATCTATCCAAAATTAAAGGTTGTCTTTTCTTTAGAAGTAGTTATTTGTAGCCATTTCTATTGTCTTAGTTCCCCAGCTGGCCCCTTCCTGAGGTCTGTGCCTGTTTTTTCTAAGTTTTTACTTTTCTCCATATTAAATTTACAGTTTATATCAAGCTCACTTGTTTAAGTTTTTTATTTCTGTTCCCACTGTTCTCATGTCCCTTTACAATGTATGCAATTACATGAGCTGCCTTTGAGAGCAAGATTAGATTTTAAATCTTGTGATTAACCTTTCACTTTATGAGATTGCCAGCTCCAAGTTTCTCGCACACTTCTCTTGTTTTGCTCTGGACTAATTTCTCTATTTCATCTCTTTTGTTTTGTGTTACTTTGTAACTCAATTCTTGGCTGCATAGGCCCAGCTTGGGAGAATTTCTTGCCTCCCTAGGTTTTATAGAATGACTCTTCTGCATAAAATCAAGCAAATCTATAAATGTTGGAAAACAGCCTATCTAAATCTGCCCGGTTAAGAGTTCCAGGTGGCTACCAGAGTTGCAAAGTTCTCGTTATTCTGATATTTTGAACACAAGATCTTCAAAGAAGACGTTTTGAAAATTTACTGAAAATACAAATTGCATGTATTTACACATGGAAAATTTTCCTAAATAAAAAACTACTTAGCTTTAAATTGGAACATTAGATTGGAAATCTTTTCAAATTCATAAACTGCTGAGGTTTTGGTCTATATTTGTTGAATTCTTATTTTTATCCAATTTGTTTTAATTAAAAAAAGAAAAACACTTTTGAGCTTAGAAGACCACTTTAACTTTTACAGTGCAGTAGAAAAGTATTTTGCCAGTGACCCAACAAAAATGATAAAGGTGTGTATTTTAAAAAATACTTACAATACATTCCTTCAGGAAATAACTAATTTACAAGTAAACAAGATATTTGATGTTTTAAGATCTTTCTCTTAAGATCATTGCAACAACTTCCAAGAATACTTGATTTCCTGGCATTTGAATACAACTAACATGAATAAACAATCAGTATTTAGACCTACAAAAGAAATTCATTTATAGTAATTGGTTATAGACAACATCCTAGGCATGAAATTAATTCCAGCCTGATCTGAAAACCCTGATAGTGTTAAAATGGATATTTAATGTGTTATTAGTTAATGATATTTCATCTGAGGACCTTATCAAGTCGCACACAGCAAAGCTGTTGTCATTATTTTTTACTCTCCCAAAGTGACACTTTAATGAAATGTGTCAGCACACCAGTGTTAGGATACGTTTCATTAATGCCCAGCACTTTTGTTCTATGCTTTACATTTGGAAACAGATTTAAGTATTAAGTGCCTCTAATGTCTGCAGCCAGGGAATCCTTTCCGAATTTGTAACAGTGACCAGAACAGACCGCATTACACTCTCCAAATGGTGTGGTTTTGCATTTGAATGTCTGAATTATCCCGGTTTCTTAGAGACGACCAAAACGCCAACATCTTAAATCCTCAAAATACTGTCCGCTTCATTGAATGCTCGTGATCTAAGCATATGTGTAATTATTCTGTAATTCTCCCCAAAATGTGATTCCTTGGAAATGCATACTAGGTTTCTCCTATTGTAAATGCAATGACTATTTCTTTGTGGCCACTTCTTTAAATACGGTAACAAGCAAGTCTGTGTGTCTGTGTGAACCGCCTTGATAATGATGATTTCTTCCCAAGCTCTCCTTGGGACACCCATCGGGGAAAATACGCCCTGCATTTGTGTAAGAGAGAGACCCTGATCACAAAAAGACCATTTAAGATGGTATACATTACAACTAGAGGATTTCTTGCCAGAAACAGGCCTAATGTCACTCACAATAGCCTTAGAAATAGTCTCAGATAGTAAGTTAGACTTTGCACATGTTACCAGGGCCAGCTGTGGTAATCCATGGCTGCATATAGATTTTAGAGAAGAATAGAATCCCATGCTCCTTTAAAAAAGCTTTGGTTGTGGTCAACCATGGAAAATTAAAACATACACTTTAAAAACTGACAGCTGGAAGGAAAAGTGGTGGTGGAGGCGGGGGCAGGATGAAGTAGAAGGGATGGTTAGGGTATATTTTAACTTCGGTTTTTATTTTAAAGTTTTGCACTTTCTTTGGGAAAACCCATTGGTGGCACCTTTCCCTGGAAACCACCTTAGTGGGCAGTTATTCCAAGCTGTGAGATCCTGTGTGTGGAAGTCCTTTGCAAATGGTTAATGTCTCCTTCAGATGTGGCTGGGCTGTTCTTATTACAGCCCCTCATTAATTCCAGTGTGAGTTGTTTAATTTGGCCTTTTGGTTTAGCAGAGTGCAGTGGGTTTGTGGGTGTTTACTGGTAAATACAAACGACCATGGAATGGGGGGGCCGGAGGGGAAGGAAAGTCAACTTGCAGGATCATAGTTACTCTGTGAATAATTTGATAATCACTCCGCAGCAGGTGCTTGCATTGAGTCATTCCTCCTCTTGGCATAATTTTGCAAATAGCTTGGCTTTTACAGCCTGTGCCATTCCCGTAGCACCATTTCTAATGGTAGCTTTCAAAATGATTTCAGCATCATGTGAGCTGGGACATTAGTTTCCTACTAGTCCATCTCAGTTACTTGTTTATTCTTGGCAATAAAATTTTTAGAAATTTTAAATCTGGGAGAAAATACTGGGAGACAGTAGGAAAATCAGTCTTATTGATCATTTAAAGGAATTTTAAAGTTTGAATTAAGGGAAAGCCGTTTTAATCTTTTCAAAAATACGCAAGCAACAAGTGAAGAAGTGAAAACGTTGGCAACTTTTGTACTTGAGAGGAGGATAGCCGCTGGGGGTGGAGGGGAGTCAGGCAGTGGGGAAGGGGTTGGGAAACAGCCCCCATAGTGAAGCCTGTCCTCTGTACTTGCCAGGCCCCCATGAGTGATGCCAAGGCTGTGTTTCCATTAGCATTAGAAAAGACCAATTTTATGTTGCAAAGTAAATTTTAGAAATTTAAAAGAAATGACAGAAATAAGAACTCAGGACGCACTATGTTGCTAGGAGATTTGGATCTCTTCCCAAGGAAAGAATGATGTGTGTAAAATCAGCAAAAGATTTCTGAATTCTTCATCCTGTTTATATTTATTTTTAAAGTACTGTACTGTATCATTTATCTGGATGTTATTTATTTGCCAGTCTTACGAGAAAACAAACTTAAGAAGGCTTCTGAGCAATAAAAATATGTGTCCCTAAGTCTGCTCACTAACTTTATGACTAAGAGAGCCCCTCAATACTCACTCAGAGCCTAATTACTCGTATGTTACAAATACTTCTAACACACATGGATATCCGCTTCTCCAGCTCATAAAAGATTAGAAGCAGCATAGCAGATGGGGAACAAATGAGGAGAGGATCTCGGACATACTGGGAGCAGCAAGAAATAATAGCTGACAGCTTGATTGTGAAGGGGGAGACAGAAAATCCATATAAAGCAAACATAACACTATGAAAGCTTAGCAGTCTGGAGCCATTCAGGGTTTTACAGTTTACCAATCCCAGAAGGTCTCACTGTGTCATAGCCTAGAATAAAAACTGATGCTCATAATCATGACTTTGAGTCATCAAGAAAAGATTGTGTTGTTAAATGTGCCTGTCTTTTTTTTTTTTTTTTTTAATCTGAGGCCATAGCCAGTGTTTATGAGGCACTTAACTTTATAGAAAAAGGAACTCAGTAACTGTCATCTTTATGTATAGCCCCCAGAATCATGTTTCAATCTTGCCCACGTGCAGGCATTCATTTCCCCATATATTGCTGTCATGAATGTGAATGTGCCTGTGTTTAAAAAGGCATATGTAGAATAATTTCCACTGGAATTGGCTAATATTGATATTAAGATGCAAGTCTTTGTGCTTAAAAAGCTGACCTTTAGTACTTTGGAAATTACTATTTATGTGGAGATTATTTCTCTCTCCATAATGCCAAATAATTAGTATATAAAAATTTCTCATGCTTTGAGTTTTGGCATAGCTAAATGTTCTTACTCAAATTGAATTTTATAATTATAATTCTCTAGTAACACAGCTGGTATAGTGAGAAAAAAAAACACTAAAATGAGAATCAGAAGATTTTCTTGGTCCCTGCTCTGCCTCTGAGATGCCAGGCGTTATGGGGAAGTTAGTTACTCTCTGGTGCTCAGTTTTCTTACCTATTCAGTGGGGTTCTCAGACCCCATCCAGTCTGACAAACTATGATTTTTTTGAAATGGTAGCTCAGTAAGTGATAAGTGATTCTCTTTGTGCTTGATGTAGGGCTGAACCACAGAGGCTGCCTTCCATCCTGGGGGGATTAGAGGGACTAACCTCAAACTTTACGCTCACCAGCATCCTGTTAAGGTATTTTAAAATGACTCTAAAAGGACTTAGAGCCAAAAATGTTAATAACCTTTATCTCTCAGTGGTGAGAACACAGAAGATTTTTCTTTTCTTTTCTTATGCTTTTCTCATGCTTCCAACATTTCTAAAACAAATGTATATTATTTTTATAAGGAAAAAAAAGCAATAGAAGCTATTTTAAAAATATAGACACAAAAGAGAAAAACTTGAGGCCTTCTAAATGCTTAGAGAAGTTCCATCTTAAAGGCAGAGCACGTTTGAAATAGAAGGTGGATAATGTTACATCCCCGGAAGTAGAAAATCCACTCGGCAACTATTATGTCTGCCACATTCAGGACTCTCAAAATGAGTGGTAATTTTTCAGACTTGAGGAATAAAAGTAGCATCCAGCAAACCAGGGGAATATGACGTTAAAAGAAAAATCCCCAAATAAACAACTACTTATAATCCTGGGCTCCCAGCTGCCTTTTGTCTTCTAGATGATTATCATGGCAAAATATCCTCCTTGCCAGGGACAATCGCATTGTGATTTGTCAAATGCTAACTGATAAGACAGGAGCATTTTTCTAGACTCCGAATCTCTGGGTTCTTTCCCCAGGATCATGTCCTTGGATAATTGTTAGAAAATCTGCAGCCTACCCAAAACCTGTCTAAAAATACTGGAGAAATAGAGAAGGATCCAGGAGGCTGATGAAGCTCTGAATGTTTAATGTCCCAGGAAACTGGCCGCCTGGATGCTGCCAGCAACTAGGGAACCAGTCGATTGCCGCTCAGGAAAATGGGCCTGGCCCAGACAGCCCCAACTTGGCAACAGCTTGTGGGGAGTAAATCCTCTCACTGAAGGTTTTGCTTAATCTGAATACATTCAATTTCAAAATCTGCCCTTGATCTAAGCCCCTTAAGCTTCTGGGGGAGGACTAAGGGCCTTCAGGGTCAATGCCAATAACAAAAGGTAGGAAAAATCCACCTTTCCTCATATCTCATTGCTGCATTCTATAAGCTGTTAACTCACTGCAGAAAATGTTTCCTTTCAATGAAGTTGTCTTTAGAGAACCCTCCTCCCTTCACTTTAAAGATGGCATTCAGTGCTTCCTTTTTTAGATGTTCAACATGTTCAGTAGAAGGAACACCAGACAAAATATTAGGAGGCCTGAGTTATAACCCTGAATGTGCCCCCACCAGCAGTGGGATTGTGGCAGAGCAAGTGCTCTGAACTTGTGTTATCAGTACAGTGAGTTGGTTGGGCCAGATCTATTTTTCTCCTAACTGTGGTCTTTGTAACACTTGTCCTTATAAGTGCTTTCCCAGGGGTGGGATGATTATAATCAAATAAGCTTGGTGAACACTGAAGATCACATCCCTCCTTGGAGATTCACAATGTCCATCAGCATATTAAAGGCTCTGAGAAGTCCTGTAGTAGAGAAACTTTTACAAATGTTTTCAATCCAGTATTTCCCAAACTTCTTTACTAAACCAAGAAGCCCCTTTTGTCTGGTAATTCCTATTTTGAAACCAGAGTCCCATTCTGACAATATAATAGATGGTCCTGTGTCTGATCTACATTTTAGCAGTTACATGAGTATATATGTAGAGGGCATGATCAAGATCAAGGCATGATATCTTTTACATTGCTGGGGGCTTAAGGTTGGGAGATATAATTTATTCATTGGTTTAGGGAATTAGGATCCAAAACGACTCAGCAGTTGCATTAGTTTCCTGTGGCTGCTGAAACAAACTACTGCAAATATAGTGGCTTAAAACAACAGAAATGTATTTTCTCACAGATATTGTATTGGTGTTGTATAGCCATCTGTACAAATGCAATATGGTGTAGAGTTATTACCCAAGTTCCTATATGTAACGTAAGACCCTGTGTCCCAGGCCATAAAAGCAGTATTATGTAGTAGTGAATAGAGATGAATTCAATTAGATCAAGATATGAGTGCAGACCTATCACTTAATATCTACATCACCCTAAGAAGTTATTTAATCTTCAAAGCCTCAGTTTTCTCATCTGTAAAATGGAGATAATAATAGTACCCATCCCAGAGAGTTGTTGTGAGGATTAAATGAGATGAGGCCTGTAAAGAGCTTAGCATGTTGCCTGGCTAATAGTAAATGCTTAATACCTTCTGGCTGTTATGGTAATGCTTATAATTGTAGGGTGGGAATGTATTCTGGGAGACCCCCAAAGGAGTAGGAGCACTGTGGTAGAGATCTGGACCCATGGCATATGAGGAGGACTGTCCCTGGGGGACACGAGATCTTCCTTCAGTTACGCAAATATGTTCTCGTTATTTTTCAAGGGATAGAAATCCAACTTAAACTAAATTTAAAAAAAAAAAGGAAATTAGTAGTTTAACACCCCTAACTTAAAAACTTAGGGAAATACTGGCTTTGGGCCTCATTGGATACAGGGATTTAAACAATGTCCTTAGGGGAATTCCCTGGTGGTCCCAGTGGTTAGGATTCCACGCTTTCACTGCCGAGGGTGTGGGTTCAATCCCTGGTCGGCGAACTTCCCTGCAAGCCACATAGCGGCGGCCAAAAAAAATAATAATAAACACTGTCCTTAGGATTTATCTTTTTCTCTTCAGCGCTCTGTCTGTTCTGCTTTTCCTCTGTGTCAGTTCCATTCTTAGGTAGACTTTCCTCTCATAGTGGAAAGATAGTTGCCAAGGGCACCAGGCTTTCCCTTAACTTCTCAGCAGTTCAACCAGTTTCCAAAATATCTTGGAATTGATTTTCAAGGTTGTCAGGTATCCTGTAGCAGAGACAGGTTTTCTGACATGGGCAATCCAGGGTTGAACTCTAAATGGCCAGGCTTAGGTCACATGTCTCTCCCTGAACCAACCCCTGTGACCAAGGATTTGAAATGCTGTGATTGACCAGCCTGGGTCCCCCATTTGTCCCTGAGGCCCCCTGGCTTAATAGTGAGGGGAGTGGGGTTTCCTAAGCACACTCAGGGAGCTTTCCCAGAAGGTGTGGGAATGAATGAAAGACAAAGCCATAAATATCCCCTATGGCTGTACTGGGGACCCGGTGGCAAATAGTGAGTAGAATCTTTCCTCTGCCTGGCTGACTGCTCATCTGTTGTTCTGGCTGGCTCATTGCCCCCTAGGCAGAGTCTAGGTGGAGAGAGGCTGAAATTCATCCAGATACCACCCTTAACGTTCCCTGGGGCTGCCCTGCTCCTATGTCCAATGGACCCTAGAGCTTCTGAGCACATGATGTATTATCCACCCTGGGACAATTGTGAGAGTGAAAGGGGACGCTATGAATAATTGTGCTAGGACAATAGGCATAAGCCAGGGCTGTACCAGGAACTCTAGGACATGTAATTATCCTATTGCGAGCCAACCCAATGCAATTCCGCCCAGTTCTACCAGTAGTGACAGAGCCCTTACTGTGCTGGCTCTGGGGCAACAGGTGAAAAGGTATCAATTTGGGATGTTTGTTGCAGTTTTAGCAGCTCCGTCTTCTCTTTCCTTCCCCAACTCATCAAACCGTGTTTGCTGGCAGAGGTGTACTTGTCTATCATGCTCCTCAGCAGGAAAATGAAAGACCTGTGTTGACCCTTTCAGAGACATAATAAATATAAAGCCTACTCTTTCATTCTGGAATATCAGACTCTGGCTCAGGCTAAGGAATTCAAAGTATGAGTGAGTAGATGGGTGTGGTGAGCTTGAGACACAGCCCCTCCCTGGCCTTTAAGGCCATACCCCAGTTTTCCCAACACCATTTATCGAACAGACTGTCCTTTCCCCATTGAGTATTCTTGGTGCCCTTGTCAAATGTTAGTTGACCATTTATGCATGGGTTTATTTCTGGGCTGTCTATTCTGTTCCATGGTCTTTGTGTCTGTTTTTGTGCTAGTCCCATTACTGGTTGATTACTTTAGCTTTGTAATATAGTTTGAAATTAGGAAGTATGATGCCTCTAGCTTTGTTGTTCTTTCTCAAGATCGCTTTGGCTATTTGGGATCGTCTGTGGTTCTATATGGATTTCAGGATTTTTTTTTCCATTTCTGTGAAAAATGCCACTGGAATTTTGACAAGGATTGCATTGAATCTGTAGGTCACTCTGGGTAGTATGGACATTTTAACAATGCTAATTCTTCTAATCCATGAATACAGGATCTTTCCATTTATTTGTGTCTTCTTCAGTTTCTTTCATCAAAGTCTTAGAGTTTTCAGTGTACAGATCTTTTACCTCCTTGGTTAAATTAATTCCTAAATATTTTATTTTTTTGATGCAATTGTAAGTGGGATTTTTTTAAATTTCTTTTTTGGTTAGTTTGTTCTTAGTATATAGAAACACAACTAATTTTATATGTTCATTTTGTATCCTGCAACTTTACTGAGTTCATTTATTTGTTCTAACAAATTTTTAGTGGAGTCTTTAGGGATTTCTATATGTAAGATCATGTCAAACAAAGATAATTTAACTGCTTCCTTTCCAATTTGGATGGCTTTTATTTCTTTTTCTTGCCTAATTGCTCTAGCTAGAACTTCCAGTATTATGGGTTTTTTTTTTCTTTTTTAATGTAGTTGACATACAATACTATGTTAATTTCAAGTGTACAACATGGTGATTCAACATTTAAAAACATTACAAAATTCCAGTGCTCTGCTGAATGGAAGTGAAACAGTGGATACCCTTGTCTTGTTCCTGATCTTAGAAGAAAAGCTAAAAAAAAGAAAAGAAAAGAAAAGAAGAGCTTTCAGCTTTTCACTGTTGATTATGATGTTAGCTGTGAATTTGTCATATATGGCCTTTATTATGTTGAGGAACATTCCTTCTATACCTAATTTGTTGAGAGTTTTCATCATGGAAAGGTGGTGAATTTTTCAAATGCTTTTTCTGCATCAGTTGAGATGATCACATGATTTTTATCCTTTATTCTGCTAATGTGATGTATCACATTTGTTGATTTGCATATGTTGAATCATCCTTGCATCCTAACAATCCATAAACAAAAGAATGAAATTGGACCCTCATCTTACACCACGCACAAAAATTAACTTGAAATGGATTAAAGACTTAAAATAAAATGTATTAACCTGAAACCATAAAACTACTAGAACAAAACAAAGAAAAAGCTCCTTGAAATCAGTCTTGGCAATGATGTTTTTGAGTATGACACCAAAAGCCTAGGCAACAAAAGCAAAAATAAACAGGTAGAACTACATCAAACTGAAAGGCTTCTGTACAGCAAAGGAAGCAATCAACAAAATGAAAAGGCTACGTACAGAATGGGAGAATATATTTGCAAACCATATATGTGATAAGGGGTTAACATACAAAATATATAAGGAACTCATATGACTCAATAGCAAAAAGCAAACAGCTCAATTAAAAAATGGGCAAAGGGCCTAAATAGACATTTCTTCAAAGAAGATATGCAAATACCCAACAAGTATGTGAAAAGGTGCTCAGTATCACTAATTATTAGGGAAATGCAAATCAAAACCATAAACCTTGCACCTGTTAGGATGACTATTATCAAAAAGACAAAAGATAAGAAGTATTGGTGAGGTTGTGGAGAAAGATACTACACCATGCTCATTCCTACCTTAGTACCTTTGCTCCTGCTATTTTCCCTGGTTGGCCCACTCTGCCCTCAGATCTTCCTGGGGAAGACTGTTCCTCTGGATCAATCAGATTTCACCACAGATGTCATCTCCAAAGATCTCTTTCCTAACCACTCAATTTAAATAGCTCCCTCACTTCATATCTCACACTGTTGACATTCTTTGTTGTGTGGGACTGTCCTTATGCATTGTAGGATGTTTAGCAGCATCCCTGACTTCTACCCACTAGATGCCAGTGACATGCCACCCCCCACTCCCACCCAAGGTTGTGACAACCCAAATATCTCCAGACATTGCCAAATGGCCCCTGGGGGCAAAATGGTCCCCAGTGAGAACCACTGGTGTGTTTCTCTCATGATCTGGGGGCACCAGTAACTCCTGATTCAATTCCTTGCTGGCTTCACTATGATTTCCCTCACCATTTACATTCCTCTTGTTAAAGCTCATGCTCTGTTTGACTCTTTGGTCACACAGGGCTATCTCTCAGCTTCTCTTTATTCTAGATTCCTCATTGAGGAGGAATCATTTCCAGGAACGGGAACTAGAAGTGGTTGGGAAACTAACGGCCCTTATCTGGAAACATGAATAATGGGCTGATGAATACGCTTTTCTGGGGGCCATTCTCTGCGGGGCACAAACTGGCTACAGGATAGAGAGGCAGATTTGGCTTACAGATGTGAAATATTGGGTTGGGATGGTGCTTTTTATATTTTAAATAGTATGCTATTAGGTGAGACATGTACTCTCCAATTTAGCATGGCATCACCACATCAGTGAATCAGTGTCTTATATCTGTCCAATTCACACATCTATATGGCCTGCCTGGCCACTGTAAGCAGTTGAAGTTCATGACCAATCATGCTTTAGACATAAAGTACTCATCTAAATGGAATATTCTAACTCTAACCTATTCACAAATAGAGAATGGTGCCGTTGAAAGTGGAAGATGGGATAGCTCTGTAGACAGTTTTATTTGTATTTCTACTGTGGGGTCCAGCATCATAGACTCCGACTATATTTATTTTCTCCCTTAGGTAGAGAATTTTGGACTCTAGATGGAAAGTGTTCTTTTCTTCTTCACATTGACACCTGCCTATTTTCATTTGGAGTTGTACTCCTGAGTTTAGGGGACCAAGTGGGAGTAGCTAGAAGAATCCTGGTGCCCTCATATGATTTTGGTGACCTTGTGCTATTTGAAGACTCTTCAGATTCTTTCTTGGGTATTTCACCTCCTAAGAATGGATTGCTGATGCATTTAATTTTATCTATTTTTTCTTTTTTGACAAACATGGGGCTCACCAGGTTGGGGCTTAATTTGACAAGAGCATTCCAGTAAATAAAAGCTAAACTAAAATACTTTCTATTTCCTGATGAGAAGGTATAGCATGTGCAAACTCTAATCATATTAAAGTATTTCTGCCAACTGCTTATTACCTCAACAGTAATTCTTGTGGGATTTAATAAACAGCTTATCTGTTACATCCTCAGAGAAACTTCCTCTCTTAACTTCTATGGCAGCTCATTTGTACTGTTCTAAGGATCCTTTTGTCATTACTGCCTTGCTTTGTATAAGGAACAATTTTTCCTTCTAGACTGTAGGGTCCTAGAAGCCTATGATCATGCTTCACACCTTCATGTCTCCACCATGTCCAGCAGAGGGTAAAGATGCACAGGAGATTCTCAGTATGTTTTGTTGGATGAATGAATATGTGATTTGAAATTTGGGAAGGGGGTGCTACAATAAAAAAAAAAAAAATTTTAAAAAGAAAATTTGCAAAACACAGAGATAAATAGAAAACAGACATTATCTATACCCCTATTGTTGACAGTCACTGTAAATACTTCAATGTCTTTTTTTCTTTACTATATATTTAGATAATATATTTTGCCATAAAATTGCAATTATATTTAAATGCAAGTTTGCGTCGTGCTTTATTTTTACTCCTTACTACGTAGTTTGAGCATTTCCTAAGTCATTAAATATTTTTCCAACACACCATTTTGAATGGCTATGTAGCATTTCAATGATGGCTGGATAATGATTTACTCATGGACATTGGATTGGTTTTAATATGGGCTATTGCAGATGCACTTTGATGAACGTCTTTATGCAAAAATAGGATATATAATTTGATACGTTCTTAGAAGTCAAATTATTGTACCAAAAATTTAAGAGCTTTTGGTACACGTGTTTGCAGCTCCCTTCCATTTTTCTCCATAGGTGTCCCCAAACAAATTTATTAGATCGTACTTTACTCACAATAGTGATGCAGAGGATGACCAACTTCTGCGCAGCAGCAGCAGTAGTAATAACTGTAATAAAGATAATAATAATGACACCTGTATATCAAGTTACAGCTTAGAAAGTGCTTATCTCTCACTTATCTTCTTTTGTACTTAAGACTTGTTTTCTTTTGTACTCAGATATTATTTCTGTCTTACAGAGGAAAAAAAACGAAAACTTGAGAAGATTAAATGGTTTGTTCAAAATCACATAACTCATTGGAAGTCTTATATGTTCTTTCAACCACGCCAAGAGGGTTAGAGACAAAAATGAAGAGGAGATGGGGATATGGAAGGACAAACACAACAAATGTAACGAAAGGAACCTTTGAAGTTTGGATATAACCTCAAGAAAGAGAGTGGCAACATTTTGTGAATAGATCAATGAAAAAAATCTTTTGGAGCTAGGGCTGAAATTATAAATTCTAGGAACATTTCACAAAGGGTAGTCCCTTAAGCTCCTAAACCTCAGAAATACTTTCCTAAAATAACCTGATAAATTTGTACCTTTGTGGCCCCCTAACTGTGTCTGGTTGGAAATAACGTTCTAGGCTGGAGGTGATTTTATCAGGATGTCTAGAACTTGTTTTAGGTGCCCAGACACTGTCAGAGCTAGAAGGGACTTTAGAAATCATTTTCTATGATTCCCTCATATAAACTAAGTCTCAGGAGAAGTAACTCACTCAAGGTCACACAGAGATTCAGTGTCAGGGTTGAGGCCAGACCTGAGAAATACAGTGTAAATCTGGACAGAGTACAGAGAAGGAACCAGGTTAAAATAAAGCAAAGCAATTTTTTTAAAGTTCTGGACCAAAGGAGTTCTTAATTCATTTAGTATGAGTATGCCTATTGTGTTACATCCAAATGCAGTTTCAATTTACACACAATGCAAGGAAACACCCTTGTAAATCACTCAAATAAGCTTTCCTGTTTATTTTATTATACTTGTTTTTTTACCTTTAGCTAAGTAATTTATTTATTAGGATTGTATGAATCATACAAATAAGAAAGCAGGATCATGCATTACCAGGCATCTTAGTAAACTATAAGTAAATCAGACCAGTCATTTCTGAACCTGGTTGATTCTCAAAATCGCTTGGAGGACTTTTTGAATGTACACATTTCCAGAGCCCCACCCCAGGGATTCCGATTTAGTAGATCTGATGAACTTGACTACTTCCTCCTAAACTTGCTTAAAAAAAAAAAAAAAAGATTTTCAACTGTAACTGAATCCTTGAGAATAAGATCATGAATTCTCAGGAATTCTTAACATATAACACAGAATGGTTTTTTGGAAATGTCAAAGTCAAGTGACCATTCCTGCTTAAAAATTAATTTGGGGAGGTAAACCACTAAATATCTATTCAGAATGACCCTATACTTGGAAATGTCTGAAAAAATTAAGTTAGGGAGGCAGTAATAGGCAATAAATGGATTTTCTGTTGTGTAAATGTTTATACAGATGTTGTAAGTGAGACTTTTCAAAAAAAAAACCCATAGGTTGCTGACAGCAGACAACTTTGCATATGTGTGTTAACAGGAGAATGTGCTGTGTTTCAAATGAATGGGGAAGCCGGTCTAAATGACTTTCAGATTAGCTGGAACAGATGGAAGGGTCACAGTTGAACAACTTGACACACCAGCATAAAGGCAACATTGGAGTGGAGTTCATTGCCTCTGACAGATACTGTCAATCAACCCCGGCGCTCTCTCAAGTTAACCAACAGTCTGGACCTTTAAAGATTTAAAAAAGAATTTAAAAAAAAAAGTATTTTGAGGCAAGAACTGGAATTTATCTTTTTTTCCAGGACCAAACTCTATCCCAGACTAACTAGGGTTTTTAGACACGAAGCAATAGATTATAGATATTTTGGAAACTAATATGATATAAACTTGGCATTAGGGGCTTTCAATAATAAATAAAAAATTTAGTCCACATGATGGCTTTTGAGGGTTCTATTGTCACACTAATTAGAATACAGTGCAGAATACCAGAATGAAGGAAATGCAAGTGTTTTTCTTAATTATTCAACTTGGATTTTGATCAACTGTTGTTATAACAATATGTACAAGCAAATATTAAAATATACTATAGGTTATTTTTTCTAGGTCTAACTTTGTAACTTGATATGTGTTAAACTTTTGCCTGCGGCGCAAATGGTAAAAAAAAAAAAAAAAAAAAAAAATTCTCTTCCATTGTGACCTGCTCCTCAAGAACAGGATGGGGCTTGGGAGGTAGCTTTGTCCTCTCAGGCCACTAGGGGACCCTTGAAGAGTCTGAAGACCCTTCCGGACCATCAGCTCCAAGTGGACTCTGCAGAAAGCTACTGTTTTCTTTCCTGCCTCAACATAGCTGATTAATCCAAATTAACACATTGGTTCCTATGTGCTTCTATGCCTGTTGCTAGAAGGTTGGAGTCCTGGAAATTTCAGAAAGGGGATTGCAAAAAAAAAAAAAAGAAATGTTACCATTTGCAACAATATGGATGGATCTAGAGGGTATTATGCTAAGTGAAATAAGTCAGAGAAAGACAAATACCATATGATTTCACTTATATTCACTTTGAATTCACTTTGAATCTAAGAAACAAAACAAATGACAAATGTGATACCACAGAAACAGACTCATAGATACCGAGAGCAAACAGGTGGTTGCCAGAGGGGAGGGGGTGAGGGGATGAGTGAAATAGTTGAGGGAGATTAAGAGGTACAAACTTCCAGTTACAAAACAAGTCACAGGGATGAATGCACAGCTTGGGGAATATAATCAATAATATTATGATAACTTGTGTGGTGACGGTAATTAGACTTATCATGGTGATCATTTTGTCATGTATAGAAATACCAAATCTCTATGTTGTTCACCAGGAACTAACATAGTGCTATAGGTCAATTATACTTCAATTAAAAAGAAAAGAAAGGTGATTGCTATTTGCACTTCTCTGTCAGGGAAGGACTCTGATTTTGATCATTGGCTGACTATGGACCCTAATAGTCTGAGAGTGCCCATGGGAAGCAGAGAGGAGATGCTAATTATTAGAAGCGTAGGGAATGACACAGTATGTGTCATGACTAAGTGATTAACTTTATAGCTTGATCTCTGTCTTTTGAACTAGTGGCTTGAAAAGCAGATGGATCATTGGAGCGTCGTGCTCATGGTATTTATATGGCCATTTTATATCCTAAATACATTTTCATAGGGCCATGGACTGTAGCCCAAAGCTTCAGAGGGTGGAAAGCAATTCCCTTAACTCTGTTCTTACCCAAGTCATAGCATCACCATTTCCTCCGCAAACAATGATCCATCTTAGAAAACCTGTCTTATTCACAGCCTAGAAGAGGGAGCCCAAAGAACTGCATGATTCCAGCCTGGTCACAGCCACTCTTCTGATGTAGACACCTGGATCAAGCTTAGCTAATTAGGGTCTCTGTCCTGGAAGTTGAAATTTAGGTAGAGATTGAGTCAGGTGGCAGTGTTGGGCACCCGAGCTATAGGCATGTAGGGTAGTCAACATGGCTACCCAAAGCCTCAAGCAGGTAGAATTTGGGGAGAATAGAAACTTAAAGCTTAGCAGAGGAAACTAATCCATAAAGAGGAAGAGAAGAGTAGGTTAGATATGGACAAAGGAGTCAAGGTGAGAGATCCACAGGGCTCCAGGTAGAGGAAAAGAATGGATACTTTTTCTGTTCTCATGAGACCTTGCTGTACATTCTGTAGTTGGTTTGTGGGAAATTCCTCTTTATCCTCGTACTAAACTTACTTAATTTGTTTCTGTTTTTTACAAGCAAATATTATGACTAGGAAACCGTGAAATTTCCATTTATTTCTTTAATTTAAAAAGTTTATTGAGCACCTACTACGTAGCTGGCATTGTGCCGGCCTTGGGAAATACAATAATGAATGAAAAAGACAGCGATGGACTCCTCAGTAGTTTACAGTTCATGTCAGTGTCTTGTACTTTCCCTACCATCTTCTCCAAGCCACTTGTGGGACTTGTACTATGAATATAGAGAAGTAAACCAAAGTCTTCCTCTGCTCCAATCTCTCTTCCTTTTTCCATCCATTTCTTTGGTAACCTGCCATCTAGGTGCCAAAATGCACTCACTGTGGGTGACTACAAGGAGGTTCTTTTTCCCACTGTTCTCTGCCTCCTCACTTTATTTCATTTTATGTTTGGCTGTGCCATGCTACTTGCGGGATCTTAGTTCCCTGACCAGGGATTGAACCCAGGCCCTCGGTAGTGAAAGAGCAGAGTCCTAACCACTGGACTGCCAGGGAATTCCCTCTGCCTTTCCATCTTAAAACTGCCTTCTCCATGTCCAATTTTCATAGGTCCCTGCTAAAGAATAACTATGTATTAATGAATCATAACATATGAATGAATCATTAATGATTTAATTTAGTATTTGTGTCACTTATCTGTTCCTAAGGGGAACCATTTTAACCATTATAAAGTGTACGTACAATAATGGCATTTAGTACACTTGCAATATTTTGCCACCATCATCCTTATCTAATTCCAGAATATTTTTATCACTCCTGCAAAAAAAAACCCCTACCCATTAAGCCCTTACTCCTCATTGCCCCTCCCCCAGCCCCTGGCAACCATTAATCTACTTTCTATCTCTATGAATTTACCTATTTGTGGACATTTCATATATATAGAATCATATAATATGTGAGCTTTTGTGTATGGCTTCTTTCACTTAACATTCTCAAGATTTGTCTATGCTATAGCATAGACACTATTTCATTCCTTTTTATGACTGAATAATATTTCTTGTATGGGTATAACACATTTTGTTTATCCATTCATCAGTTGAAGAATATTTGGGTTGTTTACACCTTCTGGCTATCGTGACTAGTGCTGCTATGAACATTCATATGCAAGTTTTTGTTTAAATGTATTTTTAAAGAAAATTTGATATAGAAAAATTGCAAAATATTCTATAAAGTGAGCAAAAGCCTATGAAATTATAATTAGAGTCAGATTCAATTTTATATTTCAATGTATAAAGACTAGATGGATAGAAAAATCTCCAAAAGATTCAATTGCTACTAAGTCACAGATCTATGGATGATTTTTTTTACATTTTTCAAACTTTCTATAACATATATCATAACAAGGAAAACCAACTCATTTAACAACTTATCTAAGCAGCTTATTTAAAAATGAGTGCTTGGGAGGTGAGAAAATAGAGGTAGTGAGTGCTATCTGTTGTTTTGAGGACCATGTCACACAGGAGATGCTAGTCATGTAGTACTAGTAGAGGATGAATAATTGAAGGATTTTTAAAAAGATGGGTGATTTGAACATATTTGTAATCTACACAGGAGGGTCTGGCAAAGAATGAAAGGGTAATAATATAGGGGAGAGAGGAAGAACAAGGTCCTGATCTTAGAGAAATCAGAAAAGGAAGTGATCAGGGATAGAGATTGGCCTAAGAATGGGAAAGATCCGTCTTCCTGTTAGACGAGAGGGTGGTTTGGTGAGAGTGCAGGCACATGGAGATGAGCTGTAGGTATATAGAGAAAAGTGTGAGGGGTTTCATACCTAATATACTTAATATTCTTGGTGAAATAGGTTAAGTCAGATGTTGGAAAGAGTAGGATGGATTGTGTTGTAACCTTGAGGAAGAATAGTGAAAGCTTGGAATGTGCCAGGGAAGTAACCAGGCATACCCAGACTAATGCAGTACTCAATCCGCTGTTTATTGCCTTCACTACATTCTAAAATTCATTAGTTGTACTTTCCTTGTTTAAGAAGACCTTGCTCTGTGTAGGTTTTTTTCCCCTTTTGTTGCTAATTTGATCCTGTTTTATAGATGCAATAGCTTCTAGAGCTTATTGACAGTACAAATTGGAGACGTTTCTATAGTTCTCTTTTGTTTTTAGGTCTTTATATCTTCTCATACCTCATATTGGCCCTTTCTTTGGAATTGCTTAATATTGCTATGTATCCAGAGAATTCTTTCCTTTTGCTCATCCTTACAGTGTGAAGCCTCTATTTGTCCAGTATTGAGGTTTCTATGATTGATTATGTGTGACCTTTATATACCGCTTTAAATTCAGATGAAAGGGAAAGTACACACTTAAGATTTACTGTAGTGTTGCTTTTTGACTCGGTTAGAATTAGGTTGGACTGTATCCGAGATATGAAATAACAGTATTTTAAATGAGAGAGAGATTTGTTTGTGTCATATGTAAAGATCTGAAGACAATCTAGGGTTGGTAAGGCAGCTCTCTCCAAGTCCTGAGGGACTCTGGCTCCTTCTAGCTTTGCCATCATAAGGGTGTGTTTCCTATGCCCATGGTTCAAGATAGAGTTCTAGCCATCACACCCACATTCCAGATAGCGGGATGGAGGAAAGGGGAAAGAAGAAACTAAGGGAAGTTTATGGAAGCTACCACATGATACTTCCACTTACATTCCATTGGCCAGGACTGAATCCTACCTGCTAGGCAGGCTGGGAAATGCACATTTTATTCTAAGCAGTCATGTGCCCCACTAAACATTTCACTACTTAGAAAGAGGAGGAGAATGGCTATGAGGGGCAACCCACTGTCTCTGTCACTCACTGATCAGAGAAATCACTTCATCTCCTGGGGTAGAAGGAAGCAGCCACACCAGCAGTGTCTAAGCAGGGCTACTGACTTTTGTGTGTAAGATGTTTCTTCCTTGGGTATAGCTGAGTTAACCTCACCCATTCTCTTCTCTAACTTGCAGGACTGCTCTTGCCAGGATCTACCTTTGGCAGGTCCTTTGTGTGTTTTGACCAACCATCCAGCCATGTCAGGTATGGTCTGTTGTAATGAGATTCCCATTCCTTTTGCGTTATAGCATTCTGCCCTTCTAGAGGCTTTAGGAAGCTTAAAATTTGATTCCCTGCACTAATTTCCCCCAAGAAATGCTGCAAGGTAGGGATTGCTGTTTGGGTTCCACTGGGGTTTCTTCCATTGACAACTCATGGCATATTGGTGCTCCCTCCAGACAAATGGTACTGCTTGTGTTAAAATCTGCAGAAATTTCTTAAAATTGCTGGCATGTGAGTTTCCCTAGCTTCCAGTGATAAATTGGATTTTTCCCCTATAATAGTTGATTTTCTTTGATAATTTTAGTAGAAATTTTATTGAGAGAGGGAACATTAAGCATAAAGCTTATTTGGCCTTCCCTGGCGGTCCAGTCAATAAGACTCCACACTTCCAATGCAGGGGAGCATGGGTTCGGTCCCTGGTGGGGGAACTAAGATCCCACATGCCGCAGGGCGCGGCAAAAAAAAAAAAAAAAGGCATAAGGCTTATTATCACATTCTTCAATCAGAATCTATTCTTCGTCTCTCTTAGAGTGTCATAGATGATAACTTGGCATATCCCCTCCACTACTAGGCTGTTTCCAAAATTGAGATATTAATATGCATAAGACTTTCTGAAGGCTTGAGATCACTTTATCCAAGAAACCCCAGAAGAGATAAACACCACTGTGTGTAGAGAAGTTTGGGTAACTAAAAGTCATAAACCCATTCAACTAACTTTAAGGAAAGGGGGGTTTTTGTAAGGATGTACAGAAACTGAGTCAGGAACCAGAAAACCACCAGTGCCTCAGGCAGCTGCTCTCTCAGTCTCTCTCTTATTTCTCATAATAATGTTGCTGCTTCTGTCCACGTCTGATCCAGGTTCCTTGCTCTCTGTCACGCGGCATCCTCCTAGCCTCAGGGTACCTATGGTCCCAAGCAGACACCGCAGCCCCAGGTCTGCCTCAAGACCTTTCTGCTCAGCTTTAGCAGCTACTGTCTTGTTCTTGTTCCGAAAAGAAGAATCTGGATTGGCACAGCTCAGTTTTGCTAACAAGTTTTTTAAGCATAAGTCACAGCTTACCGGACAGGCTGCTCTCCAGGCCAAGGCCACCTCAGTTCACCTCAGCTGAGGCATAGAGCAGTGTGAGAAGCGCGTGGTGCAGAACACAGCTCTTTAGAGCAGTGACGACTGTAGCTCTTGCTGGGCTCGTCTGCACTCGGTTCTAACCTAGGTTGTGTCTAGGACTGCTCCACGTTCATTGTCTTCTTAGCCAACAAGAATAAATGCTAGGGGCTTCTCTGGTGGCGCAGTGGTTAGGAATCTGCCTGCCAATGCAGGGGACACGGGTTCGAGCCCTGGTCCAGGAAGATCCCACATGCCGCTGAGCAACTAAGTGCGTGCGCCACAGCTACTAAGCCTGTGCTCTAGAGCCCACGAGCCACAACTACTGAGCCCATGCACTGCAACTACTGAAGCCCGCACGCCTAGAGCCTGTGCTCCGCAACAAGAGAAGCCCGTGCACCGCAATGAAGAGTAGCCCCGGCTCTCTGCAACTAGAGAAAGCCCGCGCGCAGCAACGAAGACCCAACGCAGACCAATAAATAAATTAATTAATTAAAAAAAAAAAAGAGGGCTTCCCTGGTGGCGCAGTGGTTGACAATCTGCCTGCCAATGCAGGGGACACGGGTTCGAGCCCTGGTCTGGGAGGATCCCACATGCCACGTAGCAACTGGGCCCGTGAGCCACAACTACTGAGCCTGCGCGTCTGGAGCCTGTGCTCCGCAACAAGAGAGGCCGCAATAGTGAGAGGCCCGCGCACAGCAATGAAGAGTGGCCCCCACTTGCCACAACTAGAGAAAGCCCTAGCACAGAAACAAAGACCCAACACAGCTAAAAATAAATAAATAAATTTCTTAAAAAAAAAAAAAAAAAAGAATAAATGCTAGCCTCCTTAGCCACGCATTTAAGGCTGCACCCTCTTAAATGTGCCCACTTTGCTGATCATGCCTCCCACTCTCGCCCTCTTTGCCAGACTCACTGAACTATTTACTGCAAAACCCACCATAGATATTTCCGCCTCCAGGCTTTGGTCACACTGTGCCTACCTTCCCTCCCCCACCCCTGCCATCCTTCAAAGGCCAACTGAAGTTATTCTTCCTTTATACCAATAACAGCTAGTCTTTGTTGAACATCTGCCATGAACCAGGTATTCTCCCAGATACTTTACATACATAACCTCATTTAATCCTTTCTACTTACCTTTTAAAATAGGTATCATTATTCCCATTCTACAGGTGGGCAAAAGGAGGCTTGGCGAAGTTAAAGTACTTACCCAAATTCATGCAGGGAGTAAATGTCAAAGTTGGAATTCTGGCCCCAGAGTCTGATGCAGAGTCTATACTTTTTCTTAAACCATGCTTAGTCGTGAAGAATTTCCTGATGAGTTGAAACCCCAGTTTTCTTGCCCTTTTTTGAATAGTACTTGATGTCTATTCTGCATGACTGATTTGACATTTAATAAATGACTACTTATGATATAATTGTCTTTTTAAAAAAAAAATTATTTATTTTTGGCTACGTTGGGTCTTTGTTGCTGCGCGCGGGCTTTTCTCTAGTTGTGGCCAGCGGGGGCTACTCTTCGTTGTGGTGCACGGGCTTCTCATTGTGGTGGCTTCTCTTGTTGCAGAGCGTGGGCTCTAGGCGTGCAGGCTCTAGAGCACAAGCTCAGTAGTTGTGGCGCACGGGCTTCTCATTGAAGTGGCTTCTCTTGTTGCAGAGCACGGGCTCTAGGCGCGCAGGCTCAGTAGTTGTGGCTCACGGGCTCTAGAGTGCAGGCTTAGTAGTTGTGGCACACGGACTTAGTTGCTCCGCGGCATGTGGGATCTTCCCGGACCAGGGCTCGAACCCATGTCTCCTGCATTGGCAGGCAGATTCTCACCCACTGCGCCACCAGGGAAGCCCAGATATGATTGTCTTTTGGGGTTTGAACCTTCCCTCCTCCAGTAAGCTCTAAACCAGTGGTTCTCAATGCGATGGCATTGCCGCTAGGAGGCATTTTGGAAATGTTTGGGTGGGGACCAGTGATCACATTAATTGGAGAGGACTGTTGTCATTTACTGTGCAGGGGCAATGCATAGGACAGTCCCAGGCAATGAATAATTACGCTACAGTTCACAAAATTTTGTGATGTTCCACTGGACATTCAAGGTTAACAACTTGTTTATAATTATCCAAGGCTCAAACCTAACTCTGTTTTACATATAAACACCAAGTAATCTTTGCACAGTTTAACATACGGAGAATTTCCCAGGAATGCAACAACCATTGTTAAAAAATGAAAAAGGACAGTTATACTTTGTTTAACATGGCCTTTGACCAAGAGTTTTTCACCATTTCAGAAAATGCATCCACTGATGGCAACACTGCTTGTGGTACTTGAGTCTCCACAAAATATAGCTATGTTGTTCTGCTTTTATAGTGATTGCATTTACAATAATTCTATATGTAGATGAAAACTTCTGACCTCTTATAACTGCTAGTGTAAACTTCTTTAAGCATTTACATATTGAAGTACATGCTGTTTTATTATAAATTACTTTCCTTTATTTCTCCTTTATATTACTGAAGAGCATCATATTGCTTTTTTGGAATTACATATGTAGGTAGGCTAAATAATATATGATAATATCTGTAAATAATTTTCATATAGTGAAAAGGATGTTAACAGTATGTACTGGGAGAGAAGAGGATGAAGAAGCAGGTCTATGAGGCCTGCTAGGGCAAGGACCAAGTCTCATGCTGGTCCAAGCCAGTTGGACTTCCCAGAACTCCTGGTGGAGCTTTGTGTACTTTGGAAATAGGTCAGCATTTTGGGGATCTAACCAGGAGCAGGAAGGTGGCTCCAAACAAGACTGCTAACTGCTGAGACTATGGGTGAGGAAGGTCCCTATCTCTCAGAGTTCATTCCTGTTTGAAAATTAGATGGACAGTGCAATGTCTCTAGTTCCTGAATGTGCCCTTGGGTCCCACACTTTTGAGCTCTGACTGTTCCTCCACCTGGAAGCTCTTTTCCTCCCCCAACCAATCGCTGCAAGGACAAATCCAGCTTTAGCTTTTAAGGTACAATTTTCCTGATCCTATCCTTTCTTCTCCCTACTCTTGAAAATTGAACTAATCTCTGTTTTTTTTGGACTCCTACAATATTTTGTCTGTACCCCTTTCATGGCACAGTGGATTTTCTAAACTATGCCTTAGGGTTCTTTGTATGTAGTCTCATTATCCCACCCAGAGAGTGAGTTCTTGGCCATGGGGATCTCTTCCAGACTCATTTCCGTATCCCCACACATGGCAGAGGACCAGACACAGAGTAGATGTTCAATAAACAGTTGCTGAATGAATAAGTGAATTACTGACAAGCAGTCCTACTTTATGAGGCTGAGAGGAAAGATGTCCCAAAGTGATGGATTCTCTGCAGTGGGTTAGAATTAGGGCGGGATTTCCTTTGAACAGTTTCCCCCAAGCTTTCCCTCAGAGAGCTTCGCGCTGATCCTAATGGGGGACCAACTCGAATAGTACACAAATGCATTTATTCTCGGTAAGAGAAAGAATGCTAATGTGCTCAGTGGGGCAGCCTGCTCCCTAACGTCCAACCCTACCGATTTTATTTTTTTTAAGATTTATTTATTTATTTATTATTTATTTATTTTATTATTATTTTTATTTTGGCTGCACCGGGTCTTAATTGTGGCACATGGGATCTTTGTTGAGGAATGCAGGATCTTTCGTTGCAGCGTGTGGGCTCTTCGTTGTGGTGCGCGGGCTTCTCTCTAGTTGTGGCAGCGGGTTTTCTCTTCTCTAGTGTGGCACGCAGGCTCCAGGATGTGTGGGTTCCAGAGCGCGTGGGCTCTGTAGTTTGCAGCACGTGGGCTCTAGCTGAGGAGTGCGAGCTCAGTAGTTGTGGCAGGCGGGTTTAGTTGCTCCGCGGCATGTGGGATGTTAGTTCCCTGACCAGGGATCGAACCCGCGTCCCCTGCATTGCAAGACGGATTCTTTACCACTGGACCACCAGGGAAGCCCCCCTACTGATTTTAGAAGATCTATACACCAATCAGCATGTTGATCAAAACCCTTGTGGTTTCCTCAAGGAAGTGTTGCTAGTGCTTGATATTTCAAAACAGAGACCTCAGAGATGGTTCTCCTTGAAGTTTGCGTTTTGTACCAGTGATGTTCCAGAGGAAATGCTGGGGGAATAAGGGGAAAAAAGGAGGCTGCCCCCACTTTTAGGTTCATTTTCCTCTAAATGAGAAATCTCTAAAAGGGTCTCTCTATCTTTCTGGAAGAGAGGGGGCAAAGCATTCATTTTGTTTGTTTCACACAGTGAAATAAAAGGTGAGCAAAGAGTACAGAATAAAAAGAGCAACAATAAAAAGTCTTAACATACTTTTCTTCCTAAGCGTTCTCAAGCCTCAGTGATCTTAAAACAGGCCTTTGAGGTCATGGGGATATTCACTTCCGTTATTTGAATGAGGAAATATAAAGTAATAGGAGGAGGTAGTGTCTCCTTCCCTGAGAAGCCAGCTTAGGAAGATCTAAATGGCAGGTGGTCAGCATCCTTCAGGAGCCAGAGACTGGCCTCAAAGGGCTCCTAAGAGTCTGGTGAATCAGAAGAATAACCAAAAAAACCAGAATAATAATATAGTAATCAAATCTATCACTTAACTGAATTCTCTTTCCTGCTGGGCACCGTGGAAAACACTTTACATACATGGATCTATTTTAACCTTTGATAGAAAAGAACCTGTGAGATAGATTATTTTTAGCCCTATTTATAGATGAGAAAACTGTGACTCAGACAGGCAAGTGACTTGCCCAAGACCCCGCAGATTAATAAGTGGTAGAACTTGGAATCACGTCCAGCTTCGTGCTGCTCTAAAGCCCGGGTTCTTCTAGGACATTCTGAAGACAAACATGCCCCCAGCATGCCTATGTCCTGTAGGGATGCCATACATTTTCAAAACCAAAAGAGACAGGGCTCAGAAAACAAACAGAGGTTTTTTCCTTCATTAAAAAAAAAAGTCTCCTACAACCCAAATAAATAAACCCATAAGAAGAGCAGGGAGAAGGCCCGAGCCTCTGGGAGTTGGCCTTCACCTGCAGAAGAAAGCACGGAGATTCCTCCTGGGGACCGATGGCCCCATTTTTTTCTCTCTTGTTTCGGAACGAGGCTTGGCTGTCAGGCTTTGATTCAGAACAGGAGTGCATTCAGAAGCATCCTCTGGCGAGGCTGGGAAGCTGCTCACATCCCCGGAAAATTCAGTGGGAGAAAAAGGTTATGGAAGCGAGCAGGAGTTTATTCAACAGTGTCTGAGGCCTTTCAGAACCATGAGTGAGTGTCTATAAAGAAGCAGTCAAGCATAGGCTGGGAATTATCTCTGTTGGGTGCCTACCTGTGACAGGCCCTCAAGAGCTGCTAAGAGGCTCATTCAGTGCCCGGGGGACAATGGGCAGTGGGGACAGACAATTCAGAGGAGTCTATCATTCTGGTGGTGTTATCTTTAGCACTGAATAAAACCGGAGTTCCCCCTTTCTGCCTCCTAGTCAGCACTATTTTTAGGAGCCAGTGGTACTTTTCAACTCTCTTTCACTATTTTTCAACAGGTTCACAAGGGCACGAAGTGCAGTATATAAAAAGAGGATAATGACTTGAGTGCAGGAAAAGGCCCAATGAACAGAGCAGCCAAGCTTGCCGGGGACTAGAATAGATGAAAGTTTGGAGAAGAGTCAAGAAGAAATGGCATTGTCTGCATGGAGAAATTCCCCATTTTACATACGGTACTTCTGAGATGCTAAAGTAGACTTTCTGAAGTTCAAAGTTTAGAGGAAAAGGAGTCAACTTTGAACCGCTATGAGTGAAAAGCTGGGATAATGCGAGGCGGCCTTCTTGGCTAAACCATTCGTGGTTGTCTTGTGTGTGCCTTTACTACTCGGACGCTGATGCATGAGCTTTCTTTTCGGGGCTGGTTTCATGGGTGTGCAGCCTGTGCAGTCACACAGGACCCCAGGCTTAGAAGGGCCCTCATCTGGTTTAATGCTCTACCATAGCTGTCTTGAAATTCTTGATCATTTTTGAGCAGGGGACCCCACATTCTTATTTTGCACTGGGCCCAGCAAATTATGTAGCTGGTCTTGGATTAGAGAAACAAAGAGCTGTCACATTTACACAGTCCCAGACACCAGCCCTTTGCTGTGTCAGAGTTATATGAGGAGTTAAAATATAATGTATATTATATAAACCCCCCAGTTGTGTAGCCTGTCCTGTTTTTTGTTTGTTTGTTTTTGCTTGTGTTTTCATTCCATGCATTGTTCCTGTTATAGGGAGAGAGTTGGTGCTGGATTTTTTTTTAATGCATGCTATTTTAAAATTCCTGGAGGAGGGAAACAGTCTTTGTGCAAACCTGTGTCTGTGCTCTCTGAGTAAGTCTATACTCTGTGTTCCACATGGGATTCCTCATTCGAGATTCCCTTATGTGATTCCGTGGCCAGAGGCTCAGGAGGAAATGAGGTCCTTATTGAAATCTAGGGGGAGTTGGATTCATCTTGGGGAAGTTTTTTCCTGGTCTGCTGGGTGTGGGGAGGAACAAAAGAAAAGTCAGCCTTTCTGTCACTCTTTCTGCCTGCTGTTTCTAAGCCCAATCGCAGCCCCAAAGTTGGTGACATCCAGAAGTAAGACGACATTTACGGAAATAAAGGAGAAATGAAAGTTAATACCGTGGGGTGGTGTCTCCCTCGATGGGGATTGGAAGTGTCTCACATTAAAATCAGAGCAGGGCCAAGAGCAAACCCCTGATGATGCCCTGCTCCAAATAAAAATTGTGTATTAGTGACATGTTACCTAACTGACGCTGGATCTGAGAGTTGAAGAGAGAGATCATGCCAAACTATGCTATGTAAACTTTCCACCCTTTAAAATTTTTTCTAATTTCAAGGGGAAATTATTATTAACAACGATAATAATGACAATAAACACAGGAAACACACTGGGATAATGATCACAGATGTGGCTTCAAATCTTGATTCCTGCATCTCTAACTGTGATCATGGGCAATTTCCTAACCTCGCTGATCCTTGGTTGCTTCATCTCAAAAGGATGGAGGAGATCAGGACGATCCTACATCTCAAGGCTTTTGTGAGACTCAGACTTGGCTAACCTGTGTCTTAAATCACTTGAAAGTGGAGAACGTTGTCATAAATGGTTAAAGGCAGTTCTCAGCATTCCAGACTCTATTATTTGGACACAGAGCCCTTCCCACCTCTGCCCCCTCCACCCTTTTTCCCTCCTCAAGCTTCTCAGTCCTTGTGTGCTCCGGGAACAGTCTGGGGCCCACGTCTGGAATGTCCAGGTTGCCGGCGGGAGCCAGAACCAGTATCTGTAGTGAGGGATCTGAGACCCCACTGCCAACCCCAACCCCTTGTCATCTTCGTGGGATGATTGTCCCATCGGCCATCGTTCCCTCACCACTGGAGTGTTCCCTCACAGATGGAGGACCCAGTCTGTGGGAAAGAAGAGACCATGACTTATCGGAACATATGGTTTCTTAATTCACGTTAAAATGTCTGAACCCTGTTGCATCTGGTGCCATTTTAGTTTGTTAAAAATGCCACACAAGGCTGTGACTAAAGGGGAAGAAATGGAGAAAAATACAGTTATTACACACTCAAGAGCCGGGTTTTGCGGCTCATTACCCAGTGGCCTCCGTGACTAATTAGGTTTTGTCACTGTTGCTGGGTCATTATGCCTTAATTTTTTTGCATAGTTATTCAGCCGTCACTTGAGGAAAAATGAAGTAGAGAAATACCCTTCTCTGTCTCTCCTGCTCTGAATCACTCAGGCTAAAAAACTCTCCCGGCAGAGAGTGCCCGAAACTGATGAAATGATCATTTTGCCACAAAGGGACAAAGAAGTGTTAGTGGATTAAAAAGGCGCTTCTTTATCTGATGGCAAAGGCCTCACTGAGGAGCAGAGGGCACAATTCAGTGGGGAAGATCATTAACTTTGAAGTCAGTCATCCAAAGATAATGTTTGTCCCTTTGCTTCCTTTGTTGCCCAACTGGCCTTAGCAACCTCTATTTTTTAACTCGTCCTTGAAAAAACTGGGGGAAAATGCATAAGAAAATAAAGGCCTTAGGTCTTCTACAGGCTGCAGGCCTAGGTTAATTTTTGCTGGCAGCAGAGGAAATTGAAGACACCATGGTATTAGCACAGTGGGGCTTGTGTTGGGTCTGGGCTAGTAAAAGGACCCATGGTGAGAGGGGAGACATTGGTGTCAGTCACGGGGTAGGACGCCACAATGGCTGGTAATTGGCGTGGGTCCACCTTCTACGTTTGTCCCGCTGAGCCTGCAGCCCCCGGCCCACTCTTGAGCCCCATCACTAACAAGTAAACAATTTATCAGGGTTAGGTCTCCTGCGGGTTGCCTCATCACACGCTCCATTCAGCCCCGGTACCCCACCCCCCAACCCCCGTGCCAGCCCCGCCACACACACAAAAATTTACGTACACCGTGCAATTTGGGGCAGACGCGCCATGTAACAACAAATTTACAACAGGCCTACCATGAAAATGGCTGTGTCAATATAGCTGCGAACTGGGGTAGCAGAGCAGCTGTGTCGGGCCAGGACTGGTGGCCCCCGGAGGATGTCAGGGGGAGAGGGTCACAGGCATCGGATCATATCAGAGCTAATTATGACCCCTGCATTTTTGACACGATAACTCACACAGATGTTCACTAGAATCAGTCAATGTCTTATAAAGAGCCTAGCCATGTTAACTTCATTCTCTGGATTTGTTTATTCGGAGCTTCGTTCTTTGCATGGGTTGAGGCTCTTCAGGAACCAGAGTGCAGGGCTTGGGGCCTGCGGTGAGGATTTTGACAGAGTTGGCTGTTGTATGGAAAACAGAACACTAGACTGTTTGGAAACCCCAGACCTGTCTCCTTTACCAGCTGTGGGGCTTTGGTCAAGTTACCAGTTTCATACCCGTTGGGCACGTTTTGCAGATTGCATGAGCTTTTGGGGGAACTATATATCTAGTGTCATAAATAATTCTGTGTAGGGACTTCCCTGGTGGTCCAGTGGTTAAGACTCCGCTTTCCCAATGCAGGGGGCCCGGGTTTGATCCCTGGTCAGGGAACTAGATCCCACATGCCGCAACTAAGACCCAGTGCAGGCAAATAAATAAATTAATTTTAAAAACTCTTAAAAAATAATTCTATGTTGATAGAAAAGTAACTTTTATTGAGCATCTCCTACACGCCATCTCATTTAATCTCACAACATTTCTAGGAAGGAAATGTTGTCATCAACCTTTTACAGAGCAGGTAAGTGAAGCTTCAGAAAGTAAAGGAATAGTAGGTACCAGAAATGGACATTAGAACCAACTCTGTCTGCCTTAAGTTGATTCTGTTTCCTTGTAGTTTTGCTAGGAACCAGATAGTCTTAGGGAATTTTAAATACACCATCTCATTTTCAGATTGATAAAACACAATTCTGTCTCCTGGAAAACATTTCTTTAGAGGATTGGGATGGAAAGGGAAATCCCTTTCAGATGGGCAGAGCTTGTCAATAGGAGAATATTTTGTTTGTTTATCAATTTCTAACATTCTGTCATTGACTTTCACTATGAGATTTTTTTATCCAATCCAACATACCCTCAATTATTAGACACACACTATTTCATGTGCCACCAGAAAAGAAAAATTCCTGCCATTTATAATTTTAGTGTGCTATTAATTATAGGACTTCTGCCTATTTAGGAGATATTAAAATGTAGAAAACTGTGCATTTTAGAATCAGATATATATACTTGGATCTCAGCATCGTAGGGCTGGTAATTTTTTCCAAGTTCTTCTTGGAGAAAGCACTGACTTTATGCACTGTTTCTCATCTCTTTCTCAGATGCCAGGAGTCTAGGCAAATCAGGACTGATGCATTAAGCACTGCATAAATAGTAAAAGAGGAAATGAGTGAGTGAAGTCCCCATGTCTTAAGCTTCTTCTCCTGAGAGAAGGTAGAAACCGCACTTTAGGGAGGAATACTTTCTGTCCTGTCCAAGTCCCCAGGTCCTGTTTTGCATTTTCACCCAGAGATGAAGGAGGTCGAGACCAGAGACTACCTTCTTGGCCTTTACAGTTGGAAGTCTGGCTGATCCTGGTGCCCCTGGGGTCTTTGTGTGGGGTGGCCTGAGCCAGGGTGGGGGAAGGGAGAGGGGCTGTCTCCCCAGCCAGGAGTCTCAGCACCATTGTCCTCTGTAGCAGCTGAGACAAAAGAGCAATTTTATGCTAATCAGTGTACGTGAAATGAGCATTTTTTACAAAATTTAATTCTTTCACTTGGAAACCCAGTAAAGCAGCAGAGCCAGTGCAGCCGCATTCCTCAGTGAGGCGCGCAGCTGGGGCGGCCTTGGTCGGGAATGTGTGCAGGCAGTGGAGAACCTGACATAACCCGCCTGGACTGGCCATCTCTTTAGTTGGCTCTTCAACTTGGGGCCCTGTGCATCTCGGGGCAGTGTTGCAGCCGGCTGTCTTTGCGGAAATGAAATGAATACACTCACCTATTGAGGAGAGAAGGATCCATATTAGAGGGAGAGGGAAATTGTCTGCAGTATCAGGAGCAAAGGAAGTAGAAAAGAGTCTGCATGAACCAGACCTACACAAGGCAACTATATGGGTAAGACTTCCAGAATAAGGCAAGTGCTTTGAAAAAGCAAAACACTTACTGCACATAATCTGCTGAGCGTCCTCCATTCTTCACAATGTGTCTCTAACCTCCTTAGATCTCCTACAAGCTTCCGAGGCTCCCGTGCTCTTGCCAGACTATGAGCAGACTATGAGCGCACCAGATTCCATGCCTTTGGCCTTGCCCTGTTGCTTCTATTGCTGCGATTGACCTTTCATTCATCTGCCTTATCTACTTCATCTCCATCTGTCAAAATCTTATGCATTCTCTTCATGTTCTGAATCAAATGACCCTTCCTCCTCCACGCGGCCATTCCTGATTTCTTATATCAGGAAGGATGTGGTCTCTCCTTCCTTTCAACCCCAGTGACACTATCTTAGAGTTCCCATGGTGCCTTGTGTGATAGTCATTTTGTGTCATTTCGTGACTATACCTTAGGACTGCCCAATGCAGCAGGTTGCTACAGCCTTCAAAGGGCTGTGTCTGGGAGAAGCACTCTCCACCAGGTGAGGACACTAAGACAGACCAAGATACAGACACTTAGAAATACAGTTCACCAGGCTGAACACAGAGCAATTTTTATAACTTTCTTAAAATATAAAAGAACATCTTTAATATTAAAAAAAGAAAAACAAAAAGAAGTTTTAAAAAATTGCCTTAATTCTACCACTCAAAGATGCCTAAAGTTAACATATTGGCCTTTTTTCCTTATTTTTTTTTTCCAATGCACATATTTTTTTTTCTCTTAGCAATATAGTTTAGGGCTTCCCTGGTGGCACAGTGGTTAAGAATCCGCCTGCTGATGCAGGGGACACGGGTTCGAGCCCTGGTCCGGGAAGATCCCACATGCCGTGGAGCAACTAAGCTGTGCCACAGCTACTGAAGCCTGCGCACCTAGAGCCTGTGGTCCACAGCAAGAGAAGCCACCTTAATGAGAGGCCTGTGCACCGCAACGAAGGGTAGCCCCAGCTCGCTACAACTAAAAAAAAAAACACCCGCGCGCAGCAACGAAGACCCAACACAGCCAAAAATAAATAAATAAGTAAATAAACTAAAAAAACAAAAAACAATATAAACTACTCCCCCTTCATTAAATTTTCTTCCATAGATAACTTTTTCTTTTCATTTTTTGACATGGAAACTTCCAAACATATACAAATATAGAGAGAATGGTATAATGAATTCCAATAATATAATGCAGAATATAATGGATGAATACTATAATGAGTTAACATATTTCTCTGCCTTCTGTATTTCTTATAAATTGGCACTTATATCTCAGAGTATGGTCCTGGGCCAGCAGCATCAACACCTGGGAACTTGTTATAAATGTGGATTCTTGGGACCTACCCAGACCTATCCAATCAGAAACTTCAGTTGAGGGTCCCAGCAGTCTGTGTTTTCACAAGCCCTCCTGGGGATTTGAATGCACACTGGGTTTGAGAGCACCTGAACTAGAGGTTTGATCAGATGCAGGATTGACTTTCTGGCATAACCGCTTTAGAGGAGGTGCTGTGTAAGTCCATCAGGAGGGACACAGAGTCTGTTTGTCTCTAATGTTTGCAACCCTTAAGGATTATTGCCTACATCGAGGCTTCTCATATGAGCCAGATATTCCTTTGCTGCGGGGGACTGTCTTGTGCATTTTCAGATGTTTAACAGCATCCCTGGCTTCTATTCACTAGATGCTATAAGCGCCTCTTCCCTGGTTGTGACAACCAAAATTGTCTCAGATGTCAAATGTCCCCTGAAGGGCAAAATGGCTCCATTTGAGAACCACTGACCTAGACTCATTATTTCCTTAGAGATTGCAAAATGTTGATATTCTAAATACATCATTCAGTCTTTAGTTATCAGCTGGTGTCCTTTTATAAAGACAAACTTCCCCTCAGCAGCTGGTGACTTACAGTGAGGTATAGTCAGTCCTATAATAAAGGCAGGATCAATGCTAAATTCTTTCCCTTTATCAGTTTTTAAAGAGTTGGTTCCCTAGGCTCTTCCGAAGATCACAAATGAAGTTTTGTTTTGGAATCTTTCGATTAACACTTTGAATTATGAATTTAATCATATTTAATGTGTTCAACCCATTGATGTTGTTATTCTCACTGATATTCAGATTGTCCCAGCTCTGGCCGGTGGAAGACTCTTCCAGTTGGCCTAATTTAAATGGCTGCAGAAAATGTAAGAATGTATTTGAAAGTCAAGGCAAGTGGTGTTTGCAAGTCGGATCAGCAGTAGTAATATAGGGAGGTAACATAGGGAATGTGCCCCAGGTGACACATTGTGACATAGTCTTTCATTTACTCATTCATTCCTTCAGCAAACAGATATTGAACCCCATCTCCCTGCCAAGCCCTGGGAATATAATGTGGAGGAAGATAAGGTTCTCTTCTCTCATAGGTAGGGTGAACATATAATTTCTTATGCAAACCAGAACACTTTTAAAAGGGAAAGGGAATGCTATTAATAATTACACAATAATGATACTGGCTCAATAGGCATTAACTAGGACTGTCTTGAGCAAACTTATGGAGATGATACTTTCCTGACTGGAACCCCACCACTGGGCTGTGTTTCACGAGCAGGACTTTGGGTTTGGGTTGACTGTTGAGGAGGATCCTTATCCAGGCAGCCAACTTGGTGATCATGTTACAAAGTCCCAGGGAAGAAGGCAGAAGCCAAGTTATCAAAACCTTGGCAACCCGAGGTCGAGACCAGACAAGCAGGAAAGGTGATGATGCTCAAACGCCAAACTTTAGGCTAAGGTTCCTTGAATCCTTTTGATTCAGAATTTGAAGATCAGAACTTATCCTATAGACTGGGGCCACGGTATGACCAATGGTGGGCACTGAATGATCATGGGGTGAGTCCAGGAGGCCTTGATGGATTGTGTACCTGTCTTCTACCCCTTCTGGAAGACAAGCTTCTCAGGGTCTTTGGATCTCTTCCCCTTTGCTCCTGCAGCACCTCAGTGGATTATTATACCTTGTTCATGCAGGGACGGGGAGGGACCCTAAACTATTTTGGCTCATCCCTTTATCGTGAATGCCTCTCACTTTACCGATGAGAGCCAATTTTCTAACATGTATACTATTTAACAGGATACTAGGATCATAACTCATAATACCCCCTTTTTGACAGCCTAATATGCCAATTAGCAGCATGTGAGTTATTGATCAAGAATGACCTGGCCTCCTCTGGAGTGTATCTTTTCTGAGATAGCACTAGCCAACTGCTCCTGGGCAGTACATTCTAGACGTGTGAGCTGACCGCCCCTAGAGTTACAGTTTATGCTTCCTGATCCATCCATACTATCACAAGATTATACTGAAGTATTTTAAAGCACTGCAGACATTGTAACCCCCATACTGCTGACCACTGCACTGAGCTGTCAAAAAGGAAAGTCCCGGGCTTCCCTGGTGGCGCAGTGGTTGAGAATCTGCCTGCCAATGTAGGGGACACGGGTTCGAGCCCTGGTCTGGGAAGATCCCACATGCCGCGGAGCAACTGGGCCCGTGAGCCACAACTACTGAGCCTGCGCGTCTGGAGCCTGTGCCCAGCAACAGGAGAGGCCACAACAGTGAAAGGCCCGCGCACCGCGATGAAGAGTGGCCCCTGCTTGCCGCAACTAGAGAAAGCCCTTGCACAGAAACAAAGACCCAACACAGCCAAAAATAAATAAATAAATAAATAAATATATTAAAAAAAAAAAAAAAAAAAAGAAAAAGGAAAGTCCCAAAATCAGAGAAGCAGAGAGGCAAGACTATTTCCCTAATAGTTTTACATGCTAGCTTCTCATTTCACCTCTCAGAACCTCGTTTTCCGCATCTAAAATGAGAATAACTGTGCTAGCCAAAGTTAGCACAGTACAGCCTTGTGGTGAGTTCAAGTAAAATGTTAATTATCATCCTCTCATTATGTCTCTGTCAATTACCTGTCCCCATGTTCTTGGAATCACTTATTTAAGTTAATTTGATGATTGAGGTCCTATAACCCCTGGAATTGAGATAATAGGTTTAATCTCCAGTTCAGACTCTGAGTGACACCTGGATGTGGTGAAAAATGAAATTAAGCAGATTATTTGTTTTACCAATACAGGACTTAATACCCATATATTTCAAAACATCCTGAAATGTGCCTGGCTTTGTTTTTTCAGATTTCATCCGAATGTGGACTAGGCCTAGTCAGAGCTTTGGTTTGAAAATTAAGCCCTACTAATTAACATTTGCCTGATGCCCCCTGTGGATCCAGGGTTGTGTTCTCAAAAAAAAGTGAAAAGCAGCTCATTATTAGGTCTTTGATATGGGATTCCAGACATTTAGAGTTTTCCCCCCTATATCAGAGTCTTTGGCAGTACAAAGACAAAGCACTGGGGAGATTAATTTCATGTTTCAATACCATGTTTTATCCTTTGTTGTGTGAAAGGGAAGATTTTGACTCTTCTTCCAAAAATGGAAACCTCTTCCCGTTTTGCAGGAACATACACAACCAAGATTGCCTCTTACTGCGTTAACTTTGTCAAGTTTACTTTGGATGGTTTCCTTTTTGCAGTTTTTAAAAGATAGAACAAGGTTCTGTTGAAATCAATATTTCCTTCTTATGTAGTTTGCTGCCTGCTCTGTGGATCCATTTCCTCAACTGTCAAAATAGACAAAATGATTCCCCACCTCATTGACCCATTGGAAGTTGTAATATCAAACTATCAATAAGTATTTGAAGTAAGCCAGCTTTGGAAAAGGAAGTCTAAAGTAATTAAGCCATTATCTATAGAGTATATATGAAGTTTTCATTTACGAATTTGTACTTTCATGTATTTATTCAATTAATTCAACAAACATGTATTGAATGCCTTCTATCTGCCAGGTACAAAAGTGAATATAGTCTCTGCCCTTAATGAGCATCCAGTATGCTGGATACAGACTATTCTCTTGCTTCCCCACATTTTAAATCTCTTTTTTAATCCTCTCTGAATTTCATCAGTGTCCCTCAAAGGTGACACAAACCCAAACTGTGTTGGCTGGACTCAAGATTGAAGTAGCAAAGATTGGCTAATGCTGTCAATGTGATTACTTTCTATGAGGGGAAAAAAGGTAGCAAACATTGGTAATTCTAGGTTTATTCCCCTGTGAGAAAAGTTCTTAGCAACTCAAAAAATAAAACATTTAAGTTATTCCAATGCTTCAAATTTTCATGAAACAAGAATGGTATAAATTTGTACCTATGTTTTTCAGTTGAGTGCCTACTAGCTCTCCCGTGATTGTAATTGCATTGTTCCATTTTTCTCTTTTTTCACAAAGGTAGTGGGTATCAGATGTTGAATAGGCTGTATAGTTCATGCCAAAATACCTAGATGTCCTGCCTACATAATAGTAATCATGTGTATTTGGAAGGCATTGTACATATTTGATTTCATAGTAGCAGGATATGTGGTTTATTAATTCAATTTTTCATTTTTGATTCAGGTAAACAAGATAAAAACAACACAACCCAACAACAACAAAAATAAAGGAAGGGAGATTTTGTGATTCAAAAAATTGTAAATGTGCCCTGGAAACCATTCTGCCCTAAGAATGCTGCTGCAGATATGACATGGTGATATCTTCATTCGTTATCTGGCTTTGAGGGTTGCTAAGTTACTTGCCTCTGGGCCTCTGTTCCCTATGTAATTGATCTCTAAAATCTTTCTGTTGTGAAAATTATATAGCTCTATTTCTGTTCAGTTATTTGAGTACAAATGAAGGACTATTCTGTTGTGGAATTGTCGTTTCTAAAGGAAACATCTGAAGTGGCTATTAATACTCTGATGCATAATTGGTTAATTTCTTCTCCTGGTGGCAATGGCTGTATGTATGAGAGATCATGAGGTTTGGGGTCAGCATTTCCTCATCATCTAGTATCTGCAGGACCTAGAGAAAGGATTTCTCCACAGGTTCTCAGTCTCCCCATTATTAAAAGTGGCATTAATAAATGGAACTTACAGAATTTGTGTAAGGATCAACTTGAGAAGATGTATGCTGTCGTAATGTGTAAGGGATAATCTAAGTATTAATCGCACTTTCTATCTTACTTCTATTGAATGACCATTCATTAAGCTCTCTGGTGCTAGTCGCCTCATAACATCACCTCAGGTACATGTTGCACATTGATATTGTTATCACAGAATTAAAACTGGTGTTCTTTTTTTCTGCTACCTCTTACCTCCTCTCTTCCAATGCCAGGACCGTCTGGATTCTATAAGCTTGCCTGAAGCTCTTTCCTTGACTAAGAATTGTAGAACCTCTTGCAATCACATGCAAGGAACATCTGCTCAGAGAAGCCAGTCAATATTGTGGAAAAGTTCAAAGAATGCAGCCCATTGGTAGTGTCAGCTTTACAACCAGGAGGTAATGGCATTAAAGGGAATGGTCATAATACCCAACAATAGTGACCTCATTAACCAGTGATTTATCATGATGAAAAGACCTGTTTATCCTTTGGTCTCCACAGGCTTTTCCTTTTAACAAAAAAGTCTATTATTTCAAGTTGTCAGGAGATAATTTGTGAGTTGTTAAAGGACAGATTCGATTACTCTTAAGACAATTATATGAAAACTGTACTCACTGCAAGGTGCCTACACAACAATTTTTGTTTTCCTCAGTCTTTTTTTTCTGGGAACAGACAAAAACACAGGAGTTTGATGACTTTTGCCACAAGAATCAATTGCAATTGTACCTTCTAATGGCCCTGCTGTAGATGTCTGGTTACAAATTGGGCTTTCTTTGAAACTAGTGTAAGGGAGACTTGAGTGAAATGGGCTCATTGGCATTTAAGACAACATGTCAAGCTCCTCTGTCAATTCTGTGCAACATTTACAGAGGGACTATTGCGTGGTCCACTGAGTTGGACACTGTGGGGTGGGTACAGCAGTGGATGAGGCTGGGCTCTGCATTCCAGAAGCTCAGAAACTTCTGGGGAGATGCTCTCTCAGTTTGTATTTTTTAGAGCCCTTCTAATGATTCATGAAATGATTGTGTGCCTGTAGGTCTCCTGCTGGTTGGTTCTGGCAATGGCCAAGGGGCTCTCATGCTAAGGAAACTGATCAGAACAACATCAAAGAGCTAGGAAACAAGAGAGAGAACAAGGTGCATGTTTGGGGTTTTGCAGATTGCTTGGAATTATTAACTCTGTGTATTTTGTCCCTGTGGTCCAAACTGAGGAAAGAGAAAAACTGTAACATCTGTGCCACTCCAGGTCTGGGCCTCTTTAGAGCAGAAACTGTCAGTTGTGACAAATTGACCCCAATTGTATGGAGGCTTTTGTGAGGTAGACAAATGTCCATCAGGGTCTCAAACGACCACCACACTCAGTTCACTTGTGCCTTCTCTCTAATTTATACCCTGAGGCCCTGAGGTGAGGGACCCTTCTACTTGGTTGCCTGACCACAGTAAATAATACCAACTGGAGAACTTTTAACTGAAGATGTTTAGAAAAAGACCAACTTTCAGAATGGGATGGCAGATAGACATTTCAAGTGTCCGCTCACATTGTTTTATTACCGATGCAGGGGTATAAGAGATATTGGAAATATGATCATCCTTGATGAGATTGTATTCAGAGGTAAACCTGAACTCCAGATTTTGGTCATAGGTTAAAATTTTTGATGCTGTCTTTAAGAAAACATGTTGCTTATTATTCATGTTGTTCAAATATCTTATATATTGTTTTGAATGTTTGCTCTTAAAGACTAATTTCAAATTTTTATATCAGTATTTTCTTGGGGAGTACTGTTACCTACTGCCTGGTTTTAGTTGTTTGCTAATTTTTTAAATTTTTGTTTAAAAAATTATCTTCTTCACAAACCTAATAAGTTATTTCTGATTTTATTAGGAGAGAAAGAATAAATAATATCCAATTTTACCTTAATAAATATTTCTACCTGCTTATATCATTACATGAATTTCATTAAAAGAAATAGATCTAGGCTCTTGAAACACCTCAAAATCCAGTAATTATACAAAATAGTAGTGAATGGAGAGGAAGGAACTAATAGAATCCATTCTTAAATTGCCATTATTAATTTAATCAGTTTACCTTTGAGTGCTGTATACCTACTAACTTCCACAGAAGTTCTGAGGCAGCTTAAATAAGGTTGTAAGACAGATAAAAT
Organism: Eubalaena glacialis; assembly: GCF_028564815.1. Classification (NCBI taxonomy): domain Eukaryota; kingdom Metazoa; phylum Chordata; class Mammalia; order Artiodactyla; family Balaenidae; genus Eubalaena; species Eubalaena glacialis. The sequence continues at coordinate 85,062,512 of NC_083725.1, forward strand.
GAGAAGTAAAAAAATCATATAGAGGAAGAGTTGAGTAATGTGACCTAGAGACATAGTTATTTGGCTTAAGCCAAAAGGAAATATGATAAATTACATAATTCCCATTTTATAGTAAATGGAAGTACACGGGTTCATCAGGAAAGTCAAATCTTTTCCTGGGGGGAAAATTCTAGAAAGGACTTTATAGATGGTTGGGTTTTAAACTATTAGCTTCAAAATGAAAACCATTCAGATCACTGTCTCCTAAGCTCCTGGCCTGCACATTTCAGCAGAGGAAAAGCCTGGAGATTAGGATTTCTATATAAACCTTGCATTCCACTACTTGAAAATAGCAACAAACTAGAGGAAATTAAAGTTATATCTATTATCTCAACTGAAAAACCTATAAATGAGTAAATACAGAACATTTTTCAGCAAAAAAGCTAAGACAATGGGAGAGAACAGGGGTGTATCAAAATCAAGCTAATTATCTAATTGCCTGTAGCGATTTTACAGACAATAGTCAGGCCCTTTGGGAAGGGAGGCTCTATCCTTCTTGGATAACAGTTCCAAATGAGCAGTGAAAACCTTAATCAGTAGGAATAAAAACTTTGAGGAATTTGGAATTTGGGTAGAGTTAATGCTTACTTTACTGAAATTGAAGGAAAGAGCTATTTATTTTGACTGTTGTAATTATGTAATTTTTCTAACATTTCTGGCACTTTGTTACCTAAGGAAGAAAACACAATTGAATATTTCCTGATAATTCTGGATCTTACGGCTTTGGGATCATCATTTTGAAGAGTAATTCTTATTATAAGATGATCTATAAATCCTTTGAGGGGCGGACTCTGCCTTGTTCGTCTTTTCTGTTATAGGGCTGAGTAGGGGCCCAATAGAGAGTAGGTATCTGTTACCATTGGCTGAGTTGAAGGGAAGTGTCCAGGATTGGTGAAAAGGACTAGGGTAAGGAGACTTCTCTATGCAATGACTCTGGCAAACACCCTGAGCATTGTTTGTTTTAAATAAACTCCTGGTAGAATCTTAGGATTTTAAAACCGGAAGGATCTTTATGTTGAGGTTTGATGTGGCCAATCATAGCCTTTCCCCTCCAATTTCAGGAAGAGTTGAGAATTAGTCACAGATTGCCAGGAGAGCTAAATTGGGAAATGATCTTGTACTTGAGACCCAGTGGAGTTTCTAGAATTGTTACTTGCTTATGAAGAGGCGATTGAGTCTGCAGGATGGACAGGGACCCAAATCAATTACAAGGGAAACAACTAACACACACACACAGGCACGCACACACACACGCATGCACACATACGTGCACAGGCCTCTACAGCTGCCTTAATAGCGCTTCTAGAACTATCTGTGCTGAAGAACGAGTATTTTCTTTTTTTATTCCTATTCAATAATAGACCCATTAATTTGCCAAATGCAATAAGAATGAATTACTAGAGAAATGAAATGAAGAAAGCAAAGACATATAAAACACAAATTGCAATGTTTATTAGATTCAACAGATAAAAAATTACGTTTCCATTAATATAATAAAACAAACTACAGGTTAAAAAAAAAGAATTACAAAACTGTATATATAGTTCATTGAAAATGCCTATAGGCAATCAATATATATAATCATTATCACATTCATAATTTTTGCCACTTGTCAAGCATAACAAAATTTAAAATTATGAGTGAAATAGCAATTCCCCACATTTAATGCATATATGCACACTTTAGGTGAATGTTGTATAAATCGATGTTATTTGTATTAGTCCTGACGGTTTATTGAGGTATAATTTACATACAGCATAATTCACCCTTTTTAGGTACACAGTTTGGTAAGTACAAAGGTGTACAGTCATGTAACCAATCAAGATATAGAATATTTCATCATCCCACAAAGTTCCATTGTGTCCCCTTACAAGTAAACCCTTCTCCCCAAACTCCCAGTCCTTGGTAACCACCTGTTTTCTGGTGCTGTGATGTTTCCTTTTCCAAAATGACATATAAATGAAACCATGTATGATGTAGCTTTTTTCACTTAACATAATGCTTTTGAGATTGAGCCATGCTGTTGCATGTATCCATAATTCATTACTTTTCATTGCTGAATGGTATTCCATTTGTATGGGATGTGTACAATCTGCTTATCCATTCACCAGTGGATGAACATCTGAGTTGACTCCAGTTTTGGTCAATTATGGATAAAATTGCTATAAACATTCGCATACAAGTCTTTGTGTGGACACATGATTTCATAGCCCTTGAGTAAATACCCGGAGTTGCTGTGTCTGATGGTAATTGTATATTTAACTTTATAAGAAACTGCCAAAATCTTCCAAAGTAGCTTCCCATTTTACATTCCCACCAGCAAAGTGAGAATTCATTGCACACCAACATTCCATACTGTCATGTGAAAAAATTTTCAGCCATTTTAATAGGTGTGAAATGGCGTATCATTGTCATTTTAATTTGTATTTCTTTAAATAACTAATGAAAGTGAGCATCTTGACATGAATTTATTTGTCACTATAATCTCTTTTTTGGTGAAATAGTTCAATTTTTTTTACACAATTTTTCCAATTTAAATATTTATTCATCACATATACCAGCTATTGTGTTACATATTGATGATGAATAAGTCTACTGGAGATATATATTTAGCCAAATAATTAGAATACAATATGATAAGAACATGGCCCAAACTTGATATACAGAATCACATATGCATAAAGATAATTATTACAGTTACTCTGCAACATATGAATGACACAGACAAGACAAACAATGTAAAACCAATTGGATCACTTCTAAAAAATTTATTTATTTAATTTATTTGTTTTTGGCTGCGTTGGGTCTTCGCTGCTGTGCACAGGCTTTCTCTAGTTGCGGTGAACGGGGGCTACTCTTCGTTACAGTGCATGGGCTTCTCATTGCGGTGGCTTCTCTTGTTGCAGAGCACGGGCTCTAGGCGCTCGGGCTTCAGTAGTTGTGGCATGCGCACTCAGTAGTTGTGGCTCACGGGCTCTAGAGTGCAGGCTCAGTAGTTGTGGCGCATGAGCTTAGTTGCTCTGCGGCATGTGGGATCTTCCCGGACCAGGGCTTGAACTTGTGTCCCCTGCATTGGCAGGTGGATTCTTAACCACTGTGCCACCAGGGAAGCCCTGGATCGTTTTTAAATGAAATTTTTCACTTTGAAAAATTTAGATAATACAGGTACAAAAAAAAAAAAAAAAAAAAGAAGAAGAAAAATCACTATTAACATTTTGGCCTGAATACTTCCACTCTTTTTTCTTTATAATTATTTTTTGTTAATTTGCCAAATGGGAACATACTACACCTACTTGAACATCTTTCTATGGTGTTAAATATTCTTCTACAATATCATTTTAATGGTTGCATTGACCTGAAACAAATATACTACCAGCTATTTCTCCAGAACAAATGGGTGTATTTGGGATCAGCAAAGAATTACAATTCAGGGTCTGCAACCATGGCGAGCCACATGCAAGTCCCCTGCACAGCAAGAGAAGGAGAATGCTTTTATAGAGGGGAAAAGGAAGTTGGGAGGGCTATAGTAAACAAAGAATCAGTGACTTTTCATTGGCTGAGTTATTGCCAGGAAAGAAGCGGAGGTCTGTTTAGTTTTTTATTAAGTCCATATTATTTATTTTTTCCTTTATGGTTCATGTTTTGTGACTTATTTAAGAAATATTTGCTTCATATAAAATCACAAAGATCTTCTCCCATGTTTTATTCTAGGAATTTTATAGTTTTAGGCTTACATTTAAGTCTATGATCATTTTGGGTTAACTTTTGTATATGTCGTGAGTAAAAATTGAGATTTCATTTTATTTGACATGTAAATGTTCCACTTTTCTTGCATCATTTACTGAAAAGACTATACTTTGTCCTTTGAATTACCTGGACATCTTTGTCAAAAATCAGTTGACTGTATATCCGTGGGCATGTTTGTAGACCCTCTGTTCTGTTCCATTGGTCTATGTCTATATTTACTCAAATATTTCACCATCTTTATTAGTATAGCATTGTAATAAGTCTTGAAATCAGTTGGTGTTCTACTTTTTCAAAGTTGTTTTGGCTATTTTAGATACTTGATTTTCCATACTAATTTTAGAATAAGCTTTTAATTTATAATTTATACAAAATATCCTAATAAGATTTTGATTGAGGTTGATTTGACTCTATAGATCAATTTGAGAAGAGTTGATATCTTCCCAATACAGAATCTTACAGTCCACCAATATGGTATACCTATTTATTTAGGTATTTAATTTTTCTTATCAGTGTTTTATAGTTTTTAGCATACAATTCTGGCATATATTTGGCTAGATTTATCAATAAGTATTTCATGTTTTTCAGTGCTATTACAAATGCATTTAAAAAATTTCTGATTGTTCATTGCCAGTATATAGAAATATAATCAATTTTTGTATATTGACTTGAGTATTGCAACCTTGCTAAACTCACTAATTACTTCTAGTAGCATTTAAAAAAAAAATAGATTCCGTGGGATTTCCTACTTAGATTACCATGATGTCTGCAAATAAAGACATTTTTAGTTCTTTCTTTCCAATTGTTCATCTTTTATTTCTTTTTCTTGCATTGTTGCACTGGTTACAATCAATGTTGAATAAGAGTAGTGAGAGCAAACATCTTTGCCTTCTTTTTTATTTTAGTGAGGAGAGCATTCAGTTTCTTACCAGTAAGTATAATATTAGCTATAGGTTTTTCATAGATGGCCTTTACAAAGTTGTTGAGGTTCTCCTCTATTCATAGCTTGCTGAAAATGTTATCATGAATAGATGTGGATTTTGTCAAATGCTTTTTTTTTTTGCATTTTGTTTTTAGTCCATTGACATGATTGATTAACTTTCAAATGTGGAATCAAATTTGCATTTTTGGAATAAACTCTATTTAATCATGATGTATAATATTTCATATACTGATGGATTTGATTCGATAATTTTTTTTTTTAATAAATTTATTTATTTATTTATTTACCCCTGGCTGTGTTGGGTCTTCGTTTCTGCGCAAGGGCTTTCTCCAGTTGCGGCGAGCGGGGGCCACTCTTCATTGCGGTGCGCGGGCATCTCACTGTTGCGGCCTCTATTGTTGCGGAGCACAGGCTCCAGACGTGCAGGCTCAGTAGTTGTGGCTCACGGGCCTAGACGCTCCGCGGCATGTGGGATCTTCCCGGACCGGGGCACGAACCCGTGTGCCCTGCATTGGCAGGCGGATTCCTAACCACTGCGCCACCAGGGAAGCCCCGATAAAATTTTGTTAAGGATTTCTCTGTTAGTAATCATGGGGGATATTAGCTTGTTTTTTTGTCCTACAATGTCTTCTCTGGATTTGCTGTCAGGGTCATGCTGGCCTCATAAAATGACTTCGGAAATATTTTCTCCTCTATTTTATGTAAGAGTTTGTATAAAATTGGCATATTTCTTTCTTAAATGTTTGGTAGAATTTACCAGTGAACACATCCAGGCTTGAAGTATTGTTTGTGGGAAAGTTTTTGATAATCAATTCAATTACTTTAATAAATAAGGACAATTCAGATTATCCATTTCTTCTTGAGTAGTTTGTGTCTTTTAAGGAATCTGTCTATTTCACCTAAGCTATCAAAATCATTGGCATAAAGATGTTTACGATATTATCTTATAATCCTTTTAAATTCTGGAGGCTCTATATTGATATCCTCTCTTTCTTTGCTAATATTGGTAATTTATGTCTTGCCTCCTTTTTTCTTGATCAGTATGGCTAGAAGTTTATCAATTTTATTGCTCTCTTCAGAGAATCACTGTTGACTTCATTGATTATCTCCATTATTTTATTTTTATTTTAATGATTTCTGCTATTATCTTTTTTATGTCCTTCCCTTTGCTTGATTTGGTTTTAATTTGGTCTTCTTTTCTTAGTATCATAAGATGGAATCTTACATTATTGCTTAAAGGAATTATTTGTTTTCCAATATAAACATTTAATGCTGTGTATACATTTACCTCTTGGCTATATCAATATTTAGTTTTGTTTTTTGTTTTTTGTTTTTTTTAAATTAATTAATTTATTTATTTATGGCTGTGTTGGGTCTTCGTTTCTGTGCGAGGGCTTTCTCTAGTTGTGGCAAGCGGGGGCCACTCTTCATCGCGGTGCACGGGCCTCTCACTATCGCGGCCTCTCTTGTTGCGGAGCACAGGCTCCAGACGCGCAGGCTCAGTAATCGTGGCTCATGGGCTCAGTTGCTCCGCGGCATGTGGGTTCTTCCCAGACCAGGGCTCGAACCTGTGTCCCCTGCATTGGCAGGCAGTTTCTCAACCACTGCGCCACCAGGGAAGCCCAATATTTAGTTTTTAATGTGAAAAATGAGCTTGCTTCATGGATTGACAGATTTCTAAATACTAATGACAATGTCTGCATTACTTATCATGGATCAGTCATAAACATTTTGGTCAGCAGGTCACATTTGAGTGTCTCTGCTTTAGAAGACGGGACCTGGCTTCTAACCTAGGTTTTCTGACCCCATGGCTAAAGACATGAGAAGGAGAATATTGTACCTGTGACCTTTTGGCCAGACAATCAGAAAGAGAAAAGGACAGGCCTTGTGGAAGCATCAGTCTTTAACACTGCGTACCACCCAGGAGAGAGAAGTGGCTGCAAGGAATCAGACACTAGCCGTCTCCCACCTTAAGTAAGGGTCAATGAAAGGAAGGGCTAACAGTGCCATTCTGATACCTAAAAGAAAGTAGAAATTGCCAGTCTACAGACCTATATAAATAAGGAGAAAGAGAGGCCATAGCCCCACTCTCCTTTCACTGCCCCCATTACCATCCAGTTTTCCAATTGACACACCTTAGAGATAAACTACGACATTTAATAGTTTCCTAACTAAACTCACAGTGCTTAAGTGATATGCCTAAACTCAACCAGCTGGTTAGTATTAACAAGAGATAATAGGACTTCCCTGGTGGTCCAATGGTTAAGACTCCGTGCTCCCAATGCAGGGGGCCTGGGTTCGATCCCTGGTCAGGGAACTAGATCCCACATGCTGCAACTAAGACCCAGTGCAGCAAAATAAATAAATAAATAAAACAAGAGAGAATAAAAGGTTTTTTTACTTTAATGTACTCTTTTCACAATATTAAGTTTATCATCTTTTCCTTGACTTTTAGCTTCTAACTAAAATGCAGGGGTGTGTGTGTGTGTGTGTGTGTGTGTGTGTGTAGAGAGAGAGAGAAAGAGAGAGATGTGGATTTTAATTATTTAAAGGTTTTGATTAATTAACTTCTAGTTGATACAGATAAATGTCATATCAAAGATTTCTATCCTAAGAAATAGGAATTTTTATTCAAGTATAGTTGATTTACAATGTGTTAGTTTCAGGTGTACAGCAAAGTGGTTCAGTTATATATATATATATTTCGGATTATTTTCCATTATAGGTGATTACAAGATATTGAATATAGTTCCCTGTGCTGTACAGTAAATTCTTGTTGCTTATCTATCTTTTAAAAATTATTTATTTATTTATTTATTTGGTTGCGACAAGTCTTCGTTGTGGCAGATGGGCTCCTTAGTAGTGGCAGGTGGACTCCTTAGTTGTGGCTCTCCAGCTTCCTAGTTGCAGCACGTGGGCTCCTTAGTTGCAGCAGGCGGGCTCCTTAGTTGCAGCTAAAGGGCTCCTTAGTTGTGGCATGTGAACTCTTAGTTGCAGCATGTATGTGGGATCTAGTTCCTGGACCAGGGATCGAACCCAGGCCCCCTGCATTGGGAGCGTGAAGTCTTAACCACTGCGCCACCAGGGAAGTCCCTCTATTTTATTAATATATGTAGCAGTGTATACCTGTTAATTCCATGCTCCTAATTTTTTCTACCCCACCTCCCTTTCCTCTTTGGTAACCATAAGTTTATTTTCTATGTCTGTGAGTCAGTTTCTGTTTTGTAAATAAATTCATTTGTATTATTTTTTAGATTCCACATATAAGTGATATCATATGATATTTGTCTTTCTCTGTCTGACTTACTTCACTTACTATTATAATCTTTAGGATCATCCATGTTGCTGCAAATGGCATTATTTCATTCTTTTTTATGACTGAGTAATATTCCATTGTATGTATATTACCACATCTTCTTATCCATTTATCTGTTGATGGACACTTAGGTTGCTTCCATATCTTGCCTATTGTAAATAGTGCTGCAGTGAACATTGGGGTGCATGTATCTTTTCAAATTAGAGTTTGCGTCTTTTCAGGATATATGCCCAGGAGTGGGATTGCTGGATCATATGGTAACTCTATTTTTAGTTTTTTAAGGAACCTCCATACTGTTCTCCATAGTGGCTGCACCAATTTACATTCCCACCAACAGTGTAGGAGGCTTCCCTTTTTTCCACACCCTTTCCATCATTTATTATTTGTAGACTTTTTGATGATAGCCATTTTGACCAGTGTGAGGTGATACCTCATTATGGTTTTGATTTGCGTTTCTCAAATAATTGGTGATATTGAGAATAATTTCATGTGCCTGTTGGCCATCTATATGTCTTCTTTGGAGAAATGTCTATTTAGATTTTCTGCCCATTTTTTGATTGGGTTGTTTGGGTTTTTTTGATATCGAGTTGTATAAGCTGTTTGTATATTTTGGAAATTAACCCCTTGTCAGTCACATCGTTTACAAATAGAAATAGGAACTTTAATATACCATATTGTTAATTGTGAGTTATGTCAAAAGTCATTTAGCTTAAGAGCCTGGATCTGTCTGACTCAAAACTCTGTGCTGTTTTTCACTTTGTCTCATTTCTTCTCACATGTGATTACAAGCCCCAAATAATAAAGACACTTGATGTTTGCTTCCCAAAAGCATAATTCTCTTGCTGTTTTCTCAGTTGGGCAACACTTGTCCCCAGGGTACTGACTCTAGGACACAGGGCTCTAAATAACTGCCCTTGTTTTCACTTTACAAGAGGAATGAAGGCTTTCATGGGTCTGTTTGAAGTTGAAATTAGTGTTGAAAGTGAGGTTGCTCCTCTTACTAAATTGTCCCAAGAGCAAGGAGTCAGGTGGCTCTCTCTCTTCCCAGCCAGCCTCCCACCCCCAAGCCACACCCCTTTACTAAAGCAAAGGAGTATGCATCTATCTGCATAGCCATTAAAATGCACGGAGTCTCGGAACTGGCTTTCTCTCCCCTCATTCTACTGCCTGACAAAGGATTTGGGACAAAAGACCTTCTTCCTGGTTTGTAAAACAGTTGTGTAAAACTTGGACTGTAAAGTCACAGTTGACTGCTTTAATGTGGAACAGCTGGGAGGGTGTAGACGCACTGGCAGGTTGAGACAGGGACTGGGAATGATCCTCCATTCTGCCAAGGGTCGACTTAGTCACACCACCTGCTGCCCCTATTATGTCAAGAGCAAACCAGTCATGACAGCCTCAACAGACGGACACACGGCACCAGACGGTGCAAGGGAAGTTAAGAAAAGATAAATTAAGTGATCAATAAAGATAAGGGACCTGCTCAGCAGTAAATGGTGCTGACAGACCAGACAAAACATGAAGCAAAGGGGCATTTGATGACGTGGGGGTGTGCGGGGCTTAGCGTCAACCTTCATAGTATTGACATTTCAGAGACCACTGGGACATTGGCAGTGGATTTTTCTGGCTGGGCTGACTTGAGTTGGAGGTGGCTGCCTTTATCTTTCCATTGTACATGGAGACGGGTTCAGGGCCCAGTTTAGAAGTGTAGTAGCCACATACATGGAAGAGGTCTCTACTGGCCTTGACCCAAGCCAAACTGAACAGTGCATGGTGGGTGAAATCCAAGGTTAAGGTCCACAAAGCTTCCTCTTTCTTTTGACTTACTTGTTGAACATTCATTTATTCATTCTATCTGGTCTTTACCGAGCATCTGTTATGGGCTAGGCACAGTGCTAGGCCCTAATGGGGATGGAGGTATGGTAGTGGTAGCAGTGATGATGATACAAGATTGCAGTCATTCTCCTAGAGGATATTGTAGACTAATGAAAGAGCCAGCCCATTCCACTTTAAACAGCCCACCCCCAAAACAAGTTTAGATATTATCTCTTAAGTACTATAGTGGAGGGATGTACAGCATGCTAGAGAGTGACTAAGTCTGCTTGAAGGAATCAAGAACACTTTTTACAGAGGAGGCTGGGAGGGCCAAGTTCAAGGAAAGGCATTTCTGGCAGAAGAAACAGCACCAAAAGCACAGAGATGTGACAGATTTGGGCTTCCTTCTCAGATCTGGATCTGGGGGGAATTCTCAAAGTCACAAGCTACTCAAGGTTGACTGATTTAAACAGTATAGTCTTACTAATATAAATAGGAGGATATTGTGGAGGAGAATAAAAATTTAAATTATTTTTTTGAGATAAAATCTGATACTTCCAAGAAATTGTGGCCTTTTCCATAAAGCTATTTCAGGCTTTGTCTCCAGATATGCCTGGGGTCTGTGCTTATTCTTCTCTGCCATCAGTAAAAAAGTTTGAGACTAGTGTAGGAGGTGGTCAGTTTGGTGTAGCTGGAAAATGAGGTACATGGAAGGAGGGGTTGGGATGGACAGAGAAGAGAGCGAGAACAAGGCTGGTCAGAGAAGTGTGGCCATAGTGGGAAGAGCCTTGATGCCTCCCTTTTAGATAGAGTTTTACAACATACAAAGTACTTTTACAGAATTATTTCATTTGACCTTCATCCTAACCCCATTAATGACTTTGCAATGGGGATAATTGAGCACATGTATGAAATTTGTTGTTTAATAATTGGAATTTAAGAAAGGCTATCTGAGTATAGTAACAAGAATGGACTTGATTGGAAAGATGAGGGAAAGAAACTGAAATTATTGAGTGCCTACAAAGTGCCAAGTACTTTATCATCCATTATCTTATATGGGTTTGGCTGCAGGTGACAGAAAACTCAGAATAAGGTTAATTTAAACAAGGTTGGTTATTTTTAATCATTCTTAAGAGATGTTCAGAGGTAGTCATTACAGAGCTGGTACTGGAATCCCACTGTCTCAGGATTTAGGCTCCTTCCGTTCTCTGTTAAATTATCCCCAGGGGCCACGAAGTTTTCTGAGTTCCAGCCATTATGCCTTTGTTCCAAGAAATAGGAAAGATTAATGAAGTGCCAGGTAATACTCCTAGTTATATCTCACTGGCCAAAATTGAGCCATGTGACCATGACTAGCTGCAAAGGGAGGTGGGAAATGTAGTCTTCTAAGTAGGCAGCAGTATATGCAGATAATAAGGAAGGGAATGGATACTGGGGTCAACGACTAGAAGTTTGGCCACAGAATTATTATCTAGGCAAGGAAACAGTTCAGAGAAGTAAATTATTTGTCCCAAGTCACAAAACTGTAAAACAACAGAGCCTAGATTCATCTCTAGTTCTCCCTGAATCTGAATCTGATGCCACTTGTATTACAACACTCTGCCTGGACATGGCCTGTGGGGATATGGGGTGGTGGTGGAGGTGTGGGTGAGGAGTAATAAAATTAAAGCTGCAAACATAGGAGTACATGGAATAACATAATACAGGTCAGAATTGAAGAAAAAATAAAGAATCTCATATCCTATTTTTAGTAATAATAATAGACTGCTGTTGCTTGAATCTTGACCACATACAAGGCTTTATTTTATTTTTGATAGTTAAAATGATTTATTTTTAATTTATTTTATATTGGAATATAGTTGATTGACAATGTTGTGTTAGTTTCAGGTGTACAGCAAAGTAATTTAGTTATACAGATACATGTATCTATTCTTTTTCAAATTCTTTTCCCATTTAGGTTATTACAGAATATTGAGCAGAGTTCGCTGTGCTATGCAGTAGGTCCTTGTTGGTTATCTGTTTTAAATATGGCAGTGTGTACATGTCAATCCCAAACTCCCAATCTATTGCTCCTCCCCACCCTTCCCCCCTGGTAACCATAAGTTCGTTCTCTAAGTCTGGGAGTCTGTTTCTGTTTTGTAAATAAGTTCATTTGTATCATTTTTTTTTTTAGATTCCACATATAAGCGATATCATATGATATTGTCTTTCTTTGTCTGACTTAACAAGGCTCTGTTTTACATTAGCTCATTAATTCTCCCAAATTTGGGAAATAGTTATCATTAATTCTTATTTACAGATAAGAAATCTAAGACTCACAGGGGTTAAGTAATATGCCCAAGTATGACTCTCTCTTTGGGCTTTATTTTTATGCCACACTACCTCTCAATGTATCATTAGAAAACAATGAATTTGGATTTATAGGTTTTTATTTATCAGCAGTGTTTTTGAAGTATTACTATCATTAATTCAGAGCTGAAAGAAACCTTAGTCCTCACTATTCAATTTCCTTTTCACTAATAGTGGAGACACAGAAATGTAATGACAGCAATGACGACAATGACAATAATTATAATTAAGGTATATTGAGTGCTGTCGGGTAGGTGAGTCTTCAAGCCTTGTCTCCCAATGCTGGCCCTACTTCCACTCACTTTCTACGACCCATGTCACAGGAAGAAGAGTTGCTAAAATGAATAACAAGAATCTAAAACATGGACTGGGTCATGGTTATCAGTAGACAGGGTCACTGTGTTAAAAAGCACCTGCCATCTCCTCCTGCCTGTGTGGTGAGCAGATCCAGATAAAGCTGCACAGCAAGCTGGGCCCCGTCACCTCTCTCTCCCTCTCCCTACACCTCCTCCTCCCGCTGCTCCTGTTTCCTCTCTCTCTCTCCCTTTTTCTCTCTCTCTTTCCAAACCTGACCAACTTTTTCTCCCTCTTTCCGTTGACCTCCCTCCCGCCTGAATCCATCAGAAGGTAGACGATTCTGAGATTTAAATTTAGGAGGAGAGTGGGAAGGCTCTGCCTAGTCCTCAAGCTAATACCATGTGCTCCATCACAGCTTTTCCAGAACTCAGGACCATGGGGTGCAAGCAGTAATGCCCAAATGGAAGTTTAGTTTCCATTCAGCTCTTGTTCCTCATGTGTTTATCTCCCTCAAAGGAAAGGGGTGATTGCAGGGCAGGACTTGGACACACGTGGGTTCCTCACTCCGATACTATCAATTCATCCTTCACCAGTGAGAACTGACCACGTGCCAGGCACTGTGCTCAGCACTTTATGTGCAAGACCTCACGCTGTCCCCACAGTCACATGCCAGTAAAGCTGTTCTTCTTACTGACGAGGAATCCAAGACCCACCGAGCGAAGGACTTGCCCAGTGCATGGCAGTGCCACCAGGATCAAACTCCAGGTCCGTTGGACTCCACCCCCTCGCTCTTTCTGAAGGCTTCTGTTGGTCCTCTCCAGTGTGCGAAGGGAGCCTTGTATACCAGTCTAGTCTTGAGTGGTAGCTGTGGCAATCCTAAATTAAGTAGAGGATCCCAGTTTTCCAAAGTTGTTCCGATAGTGACCATCCTAGTCTTTGATGAATGCTTTGTATCTGTGAGCTGATCACAAATCAAGCTGGCTGTGGAATGGTTTCCTTTTGTGAACCTGGCTCCACAACCCTAGTCCATGGAACTTCACGCTTCATGTTGCCGTACCTGCTTACTAGGCCCACCAGCTCCAAAAATGAGTTTAGCCAATGACTGTAAGTGTTGTGACAGGGTGTGGCATGCACCAGGGGTGGCCATCTCATGCCGCATTTGGCTGTTTTGCCTTCATCTAGTCCAGGTTTTCTTAGCAATTTCTGGAGATCTTTTTCCTCCACACATGACACTTTCTGATTTAAATAAGTGAGACATTGGGGGCATCATGGAGAAGCCTGCAGCAGAGTGGCCGAAGACGCCAGCCCTGGTCCAGGCTCTTCATCCCAGCTGTGGGCCTCTCCGATGCTCACCTGCTCTGCACACCACTGTCTTCAGCTGCTTAACAGCGTTGACAAAAATGCTATTGAGCTCCAGTGAGTCAATAACGTGCATGAGTGTGTTGTGAAATAACCAAATAAGCGTCGTTTTTTTGGTAATGTCTTCCATAGTAGAGTGTGAGCTTTTTAAGAAAAGGGGCCATGTCTTATTCACCTTAGTTACCTGTAATCAGGGAGAATAACATCTACCCTACTGGATTCTTATAAGAATTAAATGAAAATATAAAGCACCTAGCACAGGGCCTACATAAATAGGTGGTAAATAAATATTAAATCTTTCCCACCCAATTCCTCTTTTTATGTTCCTAGGCCTTAGCACGTGCTAAACATTAGTAAATATTGAGATAGGCAGTATAACATATGGGTTAACAACAATGACAACAACAATGATAATAATTGATACTTATATTGTGCAGAGTCTGTACCAGGCAGCATTCTAAGTGCTTTATATATATCCACTCAGTCTTCATAAATATCCTTCTAAAAGGGTCCTGTTATTATCCTTGTATTACAGATGAGAAAATAGGCAGGAAGAGGTTAGTTAACTTTCCCAAGACATCATGGCTAACACCTAGCTGAGCCAAGATTTGAACATACACTGTCTGGGTCCAGAGTAAACAGCATAAACCACAGACCATATGTTCAATTGCAAATGGCCCCAAATTCTTTGCAGCTCCTCCCATCAAGCGGCAGAATCTATTTTCCCACCCGTTAAGCCTGGGCTGGCCTCGTGACTTGCTTTGATCAATAGAATGCAGGGAAGTAACCGTGAGTTCTGAGCCTAGACCTCAGTAGATCTTGCAGCTTCTGCTCTCACTCTTTTGAAAGGCTGCCTCCATATGAACAAGTATGCATTAGCCTCCTGAAGGATGACATGGAGGGAGGGCCAGCTGTCCTAGCCATCCCAGCGAGGCCCGGCCTTATGAGTGAGACCCTTCTAGGCCATCCAGCCCCAGCCATGCCAGCCTAGATCAGCATAACCTCCCAGCCAAGCCACAGAATCGTAAGAAATAGTAAAATGGCTGTTGTTTTAAACCACTAGGTTTGGAGTAGTGATTAGGCTGATCTGCTTAAAGGCTGTGTGTCCTTGGGCACACTGCTTAGCCTTCCGGAGCCTCCGTTTTATTATCTATATGTGAGCATAATTATTCCCACTTCACAAGATAGTACATGTTTGGCACCTGCTGTATGGTGTGAGTAGGTGCTCAAAAAATGTTAAATTCCTTCCCCATGAAGAATATATTATGTAAAGATAAGTTTGAGAGGAATGCAAAGTGGCTAGAAGATCAGAATTACAAAAATTGTAATTTGTAATCAAATTGTAGATCAGAATTACAAAAATTGAAGAAGATGATAGGTCCCAAATGCTTGGAACAGATAAGGAGGTATACTGAATTTTGCTGTAGGGGATTTGGAGTATTGATTGCATGACTGGATTTGAGGATCTTTAAGGTTCATCCTATTCTTGACGTTTGATGAATCTCTGTCTTCAAGAATCATTATATGAGCCAGGATAAAGCTTTCTCTTATTCTGTTTTCCTCACTACCTTTCTAACTAGATTTCCTTGATTGCCCACTTGGTAATTCTGGGTAGTGGTTGAAATCTTACATGCTTTGTTGGGTGACCCTCTTTCTAACCCTACCTTAAACACAGCAAGAGTAGGGACTCAGAAATGTTAGCTGAATTGAGCATCAAGCACAGGGGATCCAGTTGCTTTAACAGGAATGGAAAAATAATTAAAATCATAAGGGCAGAGGGAGGTAGAAATGGCAAAATTTTTCTTTTACTGATTGATCAAACACACATAAATGCCTGCAGGATGGTTACTGTGTGGTGTTTTTATTTATTTGTTGTCCTGGCTTGTTGGCTTGGTGTTTTGTTTGTTTTGTTTTTAAAGATTGGATTTTACTGAGGGAAACCTTTTATAAAAACTGTCTCTTCAGTTTCTCTGTCTGTTGCCTATGGGGGTCTCATCTGAATTCCTTGATCTCGATAAATGATTTCACTAAAAACCCTGCAAATGACCTAACTCAGACTTGCATTTGGTGGATGTTTTTTTTTTTTCCTTCATTAAAGACATTTAAAAACATAAACCCAATTGAAATGGAATATTTCAGCAAGTGATAAAACTAAGTTTCACATCAGAATTTTTGGGAAGCGGTCGTGGCTGTGGCTTTTAATAGAGAGAACTGAAAATATAAAATAAACCTTCACAGGGTCTGAGTTGAAATATTCTATACTTCTCCGATATTTTTAAGGAAGAAAAAAAATTCCCCAATCCACATTTCCCCCCTGTCTCCTCTGGCTTCAAGCTCTGGCCTCGTGCTCATCCAACCTCCCTTCTTCACTCTTTGCTGGTGGGAGTCCTCATCTCCAGGCTTTGCAAACCCCAGCCGGGCTGATGAATCAACATCGTTCTGTCTGTGGCGCCCCATACACTTTGGAGACAATGGTCAGCTTCAAAGTTGGCAGAATTGTCCAGTCTGGTTTTGTGAACGATACTAGTGGGACCACATTGTCGGGGTGAGGGGTGAGACAATGGCGCATCTCTGACATCACCAAGCACAAGAAGCTCTGTCTCCAGCTGTACAAACAGCACAGGAAATGGATTTTTTTCCTTTCGTGTTATTTTTTGTCTATTAAAATTATGCAAACCCGGCAAATACAACAATTGCTTTGTTAAGTCTCCGAAATGTCTAACGATTCATTTCCCAAATAAGGAGCCTGCGGTGCCTTTGATGCTGAGGATGGTTAATCCCAAATGTGGAGAACTAATAAAATAATCAAAAAAAAGCCCCCAGCAGTGTTGATAAATTTCAATGATCTCTTGCTCTCTCTCCCAGGATTGGACGAGGCGGGATGGGGCTACCTTCAAGTAGTACTTGAGTCGGAGCTGCATTTTCTCTTCCCTGGGCCCCTGTGGCTGAATCGCCTTAGCGGGGCTGGGGTTTGGAGGTGCTTGGGGCCAGAGGAGACAAAGCAGGCCCGCTTCACAAAGGCAAGGGAGCCAAAGAAAGCAAAATTGAATCTCTAGCACCCTGCTCCTGAGTAAACAGACAAAACTAATGGGTCTGCCATTTCTCCTCCCATCCAATTACTGGGCTCCAGTACAGAGAATATGGCAACATCAGCTCACACAAATTCTAATACTCCTAATCCCTTCCATACATATAAATCTCACATCCACCCACATGACTTCATTACCAAAGCCACCCAGGCAGGCGGTGTGAAGGAATGGGCCCACCAGCTGCAGAAACCTGCCTTCTTCAAGTTTTAATCAGCTAATGAGGGGTATGCAAATGAAAAGCTTATGGGATTACGGCTTGTCCGACAGCGGTTCACCCTGAGTGATGGAGGACTAATACAGGTGTTAGTAAACGGGTTATTAGGCCCGGCCTAATTTAGGCCTATTCATGCTGGCTTGCACTCTTAGCCTAACCGTTTGTCCTCCCGCTGGGGGCTCAGCAGGAGCCATCTTTAGGCCTGTGGTGGGTCTGATGTGAACTCCTACTAAAGATATGAAGTTAATAAATCCAGCTCTTGGGTGTTTAGGCATACACAGCAACACAAGAGCAGTCTCTGGTAGAGGCTTTTCTTCCCTCCCCACAGGGAGAAGGGCCTGAGAAACGGCTGTGAAGCACTGAGAGGGAATTTTATCCAACATGATTCACTGCTTATTACTGCCTTTCCATACACCATCAGGCAAATGCTATCTGGGAGTTGCACCTGGCCCATCATATTTTTTTTTCTTGTGATGCAACGCAATGACCTGGTTTCCCATCTCCAGAGGGATGTACCCTGTACAGCCTATCTGCAGGATGTGCAGCTGAGGACAGGAGTCAGAGGCCGCCTGGCTTCAACTGGGCAGTTTCCTTGGAGAGGTCACTACCGTACGGGGTCAGATGCCCAGCTCTGCCAGCC
This sequence comes from Eubalaena glacialis, assembly GCF_028564815.1. Classification (NCBI taxonomy): domain Eukaryota; kingdom Metazoa; phylum Chordata; class Mammalia; order Artiodactyla; family Balaenidae; genus Eubalaena; species Eubalaena glacialis. The sequence goes on from NC_083725.1 coordinate 85,080,317, forward strand.
TAAAGCCTAATATGGTCCATACTCCTCCTCTGCAATTCTGAAATCCCCAAAGCTCAGAAAATCAAAGGTGTTTTTTTTTTTCTTAATAATTCATCTGGCAGCAAAGCCTAGCATGAACTGATGCGAGGCTTCTTATAATCTTTCTATCCCATCAAATGTCAGTGTTTATATATTTTTTTGCCAAAATGTTAATACGTCTGATTATGAGGTGCTGCTGAGGGTTTTATGTAATGTGTAGTATATGTTTGATATTATCGTTCTCAAATTAAAATAAAAAATCTGAATCCTGAAACATACCTGGCCCAAGGGTTTCAGGAAAGGAGTTATAGAACTGAATAACCAGTTAATCCAGAGACAATCAAGATTCTACTTGATTGTCTGCTTGATTTTGACAGTCAAAAAAACTACTTTATAAACCTCTACGTGAAAGAGGAAACATTTTCCAATGACTAGGATACTGGTAATAAGTACAGGTTAGCCTCTTTCTAGTCATTGTTACCTGTGAAAGCAAAATAGTAATCAGAAGTTAGAGGATAAGGGCTTCCCTGGTGGCTCAGTGGTTAAGAATCTGCCTGCCAATGCAGGGGACACGGGTTCAAGCCCTGGTCCAGGAAGATCCCACATGCCGCGGAGCAACTAAGCCCGTGCGCCACAACTACTGAGCCTGCGAGCCACAACTACTGAAACCCGCGTGCCTAGAGCCAGTGCTCTGAAACAAGAGAAGCCACCGCAATGAGAAGCCCGCGCACCGCAACTAGAGAAAGCCAGCACGCAGCAATGAAGACCCAAAGCAGCCAAAAAAAAAAAAAAAAAAAAAAGAGGATAAGCATAGAATAATTCAAACAAACAACAATAACAGTAGCTAATATTCATAAAGTATTTAGTATGTGCCAGGCTTTGCAAACACTGTGTGATTTGGCACACACAAAAATCTCCAAAGCAGGTACTATTATGATTCCCATTTTACAAATGGAGAAACCAAGACTCAAAGAGGTAATCTCCCGATAGCCTACAAGTATCTTGAGAGAGATTTCATCCAGATTCAGGTAAAACATAATAAATTCTAGTTACCTCGCAGCAGAATTCCCAATCCTTGTACCCAGAACACTCTAACTTTACCTCTCTCCCTGGGATGCCGTAGCAGAAACATTGACCAAGTATTACGGATAACTTCTGTTTCTGAATGTTATTTGGCCTCATTATTTCCTCATGACAATTGACTACTTTCATTTTCTTTTCCATTCTCACTTTTCTGAGAATACAACCTTCAGCATTTCAGGTTTACCGTCTTGTGGAGCTTTCCTCTTCCTTCCTTTCCCATTATTATTTATATGTGTGTTTGCTTATAAAGTATCTTGAGATTAGAATTCCAGGCTTAATTTATCCTCATGTCTCTAATAGTGACTAGTACAATGCTTGAAACATGGAATTCATTCACAAGATACTTAATGAACATCTGTTGTAAGCCAGATGCTGGGAAGACAGCATAGATGAAGAAATAGATGAGGTGGAAGTAATTAACATTTATTGAGCATTTACTGTTTTCATTCCTAGACAAATACTAACCTGTTTAATTCTTCCAAAAATCCTTGGAAGAAAGAGCTAACGTGATCTCAACTCTGATTGTAAAGCCGGAAGAGGTGAAATGAATTGCCCCAGGTCAAAGAGTTAGCGTGTAGCAAAATAGGGATCAGAATTTAGGCAATTCAGCACACAGTACCTGTGTGCTAAACTATTTTGCCAGGTTGCCACCCTACAGGAAATAGTCTCTAGAGATGTCCGCAGACTCATGAGGAAAACTAACCTGTAAAACAGTTACAATTCAGTATAACCAGTGTAAGAATGCTAAATAGTGAGAACACAGAGGAGAGGTTGACTGCCTGGAGAACCTGGGAAAGCCTCCTGGAGGAGGTGACATCAATAGATTGACTGATTCATTTACTCTTGTTTATTAACAGGTTTTTATTAAATACGTACATGTGGCAGGAACAATGCAAGACACTGATTCACAAAGAAGTAGGGGCACAGACAGTGGTGTGTTGGTAGATGGTTAACAATCGACTTTCCAGAAGAGGAAAAAAAGACCGCGATTTGTAATGTCTGATGACTTCTGTGCATTAAACAGTCCTGCCTGGCTGATAACACACAGCCAACGTGACATCAGCCCCCTTGCAAAAATTCCTGTAAAGTTAACAATCAGCTCTTGCAAGCCAATACAAGCTGGCTCCAGCACACCACTGGACATGAGAGCATGAGGCCTTGCTCTCAGGTTAATTACAGTCCAGTGCAGTAGGTCTCACAGGGGGTCTGTGAGGTCAAAACTATTTTCATTTTATACTAAGATGCTATTTGCCTTTTTTCACTATGTCGACATTTGTACTGATGGTGCAAAAACAATAGTGATAAAACTGGAGGCTTAGCATGAATCAAGGCCTGGCACTGCTAGTACAGTCTTTCTTCAACACTGCACACTTGCAGGGAAACAAAAAATTCCAAGTTCTTTTAAGGATTTCCTTGATGAAGCAGTTAAAATTATTAATATGATTAAATATTGACCCTTGATTACATGTCTTTTTAACATTCTGTGTGATGACCTGGGAAGTAATAAATAAAGCAGTTCTTCATGCCAAAGCATGATTACCTCAAGGCAAAGCATTGTGTGATTGTTCAAGTTGTGAGCTGAACTAGCTGCTTTTTTGTGAAACACCGTTTTTACTTGAAAGAGCGACTGACAGACAAACTATGCTTACGCAAACTGGAATATTTGACAGACATTTTCTTGCAAATGAATGAGGTGGGCCTGTCACTTCAAGGGAAACAACTGACAGTACTTGTTGTTAATGATAAAATTTAAGATTTCAAGCAAAAATTACAATTTCAGAAAACTGTATCCCCCCCATCATGAATTTGACGTATCCCAATAAAAAGACCTCTTCAGTGAGATGAGGGGTGATATTAGTGAAAATGACATTTCAATATTGTATAATGAAATGTGTCAACATTTGTGAAAGATCTGCTTCACTTAGTGAATCAGTATTTTCCAAATGACAGACGCTGATGTTAAAAAATCAGGCACAGATAAAAGATCCATTCAGAGCGTCAGGTAGACTAATGGATTTTAATTTAACAGAGTATGAAAATTCCATTGAAATGGTTTCAAATTCCACATTGCAACTAACCTTTCAGAAATCACCATTTGTCTAGTTTGGGCATAATGTCAAAGAATAAAATCCACAGTTATCTGAAAAGGTTATTACTTTTTTTCCAACTACATACCTACCGGTGAGGCCAAATTTTCTTCGTATACTTCAACCAGAAACAACATATCTAAACAGATTCAATGCAGAGGCAGATATGAGAATTCTGCTGTCTTCTACTAAGCTAGACACTAAAGGGATTTGCAAAAATATACCAAATATGTTTTGTCTTGGAAAATAGTTATTTTTCATAAAACATGTAATTTATATTGTTGTTTTTAATGAGCTAATAAATATTTTAAAAACTTTTTAGTTTTATTTTTTTACCACTATAAATATCAAGAAATATAACCCTCTTAAACAAAAACCTTTGGAATTTCTCAGTAATTTGTAAGAATGTACAGGGGTCCTGAGAACAAGAAGTTTGAGAACTGCTGGTCTAATAGAACATTATTATTTGTTTTGAAGAATGAGTAAGAGTTTGCCTGTTGGAGATGATGGGAAGGGGAAGCCAAACAGGCTGTGTGAGGCCAAGAGAGCATGTGCTTGGGTTACCCTAAGAGGGTCAGTATGCCTGGATTTGAGATGTGTGGGCAAGAGGGGTCGATGGGGGCAAGGGACAGCTTGTGAAGCTGCAGAAGCAGGCAGGAGCCTTGTTTGGCTGCCTAGGAGTTTGTATTTATTTGGGGGGCACCAGGAGCCACAGGAAGTCTTTAAGCAGGGTCGTGATCTGATCTGATCTGCAATTTAGAAAGGTCACTCCGGCCCCTGGGGTCTGTAGCATATTTATCCAGGGGTCAAAGGCTAATGAGTGAGAGCCCAACTCCAGGATTTTTGCTCAGCTGGCACTGTGCTTCAGAAGTTTGGAATTTGATATCCAGATTGTTCCAGGCCCCACCATTCCCTTTTGTCTTACACCCCCCTAATCCCCATATTTATGCTATCTTCTTAGTCCTCATAGTGGTGTGAACTTGAGAACACTACCAGAAGGGGTGCACTCTCTTGACTGGGCAAAACTGGGGACTTCTCAGTGCTTTGTGAGGATCCTCTTTGGCTAGGACCTTCGAAATGCAATTGATATTTGGCACACACAGAAAGAAAAGAAGAAGGCTTTGTGTAGTGAGTAAAATCAGGCTTAGAAAATTTTAAATCTCTAATTTTTAGATTTCTCTGATTTTCTTTTAGTGGAAAAAAGGGCTATTACATGTTATAACTTGATTTTCTACAAACTGTCTCTTCTGGAAAAGAACAAATTTACATGCGCATTATGGAAAGAGGTATCTCTTATCCTCCTGAGGACAATCTTACAACAAGTTGGACTTTAAAAAATTTTTAACTGTCACTTATTTTCCAAGGAATATTGTGATACAATCAAAAGCTGAGAGAGAGAGAGAGAAAGGAAAAAAAAATCACCTCTAATCCCCCCTCAATACAGTTTTTATTATTTTTTCATGGTCTCTCTCAAAGTTGGCCCACAAGCATACACAATTATAACACACTTGTTATCATAGCATAAAAATAATTTTATATTCTACCCTTCCTTTTCATTAAGGCAAGGAGAAAAATGGACATAACCGACTTCTATTTGTACTTCCTTCTGTACACTGAATAATTGCCACTACCGCTACCAGCACCCTCCTCCCCGCAAATTTACCTTTCAACTAGATCCATACACTTAATTTTTAAAATTTTGTAGTTTATAGGGTTTGGAGGTAGTTTCATGTACAGTAACTTTGGTTTTAATTTTTTTCTGGCCTATCATTGTAAAATCAAGTTAAATTCCTACTTGATTGGTACCAGGTTCATATGGATTTGCTAATGTGATCCTTTGCATTCTATCTCTGCCAACATCTTCAGAATTCAGCAAGGTGATATGAGAGTTCTGGCTCTGGATAAATTTGACCAGGGGTCTCTTCAGAGTATGTTGTACAAATGTCTAAAGAAATACTTTTCTCTTCCTTCAAAATACCATTTTCCGGATTCATGATCTCATTGCTATAGAATTGCTATTGAATAACAACGTAGCCAAAGTCAATGCTTAAGTGCTTCCCAGGATGACTGAAGACAATTTTTCTGGCCTTGGAATGTGTGGGTTTGGGGAGGGTGGGCAGGCGTCCAATGAGTTTCTTTCCTCGTACTCTGAAATTATCTCCTTCTTACTGCCCTTGCCTCAAGCCTAGTTTTTACTGAAAAATTCACTGCCCTTAAAAGTAAAAGAGCTATTAAAAGTATTTGGGTGTCAGTGTAACAGGCAACCACTTGCACTTCTTGGTGGTTCTGTTTCTCTCAGTGGAAAAGTAATTCCAAATGAAAGTTACTGAACAAGGAGTCGTGCCAATATGATGTTGGTTCTCAGAACACAAAACGAGCTTCAGTGTTTTTTATCTATAATTGTCTCCTTGAAATAGGGGAAAAATTTTTAACTTTTTGGTTCCCTTGAGAAGAGAGGACCTAACTAAATTTCCTGAATTCTTCCACACAAAAGTCTTTTTTTGTTCCCTAAATACTTTTGCTGTTGGAAATAAAGAATTCGACAGACTAAGTCCTTCAGCAAATGTTTCAGACACCTAATTTGGGCCAACACCTTGTCCTGGGATTGGCCTGTTAACCTTTCGCCCTTTACCCAGCCTGCTATGGGGCAATGATCCTCTTAGAATCCTCCCCAGACAAGGCTACAACGTGGGATGCTTAAGTCTGTTTAACCTGGGGATTTGGGGAGGCAGCTTTTCCACACTGCATTGTTCATCATCTCCATTTGTTTTCTATAGTTCCTCCCAATTAGTTGGCCAGGGCTTTGAAAACACGTGTGATTTCTAAGGCCTTGTAAGCCATTCCTCTATTTTGAGTGGGAGAAACAAGAGTAGGTTCATGATTTATAAGATGTCATTATGCTTACATGCTTAAACATAGTCTATAAAGAAATGTGTCCCACATATTACAACATATGTGAAGAATAATAACTGATGTCTCCAACATGCTTTAGAATTTACAAACTATTTTCTATGTCTAATTTCTTTAGCTCCTTACGATAAACCTGTGGAGTAGGTGGCAATTATAAATGCCCATTTTACAGATAAGCAAACTGAAGTTGAGGGAAGTAAAGGATGTTTCCAAAGTTACTTGGTTAGGTAAAACTGATTTTATTGCATGTTTCCATTTGTTTTTATTCCCATCTGAATAATAAGCTTTAAAATTTTATTTATTTATTTATATTTTATTTATTTATTTATTTATTTTTTGGCTGCGTCAGGTCTTAGTTGCGTAATGTGGATCTTCGTTGCGGCATGCAGAATGTTTCGTTGTGGTGCAAGGGCTCTTCGTTTCGGTACGCGGGCTTCTCTCTAGTTGTGGCGTGCGGGTTTTCTCTCTCTAGTTGTGGCATGCGGGCTCCAGAGTGCGTGGGCTCTGTAGTTTGCAGCGTGCAGGCTCAGTAATCGTGGCGTGCAGGCTTAGTTGCATGTGAGATCTTAGTTCCCCGACCAGGGATTGAACCCACGTCACCTGCATTGGAACACGGATTCTTTACCACTGGACCACCAGGGAAGTCCCCCCAAGCTTTTTAAATTTAAATAATTTGCTTTTTTGTTTGATTAACTCATTTTTATTAGTAAAGAACAACTAACCAGGGAAAGAAAAACTTACCATAAGTCTGCTGTTCTCACAATATAGAATTGGCAAGAGAAAAGAAAAAGAAAAGAAAACCAAAGCATCGGAGCCAAATAGAAAATCTAAAAGATGATTTAGTGCATTTGAGAACTTCTGTGTTCAAGGGTGCTTATTATAGCAAAGCTTATCATCATAAAAACAAAAATAAAATAAAACTGGAAGTATTCATTAATAGCGGTATATGGCAAATGGTCAAATAAATGAGTACATCAACTCTATAGAATATTTTTCAGCCTCTAAAGAAAGTTATATCTTTATCTCTTAACTCAGATGGCCATGATGTATTTAGTAAATGAAAAAAAAAAAGAGAAATGAATCTGGTATGATACATTTTTACTTTTTAAAACTTTACGTGTGTGTGTGTGTGTGTGTGTGTGCGCGCGTGTGTATCTGTATGTACTGTGAAGACATGCACCACTCTTAGGGTCATATTGGTAAATAATATGAACTTCTTAATAGTTTTAGGTAGGAAAAGTTAGCTACTCCCCTACAATCTCACTACTAGGCTGTAATAAAAGCAAGTGTCTGACTCAATTATTATTTATTTATTTATTTATTTATTATTAGCAAACAAGCACAAACAGGTCACATCACCAGTTCTGGAAGCTTAATTAGGTCCAGCTCTGTCCTCTAGTTGCTTTATTCACTGCCTTGCACAACAGGTTCCCTTGAGCCAGATGTGACAATACTGCAGGGGCAGGATTCTATTTCCCTTATGGTCTTTCAGGCCATCAGAAATCCCCCAAAACAAACTAGACAGTACCCTTTAGGATCAGGCCTCAGACACCATCCCTAAGGGAGCAGGCTGTAGCCCTTACTGGAGTCTTAAACCCTATCCGTGCAAGGAAGTGGAGTGTCTGTAAAAGAGTTTAAATAAGCCAAATATAGTTGAATACCACCAATTTCACCAATGAGAGCCCATTTGAACATCTATCATGCTAACAAGCTACTCATTTCACCTGTGAAAATCCCATTTCTGACATTCACTATGTAATCAACCAAATGTCCTTGTGTCCTTCAAAGATGAAGATCGCTGAAGCAGTTATAGTAGCCACATCTGGATCAGGGCAACTGACTGTTCTTGGCTTGTGACTTGAACCAACTAACACACACATAATACCACACTGTCTGGATCCAAGCGTTTCCAAACAATTTAGCTACATCATAACTGTTTCACAGAGAGGAAGAGGAAGATTCCACACACAAGCAATGTATATTTGTTGGGTAGAAACAGAATGAGAATGGAGATAGAGAATATTAACTTATTCTTTATAGATCTTTATATTATTTCATATAACACAACAAGCTCATATTATTTTTGTACTTTAAAAAGCTTAGAAGCATATTTAAAAGGAGGCAGTAACTTTACAAAAGAAAAAGCCAGATTGCCTTTGCTCATGCTCTTCTTTCCACGTGAAACACCTCCCTTGCCTTTTACATTACCAGGGGTCTCTTCCTGCTCCAGTTCTCAGTTTAGACCCTACATCCTTTGGGAAGCTTTTTCTAACTGCTCCAGACAATCACAAGCTTGTTCTCTATGCTCCTGTTGCACCCTAACCATTTCCCAGCAGAACACTCATAACAATTCCTCTTTGTCTGTTTCTTTTGCTAGATTATACATTTTATGAGAGCAGGAACTTGGCCTTATTTGGTGCTGTGTCTCCTAACACCATGCCTAGCAATAGTAGGCACTTGACAAGTATGTGCTGCATTTATGAAAGAAAGAATGGATGAATGAATAAGTGAATGTCGAGACATAGAATTTAGTATTTTTGCTGGACTTTTACCTTCACAATGTTTATGGAACAGGTCCAATAGGATTTCAAGCTTTCTTGCTCAACTAGTTTCTTACCATCATTTCATGAGAGAAGATATAGGTCACCAGCGTAATTTTCAATACCAACATTTGCATTCTATAAGGAGGGAGTAAAAATCTCCTCCCATAAGAAATGATCAGGCGGATCAGTGGTGGAAATTACACTACTCCAGACCTATAGTTCGAGTCTTGGACACACCGTTCATTAAATGTGAAATTTTGGAAGAGACATTGAACCACTCACTCTGAGTTTCAATTCCATCATCACTTGTAAAATGGAATAAAAATTGCTACTGCGAAGGTTTATGGTAGGGATCAAATGAAATAATATATGCGAAAACACTCTGTTAACTATAAAGTGAGAGGTACAAATGTATTTTTGATTATAATGAAGGTAGAATGAAGTTTCTCTTTTCCTTCTGGAACATTAAGGTTTATCCATTGTTAGGGCCTAGGCGCACCACATTAATCTTTTGGGCACATCAGAAGGGGAGAATAATAGAATCATAAAATAATAGAGTCTGAAGGGATCACAAAATCCTAGTTTACCCTCCCCATTTTGTAGCCAGGAAAACCAAGGTCCAGATCAATTGTATGGCTTTACTCAGGCCACAGGGCAAGTTGGTTCAACTGAGGTCATCATATCCAAAGGATCATCTTAGCATCTTTTTCCAGTTTACTTTTTTTGTGCTGCAAAAAGAAACTCATTTCAGGCAGAACTTGCCTTGCTTTGACAGAAAGAAATACTCTTAATCCCAAGCACAACACAAAGACTTCTTTGAGGAATTTACTCATGTGTTGAGCAGTGAATTCAATTATTGCAAAATGACAAATGCAAATTTCCCTGAAAAAACTGTCATCTGTTGGCCAATTCATAAATGAATCTTACTGCACAGTCTTCATGAGCTTGTGCAAGTCTTATGCAATGCCAGTGAAACAAATATTAACAACTAAAAGACCCACAAAAACTCTAAAGTCTGACACAATAAAAAGAAAGACTATGAACCACAAACCTTGCCTTCCCATTGATTTTGTGTTTGCAGGAATTGTTTTGGGAAGAGAGCTTAGGGTTTTGTTTTTAGTATGGTGATAATAATGATCCCTTCCATTTCTGAAGGCCCTCAGAATTTTCAAAGAGAGATCACACACATTCTCACTTTGATCCTCACAACAGCCCTGTGATGGAAGCATGCAATTTTCTAAGAAGGTCCACTTATGTTTTTCAACTGATCTCCTCTTTTGTTTCAGGCATATTGCAACCCAAGGGGCTACAAGTCGCAAGTGCAAAGAGTCAGAATAATTCAGAAAGACAAACATAATGGTTGAGTTTTTCTGAAGGAGCTGTGTGCGTGTGAGTGTGTGTATTTATGTGAATGATAAAGAACTGATAACAAGAAAATGTGGGAGTGGTGTGGCGAATAAGAATTCCAGTAGCCTATGGGACTAGAATACCTACAGTAACTGGATTTACTGTTTTAAATTTTCTATTTATATGCTTCTCTTAAGATAAGGCTAAAGACTTGTAGCTTCAACTTTAGGGAACTTTTAAGTTTGTCGTGGCAGTGGTAGTTGTGGTGGGATCACTTGTTTAGTAACTGACATCACCAGCTGTGTGATAGCAACATTTGGGACAATATACTATGGCCTCTGGTGTCAGACTCCCTGAGTTCAAATCCTACATCCAAAACTTATTAGTTGTATGTGATGTTGTATCAATCACTAAAGCTCTTGGCCTAGTTTCCTCTTCTGAAAAATGGGCATAGTAATAGTACCTACCTAATAGGGTTATTGGGAAAATTGAATGAGTTAGTATATATAAAGTGCTGAGAACAATGTCTGATACAAAGTAAGTACTGTACACTCAGCCCTGTGTATCCACGGGTTCCGCATCTGCAGATTTAACCAACCACAGATCGAAAATATTAAAAAAAATTTTTTTCAGAAAGTTCCAAAATGCAAAACTTAAACTTGCCATGCACCAGCAACTATTTACATAGCATTTACATTGTACCGAGTATTATAAGTAGTCTAGAGATGATTTAAAGTATACAGGAGGATGTGCATAGGTTATATACAAATACTATGTCATTTATATAAGGGACTTGAGCATCCAAGGGAGGACTGTATGTGTGTGCTAACACCTGCATTGTTTCTGAATTTGTGTCCTCAGCCTCTCTTTTCACTAGGTATTAGAATGCTAGGTGTGTGTGTTATGATTTACAAGGCTTCATAGCTTGGGATCAATATTTTCTGAACCTTTTCACACAAAATTGGTGTGAAAGTATTTTGCAACTTGGTTTGGAATTTCTTACACAGGGGTTAGGAGTCCTGGCTTGAGAGCCAGACTACATGCACAGAGTTTCTCCTCTACTACCTTCAAAGCTATGTGATCTTGGGCAGGTTATTTAATCTTCCTGGAGCTGAGTATAATAATGGTACCTATCTCCTTGGGTTGTTTTGAGGGCTAAATGAGATAACATATTCAAAGTGCTTACCAAAGTGGCTGCCAAATAGTTACGGAATTGCTCTTAGTCAGCATAGGAGGAGAAGGAGGAAGAGAAGTATACTTGTACTCAGAAACGAAACTTCCATTTTTTAAAAAAGGGAATCAAAAGAATAGCTAAAGTGTAACAGGGGCTTACTATTTGTGCTGAACCTTATACTAAACTCTGTATGTGCATTATCTCATTTAATTATATAATTATAATAGTATTATATATATCTATGTATAATAATATATATTATTGATATATACTGTATATATACCTCTGTGACACAATTTTGAGATCATTTTTTCCTCTGGCCAATCATTGTCAGCAGGCCTGGACTTAGGACACTTTAGTAAGACTGCTAAAATAGTGAGAACTGTGTCAGCTTCTACAGCAGTTCTCATCAAGACAGCAGAGGCTCCATCCTATGGTCCTCTAGTGAGGAAGGTCATTATGCTTCCATAGTCAACAGTGTGTTCACTTAGTATCCCTCTCTCCCTCACTGGTTCAGTGGAGAAAATACAGATGGGGAATGAAAATAAGAATTTCTCATTTTAGTTGGTAATATATCTTGGACTGAATCCTCGAGAAGTTTCTAAGTTAGAATCTCTGGTGTCCTTTGAGAGCTAAAACTGACTTTAAGTGGATAAAGTGCTAGCCTGGAGAACGGTTTGATTTTTTGAAGGCATTACTCATTCTTTTGCTCTAAAGCGCATCCTGGGTTGTTTGTATGCCTGTTATAGGTGATATTGTATATTTAATATTTTTAATTAAGTATAGTTGATTTACAATATTGTGTTAGTTTCAGGTGTACAGCAAAGTGATTCAGTTATATGTATATATATTCAGTTATATGTATATATATTTTTTCAGATTATTTCCCATTCTAGGTTATTACAGGATATTGTTATACAGTGTTATACAGTAAATTCTTGTTGCTTAGATATAGCAGTAGTATAGCAGTTTGTATTTGTTAATTCCATACTCCTAATTTATCCCCGCCTTCCCCTTTGGTAACCATAAGTTTTTGTGTATTTAATTTAATAGATAGATAGTATGAAAAATATGGCGTAAGCTTTATGCTTCATTTTCACAAGCAAAGTGAAATACATAATGCAGACGATTTGGGGCAGAAATTATCTAGATCAGCACTACAACGATAGAAACGTTCCATACCTGCAATGTCTTATATGGTTGTCACCAGCCACATGTGGCTGTTGAGCACTTGAAATGTGACTAGTGCAGCTGAGGTATTAAATTTTTAATTGTATTTATTTTAAACTTAAATTTAAATAGCCAGGTAGCACTATTATTTGTGATACTATGGCTGCTTCTTTTAAGGTCTGACCACTGAGAAGATCCGAGAGCAGTGAAAGGGCTGGAAGAAGCAAAGCCCCAAAGCAGTAGCAATAGCAAATAGCAATCTGGTGCCCAGATCTTGGCTCCTAAATACCATTCTCTATGAAAAGGAACCAGAGCTCCTTTGAGAAATGACTGATTTAAGGGCTGGACGAGGAAAATGTAAGATGAGCCTGGAACACCTTATTGAATCAGAAAGCAAAGATGTGTTCAAAGAATAATGGAGACATGATGAAAAGACACAAGAGTTCTGGTTTTGGTCAGGATGGAATAAGCATACTATACTCTATTGCTTTGTCTGACTACAACTAAAGATCCTGGATAGAATGTGTAAAGCAACTATCAGAGGACTCCGGGAGGGGGATCGGAGCAGGAGGACTGGGTAGGAAACCCAGTCCTTGAGGGACAACCCAGCAGTGAACTTCCTGGGTTGCTGCTCTTTTTCCCTCCTAGAGAGCCTGTCTCTGGCTCTAGGGCAGCCTGAAACTTACAACTACGAGCGGGTACAGACAGAAAAGGCTTTGAGGAAAGCTCATGCTTTCTAGCCTGAGGACTTGGAGGAGGAAATCCTGCGGGACAGAGGTCTTTTAACTGTCCCTGGCTTACTCCAGGTGAGAGCCAGCAAGGAAACAGCAGACCTCCCCTCCCCATCAATGACAGCAGCAGCAGTGGAAGTGGCCCATGTAGGGTGAAGCTCTGGGGATTCTCCCCACCCTCTACGGGGTGAGCTCCAGCAATGAAGGGGCATCCATGTCCCAACATTAGCGTGGTAGAGGTGGCCGCTACAGGGCTGAGCCCTTGTGAGTTTCTGATATATACCAGGTGCAACAAAGGGACATTATTGAGATACTCTTTTTGCTGTGGCCAGTCATTCAAGATGGTTGTATCTGCTTGAGTTGGAAAACATGAATCCCTTATCAACCCTACTGATAGGACAAACAAAGGAAAGAGACAATACAGAATAGAAAATAATATTCTTCCCTCCTGCTGTGGACTCCCTATCTGGCTCTGTTGTAGGCAGCCATTGGCTGAGATGCAGCCTGGAGGCAAGAAAGCATCAACCGTTTCCCACCTCAGGCTTTTATTTTGCTTAGCAGAGGCCAAAGTGGTGCCTAATGATCAGAGTGGGAATTAGTTAAAGTGGCAAGACTGTTGCTAAGCGACAGAAACCGAAAGGGTGGTGTCTACGTCTGAGGATCATGAACAAGATTTCTGGCTTTGGACCTTAGTCCACTGACACTAACAGATTAGCAGCTAACTGTGGTTTTAAGGATTGCTTTTGCCAGAGAGGTCCCAAGCTTGCAAAATAATGTCTTGAAATCGATCACCTTTTTTTTTTTTTTTTTTTTTTTTGCAATCCCTAGATGCCAGAGCTCAAACTAATAAGAGAGAACTGCTAAAGCAATATAGCCTTCAGAATAGGAATTCCACTAGAAAATACTTCCCTGGAGTGGCCATGAAGGCAAAGGACAATTGGGTTTCTGTCATTTGCAGCTTAAAAAGCCTTTACTAGTACAAACAGAACTTTGGTTCTCTGTTTTCCTGGCAAGTTGTCTCAAGATGTCTTGTGTGTATACTTTTCTCATATATTCGCAGCCCCAATATCCCCTCCTTGGGTCATCCTTCCAAGTTCACCCCAGCCCTGAGAGTAGAACTGAAAGCAGAGTAGAAGGGGAAGCTCTCTTCTCCTTGGACCCAGCTGATATCGTGATGTCCCAAGCCTGGCCTGGCACCTTTTTCCCACTCCAAGAAATACCCCAGCTTTGAGAAACATCATCGCTGCCGATGGTAACTTACGTATTATGTGTAAAATGAGAGTTTGAACTAGATGAGTTTTCAAATTTTTTCCAGATTCCTCTGGGGCGTGGGACTCAGGCATCTCATTAACTAAAGTGCACCCTATTTAAGGAGCCATGGCATATGAATGGGTCCCTCTAATTCCCTGGCACAAAGCCATGCTTGTAGTAGGTTTCTTAGTGACTATTCCATTGATTACTAATCTGGGGCAAAGCCAACACAGCTAAAGCTTTCTTCATATAGGTTCATTCTGTCTTACAGTTCTTGCCTTGGGCTGTTGTAGTCTTTTGATGAAGGTCTTAAATTAACAAGCTCATTTCACATCTAGAACTAAGACAACCCTTCCTGTTCTCCCCATTGCAAATGAGGGCAATTTCATCCCTATCACTCCCAGATCCCTCGCCCCCAAAAGCTCAGATACCAATTAGCCTCCATTGGAGATTAATAAACAATACAATAATGACAGATAAAAAGACTAATTCTGTGGCCGAGAGAATCACTTTAATTAATTTAATCCTGGCTGAAAGATCAGCTGTGCTCAGGCCTGCTCACCAGCAGGGCCCATTTATCCCAGTCTGTCCCTTCCTTGAAAACCAGGGTATGCTCGGGAGCCGGCACTTAACAAGCAACAATGAGAAACAGATTGTACTGTCAGGCTTCATTAAAGGTCATCATTAGTATTCCAATTTGAAGACAGTTGCTCCAGCTCAACCTTTTACCAGTTCTTCCCTGGCGCATTGTGAAGTTTGGTTCAGCTGTGAAACGGAAAAATTCTCCCTGGGCTCCCAGCGTTGGGATGGGTATCATTTGATGCCTGTCGGCTCTGCAGCTTAAAGGGCAAATACCCTGGGGAAGTGACGGTCCCGGACTCTATTTAAAAATCAGGTCATGTGCAGCTGCCTAGAATCCAGACATTTCAAGGAATAGAACTTTCTAGGACTCAGCCATAGCAATCAGAAATAGGATAGATTTGTCATCTTCCCCAGGAGCCTATTTCCACTGTTCTTTTGCAAAAAAAGCTGGAGAAGATTTTTTAATGGAACCGGAGTGAGTGACAGATAGGAATCACCATCAAAGTGGGAAATTGTTTGGGGCCTAAGGTTCCATAGACGGTCAGGAGACAACCCTGGTAGGCCTTTAAAGGTAACCACCCTCAGCGCACAGTCTCAGCTGGCTTTGGGGAGACAGTTTTCAGACTGCTCACTTCACACGGGATGTGAAATTTTAATTTCCTTTCTCTGCAAATTGCCAATTTTTAACGGCTTTCCCTCTGCTGAAGCAGTTTTTATTTGTAGGTGGTTGTGTGCACAGGGGTAACATTTTACATATTTTTTTACTCTTTTTCCTAGTAAGTAGAGCCATCCTAACTAGGGTGTAAGGTGATATATCTCGTTGTGGTTTTGATTTGTATTTCCCTGTTGATAGTGATGCTGAGCAGTTTTTCATGTACCTGGTGGCCATTCATATATCTTCTTTGGAGAAATGTCTATTTCCTTTGCCCATGTTTTAATCAGGTAATTTTTGTTGTTGTTGTTGAACTGTAGGCGGGTCCCACTCCTTATTTCCTCTTTGGATACTTCCATTTTTTACATAGTCTTGGTAGAAGATAGTAGCTCTTATCCCAGAATCCCCAAATGCCAGATTTCACCCTCCATCCCATGTGCAAAAGAACAGATGTGATTTCCATTTGATCAATCAGACACCTTCTCATCTTCTGCGAGCACCTAATATCTATCTAATGAACCCCCTCTTTTTCTAATATAGCCAGAATCTGTTTTTGTTCCTGCAATAAAAAATCCTAATGATACTCTCTGCAAGTTCACTTTCCATCTGCCTCTCCTTCTATAGATTTTCCTGTGAAGACAATGGTGTATGTGTCAAATGTCTGAAGGGAAGGGCACAGGCAAAAGAGACTTGAGCTAAACATCATGTTCATAGAGTCTCAGACCTCAGTTTCTCTCTGAGTGCCTTTGGAATAGGAATAAATGGACTTGTACTTTACCAAATATTGATAGTTAGCTAAAGCTAAATCACTGTAGGCTGTAATTGGGAAATCTGGAATAGACTATGTCCTTTCTACCTTCCACTTTCAGGGCTATCCAGTGGTTCCTGATCTTTAGCATGCCTGAGTTATCTGGGACATTGTTCAAACATAAGATTCCTGGACACTCTTTCCCTACCCTATACCCCAAGATTCTGGTTCAATAGGAGAGTCTGATGAAGGTAGTCTCAGGACTATACCCTGAAAAACACTGGAAGCCAGCCTGAGGATAAAGCCATTACACAAAGAAAGAAAAATTAGAGAAATTCAGAGAGAAACAAAGTTAGAGCCCCAGTCAAGCTGTGCTTGAAGCTTGATCCACTATGGTTTTAAGAAAGAGAATACATTCCTTGGAGTATTTATGCCAAAATTAAAATTGGTTTTCTGTTACTTACAACTGAAAGCACCCTAACTGATATAAAAATACTTTCACCTCACACATCATATGATTGCATAATCAACACCACCCAATGAAGAAGGTTTTAGTTTTATTCCTATTTTCTGGATAATGACACCAGCTTAAAAAGCTGGAATCTTTGCTTAAATTCAAACATTATATAGAGCCAGATGCATGAAGGTAGGTCTTATTGAGGCAGAGGGAAATAAAAAATTTATTTAAGGAAATTGTTAAGGAAAATAAAAAATTTCCCCCTATTATTACTGGATTCATGTTTCACTACCTTCCTGAAGTTTTTTCTGGAAACTGGGCCCACACCATGTTCATTATGTGGCTACCAATTGTAAACAGATTCAGTGCTACAGACATACAATTTAATTATTCTTAAATAGTTTGTAGTGTTTCAGTATTTCTCTTCTTTCCTCCAACTCCTCATTCCCCTAAAAGATGCTCAACCAGTAATTGCTAATTGTTGTCTGGCTGAATTAAAACGAAAGGACAGGTAACCTAAAGGTAGAATAAACTGTGGCTTATTCATATGTGTGACTGAGTTCTAGTAGTTTATGACACATAGTTTGTCCTCAATAAATTTTTGCCGAATGAATGAATATCAGTCACGCCTTTCTGTTACAGTGCGACTCCACACCCATGACATTGGAGAATGGGCTTTTCAGTGAAACACTGAAAAACAAACAACAGGTTAATACAGGGTCTCATCTTGCTTTCAAAGAATAATGCTTTGAAATCGACAGCACTTTGTAGAGTTCCACTGGACGCCCTTAACATCAGTGCTAGTAGCGATAACAATGAGATGTTTACAACCCAACTTTCACATAACTTAACATCAATATCTCTGCCTTGTTATACAGGACAGAACAAGAGTTTCAACACATTCAGTGCGAGTTACAGCATACTCAGACCACAGGCTAGGGCCCATATGGCAAAAGGTTTAAAAATTAAGGAATCCAACCATTGCTGAAAGCCCAAATTGAGATTCTTCCTTTTATAATATGTATCTACCATGTTTTAATAACATTAATAATTGAAAAATCTTATATGTTGCCTAGGTCCTGAAAGTTTAAAAATCTGCCCTTAATTTGGCATTTCAACATGACAGGGTAGAGTGAAAAGTAATTGTTTTAGACCAGAACACCTGGTTCCATTTCTGGCTCTAACATTTACCTGGTATGGACCTTAGGCAAGTCATGAACCTATTGGAGACTTCTTTCCTCTTTTATAAAATGGAGATGAGTCACTGAGTCATTGTGAGTGTCCAATTTTGCAATATATGATGGCAAAGTCCCTTATATATTAAATAATATCATGTCAAATGATTTGTGTGGCAAGAACAGAAAATCAATTTCAAAGCTTAAATCTAGAGAGAAGGTATTGGCTTTCATAACCCAAAAGCCCTGAGATGGATAAGGTGCCGTTCTTTTCTCTACAGTCTCAGGATAGCTGCCAGCAGCACACTGGGCTACAGACTTTCTCTTTCACATTCTGGGGGGGAAGGAAGATGCTTCCCATATCCTCCAAACAAAAGTTCTAGGTTTTACTGTTATTGGATGGCTGCTGAGTAATGACAGAGATTAAGATTATCCAAACTGGTTTGGATCAATCAGGGCCAACCCTAAGACCAAAGGATGAGGTCAATACCACCCAAAGTACATAGAGCTGGACATGAGTGATGTTTTCCCAGAGCAAAGAATGGGAAAAAGGGAAATAAATGCTGAGTAGGCACAAATCTCTACTTCTTTGTATGAATGGCACAGATTTACATTCTGATGGATATTAGTATCATAGCTCAGTTTGGTATACATCTGTGTATTTAATCTATTTTACAGTTTTAAGATATTTAAGTGGTTTAACTCACATTTCCTTCCTTTTTGTTGCCACCTCTCAGACTACTGAGATTACTCCCATGGTGCAGTCATATTACACATTTGGTTTGTAACACATGGAAGAGCTTAGAAAACTGCAAAGCGCTATGCAGATGACAGATACTTTCCTTGCTACTTTGTTTGTCACAATGGTCCTTTGACTTTGGGGTTGCTGGCCAGCATGTTAGGATCATGTGTTTCTTTGGCTAGTCAAGTTCCTTGGTAACTAGATTTATTCATAAAGGATAAGCCTTATAGGTTCCAAGAAAAAACTCCTCACCCCAGCTCTTATTAGACAATCTAGCCTGAGGCTTTTCTGAAAGAGGTGGCTCACTGGCTCTTAGTATAACAGTGCTAGTCATTTTTGTAACAGCTTAATTCGTATGATGATTTACAGTTCACAAACTGCTTGAAAAGGGTCTGAGAGCAATGGATGGATGTTGAAATTTTGTAGATTTGGGGCCTAGGGGTCAGACCCCTAAGTGAGTGGTTTGTCTAGTGTAGACTGAGAGCTATTATAACCAAGATTCCTAATAGCATAATTATTTAAGATCTAAGCCCTAAATCTTTCTTTCTAAACTTCCTAATATCATAAGGCTTAGGAGAAAAGTCTGCAGCTTTATAATTATTGCATGTTTTTACATACCTTAGCTCATTTGATTCTCACAACCTCCTTTGAGATAGGTAAGGATTATTAGCTTTGCTTTACAGATGAGGAAACTGAACCCCAGAAAGGATAAAGGACTTGCTGAAGGTCAGATAGGAAGTGTCAAGTCCAGGTCTTTTGATTCCAAGTTCAGTAGTCCTTCTACAACAGCATGGCGTATACATTTGGAAACTTATGGGGACCACAACAAAAATATCAGATTCATTTTGGGCTCTAGGAAAGGACTTAGACATCTGTTGTTAGTAAGTGCTTTAGAATCAGTTAGTAAGCTAGGAATAGAATCTTCATCCTTGGGGCGTTTTACAAGTCAGAAGAATCTCCAGCCTAATCTGAACAGTGGCTACAAGAAGAGCTAAATGACTTAAAGTCTCCTTCAACTCTTAAATTCTAGAATTCTGGAATCTATATTTCAGGGGCAGATCATCATGCCATGATTACACTGTCAAGAATAACTTACCCATATTAAAGCATCTGTTTCTGACAATTAGCATGGTTTACTAACAATTAGGTCCACTTTTGAACTATGACTACAGAAGCAGCTAATGTTCTCAGGCAGTCCATCTTATCCTGGAGAAAGAGAGTAATGCCAACCAAATGAATTCATGTTGGCTCTGTAGAAAGTGTGTGATCCCCTCCAAGCAATTTCAAGGGAAAAGGCCATCCAATTTTAAATTGAGGAATTTGGTTTGCAGATGAAGTCATTCATCTTGTGGCCACTAACCATAGTTATCCAATTGATAACCTTCCCTCTCTGAATTCGAGTAGGTTTGATTTAAATCACTAGTTTTCCTACAAAGAGCACATTTTGTTTTTTATTGTATAATCCTATATGATAGTCCTTGCAATTCAGATAGTTCATTCAAAAGCACAATACATTGAAGATAGTAATTTTGATATCCATTTTTATAGCATGTTAGAAAACAGAAGGATGATTTTGTAATAAGCTGAGCTAATTAAAGCAGATGGTTTTGAAGTTACTGGAGAAAATGGTGAATCATCTCCAGTGTAACGTGGATTATACATGGGGGTTATTTTTGTTGTGTTAGCATAACGAAACTATTGCCAAAATTACATTATTTTTGAATAAATACTTGCGTTTTGGATGTTTTCTCTTAATAAGCATATGTAATTATTTTAACACCTCAAGCATGTGTTTATTTTAAAATGTAATTACTATGTTTTCATTTAATTTCATTCCTTTACATATAGCTAGATTTGTACCAAAAAGAATATGAAGCAGAGTGCTATCTTTTAATTTAAAAGATTTTAAAAATGCATATAACATAGAGTATTTCAGTTCAACAAAAGAAACTTAAAATATTATCAGCCAACTTTACTCTCTTCTTTTTGTTTATATACAACTTGGGAGTAAACCTAAGTCTTTCCACTTTTCAATTCCCAAATGAATTCCTTTTTTTTTTTTTTTTTTTTCAGAGTGCACATTCATTTATACAAAAAACTTTTCCAGGAGCTATTCAGGCTAGTTCAGCCTCCATGTTCAAAAGGGTGCACATTTTTCACTGAAAAGGAAATAGTAACCAAGTGTAAAGGTAACAACTTAAGGAAAACCCAGTTTGAATGGACATGAATAATTTCCAGCTAAGGTGTTTTCTACAATGGATACCACCTCACTGATTACTGTTTGCAATAGTTATTCAGTCTTTCGGTCAAACTGTACTTTCCGAAGTCTCTTTTATTTTTTCATTTTTATTGGAGTGTAGTTGATTTACAATGTTGTGTTAGCAACATAGCAAAGTGAATCAGTTATACGTATACATATTTCCACTCTTTTTTTATATTCTTTTCCCATAATAGGCCATTACAGAGTATTGAGCAGAGTTCCGGTGCTATATGATAGGTTCTTATCAGTTATCTGTTTTATATATAGTAGTGTGTATATGTGAATCCCAGTCTCCCAATTTATCCCTCTCCCCCTTAACCCCTGGTAACCATAAGTTTGTTTTGTACATCTGTGACTCTACTTCTGTCTTGTAAATAAGTTCATTTGTACCCTTTTTTTAGATTCCACATATAAGCGATATCATACGATATTTGTGTTTCTGTGTCTGACTTACTTCACTCAGTATGACAATCTCTGGGTCCATCCATGTTGCTGCAAATGCCATTATTTTGTTCTTTTTTATGGCTGAGTAATATTCCAAACGAATTCTTGATTCAGACTGGATTTGTCCAGGCCAGTAGTGGTTGGTAGAAATATTTCTGAACTGCTATTAAGTGTTAGATTCTCACACAATAATCTCTAGTGGACCAGGCAGCTTCTGTGACTCCTTCTATTCCTTGGTGCTTTTTTCTTTATGCTCTCACCAGCCAATATTTATCTGCTGAGTGATTTATCCATAGTACAGTGATTTATCATGATTGACCTTACGGCAGGATGACTTGGATGCCCAGGTCAATTCTTCTCGTCAGTTAAGGCTTAGCAGTCTTGTTGACTGGAAAAATAAGGACTACTGTTATTATCATGACTATCATTATTGAATCAGGTATTGGGATTTGACAAGAAAAACTGGATTATAAATTCTTGGCTTGCTGGGCTGTGCTCAGAAAATTTTTCTTAACATCATCTTAACACATAATAGTACATTTTCATCTGCTGTGGCTCTGCAAGAACTCTGATTTCTATATTTGAATGAATTATACTGATCTCCACAGTCATTAAATGGTTTTTCAGCGTGAGAATGAATGTGACAGGGCTAAACTAATTACACTTTTCATCCATGATGAGGATGAAAGTAAACTGTCTGCTATTATAATCAGATTGTATATCACTTATCTTGTTCAGAAATGGTAAATACTATGAAAATAAAATTCGACAATAATAATAGTTATCAGTTATGCTGCAGCTATTATGTCCCAGGCTCTTCCCATACATTGTCTTATTTAATCCTTCCAAGAATCCTGTGTCCCAATACATCCATTTTACAGAACGCTTGTATCCTTTTACTAACCTTCCCCATTTCCCCCACCTCTCAGATCCTGACAAACACCATTCTACTTTCTGTTTCTGTGAGTTTGACTTTTTTCCTTTCCTTAATGTCATGTTTAGTTAGATGCAAGTCTGTGTATATTTCAGGCAGTCGGTGCTGAGACAGTTAGCACTGCCCTGCCCTCTTGTGCTTTCAACCAAGTTTACAGCCTCGAGACTATTAAAATCTCACTGCCTTCCTTCCACCCAATCTTCTCTTTTCCACTTCAACAGTTGAGTTTGCCTGCTAGTTTTAAATTTAAATTGAGGTTTTAGAAGGCTCTTAGCAGATAATGGTGGCTTTGTACATGCTGGAATCCTGAATGCTTCCTCCTTGCAAGATTTTCTTCCCTTCATTGCTATCTGTTAACAGTAAATTGCATAAAAGTGGTGAAAAGGCCCCAAAGCAGCCAGTTTCCAAGAGCTCAACTGTTTGGAAGAGAAACTGCAATATTTATCGCTGAGAAGTTGACTGTGTTCTGGTAATTCATTTTTATAATTAGTCAATTATGAATTCCCAGTTATAAATAATTAATCGATGTTAATCGTATCTCCTGAGAGGAAACACATTGGACAAATGGTCAAACCGATGAAAAACCCAGTTCCAGGCATCCTTAAAATGACTTTAAACAGAAAGAAGAAAAGAAACTCTGAGAAATTTTTTTTAAATGACAAAAATGCCAACAGATGTAAAAAGACTCTCCCCAAAGTAAACCAAAATAACCAATTTTTGTAAAACCAGTAACTGAGAAAATTGTTTTCATCAAACTTTTATTTTGACCAAATTGTCCTCTGAACCAATGTAATTTCAACTAAACTCCTTTCTTCCAAATCGTATTTAGATAAATTGTTTCCAGTTTGCCTTTAGCCAAATCCTATGCTACCCACCCAGACCAATCAATATAAGGAATTCAGTAATCACAATGAGATTTTTTAACCTATTTTACCTAGAAATGTATGAATTCAATTTATGTCTTCCCTTATATATCTTGCTTGGTTTTTTCGTGTTTTCATAACCATGTAATTTGATCCTCACAAAAAGTTGAGCGATTATTTCTATTTTACACCCAAGGAAATGAAGGTCCAGTGAGACTAAAGGATTTGTCCAAGGCCACATGGCTGGCAAGTGGAAAAGCTAGAATGAGACCCCAGATCTTTCAGGCTCTATGATGGGGCCAATTCCATAACAACAGTGCCAAGAATGTAGACCCTGCCTTGCTCTTAGGGATGGGGCCTAGAACAGAGTTTGGGAACTTTCACACTCAGTTTCATTGTACTCACCAGGCACTCACAGAATCCTGCTGTGGAATCTGAGGGAAATGAGCTCATTTTAAGGGTAGAGTTGATATATCTATCAGTCAATGTGTGTGTGTGTGTGTGTTTCGCTCCTACAATGTGACGATATGGAAGAAACAAACAAGGATTTTTGACCAATGTTATCAAGTGTGTAATGTTCTCAAGGGTTCTGCTCTCCAAGTTGTCCAGCATGGCCAAGGAAAGCCAACCCACACTTGTTTGTTCATTCATTCAACAAATATTTATTTTGTGCCTATACTGTGTCAGGTACCATCCTAGGTGTTGGGATGTAACAGTGAGCAAAACAAAGTCCTGCCTTCATAGAATGTTCTTTCAAGCAAGACAGTTAGTAAATAGTATATAGCACAGTAGGTAATTGAGGGATACATTTGATGGCTCTGATTATAGTGACTCTGACCAATACTCAGGGAAAGGAAAAGTTCGTGAAGGTTCGAGGGGTGTGGAAATGTGTCACTGTTACATGGAACCAAAAATGACTGAGGTCATACTTTTTAAACATGTGTTATACCAGAGGGTATTTGTGTCATTTGGGGGAAATGACAGTTTCTGAAAAAAATGTCAGTTTTACAATAAGAGTAAGACTAGAAACGGATTCAGATCTTGATTCTTTCCTTGATTAATTGTGTGATCTGAGATGTGTTACTTAGTGGTTTTTACTCTCAGTTTCCTCATCTGTAAAATGGAAATAATATAAGTACCTGTCTCATCTCTGCCTCTTACTTCGAAGCCCTTGTGCTTAACCATTACACAGAATCCCTCTGAAGACGTTAATGGATGAACAGGTGAAGAGGATAAAGAGAGTTTTAAATAAGAAAAAATAAAGTGTTATGATAATTTTGACTTCTGATGTTACTAATAAGTTCAGTGGAAAATTGTGGGTTCATTTATCTTTGCACTCACAGCATCTAACCAGCAGACACACAGAAAGCAACTAATAAATGTTTGACAAGTGAATTGATTCATCATTAGCAATCTTCTTTACCCTCTGCATTCTCCAACACTGCTTACATATTTTAGCGTTTTCATTTGTGAACTACCCACCTCACCCGAAAGTATTAGCCAATAAACTTATGCACATAGTCATTTCATTTTTTAAAACTCAAGAGAACTAATAATAAGCATCCTTATATAAAGATCAGAGAGGACTTTCTAACACTGAGTGGTTCCTGGGAAAACAAAAATTTCCACCTTCTCTGGCGCCCTCTTGTGCTTTGTGGTGGAAACTAAGCAAGAGTGCCGATGCTTCCAGGAGTCGAGAGATCTGAAAAAATTCTACAAAACACACACTCTTACAGCTTAAATTTTCCCCCCCTCTCTGCCTGTTACTCTAATCAGTGCTTGTGTCAGGAATTGTAAAATATTATGTAACCTGAGTTTCCCTAGCCCCAGTAGGCTGTAATTTACCTTATCAGTTTGAATTTCCTCCAGCTCTTATTCCTAGAGACTCACACAACCTATAAAATGCATTTATGTGTTTTTTTGGAAGTATGTGTCACATGTATTATCTGGCAAGAATGCTCTCATTGCTCTCTCTCTCTCCTTCACTCTCTCCCTGTCTCTCTCTTATCCTCATGTCAGGGCTCTGATTTCCTTAAGAAGTTAAAGGGTAGGAAATTCTCTTTGGAAGACGGAAGCATATCCACTCTCCTTTCACTTTGCCTTTACTTACAGGGCCCCTTGAAGCAGTGTTGCTTGTTCTTCAATGTCTTGCTGAGTTTTTGTTCGTTCACTAGTACCACAGGCCTTTTAGCTTTTCAAGTGCCCCTGCACCATTGGACTCTGACATGTGAGCACTGGAAGTGAACAGAGGCTCAGGAGGTAAATGCAAGTGATAGATTCTGCATTGCCTTAAACCAGGTGTCCTGCCCGAGCAGCTCAATAAACAGGCTCAGATATTTCAGGTTATTAGTTAGACCTGAGCTGGAACCTGCATTATATTTCTATGAAACTGAATAATTAGTGATAATATTAAAATGATTAATAATGGCTGATTTTCATTTAGTGCTTAGTAGGTACTAAATACATTGCTGAGTGCTTTATAGGCAGCATTTCACTTCATTTTCACAAGTCTCCTAGGAAGTAAGTAATGTTATAATCTTCATTTTACAGATAAGAAAACTG
Source organism: Eubalaena glacialis (assembly GCF_028564815.1). NCBI lineage: Eukaryota > Metazoa > Chordata > Mammalia > Artiodactyla > Balaenidae > Eubalaena > Eubalaena glacialis. The sequence continues at coordinate 85,106,050 of NC_083725.1, forward strand.
AGATGTAGAGGTTACATGCTTTGAGAGACACTATAGCTTTGAGAGACACTATAGCTTTGAGAGAATCTGTTTGCTATAGTTGTTTGAGCCAGAAGACTGCAGTTCCAATACTGGCTCTACCACTTTCTAACTGTGTGACTTTTGATGATCTGCTTAACCTCTCTGTGGCTCAGTTTCCCTATCTGTAATAATCACTTCTGCTTCATAAGGATATTGTGGGTATTAAATGTGTTAATGGTCCTTGGCATATCATAAGTGCTATGTAAGTATTGATACTTTTACAAAAAGGAAAAGCGAAGCCCAGGTTGGTTCAGGCTACTATGTGGTCTCCCTAAGATAAAGACTATGCTTTTTCTCCTGATGGATGTTGTTAGGAAATGGATCCCAATAACATGTCCTGCTGTGGTGAATTTCTCCTTTGACTGTGCAGCAGAATCATCTGAGGATCTTTAAAAACTACTGGTCCTGATTCAGTAGGTTTAGGGCAAAGCCCCAGCATCTTTATATTTCTAAAGCTTCAAGAGATTCCCATCTGTAGCCAGAACTGCAAGTCACTGCTGTAAGTACTTAGATGTTGACAAAGATCTTTCCCATAATAAGATAATATTTATTCAGTGCTTACTATATTTTAGATACTGAGTGCTTTATTTGGATCATCTCTTTTAACCCTCCAACAAAAACTTCATGAGTTACGTAATTATTATCATCTATACTTTACAGATGGGAAAACCAAGGAATAGAAAGTAAGCAACTTGCCCAAGGTCACTTACATAGCTGGTGGCAGAGCTGGGATTTTAAACCAGGTGGACCAATGCTGTGGCCTGTACACTTAGCTACCAGCCTAGACTGCCTTCCCATGTGGTGTCTAATTTGAATTTTGCCATAAATCTGTATAGTGAACTGGTTTTGCCATTATCCCCAATTTATAGCTGCAGAGACAAAGGACTGGACTGAATGTACACAGCTAGTCAGTGTACAAGCTGGGGCTTACACCTGGGTCTGATAACTTGAAATCCTATGCTCTTTCTATATTATTGCAGAGAACTTCAAATAACCAAGGTTGATAGTTATTTTATAAGGTCTTTCATATGCATTACCTCCTCCTCTTTCTTGCAGTGACTGCTTTGGTCCATGCCTTCATCCCATCCGGCAAGAGCTTCAACCAAAAACCCTCTTCTATTTTTATCCCTTCTCTGCACCCTACTTCCAGCTTCCTTTTTATCCACTAAATGTAGAGCCCATCAAGCAACTCTTTTGCTTAAAATTTGGCTAACATTTGTTCTGTTTGCCATCTGTAGTAAGTTGAATGGTGCCCCCGCCCCCCAAAAAAGTATGTTCATATCCTAACCCCTGGATCCTGTGACTGTGGCCTTATTTGGAAAAAGGATCTTTTCATGTGTAGCTAAGTTAGGGATCTCCAGATGAGACCATCCTGTATTTCTCTCGGTTGGCTCTAAATCCAGCAACAAGTATCTTTCTAAGAGATAGAAGAGAAGGCCCAGACGCACAGAGGAGAAGGCCATGTGAAGACAGAGGCAGAGATTGGAGTCTGCAGCCACAATCCAAGGGATGCCCGAAGCCACCAGAAGCTGGAAGAAGCAAGGAAAGAGCCTCCAGAGGGAACATGGCCCTACCGACACACTGATTTCAGACTTCTAGCCTCCAGGACTGTGAGAGAATAAATTTCTGTTGTCATAGGCCACCCAATTCATGGTAATTTGTTACAGCAGCCCTAGGAAACTAATACACCATCTCTTCACTTCTTGACTTCCACGGTTCGTGACATCTGTGGCTTCTCTGCTCATCAGGCTCTGTGTCTCAAATAAACCCTCCGCCCCATCTGGTGCTCCTTCACTGTCTACTGCATGGGACCCTTGGGTCCTTTATGTGCCTTCCCTCAGTTTGCTTCCTCTTTGTTGGAAAGAAGACATGCTATCTCAACAGAATTTACCCTCAGAAGGAAACTGTCTTTTGAAGTGGGTAATATGGGGAAGGAGATGAACTCTGTAAGGACAGATGGTGGAGTGGGCAGGGCACCCTTTGCCCATGAGTTACTTGCCATGTTTTCTCCTTTTTTTGCTTTTAAACCCTTTCCTATGTTGCTTCCATTAAAGAGCCCATCTGAGGCTTACTACTTGCACAAGTTAAACCTCAGCCTTGTGAAACAGGAGGGAAGGGGGCAGGACACAACCTTTAAAAGCATAACCTAGCCCGAGGATGCGACATAAACTGATTAGAACCAAATAGGTCCAAGATGGCAGACGAGGCAACTTCCGCTAGTCCTCGAGCCTCAGTATATGCTCACTGTAACACATCAGCAAGCTAAATGACACACCCACAGGTGCCATGACAGTTCCAAGGCCATCCATAAGTGTCAAAAAGTGGGCGGTGGCCCAATTCCTGGAAATCCCCACCCCTTCCTGAAATAGCTGGAATACTCCTCCCACTCATTAGCCTATGAAATTACCCACCCCTATAAAAACTGACAACCCCATACCCTGGTGCCGCTCCTACCTTCTGAGATGGCCCACACTCTGTGGAGTGTGTTTCTCTCTAAATAAATCCACTTCTTACCCATCACTTTGTCTCTCACTGAATTCTTTCTGTGACGAGACATCAAGAACCTGAGCTTCATTAAGTCCTGAGACCAGGTGTGTGATCTCAGTTAAAAGACTGTCGATTCAAGTCCCAATCTGGGTTTTGGCTGTGTTCGAGTCCTGGCACGTGGTTTCAAGTCCCAGTCTGAGTTACCTGGTTTCACTTGTGTATCATCTGAAAAGTAAGAATGTTTGACAAGTTGCTCTCTTACTCTCCTTCTAGGTCACATAAAAGATGCAATCCATCCATACAAAAGTTTTTATTGAGTACCAACTAAGTATTAAACACTACCCCCAAGAGCTGGGGCTGTATTGGTGAGATAGATGTGGTGCCTGAACTTACAGGGTAGTCTTCCTGGGTTGATGAATACTGTGCTTCTCTACTTGGACTTGCCCAAGGTCACACAGCTATTAAATGGCCAAGATTCAAATCTACTTATGTCTGATTTCAAAGTTCATGCTTTCCACCACATCAGGCATACTGGTCAGGGTTCTGGCAGGAAAACGCAGAGTGTTGAAATGGGATAAGCGAGGAGACTTTAATAAGAGAAGATTTACAAGAGTGTGGGAGGGTTAAGAAAAACCCAACAAGGAATGGTGCTGTGTCCCAGTGGTAACAACAGCTGGAGGCATTACCACGCCGGGGTCTGAAGAGGTGTGGTGGGGAGGTGGCTACAGGAACCTTAGAGAGTACCTGTATCTGTGAGGGAGATCTGGTGGGAGCAGTGCCCTTTGGCAGAGGACCGACCCACAGTGACCCTGTTGCAAGGGATGTGGGGAAATAGAGACCCTTATCTCACATTCTTCCCCTTTTCAGATCCAACCAGTGCCTCCCATTGGCCAAATCCAGCTAGAAGCCACAGGACAAGGGAAACTGGGGTGATACGGGCCTTAGAGGTCAGCTCTGGGGTCACAGAGAAGGGTGCAGAGGGTAGAAAGTGGATCTGAAGGGGCAAATGAAAATGCCCAGTACGCCAGTATTTCACAAACTCTTCTCATTCAAATATTTCCTTCATGAATTTGTCATATCCCATGTGTACTCTACACTCACCTATTCTTAATATTTTTAAAACGTCCTTACTTTTACACACCTTATTAAATGTATTAATAGTAATAAGTACTAATAAATGTATTACTAGTAATGTAATATGCGGCTACCTTAAATAGAGGAAAACCATTAAAAATGCAATGAAATCAAGTTTGCTGAACTTAAAAAATTAAAATTGAATAATAATTATAAATGATGATTTATCTTAAGAGGGCAGGTGCAGTATGGCCCCTGCCTGCCTCTCCAGTGTCCTCTCACCCACCCCTACCCCATGCGTTTATGCCTCCATTTCAGTCATATTGGGTTTTTGGCCCCTCAAAACCAGCCATACTCTCACCCACCACAGTGCCTTTGCATAGGTTGTTCTTCAGCATTGATCAATGAGAGAACACTCTCAAAAATGCTAGGGAACCTGAATAATACAACAAAATAGGACAATCAGCTAAAAAGAAGAGGAATTATGCTTTCCTGAAGACTATTCTAGAATTGCACTGGTATCGCTAAACATTTTGTCATTGATCTGGATATCCAGGTTCTTGTCCTGGCATCAAACTTTAATTCTATGATCTTAGAACAAATATTTAACAGATATGTGACTCAGTTTCTCCATCCATAAAATGAAAAAAAATTAGCATGGAAGCAGGAAACGTGAGCACATATGCCAGCAGTTCTCCACTCATACAACTTTCAAAAGGGAAAAAAATTACTGTCAAGAACGTGATAAATATACCAAGTCAGCTACCTAAATTGCTGAATGCCGTTCATGGTTGCATTTGTTCTGTAACAGGGGAATACAGAAACATTTTCTTCCAAACACCTACCTTTTGCAAGTGCAAACTCTTTTTACCCCACCATATACCTTAGTCATGCTACATTTATTTATAACTCTCCTTTGCAAAAAAATCATTCAGCATACATATTTATATGAATAAATGGGATAATAAATGGGGAAGAAGTATGGCCACTCTAGATACTGTTTAAATCCATTCTTCTTTCTTTTTTTAAATAGTGACCTCTACTTCTCAGCCACAGCAATCAGAGAAGAAAAAGAAATAAAAGGAATCCAAATTGCTACTTTCCTTAGGGGTACGACCTCCTTCTCTACTCACAGACATGTGGGAGGCATTGGCCCCATCTAGGCTTCATTCCTCTGGCCACAGTGATAGTCAGGAGGGTCTCCTTAGTTCTCCTCAGGCAGAACTGAGACACAGCTGGGGACTTTTGCTTACAATTGTGCCCTTTTCTTTTTTTTTTAATTTTATTTATTTATTTATGGCTGTGTTGGGTCTTCGTTTCTGTGCGAGGGCTTTCTCTAGTTGCGGCAAGCGGGGGCCACTCTTCATCGCGGTGCGCGGGCCTCTCACTATCGTGGCCTCTCTTGTTGCGGAGCACAGGCTCCAGACGCGCAGGCTCAGTAATTGTGGCTCACGGGCCTAGTTGCTCCGCGGCATGTGGGATCTTCCCAGACCAGGGCTCGAACCCATGTCCCCTGCATCAGCAGACAGACTCTCAACGACTGCGCCACCTGGGAAGCCCCTTGTGCCCTTTTCTGTTGGACTTAAATCTGGGAGGATGCACTGATATCTTGAATAATCCACTCTCTCCATTTCTGCCCCCTGCTCTATGCCCTAAAGAAAATTGGTCTGCAAAATATAAGCTCCTTCTAACTTCTAGTTGACCGCAGCCAATTAGGAGTTACAGCAGGAGATAAGGGTAGGAGAAGAGTGAGGCTGGGCTATTATTCCCCTGACTCTTCCTCTGTGGGGTTGCTGCATACTGGCTGTGTTCCTCTACTGAAGATCACAGGTCCTGTGAGACAGCTCTCTCTGTCGCAGTTTTGGTAACTGATCCCCTCTCCTCCTTTGCTCTTTGAAACGTCATCCATTTCGTACCCTTGCCTTAGACTATCCACTTTGAGTGCCATGTCTTTCCTATCTTGGACCTTGACTAAAACAGAGGATGACAGGCTGGAGCTGCCCACCGCCTTCGAGTCATCTTGTGGGGTCTGAAAGTAAGATGGACATGAAGGAGAGCAGAGCCAAGGGAGAAGGAGGGATTGAGTCCTGGCCTCACTGGCTGACCACCTGACTCCAGTGATGTCTGAGGCTGTCACACACACTGATGTTTTCAACGATATGAGTCAGTGTATTTCTTTTTTTGCTCAAAACATTTTGAGTTGGTGTTCCAATTGCTTGAAACAGAAAGTGTTTATTAAGGTGTCACTAAAAATATGGCTCTAAAGTGAAGATGCGTGGATCCGCGATGCTAAAGACCCTACATTTGACCTAAATACAGAACTACTTTACAGTTCCAGTCTCCCTGAGGCCCGATCCTACAGCAGATCCTATTTTCAGATCTCTCTGAGATTCTGTCTCCTTTACACACTATGTGTATCCTTACAATATTCACCGTCTTTACTCAAGTTAACATGAGTGAATCTCTGTTTCTTGGAGCAAAGTAAACATAATAAAACAGTTTCCGTTTTATGGATAAGGGAGGCCAAATAAATGAAGAAACTTCATCTAAGTCAAAGGTAATGTCAATCCTGGACTTGGCAGGCAGGTCTTCCAGCCCAGGACCTTTCCGTGTTACCCCAGCTTCCTTGTGTTCCCTTTGCCTTTTTCCGTTATGTGTTTGCCTTCCCATTTGCCCTGAAATTTTGTGGCCCTATCCCCCTAGTAGCCTAGGGTGTGTCACATTATCTCAGGGCCTTGATGCTAGCCAACTGTCAGAGAAGAAAAGCCATGGGCTTATCTTTTTCTGAGTTTCCATCCCTTGTCTGTCCACTCATTTGGCATTTAGCATGTGTTACCCTATGAAAGTTTGGGAGATGTTGGATAATGTTAACTTGTACTTTTATTTAGCTCCCCAAGTATTCATAACTTGCCGTCTCAGATGAGAGTACGTTTATCTGGTATCTGGTTCATCCTGGAAAAATCTATAGTGCTTACCACAGTATTTAGCTCACATTAGAGAATCAGTAAGTATCCATTGACAAGATTGAGTAAAAGCATCTTATATTAGGCAAAATGCTGGCTAAGCTGCTGTGACACAATTACAGTGGCTCCAGCATGACAGAAGTTGACTTCTCTCCCACAGCCCAGAGGTGGGCGGACAGTCCAGGGTAGGTAGGCAGCTCTGGTCTATGAAGTCATCCAGGGGCTCGGGTTCCAGCTTCTTACTCTGACATCCTCTAGGGTGTCTTTCTCCACATGGTCAGAGCTGGCTCACTTGTACCACATTCACATCCTGGCCTAAGGAAAGGAGGAAAGGGAAAGGGAAGGGAAAGCAGGTAGCTTTCTTATTAAAATGTGATTCAAATATGCACATATTATCTCTGCTTGCAGCTCATTGGCTAAAACATCGTCACATGGTCACATCAGCTTGCAAGTGATGCTGGGAAATATAGAATCTAAATAGTCAGCCATGTGGTCTGATAAAACTCAGGACTCTGCTGCTAAAAGAAAGGTGAGCCATTTGACCGCTTACCATCCACTGGAATGACTAAAATTACCAAGATTGATTTTCACCATTGATTGATACCAAGCGGGTGGGAGAATAAAATAGTGCACCCACCTTAGCGAACTCTTTGGTCTTTCCTCTCCTAGGTATTAACCTAAGAGTAATGAAAACATATGTCCACTGGTACAAGAATGTTCATGGGAGCCTTAGTCATAGGAGCAAAAAACAAGAAACAGACTAAATATCCGTCCATAGGAGAATGATTAAACATGTGTTGGGATAGTCATACACTGGACGGCTACTCAGCAATAAGAATGAACAAACTGCTTATACATCAACCAGGGTTCACTTACCCATTCAGCATAGTAGGCACAGAGCCCAGGCCCGCGAAAATGTTTTAATTTCTTTTAATATCAGAAGGAAAAAAATGAACTTTTAGGTTGAAGAAAATATTTTATTACATAAGACGGATATATTTGTCATTATAGTAACACAGTTATAAGAGATACATTTAAAATTTTATTTTTTATGAAGGAAGGGGCCCATGAAGTCCCTAGGACCCATGAAGGTCATAACGCAGCCCTATAAACAATAGGGATCAATCTTAAAAACATTATTTCGAGCAAAAAAAACTGGAGACACAAGAGTACATGCTGTATGATTCTATTTAGTGAAGTTCTATAGCAGGCAAAAATAATCTGTATTGATAGATCAGAAGGTGGTTGCCTCTGGGACGTGGAGGGATTGAAGGCACTTTCTGGGGTGAAAGAAATGTTCTGTATCTTGTTTTAGGTGGTGATTACCTAGGTGTATGCACAGTTGTTTAAAATCATGGAACTGAACCTTTTGCATCCGTGCATTTTATTGTATATTAATTATGCTACAATGTTTTTAAAAAGAAAATCAGTGCAACAGATTTGATGAATGAATTCTTGAGACAGTGTTAGCTGACAAGATTTTCAGCTGCATTTTAGTAGAAAATCATTAGGAGCTCAAAGGGAAGAGTTCAGGCACTGTGGCAGGCCAATGTGGAACAAACCACTCTGCTCTGTATCGGTCAAGGTTTTTGACTGCAAGCAACAGAAAGTAGCTTAAGCAGAAAATGAAATTATTGCAGGAATAACAGGAAGTATAACAAACAGGCTCTGTAAACAGGCAGGAATTAAAGGAAGCAAAACAGAAACAATCAGACAATCAGATCACTGGCAGATCCCACGATGCCATTATCCTTTATCTTTGCTCCACCCAACCAAACTCTATCTCAGTTTTCCACCGCATCTTTTTATTACTCCCCCCAAAGTAAAAAAAAACCTGGATGAGAGTGTCTGATTGGCTGAGTCTAGATCTCACCTACATATAATAATCTTCTAGGACTTGGGAGGGGGAACATATTTCACTTGGCTTCTAGAGTGGCAGGTAGGGCCCTGTCTCCCACTTATTTTGGAATTCCCTATAATAAGATGTGTTTGAATGCTAGGCAGCCAAAAATGACCAATGTCCACAACACTATCTCTGTTGTTCAGATTCTGGCGTGTGATCCTAACTCCTGTCCAGGACCTCCAGGATCCAGGATGGGCCCAGTGTAGATAGTTATGTTCTAAACCATGGATCTTGGCTCTGGAGAGTGAACAGGAGATCAGGTGTGGAAGGTCGCCCTGGCTCAACCATGTAGAACCTGAGCGGGGAAACCAGTTGTACTGGTGAGATACAATGAGAACTTGAATTACATGAGAGAGTATTTGAAAGGCAGAGAAGATAGCAGGCCTTGGTGATTAATCTAGAATGTGGTAAGGTGGAGAAAGGAGTCAAAGTTGACAGTCCGAATTTCTGACTTGAGAGGGAAGGGGTGAATGAAGATTGTGCGGACGAATAGGGACGGTGACACTGAAGAGAGGCAAGGAGTAGACTGGTTTTATTGCTGTTTGGGGTGGTTAGAAGGGAAGGGTTACGTTTTGATGTGAATTCAAGATGAAGACGTCCAACACACAGTTGACATCACAGGTTTTAGAAAGGGATCAACGAAGATCAAGTCTATTGGCTGAGGCCCTGGATGATGGCGCGCTCAGCCCAGGTGGTGAGGAAGAACGCCGCGGAGAAGGTTCCGGAGATTCCCGATGTTTAGGAAGTGGTCTCCGAGCTTCCTACCTAGCCTGGTGCTGCGCACGTGCTCTGGGCACACCCCACCCCCGCCACCCCGCCGGCGCCCAGGCATCCTCTAGTCCGCGCGCGGGCCACCCCTCCACATCCCGCCCCTGTGGGCGGGGTGAGCAGCGATATAGCGAAGTCACCCGGAAGACGAAGTCGGGTAGGCGCGGACCGGGGAGGGGCCCCGCAGAGTCGGGCGAGGGGAGGAAAGCCGCCGGGCTGGAGGGATGGCCGGATGTCCCGGCCCGCAGCCCTGAGCGCGGCGGTGGCGGTGGCGGCGGCGGCGCTGGTGGTCGCGCTGCTCGTGCTGCAGCCTGAGGACACGGGGCCGGGGGCCGGCTCCAGGTAAACCCTCCGCGTGGGGGACCAAGCTGGACTCCGCGCCCCTGCGGGCGGAGGCAGGAGGGGCCGGAGTCGGGGACACCGTGGGGGAACGAGGCCTCCTGGTACCTGGGCGCATTCCCTGTTCCAGCCCCTTCCAAGGTGTGGTTTGGCTCAGGAGCGGGGAACCAATACGGCGCCCCGCCCTGAGGGTGACTCTGCACTTTCCCCTGCGCCCAGACTGCAGAGAATAACCATATCTTCCTCCAGAACAAATAACCTTTGTTCCCAGGGTAAGCAGGGCTGTCCCTTTAAATATCCCGAGACCAGCACCTGTTAATGTTATTTCTGTAGCATGGCTGAGACAGAAGCGCTACCGAGGCTTCGGGAAGACTTCAGGATGCAGAATAAATCCGTCTTTATTTTGGGTGCCAGCGGGGAAACCGGCAGAGTGCTCTTGAAAGAAATCCTGGAGCAGGGCCTGTTTTCCAAAGTCACGCTGATTGGCCGGAGGAAGCTCACCTTCGACGAGGAAGCTTATAAAAACGTGGTGGGTATTTGAGCTGGGTCTCAAAAATGTACCCGCAGTGGTTCCTCAGAGTGAACATATTTTATGCTGCAAGGCTGAACATTGCCCTGCAATGGCGGCAGGAGGTGTTCAGAGCGTGACCACGATTGGTCTGTGAGAGGCCTTACTGGAAGCTGGATTGTAGGTCCAGGTGGGCCTCCCCCTCTCTGGCAGGCCTTGGACAAAGCCCTTCTCTCAGTCTCGATCCCCATAAGGTGGGGCCTAAGTGTAAGGGGGTCTAGGGAGACGGAGAAGAGCCATGCTTCCAGGGTCCTTTAAGCTGGCTTCTAGAAAAAAAAGCCCTGTGACCTTGGGTGATTTTCTCAACCCCATTGCTTGTTTTGTCTACCTGTCCGCTACACACTAAAGTTAGCGAATGGCACCGAGAGGTGCCATAGACCTTTCCCCCTCTGCAAAGCAAGTTCTGATTCGCTAGATTTTGAGACTCCAAACACCATTTCCTTCCCCAACATTATACCTCATTGGTATTTCTCCTGGTAGTATACAGACAGGTCTTTTATTTTTCCAGAGAGAAAATTATAATTGAACCTGACTTTAGAGATCTAGATCACACCTAGTCCAATTGTGTGTACTGTGGACGTATAAGTACATTGTTGATTTTTGAATTCAGATTAATTGCTTTTTGGTGGGAGAAAATGAGCTTGCAAAATTTGATGTTAAGTGGGTGGACTCTGTAGTGATGTTCTGTCATTCATTCTTTAAATCTAGAGGGGGTATTTTTGTCTGTTTTTTTGTTTTGTTTTAATAACATCAAGTAATATACAGCTATGTTTTTGTTGTCTAGAATCAAGAAGTGGTGGACTTTGAGAAATTGGATGACTATGCTTCTGCCTTTCAAGGTCATGATGTTGGATTCTGTTGCCTGGGTACCACCAGAAGGAAAGCTGGGGCGGTAAGGAAGGAATCTACCCTTTTCCCTTTTCTCTGGTCAGTAATGTCGAAGATTCCATTTTTGCTCCCTCTTTTGCTTTATATTTGCTGTGCTTAAGTGTAAATTAGCTCTTATCATTTAAGATTCCATATACTGCCCTAGCCTTTGCTATACTTTGAATAGTACTTATAAGTTCATCTTTCCTTCAGCATAATCCTTGAGTTCAGGCCTGCGTGCTGGAGATGTCATAAATATTTACATGGTCTTGCCTTTTGCAGATATAGTGGTCACTACTTGCCCTGACTTACGCAAACCATTATGTCTGAGTAAAAGTAACTGGCTTATGCTCTTAGCAGTAAGTTTTTTTGGTTTCTTTATAAATGTCTTAAACTTAAAGCATTCTCTCTCACTTGAGTGATTTGCTTCAACCTGTTTTCATGCCAAGCTTTAAACTTCTGGGCTAGAACATCAGAACAGAGGCACGATTCAGCTAGCCTCTGGTGATGACTCAGCCTCCAGCGATGATTCAACCCCAATGGTGATTCAGCCTTAACTGACGCAGAACTGTCCTAACACACGTTTTATTCTTTTTTTAATGATGTTCTAAATTGCGTCGGCCTGTGTCTAGAAGTCAAATTTTACTACATAGTTAGAAATCAGAGCTTACTATGTAGATCCTGGGCAAGTGTTAATACGTACATCGTATTTAATTTATACCTTGACTATAGTTTATCCCTTTGACAAAATTTACTTGCTGGAGTTAAACATGTCTATTAAACATGCAGGACCACGATGCTGCCATGGGGGCTTACCATAGGTTTATAAACAGGCCCATGCATCAGAATCATTCCGAGAGCACAGAACTATTGGTTTATACCAACCAAGGAGTTAGGCTCAGATGTATTTCCCTGGGCTTTCTGGTGATCCAAAGAATAATTCTATTTATGCTTTCAGTAGGGACAAATTTCCAAATCTTCTGTAGTTCTACCATGTGTGCGTGGGAACACAGCTGAGTTTTGAGCTCTGTGCTGGGAAGTGTAGATTATCGAGAAGTTTGACTCTCCCGGGAATTGGCACGTTGTCTCTCCTAGGAAGGGTCATTTTCCTGCTGATCAGCTCCTGTAGTCTCTTCTGTCCCAGGGACAGTCACAAGGCATGTGCCCTCTGACAGCATTGAAAAACTTTTGTTCTAGTACACTGCAGGTAACATTGTCTCAAGTGCCAACCTGACTTTGGTGGTGACTCAGCAAAATAAAAACACTGCTGCATTAGGCATAGAGCAGTTGATTTTCATGACATAAGGCAAATCTCATTATAGGGCGCTCCAAGGGAAAGTCTAAATTGCTTTGTTGCATCCAAATCACGTAATGCAATTTTAATCAGAGGAGTTGGATGTCTTCCCTATCCAGAATATTTTTTTAGATGGAGTTGGTTCTCCACCCCCCAACTAAATACCTTTTGTTCTCCAAAATCAGTTTGGAAAGATAAAAGTAATTAACGAGTAAGCAAGAGAAAAGACTGGTAAACCAAGTGTAATCTCAGAAATAAGTTAGGGCTTAAATGGTTTAAGAGGATAGTGACAGAAAATAAGCTGACATTTCCTCTAGAAAGTCTTTTTTTTTTTTTTTTAATTTGAAGGTAATTTAGATTGGATGCAGTATGAAGTTTGGAGGTTGTGATAACTTCAGGCAGTTTAAAAGAGGTGACAATTCACAAGTGGCTAGGCAATAATAGTTGTTTGGGGCGGGGAGGGTGTGTGGATTTCCAAGCTCACTCCACCTGGTATTCTGGTCAGCAGCATTCTCTGTAAAAAAAGAGAGCATCAAATGGGTATTGCAAAGCTGGTGGCAAGCCTAGTGTCATTCTGTAGCTGTTTTGTAACTGGAGCAGCCTACATTTTACTTTAGCAACTTCAAGAAATTCAGGGTTTCTGTCTCACTGTTGAAATCCTGTGAGTAGCCTGCTTATTTCCCTATGACCTTCAGTTTAGTTTCCTGGGGATGGATGTTATAACAAAAAAGCATAATCAAGGTGGCTTAAACAACAGACATCTTCTGTCTCACAGTTCCCAAGGCTAGAAGTCTGAGGTAGAGGTGTTGTCAGGATTGGTTCTTTCTGAGGGCTGAGAGGGAAGGATCTTTTCCAGGCTTCTCTCCCTGACTTGTAGATGGCTGCCTTCTCCCTGTGTCTCTTCACATGGTGTTTTTCCTACGTGCCTGTGGCTATGTCCAAATTTCTCCTTATTATAACAACACTAGTCAAACTGGATTAAGAACCACCCTACTTGGAATGACCTCATCTTAACTAATTACGTCTGCAAATAAGGTCACATTCTGAGGTACTGGAGGTTAGGACTTCAACACAGGAATTTTGAGGGGGGAACATTGCAACCCATAGAATTTAGTCTACCCAGATTTCTTTTGACACTGGTGCTAGGGATAGGTCTGTTAGCTTTCTTCAGCTGTTTGGAAAACCATTTTCTTTAGCAGTAGCTGGTTAGATGCTAATCTTCTTTCTTTTCACATTCACAAGCCATAGTTGTCTAATGAATGCAGTGACTTTGTGACTTGGCCCTAATCCAGATCTACTGGATCAGAATCTCTAAGGTTGGAAGCCTATTTTTAACATGCTTCCTGGGGGATTCTGATGCAGCCAACCTTTTCTTCTTGTTGGACCTGCTTTCAGGATGCATGAGACAGTATTAGTCCTCTTCACCTGCTGGGTTTCCAGGTACTGTTGTCCCAGATGGCCTTCACCTTGCTTTGGTAAGTAACTTATGTGCTAGTGAAGGTTGAAATACCCTTTGAAAACCAGATCTACATTGGCCATAAGTGAAGAGCAGAACCTCACAGGGGCCAGAGAATGGTGCTTTCCCCTTATTAAGAGAAGGATTTGGTTAGTGAGTTTGAGGGGGTGTGATTTAGTTTCACCTTTTCATTTGTCTCCTCACCTGGTAGGCACAGGCTCCAGAAGTCCAGGCTCTTGTAGTCTGTTGAATGGACAATGCCATTAGTGTGATGAATGCAGCCATTGTCACACTTATTAGGCATCATTAAAGTCTCATGGCCTCTGATTCAAATGATACACTCTTCTAATCCAGGGGCGTGTAAACTACAGACTGTGGGCCAAATACAGCCTGCCTGTTTTTGAACAGTCCTTGAGCTAAGAATGTTTTTATATTTTAATTTTTTATTTATTTATTTTTTTAAAGTTCTTTTCCTTTTGAATTTTTGAATTTTATTTTATTTATTTTTTTATACAGCAGGTTCTTATTAGTTGTCTATTTTAGACATATTAGTGTATATATATCAATCCCAATTTCCCAATCCATCCCACCACCACGCCCCCACACACTTTCCCCCCTTGGTGTCCATACGTTTGTTCTCTACATCTGTGTCTCTATTTCTGCCCTGCAAAAAGGTTCATCTGTACCATTTCTCTAGGTTCCACATATATGCGTTAATATACAATATTTGTTTTTCTCTTTCTGACTTACTTCACTCTGTATGACAGTCTCTAGATCCATCCATGTCTCTACAAATAACCCAATTTCTTTCCTTTTTATGGCTGAGTAATATTCCATTGTATATATGTACCACATCTTCTTTATCCATTCGTCTGTCGATGGGCATTTAGGTTGCTTCCATGTCCTGGCTATTGTAAATAGTGCTACAATGAACATTGGGGTGCGTGTGTCTTTTTTTTTTTTTCAACTTTAAAGTTTTTATTTTTAACATCTTTATTGGAGTATAATTGCTCTACAATGGTGTGTTAGTTTCTGCTTTATAACAAAGTGAATCAGCTATACATATACATATATCCCCATATCTCCTCCCTCTTGCATCTCCCTCCCACCCTCCCTATCCCACCCCTCTAGGTGGTCACAAAGCACTGAGCTGATCTCCCTGTGCTATGTGGCTGCTTCCCACTAGCTATCTGTTTTACATTTTGTAGTGTATATATGTCCATGCCACTCTCTCACTTCATCCCAACTTACCCTTCCCCCTCCCCGTGTCCTCAAGTCCATTCTGTACGTCTGTGTCTTTATTCCTGTCCTGCCCCTAGGTTCTTCAGAACTTTTTTTTTTTTTAGATTCCATATATATGTGTTAGCATACAGTATTTGTTTTTCTCTTTCTGACTTACTTCACTCTGTAGGACAGACTTTAGGTCCATCCACCTCACTACAAATAACTCAATTTCGTTTCTTTTTATGGCTGAGTAATATTCCATTGTATGTATGTGCCACATCTTCTTTATCCATTCATCTGTTGATGGACACTTAGGTTGCTTCCATGTCCTGGGTATTGTAAATAGAGCTGCAATGAACATTGTGGTACATGACTCTTTTTGAATTACAGTTTTCTCTGGGTATATGCCCAGTAGTGGGATTGCTGGGTCATATGGTAATTCTACTTTTAGTTTTTTAAGGAACCTCCACACTGTTCTCCATAGTGGCTGTATCAATTTACATTCCCACCAACAGTGCAAGAGGGTTCCCTTTTCTCCACACCCTCTCCAGCATTTGTTGTTTGTAGATTTTCTGATGATGCCCATTCTAACTGGTGTGAGGTGATACCTCATTGTAGTTTTGATTTGCACTTCTCTAATAATTAATGATGTTGAGCAGGTTTTCATGTGCTTCTTGGCCATCTGTATGTCTTCTTTGGAGAAATGTCTATTTAGCTCTTCTGCCCATTTTTTGATTGGGTTGTTTGTTTTTTTGATATTGAGCTGCATGAGCTGTTTATATATTTTGGAGATTAATCCTTTGTCCGTTGATTCATTTGCAAATATTTTCTCCCATTCTGGGGGTTGTCTTTTCGTCTTGTTTGTAGTTTCCTTTGCTTTGCAAAATCTTTTAAGTTTCATTAGGTCCCATTTGTTTATTTTTCTTTTTATTTCCATTACTCTAGGAGGTGAATCAAAAAAGATCTTGCTGTGATTTATGTCAAAGAGTGTTCTTCCTATGTTTTTCTCTAAGAGTGTTATAGTGTCCAGTCTTACATTTAGGTCTCTAATCCATTTTGAGTTTATTTTTGTGTATGGTGTTAGGGAGTGTTCTAATTTCATTCTTTTACATGTAGCTGTCCAGTTTTCCCAGCGCCACTTATTGAAGAGACTGTCTTTTCTCCATTGTGTATCCTTGCCTCCTTTGTCATAGATTAGTTGACCATGGGTGCATGGGTTTATCTCTGGGCTTTCTATCCTGTTCCGTTGATCCATATTTCTGTTTTTGTGCCAGTACCATACTCTCTTGATGACTGTAGCTTTGTAGTATAGTCTGAAGTCAGGGAGTCTGATTCCTACAGCTCTGTTTTTCTTTCTCAAGACTGCTTTGGCTATTCGGCGTCTTTTGTGTCTCCATACAAATTTTAAGATTTTTTGTTCTAGTTCTGTAAAAAATGCCACTGGTAATTTGATTGGGATTGCATTGAATCTGTCGATTGCTTTGGGTAGTATAGTCATTTTCACAGTATTGAGTCTTCCAATCCAAGAACATGGTATATTTCTCCATCTGTTTGTGTCATCTTTGATTTCTTTCATCGGTGTCTTATAGTTTTTTGCATACAGGTCTTTTACCTCCTTAGGTAGGTTTATTCCTAGGTATTTTATTCTTTTTGTTGCAATGGTGAACGGGATTGTTTCCTTAATTTCTCTTTCTGATCTTTCGTTGTTAGTGTATAGGAATGCAAGAGATTTCTGTGCATTAATTTTGTATCCTGCTACTCTACCAAATTCATTGATTAGCTCTAGTAGTTTTCTGGTGGCATCTTTAGGATTCTCTATGTATATATCATGCCATCTGCAAACAGTGACAGTTTTACTTCTTCTTTTCCAGTTTGTATTCCTTTTATTTCTTTTTCTTCTCTGATTGCTGTGGCTAGGACTTCCAAAACTATGTTGAATAATAGTGGCGAGAGTGGACATCCTTATCTTGTTCCTGATTTTAGAGGAAATGCTTTCAGTTTTTCACCATTGAGAATGATGTTTGCTGTGGATTTGTCGTATATGGCTTTTATTATGTTGAGGCAGGTTCCCCTCTATGCCCACTTTCTGGAGAGTTTTTATCATAAATGGGTGTTGAATTTTGTCAAAAGCTTTTTTTGCATCTATTGAGATGATCATATGGTTTTTATTCTTCAGTTTGTTAATATGGTGTATCACACTGATTGATTTGCATATATTGTAGAATCCTTGCATCCCTGGGATAAACCCCACTTGATCATGGTGTATGATCCTTTCAATGTGTTGTTGGATTCTGTTGGCTAGTATTTTATTGAGGATTTTGCATCTATATTCATCAGTGGTAATAAGAATGTTTTTATATTTTTAAATGGTTAAAAATTTTCAGAGAGGACTAATGCGTCATGACACATGAGAATATAAGAAATTCACATTTCAGTATCCATAAATAAAGTTTTATTGGAACATTCTCATTACTTTATATATTATTAGTGGCTACATTTGCACAATGATGGCAGAGCTGTGTAATTGCAATAGAGGCCTGCAAATTTGAAAATATTTACTATCTCACCCTTTATAGGGAAAGTTTGCCAACCCCTGTTGTCACCTATACTATTTTATTTGATGTCTAGGAGGGGGCTTGTGAAGTGGTGAGGTCCCAGCTGTTTCGTGAGACCCAGATCATAGCCTCTGTTTGGGTACCAAATGGCTGTGGGACCTTGGGTATGCTGGTTAGCTCCTGTGGGCCCTTGTCTCCTTGTCTGTACTGAGAGGGTGGTGACCACTGAAGCCCCTTTGGCCTGCAGAACTCTCTGACTTTCAAAACACAAAGAAAGGAATGCCCCAAATGGAAAAAAATGTGTGATAACATAGAGATTGACTCAGGAATCCTCTGTATCTGTAAGATTTTATTTTTCTATCCAGAGCTCTTTCTCTCACCAAGATCTTGGTTCCCCTCTGTACATCAAATATAGTCGTGCCCTCCAGGTCACAAATAAATGGAGTCTCAGGTCATACCATTTGTTGTTTGTCAGTGTCTCTGTTTTCTAGTCTAATTTATAGGGTTGGATTGAAAAGGGAGTGAAGGAGAAAGAATCTGAAGCAGAAATATGGCCAAGTGGGACCCTTTGCGGAATGAAATCCTCCCTTCTTGGAAAAGGGTCTTCTTGACCTTGACTCATTCCTGCCTGCTTGCGTGTCAGTACTGAAATACCTTGTCAGGATGAGTTGTTCTTAAGCCACGGTGTTCCCAGTTTGCAGGCATTGGTAAAGAATATTAGAAGGAATACTTAGTAGCTTTGGATTTTCCGAAGACTTAAAATAAAGAGTAACTAGAGAATTTGTCTCCCTAGATGTTTGTAGAGCCCATGAAGATATCTCTGCTGTGTAATTTCAGTATATTGTGTTTATTTTTTCGAGCAGGTGCTGGGAAAGGAAATTTATAGTAGGAATTTATTTAATCATTTCCTTTTTCTAGAAGGACTCTGATTCCTGTCTTAGAGTAAAACACACCAATTGTGGAATCATAAAGACACAAAGACGTAATGGACTTAATGCTCTCAGAAGAGACATCTTTTTTTCTGCCATATGGTTGGGGAAACTAAATATGGTTTTTCTGAAAATTGTGTTTCTGGGATATGGAGTAGCTTGTTTTAGTTTGTTTTTCTATCCTTTTATTTGAGCTGCTAGAGAACAAGAATGGGTTTAATAATAAGATCTTAAAGATAGTTTTCTTCTATCTGTAAAGGGAGTCTTCCTCACTCCAGAGAAAATCAGTGTGTGTTGGTATCTCTGAGTCAGTGTCCGGGATCCAGGTTTAAGTTTGGTTTCTGAGTCCTTGAAAGCCGTTGACCCCTTTGCTTTTGAGTTTCATTCACCAGCTAAAAGGCCACGCATCACGGTGGGGGAAGTGAAATTCAAAGTTTGTGGGCTTGGAATGATGCGTATTTATAATCAGCTTGAGGGCTCAGAGGATTTGTGAAATCGTTTTGGATTAACAGCCATTGATTGCTAATAAAACAGTATTGAGCTTTGTCCAGAGAACAGCAGTGGAGAAAGGTATGGGCACCTTGTCGACAGGACCCATTGAGCAGGGATGATGGGCTAAGTGTGAGGGTCTCTGCAGCAGCGTGGGTGCTCGTCCTGCATGGAGCCGTTGTCAGTCCTTCGCCAGGCGGGTGAAAGGAGGGACGCCAGAGGCTGATGGCTGGGGTGGTATTGATGTGCCTTAGCTGACTAATCAGATTGAAAAAGTCCCATGGTATTTATGTCACTTTAATTTTCATCAAACAATTGGAGACGGCAGGACTCTATTAAGGAGAGGTTGATCCAGAACTAAAGCCAGATAAATTGGGGTCTCAGTTTAATCAAATTATCCCTTTACTGGCCCTGGATTAAGTGAGAGGGACAGCGTCGGTCTAGAGCCTTGTGATTGGCTGAAGCTTTCCCGTATTTTTAAAGACGCTGATGAAAGAAGAAACATTTTAACAGAGACAACTCTAATAATCCTTCCAAGAAATAGTGCTAAACCAGCAGCAGCAACAGAAAGGAATTTATTTCACTAGTCAACGATGTAATTTTATTGGGAATAATGAACGTGTTATCAAAATCAGAGTTCTGGTGAATTGGAGTGAGGGGAAGAAAATAGATGTGGAAGAGAAATAGAGTGTTTTAGAATTTTTTGATGTCGTTTTGGGTTGTTTTTCTTGGCACATTTTGAGCACATGTAAAAATCTCAATCCAGAGAATGGCTCTGAGGAGATCAATCACAGCCCACTCTCAGGATGTGCTGAGTATTAAAACTGGTTTGCTGCACACTGGTTTAAGAAAGCAACAACATGAGTTTCAATCAGTGTGTAGGACAGGTCGCTGAGTCCGTTATTAGGATTGAATGTCAAAGTCTACCACACAAAAGGAGATGGGGATGATTCCCGGCTAAGAGTTAAGTTTATATTACCTAAAAAGAGAAAGAGGAACAACACTGCCCTGCAGGTCGTGGACATAGTTAAAAATGCTCCGTAAGTGATAAGAAGAGAGGACGAGACAGGCTTTTGGGGTAACGGTGGTGCTCTATTTCTGGATCTGGGAGCTGGTTGCAGAAGATGTTTATTAGTTTATGAACAGTTTATAGTCAGCTCTATACTTAGAATATATTTACTTTTCTTTTATGATCTACCTCAATACAAAGTTTGAAAAGTTTGCTTGGGCCCCTTGTTTTAGAATTGAATTCTGTATTAATTCCCTATTGCTGCTATAACAAATTGCCTCAAATTTAGTGGCTTAAAACAACGTAAGTTTATCATCTTACAGTTTTATAGGTTAGCAATCCGATGTGGATTTTGCTGAGATAAAATCAAGGTGTTGACAGGGCTGATTTCCTTCTGTAGGCTCTAGGGGAGAATCCATTTCTTTACCTTTTCTGGCTTCTAGAGACCACCTGCATATCTTGGTTCATGGTCCCTTCCTCCATCTTTAAGGCCAGCAATGGGGGATCAAGTGCTACTCACGTTGCCTAACTCCAGCCTCCTTTTCTGCTTCCCTTTTCCACTGTAGGGACTCTTGTGATTACATTGGGCCCAGTTGGATACTACAGAATAACCTTTTTCAAAGTCAGCTGATTAGCAGCCTTAATTCCACCTGCAACCTTAATTCCCCTTGGCCATGTAGCCTCTAACACATTCACAGGTATGGGGATTAGGGCATGGACATCTTTGAGGGGCCATTATTCTGCCTACTACCACAGTTATGAATTAGTTCTGTTATTAGCTG
This sequence comes from Eubalaena glacialis, assembly GCF_028564815.1. NCBI lineage: Eukaryota > Metazoa > Chordata > Mammalia > Artiodactyla > Balaenidae > Eubalaena > Eubalaena glacialis. The sequence goes on from NC_083725.1 coordinate 85,126,817, forward strand.
GTGATGGTAAGAAGGAACATGAGTACAGTGGAGGGCACGGCTCAGAGAGTCAGGAATTTGCACTCCGCTCTCAGCTCTCTCACTTATTAGCCGGTAGTTCCTGGATTGCTGGACCTTGTTGTCACATCTCCACAGTGAGGGGGTTAGGCGTGATGTTTCCTAAGGTGCTGTCTATCTCTCTTATGAGAGATACATGTCTCCATACAAAATACAACATTTAGGGTCAATAACTACCAGAGGGCAGATTTTTAATTTAAAAAAAAATCACTGGGGGGCTTCCCTGGTGGCGCAGTGGTCGAGAATCTGCCTGCCAATGCAGGGCACACGGGTTCGAGCCTTGGTCTGGGAGGATCGCACATGCCGCGGAGCAACTAGGCCCGTGAGCCACAACTGCTGAGCCTGCGCGTCTGGAGCCTGTGCTCCGCAACAAGAGAGGCCGCGACAGTGAGAGGCCCGCGCACCGCGATGAAGAGTGGCCCCCACTTGCCGTAACTAGAGAAAGCCCTCGCACAGAAACGAAGACCCAACACACCCCTAAATAAATAAATAAATACATACATACATACATACATACATACATACATACATACATACAAAATATCACTGGGGCAGTAATCCAGTCTTCAGATTTGGAATCCTCATTATATGAAACCTCATTATATAGTTGTGGGTACCCATGAAGTTCAGCTTCAGTAGACTTTAGACTGCTCTTCAGCTGTACCAAGTCTGAGGATGCCGGACTTCGTGGTGGTCCCAAGAAGCTGTTACTACATGGAATTCCCTAGTCTGGGTACAGGCCTGTATCCTTCACTTAGGCCCTGGAAATCAGTCTGTATTCTCTTGTTTGCACCATCCTCTCCCCTCTTCCTTTGATTGCCACTTAGTTCTTTTTTTTTTTTCTAATTGGATTTACCTTTTCTCTGCTTTCGCTGGACTTTTATTCGTTCATTCAAATATTTTTGGAGCACCTGCCATGTGCTGGGCATGTACTGATGATGTGAATTAGGAAAGACCCAACCGCTACCCTCACTGGACTGAGTCTAGACCAGGGGTCTCCAAATACTCTTGATTATATACCTGTCAGTAAAAAAATTTGCAGATGCACTCCTTACTAACGTGTAAAGTATGTTGTAAAACATACACAAAAATTGGAAATTAAATAAACTTTGTTCTCATAGTGCGTGGGTAGTGTTCTCAGCCACGCTTTGAGACCCTGCTATGTTAGAGTTGACACACAAAAAATAGAGAAAACAGAGAGAGGGTGGTAAGGTTGTAAAGGATTAAGGACAAAGAAATGTGAGACTAAAAACAGTTTCTCGGGACTTCCCTGGTGGTCCAGCGGTTAAGATTCTGCGGTCCCAGTGCCGGGGGCCTGGGTTTGATCCCTGGTCAGGGAACTAGATCCCGCATGCCACAACTAAAGATTCCACATGCCTCAACTAAAGATTCTGCATGCCACAACAAAGATCCTGCACGCCGTGACGAAGATCCCGCACACCACAACTAAAGACCTGGTGCAGCCAAGTTAATAAATAAATAAATATTAAAAAAACAACAACAAAAAACCCCAGTTTCTCAGCCTGATATTACTGTTCCTTTTGCTCCTTGCAGATTTTCTTGGTGTCTGTGTTTCAGTGTCATTGTCCTTGATTTTCATTGCAGTCTGGCCTTGCTACTAAAGCTGGTACATCTATCCTGAGCGTCATACTGGAGCCATTCCCAGGGTCTAAGCCTGACATTTGTGTTTTTTTGGATGCATTTTATTTGGATCCCCATCCTCGTCCACCCCCCCACCCCCCTGCAAGGACTCTTAACCTGCCACCCAAGCTGATAAGTAATCTTTAAGAACTCACAGCTTTTTGGAAATAACTCACATCCTTTTCACCCTTAGGAGGGATTTGTTCATGTTGATCGAGATTACGTACTGAAGTCTGCAGAGCTGGCAAAAGCTGGAGGGTGCAAACATTTCAACTTGCTGTCCTCTAAGGGAGCTGATAAGTCAAGCAATTTTTTATATCTGCAAGTCAAGGTTTGTGCATGTTTCTATCTTTTGTATACTTTGGAGAACCCTGGCTAATTGGCAATACTAAATAATATAAAATGCTAAGTAATACCAAAATGCATTAAATGCATTATATTATGCATTTTTTATAACTACAGGGACTGCTTTTTTGCAGAGATATATTTAGTAAACAGGAGTGATTTGAAAGATAATTTCCAATGTCTTCCCCTCTGTTGATTATCTAGTAATCATAAAATAAGATGTTGCAGCCCTGGTCTTGAAGATCAGCCCAGAATCTTAGCATGAGAAGAGACTTTGAGGCAGTGATACTTAAACTTTTCCTGGGTAGATTAAATGTTATTATTGGGTATGGTTCTTGTCCTCAAGGAATTATAATCTCCTTGTTTGGGGGATCCCCAAAGCCAGCCCCAAGTTTGGGAATGTGTTAGAAGGCCTCCCAGGACTGCCATGTAGTTATCTTCACAGCCATGATGTATTACAATGAAAGAATATAAAGCAGAGTCAGTGCAGGGAAAAAGAAGTGCATGGAGTGAGCTCTGGAGGAATCTACGTTCAAGCTTCCAAGGGTCTTCTGCCAGTGGAGTTACACGTGTTTCATTTCTCCAGCAATGAGTATTGCCTACCAGAGAAATTCACCTGAGCTCAGGAGTCCAGGGTTTTGATGGGGGTCAGTCACGTAGGCACCCTCAGCCTAAAAAATTTACAGACTTCCAGAAGGAAAGCAAGTGTTCAGCATAAACCACATTGTTTGTACAAATAGTTTAGGCATAGTAAAGTACCCTTATCAGTTAGCTAATGACGGGAACACTCCTAAAATCTGAGTTCCCAGACACAGGCCAAAGGACAACCTGGCAAGCAGACCTTTCTAAGAATAGCAGTTTCAGCCTGGTACTCTTGTACACATGTTGCTAATAGGGACAAAACACATCTTTGTAAAAAGCCAACTAAGAAATGCACCCTCATAAAAACTTACATATGAATGTTTATAGAAGCATTATTCATCAGAGACAAAGAGTTGAAACAACTCAAATATCCATCAGCTGATGCATGGATGAATAAAATGTGGCATATACCTACAAAATAACATTGATTTAACTATGAAAAGAAATGACATAGCATGGGTGAACGTTGAAAACATTATGCTAAATGAGAGAGGCCAGTCACAAAGGGCCACAACTTACATGACTTAATTTATAGGAAATGTCCAGGATAGGCATATCTATAGAGACAGAAAGATTAGTGGTTGGCTAGGGCTTGGGGGAGGGGATGGGAGTGAGTGCTAATTGGTATGGGGTTTCTTTTGGGGTGATGAAATACTCTAAATTTAGATTGTGGTGAAGGTGGGACAACTCTTCTGTGAATGTATTAAAAAACATTCATTGAAAAAAGTTTTTTTAATACATTGATTAAAATGTATTTTTTTTTTAAATGTATTTTTTTAATATATTGATTAAAATGTATTACTGCAGATTATACAATGCTGTAGGTTAAGTGCCAAATGAATGGTATGAACAGGCCGAGAAGGAGGAGGCGAGCAGGCTGCTTAGTTCATAGGCCTTTTAAACATCCCTGTGCCCGAGCTTCTCTGGCATTTCTGTTTATAGAGATGCCTGGCGTGAAAATTCATGGATTGTTCAACAAATTTAATTTAAAGCATCATCTAGATGCTCTGTCTCTTGAAATGTGGTGGGTTTTGTTAGGAAGTGAGTAATACAAGGGAGTCTGTGGTTCTTCTGACCTCCTGAAACTACCTGGAAGCCAAAAAAGGTTAACGTCCCCTGGCCTGCAGCACCGATTCTGGAGTGACGGGCAGTTCTTTTATGGCTGAACTCCTAACATGTCACTCTCTGGATCTGTTTCAGTAGGTCACATGACAGGCTGGACTGACTATGCAGCCATTTACTCATTCGGTGCATCTTTTTTCACTCTCTACTACATATCAGGATTAACTGATCTCTTCCTTAACTTCCCAGACTCTCTGGAATCTAAAAATCTAGGGGAGGATGTTAACTAGTATTGAGACCTGCAGAAGTAGATTGTCTTCAAAACCCCAAGTTATTCTTGTTATTCTCTCTTAAGCATTACAGCAAGTTGGTCTTGATTAAATACTAAAAATGTTTTTTTTTGTTAACAGGGAGAAGTGGAAGCTAGGGTTGAAGAGTTAAAATTTGATCGTTACTCCATATTTAGGCCCGGGTAAGTATTCCTACCGCCTAAGAGAACACCACTGTTGGTTATTCCCTAGAAGCTGGTTTTTCATTTGAAGAGGCTGACAAATTTCTAAGAAATGAAAGAAGTTGGCTGGAGGGAGATTGCTTCTCTGAAGAACCCACTTTTAGCTTTGAAGGAAAGGGTAGACGGTTGGTGGTGCCAGGTTCAGAATAGTCTGAAATTTTCTGGGTAGCTTTGGCTGCCGCCTTCTTTAAAATCCTCTTCGTGCCCAAATAAAACCATTTATGCACTGTATTAGTGTGTTTGGGCTGCCATAACACTAGCACTGCAGAATGGGAGGCTACAAGTCCAAGGTCAAAGTGCCATCAGGGTTAGTGTCGGGTGAGGCCTCTCTTCTGGCTTGTTGATTGATTGCTGCTTCTCTCTGTGTCCTCCTATAGTCTTTCTTCTGTGTGAGTGGAGAGAAAGAGAGAAATATCTGATATCTCTTCCTTTTCTGTAAGGACACCAGTCCCATCCGATTAGGGTCCCATCCTTATGACCTAATTTAACCTTAATTACCTCCCTAGAGGTGTGTCTTCAAATACGATCCCACTGGGGATTAGGGCTTCATGAATTTGGGGGGACACAGTTCAATCCATGACATCCTGTATGGTCTGAATGCAATTTACCATCTCTTCCTCTGCTCTTCTTTTTCTCTTTAGAGTTCTATTATGTGATAGGCAAGAATTTCGCCCAGGTGAATGGTTGGTTAGGAAGTTCTTTGGCTCCTTACCAGAATCTTGGGCCAGCGGTCACTCTGTGCCAGTGATGACTGTGGTTAGAGCAATGCTGAACAACGCAGTGAGACCAAGTGACAAGAAGAAGGAACTGCTGGATAACGAGGCCATCTACGACCTGGGGAAAGCTGATGGCTCTCTCAAGCCGTGACCACACTGGAGAAATGCTTTCTATTGTCAAACTCAACACCCATCACCTAATTGGTAATTGCAGGGTCTAAAAAAGACATGTGCTTTAACTGTGGTTTCACTATTCTCAGTCGCCCAGATCCAATCAAAAAATGATCGTGCTCTGCATCAGCATTTTAGAGCCTGATTGTACATAGGTAGACATCACCCTGGGAGCCTTTCAAAAATAGAGATCCAGCAGCTCCCTGGTGGTCTAGTGTCTCGTGTTCGGCGCAGAAATGAGAGGTTCATAGCCCCTACCTCAAACTTTCTCAATCAGAATTTTGGGGGCATGGGCACAGAAATCTGTTGTTTTATTTAAGCTTCTCTTATGGTTCTGATGCCACTGGTGGGGAGGCCAGCTTTGAAAGCTTGTCTGCAGAGTCACAGCAGCAGTGAAAACTTTATGTATCATGCAGATGAGTCCTGAACAAAAATTGTTGACATTTGTGTCTCTGAGTTACCCAGTGCTGACTGCATGTTAATTGTGTAAGTGAACATTGTGCCTTACTATTTCTTTAGACTATATAATAAAAGTTATTATATAACTGAGCTTATATAATTCATGGGAGAATTAAATAGAAGAATTAAAATAAATGGACAAGTCGTGGGTTCCCTTAGATTGTTAGAAAATGCCCAGGTATCGGTGGTAATATGCAGTATTTTGGCCAATGGGATTATAGAATAGCAGCTAATATATATCAAGTGCTTGTTAATTGCCAGTTTTTACACATGATGTCTGTCCTTTAACCCTCCAGACAATCTTTATAATTCTTACAGGCAGTACTATCATCCCCCTATCTTAGGTGGGGAAACCGAGGCTCACTGTGGTTAAATGCCTTGCCCAAGGACTTAAAGCTGAAGCCTGAAGCTAGGAAATGGCAGAGCCAGGATTGTAACCCAAGTGAACCTGAATCCATAGCTTCTGTTTTTAACTACTCTGCAAGAGCATCCAGTACCTGTATATTTCCAGGAAGTTCCAGTTAATTGTTACTGGATCAGTACATGCCACGGATGAATACAATAGAAATGTTTGGGTTTCTTCATTGGTCTAGGATCCCTCTAATGATTAACTACAAAATGTTCACATAGCCAGTAAATGTATATCTCAAAGTGCTTCACTTTAAAAACTATGGAAAAGGAAAGGAAGAGGCAGAAGGAAGGGTCAAAGTCAAGAGGAACACACTGTTAATTTCCATCATGGAACAAAGGATAGTAGTGAAATTTGTCTTAACTTCTGTGCTGGGGGAAGCAAAGTAATAAATTTCAAGCTTCAGTGGACACGTTTAGTGTGTGTGTGTGTGTGTGTGTGTGTGTGTATCTTTAGAAGGGATTGGACATTCCCAATGTCAGTCATCTAGGAAAGAGGCATATTTTAGTATGGGGTGAGGACTTGGAATGTGGGGTTTAGGAAGGAGATGGAAGGAACATCTTCCTCCTGCCAGGTGGGGTTCCTTTGGGGCCGGACTCTGAAGAGCCTGTTTGTTTAGGTGATAACAAGCATGGGCTCCAAGAAGTGAGGCACGAATTAAGGGGACTCCATGAGGATATCCTGAGGCTGGTGGGCTCTAAAAGCAGCTAAACCTGGTGGCCAGTTTTCAGTTATTCTCTGTGTGTTGAAATTCCTTACCCACAAACCTTCTGTCAGGTCTTGTTCAACATTCTGTTCTGATCTCAGTAGTGAAGTGGGGTGATGGGAGAGGGTCTGTGTTTATCTTTGGAGTAAAGAAAAAAGCTCTTCCCTCCTAAGCCCAGCATTGTGGAGACACATAAACTTCCAGGAACAAGATTCTGGCCCAGTCACTCCTCTGGACTGGGTGTTACTTCGCTACTGTTAACATGGAATGATCGGGTGTTAATGGGATTTAGCAGGTTTCCCTCCAAATGTTATGCAGACGGGGAGAAGATGGACCTTGCTGGAGAGTATGTTGGAAGGATGAAGGAAAAAGCTGGATGAGCCCAGGCAACAAATGTCCTTGAAGTTCGTTCAGCTTATTGAAATGCCTCCTACGTGCCACTGGGCACGTAGGCAGTGGGTCTACATCAGTGAATAATAAGTCTAACCCAGCAAAGCCAGCAGATATTCTGGCAGTGGCCTGCAATGTAAGGGGGCTTCCAAACTAATACTTGATGGATTCTGTCCTCTAGGAGTTTACAGTCAAGGGAAAGGAGTGCATTCAGAAGAGTTTAGCAATAATACAAGGCATCGTTCTCATTCAGCAATTTTTTTTTCATTCAGCAAATTAATATTGAGTACCTACCTATGAGTTAGGCCATATATTATGGGCCAGAGAAATGAAGGTAGAGACATGGCCCTACCCTCATGCTCAAACAGTGTTGTGACTAAAGACGGAAAGAAGAAAGGAAAAAGCAAATGGTAGGTGATAAGAAAGAAACTAACAGGAGGCTGCTGGAATGACAGTGGAAACTACTTTAGAAAAGATGGCCTGAGGAAAGACTTTCTGGCTGAGACAAAAAGTATCTACCCTTTTGTAGAACATTCCTGGCAAAGACCTTGAGGTGGGAAAATGATTAGCACCAAATAAAAGGCTAGAGGATGGGGCGAAGGTGGAGGGTTGAGGTGAGATGTTAGGCAGGATTATGCAGAGCCTGGTAGGCCATGGTAGTCAATTTAACTGGATAAACTTGTGCCAAGCCCAGTGCTAGCACCTGGGACTAGAACTTGGGACATACACTTTAAAGACTAAACGCCTTAAAACAGCCCTCGAGGCTCTGGCCCCTCTGTGGCCCCTGGTACACCCACTGGCCCCTGCAGTTCCCTCTCCCCAGCCGCACCCCATGGGGACCAGGGAGCCCCGGAACCAGTGTGGAGTACCAGCCTCTCGCCTGCGTTCGACCTCCTCCGTCACCAGAGGGCGCAGCGAGCAGGTCTCCCCTCCACTAGCCGCTCATCCCTCGAATAAGGGACGCACAGGGGGCGTGATGCCGACTGCAGAACCGCTTCCACCTCTGCGCTCTGGGCCGCGGTTTAAGGACCTCCCGCTAAGGCCTGCCGCAGCCCGAGGAGAACACAAAAGCCAGGTCCAAACCTGCAACGCCCAGCCCAGGTTTCTGCGCTTACTCGGCGCGCGCTGCGTCAACCCTGCGGCAGGAGGCGGAGCCCGGGCTCTCGCCCCGCCCACCCCAGCTCACGTGAACAACGCAGCGGCCCCGAGGCCGGAAGCGCTCGCGAGCCGGCGCGCGCGCTCTCCTGTTTCCAGGCGCCGCAAGGTTCCCGGAGCTTCGGCCCCGCCGCGTGCTCGCGCTCGCGCTCACGCTCACGCTCACGCTCACACTCACGCTCGTTCCCGGGTTCTCGGGCCGGGAGAGCTCGGAGGCGGTTGCGCGTGCGCTGCCCAGCCTGGTCCCCGCCCCCAGGCGCACCGGGCTCTCGCGGCATCGCCGCCATGTGTTCGTTAGCGTCGGGCGGAGCCGGTGGGTACCCCGGCCCCTTAACACCCAGGCCGCGCCGCCGTGGGGCCGGTGAAAGCCCCTCCCCTCCCCCTGCGTCCGGGACGCGGAGCCGGGGTGGCGGGGCCCTGCAAGGAGGGAGGGGGAGGTGCGGGGGAGGGCCCCTCGTCCGCCTGCCTGGCACTGGGGTCCGAGGCAGAGCTGACCGTTTGCGTGTGCTAGGCGGCCGAGGCGCTGTGGAGGAGGAGGAGGAGGAGGAGGAGGAGGACCTGCCAGGACTGTCAGACAGCGGTGACGAGTCCGCCTGGGAGGATGAGGAAGATGCCGATCTCCCCCACGACAAGCAGCAGACCCCCTGCCTGTTCTGTGACAGGTTCGTCCACCTCAGCGCGAGGCGCCAGCCCTAGGGTGGCCGGGCCTCGTTGGTCTGTGTGGTCTGCTCATCTGGAGTCCAGCCCGGGTGGCTGCCCTGGAAGTCTGGAGCCCGTGGTTTGGAGTGAGGGTTTGTTGAGTCGGAAGACCCGCGGTGGTTTACAGGGAGGAACCATGAACTGGAAGCCCGGTTACACTGCTTCACTTCGACGGGCCTCAGTTTTCCCTTGTGTAAAATGAAAGGGTTCTGGGCCGGATCTGTGGTTCCCACATCTGGTTGTGCACCTCTGTCACCTGAGACACTTAAGAAAAAAATACACAGATGCTAAACTGTGCACCTCGGCCCTTCTAAATCTGGGATAGGGTCTAGGAATCTGTTTCTACAAAGACCCTATCTGAAGTGATTCTAAAGAGTAACAAGTTTGGGAGTCACTAAACTCGATTAATCCCTCAGAACCTTCTAGAACCGTTCAGGCTCTCCCATTCTATAGTTCTTTGACAATTAGAAAGCTTATCAGGTGTAATAGTTCCATTTGAGCCGTTTAAAGAATCACCTTTGTTAGGGGCTTCCCGCCCCCCCCCCCACCCCGCCCCGCCCCGCCCCGCCCCATTGAAGGGGAAGGAATTGATGCCATTTTCACTTAGGGAAAAAGACGCTGCGGTAACTTGTTTAAAGTCACAAAGCTGTGGTTTGTCTTATAACCAAATCCATGTTTTTTCCACTTAAAATTCTGCCTCTTCATCTTTGACTTTGGCTGCTGTCCTGGGCAAGTGGGCGTGAAAGAGGCCTGGTTGGCACTGGCCAGTGTTAACTTTAATAAACATTTTACCAGTATCTCCTGAGTCTGAGCATGGTGCTGATTGGTGGTATATTAGCTTCTGATGATTCGTCATTGTTCCCACGTGTAGCCTCATGTGGGTAGGTACGGGATGTCTGCATATACTCTAGTCAAAAAATAATATTTATTGAGCATCAGGGAGGTACTTCTTTGTGATAGGCTGTGTAAATACTGTATAAATAAGCTCTCTTGGTAAACGTTTGTTGAAAACTGCTGCATATGTGCTAAGCATATAGAAGAGGTAATGCAGGTTCTCTGCCGTGTGTTCCTGTCTTATTACACGTCCTTCAGTTTTGCAGGTCACAGAATAAAGGAGCTTGGGCCTCACAGTGTCTGTAATACAAATCCTTGGGGAGCATTGTAAGACCGCTTTTTGAAATATGGCACTTTGGGAATTTACCAGCTGTAAAATTACATTTTATGCTTTATTTCTAAAAGCAGTTTGAGCTGTGTCAGTTCAGAGCCTCTGAAAGCAGAGTTGATACTTAGAGGAGAAAAGAATCTTATGCGGTGAATTTTCATGTCTTAAGAGACACAGTCTGTCAAAGGGAGTTCTCTTTCTTAAAAGCCTTGTGATAAATTCAGTGCTATTATTTGGCAAATTAAGCTCAACATTTTAAAGAGTAGTTTGTTTTAGGTGTAAAATGGGACTCAGAAGTACTAATTCCCTTTAGAAGTGCTGGGTTCCTCTCTACAGGTGTGTTTGTTTTTTTTAATTAATTGGAAGTAAAACTGGAAACCTGCAGAGTGAGGGGGAAAAGTTTATATCTAACATGAAATCAATATTTAGTTTTCTTAGGGGACTATTTCATGAAGCTATTGCTTGGTTTTTCAGGTTATTTACATCTGCTGAAGAAACATTTTCACACTGTAAGTCTGAGCATCAATTTAATATTGATAACATGGTTCATAAACATGGTGAGTACTTTTTGGAATAAAGAAAATTTTAGTTGCAAAATTTAAGTTCAAACATTATGTTTTTCCAGACCATTCCTTTCCTATACAAATCCAATATAGTGAAACACATGACAACAACTTATGAAAATGACGTGTTTTTGACAAATGGTTTTTGAAGAAAGATTGATAAATAAGTCATTCTTCTAGATATGATTCACTGTATTTAAGCTTAAATTGCCTTCACAACTAAAAAGGAAAAAAAACAAAAAAACCTTGGCATGTGATTACATTTTAATCATTTTAGAATTAGGAAGACAAGGGACGTGGATATTAGAATTAGGGAGAGCAAAGGATAGAGGTGGACTTTGGAAAAGGAGGTGGATCATTATGAAAAAAGACAACTTATCAGGTCAAAGCATAACATGGACTTCAAGGCATACAAGATTGAGTTTTATAAGGAGTTTGGTAAGAGAGTGTGGAAAAAGCAAGTGCTAAAGTTAAGGTGGTAATCCAGAGATTCAGCTGATGATTCTATTGAAACTTGCATCTAAACATACTTAAAATTAAAGCCTTCTAATTTAAACGAATATAGAAGAGCTACAGTATGCCACTAATATTAACTAAATACAGAATTGGCTTTTTGGTCCCTGTATTTACTAACAACTAGAAAGGACGTTACTGAAGAATACCAAATATTAGGCAGATTTTGGGTCTCAGATAAACATATGATACAGTATATTTATGAATCATAAATTCAACTGCAACTACTTTTGTAAGATATAAGTGACTTAGTTTCATTTTTTTTTCATGTTTTTAATGTGCATTTTAAAACTGAATTGGAACTGTACTTTATATAATTTTATATCTTTTTCAGTACCAAATAGGGGTTTTTGTATGCTATTACGCATATGAAACATTTTTATATGCTGGTATGTACTCATAACAGTATTCCTCATGACAGATAATAATTGGTTGGCTATGCTATTGCTTTCCCTTATTTTAAATGCTGCTTCATTTCTGAAAAGATGAGAACCAGATAACAAGCCTCACTCTTTTTTCATTTGCATCATTTAACTTAATGTAAAAGCTAGTATACTTTGCTTACTCTGTGTCCTGGCAAAATTATAGTTTGGTAGGTACCATAAAAATTGGGGATTTAGAAACTTTAGTATCAACTCTAGTATTAACTGCCAAATACTTGGTAAAATCAAGGGCCTAATTTTCCTCATTTGTATTGTTCTGATAAGTGAGGAGTAGAATTCTAAAAATTAATTTCCGATTTTTCAGAAATGCAAGAAAAGCACTTAAAAATTTGTCCTTTCTGGCTGTTTCTCAATTAAAATATTCTGAAGTGTCAGAGTTACTGCTTCTAGTTCTTAATAAGAAATTCAAAATTTTTAAGTAGCAGTTTAGAGGACGGAGATATTTTATTGTCTAACCAGAGAAGCATCTTTGGAGCAGTTTAATGGAACAAACTCGAGCAGGTTAATGGAACAAACTCATGTTATGTTAAAATAGGTGAATTTTTTTTTTTCTTTCCCTTTTAGGACTTGAATTTTATGGATACATTAAACTAATAAATTTTATTAGACTTAAGGTAAGGTGGTAGCTTAATCTACAGTTTTGTTTAAAAGCTAAAGAAGTACTACAGCACTACAGATTATCAATGCACCGATTTTTAAAAGAATATGAGGAACTGCTAAATAAGGAACTGTTTTAAATTTGACACTCATCATATTGGGGGAATCATGGGCGTTAGGAACTAGCACAGCATACAGCACCAAGTAAATGGATACATACCATACTTAAGTGTGGTTTTTAATTTTGTGTAAGAGATGAATCAATGTTATGTGGCAAAGTAATTCACTGTCAGATAAAGGGGAATACTGATAGTCTTTCTGTAAAATCAGAAATAATTTCTAGTGTGATTTTTAAGTGCTTTGGTTGCTTTTTTGTTCTGTTTTTTAAAATACTTTGTTCTAGTCAGTTGATGTTTATATTGCCATTTCCTCAAAATCCAAACAATATAAAACTGTGCATTGAAACAATTAAGCAATCATCCAGTCAAGTTAATGAAATGGCAGGTGAACACAGACTCTTTAAATAGAGATTTTGTGTGATGTAGACATGATTTCCTTTTTTGTTTAATTTTCCCAGTTTTTTGGTAGGGGGATTTTGTGATTATGTGCAGTGAAAAAATATGCAATTAATTTTACTTCCAGAATCCTACAGTAGAATATATGAATTCCATATACAACCCAGTGCCTTGGGAGAAAGAAGAGTATTTAAAGCCGGTATTAGAAGATGACCTTTTACTTCAATTTGGTAAGATGAACATATGGTATCTACTTTAAAGCAGGGTCATTTGTTATGGCAAAATAGTGGTTAGGTGTTACAGGAAAATATATCATCCCCTTGATTCTCTAAAGACCTCGTCAGGTAGCTGGTTTCAGTAGGAACGTTAAGTCACTTAGAAAGTGGGTGTCACACTAACAGTTACCAGGGAAGAATATGAGCTTGGGGTAAACATTGTGTAGAAGATGTTTTGCAACATAGGGAGACTTGAGAGAATAATTTTTAGTTGTCAGACTGATTTTTTTTTTTTAAAGCAATTCCTTTATTTTTATTATTTATTTATTTATTTTTGGCTGTGTTGGGTCTTCGTTTCTGTGCAAGGGCTTTCTCTAGTTGCGGCAAGCGGGGGCCACTCTTCATCGCGGTGCGCGGGCCTCTCACTATCGCGGCCTCTCTTGTTGCGGAGCACAAGCTCCAGACACGCAGGCTCAGTAGTTGTGGCTCACGGGCCTAGTTGCTCCGCGGCATGTGGGATCTTCCCAGACCAGGGCTCGAACCCGTGTCCCCTGCATTGGCAGGCGGACTCTCAACCACTGCGCCACCAGGGAAGCCCCAGACTGATTTTTAATGTAACTAAAATTGACGAAATTTTAAATTTAAATTAAAAAATTTAAATCAGTAGATTTAATATTTAATAGATTTAAGTAAATTTAATAATATTGCTGCTTTTACCTCATAATCCAATCAGATACTTGACTTTTCTTAAGACATCTAATTTATGGAGCTTTTGTTTTGGTGCAGGACAGATTCCACGAAAATCCCCCACGTACACTAACTCTTAAGCCTCCCTTGTGGCAGGGTCACTCATCTTTCGACTGTAGCTTTCTTAGTTTCTTGCTCTGTGTTTTGGTTCATTCCTTATTGAACAGGAATCTTATGAAAATTCTGTTGGCTCTCTATAGGTCTAATTTATTGGAGTTCATGATTTATTATTTTTTTTAAATTTATGCTTTCTTTCATGTTTTTTGTGCCAGTTAGGTGAGATAGAGGGGTTTGCTGTCTTCAGATCAGCAAGACCATTCTAAACAGACACATACCTTCACAGATAGTAGTTTGACAGTGTGTATTTGAGCAGTCCTTTGGTAGGTGGGAACTGTGGAAAACCACTCATTTCCTTGAGAAGTACTATCATGAGAAGTTGTGTGGCAGTGTGATGCAGTAGTAAGAACCTTAATGTAGGATTCAGGAACTAGGTGACCCTGGACAAAGCACTTAAGCTTTCTGTTTTTTAGGTCTTCATCTATAAAATGAGAACTAGGGCCAGATTTCCAACTTTCTAACTCTGAAATTTGGTGAGGCCTAGGTTGATTCTTTCCCATTTTTACAACCTCTATTAAATTTTATTTCTCCTCAAAGTAACCAAAGTGATCTCTTTGATACATGACAAAGTGCCCACTAGGTGTTCTTCATGACTCCCTAAACTCAAAATTGAATACTCACAGGTTGAAAGTAGTATGTTAAATACTTTAGAAACATGAAGAAATGAATCCTTCCCATTGGGAGCCCACAATCTAATAGTAGGAGTGTTTTGTTTTTGAATGACTGTCCTGTATTATAAGATAAGGTGGAATATAGTAAGTTTCATGAGAAGTAAGAAAAATAGTGCAGTTCAGAAGAGGAAGAGATTACTCAGATCAACAGATACCGAGTGCTATTTGCTGGTCACTATGGATACAGATCGGTATTGACCTCTTCACTCTCCAAAGGTATATTAACTTAACTTCTTTCAGACCTAATTTTAATTTCTAAAAAGGTGATAATGACACCTACCTTATAAAATTGTTACAAAGATAATGCATATTAGCACAGTGCCTGTCAGAGAGTAAGTGCTTAATGAAGGAGAATTTATTGTTATTAGTAAATAAGTTCTAAGGAGTTTAGATGAAGAAGTCATGACCGAGATCTGGAACAGTTAAAGGGCCTAGTAAAGGAGGTGGAACTTGAACTGGGCATGCTTGTTAGTGCACCGCCCGTGTCTCTCAAAGGATCTGTGGGACTTCCCTGGCGGTCTGGTGGTTAGGACTCCATGCTTCCACTGCAGGGGGCACGGGTTCGATCCCTGGTCAGGGAACTAAGATCCCACAAGCCGCACGGCACGGCCAAGAAAAAAGCATAAGATCTGTTCTCCTGGCCATTGGTGTAGAGAGATGGAAGAGAAGGTCTTCATTCTCATGGCTCCTGGCTTGATTACTGACCATTTCACCTGCACTGTCTTTCAGTAAATAGTTATTGAGCATCTGCTTTGTATTAGGCTTTGAGAATATAAAGATGACTAAATTTAAAAAGGAGATGACTAAGAAAATAGGCAATGAAAGTACAGTGTAAGTGGGGAGAAGTAACTATACTGATGGAGAAACCTGGCAAACACTGCCTTAGCCAGGTAATGAAGGTTAACATCATCGGTGATAAGACATGTCAGTGGTATAGACCCTTTATATCATGTGATGAGAATGGCACTTTACCTCAGTGGTCTTCCTCCCAGGCCAGTAACCTCAGTCTAACCATGAAAAACCATGAGACAGACACAAAGTGAGGGACATTCTACAGACTGCCTGACCAGTACTCCTCAAAACTGTCCATGTCATTAAAAACAAGGGAAGCCTGAGAAGCTGTTGTAGCCAAGAGGGGCTTAAGGAGACGTGACAACTAAACATATGTGGTATCCTGGATAGGATCTTGGAACAGAAAGGGGACATTAGGGGAAGACTAATGAAATCTGAGTGAATAAAATGGAGTTTAGTTAATTTTTTTTAAAGTATGGTATAATATTTGAAACATGTTCCACAAAAGGTTAATATCCTTTTTATATAAAAGACTCTTGAAAATTAAGGGACAAAGGATCAAAACAGTTGATAGAAAAATGGGGAAAAATTCTACCAAAAAAAAGTAGGAAAATAGCCCAATAGCAAGATACCATTTCTCACCTCTCAGACTGGTAAAAAGTTTTACAATATGACAACACATTCTATTGACAAAGCTGCGGAGAGACAGGCACTGTCATAAGATTGCTAGTAGAATGCAGATTTAGCAAAATCTAACAAAACTGAACATGCGCTTTTTAACTGAACAGTTTCACTCATAAGAATTGGTCTTGAAGATACACCTCCAACATTCTGAAAATACATATAAAACAAATGCCTATATAGAGGAGAGCGGTTGAATAAACTATGGCACGTCCACACCATGGAGTAGTATACCTCTATCCTCTATTACAAAGAATGAACTGAACTGGTACAGAGTGTTATCAGGACATACTGTCAAATGAAAAAGGCAAAGCTCAAAAGAATATCTACTGTGATACTCTTCACATAAGAAAGAAAGAGATTTAAGAAAATGCTTATGTGTCTGCTCATTTGTGCAAAAGAAATACAGGAAGGATAAACTAGAAACTGAAGAGATTGGTTACTGAACGGGGTTTGTGGGACAAGGATGGAAGGAAGGGCGCAGTGGGATTGAGGTAACAGGGGTGAAGATCGAGTGACACTTTGCTGAGTATATCTCTTTGTATAGCTCTAACTCTCAGGACTATAGTAATGTTTTTTATAGCCTTCATATAATCAAAAAAATCAACAATTGAAACAACGAGGATATATGTATACAAGGGTGGTGCTGGTGCGAAATGGAATGCAGGCACTAACAGATGAACTGAACTGTAATACAAAGGAATAATGTAACCATACTGCAGGGAGTGGGGAGGAAAAGAACTAGGTGAGTAACTGAAACCTTTAATGGATGTTGTGCTGAGGCTACACATAAAAAGAACTGCATCAACGTTGTAATCCAGTAAGAAAAGGCATTTCTTGCAGGGTAAGGATTAGCAATTCTGACACTTTTTGTGTATGCTAGAATGGAACAAGTAAGTTAATAATTTATGGATGGGGCTTCCCTGGTGGCACAGTGGTTAAGAATCTGCCCGCCTTCCCTGGTGGTGCAGTGGTTGAGAATCCGCCTGCCAATGCAGGGGACACGGGTTCGAGCCCTGGTCTGGGAAGATCCCACATGCCGCGGAGCATCTGGGCCTGTGAGCCACAACTACTGAGCCTGCGCATCTGGAGCCTGTGCTCCGCGACAAGAGAGGCCGCGATAGTGAGAGGCCCGCGCACCGCGATGAAGAGCGGCCCCCGCTCGCCGCAACTAGAGAAAGCCCTCGCACAGAAATGAAGACCCAACACAGCCAAAATAAATAAATAAATACATTTATTAAAAAAAAAAAAAAAAAAAAAAGAATCTGCCCGCCAGTGCAGGGGACACAGGTTTGAGCCTTGGTCCGGGAAGATCCCACATGCCGTGGAGCAACTAAGCCCGTGCACCACAACTACTGAGCTTGCGCTCTAGAGCCCGCAAGCCACAACTACTGAGCCCGTGTGCCACAACTACTGAAGCCCACGTGCCTAGACCCCGTGCTCTGCAACAAGAGAAGCCACCACAATGAGAAGCCTGCACACCACAATGAAGAGTAGCCCCCGCTCGCTACAACTAGAGAAAGCCCGCTCAAAGCAATGAAGACCCCACACAGCCAAAAATAAATAAATAAAATTAATAAATTTATTTTTAAAAATTTATGGATAAAAGCCAGGTTTCTCACAGTTGGAGAATGAGGTTTTAGATAAGGAAATGAAGGATGAAATGAGTCCTGTGTTGACAGATTGGAATCAGAACTGTCAGTGTAAATTCATAGTTTTTCTTACACAGACAGACAGATACAGAAATATAGATGTGTGTGTGGGGGGTTAGTATAATACATATACTTCCTAGCTCTGCTGAAAGGGCCTAGAAAAACCCCGGTAGCAATGAGCATACCTAGTGCCCAGATCTTGATTTATAATCCTTTATTAATAAAAGGAACCAAGGGTCCTTAGGTGATTGATTTCCAGGTGGGGCAGGGAAAATACAAGATAAGTCTAGGACATCTTGTTCCAGAAAATAAGGAAGTACTTAAGAAAAAGTGGGGGAAGAGGGGACTTAACCTAAAGAACACAGGAACCAACCTGAAGGGGCTCCTAATGGCCAAAGCTAGAAGAATTTAATCAATACAGAAAATGACAGTATTGGGTTTTAACCCATAGGATAAAATAAATGTCCATGAATTCGTATTGACATGAATAATCAACCAAATAAATAAATGGGGAAGGAGTAGCTCCGCTTTAGCATAGAATTCCTATTAATAAATGTCAAAGGGAAAAGAGAAACAAAATCAGCATTAGGCAAACACCACAGTAGTCACTTGCAGGAAAGAGCAACCCATGCATGCTAAGATTAGTGGGCGAAAATTTAGGCGGGTGAGATAGGATTTGCATAGTTCAAAGTATGTCCCCCAAGAAATTTGTTAACTACAAAGGAGCTGTTAAACTTTTGAGTGGAAAAACCGAGCAGACACTACCATAACCAAGTGATCAAGGTTAACATCACCAGTAATAAGTGTACTGATGCCATGAACCCCTTGGTGTAATGCTCTGAGGAGGCAACTTGCCAAAAATGTTTAACCTCATTCCAATAATGAAAAATCATCAGATGATCCCAGGTTGAGGGACAGTCTACTAAATTACTGATCAGTGTTCTTCAAAAGTGTCAAGATACAGTTATTGGGTTCAGTATTATGTAAATAATTCACGGTGCTGAATATTTTTGTTCAGATCTTTTATGTCTTTTTGGATTTTTAAAAATCTGCCTCTATCAGTTGTTGATAGGGGTGTATTTAAATCTCTGACTGTGATTAGAGGATTGTCTCTTTTTGCCGTTAATTCTATCAGCTTTTGCTTTGTGTATTTTGAAGCTCTTTTGTGAGGTTTATTCTCATTTGTAATTGTTATGTCTTCCTGATAAATTGACTATTTTTATGGTAGTTTTCAGCTGCCAAGATGAAGTATCCAGGTGATTTGAACCTCCTGAGAATGTAGATGTGGAAATTCATCTTCCTGAATATGGTTTAGGACTTTAAATTAGACTGTTTTGGTATATTATAGTTATGCATCTTAATGTTTACTGAATCCTTTCTCCTTTTCAAATCTATACACTTAACCTTTAATATATAATTATCTGTGTACAGTTGGCCTTCATATCTGGGAGTTGTGCATTTTTGGATTCAACCAACCTTGGATCAAAAATATTCAGGAAGAAAAAAATTCCAGAAATTCAAAAAGTAAAACTTGAATTTGCTGCCCGGTGACAACTATTTACATTGTATTTATAAATATTTATATAGCATTTACATTGTGTTAGGTATTATAAGGAATCTAGAGATGATTTAAAGTGTTATATGTAAATACGCCATTTTATCCAAGGACTTGAGCATCTGCGAGTTTTGGTATACGAGGGGGGTCCTGGAACAAATCCCCCACAGATACCAAGGGACAACTGTGTTATTAATGCTAACAGCTTTTATTCTGACTCACTTCTTGCAGCGGAAAGCAAAACAGAGAAACTAGCCAAAACAAAGAAACCAATTTCTTTGTTTAGTTCTAATCCATAACTTAAACTAACAAGGTGGTTTGCAGACCGTGTGAAGAATTTTAAAGGCAAGGTACACAATGAGAGTTGTAGTAGTAAGTAGAAAATATAGTACACCATCCTTTAATAGTTTGGCAATATTTTGTTGCTCTCATTAATTTTTGGTGAACTAAATAGTGGATGAATCTATAGTTTTTTAAAACAACGAGTCAGTATTTTGCTAGACTGTTTAGAGTTTTGTGGCACACCCGTACTGCTTTTATAACAAGTTCAATTTAGGCTCTAGTCTCTAAGTTCTAATATTATCATGTATTTGTTAAGCTTGGTTATTTTGTCCCAGCTCTAAAGAAGTGTTGCAGGTAAAAACTGAATAGGAAAAAAAAAGTCGTGTTTCCCTCAGAGCTGTACTGAGGAGACAGTATAATATCTGCATTGTTTTTATTGCTTTCAGTTGATTCGACAGTTAATTAGACTGGTCAGTGGACATTGGGATTTTGTAAAACTCACTAGTTCCATATATTAACTTCTGTTTGCAGAGTTAATGATTTACATATATTAACTTCTATAGCAGAAGTTAATGATTTACATATAGTGAAATTAAATTTAAATCAAGAATTTTTAATAATATTAGGAATTAGGATATTTAATAATGTCAGCAATAAGACAGTGTATAGATTGCACACCACCTTACCCATGATGAAAAAGTTATTGAATGTACAGAATTCCTTACCTACACACTGTCCTTAAGGAATATCTAAATGTCATACCTGTTATTCTACAGATAAAGACCCAGAGGCTGGAGGTGGCCCTGTGTGGTGGCAAGAACATGGGCTGGGAAGGCAGGCATGGGTTTGAATTGTAGTTCCTTCATTAAACAGTTGCAAACAGTTCCTTCATGAAACAGTAGTCAATTTCTCTGAAATTTATTTTTCCCATGTCTTAAAATAGGGATAAATGTTTATATTTTAGGTTTGTTTTGAAGATGGAATGAGATGTAATGCATGAACTTGAAAGATACCTGATGATTCAATAAATATGAGTTTTTTCCTTCTACTTTTTTGTTTCTTCCTGGGTTTGGTTCAGCACAATTAATGCTTATTTATGTGTTCAGTTTAGCCAGCTAGTGAAAAGCTTAGACTAACAGCATGCTCTTTAAACTCAAATTGGAATAGTTTGGATATTAAATATTTATTTAATTAAAAGTACTAATTTTTCTCAGTTGACCGCATAATAGGCACTTAGTATATACTTATTCGTAACACGTTTATATGTGCTTCATTGTTATAAGATGGCCTGATAATAATGTCCATTTATTTATTTAGATGTAGAAGATCTTTATGAACCCGTGTCAGTTCCATTCTCATACCCCAATGGACTCAGTGAAAATACATCAGTTGTTGAAAAATTGAAACACATGGAAGCCAGGGCACTGTCTGCTGAAGCTGCGTTAGCTGGAGCGCGTGAGGATCTGCAAAGAATGAAGTAATTTATCAATCTTATAGAAAATTAATTGTTTAGATCCCCAAAATAATATAATTCATAAAAAGGTAGAATATGGTAAAATATTTCATATACTGGAAAGCAGTGTAGATATTTAATTTCAATAATATTAAAGATACACAGTATTTTTTATACATTGTGGATATAGTTGATTAACATAAAATTTGTAGCTTTATCTGTCCTCTTATATTTCTTTATAGTTACTTTTGTACTAATGATAATTGTTTTGGGGAGTGTTTTCCTCTTGAGTGCTTTTTGTTCCTTGATATTGCCTTCCTTTGAATTACCTTATTTCTAATAGATTTCTCCATTTTACTTTTCCTCTCCTGGACTTTTTAAAGTGTAGGGATTAATATTTTTTAGGCTTGGGGAAAATACAGGGTTGAAATTTTTGTTTTTAAAGAATCAAAATATAATTATGATGAGATATGTAATCTGAAAACCAGCTACATAGGATGGTTTTCTCTAGTGAGTAAATTAACATTCTACTGGCTTAGTACTTGTCAGAATTTAATGTGCATACGAATCACCTGGGTATCTCGTTAAACTAGATTCTGATTCAGGAGGCCTAAAATAGCTAGTGTCTGAGATTCTGCATTACTACCAAGTGTATATACCTCTAGCTTAGCCTATTAGATTTGTACGTTGGTTGCTATTGCCTGATTACCCATTTGATGGTTTGCCAGAATGTCCAGCAGGAAAAATAGTACAGCTGATTGTAGTTTCCCTTTTTCTGAGATTTTATGCTGGGTAATCTAGTAACCAGCAACTCTATTATGTGCCTCTTTACACTTCTCTCCCATGTATACCTCATAGATTCTTGATGTGTTGTGATCAGAGAAGGAACTGAGTTTTAGAGCCTGAGCGGATGGTGTTGATATGCGTAAATAATTCCCAGTTTGGGTCTGCTTTCTGCCTGTATAACCCTTCCATGAGATACTATGGTTTTAAAGAATATTCATAGCATTGTAATATGGTATATTGATTCAGCTGCTAAAATAAGATTTTGGAACAATAGAAATAATAAAGTTGAATAAAGTCATAGTGTGCTTATTTTGTTCACTTGAAAGATAAAACAGCCATAGCCTGCAGTTGGCAGTGCTTTTGTGTTTTGTGGAAGGAGTGCTTCCAACTGGGTTTGAATATGCCATTGCTTAAGGTCCAGCAGGGGGAGCTTTCCATTGCTTAAGACAGAATGTGCTTTAGAAGGCTCATCACACCCCGCACTCCCCTCCTCCCCCTTCCTCTTCCTCAGCCTCTAGCCTTTCCTTTTTTCATGGTCCAGTAAACTTGTCTCAAGGGTGTATTTCAAATTGATTACAGACAATTTGCTCAGGATTTTGTGATGAATGCAGATGTCAGAACCTGCTCGTCATCTACAACTGCCATTGCAGACCTCCAGGAGGATGAGGATGGCGTTTATTTCAGCTCATACGGGCATTATGGGATACATGAAGAAATGCTGAAGGTTAGAAAAGAGCACAGATGTACCAAATCCATACCAAAGGAAAAATAGAGTAAAAAAGGTTCTTAATACATATGCTGTGGGAGAACTGCTTTTTTGGTTTTTGGTTTTTTGAGAACTGCTTTTTAAATCTTTTTGGTGCTTGATAGCTCATCTTGCGTTGAAAAGATTATAGAAGCATCAGAGACACTGTAAATTCTGTTTAAAATCATTATTAATCTTCATTATGAGATTACCTTTTGCTGGAAATAGAACATTTGAAAAAATTGACGATTTTAGTCTTCTTAAGAGCAACTTTTAAATAGGAAGAAAAATATGTTTGCCTTTTAATGTGTGAAGGAAATGATTAATTTTAGTGTTTTAATTAGCAGTACTGACTTTAGTTTGGGCAAATAATTCTTTGGTACGAAGTTAATTATAAATA
The DNA here is from genome assembly GCF_028564815.1 of Eubalaena glacialis. Taxonomy (NCBI): domain Eukaryota; kingdom Metazoa; phylum Chordata; class Mammalia; order Artiodactyla; family Balaenidae; genus Eubalaena; species Eubalaena glacialis. Next base: position 85,149,669 of record NC_083725.1, read on the forward strand.
ATTCTCACATTTGTTACGGCATTACCGTTTTACATTTGAAATCATTGGTATATAGAAGAATTTCCTAAATCAGATACTTGAATTTGGTTGGTTTTAATTTTTATAATGGTAATGTCCATATAAACTATAAGTAGATTTCTAGGTATACCTGGTATATTATGTATATTTTATCATGTATTATATTATAGATTATAAAATAGCAAAATGTTTTTTAATTCAGTAAAACTGAAAATATCTAACTAGAGTAAAATAAATGTTGGAGTGTAAAAATTACTGAAAACTTTAATGTTTATCTCTGTGAATTTTAGATGCCACTACTTTTTTTGTCTTAAAAACCAACAAACGAAAAATTCCTTTCTGAATCCTTCCTCAAAAGATTGGTTTATTTTACGGACACCCCAAGACTGTGTTCCTTGAAACATGCCCATTTAAAATAACCAGGGGTAGTTAATATGTATATATTTTGTTGAGTCAGTTTTGCAGGATCACAGAGTGGAGGTTTGCTGATTAATAGTAATTGTAATTACTTGGGGTCTTTTAAAGCAATGTCATGTCATTTCTTTGCTAATGACTTGTCACGGTTGTGCTTTTTGTTGTCACTTGGGTGGTTGCATAGCATTACAAGTAATAAATTAAGTCCAGAGTGCATTTGTTTAAAAGAAATTGACATACTCCATTTTCTCTGTTAAAATTAATTTTATTGTGTCTAGAATATTTCCTTTAAAGGAGTTAATCTAAGCCCATATTTGCTGTTTTAAATCACCCCATCAGTTTAAATGCCATGAACCTTTAATGCTTTTGATATGGAAATTGTATTGGGTTTTTCAGACAGATAAGGTTACTGAGACTCCTAGAATATAGTACATCTGAGTGCTGTCAGTACAGTCATCAGGGAAATCCAGTTTGGACTTGCTTCCAAATCTCTGTCCTGGACCCTTGTAGCTCTGTATCAACAACTGGAGGATCTTTACACCTGATGGAATATTTTAAGTCCTTTTGATGTACATATATATTTAAGAAGTTCCAGCTGGAAGTTTCCAGTGCTGTCTTTTCACTTTTAGAGAATCACTTAACACTCCTTATTAATATAATTTTCCATGCCTTAATTCCCCTCTGCTGTTATACAATGTAACCACCTTCTCCTTGGAGATAACTTGATTAAGTCTTCATAGGAAATATGGATATATTTCATTCAAAAAGAACTATTTGTCCATTTTATGTTTTGTTAAGTTACATACTGTGGATGACTATGAAATGTGCCTTATATCAAGCAATATTTCTTCTGTTTCTTATCAAAACAATTCTTAGCACACATAATTTTTTCAAGGTTGTGCTACTACTGGAGTCTCACCTGATCTTTATAAATAAGTTAAAATTGAGAAGCCATACATACAGTACTTATTTTTATGCTTAGAATTGGCCTTGCTTTTATAAGAATATTATTTGGATTTTTTGTTGCTTACTAGTCACAGGTATTTTAATGACACTTTTTTGGCATATGTTGTGATTATAATTATAAATAAAGATAGTTTGTAATCTTATTTTCCAGAGTCAAGGTGAATTTTTTTGAATTCCAGAGTTAGCGGGATAGTGGACATTAACTTTCAAAATCCTTTGCCACTTTATCTTTCTGAAGAAGAGTCGTTGTTGCTAATGTTATAAATCGGAGATGCATCACTCTCTCTTCTTTTCTTCCCCCCAAGTAAAACATTGTTCATCCTGGTGAAAATTTATCACAGATTATAGTACCATTAAATAATTTTTCGTTACTGCAGTTTCCTCATTGTATCTGCAGCTGACTCGTGCATTCTGTCCACCTTCATGAGCCTATACATTTAAAACATACTGTTACTTATATAGGTAAAATTTATAATACATAACTTTTCTGTTGTCTTTAGTCTCATACTTAAATTTTTTTAATATTTGTAGGAATTATTCCATTATACTGTACTAGCCTTAAAAATTGTCTTGCTTCTTAATATTGGACCTCTTCTTTTGTGCTTCTTAGTTTTACTAGGTTAGTGCAAAAGATAACTTTATTTCTGTTTATTACCTTATTTTATATTGAAGAGTTAGTCTTTTGTTAGAATAAATTTTTAGAAATGGTTTGAGGGCTAGTCTTTGATTTGCTTGGATTTTCATGTTTAGTGAATTTTCCTCTCAAAAATTCATTTATTAAATTGAAGCTCTGCTATGTCCACGGCACTGTGTTTAGTAGACTTTGAATTTCATTGCACCAGGGTGAGCATAGGAGCGAAAGCAGATGGATGTGTAGGAAGAGATTGGATGAAGGATTGTAGTTGAGCTGAGCGGCAGTGCATGGATTTAGGACAGGAGTCGGGAGGCTAGTGATTAAGTTAGAGCAGCAGTGAGGCAGTGTGATTGGTGAGAGCTTTCCGAGTGACTGCCTTCTTGACTGATGTTCACCCTTTGTAGGTTTTGTTGTGTCAGCAAAAATCACTGGTTACAGTGTAAGAAGAGTATAAAAATGGTAGAAATGTATGAAATGGTATTTTTTTTTAAAAAAAAGACAGTTTTTAAATTAATTAATACTATGTTTAAATTCATTTGAAACATTAAATTCTCATAGTAATTCTTTTTTTTTAAATTTATTTATTTTTGGCAGTGTTGGATCTTCGTTGCTGCACACGGGTTTTCTCTAGTTGCGGCGAGCGCGGGTTACTCTTCCTTGCGGTGCATGGGCTTCTCATTGCAGTGGCTTCGCTTGTGGCAGAGCACGGGCTCTAGGCTCGCAGCTTCAGTAGTTGTGGCTCGTGGGCTCTAGAGCGCAGGCTCAGTAGTTGTGGCGCACGGGCTTAGTTGCTCTGCGGCATGTGGGATCTTCCCAGACCGGGGCTCGAACCCGTGTCCCCTGCATTGGCAGGCATATTCTTAACCACTGCGCCACCAGGGAAGCCCCATAGTAATTCTTAAAATACATTGAGGGAAAGATTTAAATTTTTAAAACATGATTTAAAATTTTGTTTGTAAAGCAATTAGAAATAATTCCATCAGAAAACATGGAATTAATTATGGAATTTCCCTTTTTTAGATCCAGCAATTAAGTAAAACAGCTTGCCTTTTAATTTAAGCCCTTCTTTGTACTTTTTTTTAAATCCCAGTATTGGCATAAAAATTTTTTTTTTGGAGGGTATGGACTGTGTAAAGTTTTATGTTGTATTTAGTGTAACTACTTTTTTTTTTTTTTTTTTTTTTAACCTAGTGTGAAACCAAAAACTAGAATTCCCGATCTGAGATATTTTTTATCATACTCATTTTACTCACTCGGCAGCAGAGCCCCTTACTGCTGAATTTGCTGTCAGCGTGTGTCTTAGCTGAGGTGATTTAAAAGGGAATCAGCTCTGTTCATGCACCAACATATATGTTAACATTCAGTGCCTGCCTTGGTCACAGGTCATGTGAGACTCCAGAGTGGAGAAGTCTTACAGTATGGTCTGCGGGGCTCAAGCGATTGACTTTTAGGCTTATAGGCTTTTAAGCATCATTTCCTACTACAGACATTTCTAGAAACAAAACAGGATTATAAATCAGATAGGTGCTGATCAATGACTTTCTTAGGAAACTATACTCAGTTGAGCTTCATTTTTCATATGTAACTGTAACTTTTACATCTATCTAGTTTGGTGTTTTCCTCCCATATTTTAACATAGTTCTACCACAGGGAATCAGGCTCTAGATTCCAGGCCCTATTTAAAGGAGTAAAACATCATGTTCATCTTCTACTAGCATTAATTATCACTTGAAGTCTTTTTTTTTTTTTTTTTTAATTATTATTTATTTATTATTTATGTTTTTTTGGCTGTGTTGGGTCTTCGTTTCTGTGCGAGGGCTCTCTCCAGTTGCGGCAAGCGGGGGCCACTCTTCATCGCGGTGCGCGGGCCTCTCACTATCGCGGCGCGCGGGCCTCTCACTATCGCGGCCTCTCTTGTTGCGGAGCACAGGCTCCAGACGCGCAGGCTCAGTAGTTGTGGCTCACGGGCCTAGCTGCTCCGCGGCATGCGGGATCCTTCCAGACCAGGGCTCGAACCCGTGTCCCCTGCATTGGCAGGCGGATTCTCAACCACTGCGCCACTGGGGAAGCCCCACTTGAAGTCTTATAATGCATGTCAAGATGAAAATATGTACATTTTTAAGAACTTAGGTCTTATTTGACTTTCAGTGTTGTTCTTAAACCTTTTCTTTGTGTGTTGTTGCTATTTCCATTCTTTATTATTTTCTTTTAGGAAAAAAAGATTAGGCTTGGTTTTCCAGGCAAAATGTAGCTATGGAAACTAGAAGTGTATGATAAATTAGCAAATATCTTCCTTAAATATTTTTATTTGTTTAGACTATCCTGTAAACACAATGTCTTCCTCTCTCTACCCTAGGACAGAGTACGAACAGAAAGTTACCGAGATTTTATATACCAAAATCCACATATCTTCAAAGATAAGGTGAGTAGCATAGACTACAGAATTGTACATTTCATGTGGCTCTTGGGCAGCAGAAATCCTCTCTTAGGTCATCATTGTGATAGCAGTTGATTTCATGTACACTGGCTTTATTTCATGGAAGACTTTTGTGATGCTGCTCTGTGGTGCAGTATACTGATAACAGAAATGCTGATTGGTGCTGTCATTCAATATACTCTTTTTTTTTTAATTGAAATTTATTAATTACAGTGACATAGCTTAGTTAAACTTTGCTTATCCAGATAATTTTGCTTAAACCATATTTTTGATTTACTGTGATTCCTATTCATTTCAAATGTATAAGCTCTATACCAAAGCACTTTTAATTATTATTTTAGTTTGTGTTAATTAGTTACAAATTAATAATTTTAAGAAGTCGTTATTGGTAGGTAGGGTCAAATATTGTAAGGTAGAATTTATTTTATGTGCTTTCTTTTAAGACCTCATTTATTTACCCCTTTATGAGTTACTTTATTTTTAAAAATTTTTTATTTTTTATTTTTGGCTGCATTGGGTGTTCGTTGCTGCACGTGGGCTCTCTCTAGTTGCGGCAAGCGGGGGCTACTCTTTGTTCCCGTGTGCGGGCTTCTCATTGCAGTGGCTTCTCTTGTTGCGGAGCACAGGCGCTAGGCGCTCGGGCTTCAGTAATTGTGGCACGTGGGCTCAGTAGTTGTGGCTTGCAGGCTCTAGAGCACAGGCTCAGTAGTTGTGGTGCACGGGCTTAGTTGCTCCACAGCATGTGGGATCTTCCCGGACCAGGGCTCGAACCCATGTCCCCTGCATAGGCAGGCGGATTCTTAACCACTGCACCACCAGGGAAGCCCTGAGTTACTTTAAATTTTACAGTTAGTGTTAATACTCCCTCAGGTTATTTCAAAGGTGATCTTTCACTTTGTATATGGGTGGGTGTGTTAAAAATGTGTCATTTGTTTTTCCTCCCTTGTGAATTTTTCCATTTTTCTTCTTCACTTTCTCCTTCCCTCCCTCTACATTGGCATGGTTATCTAAAAGTTCAGGTTTTCTGTTTTTGTTCCTCCTTATTGGAAATTAGTCCACTAATTTAGTCAAATATATTATCATCTCTGCCACTTATATACTTTTGCTTGGGAATTTTTCCCTGCTCTTTCTACTTCAAGGACATGTATATTGATAACATCAGGTTTTTATAATTCCCCTTTCACCTCCATTTAAAAGATACTTCTCTCAGGTTATTTCATGGGCTTTACGTGATGTTGCAGCAGTGATTAACAACCTTTATATGTTGAAAATCTCTTTTCCTGATTTTTATGTTGTTTGGAATATCATGTAGATTGGCTTTTCATTTTCCATACCTGTTTCCTAAGAGCGGTGTTTCACTTGTGATCTAACCAAGTTGGACCTGCGAAATTTATATGGTACTCTGATATCTTTTGGCCAAAGCATTACCTATGAGGTAATGATGGTATGTGTTTCTTTGTTTTTGCTAATTCCCCTATAGACAAATAGATTATTTTATTTTTAAAGTATTAGTTTTTATCAGTTCTTTATACTTGGCTTTTTTGTATGCTTTTTATATGTTTTTGCAGCAGAGACTAAGAATCTTTTTTATAGTTTTTATGTTTGCACCCAAGTGCTGGAACAATTTATTTAATATTTGTCTAAAAAACCACATTGTTTCCAGGAAAGCAAATATGTTACTATTAAAAATGTTGCCTTATATTTACAGTTCGATTTTGCCTAGATTTTTATTTTATTTTTTCCTTAATATGTTGTGTAGAAATTAACCATGTTCTAGTCTGGGAATCACTAGTCCTGCCTGGCTTCTTAGGAACCATCTCTATAATAATTTTAGACAGTGGTGAATCTCTGTGGGCTTCACTTGTGAAATGATTTTTTATGTATAGCTGATTCACTTTGTTATAAAGCAGAAACTAACACACCATGGTAAAGCAATTATACTCCAATAAAGATGTTAAAAAATAAAAAAAAATTTTTAAATAAAAATAAAATGATTTTTTAAACCTTTCTGGTTCTAAAATTTTATGATTTTTGTTTTTATAAAAGCACTATCATTTTCTTTCTTTGAGCCGTCTTTTTTAAAATACTTTTTGATATGAACGCCATAAGAATTCGTTAAGTAAAAGTAGTTAGAAGTTTCTTTTTCAATATGCTCTGAATAGACTTTTGTGTTATATTACATAAGAAAATACTGAAAAGGCACAAGTATTAGTAAACATAAGATTAATCATTGGGAAATTAAGTAATTATGAATATTTCTATGTATATGAAGCACATCTTACTGGGTTCATAGACCTATACACAGTCCCTTTCTGCTTTTAATTTTTTATTCGTAACAGTCTTATAGAAATATTGTATATATTATATTATACATTTTTGGACAAAATACGTGACCATGGAACACATAGAATGTTTAATTATTTTGTGTTCCACTTACTGCTTTTACTGAAGAGATTAAATCTGCCCAAGTCAGAAAGGGGCTTACTAATAAACTGGGAGTATTTTTCCTTAGTACTTTGCCTAAGATGCTTTCATTTAATTTATCAATGTGTAATTAATTTTGCTTGGCATTTGTGTTTTCTCAAAAGTATACTGTAATATAAAATATTATGTGTGTCAACTTCTAACTCTTTGAAGTATATTCAGGATACAATTTTCTATAATTAACAATATCAAATAATCTAGCACTTTCATATTTTTAAATGATTTGGGATACTTTTCTTTATATTATACTATGACTACAGATTTAAAAAATATATGACACACATTTAAATAGCATTTGATAATTTATAGAATACTTTCAAGCATGTTGTCTCATTGTTGCTATACAATATACCGATATGGTGTATTCATAGCAGGTATGTATTTATCTCTATTTTTCACATGAGGAAATTTGAAACCAGTAGGTTAATTGACTTTCCCTAAAACAGGCAGCTAAAAAAAAAGCAAACCAACGAGGGTTTTAGTCCTAGTCTAGTGCCCTTAACCCTGTGCCACTACACTTTGAACACTGTTATGTTAAAATAGAATGAGTAATTAGGGTGGGATTCATTAGTGATATTTTAATTCACACTATTTTTCATATATAGGTCATATAATTTCTGTGTGCCATGACAGAACATGTTCATGAAATTATTTAAATATAGTTCTTTTTAAAAATGTATGAAATAACATGTTTTCTTAAGTTTTATTACCATTGTTTTTTATTTGTTTTTATCTCCATTAGGTAGACAAATTTCATATCACAGCACTAGCTTCTGTATCATATTTTTTAGTGAATGGTAGAGATTTATTTTTCAAAAAGGTGCTTATAATTTAAAATGTCTTCCTTCCTTCCCTTCTCCCTCCATCCCTCCCTTTCTACTTCCTTTCCTTCATTCCTTTCTTAATATTGTTTTAATTCACAAAGCTCCTGTGGAGGCCATATGGTTTCTCAGATTTTAATTTAACTTTGGGTGGCGTAATTGTGTTATCACTCACTCATAATTAATTTCTATTTGTAGTTCACTGAAGAAATTCACAGTTAGGTGCCTTTTTTATGCTTTTGATTATTATCTAAGTTAAAATTGATTCACTCTTTTTCTTTTTTTTTTTTTTAGAAACAGTGAATCACATTCCTTCATCATTTTATAAAATAATGTTAGTGTATTCTGTTATCATTTCTACCTCTTTCTTTGATTCTATCGGGTTTTAGTTTATTTGCCAACTACCTAAATCTGAGCTAGATGTAATAAATAATTAGTATATAATTAAAAATATAGTTTAAATATAGGCTTTAAAAAGCAGATTGACCTATGTATGTTTGAGTGCTACCTTTACAAATTACCAGCTCTATGATCCTGGATCTGTTACTTTCCTTGTCTGAAGCTCTCCTTCCTTCAGAAAAGGTTAAAGAAGAATTTTGGGCCGCAGCCTGACACGCCGCGCGGCCCCCCAGTCTCCCCGGCCGCCTCCCCCCAGGCATGGCCCAGGGCCTCGCCTCACTATGGCAGCAGCACGGCACAGCACCCTTGACTTCATGCTCGGCGCCAAAGCTGATGGTGAGACCATTCTGAAAGGCCTCCAGTCCATTTTCCAGGAGCGGGGGATGACGGAGTCGGTGCACACCTGGCAGGACCATGGCTATTTAGCGACCTACATAAACAAAAACGGCAGCTTTGCCAATTTGAGAATTTACCCGCATGGATTGGTGTTGCTGGACCTTCAGAGTTACGACGGTGATGCGCAAGGCAAAGAAGTTGACAGTCTTTTGAACAAAGTAGAAGAAAGAATGAAAGAATTGAGTCAGGACAGTACTGAGCGGGTGAAGCGATTACCACCCATAGTTCGAGGAGGGGCCATTGACAGATACTGGCCCACTGCAGATGGCCGCCTGGTTGAGTATGACATAGATGAAGTGGTGTATGATGAAGACTCACCTTACCAGAACATTAAAATTTTACACTCAAAACAATTTGGAAATATTCTCATCCTCAGTGGGGATGTTAATTTGGCAGAAAGTGATCTGGCGTATACCCGGGCCATCATGGGCAGCGGCAAAGAAGATTACACTGGCAAAGATGTACTGATTCTAGGAGGCGGAGATGGGGGCATATTATGTGAAATAGTCAAACTGAAACCAAAGATGGTCACTATGGTAGAGATTGACCAAATGGTGATTGACGGATGTAAGAAATACATGCGAAAAACATGTGGTGATGTCCTAGACAATCTTAAAGGAGACTGCTATCAGGTTCTAATAGAAGACTGTATTCCAGTACTGAAGAGGTACGCCAAAGAAGGGAGAGAGTTTGATTATGTGATTAATGATTTGACAGCTGTTCCAATCTCCACATCTCCGGAAGAAGATTCCACATGGGAGTTTCTCAGACTGATTCTTGACCTCTCAATGAAAGTATTGAAACAGGATGGGAAATATTTTACACAGGGGAACTGTGTCAATTTGACGGAAGCCCTGTCACTCTATGAAGAACAACTGGGGCGCCTGTATTGTCCTGTGGAATTCTCGAAGGAAATCGTCTGTGTCCCTTCATACTTGGAATTGTGGGTATTTTACACTGTTTGGAAGAAAGCTAAACCTTGAAAATCAATTTCCCCTAATCATGTGTGCTGCAAATAGCCTTCCTGACCTTCGTATGCTGTACATGACATCGAAAGGAGTCAGGCAATTGATTGTGAATTCCTTCAAGTTTCCTTTTTTTAATTATTTTTTAATTTAAAAATCAAATGGAAAATGTATATTTTGATGAGCTAGGGTGTTATTTTTTTGAAAGTCAGCTGAAGGATGATTAGACAGCACAGTGAAGGCTGCTAAATGCACTGAACCCCTAGAATGTGATTTTTGTTTTTGTTTTTCTGTGTGGGCTTTTTTTGTTTCTGTTTTGGTAGACTTCGAATTTGGTTGTTTGGAGGAATGCACATCATTGTTTTCTTCTGGAGGGAAGCTCTTGACGGGAGTTTCTTTCCCCCCCAAATTGACACAGGTATTAAAATTTGGTGCTTATAAGGAAAGACTTTAAAAAATGAATAGCAATGCTTCGATTAAAATTACAAATGAGAAAAAAAAAAAAAAAAAAAAGAATTTTATATATATATGCATATGTATATAAATTATATATGTGTGTGTGTGTATAGTCTTAAAAAAGAACACACACTCTAATTGGAGTAAATGATACATATCCTTCTGTACTTAGCTTTTGTAGCTCAGCAATTTCTCTAAGATAATCCCTTATTAACATTATTTATTTATTTATTTATTTTTTAAAACCCCAAAGCTTGTTTTGTTTTTTGTTTTTTTTTTAAATTTTATTTATTTATGGCTGTGTTGGGTCTTCGTTTCTGTGCGAGGGCTTTCTCTAGTTGCGGCAAGTGGGGGCCACTCTTCATCGCGGTGCGCAGGCCTCTCACTATCGCGGCCTCCCTTGTTGCGGAGCACAGGCTCCAGACGCGCAGGCTCAGCAATTGTGGCTCATGGGCCTAGTCGCACCGCGGCATGTGGGATTTTCCCAGACCAGGGCTCAAACCCGTGTCCCCCGCATTGGCAGGCAGATTCTCAACCACTGCGCCACCAGGGAAGTCCTAACATTATTTTAATGGCTCAAAAACCCAATGTAAAATTGTCCATAAATTGTTTTAATTTATATTAGAAATAATGCTGCATGTAAAAATACAAAATATTAAAAATCTTTTTATAAATATGAGAGTAGAATAATAAGACAAATTCCTAGCAGTGGCCTCCTTAGGTCAGAAAGGTTCTACCCAGGATGGTTTTAGTGCTGCCAACTTGTCTTTCCAGAAACAGCGTGTGGGTGTTGATATTCCCAAACACCATTGCCAAAGCACTGTGCTATCAAACTTCTAAATTCCACACTGATCTTTTATTTTTAATTTTTTAATTTTGCAAATATCTTATTTCAATGAAAGTTTTTGGGAAGTTATCACTTACTATTGTGTTATATATATTTTTATATTTTATGCCACATAATATTTCAAACTGATATACTATAACCATACTATAAATATATATGCTCTGTGTTATAGTATTTTCTTGATGTTGTGGTTAATAATTTTATTTGTAACTTTAAAAAAATAGTTTTGTTTGCAGTGATGTTGTATAGATTGCATCTTACAATTTTTAAACTTTCTTGTGTGTGAAGTGGTTATGTTAAAATGTGCTGACTCACCCAGATAGGCCACATGTGCAGGAATAGTCACATTCTCCCTGTGGAGCCATCTGGGCCTCGTCCTTCTTAGAGCAGTAGCCTTTTGGCAACCTTATTTCTTCAATAGAAATTAGACTGTTTAGATTCTGTCTCTTCTGGAGTCAGTTTTGGTGTGTTATATTTTCAAGTTATAATGGAACAGGGCTTCCCTGGTGGCGCAGTGGTTAAGAATCCGCCTGCCAGTGCAGGGGACACGGGTTTGAGCCCTGGTCCGGGAAGATCCCACATGCTGTGGAGCAACTAAGCCCGTGCGCCACAATTACTGAGCCTGCACTCTAGAGCCCGCAAGCCACAACTACTGAGCCAGCATGCCACTACTGAAGCCCGCGTGCCTAGAGCCCGTGCTCTGCAACAAAAGAAGCCACCGCAGTGAGAAGCCTGCGCACCACAACAAAGAGTAGCCCCCGCTCGCCGCAACTAGAGAAAGCCCACATGCAGCAACGAAGACCTAACGCAGCCAAAAATAAATAAATTAATTAATTTAAAAAAAAAGATGTAATGGAACAGACTTCACTTATACTAGTAAACAATACAGAAGATAAAATGTGTAGGAACAGACTTAACTAATGTGCAGGACTTACATGAAAAAGATTTTTTAAAACCCCAAACTCCTGAAGAACATAACAGATGATTTAAACAAATTGAAAGTCATACCACGTTCCTGAATGGAAAACACAAAATAAAATTGTCTGTGTTCCATAAATTTATATTTTAGTGCAATCCTTATAAAAATGCTAAGACTTAAAAAAAACAAAGAAACCATAGACAGGCTGATTTTCTTGTTCTTGTGGAAAAATAAACATAAAATTGTCCAGAAACACTGTGAAAACAATTGGCAGTGAGGGTGGACCAGCTTTACTAGATAGAAATTCTGCCAAGCTTCTGTAATTAGAATAATTACTGGTACGTGATTGTATAGATTAATGGAGCAGAATAAAAATCTAGAAATAAACCAAAATAGACACAGATCTCCAGAGGGATCCCTTCCTCTCCTCTGTCATGTGAGGACACAGCAAGAAGTCATGTCTGTGAACCACAAAGCAGGCCCTCACCAGAGTCAACCTGTGCCTTGATCTTAGACTTTCCAGCCTCCAGAACTGTGAGAAATAAATTTTTCTTGTTTACAAACCACTCAGTTTATGGTATTTTTGTTATAGCATGCTGAATGAATTGAGACAGGGACCTTCAGCATTCACTAAAATTTCTGTGTGTTTTGGTCTGTCCCCATGACATAATCACCTCCGAAAGGCCCCAGCTTCTAATACCATCACCTTGGCGGTTAGTATTTCAACGTATGAATTTCGGGGGGATGCAAACACAGACTGTTTAATAACATGTTGGGACAATTGGTTAGCTATCTGAACAGAAGTAAAGTTGGAACCATACCTCTTAGTGTATACTATGATTTTAAAAAAAAACCAAAAAACTGTAGTAATGAAACTATAAAGTACCAAAAGGAAGTGTGAATGAACTAGAGAATATGGGCTAAGTCAGTCTAATTATGATCAAAATCCAGAAGCCATTAAAAGAAAAGATTAATGAGTTTGACTGTTAGTAAAGAATTTCTACATAGCAAAGATCAGTGTAAGCAGAATCAAAAGACGAAAAATCATATGCTGAGAGAAAACATTGCAAGTCATATTACAAAGGTCTGATCTTAACTAACAAAGAACTCTTATTTGATAAAATTTGATAAGAGAAATTTGGTAAGAGAAGGGCTAACAACTTGGTGGAGAAATGGAGAAAGGATATAAGTAGATGGTTCACATAGAACTACAACATATGAAATAATGCAAAACCTCATGATAATGGAAATGCACATTAAATCTAGACCAGTATATCATTATTTTGTACTTGCCATATTGGCAGAAATCTGAAAGTTTGATTATATGGGCTAGTGTCACCTGTGAGGAAATTGGCCCTTACACATTGCTGATTTGAGTCTTCATGAGTAGAATTGCACTATGGCGGGTAATTTATGTTTAGCAGAATTACAAATATGTATATTCTCTCTGACCCAGTGTTTTTATTTCTAGGAATAGATTTACTCCTTTATACTTCTGTAGAGTTACTCATGTATGAATGGGGTTAGGTATAATGTTATTTACAGCATTGATTGTTATGGTAAAATTTCAGGAACTACGTAAATGTCCATCAGTAGAGAACTGGATCAGTAGATTATGGTACAACCATGATACGGAATCCTATACAGCTATGTAAGAGAAAGAAGTTCTATAAACTGATATGGAAAGATCTCTAAATTATATTGTTAAGGAAAAAAGCAATGTGTAGCACAGTGGGTATAATATGCTTCCATTTGTGTAGAGGAGGGAAGGAAATACATATATAGTATCGCATTGTATATGCATAAAAATTCTTTTGAAGGATAAATAAATACACTTTTTGATGTTTAAACTGTATGAATGTTTTACCTAGTGAAAAAGTAATTGTTGAAAAATATAATAGATTCTTAATTCTAGTTCTATTTTTCTTACAGTAGCTTCCCATTACTCAGAATAAAATCCAAGGGCTTTATGTGATCTGACCCCTGCTTAACCCTGATCTCACCGCCAAGGAACCTTTCTCACCCAGCTCAGCCACAGTGGCCTTCTTGCTTTGCCTGGAATCTTGTGCTTTGCATTTAATATCTTCTATGGCTAGAAGGCACTTCCTCCAGATCTTTGCCTGGCACACTCCTTTACTTCATTTCCTTCTCCGCTCACATGTATCAGAGAAGTATTCGCAGACCGATCTAAAATTCTAAAAGAGTGTGTCCCCCCGCCCCTTGCTCTAACCTCTACTCTGTGCTTGAGTTTTCTTTATAACACTACTATTCTCTGTTAACATTCTCTGTTCTTTATTCTCTATTCTTTGTTCATTGTCTGTCTCCCCCACAAGATTGTAAGCTCTATTAGGACAAGGACTTGGTCTTGTTTGTTGCTGTACCCCATCGCCATGATCAATGCCTGCACTTAGTAATGCTCAGCGAATACTTATAGTAGAAGACTACTGAAATAATTTCATATTTTGAGACAAGTATATAGGGTTTCAGGTCATTGGTAATGAAAGACTTAAGGCACTACAGTTTCAGTAATTTCTAGTGTACCTCTGAGTATTTTGCTGAATGTGTTTCCTTGGTAATTAGTTTTTGTGTTTTACTGTGAACCAAGCAGGTTTCACTATACTGTTCTGGGAAGAACCGTATGAAATTCTTGATTAGAAATAATTGCTCCCTGCCTATCGCCAATAACATCTTAAATTTGGTTCTTCTTATTTCTTTCACCAATGATAATGAATATCATTTTAAAAAATTAAATTCTCAAGTTACTGAATTCTAGAAGCCAATTTGTTTTTATTGTACCTGTATTATTAAAATGAGTTGAACATTTAATTTTGGAAGTGGAGGGGTTATGGCAATATTCTATATCCATGATTCCTTTATTTTTTTTTTTTTACATCTTTATTGGAGTATAATTGCTTTACAATGGTGTGTTAGTTTCTGCTGTACAACAAAGTGAATCAGCTATATTTATACATATATCCCCATATCCCCTCCCTCTTGTGCCTCCCTCCCACCCTCCCTATCTCACCCCTCTAGGTGGTCCCAAAGCACCGAGCTGATCTCCCTGTGCTATGTGGCTGCTTCCCACTAGCTAGCTATTTTACATTTGGTAGTGTATATATGTCCATGCCACTGTCTCACTTTGTCCCAGCTTCCCTTTCTATCCCCCTGCCCCGTGTCCTCAAGTCCATTCTCTACGTCTGCGTCTTTATTCCTGTCCTGCCCTTGGGTTCATCAGAACCAATTTTTTTTTTAGATTCCATATATATGTGTTAGCATACAGTATTTGTTCTTTTCTTTCTGACTGACTTCACTCTGTATGACAGACTGTAGGTCCACCCACCTCACTACAAATAACTCAATTTTGTTTCCTTTTATGGCTGAGTAATATTCCATTCATGATTCTTTTATAACCATTTTTAAATTGTACTGGATCAGGCTATCTTGCTTAAGTTAATTCCTGCCACTCAAACTTGAGAAAGTTTATTTCTGTTAAAATTTAGAATTACTAAGTCTAATTTAGAGCATACATACAATAAGGAAATAAAAAACAGAGACTAATTCCCTCTTAATAAGTCTGTGGGAATTGCTTATTTCATATAAAACATTTCTTAAATTTACATTGTTGCATCTGATTGCAGCAGACTGTGGCCAAAACACTGTTATGAATTTAAAACAACTTAATGTAATTATATTTTCAGTTTCCCCAAATAGAAATTATTACCATATTTGGTCAGTAAAGTTTAAATTTTTGTTATCTATTCCTAGCCAGAAACATCATCATATATGAATAGGATTTAAAGTATTAGACCTTCTCGATAACATCTGTTTGTTTATTATACCAGGTAGTTTTGGATGTTGGTTGTGGAACTGGAATTCTCTCTATGTTTGCTGCTAAAGCTGGAGCAAAGAAGGTTCTTGGAGTTGATCAGTCTGAAATACTTTACCAGGCAATGCATATCATAAGGTAGATGCATTTTACGGCTTGATTTAAGATTATTTTTAAATTTAATGATTAATATCAATTGATTTTCTTGTTTTTAATAGCGATCCAATGCAGACTCAAGACACTTGTCTTTTAGTAAAAATTCATTCCAGAATAATAAGATTTTAAGTTGGATTGACCTAGACATGTTTGAGCTATGAATAATCTTTTCATTGTTCTTCTCATTGATGAGAATTATTTTTATATAGTTTTCTGTCCTTCCAATTATGGCTATAGATATGCTAATTACAATAATATGAAATTAGAAATCATGGACATATAGGGCAGTGTTAGAAGACTTGCTACAAAACTCAATATATCAGTAGTATTTCCTTTAGCAAATAGCAGTTCAACTAAAAAGACTAAGGATTATCTTTTTCTTTTTGACAACACTAGCCCTTGTGCCTCCTCAAATTAAAATAAGTAAATTCCAGAATGGCTACAAACTTAATTATGTTCTCTAAAAATATCTCTTCTCTTTGAGGAATTAAGTTAGTTAGGTTAATTGATATGTGATTGATTTTACAGTTGGCTTATATCCTAGTAAGAAGACTTTCATTTGAACTACAGCTTTTAGAACTAGATTTTGTTAGCTGTGTACTTAACCAAAGCATGTTACATTTGGAACTTCGGAATAATTTCCAGAATAATTTTAATAGCAGGCTTCTTAGTGATTCTTTTTTCCCCCAGCTTTATTGAGATATAATTGACACATAATATTGTGTGAGTTTAAGGTGTAAAATGTATTGCTTTGATACATTAATATATTACGGAATGATTACCACCATAGTATTGGCTAACACCTCCATTGTGTCACATGAAGTAATTACCATTTCTTTTTTGTGTTGGAAACATTTAAGGTCTACTCTTTTAACAGCTTTTGCGATGCTTACGTTAGATTCTCAGCAATGATTCTTAAATGGTCCTCCCACTGATACATATGTTTTATTCTTTTTTTTTTTTTAAAACGTGATGATCCATTTATTTATTTATTTATTTATTTATTTATTTATTTATTTATTTATTTGTGGCTGTGTTGGGTCTTCGTTTCTGTGCGAGGGCTTTCTCTAGTTACGGCAAGTGGGGGCCACTCTTCATCGCGGTGCGCGGGCCTCTCACTATCGTGGCCTCTCTTGTTGTGGAGCACAAGCTCCAGATGCGCAGGCTCAGTAATTGTGGCTCACGGGCCTAGTTGCTCCGTGGCATGTGGGATCTTCCCAGACCAGGGCTCGAACCCGTGTCCCCTGCATTGGCAGGCAGACTCTCAACTACTGCGCCACCAGGGAAGCCCTGTTTTATTCTTAAAATTGGTTAATATTGATCATTTCTGATTCATATAAATTTAATTATGTAAAATGTTTAAATTTTTAGATTTTATTGCATTGAAGTCTAGTGTTGTGGTTAAGAGTGCAAAGTTTGAGTCAGACAGGTTTGAGTCCTTGCTCTGTCCCTTCCCTGTTGTTTGAACTTCAGTTAAATTCTATCTAACCTCTTTGAAACCTCAGTTGTTTTACTGTCAAAATGAAAATAATGATGACTACCTCATATGGTTATGAGTAAGGTAAATAAGTTATAAGTAAGATATGCACCTCAGTCTCTTTGGCATATTGCCTGCCTTGGCATGTAGTAGGTATTCAGAAGTTAGCAACTGTTATTACTAACAAGTACCAAATTAATGTTAATGAAAAAATGACATTGCTCTTGCTTAGATTTTTTCATAGAGGTTTGTGGTTATTATTTTAATATTAGAGAATATGCATCTGTGTTGCATATGCATATGCAATCCATAATCTAGTAAAGTTTTTTTATTTCTTATGTTGCCATTAACTACGACAGCATCATTTTGGGGGTTCTGTAAAGAGCACCCTCTCTTGCTTGTGCATTACCATCCAAACAGATATGAGAACCACTGTCCCAGAGAAGAGATTGTTTTAGATGAATTATCAAAATTTTATTGTTGTGATAGTAAGATTACTAATAGTAAGATATTTCTATTAGAAATTCTCATCTTATGAAAGACCATGTTCATTTATGTATTCATTTGTCATTTTTGATTTCTGTAAGGTGAGACTAGATGTGCTCTCATTTTAATTCCTTTATGGAAGAAAAAGATAGTGATAGCACTCATTTTATTTTGTTTTGTTTTCATTCTATTTCACAGAAGCCCTGATTCCTAGTGACTTTTTAGAAATATGTTTGTACAATGATTATAATCAAATTCATTGTGTATGAAATTTAGTGCTGGAGTGTATGGAAATTTTGCATGAGAGCATTTATTGAAAATGACTTAGCATTCAATTCTAGGTACTTAAATTTAACAATAAAAGTTGCTAACATTAACTTACTACTTTCTATTTAATTTCTTTTGAGGTAGGTACAAAAACAGTACATATATATATATTTGTTTTTATAGAGATAAGGAAATTGAGACACAGAGACTATGTAACTCTCCTTATTTGTAGTGCGGCCAGGATTAGATCCCAGGCAGCCTGACTCCATGGTCCATACTCAAAGCCAATTTACTATGCTGTCCATTTCACTACTCACAGGGCATGTATTGGTTGCATTCAGTAGTTTGCTTTACTTAGAACCTATAGAGTTTGAAAATCAGACCTTTTTGTTTTGGATGAGCCAACATTGTACTTTTCTTCAAAGATGTTCTCCTTTGCCTTCTTTTTTTTTTCCACATCTTTATTGGAGTATAAATGCTTTACAATGTTGTGTTAGTTTCTGCTGTACAACAAAGTGAATCAGCTATATGTATACATATATCCCCACATCCCCTCCCTCTTGAGCCTCCCTCCCACCCTCCCTATCCCACCTCTCTAGGTGGTCACAAAGCACCGAGCTGATCTCCCTGTGCTATGCAGCAGCTTCCCACTAGCCATCCATTTTACATTTGGTAGTGTGTACACGTCACTGCTACTCTCTCACTTCATCCCAGCTTCCCCATCCCCCCATGCCCTCAAGTCTGTTCTCTACATCTGCGTCTTTATTCCTGCCCTGCCACTAGATTCATCAGTACCGCTTTTTAAAATTCCATATATATGTGTTAGCATATGGTACTTTTCTCTTTCTGACTTACTTCACTCTGTATGACAGACTGTAGGTCCATCCACCTCACTACAAATAACTCAATTTTGTTCCTTTTTATGGATGAGTAATATTCCCTTGTATATATGTGCCACATCTTCTTTATCCAGTTATCTCTTGATGGACATTTAGGTTGCTTCCATGTCCTGGCTATTGTAAATAGTGCTGCAGTGAACGTTGTGGTACGTGACTCTTTTTGAATTATGGTTTTCTCAGGGTATATGCCCAGTAGTGGGATTGCTGGGTCATATGGTAGTTCTATTTTTAGTTTTTTAAGGAACCTCCATACTGTTCTCCATAGTGGCTGTATCAATTTACATTCCCACCAACAGTGCAAGAGGGTTCCCTTTGCTCCACACCCTCTCCAGCATTTACTGTTTGTAGATTTTTTGATGATGGCCATTCTGACTGGTGTGCGGTGATACCTCATTGTGGTTTTGATTTGCATTTCTCTAATGATTAGTGATGTTGAGCATCTTTTCATGCATTTGTTGGCCATCTGTATGTCTTCTTTGGAGAAATGTCTGTTTAGATCTTCCGCCCATTTTTGGATTGGGTTGCTTGTTTTTTTGATACTGAGCTGCATGAGCTGCTTGTATATTTTGTAGATTACTCCTTTGTCAGTTGCTTCATTTGCAGATATTTTCTCTCCATTCTGAGAAATGGAAATTCTGTCTTTTCGTCTTGTTATGGTTTCCTTTGCTGTGCAAAAGCTTTTAAGTTTCATTAGGTCCCATTTGTTTATTTTTGTTTTTATTTCCATTTTTCTAAGAGGTGGGTCAAAAAGGATCTTGCTGTGATTTATGTCATAGAGTGTTCTGCCTATGTTTTCCTCTCAGAGTTTTATAGTGTCTGGCCCTACATTTAGGTCTTTAATCCATTTTGAGTTTATTTTTGTGTATGGTTTTTAGGGAGTGTTCTAATTTCATTCTTTTACATGTAGCTGTCCATTTTTCCCAGCACCACTTATTGAAGAGGTTGTCTTTTCTCCATTGTATACTCTTGCCTCCTTTATCAAAGATAAGGTGACCATATGTGCATGGGTTTATCTCTGGGCTTTCTATCCTGTTCCATTGATCTATATTTCTGTTTTTGTGCCAGTACCATACTGTCTTGATTACTGTAGCTTTGTAGTATAGTCTGAAGTCAGGGAGCCTGCTTCCACCAGCTCCATTTTTCTTTCTCAAGATTGCTTTGGCTATTCAGGGTCTTTTGTGTTTCCATACAGATTATAAAATTTCTTGTTCTAGTTCTGTGAAAAATGCCATTGGTAATTTGATAGGGATTGCATTGCATCTCTAGATTGCTTTGGGTAGTATAGTCATTTTCACAGTATTGATTCTTCCAATCCAGGAGCATGGTATATCTCTCCATCTGTTTATATTATCTTTGATTTCTTTCATCAGTGTTTTATAGTTTTCTGAGTACAGGTGTTCTGCCTCCTTAGGTAGGTTTATTCCTAGGTATTTTATTCTCTTTGTTGAGATGGTAAATGGGATTGTTTCATTAATTTCTCTTTCTGATCTTTTGTTAGTGTATAGGAATGCAAGGGATTTCTGTGCATTAATTTTGTATCTTGCAACCATACCAAATTCATTGATTAGTTCTAGTAGTTTTCTAGTGGCATCTTTAGGATTTTCTATGTATAGTATCATGTCATCTGCAAACAGTGACAGTTTTACTTCTTTTCCAACTTGTATTCCTTTTATTTCTTTTTCTTCTCTGATTGCTGTGGCTACGACTTCCAAAACTATGTTGAATAATAGTGGTGAGAGTGGACAACCTTGTCTTGTTCCTGATCTTAGAGGAAATGCTTTCAGTTTTTCACCATTGAGAATGATGTTTCCTGTGGGTTTGTCGTATATGGCTTTTATTATGTTGAGGTAGGTTCCCTCTATGCCCACTTTGTGAAGTGTTTTTATCATAAGTGGGTGTTGAATTTTGTCAAAAGCTTTTTCTGCATCTATTGAGATGATCATATGGTTTTTATTCTTCAATTTGTTAATATGGTGTATCACACTCTTTTGTGTATATTGAAGAATCCTTGCATCCCTGGGATAAACCCCACTTGATCATGGTGTATGATCCTTTTAATGTGTTGTTGGATTCTGTTTGCTAGTATTTTGTTGAGGATTTTTGTGTCTGTGTTCATCAGTAATATTGGTCTATAATTTTTCTGTGTGACATCTTTGTCTGGTTTTGGTATCAGGGTAATGGTAGCCTCGTAGAACGAGTTTGGGAGTGTTCCTCCCTCCACAATTTTTTGGAAGAGTTTGAGAAGGATAGGTGTTAACTGTTCTCGAAATGTTTGATAGAATTTGCCTGTGAAGCCATCTGGTCCTGGACTTTTGTTTGTTGGAAGATTTTAAATTATGGTTTCAATTTCATTACCTGTGATTCGTCTCTTTATATTTTCTAATTCTTCCTGGTTCAGTCTTGGAAGGTTGTACTTTTCCAGGAATTTGTCCATTTCTTTCAGGTTGTCCATTATATTGGCATATAGTTGCTTGTAGTAGTCTCTTACGATCTTTTGTATTTCTGCGGTGTCAGTTGTAATCTCTTCTTTTTCATTTCTAATTTTATTGATTTGCATCCTCTCCCCTTTTTTCTTGATGAGTCTGGCTAAAGGTTTATCAATTTTGTTTATCTTCGCAAAGAACCAGCTTTTAGTTTTATTGATCTTTGCTATTGTTTCCATTTCATTTATTTCTGCTCTGATCTTTTGATTTCTTTCCTTCTATAATTTTGAGTTTTCTTTGTTCTTCTTTTTCTAGTTACTTTAGGTATACGGTTAGATTGTTTATTTGAGATTTTTCTTGTTTCTTGAGGTGAGCCTGAATTGCTATGCACTTCCCTCTTAGAACTGCTTTTGCTGCGTCCCATAGGTTTTGGATCGTCGTGTTTTCATTGTCATTTGTTTCTAGGTATTTTTTGACTTCCTCTTTAATTTCTTCAGTGATCTCTTGGTTATTTAGTAGCACACTGTTTAGCCTCCATGTATTTGTGTTTGTTACTGTTATTTCCTTTAATTGATTTCTAATCTCATAACGTTGTGGTTGGAAAAGATGCTTGATATGATTTCAGTTTTCTTAAATTTTCCAAGGTTTGATTTGTGACCCCAAATATGATCTGTTCTGGAGAACGTTCCATGTGCGCTTGAGAAGAAAGTGTATTCTTCTGCTTTTGGGTGGAATGTCCTAAAGATATCAATTAAGTCTATCTGGTCTATTGTGTCATTTAAAGCTTGTGTTTCCTTATTTATTTTCTGTCTGGATGATCTGTCTATTGGTGTAAGTGGGGTGTTAAAGTCCCCTACTATGATTGTGTTACTGTTGATTTCTCCTTTTATGGCTGTTAACATTTGCCTTATGTATTGAGGTGCTCCCATGTTGGGTGCATAAATATTTATAATTGTTAAGTTTTCTTCTTGGATCGATCCCTTGATCATTATGTAGTATCCTTCCTTATCTCTTGTAACAGTCTTTATTTTAAAGTCTATTTTATCTGATATGAGTATTGCTACTCCAGCTTTCTTATGATTTCCATTTGCATGGAATATCTTTTTCCATCGCCTCACTTTCAGTCTGTATGTGTCCCTAGGTCTGAAGTGGGTCTCTTGTAGACAACATATATATGGGTCTTGTTTTTGTATCCATTCAGCCAGTCTGTGTCTTTTGGTTGGAGCATTTAATCCATTTACATTCAAGGTCATTATCGATATGTATGTTCCTATTACCATTTTCTTAACTGATTTGGGTTTGTTTTTGTGGGTCTTTTTTTTCTCTTGTGTTTCCTGCCTAGAGAAGTTCCTTTAGCATTTGTTGTAAAGCTGGTTTGGTGGTGCTGAATTCTCTTAGCTTTTGCTTGTCTATAAAGCTATGGTTTCTCCATCAAATCTGAATGAGATCCTTGCTGGGTAGAGTAATCTTGGTTGTAAGTTTTTCCCTTTCGTCACTTTAAATATGTGCTGCCACTCCCTTCTGGCTTGCAGAATTTCTGCTGAAAGATCAGCTGTTAACCTTATGGGGATTCCCTTGTATGTTATTTGTCACTTTTCCCTTGTTGCTTTTAATATTTTTTCTTTGTATTTAGTTTTTGATAGTTTGATTAATATGTGTCTTGTTATGTTTCTCTTTGGGTTTATCCTGTATGGGACTCTCTGTGCTTCCTGGACTTGATTGACTATTTCCTTTCCCATGTTAGGGAAGTTTTCAACTATAATCTCCTCAGATATTTTCTCAGACCCTTTCTTTTTCTCTTCTTCTTCTGGGACCCCTATAATTCGAATGTTGGTGCGTTTAATGTTGTCCCTGACGTCTCTGACACTGTCCTCAATTCTTTTCATTCTTTTTTCATTATTCTGTTCTGCAGTAGTTATTTCCACCATTTTATCTTCCAGCTTACTTATCTGTTCTTCTGCCTCAGTTATTCTGCTATTGATTCCTCCTAGAGTATTTTTTATTTCAGTTATTGTGTTCATCACTGTTTGCTGTTTAGTTCTTCTAGATCCTTGTTGAATATTTCTTGTATTTTCTCCATTCTGTTTCTGAGATTTTGGATCATCTTTACTCTCATTACTCTGAATTTTTTTCAGGGAGGTTGCCTATTTTTTCTTCATTTATTTGGTCTTGTAGGTTTTTACCTTGCTCCTTCATCTGTAACATATTTTTTTGTTGTTGCTTTTTTTTTTTTTTTGATGGGTGGGGCTGTATTCCTGTGTTACTGGTTGTTTGGCTTGAGGCGTCAAGCAGTGGAGTTTGCAGGCAGTTGGATAGAGCTGGGTCTTGGTGCTGAGATGAGGACCTCTGGGAGGCCTCACTCCGATTAATATTCCCTGGGGTCTGAGGTTCTCTGTTAGTCCAGCAGTTTGGACTCGGCCCTCCCACCACAGGAGCTTGGGCCCGACCTCTGGCCTGGGAACCAAGATCCCGCAAGCCGTGTGGCGTGGCAAAAAAAAAAAAAAAAGCAATACAATAACAAAGAATAAAAAACAATAAAATTAGAAAGATTAAAAAGGGGGGGGGAGCAAGCCAAAAGTAGCAGAACAATAACAAAGTATAAAGAATAAAAGAAAATTAGAAAAATAAAAGATTTATTAGAAAAAACAAAAATATAAATGAACCAACAAGGTAAAACACAACCCCAGTCTAAAAGAGGAAAAAAGAAAAAAAAAAGCCTTGGCTCTGGGGGCGGAGTTTAGGCAGGAGTGGCACTTAGGCAGGGGCGGGTTTTAGGTTGGGGCAGTACCTAGGCAGGTAGGGGGTTTCAGCATGGGGCGGGGCCTAGGCTCAGGTCCCAGCAACCAGAAAAAGCCTAGGGAGCGGGGCCTAGGCAGGCAACGTTCATGCGTTGGGCGGGGCTTCTGCTTAGGACCTGCGCGGAAGGGGAGAGGCAGCAGGTGGAAAGGAGGGCCTCTGCAGTGTGGGGTTCCAGAGTTTGGAGGTAGGGCCCTGGGTGAGGGTGTGTGGGTGGGGTTTAGGCCCAGCACGGTTGGAGGGGTTCACAGAGGGGGTCTCCGGGTGTAGAGGTGGGGCCCTGGGTGGGGGTGTAGGGGCGGGTCTTGGGCTCTGCCTGGCGGGAGGGAGGCTCCAAGGGCAGAGGATTAGGCCTGGGAGCCCCGTAGGCTCCCTGGTGCCTAAGTGGACGGGGAGAGCACTGGCTGTGTTCTCTTCCATGCCCCCCCACGCCCACTGTCTCCCCCAGGGTCTCCCTGGTCCCCGCTGGACCCCTAACTGTGTGTGTGTCCTGCTGGGTGTAGGAACTCCTCTCCTCCCCCAGCCACCCCTCAGGGATGCTGGTCCGGGAGGTCCGGCCTTTACTTTTCCTCCCCCTTCCCTCCCTCCCACTCCCTCAGGACCCTCGTGGCTGGAGGGGGCCTAGGTGGGCAGAACATCAGGCCCGGGATCTCAGCAGGCTCCTGGGGGCCCAAGTGGGCAGGGGAAAGCTGGCCACGCTCCCTTTTGATCCTCTGCCCTCCTGATGGTCCCCCAATTTCCCCCTTTGGGCGTGGGATCCCTTCCCCTCCTCCAGCCGCCCCTCTGGCCACCAGTCCCGTCCTGCCTCCACTTCTCCTCCCCCTTCACTCCCCCCCACAGCCCCCATCCTACGCAGTCGCTGGGGGTTCCTTCCGTCCCCTTAGGTGTCCATGGTGCCCCACTGGTGCCTGGTAGGTGCCCTGGTTGTTCAGAGACGTGAATTCCGCATCCTTCTACTATGCCATCTTGACTCCACCCGCTGCCTTTTTTATATTGTGAAAAGATAGCTATTTCCATAGTGTTCTCAGCATCTCTCCTTTGTCTTCCATTCGAATATTTGAAAACTATACTGTGGGGTGATATAACCTCTGTTCTTCTGTTTGTGAATGTCCCTGTAGAAGAATATTCAAGAAACAGGTTATTGTTAATATCCCCAGCATTTACTGGCTCATTATTCTACCAGTTGAGGAGGCAGAATAGCATACTTCTCTCAGCATCTGGAACCATATGACTTGATTTCTAATTTTGGCTTTTTGACTGTTTCGCTTTATGAAAATGGGCAAATTGCTTAACTTCTTTAACCCTGGTCTCTTCATTTATAAAATGGGGTTGATGGTAGTACCTGTCTCACAAGATTATTTTAAGGATTGAATCCATTTATGGTGCTTTACAAAGTGGCTGACATGTATCCGCTTACTAAATGTTAGTAATTATAATAATATTAGGTGATAATTGTAGTGGTATGTTTGGCTTGGCACCAGTGCCTCCAATAATACTTTACATTTGGTTGGTTATGTTTCTAAAATGATCATTTCTTGCAGCTGTCCCACCAACATATGATGACTCTCTTTTTTGTATTCTTTCTGTTTCACAGTCTATTCTCTTACACCATAAAGCTTCAAGTGTTAGCCAGCTGTATTCCGTATTCACTCTCCTCCCTTGAAATCTACCCTAAGCTTCTCTTATACTTGTCTATTATTGCACTGGAGTTTTCTAGAACTATCATCAGTCAGTGAAAGCAACTCTTCTGATTAGCAGGCTGTGAATTGTCTTTAGTAATTCTGAGGCTTCTTTCTCTGTCAGAAATCTATACACAGCAGGATTTCTGTAAAACTCCATAAGCTTACATCTGAAAAAAGTACTTTAAATTCTAAAAGATAGATACTTTTAAAATACATGTTTCATTATCCTTTTAGATATATTCAACTTACAATCCTTGAATTGTGTTCAAAATAATGATAAAATAATTTTTATTTTTCTTTGTTTAAAAAAGAGATCTAACATTTCTAAAGAAATGAGTGTAGAATGGAGTAAGTTTTGGCTTTAATGTAAACTGATATATATATATATATATATTAGGGCTTATATACATATATAAATTATTTGTATATAAATTGGGACTTAATAAGAAGGTCAGGCTTGCAGTTCTGAGGTTGCAGACATGAATAAAGTAGAATATGGATTTTTAAAGATGTTATATTAGCAGGGACAAATAGAACTCAAAGTGATATGGAAGGAATGAGAAATTGTTTCTTTTTCTAGCTGTCACATTCCAGTGAATGATCATTTCAGAAACATAAACTTACTTAAGGACAGCAAAGCTATTCAGTTGCCAGACAGTTGTATCCAGTGTTCACCCTCAGAAAGCAGAGGTAGCCTCTGGCAATATTTTTACCATTACTCTGGCTGCCTTTGGTTTCTCATTGACTCCGTTATGGAATAGCTCATTATTCAGACTTTTGGATGTTATTGCAGAGGAGTTTTCATGAGAGGATTGATCTATCATATGGCTACAATGCAGTGCTTTCAATCTCAGTATGACATTAAAGATGCAGTCTTTTATATTGCCTGTGTCTAGAATACTGTTAAAAATGAAACATTAAGAAAAGCCTAGATCTGTTGTCATATTTATGTAAATGTCCTTCTCTGGATTCTAGGATAGGAGCTTTATCTTCTTAATATTTTTATCCCTGTAACACCTGGCAAAGTGTCTTATACGTGGTAGATACTTAATGAAAGGTTTTTGAGAAGAATAAAGTAACTTAATGAATTTAAAGGTAGTGGTGGTATATATAATATTTGGAACAAGATCACAAAATACACCAGGATAAATCCTTGAAGTAAGGGGTGTTTCTTCATTGTTTCTAAATATAATAGAAATAATAGAAGAGCAAGGTAAAGCTGAAGGGAACTTTGAACCACTGATGAAGCTAAAATGCTAAAAAAAAAAAAAAATTTGCTGCTCAGGAGTCTTCTAATGAAGGTAATGAAGGTGATCAAGACGCCTTACATGGAAACTAAATTCAGTTTTTCTTGCGTCCCACCATCCCCTTAATTTTGTGCCAACTCAGTGGTCCTGTCTTGGGGGGTCCCATGACTACCCACTAGTTCAGTGGTTCACTGGAAGAACTCACATGACTCAATATAAAGTTGTGTTCCCAGCTAAGATTTATTACAGCAAAGGATATAGTCCAGGGACAGCAAGAAAAAGATATCCATAGGTAAGGAGGTCATGTACAGGCTTCCACAAAATCCTTTCTTCTCTGCAAGAGTCACACAAGATGTACTTTTCCTTCTAGCTGTGAACCTCAGAGACTCTTATGATATGTCTCTACCCAAGGAAGTTTGCGTGAGTCTTAGAGTCTATAGTTCTCAAAGAGAACTGGTCACATAGGCACGTACCTGCTATGTGACCAGCCATTGTACAAACCCATGTCAGATACCAGGTACATATCAGGAATCTTCATGTTTACTTTAAACATGCTGTCCTCCTGATTTGTCTTGGTCCACAGCTTCACGTGTATAGAATAGCATCATTAACCAGAAACTACATGAATGTTCAGGAGTTTTGTTCTTAGGGTTTGATGAAGAATTATTGCCACGGTTACAGAGATAAGTAAGAACTGAGAGAACAGACCTGCATTAACTCTTCTCACAGGTCAAAATGGAAACGTGGGACTCAAACTTGACGTTTCCTTCATCAGCACACTTGCTGGAGATAGAGTCCTCTTGAAAAGCCTTATTGTTTCTCAAATCCATCCCTTGTCTACAGTTGATGTTTCTTTTATATTTATTTATTTATTTTTATTTATTTTTGGCTGCGTTGGGTCTTTGTTGCTGCACACGGGCTTTCTCTAGTTGCAGCAAGCAGGAGCTACTCTTTGTTGCGATGGACGGGCTTCTCATTGCGGTGGCTCCTCTTGTTTTGGAGCACGGGCTCTAGGCGCGCAGGCTTCAGTAGTTGTGGCACGAGGGCTCGGTAGTTGTGGCTCACAGGCTCTAGAGCACAGGCTCAGTAGTTTTGGCGCATGGGCTTAGTTGCTCTGTGGCATGTGGGATCTTCCCGGACCAGGGCTCGAACCCGTGTCTCCTGCATTGGCAGGCGGATTATTAACCACGGCGCCACCAGCAAAGTCCCTCGTTGATGTTTCTTAAATCCGTGCCTTAATTCACATTCTTGTATTGTGTATATACTCACATGAATTAACACATTTGCACATAAGTAGCTCGGTTGTTTGTATTCAGTTATTTGGTTTTCTGTCATGTACTCTCTTAGTGCAGCCAGATTGATTTTCCTACCAATTCTCTTCCCCTTTAAATAAATAAAGGAAGAAAGGGGTAAAAAGTTGTCTTTGTGTTGGGAAGACATGAGAGGATAAAGGAGAAACTAAAAATTACCTCTGATCCTGGTATGAGATCTCACTATCAACATTTTGGTAAGACTTTTTAAAGACTTAGGTTACAGGAGATGAAATACATGGAAATGTAAGCTTTACTAAAAATATCAGCTCCCTAAGGTTAGACAGGGATTTTTCTCCGTTTCATTCACGGATGTGCCCCACCACCTGGAAGGGTACCAGGCACACAGGTAGGTATTCAGTGTAAATACTCAGTGAATGAATGAATGAATGTATTTTCAAGACCCAGGACATCAAACATTCAAAGCCAGATAAATCGTCAACACCAAAGACTGAAAACCTATTGTCTCTGCTTGAATCCAGGTTATTCTTTCTTCGTTGTTTTTCATTGTGTTAGAAGCTAAGCTATTGCTAATTTTAAATAATAAATGTCCTCAGTGTTAGTAATTCCACAGCTACACTCCTGTAAACACAAATGGTACATTTGGGAGGGAGGCAGCTCATGGAATAGATGTGTTCTAATTGTAAGTCTGGCCCCTACATTGAAATTATCTGCCTGGTAGTACTTGTTGTTTATGAGATGTCCTTAACATCTTTCCCCTATCTCAAATAGTTAAGGATTCTTGTTTTTTTACATTTATGAATGGAGGACTAGATTATTTCATAAAGGTAATTGGTATGGGTTTTCTCTCATCTCCCTGAGAAGAAAGGAGGGAGATCTGTTCTGGGCACCACTTTTCCTATGATTTTTCAGTTCCTTTGTCACTTCCACTTTGTATACCTCTTGACATCAGGGATTTGTGTTGTGAAAAATGGCTCCCACCTCCACTACAGTCTTCTCTGATGTGTGCACTGAGCACTGGATCCTTCTTCACAAGTTTACCAAAATGATTTGATTCTCCTTTTTTTCCCCACTAAATTTATCAGAATCTTTGGTTGTTTGATATCACCTTCTAAAAT
This sequence comes from Eubalaena glacialis, assembly GCF_028564815.1. Taxonomy (NCBI): domain Eukaryota; kingdom Metazoa; phylum Chordata; class Mammalia; order Artiodactyla; family Balaenidae; genus Eubalaena; species Eubalaena glacialis. The sequence goes on from NC_083725.1 coordinate 85,179,073, forward strand.
CGCCATGAGTTTATAAATTTATTACATTTTGTATTACTTTATTGTCATTTCAGCATGCTTGGGGAACAAGAGAGAAATATGTATGCTTGGGTGCCATAGCTAACTGAAAGCAAAGTAATATTATACCTTGTATATTTTTATATCAGGGTATTCCCTCCCTGTCCCCCTGCCCCATATGCATTTTGAAAAAATAGTTATCACCCATGTATTCTTCTAGGTAAACTTTATAATAATTTTGTCACCAACTTTAAATGCCATTTAGTTGATAAGGTGTTCATTGTATGAACCCCTGTGGTACTTTATGCTGTTTGCACGTCTGTCTCCCTGCTAGACCATGTTCTTTCTTAGAACCTAGACTATGTCTTTTATCAAAATCACATTGGGCAGAGGTACATTACAAATTTGATCCTATATTTCTCATTCTAAAAATCCTGAAATGGCTCCTCATTATCTCTAAATAAAATCTAGACTCCTTTCATCCCCTCTAACTACTTCCCAACTTTGTCACTACATACTACCTCTTGTTGCTCTAATCATACTAAACTATTTATAGCTCTTCAAACTTGGAATTTCTCTTCCATACACACACACACACACACACACACACACACACACACATAACCACAGGCAGTTTGTGCACACAGAGATGAGGCACCCTCCTTTACCCCCATGCTCGCATACATCTTTGTGGATGCTCTGTTTTTTTCCTGACTAAGCTCAAATGTCACTCACTTAGTTAAGGGCTTATTATATTAGCTCCTATGGACCCTGTTTTCTTTACTGCTCTGAATCCCTTAGACCATGTTCTTAAGTGCACAGACCATGTCTTTTATCTCTGTATGCCCAGTATCAGATAATTAATCATGATGATGTCCCTGTATCATGAGATAAAACTTAAATTGCTACTTTTAAGATAGGCAATAATATAGGATAGTGATTGTTGTTCTAACAAAATGTTCACTTAGAAAAATAGATAATTTGTGTTTATTGGATTAGTTAAGAGACTTACTTAACATACTCTTTTTATTATGGTGTTGTATTTCTGTAGATTAAATCTATGCTAGTTTTTGAGCAGGTGTTTCCAGAGATAGAATTCATTTCGAATGCTTTTATGCTAACGTAGGGTTTAGTGATTGGACACTTGAGAAAAGAAAAATAAGTAAAATCTATAGTTTCTTTCATGAATGGTAAATCAGGTGGTGATTAAGATGAGCAGTCTCATAAAAGGGGTTATCTACATGAATGATATCTGTGTTGTGATGTTTTAATACAGAATTACTGGGAATTATGGCCTTTGTCTTTTTTTCTGTATTCCCTGAAATCTTAATCTTTCCAGTTATATTTGAACAAGTAATTACTGAGGCAAATAGGATTATGACTTGTAGCAGACAATAAACAGCCTGAGCAGATGGCCTTTTACAGGACACACCTTGCATGAGCATTCTGAAGAGATTTCTACGGCAGTGGGAACATTTTGCTCTTTTTAGAAGATTGCTTTCTGTTTCCTTTGAAGTGTTTGTAATTGTGAAAGCCCAATTAAATATTTCAGTAAATAGTAAGCAACTGCAGCAATTTTTTCATAGAGAATTTTATTAAATACCTCTTTGAAAAAACTCAGATGGGATATAAACATCCTTTCTTTTTTACCTTTGTGTGAGATATACATATTAAAAAGTGCATAACACATAAGTTATATATTCTAATATGCATATGTATGGGTAAATGATAGGAAAGAGAACATTTCCAGCACTTCAGAATTCCTCCCACCTCCATTTGCCCTTTTTCAGTCAGATGCTCTCCCTGCTTGATTGAGGTAAGTACCATCCTGACTTTGGTGGTAATCACTTCCTTTATATTTTAACCACTTAAATGGGCATAGTTTAGTTTACTCAATTTTGACCTTTAGATAAATGAAATCATATATTATTCATTCTTTTTGTCTAGCTTGTTTTGCTCAACATTATTTTTAGTGTTCATTCATGTTTATTGTTATATAGAATGCCATTGATTAGTATATCCCAATTTATCTTTTCTGTTCTTGATGGGAATTTTTGTGTTTTCCAGTTTAGGTCGGTTAAGAACGATTTTGTCATGAACTTTTTGTACATGTGCCTGGTACACACATCTGTGGGGTATATATTTACATATAAAATTGCAGGCTTTAGGGTATACATATCTTCAGATTTTCTCAATATTGCCAGGCTATTTTCCAGAGTGGTTATACCAATTTATACTTCTACCAATAGTATATAACAGTTCTGGTTGGTATTGCCTACCTTTAAGAATTTTTTCCAGTTGGTTGTATAGCAGTATCTCATTGCAATTTAAATTTGCATTTCTGTGATTATCAGTGAGGCTGAGCATCTTTTCATGTGATTGTTGGACATTTGGATTTCCTTTCTGTGAAATATCTGTTTATGTCTTTTGTTCAGGTTTCCATTGAGTTGGGCCTTTTTATTATTTGTAGGCAATCTTTAAATTTTTTTTTATTTGAGTTGTTTATAGGTTTTATGTAATGAAAAAGTTCTCATTCTTGCTTGCTATTTCACTCTCTTCATAGTGTCTTTGATGTACTGAAATTCTCAATTTTCATGAGCATCATTCATGTTTATGGTTGCCACTATATGTGAGTTGGGTAAGAAGTCTTATGGAGGTGTTTTCCTATATTGTCTTATAAATTTTATAGTTGTGTTTTTTACATTTAGGTTTGTAATCTGCCAGGCATTGTTTTTTGTATATGGTATGAGGTAGTGATCCAGATTTTATTATTACTATTATTATTATTATTTGTAATCTGTTTAAATGACCTAGTTGTCCCAGTCTCACTTAGTGCAGAGACCATTCTTTCCTCTCTACTTTGCACTGTCATATTTGTTGGGAATCAAGCATCCATATATGAGGCCAGTATAACCTTTATACCAAAACTCTATTAAGGCAGTAGAACAGAAAATTATAGGTCAGTCATTTGTGAACATATGTGCAGACATCCTATTCAAAATATTAGAAAATTAATTGAGCAATATATTGGAAGGTAAAGTTTATCCCAGGAGTACAAGTTTGGTTAAATTTGAGAAAATCAACCAGAAAAATCTTTTGAGATATCTCAGGAAAAAAAGTTTGATAAAATTCCATATCCCTTCAATGTATCTATATATTAAAACTCTTAGCAAACTAGAACTAGAATGTTATATTGTAACATGGTACAGTGTATCTACAAAAACCAAAATTACAGCCTAGAACTTGATGAAGCTTTGAAAGCGTTCACTTTAAGTTCAGGAACAGGACAGGGATACTTGCCATCACCTTTTCTATTCAACACTGTAAAGGAGATCCTAGACAGTGGAGCAAGGCAATAAAAAGAAGGGTATAAGAATTGGAAATGAAGGAACAAGACTGTTCTTGTTCCCTAGTAATATGTTTGTGAATATTGATATCAGAAATAAGCTATAAATAAGTTATTGCAGTAATAAACTATCAAGGTGCTGAATACTTTAATTTTTTTGTTTGACGTATAGTTGATTTACAATGTTGTGTTAGTTTCTGGTGTACAGCAAAGTGATTAAGTTATACATATATATATTCTTTTTCATATTCTTTTCTATTATCACTTATTGAAAGATACTGAATATAGTTCCGTGTGCTATACAGTAGGACCTTGTTGTTTATCTGTCTTAATATATAGGAAGTTTGTATCTGCTAATCCCAAACTCCTAATTTATCCCTGCCCTCTTCCCCTCTCTGCCTTTCCCCTTTGGTAACCATAAGTTTGTTCTCTATTTCTGTGCCTCTGTTTCTGTTTCATATATACGTTCGTTTTTATTACTTTTTAGATTCCACATATGAATGATATCATACAGTATTTATCTTTCTCTGTCTGACTTATTTCACTAAGCATAATATTCTCTAGATCCATCCATGTTGCTGCAGGTGGCAATATTTCATTCTTTTTAATGGCTGAGTAGTATTCCATTGTGTGTGCGTATGTGTGTGTGTGTGTGTGTGTGTGGGTGTGTCTGTGTATCATATCTTCTTAATCCAGTCATCTGTTGCTGGGCACTTGGGTTGCTTCCATGTCTTAGCTATTGTATATGGTGCTGCTATGAGCATTGTGGTGAATGTATCTTTTTGAATTAGTGTTTCTGTTTTTTCTGGATATATACCCAGGAATGGAGTTGCTGGATCATGTGGTATTTCTGTTTTTAGTTTTTTAAGGAACGTCCATACCGTTTTCCATAGTACCTGCACCAATTTACATTCCCACTAGCAGTGTAGGAGAGTTCCCTTTTCTCCACATCCTCTGTAGCATTTATTATTTATAGACTTTTTAATGATGGCCATTCTGGCTGGTGTAAGGTGGTACCTCATTGTAGTTTTGACTCGCATTTCTCTAATAACTAGTGATGTTGAGCATCTTTTCATGTGCCTATTGACCATCTGTATGTCTTCTTTGGAGAACTGTCTACTTAGGTCTTCTGCCCATTTTTTCATCGAGGTGTTTGTTTTTTTGTTATTGAGTATTATGAGCTGTTTGTATATTTTGGAAATTAAGCCCTTGTCAGTTGCATCATTTGCAAATATTTTCTCACAGTCTGTAGGTTGTCTTTTTGTTTTGTTTATGGTTTCCTTTGCTGTACAAAGTTTGATTAGGTCCCATTTGTTTATTTTTGCTTTAATTTTTATTGCCTTGGGAGACTGACCTAAGAAAATATTGTTACGATTTATGTCAGAGACTGTTTTGCCTATGTTCTCTTCTAGGAGTTTTATGGTGTCATGTCTTATATTTGAGTCTTTAAGCCATTTTGAGTTTATTTTTGTGTATGGTGTGAGGGGTTTACATGTGGCTGTCCAGCTTTCCCAACACCACTTGCAGAAGAGACTATCTTTTCTCTACTGTATATTCTTGCCTCCTAGGTCGAAGATTAATTGACTGTAGGTGGTGGGTTTATTTTCGGGCTCTCTTTTCTGTTCCATTGATCCATATGTCTGTTTTTGTGCCAATACCATGCTCTTTTGATTACTGTAGCTTTATACTATGTCTGAACTTTGGGAGGGTTATGCTTTCAGCTTTGTTTTTTTTCCTCAGGATTGCTTTGGCAATTCTGGGTCTTTTGTGGTTCCATATAAATTTTAGGATTATTTGTTCTAGTTCTGTGAAAAATGTCATAGCTAATTTGATAGGGATCACATTCAATCTGTAGCTTGCTTTGGGTAGTATGGCCATTTTAACAATATTTATTCTTCCAGTCCAAGAACATGGGATATCTATCCATTTCTTAAATCATCTTCAGTTTCCTTTACCAGTGTTTTATAGTTCTCAGTGTATAAGCCTTTCACCTCCTTGGTCAGGTTTATTCCTAAGTATTTTTTTTTAAATGCAATTTTAAAAGGGATTTTTTTTTACTTTCCTTTCTGATATTTCATTTTTAGTGTAAAGAAATGGAACAGATTTCTGTATGTTAATCTTGTATCCTGCTACCTTGCTGAATTTGTTTATCAGTTCTAGTAGTTTTTGTGTGGAGGCTTTAGGTTTTAAGTATCATATCATCTGCATGTAATGACATTTTTTTCTTGTCTGATTGCTTTGTCTGATTGCTGTGGCTAGGACTTCCGATACTATGTTGAATAGAAGCGGTGAGAGTGGTCATTTTTGTCTTCTTCCTGAATTTAGTGGGAAGGCTTTCAGCTTTTCACCATTTGGTTTGTTGAAAAATTTTGCATGTATATTCATCAAAGATATTGGCCTCTACTATATATGTGTGTGTGTGTGTGTGTGTATTTTCTTTTGTTTTTTGTAGTGTCTTTGTCTGGTTTTGGTATCTGTGATGGTGGCTTCATAGAATGACTTTGGAAGTGTTCCCTGCTTTTCAGTCTTTTGGAATAGTTTGAGAAGGATCGGTATAAGTTCTTCTTTGTATGTTTGGTAAAGTTCCTCAGTGAAGCCATGTGGTCCTGGACTTTTGTTTGCAGGGAGTTTTTTTATTACAGATTCTATTTCACTTCTAGTGATTATTCTGTTCAAATTATCTGTTTCTTCTTGATTCAGTTTGGGTTGGCTGTATGTTTCTAGAAACTTGTCCATTTCTTCTAAGTTGTCCAATTTGTTGGCATGTAATTGTTCATAGTACTGAATACATAATTAATATATAAAAATCAATTGTATTTCTGTAAAGAACATGAAGCAGACACTGAAAATTAAAGTATATCAAAGTGTATTGTTAATATTTCTAACCTCCTCCCAGACAATGCAAGGACGTTAAGTCACTTTTAATGGAAAATTCATCCAAGGGATGAATGTCCCCCAATAGATGCTGTGCATGAACTACCAGTCAGCTGTTTCAACAACTTCTTCCCCATTTTACCCTCTGACATTGGTTAGTATTTCCTTGCCATGTATTTCTCTGGTATCTTTAATCTCACAACATTTTCTACAATGATTTCTGCAAGGAAAAAAACCTGTGAAGACCCTAATGACTATCTGGATTTGAACCATTCTCTACAAAGCTTATTAATAACTCAGTAGAAATGTTATCTAATTTCTCTTTTTCACATCATATTTTGAAAGCTATCTAAACTCCCCTCTCAGTGAGCTGGTTTTTGTTTCCTCCCTCTGTCTTTTCTCCTGTTGATGCCTCCATTCTTTTGTATGTCAAAAACATCATGCAGTCCTATTCTTGGTAATTGAACAAAGTAATCAGATACTGCCTCTTGAATATTCTCTTGGCTTCCATATAACAAGATTACATAAAGTGCTCAAGAAGGAGGAGTTGCTGATTTCCACATCTGTTCTTATCTTTGCCAATAGCATTAAATTATATTGTTATCATAAAGCCAGTCTAAGTTGACTTGCATGCATAACATGCCTACTGTTTTAGAGAACTGTTCTACTTGAGGGTTGGGGTGACGACAGGGGATTACCTCTCTTGGGATAGATAAACTGCAGCCCTGTCTTACTCACTGTAGTAGTTTAGTTGTTGTATCACCTGGAAGCATCTGTTCACAGCCTCTTCGGGATCTATCATCGACCCAAGTAATCCTTTCTACTCAGTTGTATGTAAAATAAGTTATAGTATCCTCCTGATTGTTTATCCATGCCAGTAATGATTTCACCAGCTTTTTCTGGGATGTCTCTCAAAAATGTCCTATCTCTTTCACAAAATATTCTCAGCACTCAGGAGTCCTCTGACCGTGTCCTCCTCCGTTTGTATCGTCTTTGGGGTAACCCCAAGCTTTAAGTTCATTACTTTCTTAGTGGATACTTCATCTTCCCAGGCAGCCATATAAGCATAAGAAGGCCTTCCAGTGAGAGGAAAAACTGTTCTTCTAGTCCTTTCTCTTGCCATCATCTCTTCTCTGAAAAGACTGGCATTTTTTCAGAAATGCTAGTAACAGCCAGATAGTGTATTTTTTTTACTATCTTCCTCTCTGCCTGCTGCTGCCTATCAGGCCAGTAGCTACTTTCTCTGAATCTCAGTTTTGCCACTTCATACCAAGGATGAGTAGGCAACCATCCCAGGATTAGATCCTCCTCTTATTTTTCAGTCTCCTTCTTTTTCTGGCTAAAAAGTGCCTCAGCTTTTTTGATTCATGGATCTGTATGAGAGTCCTCCTCACAGCACTACTCTGAGATAAAATATTTTCAAATCAGACACACAGAAACCTGATTACCCAGGATTACCCAGAGAGATTATCCATTATTAAGCTTTATTAATAATTTCAATGATACAGGCAATCAAGAGACTCAGAAAAAGCAGGGAGCAATCTGGTACATAGGGCAGGACTCCTTACTGTGGAAGTTAATAACCTATGCAACTTACTTCGAGGCCTGTCTACTTTAGGCCAGAGTGTGCATGTCTAATACAGGGAAGGGAAGAATAAAGAAGTTGCTTTTCATGTCCCAGACTTCTCCCTGATTAGTCTGGACCTCTTAATTGCCCGTATTTTTGAAATTATTTGTGAAGCCTGACACTGGGTAAAATCTCTGGCTTATGTGAGTCAGATTTGACAGTCTGATCCTTTGTATTCACTCACCCAGATATGTCCTTCTCTTTTCTCATTACTTCCTATTGGGACATAGAAATGCTGTTTTGTTTACATATTGTCTGAGAGCTGATCCTAAAATTCATATGGAAAACACAAATGACCTAGAATATCCAAAAGAATTTTAAAAGAAGAATAAAGTTAAAGGACATACACTGTCAGACTTCATGACTTGATTTAAAGCTATAAAAATCAAGCAACTGTTGTATTAGCATAAGGATATGCGTCTAAATCTTGGGGCAGAATTGGAAGTCCAGAAATAAACTTATACATTATGTTTAATTGATTTTTGACAAAGATTCTGAAGTAATTCCATGGATTGGTAATACTTTTTCTTCAACAAAGTTGAAACTATCACTTGTGATAGTTTTTCCAACAAAGTTTTTTCATTATATATGAAAAAAATGATCATGATGCTATATTGGAAAAAATAACTCAAAACGGAAACTAAAAAAAATTTAGAAGAAAACATAGGTGAAAATATTTGATATAGGCAAAGATTTCTTAGATATGTCACCAAAAGCATGAACCACAAAAGAAAAATGTGATAAATTGGTTTTTATCAAAATTAAAAACTTTAGCTCTTCAAAACATATCATTAAAAAAATGAAAAAGCCACAGGATGGCAGAAAATATTCACTGTACTTAAGTCCGTCAGGGTTTTTATCCAGAGATGTAAAGAACTCTTAAAATTCAATAATAAGAATAGAACTGAGCCAATTTTTTAAATGGGCAAAAAATTTGAACAAAAGATGATAGGGGAATATGGCCAGTAAGCATATGGAAAAAATACTTGGTCATTAGGAAAATGTAACTTTTAACCATGATGAGATCTTAACACACAGTTAAAATTTAAAAGATCAGCAATACTAAGATGACTAGGTTGTGAAGCTATAGAGAAAACCATAATTCAAAAAGACACATACACCCCAATGTTCATTGCAGCACTATTTACAATAGTCAGGTCATGCAAGCAACCTAAATGCCCATCGACAGACGAATGGATAAAGAAGATGTGGTACATATATACAATGCAATATTACTCAGCCATAAAAAGGAACGAAATTGGGTCATTTGTTGAGACGTGGATAGATCTAGAGACTGTCATACAGAGTGAAGTAAGTCAGAAAGAGAAAAACAAATATTGTATATTAACGCATGTATGTGGAACCTAGAAAAATGGTACAGATGAACCAGTCTGCAGGGCAGAAATTGAGACACAGATGTAGAGAACAAACATATGGACACCAAGGGGGGAAAGCCGCGGGGGGTGGGGGTGGTGGTGTGATGAATTGGGCGATTGGGATTGACAGGTACACACCGATGTGTATAAAATGGATGACTAATAAGAACCTGCTGTATAAAAAAATAAATAAAATTAAATTAAAAAATTTTAAAAAAAAGGAATGCTCATATATTGCTTGTGGGAATGTAAAATTGTATATGAACTTTGTAAAACAAAATCGCAGTTTCCTAAAAAGTTCTATCACTTCCATTTAACAGAGCAGTTCTTGTACATAAATGTTAATAGCAGCTTTATTCATTATAGTACAAAGCTGGAATAATCCAGAATCCCATCCCCAGGTGTGTGGGTGAACAAAAGTGTTTTATTCATACAGTGGAATACTACTCAACAATACCTGGGAATGGAACTACTGATATACAGAAAGATATGCATGAATCTAAAAAGTATGCTTTTTGAAAGAAACCAGACACAAAGAGGTACATTCAGTATGATTCCGTTTATGTAAAACTCTACAAAATACAAACTTTTTAAAAAAAATAAATTTATTTATTTATGGCTGCATTGGGCCTTCGTTGCTGCATGCGGGCTTTCTCTAGTTGAGGCGAGCGGGGGCTACTCTTTGTTGCGGTGCGTGGGCTTCTCACTGAGGTGGCTTCTCTTGTTGTGGAGCATGGGCTCTAGGCACGCGGGCTTCAGTAGTTGTGGCTTGCAGGCTCTAGAGCTCAGTCTCAGTAGTCGTGGTACACAGGCTTAGTTGCTCTGCGGCATGTGGGATCTTCCCAGACCAGTGCTCAAACCCATGTCCCCTGCATTGGCAGGCAGATTCTTAACCACTGCGCCACCAGGGAAGTCCCCAAAATACAAATTTTAATATGTAGTAAAAGAAAGAAATCAGTGGTTGCCTGTGGATGGGAGGATTTTCTGGAAGGAGCACTAATGAATCTTTGTAAGAAAATAGAAATGTCTATATATTGATAGTGATGGTGGTGGTCACCCAAGTATATCTGTTTTTTTTAAATTCAACAAAATTTACCCTTAAAATGCATTTAATCTTATGTATATAATACCTCAATGAAATTTTGGGGGAAAAATCCCTCCTTTGTTAGCAGAAGAAATCCTTTATAATTCAGATGTACATCCTTTGAAGGTTGTGAATTTATTTAACTAGATACAAGCTTAGTAGCTTGCTTTTAGCTTTTTGGAATTATCTCTTTAACTCTGTTGTTTATTTGAAACTGCAAAAGGAGGGGGTGAAAAATATGTGCTAATCTTGTGATCAAGCATGTAAACATATCTAATGAATGGTATTGGACAAGGTCAAATTATTTATGATGGGAGGAGAATTTCAAGTTTTACACAACATACAGTATTTTGTTATTCATGATAATACGTTACCATTATATAGTGCTTGAGGATGTGTACATAGCTTTCACAAATATTTCATCCTCATAATAGACTGTGAAGTAGTTAGGGAAGGTATCATCTTTCTGTTTTACACATGAACACACAGGCTCAGTGAGATTGTTACATAATTTGGTGAAGATCACTTAGCTGAAACGTGCTAGAGGACCTGGAAATCAGTGTAAGAGCTTCTGGCCCTAACTGTCTCTCCACTGTGACACACTACTTCCCTTTAAAATATACTTTTGTTGTCTGGTCTGTCTGTCTCCACCTCTCCCTTTAAAAAAAAAAAAAAAAAAGACCCATTAACTTTATTGACATGTATTTTTAATAGAATTTGGGTTTCTTTTCATGCTGTAGTTTTAAATGCTGGTTTAGTTGTATTATTGTATTAACCAGAAACATTCTGGGGGGTTCATGATGTGACCAAAAAGCAATTACAGTGCCCAGAGAATAAATAAACTTTGAAAAAACATACCTTTGGGTTCCATAAACTAAAATGAATGGTTGCCAAGAAATTATGTAATTTGACTAGTTTTCAGAATCTGTTTAACATACTAATTTAATTCATTATGACAATTTTCAGACTAAATAAACTTGAAGATACTATTACGCTAATTAAAGGAAAAATCGAAGAAGTTCGTCTTCCTGTAGAAAAAGTGGATGTTATTATATCCGAGTGGATGGTAAGTGTTTGCAGAGAAAACTACTTTTATTAATTTTTAAAAAAGGCAATGAATAAAGTAGCAGGTTTTCTGCATTTAATTATATTTGATAAATGGCAGAATGGTAGCATTATTTTAAAAACAGCTACAGTCTTTTTACGGTAGTTTATTCTGAAATGGCAGTTATTTACTGGCCATTTTATAATTTTTTAAAGAAGAGAGTAAATTAGCCTTTTTACTTTTAAAGTCATAATAAAGAATTATTATTTTTCTACTTTCTAGATTTGTAGAGACCTAAACATGTTTTCCTAAAAGCTTACAAGGACTAGTTAAGGATTTGCTAAGACTGTTTATGTCAGAATAATGTGATGTTGCCACTGTTGTTGTCATACTTAATATCCTGTCTTTCTGATCTGTTAGGTCATGTAATCAGTGTCCTTTATCACATAAAATAGAATTTATTGGCATTATTAAGATAATAAAATTAAGGTACAATATATAGCTTTATAATTTGCTTTTGAAACCACAAATCAAGACTATTTATTTTAAAGAGTCTGTAAAGTAAAATTAATGGTATTGTCAACTGATTTAACTCACTGATACGCCACTTCAATTAAGACAAGTATATATTATTTCCAGATATATGAAGGATTCTTTTTTTAACCATTTGGAAGTTGTTAAGCTTTTTCTTTAAAAAAGTATTTGATAACATGTATTTTCATTAAATGAATTTATCAAAACTTCTTGAAAAGAATGAGTTTTGCTTTATAATTTTCTATAAATTTTGAATAAACATAGAAAATAATAATTCTAGCAAAATTGCACTGATTTCAGGGAGCTTTTGAAATGTTCAGTTTTTAATGTAGTCGTTTTAATTTAGAGCCAGTGACAGTCACTGTTGTTGGCAGTTACTCTTTTGCATGTGAAACAGTGTGTTGATTTTTTCGTGCTAGACTTGGCTTTTAACAATTCTTGATCACAATATCATTATTCTTCTTATACCAAATAATTTGTATCAGCACTCTGATTTCCCTTATGAATTGAGTGAGAAGGAATGAATTTAGTTAGTATAATTGAAAATTCAGCATCTTTTTAAAGACTACAAAAAGGTGTTTTGGAGAAAGTACATTTGAGGCATCTGCTTGGCAACAACTTTAAGTAGTTTATACTAAATGTTGGCTGACATAATCCTCATTTCTCTAGGGACCATTTTATTTTTCTTGGAAAATGCATCTTTAAAATTACCCCGAATTACTAGAAGCAAACTAAAAGATAGACTTCACTAAACTTCCTGTCACCTCAGTTAACTAGCTGGGTAGTTCTTGCCCTGCCTAGCAGAATTATCCTTCTGGGTAGTTCTGTTCTAGGAATTTTCATTTCAGAACTTGAAATGTAGTCTAGAAATATTAATATGCAGTTGAAATCTTAGAGCCAGTTGGTATAATAACAAATGATAACTTGGCTAGGTTGAGTGAATTTATGAGATTGTTACAGTTATGATGTGAACTTTACTGGAAGGTATGCTGGTCTTGGGCTTATTTTGCCCTCAGATCCATTTGACACCCTTCTGCTTTCTTCTGTCTGATGGAGAAGGGCTACCGCTGCAGGTGGCTTTTCCTAGGCTCCTGTGGCAGCCGACTTCTATTGGGTTTGGGGAACCTAATGGGAAACACTAATGGGAGATTTATGGAAGGGAGAAGACAGGGCATTTCTTTACTTCTCTTTTGTCTCTAGTGGTGTTGCTGACAGAAGCTGTTTCTTTTGGGGCTCCAGTTCCCACTTGTCATAATTCCAGCATCCACTGTGCGACCCTAGCCCTGGGCTCTTGTAGCAGTGCTTTTTCATTTTGTTTCTCTAACTCTTGTAGTTAGACTCTAATTGATATAAAGGACACCTTTCATTTTGGAGGATTAGTCAGGCATGATCTCTGCCTTTATCGGGAAGGCAATGTCACACAAACAGTACTGAGTCACTGGAACCTGAGATGAAAGGGGTCAGTTGTTTGGAACCAAGGTGCTTTCAGAAACTCTTCAGTAAGGGAAACAAATACGTGTGTCCAGGAAGTGGTAACTAAGAACTTTCTTTCTTCCTCTTCACAAAGGTATAACTTAAGAGTTTGCATTATCTTACTATCTGCCTTTCCTTGTAAGCATCAGTGAGGTTGGAGTCTAGCAGATTGTGTTTAATGTGTTAGGTGGAGCATTAGACACTGTAATTTATGGCAGTTACCCAGTCTTCTTTGTGGCTTGGCAGTATCATTTATAGTATCTTCTATAAGTAAGTCCCCTCCTAACTTTGGTACTTCTACTCGGATTTCTGAGCTGAGAAGCTGGAAAATTCTAATTACATAATTAAACAAGGAGAAGGTATGCTTCCTAAAATATATGCAAGATTTTTTCAGATATTCCTACTTTGGCTTAAACAATGGGCAAGTGGCAAATAACTGACTATTCTAAATTTATTTTAAAGCCACATTTTCATGAAGCAGCATTTAAAATTAAAATACCTTGCATAGAATCCTCTGTCTTTGATTTTTTTTTTTTACATCAGTCAGGATGCAAAAATCTAGAATAATCCAAGTTTAAGCTATAGCATAGACTTTTTTTCTCTTTTTAAAAGTATTTTCCACAAGGAAGGGCCAAAAAAAGAAAACACCCTGCAGTATTGAACACAGATGTTTAATGGACGTGTAATCCGGTATAGCAATGTGTAGGCATCATATATTGCAGAGACGTACATCTGCTTTCTTCTACAGTGGTCCACTAACTGATCCATGGCTTAATCTAGATATGTTTTTTGTCTACAGCTGTTCATGAACTTTGCTTTTATTTTGGAAGGTGTTCTTAGATAAGAATGTAATTTTAAAAGCCAAGTCATTGCTGTTAGCATGTCAATTTAATAAACTATCACTTGTCTCTTAGATTTATGCATTTCTACATTTAAGTTTGCATTTAATTTTACATTTTCATTGAATGAAATTTCTATTTGATAAAATTGTTATAATTTAAATAAAAAGAGTTTAATTTCTATAGGATTTCATGCCTATGAGTATCTGTTCTCATTTTTTACATTTTACTGTACCAACAGAGCCATTCTTTATGACTTCCCATTTCTGATCACCTAATAAAACTGTTCAAAGTAAGCATCCCTAATTCTTGTCCTGTTAGCCAGTAAAGCCAGATTGACTCATTTGATATTGCTGTTTTCCATCTAAGTTTTCAGCATGACCTCCTTACAAATAGATAAGATCCTGGCATTGCATGATACAACTGCCAGAGGTGATTCTTGTTTGGACATGTTATTTTCTGTCATCAGGACCATCAGGAAAATTACACATTAGGTGAATTTACATTGTCATGATCACTTATAATATACATTCAGGTTGTCTAAAGTCCCTTGTAATTTTTCTGTCTAGGCTTGCTCTTCACAGAAGTGACCTAAAATTTTGTCACCTTTCCCATCCCATTTTCACCAACACAAGTGTGTCTGTATAGTGCATGCATGCACAGGCCCACACCCACGATGATGGGGTATTCTTTGTTCATATTTAATATTCTTTATTGTTTGTAAATAGCTTTTCAGGATTTTATAGCTTTTATCACTTAGAAACATGACTTGTGATTTGGTTTATCAACAGTCCAGAAACTGGGCCATGAAGCCTGTCATAGGTCATATTTTCAACTGGTGCATGTTGAAATGTCTTTGTTGTTTTTAGTTTGGTCTGGCAGTGAAACCATGCCATTTCAGCCAACTGCCACGAGGATCAGGTGGCCTTTCCTGTCCATAACAAGAAATATGCTTATGACCTGAATTTAAGGATTTTTTTAAACTCTTCTATTTTTCCTCTTTTATATTTATTACTCTGAAAATTTTAAGCGAAATAAAACTGTACATTTCTAGTATGTACTGTTTTGTCTACTTAAAAGTAGACATAATCTCTTATGTCCAGTGGTTCAAGATAAGGAAATGTAAGACATAAAGATGTAACTTTACCTCAACTCTATACCTCTTGCCATTTTTT
This sequence comes from Eubalaena glacialis, assembly GCF_028564815.1. Classification (NCBI taxonomy): domain Eukaryota; kingdom Metazoa; phylum Chordata; class Mammalia; order Artiodactyla; family Balaenidae; genus Eubalaena; species Eubalaena glacialis. The sequence continues at coordinate 85,194,443 of NC_083725.1, forward strand.
TTCTTGCTTTTCTTATTTTTCTGTTGGTCCATCAGAGAAAAAGACATCTTTTTACTGCCAGATTTTTGGTATATATATATATATTTTTTTTTTTTTAATTTTTATTTATTTATTTATTTATTTATTTATGGCTGTGTTGGGTCTTAGTTTCTGTGCGAGGGCTTTCTCCAGTTGCGGCAAGCGGGGGCCACTCATCATTGCGGTGCGCGGGCCTCTCACTATCGCGGCCTCTCTTTGTTGTGGAGCACAGGCTCCAGACGCGCAGCCTCAGTAATTGTGGCTCACGGGCCTAGTCGCTCCGCGGCATGTGGGATCCTCCCAGACCAGGGCTCGAACCCGTGTCCCCTGCACCGGCAGGCAGACTCTCAACCACTGCACCACCAGGGAAGCCCTGGTATATTTTTTAAAATCAATAAATAATAATCAATAATAGGGACTTTCCTGGTGGTCCAGTGGTAAAGAGTCCGCCTTTCAATGCCGGGGACACGGGTTCGATCCCTGGTCAGGGAACTGAGATCCCACATGCCGCGGGGCAACTAAGCCTGCATGCCACAACTACTGAGCTCATGTGCCTCAACTAGAGAGTCTGTGTGCCTCAAACTACAGAGCCCACGTGCCCTGGAGCCCTTGTGCCACAACTACAGAGCCCACATGCTCTGGAGCCTGTGCGCCACAACTAGAGAAGAGAAAACCCGCACGCCACAACTAGAGAGAAGCCCGCACACCGCAACGAAAGATCCCGCGTGCCGCAACTAAGACCCAACACAGCCAAAAATAAAATAAAATAAATAAATAATAAATCTTTGTTTAAAAATAGTAAAAAATAACAAAGGTTAAAAATCAAAAATACAGTGTTACGTAAAATTCACTGTAAAAAATGTTCCTTTGATGACAAAGATTACTGTTGTTTTAAAGTCTTTTGTTTCTATGTCTAAAGTCGCGTTATTATTAGTGTGTTTTTGGCAGAAATAGTTTGCCCCTTAATGGAGGATACTGATGATTAGTGAGAGCAAAATATGTGTTAGCAAACTGCCTTATTTCTTTTAATGTGTTTTACCTTCCCTGTCTGGCAAACTGCTAGTAGTTCTGGAAGACTCATCTCAGACATCTCCTCCCTTATGCAACTTTCCCTTTTAGCCCCTTGATCACATGTAAAATCTCTTTTCTCCTTTCTTTTGTAGTTTAGTTTAAGCTTCTATTATACACTTGTACAGTGTATTAGAATTAATTGTTCATGTACCTTTTTCGATTCTCTTAAGACTGGGAACCAGGATTTACTTGGTGTGGTCATATTCTGTAAAAGGGATCAGCATTAGTAAATGATGGGGGAATATACATCATAAGAGAACTTTCCCAGATAGAAACTCACAGGCCACAGACACGATCTTATTTATAATTTTCTGTACATCACAGGAAGACAAGGATGTAGCATGTGACAGAGTTAAGAATATTGCTCCAGAGTCAGACCACCTGAATTCTTGGCCCTATTTTGCCGCACCTAGGTTTGTTACCTTGGGCATGTTACTGAACCTCTCTGTGAGTCAGTTTCCTTTTCTATAAAATGATGATAACAGTAGTACCCACTTCACAGGGTTTTTGTGAGGATTAAATGCAATTAATACATGTAAATGTCATAAAACATTCTGGCACATAATAAGACCTCAGTAATTAGCCATTCAGTTTTGAAAGTTATGCCAACTTTTAAGCACTGTGTAACTAGTGCATGAGCTGCTTGAGTAGGTTATTCAATAAATAAAAGTTGGGAATGATAATATACGTGAAGTAAAGAATATTAATACTTGAGGGAAGAACATTCTTGGGGCTTCTGCCTTGGCTTATCAGCCCTTTGTAAGAGCAGAAGGTCCTCTGTTTCCATGGCTAGCATTTACTAATTGACTCTGCCTATAATGAGTGCAAAGAAGTATGATAATCAGCTGATGGATGTGGATTATTGGGGTTGGGAATATTTTTGATATTTTTCTTCATATGAATTAAAATGTATTATATGTATGTTTCAAGAAAAAGTCTCAGTTTGCTGCTCTGTAAACAAATTTTAGGTAGTATTGATAATACCTAATTATTTTACATAAAATATAAAATGCATATTCAGTAGGAATTTTTTGAGTACTCTAAATATTAACAGAGAGATAGTTACTGTATTTGAACACTGAAAGGAAAATTGTGGTTTATAAGCATAATTTTTTCACAGATGTGCTGACATCTGAATTAAGAATAAAACAAAAACAAAGACAGTAAAAATGTAATTAAGAATAGGCCTCTTGGGCTTCCCTTGGGTGGCGCAGTGGTTAAGAATCTGCCTGCTAATGCAGGGAACACGGGTTTGAGCCCTGGTCCAGGAAGATGCCACATGCCGTTGAACAACTAAGCCCGTGTGCCACAACTACTGAAGCCCACGCGCGTAGAGCCCATGCTCTCCAACAAGAGGAGCCACCACAATGAGAAGCCCGTGCACCGCAATGAAGAGTAGCCCCCGCTCGCTGCAGCTAGAGAAAACCCGCGCACAGCAACAAAGACCCAACGCAGCCAAAAATAAAATAAATAAAAACAAATAAATTTATCAAAAAAAAAAAGCCTCTTATGTATAATTATTTCAGTTTTATAGTCTTTACATTTGTTCTTAGCTGCACTCTTAACCACTTCCTAGCCTCTCCTTTATTCAATGTTAATATTTGTTTAAATTAAAATTCACATCACACTCTGCAGCCATTTTATTTCTTACTCTAGAGAGGAGACCGTTTTGTAATAGTGGGATCTTAGTAGCTGTAGGGAAAATTTAACCCTTTGAGAAATTGTTTAAGTGGATCTCAGGCTATTTTGTATTGCAGGTACATTAGAAAAGTGTAGTAATATGTATCATATTCAAATATATGCTATTTTTTTTTCTGTGCTTGAGACCAAATTTAAGTGAAAATGTTTAGTCCCTTAAGGAAGGTTGTTTATGTTGAACCAGTTATATGTTGTGGGTAAGTTTTTGCTTTTGAAACAATATTTTGGATGTTTTATATCTCTTTCATCAAATTTCTGGAAGTTGCATTTGCCAAGATATTCAGTGCATCATATGTGATTGATTCAATTGGATTTATTTGCTTTTTGGCTCTCCGTAATTCCATGTTGCATTCTAGTTGTGCTTAATGTTTGCTCAATGAGTTGTAAATTATTCTAATTATGAAGATAAAGGGCATAAGTTATTCAGGAATATGTATCAACTGTCCTTACAAAAACTTTTCACTATATTAGCCAGAGAACATGAAATATTTGTTAATTTTTATTTCAAACTCAAAATTGTATAGCAATTAAAAAAATTTTTTTTCAGTAAAACTGTTTACCTCTACCTGGTAGTGAAAGTAAGCTAAATTTTAAAAGTTTGCATTCGCAGAGAGATGGGCATTCATTACAAACTCAGATTGTTTCATGTAAGTCAGTTTTCTCATTCATAATTACTATAATAATTAGTATGAAGTGGTTCTACTTAAGAATTATCTTAGGACAGATATTTGATTCACAAGCCTTGAGTAATCATATGAATGCCACCAATTTGTAATAAATAATACCTGCTCCAGTGCTCCACAACCTGGATTTAGAGAACCCCCAATCATGTGTTTGAGAAATAACAAGTTATATCTGTGTGAAGATTCAAGGGGGGCATTATTAGTATTTTTATGGAGTGGAATGCAAAATTCTTACAGATTTTTAAAGTAAAACACCTGCCGCCTTACTTTTTTGAGCCCTTGCAGAGCTGATTTTAGTAAGGTACTCCCTAATTCCTTGGGAATTCCAATTCATTCTCTTTAACCATTAGAAGTACTTTAAGGGCCAAGTTTAAGAAGCCATGACTTACACTGTTTTTTGAAACTGATTTAAAGGACTTGATGGAGATAACTGTCCTCTTAGTTTTTCCTCCCTTTTAGCATAGATCTTTCATACTATCTTTAATAGATCCTCCAAATTGGCAAAATTTAGGTGACAGGACTCTGAAGTAATTATTTATTTAGGTGAAATGAAAATTTTAGCTGGAGTTAGTTACATTAAATGTTGATCTGTTCTTAGTAACGACTTTCTTGACCTCTCAATACATTACTTGTTTTGAGTAAATTTTTCAGTAGTGGGTATACATTGATTTGGTTGGCTCCATTTTCACTCTCTTTCCTCTATCCCTTTTTAATACTAGAATATTTATTTGGAGATACCCAATTTAAAGTCAGGACTATAGCTTTGAAGTTGAATGAATGTGAGGTTAACTGACCTTTTCATGAATTCAGTCTTCAACCTTGTTTTTATTAATTTGTGCTTCTGTCCAGTAAAAGGAAGAATAAACCAGAGGCTTAATCTGTTCCCTTAATGAAATTCCTGGATCATTAAGAAATTACATGTGATTTGTCTTGATCAGTTTTGCTAAGGGTTTATCATTTAATACGCTTTTCAAAGACCCCAAATTTTGGCTTTGTTGATTTTTTTCTATCATACATTTGTTTTCTGTTATTTATTTCTGACTTTATTATTTCCCTCTACTCTTTTAGTTTGACTTGCTGCTTTTATTCTAGCTTCTTGAAATCGAAGCTTATTAGATCATTGATTTTCAGATTTTCATTTTCTAATATTTTGCATTTGAGGCTTATATTTCTGAGTACTGATTTAAGTGATTTTTAAAAATAGTTCTAAGTGTTACTTTTTTCTGAAATGCTGTTATTAAAAGAAAAACCCAACTACTGTCATATTTTAGAATTAGTCTACCATTAAAAAAGGCACTGGCGGGCTTCCCTGGTGGCGCAGTGGTTGAGAATCTGCCTGCCAATACAGGGGACACGGGTTCGAGCCCTGGTCTGGGAAGATCCCACATGCCGCGGAGCAACTGGGCCCGTGAGCCACAACTACTGAGCCTGCGCGTCTGGAGCCTGTGCTCCGCAACAAGAGAGGCCGCGATAGTGAGAGGCCCGCGCACCGCGATGAAGAGTGGCCCCCACTCGCCGCAACTAGAGAAAGCCCTCGCACAGAAACGAAAACCCAACACAGCTAAAAATAAATTAATTAATTAAAAAAAAAAATCTATTTAAAAAAAAAAAAAGGCACTGGCACTTTTTCTTGTGTTAAGGCTAACTAAGTGCTGTAAGGGACCCTCTTATTGCAGAACCACAAAACCCCTGAAGAATATACATTTTATGTTTTTTTTTTTCTTATTATGGAGGTCAGTTTTTCTGTTATTTTCTCTTTTCTGGTTCAGTTCTGTTGTGACTATATTTTTTAAAAGAGAAGGAACACAATTTTAAATTTTATTTTATTAAATAAACATTAAACCAGAATATGATATGCATCACTGGCAATCCACTAAGAGATTACAAAGACAGAAAGAAATCTCACCCTTTTATATAACCAAGCACATACAACCCATTGCATACATGTTCTCAAGATAAACAGTATTATTGACTGGATTTTTTTTTTTTTAATTTATTTATTTATTTTTGGCTGCGTTGGGTTTTCGTTTCTGTGCGAGGGCTTTCTCTAATTGCGGCAAGCGGGGGTCACTCTTTATCGCGGTGCGCGGGTCTTTCACTGTCGCGGCCTCTCTTGTTGCGGAGCACAGGCTCCAGACACGCAGGCTCAGTAGTTGTGGCTCACAGGCCTAGTTGCTCCGCGGCATGTGGGATCTTCCCAGACCAGGGCTCGAACCCGTGTCCCCTGCATTGGCAGGCAGATTCTCAACCACTGCGCCACCAGGGAAGCCCTATTGACTGGTTTTAATTGCTAATTTTTGCTCATTTCTTTATGTAATTTGGGAGGGAAATTCTAGAGTGCAGTTATATAAATGTTTAAGAACTAACAGTTTTAAATGAGCTTACAGCTCATTTTGGCATTGTTTTTTATGAAATTTCTGTTCATTTATTTTGCTTATCATTGTATTTGGGATTTTTGTCTTTTTATTATTTTTCTGAAAGAGTTTCTTATTTATTCTAGTTACCAATCTGTTACTAGGGCTATTCTCATATCTTTTGCTTCTCCTTGTTTCTGGGCACATAGGAGAATTTATCTTTCTGTCTCCTTTGAAGTTAGATGTGGCCCTATGACTTGCCTGACTCCCTGAGTGATTATAATAAGCAGTGCTTCTTGTCAACCTGTAATACCAGAAATAAATCTTTTTTTGTTTTAGGTGATTATTTGGATGTTGTTTGTTAATGCAGGGTAACCCAGCTTGTCTTGACAGATACATTATTCTCTATCAATTATGTTTGTTGGCAGTGTGTGGCTTGTCAGTTCACTATTTTTTTGATATGATTTGATGAATAGACATTCTTAATTTTTGTGTATCAAATTTATCAAACTTCTTTATGGTTTGAGTTTTTTGTATCTTGTTTAATAAATCTTTCTAGAGTTACCATTGTATATTTATTAGACTTCTGCATCTTCCATGCCTCCTCACCTTTTCATATTTTCTAATGTTTTGGCTTTCTGGACTGCATTCTGGATAATTTTTTCAGTTCAGTCCACCAATTCTTTCTGAAGTTACTTTTAATCTGTTAAACATATCCATTGTTTTTTATTTTCCTTTTTTTTTTACTTCTAGGTTTTTTTTTTCAATTGAAGTATAGTTGACTTACAATATTGTGTTAGTTTCAGGTGTACAGCATAGTGATTCAGGATTTTTGCAGATTATATTCCGTTATAGGTTATTACAGGATAATGGGTATAATTCATGTGCTATGTAACATATCCTTGTTGCTTATCTATTTTATACATGGTAGTTTGTATCTGTTAATCCCATACTCCTAATTTGTCCCTTCCCCTTTCCCTCTCCCCTTTGGTAATGTTTCCTATATCTGTGAGTCTGTTTCTGTTTTGCATATACATTCATTTGTGTTATTTTTTAGATTCCACATATAAATGATATATAGTATTTGTCTTTCTCTGCCTGATTTATTTCACCAAGCATAAAATTCTCTAGGTCCATCCACATTGCTGCAAATGGCAGTATTTCATTACTTTTCATGGCTGAGTAATACTTCTCTCTGTGTGTGTGTGTGTGTGTGTGTGTGTGTGTGTGTGTATCACATCTTCTTAAGCTAGTCATCTGGTGATGGGAACTTGGGTTGTTTCCTTGTCTTGACTATTGTAAATAGTGCTGCTGTGAACGTTGGGGTGCATGTATCTTTTTGAATTAGTGTTTTTGTTTTTTCTGGATATATACCCAGGAATGGAATTGCTGGATCATATGGTAGTTCTATTTTTAGTTTTTTAAGGAACCTCCATACTGTTTTCCATAGTGGCTGCATCAGTTTACATTCCTGCCAACAGTGTATGAGGGTTTGCTTTCCTCTGCATCCTCTCCAGCATTTGTTATTTGTAGACTTTTTAATGATGGCCATTCTGACAGGTGTCAGCGATTCTCATTGTGGTTTTAATTCGCATTTCTCTAATAATTAGTGATATGGAACATCTTTTCATGTGCCTGTTAGTCATCTGTATGTCTTCTTTGGAAAAATGTCTATTCAAGTCTTCTGCCCATTTTTAATTGGATTGTTTGGGTTTTATTTTATTTTTTTAAATATTCTTTTGTTCTTCTAAAACTTTGCTTGTTATTATTATCTTCAACTCTCTTTTAATGTCATGAATCATGAACATTCTTAGTTTATATTTTGTTTTTTTAATTACAATATCTGTCATTTTTGCAGGTCTGCTTTGCAACTTTTGTTTCTATTGGCCCTCACTCATGGTGTTTGGTTCTTATTTATTTGAGTGTTCAGTACTATTTGATGTTGTGCTGTGTATTTTCCAAGGAACTTTATCTGTGGAAAATCCTTTGAAGGATGCCTGGGTAAACAATTTACTAGGGAAATTTTTCAATGTAAAAAATATAGAATGAATGTTTCATTGAGCCTCATGAACCCATCACCCAACTTAACATTTATCACCACTTTGCCATTTTTGTTTTATCTGTCTCCACACTATTTTTTTGCTCTCTCTTACTGATAAGGACTTTTAAAAATGTACATTCATTATACCATTGTTAAGCCAAACAAAATTATTGATGTAGTCACAATTCTGTATTATATTTAAAAATTCCTTACTATCTAGTCTGTGTTCACATTTCCCTAATTGTTTCATGAATTTTATTTTACTTTTATTTACATTTGATTTGAATCAGGGTCTGCGTTATGTCCACATAACTGCATTTGATTAATTTGTTTCATAAATCTTTAATTAAGCTTTTGGTTTTGAGATAATTGTAGATTATCACATACAATTATAAAAAATTACACAGAGATTCCCTGTACGTTTTACCCAGTTTCTGTCAATGATAACATCTTGAAAAACTATCATGCAGTGGCACAACCAGGATACTGATATTGATACCATTGAGATACAGAACAGTTCCCTCACTACAAGGAGCCCTCCTATTGTCCTTGTCCAATCCCAGCCTTGGCCTGTGGTAAACACTGATCTTTTCTCAATTTCTGTCATTTTGTCTTTTCAAGAATGCTGTGTAGGAGACTTCCCTGGTGTCCCAGGGGTTAAGCCTTCACCTTCCGGTGCAGGGGGTGGGGGTTGGGGGTTGGATCCCTGGTTGGGGAGCTAAGATCCCACATGCCTTGGGCAGCCAAAACACCAAAACATAAAACAGAAGCAATATTGTAACAAATTCAATAAAGACTTTAAAAATGGTCCACATCAAAAAAAAAAAAAAAAGAATGCTGTGTAAATGGAATCATACAGTATCTGACCTTTTGGGACTGGCTTTTTTCACTTAGCATAATTCACTGAAAATTCATCCAAATTACGACTCGTGTCAATAGTCTGGTCCTTATTTCTGAGTATTATTCTATGGTGTGGATGTACCACAGTTGGTTTAACCATTTGTCTTTTGAAAGACATCCAGTAGTTTGGGGCTGTAACAAATAAAGCTTTATGAACATTTGTGTATAGATTTTTGTGTGAACATAAGTTTTCATTTCTTTCAGAGAAGTGCCCAGTAGTATAATTGCTAATCATGTAGTATAATTGTATGTTTAGTTCTATAAGAAACTGTCAAATTATTTTCCAGAGGGGCTGTACTATTTTATATTCCTACTAGCAACATATAAGTGATCCAGTTTTGCCACATCCTTGCCAACATTTCCTATTGTCACTATTTTTTTTATTTAAGCCACTCTGATGTGTAGTTATATCTCATTGTGCTTTTAATTTGCATTTCTCTAATGGCTTATGATGTGAAACATCTATTCATATATTTATTTGCTGTCTGTATCTCCTCTTCAGTGAATTGTGTGTTTCTGTCTTTTGTTCATTTTCTAATTGGATCATTTTTTCAGTGTTGAGTTTGATAGTTCTTTTTACTAGTTCTTTATCGGATATGTAGTTTGCAAATATTTTCTCCCACTTTGTAACTAGTCCTCTTAACAGAGCCTTTTGCAGAGCAAAAGTTTTTAATATTGATGAAGTACAAATTATGTTTTTATTTTTATGCATCATGCTCTTGGTATCAAAATATTGGTATCTAAAATCTCTTAATCTATAGGTTCACCTTCCTCTTTTTTTTTTATCATGCAATTCTTTGAAGAAACTGGGCCATTTGTCCTGTAGAATTTTCCACATTCTGGATTTTGATGATTACATCCTCATGGTGTCATTTAATGTGTTTTTCTATCCCTTGTATTTCTTGTAAACTTGAAATACAAGGTCAAGAAATAGAGGATTAACAAATTCAAGGGGTTTTCCCCCCCGGAACACTTCATGTGTGATGGTGGTGATTAGTTTCTATTGTATTGAGTCGGGGGACTCTTAGTGTTTGGCTGTCTCTTACATTGAGATTGATCATTGCTTTTGGAGTTGTCAGCCTAATCTACTTATTATAAAGTTCCCTATCAGCCTTTGACTTCAGGATTTTAGAATTCATTGAAAATGATTTCTTAGATTCATTATTTCATTAGAAGGTGTAAAATTGTGATATTCTAATTATATCATTTATTCTTTATTTGTTAGGTGAAGTTATTCTGTAAGTACTCTCTCATCAAACATTTGGTTATGAACTATAGTTTATATAGGAAAAAGGGGATAAATGCCAGATATTTTCTGCTTACCATTTTCAGAATAATGAACTGTTTCTCTAGCATTTTCTAAAGGGATTTTTTTGGTTTGTTCTTAGTGTCATTATGAACTCATGGATTTTTAACATATTTGATGTGTTTTGAACCATTGTAATTACTATTTTTGGTGTTCGAATTGGCCTATTTTTAGCTAATGACATTTGAACTTTCCTCTTATATCCCTTTAACAATTCCTAGTTGTCTTCAATATAATAATGAAAAACAAAATATGTTTATGTTTCAGATTATACTTTCTGGTACTATAAGATATTTTACAGTCATTTTATACTGCCTAAACATGGAATCAAAGAATCCTGGTTCTTTCATTGGAAAACGGTATATATAGAGATCAGTCTGGGTTCTAGGAGTGCTCATTGCTACTGGACTGCCATTGGTTGTATGTTCTTAGTGGATAGGTATAACTATTTTTTTTTTAAAGATTTATTGATTGATTGATTGCTATGTTGGGTCTTCGTTTCTGTGCTAGGGCTTTCTCTAGTTGCGGCGAGCGGGGGCCGCTCTTCATCGCGGTGCATGGGCCTCTCACTGTCGCGGCCTCTCTTGTTGCGGAGCACGGGCCCCAGACGCGCAGGCTCAGTAGTTGCGGCTCACGGGCCTAGTTGCTCCGCGGCATGTGGGATCTTCCCAGACCAGGGCTTGAACCCGTGTCCCCTGCATTAGCAAGCAGATTCTCAACCACTGCGCCACCAGGGAAGCCCGCTATTTTTTTTAATATTAAAAAAAAACCATGAGTTTACACTGATATTTCCAATTTAAGATTATAGAATTTTTACTTAGGGTCTTTAATTTTGTACTGTATCTCTTTTCTTCTATGCAGAAAATCTTGATTCTTAAAATAATAATTGTTTATTTACTTTATCATATAATAGTTTACCTATAATAGTTTCAAATTTTTTATATCAATTTTACTACTAACAATAAGATTTCTAATGCAGTTTATGATCCCTCTATATTTTCTTTTGTCCTAGAATATATCTCATGGAGATACACAGTCTAAATACTGTGTTTCAAAGTTACTTGAATTAATTATTTTCCTCTGGTTATGTAACCAACTTGACATACAATCAGAGTTATTTGTTTCCTTTTTCTTCAATTTGGGGGAATTGCTTCTTTTTCCTTTTTTAGTTTAATTTTGTTTTAATTACAAAAAAATTTATGTGGTTCCATTCCTTTTGTCCCTTAGTGAATAGATAACTTTTTTTTTTTTTAGCCTTTGGTTTATTAAAAAGATATTAGATATGTATATATTTATATTTTCACCCTTGTGTTATGCAGAGTTAACATACTCTATGCATTGTTCTGTGCTTTGCTTTTTAAATTTAAAATTATATCTTGGCCATCACTCTGTATCATTATAGAGAGATACACCTCATTCCTTTCTATGGCTATATAATACTCCATTGTACAGATAAATATAATGTATATAACTCTCATTTAAATATCTGTCATTCTTTTGCTGTTACAACTAATACTGTGTTGAACATTCTTGTACATATTTCTTTTCATTTTCCTGGAAGTGGGATTGATGGGTCAAAAGGTTAATTCATATGCATATGCAATCTTAACAGTTTTTGCCAAATTCTCCTCAGCACTTACCTTACCATTCTGCTTTCTTACCAACAGTAGTATGAGAATACCTGTTTTTTCACGGTCTTAACAACAGAGTATGTTGCAGAATCACTTTTAAATTGCTGAGGTTTTTCCTGCCACCTAGACATTGTAAATTAGGGGTGTATATTTGCATGAGGACTGGCTTATGTTAAGAATTATTGGAGGCGTGGGTGGGGTGGGGGGGGAGTATGTGTTTGACCACCCAGCACCAAGGTTCTAAACTGGGTTGTCGGGGAGGGAGCAGGGTGGCAGCAGGTGAGATTTTAAATTTACATTTACTCTGTAGATATATTTGGTTGTCTCTGTTTTGTTATTTGGGTCTTATATTCCTCACTTTGGCTGGACCATGGCTTTTATCTCTAGTTTTTCCAGGTTTATTTACTAGCTTTAGCAAATGGCTCTCAAGGTGAAAGCCAGCTTACTGACGCATCTAACTAGATGTTCTTTTTTTTCTTCTGGCGTATATGTTGTACTTAGAGTATCAGGAGCTCCTAAAATGCATTGGTGCAGGAAACGGAATGAGATCTTGTTCTTTAAGCCCTGAATCATACTGTTAGTAGAGTTCATCTTTCCTGTAGCCTCAAACATCTATAATTTACGAGTTTTATAGGACCACCATGTTACATATAACTTAATTAATTCTCATCGATAAACGTGCTAGCAAGTAATTTAGTTGTATTTTTAAGAGTAGAATTTCCAGTTATAATTAATGATTTTTTTCAATCACTGTGCAGGATTGGAGTATTGTTTTAGAAATACAGATGTATCTTTCCCCAAAGAAGACATGCAGATGGCCAACAGGCACATGAAAAAGTACTCAATAGTGCTAATTATTTGAGAAATGCAAATCAAAACTACAGTGAGGTATCACCTCACACCGATCAGAATGGCCATCATCAAAAAGTCTACAAATAATAAATGCTGGAGAGGGTGTGGAGAAAAAGGAATCCTCCTATGCTGTTGGTGAGGATGTAAATTGGTGCAGCCACTGTGGAGAACAGAATGAAGGTTCCTTAAAAAATAAAAATAGAGTTGCCATATGATCTAGCAATTCCACTCCTGGGTGTATATCTGGAGAAAATTAATTCGAAAAGATACATGTACCGAAGTGTTCATAGCATCACTATTTATAATAGCCAAGACATGGAAGCAACCTAAAAGTCCATTGATAGATGAATGGATAAAGAAGATGTAGCATATATATACAATGGAATATTAGTCATACAAAAGAATGAAATAATGCCATTTGCAGCAACATAGATGGACCTAGAGATTATATTAACTCACGTAAGAGAAAGACAAACATCATGATATCACTTATATGTGGAATCTAAAAAAAAGATACAAATGAACTTATTTACAAAATTGAAACAGACTCACAGGCATAGAAAACAAATTTATGGTTAGCAAAGGGGAAGGAGGGGTGATAAATTGGGAGTTTGGGATTAACATATACACACTACTATATATAATATAAATATGTATATAACAGGGACCTACTGTTTACACAGGGAACTGTATTCAATATCTTCTAATGACTTATAATGGAAAAGAATCTGAAAAAAATATACATGTATGTATGTATAACTGAATCACTTTGCTGTGCACCTGAAACTAACACCACTTTGTATAAATCAACTATACTTCAAAAAATAAAAAGAATAGGAAGGGAAGAAGGGATGGATCAAAGTATTTTTACCTCATTGCCCCATAGATTTGCCACACTGGATACTGCATGACTTTTTAATTATTGCCAATCTGGTAGTCATTTGGTAGTCTCATTGTGTTTGAATTACTAATGAAGTTCAGCATCTCTGCATATGGTTATTGGTGATTTCCTGGCTTGTAACTGTATATAATTTTTTTAGCCCATTTTTCTTTCGGGTTGCCCGCGTTTTTCTTGTTGATTACTGTTCCTTGCTGGAGATGGAAATGTGTGTGTTATCTTTCCAAACTCTATGACTTATTTTTTATTCTTCTGATGTCTTTTGATGAGCAGAGATTCTAAATTTTAACGTAGTCAAATTTATTAGTCTTTTTCTTTATGGTTAGTACTTCCCCCCGCCCAGAAGATGGAGATGTGTGTGTGTGTGTGTGTGTATATAAAACTTCATACCTTCCCCATTTACATTTAAGTTTTTAGTACACTCATGTAGTTCTGGTAGTAAAAATTGTCGTAGTCTTTCTATGGGGCAGTTTTATGACACAGATCAAAATTTTAAATGTGCATATCCTTTAATCCAGAAATTCTGCTTTAAGAAATTTATCTTAACCAAATACATAAAACATTGAACAAAGATGTCTGTGTGTTCATGTTCAAAGCATTATTTTTTTACCCATTTTATGGCAAATGAGTGCAAAGGATACAGATATTCTTGTTGCTTGATATCATCGGCCGCCTTGCATTTTTCCAGGTGTGTGAGTGTAATGTAATCTGTCTCGGTTACTGTAGAGTTATCAGTAAGGAAAGTATCTTACCCAAAAGTATTTTACATAATTACTTTAAAATTCTCATGTAACTTCCTTATCATATTTTTGATAAATAAAATGGTTAGTATTAGCACATTTTAAGGTGAAAGAGTCAAATCACAGGCTTGGGAATCACTGAAAAAACTTTCACTTTAGATGTTCAATGTCTAAGGCTATTATAAATGTAACAGTGAAGTAAATAGAGGTTCTTTTACATCCTTTAAATCTCCTAAGATCAGACAAGATCGGGCACATCCTGTAAAATCTTCAGTTTGGTACATTTCTAGCAGAGAGCACTGTAGATGAGAAGAAAATGCTTATCTAATTATTTTTGTTATATCTCTAGAGCAGTGATTCTCAGCAGTGGAGGGAGCATGTCTGATTTTGCCCCCGCTGGGATATATGGGTAATGGGAAATGTCTTGGAAACATGTTAGGTTACAACAGTTCAGGAGAGATAGGGACTGGAGGAGAGTGCTGCTTAAATACCCTACAGTGGACAGAACAGCCCCTACAAGGAAGTATTATCTGGCCCAAAATGTTGGTAGTGCCAAGGTTAAGAAACCCTGTTTTAGAGTTCTCATTTCTATGCATTGATAATAACTCTTACCTCAACTTAGATGTTATTATACAGGCCACCTGACCTAGTCTGAGGCATCAAGGAAGTTTTTCCTTAAAAGGTGACATCATGACAGTATACTTTGTCACATGCATGTACAATTGAAGCTTCCTAACCAACCTGCGTTTAATTCACCAAATTAATGATGCTTTGCATTCTTTTTGTATAACACCTGCTAGATTCCTATGGCTACCTGAACACTTAGGCTAATGAGGTACCTTTAGTGTGCCGCTCCTCTTCTGCTCCTATCAGTTGGATTGTATTGTTTACCAAGAGCTTACTGTATTTGTTTGCCTACTTATTTATGAAAAATCAGTTAATATTAACATAAACTATGGAACAATATTGTAAGAAAAAAATTGTTGTAAAATAAAGCACTAAAACAATTGTGAAGGACTTAGGAATGAGGGTGGGAATTATAGGATTGAAGGATTCTCCACTTGGCAAGTGGATATTGGTAATATTGGTAAACAAATCTACATTTGTATGTTTTTACTTAAAACATGTTGTTTTCAGTTAACTGACTACTAGTCCCAGTCACATTGGATAAAATTCTATCTATAGTAAATCTTATAGAATTGAGAGAAGTATTGAAAAAGAAGTCATCAAATATTTATTATGCTTCAGGAATGTACTTAAGAATTCGAGATTAGATTTCACAGGTTTATTTATTTGTTGGAAGTAATCTTTAAATATTTTAAAATAAATCTTTATTTTTTATCTTTAAATAAATCCAGATTATTGACTGTTTGTCACTAGACTTTCTACACATAAACTCGTCATTTTATTGTTGCCTTCCCCTTTCCTCACTTTTTAAAATAGTTAATTCTGCCTAAGCGTGTGTCAGTAATTCAGTTATTTGAACTGAAAAAAAAGTTAGTCAAGAGAACCACCTTATTCTGAAGATATCACAAGTTTCTTTTATCATTAATTTATCTATTCCAAGAAGATACCATGAGCAGGCATTTTAAAATAAGGTTCCTATTTCAGTGAATAATGTTAATGGTTCTTCTAGTTCCAGATTTGATCCAGTGTGTTCCTTTGGTAGTTACTAATTTTTGAAGTGTAAATGCAAATTTTAATTTTAAAAAGTGAATGTCAATTTGGGAAGAAAAGTGCCCCATGAGCATCATGGGAGAAGTATTGGGTATAATTCTCTTCCAGATGGCACCCCTACAGGTGAGGCAGCAGCCTGTGAAATTACAGTCTGAATTACACTGCAGATGAGCAGGGCATTTGGAGCAAAGCCTTCTGATATCAGTAATAAATGACTTGGTTCAGAACCAAGGACAATTCCCAGGAAATTAAAGCCTATTCTATCATGTAGGGAGCCTATAGTAAAATGAAGTTTAGCAAAGTGGGAAGTGGAGAGAAAGGACAGTAACCGCAAGCAATCCATATATGAAACTTTTCACCTGCTAATATTTTTAACTAGACATTTTCATTTATCTCACAAATGTTAAGTTTTGTTTCTACATATAGTCTAGTATATTCATTGATTTTCTAAAGTAATATTTTTCACAGTGAATGGTGGCTAACAGCCACTTGCCAAATAAGCTTTCACGCTGAAATATTATTAATCAGATACCTATTGTAAATTCTAATCTTGTTTAATATGCTCTATGGGAATTTTCTTATTTCAGAACACTTGAGTCCTTAATTACAAATGTAGTATAATATAATACAAATACCAAGTCTTATTTTCAATCGGGTAAATCAATTTAAGAAGCAACATAGAATAGTTATTCAGAACTTGACCTCTGTAGTCAGATAGACCACGGTTCCAAATTCTGACTTGTTCCACTGTTTCTGTGACTGTGAGCTGTTTTTTTTAAGTCTTAGGATTTTAGGTTATTTAACGTTTCTAAGCCTTAATTTCCTCATTAGTTAAATGGAAATAACAATAACATGTGCTTTAGAGAAGAATTAAATAAGATATTCCATAAAAGAACACTTAATACTATGAACTTTGACAGTTTTCACCACTATTATTATTTGAGAATTTTAATTTTAGAAAGCAAAACAGCATTTTAAAATAACCAATTTTAAGTGCTATGATAGAGTACAAAGCAGGGTAAAGAGATAGAGTTTGGTGGGGGAAAAAGAAGATATTTTATGTGGAGACATTAGGAAAATCCCTTTTGAGGAGATAATAGTTGAGCAGATATCTGGATACTGAGTGAAATAAATGACCAGTAAAATTGTCAGTCTTCATTGAGTATTAAATAATGTGGCTTGGGAATTCCCTGGGTCCAGTGGTTAGGACTTGGCGCTTTCAGTGCTGGGGCCCAGGTTCGATCCCTGGTAGGGGAACTAAGATCCCACAAGCCTCGCGGCGTGGCCAAAATCATAATCATAGTCATAATATGGCATATTTAGTAGATAGACTAAATATGAATAATCTATTCTTGTTTTGAAGGAATGCTTTTCTACTGATTTGCTAGTTTAGTTATTCTTTAACATAAAGTTTAGAAACTGCTTTGACAGAATAGAAGCCTTGTCATATACAAGAAATATCTTGCTACAGAAATAAAGTTATTATCAGAAATAAAGTATTTAATTATACACCAATGAAGAGAGAAAAAGGAGAAAAAAATGGAATGGGAAAAGACGAAAAAAGAAAGACTTGCTTTAGCCTTCTGCTTCAATCCATTTTAGCCCAATTTGCCCCATGGTAGCTGACCCCATATGATGACTTCTGCCAAATTAGAGTTATACAAAATGGTCCTTTATAGGTTTTATATGTTAACTCTGTGCCAGGCACTCTGCTAAATCCTTTACATGTATCAACAAAAACATTTGATTATTTGCTTTCAGAAACTCTCTGACCTCATAGTGTTGGCTGACTCTAAAAAATGGGAAGTAAAGACATGGCATTTATGAAAGGATGTTTTTGCTGCCGAGGATGATTATCTTTGTTTTGTTTGTTTGCACTCTTATCTCTTGTTGAGTTTAGTTAGCAGCATTGGGAATTGAATCTTAAGGCCAGTGTTTATGAGGGGATCTGAAAATTGTCCGGTATTATTTTTCCAGCTACATGACCTAAAATACCTCACTTAACCTTGCTAGTACTGATTTCTCTAATGTGAAAATTACATTGTTTAAATAGTTAGAACCTTAGAAGCTCTCTAATATTGTTTGATCAGGATTCTGATCTTAGCTAAGGTGATCATTATGGGGTATGTGGAAAAGTGCTTATTGGTGTTTATTATTTTAAATGGAAGCAGACATGTAGGAAAGTCTTAAGTATAAATACTAAAGTTCAGAGGATTAAGTAAAATTAACTTTTTTAGCCCAGGGAAACAAATCTCTCTGTCTTTGCAGGAAGAATCTTAAAGTTGGAATTGGCACTAATTTGGCCAACCTGATCAAATTATTTCGATTGGGTTTAAAATTTTGTTTCTTAATTTTAAAGAAATTTCAAGCATTTTAAAGAAAGGTTTCTTATCTTTTATCTTTATTTTTTGTATGCACACACATGCGTGTAGTCTTGGCTGGTCTGAAAAAAAAAAGTGACTCCTGGGGGGGAAAAAAAGAATTTTAGTTCTGACTCGCGGATTTTAATATAGGACCATTCACTAAATATTATATAATTCTGGACAATCTGATAAGCCTTCATTCTCTAATGTATTAAATGTAATTTAAAAATTCTCACTAGCCTTTACAAATATATTTTTTAAGTAGCTCTTAATTTTTTTTAGTTAAACTAATTAGGTTTACTGTTCTAAACCTTTTTACATGTATTAACATATTTAGTTCTCATAACAGCTCTGTGGTGTAGAATACCATTGTTATTGTCACTTAACGTCACTGAGTCTCCGTTTCTTCATTTGTAAACTTGCCCAACGTCACATAGAGAAAGAAGCTCCTCTAGGATTTAAATCCAAGAGTCCACCCTCTAAATTGGTTCTATTGGTATTGACCATAGTACCGATTTAAAATACGGTTATTTAATCTCAGATGAATGGCTAATTATAACTTTATCTTAAATGCAGTAAACGAGCATGTTGCTAGAAGGAGCTACTTTCAGTTATTGATCGATAAGACTTTTTTGGTTTGATTGTAGTATATGGAAGTAAGATGGAGTTTGAACTTACAGAGGGAAAATACTTGGATTTAACTAGCTACTTTGAAAAAATAATACTAGAAACAGTTTGACATGGTGCCAGATCAGTAACACACTATACTTTTTGCCCCCTTCCAAAAAAGATGGGACTATAATGAATACTCAATTTGTACGAAAATGTGATTTTATTTTATTTTAATGTTTTAACATGCAACAATCTTCCAAATAAGGACCGTTTTTTCCCCAGCCTGTTAACATGTTTTACCAGCTGATCTTTTTCCTCTTAGGTAAATAGATGCTTCCTCTTTAAATAATTTTTTTGGCAAAAATTATAATTCACTTTAATCAACTGATGAATGCTTATTTATAAGCATTTGTGTGCATAGATCTGCATGAATTATGTCAGATTGATAAAGATTTCTTAGTTGAATTCCAGAAGGCTCTTGTGCTTTGATACACAGATGATATTAATGAGGAACTAACTTATAAGAGTTAGACATTTTACTGAAGTGCTCTATCCAGGAAAGCAGTTTCCACCAAATCCTTAATTATCCTAATGTAAACACAGTAATAAAAGAGTTTTCTTGCTAAGTCTGTCTTTTGTAGGCAATTATTTTCTTATCAGTGGATTAGTGTGTTGGGGGGAGAAGGTAAATGCCAATGTAGAGTTGCTAGCAGCAATTTAATTAGGTTCCTTTATAAGTGATTCAAGCACTAGAGCTGTATTTTCTGTAAATTTAAATTTGCTGTTAATCTCTTGGGAAGATTATCCATTCTGGGTTTGCAGGTTTTTCCTGTGCTAGAGAAACATTTAAACATTTTTGTTCATTGTTCATTGTGTTGTGAGAACAGTTTTGATTTAGAATGCTGACATGAGGGTAACATTCATATTGGTTAACCCTTAGCCATAATAGGGTGTATTATGTGCTAAGCACTGTGCTGAACACTTGACTTTCCCTGCTGCTCAGGGCTGTTGGAGGATGGGCCCCAGAAGAAGACTGACAGAAACTGGCATTGATCTCTCACTCATGATTACTTTATCATTTCTATAATAAAGTGTATAGCATACTATTAGAATGTACTGTGTTTGTGAGAGCAGTAGTGGCAGATTATCTTTTCATTTGTGCTGAGATTAGCCTTCCTTGGTGGAGGAGTCAAGTGTTCTCCAGAGTCTGGAGCACGGTGGGGCCGAGTTTCATGAAATGTATTTCAAACAACATAGTTGTGCAGGGTGTTGATACATGTTAAATAGAAAAAAAGAGGTTTCTAGTTAAAACGTGGGTAATACTTGTTTAGAATTTGTTCATCCATCCTCTTTACCATAACACTTCTCAGAACTGTTAATGTGCTGATGTGCATTATGAATCTCTATGAGGAGGATATAGCATCTGGTCTTTCTCACCTCTCCCCTCCTTTTTTTTTTAAAAAAAAAAAACTCTTCAAAGAGAATGTCTTTGGGCAGGAAACATTTTGGGAAAAGATGTTCCAGACCAGAGTTTCTCAGCCTTAGCTCTATAGACATTTGGGATCAGACATTTCTTTGTTTGGGGGCCGTCCCGTGTCAGTGAAGGACATTTATCAGCGTTGCCCCCCACCCAGTTGTGACAATCAAAAATGTCCCCCAGGGGCAAAATCTAGTTAAGGACTATTGCTCTAGATTAATATTGCAGTATTCCAGGAAATTATTGGATACATTAGCAATTTCTATCTGAAAGTTTCCTTTTAATGCGGAAGAAATAATAGTCTAGAAAGTGGAAGCACAGGTAGAGAAGGTTCAGTACATTCTGCTGTAATAAACTTTCTGGACTTTCTGGATCCACTTTGTACCCTGGCCTGATTTTCTTTTCTTTCTTTTTTTTTTCTTAACATCTTTATTGGAGTATAATTGCTTTACAATGGTGTGTTAGTTTCTGCTTTATAACAAAGTGAATCAGCTATACATATACATATATCCCCATATCTCTCCCTCTTGCGTCTCCCTCCCTCCCTCCCACCCTCCATATCCCATTCCTCTAGGTGGTCACAAAGCACCGAGCTGATCTCCCTGTGCTATGTGGCTGCTTCCCCCTAGCTATCTATTTTACATTTGGTAGTGTATATATGTCCATGCCACTCTCTCACTTTGTCCCAGCTTACCCTTCCCCCTCCCCATGTCCTCAAGTCCATTCCCTGGCCTGATTTTCTAATAATTATTATGTGGAGAATTTACTGCAAAAAATAATTTCAAACTTTGCAGAATATTATATGGTAGAGACAAAAAGTATATTTTCCATTAAAACACTAGCCAGATATTCAAATTGATCTGCATATGATGATACTGCGCTTTTCTAAAATCCATTTTTTCTTTTTTTATACAGGGCTATTTTCTTCTTTTTGAGTCCATGTTAGATTCTGTCCTTTATGCAAAGAACAAATACTTGGCAAAAGGAGGATCGGGTGAGTATAAAATTCTAGTTTTAGTAATCTAATTTTAGTCTGGCAGAACCAAATGGACCTTTGGATTTCAAATAAACTATGCATGACTGAGAAATTTCCCAATAGAGATGAAAGACATTTCCATCAGAGGAAGCTTTAAGACATTTGTTTAGTGTACCGTTGATAGTAGAACATTATATAAGATATGCAGGACTCTTAAGTTAATGGTATTCTCATGAACACTTTTAATAAAAATACTAAGGACTAGATTTGGAAGCTTTTTGATATTCAAATAAAAATCTAACAGAGACTCTTTGATTTTTAATCTTTGTGACATTTAGGGGGTTTTTTTGTTTGTTTTTTTGTTTTTGTTTTTGTTTTTTCCCAAAAGAATGTTTCATACTAGGTTGGAGATCATTCACTTTGGTAGCAAATATTCCATGACTTCACTGAATGTATAAACCTGGCTTCTTTGTAATTTAACAAGAGCATTTAAGTAGTGAGTGGTTTCTACTAAGTTTTTAAACCACAGTATACCCAATCAGTATTTTTAAATAGATCCCAATAAATTTGGAAGGCTTCCTTTTCATGGCCATGGTGAACTTTTAATCATATTAGCTCTGCATACTCAAAGTGAGATTGTGTTTTTACAGGCTTTCTGCCGTGAACAGTTGTTTACAAATAAATGTCCTCAGGGATTATGTTTTGCTCATCTTTGGCTCTTCACTGAGCTCCACAGCTCCTGGAACATAGATAGAACATCATACATGTTTTTTGCATTGAATCATTAAAACTGAATTGAATAGCATGTCTCCCTTCATTCACCTTTCCCTGTACCTTCCCTTTCTCAAAGCTTCAGAACCAATAAATCACTTCCATGGTCAGAGTACAGTTGATAAAACTGTTATATAAAAGTGGGTGAAAAGGAGGATACATTTTGAACTGGTGACATAAAGCACTTGACCATACTTATGCCTCCTGCCCGTCCATGTTCTATGAAATTACTTTGGCAGTAAACATCAGTAAGGCCAAAACATAAAGCACAGAGAAAATTCTCCAGTACAGTTGAGTTCTTTTTATAATAGCATTTAAATAGATTGCCTTTGTTTTTCAAAATGCTCTCATTTTATCACTGTATTTCCTGCAACCATTTCAAGATACGCTTCTGATCTCTGACATGAACGTGGCTAGAATTTTTAGATATATTTTACCCTGCAACAATTGGCTGTATCTCTCAATAATTGCAGTGATTGTTGTTTTTTTTTTTTTAAGGAATTCCTTTATTTTTATTTTTATTTATTTTTTTATTTATTTATTTATGGCTGTGTTGGGTCTTCGTTTCTGTGCGAGGGCTTTCTCCAGTTGCGGCAAGCGGGGGCCACCCCTCATCGCCGTGCGCGGGCCTCCCACCATCGTGGCTTCTCTTGTTGCGGAGCACAGGCTCCAGACGCGCAGGCTCAGCAGCTGTGGCTCACGGGCCCAGTTGCTCCGCGGCATGTGGGATCCTCCCAGACCAGGGCTCGAACCCGCGTCCCCTGCACTGGCAGGCAGACTCTCAACCACTGCGCCACCAGGGAAGCCCTGCAGTGATTGTTTTTTAAAGACAACTACACTTAATGACTAAAAACTAATATTATCTACCATTTGTTGATTGTCCAATAGTTGCCAAATAATATACTGTACCTTTATTTATCTTATTACATGTAATCCTAACAGCCCATTGAGATTTTAGAAACATAGGTGTCCTGGATGGTACATATTAAGTGTCCAAGCCTTGAATTTTTTTTTTTTCTAAACTCAGATCTGCCAGACTCCAGTATTCTTGTTCTTTTCACTATCCCTTGTTGTTTCTTTACTAAAGTGCATTTTATTGAATCTAATTCTTGCCTTGAAGTTGATCTAGGGAAGATTCAGAAAACTGTTTCCATACCTCCCTGAGTGGTGTTCATT
Organism: Eubalaena glacialis; assembly: GCF_028564815.1. NCBI lineage: Eukaryota > Metazoa > Chordata > Mammalia > Artiodactyla > Balaenidae > Eubalaena > Eubalaena glacialis. Next base: position 85,217,687 of record NC_083725.1, read on the forward strand.
GATCTTACTGAAGGACTGACAGCAACTTAATACATTTAAATTGAATTCTTGATGAAATTGATTAAGAACTTACAGCCATGTGAATAATGAGGTTATAGCTGAAACAGTGGCAGAGCTATTTCCCATCATCAAAGGGATAAAGTGGAGGCTTTATTCTAGCTCTTTCCATATTTTTATTTAACTGCTGTTAGCACTAAGATAATCTGGAGGTATATTGAAGAGAGGTCCGCATTTAACTTCATAAGCAGTGCTGTTGAATGTTACTTGTTAAAAGAATCAAGAAAAGTAGGAAAAGTCAGAAATGAGTAACATGAAGTGGTTTAGCCTATTTTGTGTATTTGAGTATGCCTTGATGAATAAATATCATCTAGATGCTCATTCTTTTATTGTAAACAAAGTTTTCTTTCATGTTTTTCTGAAGGAAGGATTTATTAAGCAATTAGCAATGTCAAGATTTTAGAAAGAATGATTGAATTATGAGAGAGGGAGACTATTAGAGACCATATAAGCATGAAGTGACCACAATTTATTTTTACATGAATCCAGGTTCAGTTTATGTCTCACTTTATATTTAATGGCATGGAGTAAAGCCTTTATAAAACACACTCAGCCAATAACTTGAGCGTTCATGCTCCTTATCACCAAGCAATTCCACAGTACTTTAGAGGTATTCATTTACTACTGTTATCACTAATAAAAATAAGGCTTTGTGAGGATTCCCTGGCGGTCCAGTGGTTAGGACTCTGCGCTTTCACTGCTTTGAGCCCAGGTTTGATCCCTAGTCAGGGAACTAAGATCCCACAAGCCACGCGGTGCGGCCAAATAAAAAAAAACTTTTTTAAGTTTTGTAAAGTTAGTGAAAGTGGATTTACTATTTTCTTCTGTTATTAACTAAGACTTACTAATTGTGTATCAGAAATTGTTGTGTTTTACGTTCAGCCAACCAAGAGATCAGGAGCAAAACCAAGAAAATGTTAGGTTGAGATCAATGCATATTTTTACAAGGAATTAAGACGAAAACCAATGTATATTTTAGGATGACAGAATAGAATGTAAATGCTTTACACCCTAAAAGTGTCAAATACCACATCTCACAAAAATTGTAAAGGGAATGCAGGAGGTAGGTGGGAAAGTGTGTATACTTAAATGGATTTATCTTTAATAGGAATTTATGGGATATCATTTAAAGCTGACAACTCAAGTAATAGCATTAGAGCACATTTAGCACTACAGAGGTAATATTAAAATTATATTGTTAATTAAAATTCAATGGTGAGGCTTGTGGTCATTGATCCTGTCTGTATCATGATTGTAGAGGTGATTGTATAACTCTATGTATTTATCAAATCACATAGAATTATACACCAAAAAGGACAGAGAGTGAGTTTTACTGCGTGTAAATTTTACCTCAATAGAGATGACTTAAAAAAAAAAAATGAGGGCTTCCCTGGTGGTTAAGAATCCGCCTGCCAATGCAGGGGACACAGGTTCGAGCCCTGCTCCAGGAAGATCCCACATGCTGCGGAGCACCTGGGTCTGTGTACCACAACTACTGAATCTGAGCTCTAGAGCCCGTGAGCCACAACTACTGAGCCCACGAGCCACAACTTCTGAGCTCACGTGCCACAACTGCTGAAGCCCGCGCACCTGGAGCCCGTGCTCTGCAACAGGAGAGGCCACCGCAATGAGAAGCCCGTGCACTGCAACAAAGAATAGTCCCCTCTCACCACAACTAGAGAAAGCCCACGCACAGCAGCGAAGACCCAACACAGCCAAAAATAAATAAATTAATTAAAAAAAAAAAAATGAAGCAGCATCTTCCACCTCCTTCAGGTCAAATGATTTATGACATAATTTGATTTCTAGCTATTTTGAAAAATATATTAAAACTCTGTACTAACTCTATACCTACTTCTGTAATTGTTGTTAGTATTATCAATACATCTCTTTTTGTAATTAAAAAAATAATTGGGTGATTAAGAAGAGGAAAGGAAAGGGAAGAACAAGGAAATATACTAACTTTATCATTACTCGCAATAGGAGATTAGTAAATACTGTTAAAAATAGACAACTAAAGATATTCTATAAGGTTGTAATTATAAAGTTAGCTACTAGAACAAAAAGGCAAACTTCGTAAATAAAAGAATTAATACTTAGGAAAAAAGCAAAAAGACCATGTAGTTGAACTACTTAAAAAACAAAATAAAACAAAAACTACAGATACAGAATAATATAAAATGGTAGAGTTGTGAACAAGAAAAAGTTCTCATATCAATAATGTAAATGGACTAAATTCATTTATTAAATGAAAAAATTTCAGATCGGATCACAAGAGAAAACCCAATTCTGTGTGCTACATAGTGACACACCTAAAACAAAATTATATAGAAAAGTTAAACTTGGGTTAAAAAAGATACTCAGGCAAATAGAAAAAAAGTCATGATATTGATACCAAACAAAAGGGAATTTGGGCAAAATATTATATAATTATATGAATAGGGCTTAGCATTAAGGAGCAAAGTCATGCCCATCTTCATAGCTACTGAAAAGGTTTTTATATATAAAATGAATAATCTGAAAGTTTAAGAATGGAATATTTACCTAGTTAGTTTCCAAGAATGTCCCCGCAAAATATCTACTAATTACAAAAGAGAAAAGAGTAAATTTCCATGTAGAAGCCTAGCAGACTCCACTTTAGTCAAGTAATCAGGGTTGACATCCTCCAGAATTGGACCAGTTGAAATTGTAGGAGCACAAAGAAATAATTCGTTGCTTTGAAACTTCCTCAGAACTAATAATAGTTTTGTAAAATCATAATTGTTGCATAGAAATGTAGGCGCCCATTAAAGGAGACATCTTCCATGGTACTGGAAAAGAATGTTGTTTTCATTGCCTTTCATTGCAAGGAAAATGAAAGGTTTCTTCCCCCCTCATATGGTCAGAACAAAACTCAACTTTCTTATGAGGTCCTTCAGAGTGTACATCTTCTCTGATTTATAGTTGTAAGGATTATAAAGTTGAGCACTATGTTCAGTACAAAGCAAGTTACTAAGACAGCCGTTTCCTAAGTCAGTGTTTCCTAATCTTGGCAGACCATCACAGTCACTGGGACCTTTTGTGAAAAATATGGATCTTCAGACTCCACGTCAGATCCTCTTGAACCAAAATCTAGGGGAAGAGTCCTGCCGTAAGAATTTATTTAAGATGTACCCAGCAGTAGGTATTGCTGCCTCTGAAAAGTAGACACAGGTTTAGGTGTATATCATTAGTAGAGCCTAAGTCATGAGCTCATGCCTAACTTGCAAGGGAGGGAGGGAAAGCAAGTTTTTGTCATTTTCAGCTTTTATAGAGGGAAGTAGGCCCTGCCTCAACATAGGAAATCTCTCAAACAGTTCAGAGAGGGGGCAGCAAAAGAGAGTGGCAGATATGTACTACATACACTGACAGATCTGTCTCTCTCAGGTTTTGCATTAGAATTTGCATTGGAAACCTGATCTATGCTAATAAGAAATTGCCTCTGTTATAAAGTTCAGGTTTACAAATATACTTTTCTTACTATTTCCTTCTCTGTAGAAAGCTGAGCTGTAGAGTTTACTGACTCCTCCCCCATTTCTGCTTGGTTGCTCTCCTTTTTAGGATCTCTTTTGCCTTATCACCTCATTCCTTTACTCAGATGGAATGGGTAAGGCTGAATGTTTCCATTTTCCTCACTTTGCCCTGAAATTTTATTAATCTCTAAACTTTCTCAACCCTTTTTTCCTTCCTCTTTCTTTTCCAACAGGTGCTCATTTACTGTGGGATAGTCGAGTTCCTCTTTCCTTTTTTTCCATTTGAAAAGCATAAAATGTGGCATCATGAATAAATGGAAAGCATAAAGATTTTGCAGTCAGACCTTGAGTTAAATCCCTGCTTCATCAGATGATTAGTTACCTAGTTAGCTGATGAAGACCAGTAATTTGGGCAAGTTACTTAATTTTTCTGAATTTCAGATTCCTTATCTGAAAAATGAGGATTATAATCCAGCTTTATAGAATCAATCAAAAGTCTAAATGAGATGCTTGACGTAAAATAGTTGCTCAATAAATGTTAATTCTCCTCCTGAGTTATAGCTGGTAAACATGAGATTAGTGTTAAGTTTATACCTTATAAAAGTTTTGAAATGAATTTAGGCATCATGGTATTATCACCTGATGTTTGTATAGTACATATCTCAGTGTAATCAGCCACTAACACTGTCTCACAGTGCTTAGAGGTTTCTTTAGTATTTCCATAATTTACTGTGTACTTCCTCATCTTCAAATCTGTTTTTCCCACATTTATTATTTTTGTTCTGTTCAGTGATATTGCAGTAGTGTCATTTTCTACTTTTTTTCATATTATAATTTTTCAATGCATATTGCAGCAACATTTTAGCCTAGTTAAGCTTTAGAATGTGGGCCTAATCACTATGTATACATTTATTATAAGCTAACGATGAGAAAATGTTCCAATTTCCAAATAAATAGTTAATTTTTAAGATAACCTTATTATATAAATTAATTTTTTAAGCTTATTCAACTCCCAAATTATTTATGCATGTCAGTCATTGTATTGTTGACTATTATTTCACTGAAGTCTTTCTCCATGTGGTTCACATATATTGTGAAAAGGACAGTCTATTTTGATTTATTTATTATCTCCTTTCGTTCTAAACCTTTTTCCTCTCTGGTTATTTATATACAAGCAGTGATGCTAGTGTTTACTAGGAATTATTTCTTTATGCATCTCAGTCTTATCCTTTAGTGTCCAAAAGTTTGTGAGGCATTTCTAAGGGATAAAGGATTTCCCATCTTTATCTGTTCACCATGTGAGCTGTTCTAGTGACAGATGAATTCTGGGCAGTGAATCGAGAAGGACACAGATGTCAAAGCCATGAATTTATAAATGGTCTGTTAAGAGGGTGCTTTTGTCCAATCAACACTTTGTTAATTTCACCTACAAGAAGGAATAATTATTCAATTATGCTTCTTTCTGACAAAAATCAGATGACAAATGTGTCAGAATATGAAGGTAAAGGATTAGTCAGGATTCTGACAAGTGGCCCCAAATTTTAGCCAGCTGTGCGGGGGTGGATAAAGAATCAAATTGACCTATAGCATTGATAACAAGTCTTTCATAAATATTCATAGATCTTACTAACTGAAAGATAAAAACTAATTTCATTTCTAAATTCTAACAAATACAGGAACCATGATTTTCTGTATTTTATTTTATTTTGTTTTTTTGATTTTCTGTATTTTTGTGAAATATAATTAGCTTGAAAAATAAACCTTGAGGGACTTCCCTGGTGGTCCAGTGGTTAAAACTCAGTGCTCCCAATGCAGGGGACCTGGGTTCGATCCCTGGTTGGGGAACTAGATCCCATATGCCTACCTCAACTAAAAGATCCTGCATGCCGCAATGAAGATCCCACGTGCCACAACTAAGACCCAGAGCAGCCAAATTAATTAATTAATAAGTTAATATTAATAAATAAGTAAACCTTGGAAAAGTTAAATCATATTCCTCTTTAGTCTGTTTCTTCTTATTACCAACATATTTTCAAAACTTTTAAATTAGTTTTAGTAACTTATAGTTTTTCCTTATGAATGAAAAAGTTATCCTTATTTCTTAGTAATATTACTAACTAGTACATCATATTGCTTGATACAGAGCCGGAGTTCAGAAAACTTTTTCTACAAAGGGCTAGATAGTAAGTATTTTAAGTTCACTAAGATTTTTAATAATATTCTAAAATAGAAGAACTCTGTGAACCATGTTAAGTAGCTTGAATGTACACTGCACAACTCCAGGGGATATTTGGACACTGTGAGTGGTGCTCCCAGAAGTAGCGCAGTATGATGGCCCTGATAATGACCTCCCTCATCCGGTTTTCCCTCATCTATATCAGGGATATCTATATCTGGTGTGCTACCTGTTTTTGTAGATAAAGTTTTATTGGAAAATAACCATGCTCATGTATTTATATATTGTCAGTGGGACTTTCACATCATAGCAGCAGAGATGAGTAGTTTCAATAAAGACCATACACAAAACCTAAAACAGTCACTTTACATAAAATGTTTGCTGACCCCTGATCTGTACCCTTATTATGTTCCTCTTTAAGTGTGAAATTAACAGGATATAATGTTGGAAAGCTTACATGATGGTCATATTAAGTCTGACAAAGTATACAGAAAGAAGTTGCCAACTATCTAACGTTGCTTCAGAATTCTGTTTCTTCTTCAGTGTTTCTCATAGTAAGGACCTGGTTCAGGAAACTAAACATACATACCTTTCCTGTAGCAGATACTCATGCTGGGTCAGCATGTACAGTAGCACATCATTTACTTTGAAGAATTTGTATTGATCAGAAATTTAAACACAGTCAAGAGGCTTAACACATCTGTGGAAGAAGAGGAGGGTAGAAGTAACTCAGTTTACACAGCAGTCGACTCCAGCCCAATACAGCTATCATATCTGCCTTACATGCCCCCTTAGAGAAGACTTGAGAAACTTCTTATCAGTGACATAGCACCAGTTATTTTTTCTGGGTATCTCAAATGTCAGGTTTGGAAGAAGCAATTGCTTTGATGCCAGCAGATCTTATCGTGGGCTTTATTTAGAAGATAATTTAGTGCTGCTGTCGTTGAATAGTAAAATTCCTACAGCTGTGGAGAGAAACAGAGTTTGGGGGAAGGAGAGGGTTACTTCTCTGCTGTTTACGTCTGAAGGCTAGTTAATAATAGTAAAATTATTTCCTTTGTGCATTTCTTTGGCACATATGTACTTGCTTTCAGTTTGTTGATATAGAGGTATGTAATTTATATTTTAATTCACGAATCCCCTAAATGTTGACATTTGAAGGACAAAGTTAATTTTGCTATTTATTAGTCCAAAAAAAAGAACATCAATATTATGTTTCTCCCTGAACACTCTCTTCCTTTACCTCTCTTTAACACTTACTCTCTTGGTTTTCTTCTTACGTCTGTGGTCTAGCTTCTCAGCCATTTCTTTTCAGCCTCCTTTTCTTCTACTCATCCCTTCAATTCTGCTGCTCATTATGTATCCCTAGGTGACCTCATAAGCTCCCATAACTTATACTTGCGTTTATGTGCTCACGGTTCCAAATTTATATATTGAACCCAGATCACCGCTTTTGAATTTCAGACCTGTATAGTCAGCTGGTTGTTGGATATTTTTACCCGTTTGTCTCATAAGCATTAAACTCTCATATTCCTCTTGAATCTGCCCTTTTTTTATTTCCTATTTTAATGGTTAGTACCACAGTTTACCCAGTTGCTAAGTCTAAAACCGTGTCATCCTTGACTCTTCCCTCTTTCTCACCTTCACAGCCAGGCGGTCTTACAGCCTTAGGAGTTCTACCTCCTAAACACCCCTTGACTGTATCTCCTCCTTTCCATTCCCACAGCCGTCACTCTATTTCAGATCACCTGTATTATTACATTTATCTCTTAGTTTGTCTCTTAGTCTTGCTCTCTACCTTTTATTCTCCACATTGCACTCAAGGTGGCTTTTCTAAGACCAAAATCTGATCAAGTTGCTACCCTATGTAAAATTTTTCGCTGGCTTATCATTATTCTTAGAATAAAGTCTATTAACGTGGTTTACTCAGCACTGTTTTCTTTGGTCCCTCCTTTGTCACCTTCTGTTTCACTGTTCCTCTCAAATTGGAGTGTACTGTGCCCCTACATGCCCACTGCCCCCTCTGCCTAGAACACTCTTCCCCTCCCACTGGGAACTTACTTGGTCTTCAGTTCTTGCCTTAAACAATATTATTGTTCCCCTGCTATAGCCAAATCTGAGTTAGCTGTTTTTTTCTGTAGGTCCCTTAGTAACTTATGCTTCCCCTTAGTATTTATTACATCACTAATAATTGCCAATATATTTGTCAGAATTGTGTAAATGTAAGTTTGAGTAGGGACATGTATCCACAGTCTGTAAATTAGAATAACCTATCAGCACACATTTGGTGCTCATAAATGTTTACCTTTTATAATGAATAAGAGAGGGTAATATGAACTGGTCTTCTACACAACTGTAAAATTCTATCACACGACACCTTTTTAAAGGATTTGTCTCTTCACGTTTCAGAGGAACATTTAAAGTAAAAATCTAGTACCTCTTTTACAGTCAGCATGTTTAATGTTAATAAATATGTTTATTTCAGGATTGTGTCCGTCCTTTTTAAATAATTTGAGTGGGAACCCATCATTGAAATCCTTGTTTTAATCTTACCATCACAGTAATAGAAATCTTTTATTTATTATTTTTTTAAAGAGGCTACAACATGGAACTTGGTTATTTTCTCTGATCTACACCTTTGTTAATCCCCCGCTGCTAGTAATCATTTGCTAGCAATCTGTACTGTTGGATTTGATATTTATATTTAGCCTTTAAAAATTATATTTTGTTATAAAGAGAGAGAATGCTAAATTGTTGGATGTTTTATTTGTTACAGTCTACCCTGATATTTGCACTATCAGCCTTGTGGCAGTAAGTGATATGAATAAACATGCCGATAGAATTACTTTTTGGGATGATGTCTATGGCTTCAACATGTCGTGCATGAAGAAAGCAGTTATTCCAGAAGCTGTGGTGGAAGTTTTAGATCCAAAGACTCTTATTTCAGACCCCTGTAGTATTAAGGTAGGTATTTTACTAATTTTATTTTCTTTAACAGTATGGCTATTTTTCTTAGTTTTCATTTATGAGTTTAGTATTTCAAATTAATATATTGATTTTATATATATATCTTCAAAACAGTAATTATTCTTTCTATTTTAATTAATCTAAAGCAGCTTGATGTCATAATATTTGCCAGTTCACTGTGTCATCCCTTTGGAATCACTTCTCTTTATATATTGAAGTTCCTTATACTGAAGGATTGAATCATTTATTTTGGCTTAGTGAAGGCAAAAAGTCCTGCTGTACTGTCATTTCTGCTTCACCAGCACATTCTGGCCTTATCCTAGCATCTCGTTTACAGCCAGATTATTCGCTCATACATGTTTCACACAACTTCTCTCATTCAGATTTCTTCCAGCCTTTTCAGATTAAGTAATTATAGTGACTGTGCCCATGAAACTAAAACCCTACTATGTTCACGTTGCTTAGTTAATTCCTTTTGTGTTTTAATCTTACTCTTCACCATGTTAATCTCTAGTTTTATTGTCAATTTTGCTATGTCGAATTTACATGGGTGGAATAATAACTTTGCAGTGAGTGAAAGTCCTATTGCTTTTTAAAAAGACTTCTTAATTCATCTGTTTCAATTGTATCATCAAATAAATATAGCCTGTTCAGTGTTAAGTTCAGAACATTGTCTCTTCTTTTTTAGTCCACTGTTACTTTCATAGTATCAATAATTGTTCTCTGCACAAAGTAGATATTCAGTTAGTGTTCATTAATTTTCTTAAATTGATAAACTATTTTAAATTAACACATAAAGTTTCTCAACAACAACAAGCTGATTAAAATTGCATTCGGCTTTTAAGAAAAAAAAATACAGCCTGCTTAATGACTGTAGGACTGTTCACTGCCCTGGTATACTGAGTGTAAGGGATTTATTTGGATTCTTTGACTCAGGGTAGGGGTGAAAGCCACCTCAGCATTAAGACTGAGCAGAAAGAGGAGGGTCATGTGGGTGTGCTAATTTCTCTCTCTAGTTATCTCTTTGCTTAATGCCAAAAAATGCTCTGAATAAATAAAATAGTTGAAATAGAAAATTTAGGACTGATAAACAAAGGTGTTTAAAAAGTATATGTATATATACCCTTTCTCTTATTTTGTTTGTTTAGGTAAATATAGTATGTTCTGTGTTCCGCAATCCTCCTATAAATAAAAGGCAACCATGTTGTAACATTTTAAAAATTTTCTCAAACTCTTTAAAATAGAGTATTGTCTCAGGTAGTCATATGAATTGTGTTCCCTGTATACCTACTCATGGTAAGTCAAATGTTGACAGCCTTTACAGCATCATTTGGTCACACTGCTGTAGCTGAGTCCATCTACTCTCCATAGTGAAATGGAGAAGGATTTGAACTAAGTAGGGCAGAATAAGAAAATAAGGATATCTGGCCATTTTTTTCCTGAAGTGAATCTTCGTAGTTGGTTTTGCTCGGTTGGAATTGTTGTGGTTTTTCCTAGTATGTAACAAACTTCAGATGCACTTACAAGAGTGAATTCTAAAACACCTTGTTCTTTTAAATAGCATATGTTTTCAAGTTGGCATTTCCTACAAAAATATTAACTGTTATCACACATAATTTATTGTAAATGTATACCACCGGTGGTATACAGAATGATTTTAGTTGGAACACAGGAAAACATTTTTTATTTGAGAGTATTTTAATGTGTCTTAGAAAAAACTTCAGCACAACAGAGCCATGATTTGATATATATTATTCTTATAAGAAGTCTAAAGGGAAAAAAAAAAAAAGAGGTCATGAAGAACCTAGTGGCAAGATGGGAATAAAGACACAGACCTACTAGAGAATGGACTTGAGGATATGGGGAGGGGGAGGGGTGAGATGTGACAGGGTGAGAGAGTGTCATGGACATATATACACTACCAAATGTAAAATAGATAACTAGTGGGAAGCAGCCGCATAGCACAGGGAGATCAGCTCGGTGCTTTGTGACCACCTAGAGGGGTGGGATGGGGAGGGTGGGAGGGAGGGAGATGCAAGAGGGAAGAGATATGGCAACATATGTATATGTGTAACTGATTCACTTTGTTGTAAAGCAGAAGCTAGCACACCATTGTAAAGCAATTATACTTCAATAAAGATGTTTAAAAAAAAAAAAAAAAAAGAAGTCTAAGTAAAAAGTACTAATTTGATTTAAAGAAAAATTAACTGAATAATAGTGCTAGTAGCCCTTAAATTTAGAAATAATCCCAAAAGTGGGGTGTGAATGATTAAAGTTGGCAAAGCATTGGTTTACAGTAATCCTTTTTGCATAAAAAAAAGAAGGAATACTTATCTGTTTGTTTCTGGTTTTGTTTTTACTATTTTTACTAAGTTCTTCCCTCCACTCTTTTTTAATGGGTAGCATATAGATTGCCATACGACATCTGTCTCAGATTTGGAGTTCTCTTCAGATTTTACCCTAAAAATCACAAAGACATCATTGTGCACGGTAAGCTATTTCATTCTACTTTCACAAATCTCTCTAGTAGTGCGGTTGACTGGCAGGCTAATGAATTACCAGGCTTGTGATAAATGAAAAAGACTATTGCCTTTGACAGTCTATCTTTGCCTTTGTTAGACTATCGAATAGATCTGTTTTAATAGGTCAGTAGACTTCAAAAAAGTTAGTTTAGTTCAGAAGAGAAAGTATTAGGGAACCATGTTTACAGAATGATTTTTCTTTATAGATTCATTATTACCTACCATATAATTAACTGAGAACACTCAGCTTTATCTTCATAGACAAAAATTAATGTCCTGCTCCTCCCAGTAACTCTTAACACTCAATTTAGATGGAAATAAGATGTTTATTTGGTGTAATATTTTATATTCTTGTGAGAAAAATAATGAAGAAACTGATTGTTTACCTTTCCTTAAAGAATCAACCTGGTGTAATAGAAAAAGTATGCACTTTAGAAGAGTTAGACAAATCTGGTTTCACATTTGGTTCTGCCACTCACTAATTTGTTACTTTGTTCAAGTTACCTAGGTAATCTGTACCTCAGACTAATCAACTGCTTTAAGAAAAATGTTAATAATCCTTTCTGTCTAGAAGACTAGTTACATTGATTAGTGAGATAATATGGGAAAACACCTACAATGTAGCCAGAAATGTTATTAAAATATAGTAATTTTTTTCTTAAATAATTTCTAAATGTATATTCATACTAAGGTAACAGTATATGCCTTTACTGGGAGACTCAGAATGTTAATAAAATGTAGGCCTTTACTTAAGAAGGTATGAATTTACATAGGTGTTATGATATAAATATTCATATTAAAATTTAAAATTGTTTTAATTAATTTAATTTAATTAAAAATTTAATTAAAATTTAATTATATTGTTAAAATTTAAAATTAAAATAAAATTTAAAGTTAATTATATTGTTAAAATAATTTAATTATATTGTTTAAAATTTAATTATAAATTAAATTTATAACTTAATTTAATTATAAATTTTAATTATTAAAATGAAATTTAAATTATAAAATTTAATTATAATTTAAAATTTAATTATTAAAATTTAATTATATTGTTTTAAAAATACTCATTATAACTTCAGAATTAAAATTTGTATTGAAAACTGTATTGTCAGAAACTGTGTGAAACAGGTTATAGTCTTGTTAACTTTGACTCTTCAACCTGATTCTTTTCAATACTTTGCTCAGATTGGCATACAAAAGATTATATGATTTCTTTAAAATTTTTTCAGTTCATTTTGAGCCAATAATTATTTTATATCCAAATGAGTTTAACTGTGTTCTTTGATGTTTTGAGGAATTCTTTTTTTCATTGAAATTGGTTTTACAGTTTTGAAAAGTTAAGTATCTAAATCCTAGATTTATGATCATTAAGCACCAATTATATTCGTTTAATTGGTGAAAAGCAAAATTTCATTCTTCCCATTCGTTTATCCCAGATTTTCTAATTCTGCTTTTTAATAACTGAAATGATTTGGTCAATTGAAATTAACAGGCTAAAGTCTTTAACTCCTAGACTTACTCTGTGTTTTGATATTAGTAATCCTTAAGAGTTAAAAAAGACCTCTTTTTAAAAAAATTTATTGAAGTGTAGTTGATTTACAATGTTGTGTTAATTTTTGCTGTACAGCAAAGAATGTATATATCTATAACATATATATGTATATATGTTATATGTATATATACATTCTTTTTCATATTCTTTTCCATTATGGTTTATCACAGGATATTGAATATAGTTCCCTGTGCTATACAGTAGGACCTGGTTATTTAATCCATTCTATATATAATAGTTTACATCTGCTAAGCCCAACCTCCCACTCCATCCCTCTCTACCCCACCCTCCCCGCATCCACAAGTCTGTTCTCTATGTCTGCGGGTCTGTTTCTGTTTCGTAGGTAAGTTCATCTGTGTCATAGTTTAGATTCCACATATAAGTGATGTCATACGGTATTTGTCTTTCTCTGTCTGACTTACTTCACTTAGTATGATAATCTCTAGATCCATCCATGTTGCTGCAAATGACATTATCTCATTTTTTATGGCTGAGTAGTATTCCATTGTATACATGCACCATATCATCTTTATCCATTCGTCTGTCAATGGACATTTAAGTTGCTTCCATGTCTTGGCTATTATGAATAATACTGCTGTGAACATTGGGGTGCATGTATCTTTTTGAATTATAGTTTTGTCCGGAAGTATGCTCAGGAGTGGGATTGCTGGATCATATGGCAACCCTATTTTTAGTTTTTTGAGGAACCTCCATACTGTTTTCCATAGTGACTGCTCCAATTTACATTCCCATCAACAGTGTAGGAGGGTTTCCTTTTCTCCACACCCTCTCCAGCATTTGTTATTTGTAGACTTTTTTAAATGATGACCATTCTGACTGGTGTGAAGTGGTACCTCATTGTAGTTTTGATTTGCATTTCTCTAATAATTAGTGATGTTGAGCATCTTTTCATGTGCCTGTTGGCCATCTGTATGTCTTCTTTGGAGAAATGTCTATTTAGGCCCTCTGCCCATTTTTCGATTGGGTTGTTTGTTTTTTTGTTGTTGAGTTGTATGAGCTTTTTGTGTATTTTGGAAATTAATCCCTTGTCAGTCGCATCATTTGCAAATGTTTTCTCCGATTCCGTATGTTGTCTTTTTGTTTTGTTTATGGTTTCCTTTGCTTTACAAAAGCTTATAAGTTTGATTAGGTCCCATTTGTTTATTTTTGCTTTTATTTTTATTGCCTTGGGAAACTGACCTAAGGAAACCCTGGTACAATTTATGCGAGAGAATGTTTTTGCCTATGTTCTCTTCTAGGCGTTTTGTGGTGTCAGGTCTTATGTTTAAGTCTTTAAGCCATTTTGAGTTTTTTTGTGTGTATGGTGTGAGGTTTATTTTTGTGTATGGTGTAAATCAACTTCATTGATTTACATGCAGCTGTCTGTCCAGCTTTCCCAACACCACTTGCTGAAGAGACTGTCTACAAAAGACCTCTTGTTTAATGACAATTGATTGATCTATAAGGGAATTCTTAGAAATTACTTGTCATATTACCAGTACTGTTAAATTATATTATTTCAAATCTACTTGCAATGACCTCCACAAGAGTCAAAGTAGAGCAAATGTAAAACTGTGGTGAAGATCTGAAAAACTGTGTTTTTAGTTGTGCATATTTCTGAACTTTACATGGATGAGTTTATTGAGTTTCATTGAAACGTTTTTTATTTTCTGGGTATTGGTCGGTGTTCTTAGTTTCGGATAACAGAATCCAAATCAGCTTGTTTAAGCAGAAAGGGATTTACTAAAGGGAATAAGAGGATTTCCAGACACATTGGGAGAGCTAAAAGAACAGGCAGCATTTTGAACTTCCAGAAACAACTTCTAGGACCACACCTTAGAACTGGCCTGCTACAAAAACTGTCTTCACCACTGCAGGCCCTGTAACCCCCAATGCCACTCAGTAACTGGTAGCCACCACTGACAACCCCAGATGAATGAAACCCTCACCACCATCCTGTTCTAGTCCCCCCAAACCCCGCCCCCAACTCCTGCTGTCCAGTTCCTCCCTACAAATCTTCATTCCGCACCTCTGCTTAGCTAAACGCAGGTCATGTGGTACCCTAGTTACAGGAAATCTTGGAAAGTAGTTTTAGCTGCAGTAGTGTTATGCTGGAGAAAGAGTTTCATAACACGTATACTGGATTCCCCCGCTGTCTGAAAGTAGAGCATTCTATGAAACCTTTCGTAAGATGAAATGGGGTAAAGTGAAGAAGCAATTACCTTAGGACACATCTTGCTAACAGTGCATAAAATGAATTGAAATAAAGTGCAGACACAGTTCAAAGCTCTGGTGACTCGATGCTGAGATGCTGAGAGTAGTTCCTGGGGAAGGAGTGTGGCAGTGCTACTCTTGCTCCTGGGGGTGCGCTGCAAAACAAACACTGAATGCTACTTTTGCTTTTCGCCTTTCTTCGTAAAAACAAAAATCCTTTTCAGATTTCTTTGTTAGGGAAAATAGGTACTAATGTAGGTCTCTCGTAAAAGCGACATGGTGTAAAGTGAACTTTTGAAAAACAGGAGATACCTGTATAGAATTTTTTCTATTTCCTGTTATTTGGGATGGAGTACCAGAAGCTTTATGTTAAAAGGAATTGTATTTATCCTTTGGTGATCTTAGTTTTCATTCTGTATGTTTTAAAGAGTAAAATAGAAACAAAACAAGAAGAAAAACTGGTAAAGTCTGTTTAATCCAAAGATTGTAATTACAGTGTTTATGTTGAGAAATAATGTATCAAATAGATGGTGCTGCATGTGCAGTCAGAGTTCCATATCTGTGAAGAGCCTTTTAGAAGTACATTTTTATTCCCAGCTTGCCTGAATGATTTTAATAGAAAAGTCTGGAAATGAGGTTGGCCCGGAGTTTGAGAGAAAGGTGGCAGGAGATTGGAAGGGACTTGTATGTGTCTTATCACTGCTGAATAACATAGTTCTATAATTTACCTTGAGAGGAATGTATAGTTTCAAAGCATATTTGTTGGCTGCATGCCAGGTATTGAACAGATAAATTTTAGTACTTAACATTTATGCTAACTCTTATGATATTATTCTGTCACATAGTCAATATAAATTATCTTCTGATGGTGGTGGTGATAATATCTAACAGTCATTGAACATTTGTATGTCAGGCAATGTGCTAATCAGTTTAAAAGCATTATTTCATTTAGTCTTCATAATAGCTAGTTGAAGTGGATACTAGTATTCCCATTTTATGGGTGAAGAAAAAAATAAATCACTAATGTTTTGTGAAATATCCTTACTCTTTCCTGACCCTTCTTGGTGGGATTGTACAAACTATTAAAGGAACATTGAGAAACCTTATGAACGAGTTCTTCCAGGTGTGAAAGAAAGGAGGTTGCATTGTTCCGCTTTTGAAACAGATCTGAAAAATCTTATTCCTGGCCAATAGTCCAACAGTTGTTGGGAGGGAGAGAGAAAGAGAATGTGTATGATCACAATGTGCTCTTCCTCAGGGATAGGACTGACAGATTTATATGATACAATAAGTCCCATATCCCATCCTCTTTGCAGCAGAGAAAAAGGAGCTCTTTGAAAATGTTTTCTTCACCCTTTCAGAGTAAGCTTATAGTTGTTTGATTAATCATCTGTATTTCTTAAAACCTTCCTTTCCGGGCTTCCCTGGTGGCGCAGTGGTTGAGAATCTGCCTGCCAATGCAGGGGACACGGGTTCGAGCCCTGGTCTGGGAAGATCCCACATGCCGTGGAGCGACTAGGCCCGTGAGCCACAATTGCTGAGCCTGCGCGTCTGGAGCCTGTGCTCCGCAACAAGAGAGGCCGCGATAGTGAGAGGCCCGCGCACCGCGATGAAGAGTGGCCCCCACTTGCCGCAACTAGAGAAAGCCCTCGCACAGAAACGAAGACCCAACACAGCCATAAATAATTAATTAATTTAAAAAAAAACCAAAAACCTTCCTTTCCTTCCCAGTATGCATCCTCTAACATGAGCCTAACATGAGTAAGATTTGTGGCCTAGTGCGTTTATTACATTTCCATTGTCTGTGAATTCCAGCCACCCACCCGTACCTGCTCCAGCTGTCTTTTGCTGTTTGACATTGTGCCAGCTCCTTACATTCTCCCCTGCCAGCCGTCTGGAGCTATTGTGCAAGCCTAGTCTCTGCGGCTACTTTTTAGATTTTTTGCCTGGTTACTTGGGAATAATCCATTAGCAAAGGTATTAAGAGGATGAGTGCCTAATTGGAACTTTGTTTCTCCATTACATAATCAGAAGAATTAATGGAAATATGGGAAATAAAAAACAATGCCTGGTAAAGTGACGGAGAAAGTTACTTTGGGGAGGAAGAGGTGAGGCTTTCTTAGAGTGAAGAAAAAGATATCCAGTTTTGTACTGCTAAGTACAAACCTTCAAATACATTAAATGCTTGCTTTCTTGTGCTTGAAACTTGAATGAATAGCTAAAAAGTAAGATGGACAATTTCTCTGAATAGTTAAGCCCATTTGAAATATATGCATAACCATTTATTTCTTAATGAGATTCTAAATTTGTGGCCTAATTAAAATATTGAAGGAAACTGGATTTTTCAAACTAACAAGATGCTTAGAACACCCTCTTTGAATTTAATTTCGATCGCATGTGTGCTATAGACTGATAGTGCTTTTAGATGGCTTTCTCAAGTGTGTTGGAGCCTTTAATGGAAAAATATCTTTTCTTTGCAGTCTCCCCCACCAACATACACACAGACACACACACATACAGCCCAGAAGAAATTTGATAGCATTTCTAATTTAATGGTTTGCATTAGCAAACTTTATGTTTTGGGGAATTTAACATGATGTGATACTTATATGTAAATGTTTGAGTCTTGGTTGTCTATAATGGTTGAAGGATAATTTTCCAGTGAATACTAGTAACACATACATAGCAATTTTCTGACCATTTTTCACTGTATCAGTTGATATTATTGACAGTTAAGGTCAAATCACCTTTGCTTTTATGATGAGGTACGAAGCTTTAGTTAGCAACTGGCTTCCTATCTATCAGCCTGTCTAACCTTGCAGTAAATGAAGAATAAAGTCCATTATTTTTATGGAAAGTTTATAGGTGTTCAAAAGCAAATGATTTAAGGCTATACAATTTAGAACCAGTGTGTTTTATCTTGTGAGTTATGGCTTATTTTTTAATGTCATTTATGTAATTGTGTAATGTTCTCTTACTCTGTTCCAGCAGCATTTATATTGGCATCTGTCTGTATAAGCTCCTTAAAGATATAGACAAGCATCCTTTTCATAATCCTTGGTATACATTAAATGACTTCTCATACTTCCTTTTATATAAAAATGAGTTGTTTACCTTAAGAATGAAAATATTTAAGACGGTTTTATCAGATTACATGCTCACATATGTAATGTCTTTGACATGTAAAGATTTTTTTTTATTTGATACATCATCTCTTAAAGCAATCATTTTTCTATCTTAATTTCAGCATTATATTTTCTGTCTTTTATTCTGCCTCTCTATTAGTGTGCACTAGAATAATGACTGTACAGCAATGTTCAGTTTGTATAAACTTTCCTTAATATGATTTTAAGCCTCATTTAACAAAGAATATTATTTTTTCCAGCCATTTTTCTTTTACTGCAGTTGTTAAAGATGAACCAGTGGATTAAGTAAAAAATATCAGACTTTTTCAATACTTGTATTTAAAAACCTCTTATATTTTGGATTTTATAAAAGTGCATAAATATGAGTTCAGTGACATTTGAGAACTATTTAATTTTTATCATAACTTTTTAAATCTTTATAATAATGTAAAATTTTATATTAACAGACGTTTCAGTTTGTTAAACAAATATTAAATGCTGACTATGTGCCAGATACTTGTCCGAAATCTGTGGGCACAAAACAAAACAAATAAAACTATACTATGTCCTGAAAAGGCACTTAAGTGAGAGGACACAGGTACTGACAACATTTTAGTATGAATAATAAAGATAGGAATATAGAGATATTAACAGGGTAGTCTGGGATTGGGAGCACAGAAGTGAGGTATTTTTCTGGTGGAAAAATTATAGTTGGTAATCAGATTTTACAGCCAAGATTTCATGACGAAGAAAAAAAACTTTACCTCTCTCTCAAAAAAAAAAAGATTTGTGTTTTAAACAAGGAAGCCTATTCTGTTTCCAAGGATGAAAAGATTGACAGAAAAGCTAAAGTATGGTAGCCATGTAGGAAGTTCATTTTGGGATAATTTCTATTCACTTATTTTTTAATTCACTGGTCTTTTCTTCACCTGTATTCTTTCTGTTGTTAAGGTCGCCAATAAATATTTTCATTTTAAATATCATGTGTTTTAGTTGTAGAATTTCTATTTTGATTGAGTTATTGTTTTTCATCTTTTTAACCACTTTGGTCAATCTTTTTACCTAAATTCCTTAACATATTTATAATAATTCTTCTAAGATCTGTTTGCTAGTTCTATGAGCCACCTGCGATTCTACTTCTGTTGCTTTTTTCTTTTGACTGTGGTCACATTTTCCTATTTCTTCTCATATTTCATAACTTTATATTTTATGCTAGACATTGTATAAAAGATAGTACAGTCTTATGTAAGTAATACTTCTCCTAGACGGGCTTCCACTTACCTCTGTCTGGTAGCTAGGATGATGGCCTGATCCCTTTTATCTAATCTGGAGTTGAGCTTGATCAGGGCTGGGTACCACTGCAGTTAATTTACTGTGACTTGAGCATAAGATTAGGCCTCTCCCTCTTGCCAACTTCTTGGAAAGACCATCAAAATAAAGCTGAGTTTAGGGAGAAAAACAGAGTCAGGATATTTATGAGGTTTGAGAGATCTGATTTTCAGAGGGTCTGTCAATGCAGACCAAGGGATTAGAGGGGAGAGGAAAGGTCCTGATCTGGGTTTGGCATAGTTCATGATCTAGTTGAGAATTGGTAGTGCCAACTAAAAATTGTCACTTGCTGTCTGCCTTTACAACGATTAGGTCACTAACCTTCGTCAGAGATTAGTTGCTCCCTCTTCGGAGCAGCTCCTCAGTGCTATCTGAGACGCTGTGTCCTGGGCTAGAGTCCTCATTTTGCCCCAAATAAAGCAACTCACAACTCTCACGTTGAGCTTTTTTTTTTTTTCCAGTTGACCGTAGACACAGTGAGGGGTGGGTTTCAGAGTGAGTTTTGAAGAGTAAACAGTGTAGTTGAGCCATCTGCTTTTGAGAAGAGGGTGGTGCGTATTTACTCTCAGGATTAGCTGAAAAGTTTATTGTTCATATAAATGGGTTTTCTTGAGGTGCCTGAAACAAACCACCTCATCTTTCTGGGCAAGAGTTTGTGGAATAGCAGAGAGCTGAATGGTAACACCATGCTAATGGTGACAGTGAACTGTGTGGCTGCAGATGCTCTTGGCTTTGAGATCTAAACACTGCAAGAAAACCTCTCTCTTCCTGTTTCGTCGTACAAGCACCAGCTTCATCTACCTTCTTAGTTTGCAGAGACGACTAGCCATCCCTTTCAGGATTCTCCAAATTCCAGTGCACCATACTAGCCCAGACCTGGCCGTCAAAAATTGGTTGGGTTTTCCTTATCCCAGCAAGGTTCCTGTGCCTGTGGCATTTTTACTGCTTTGCCCATCCATTGCCCCAGCATTGGATAGACGCTCTCAGGTGACAGCAACTGTTTCTGTCTGCTCAGTTGGGAAGGGCTCATTCCTCTCTGGAAATAGTTTATTTAGACTTATTTGCATCCAAGGCTTTTTGATGGTTTTAGTGAAAAATATAATTGTTTACTTTACCCAATTTTTTGTTGTTGTTGTTGTTGCATCAGAGTAAGGAGAGGGTCTTTTGCAAACATACCTACTAGAAACAGAAGTCCCTGAATGCATTATCTTAAAAGCCCAATCTAGAAAATAAATCTGAGTCTACACATTTAGGATTTTTTTTAAGTTAGGAAAAGTAAATGAAAATAAACAAAAGTTAATGAGTGAACTGAAAATAAATTATATGTTACCTCTCAATTCTCATTTTGTTTTTTTTTTCTTTTATTTATTTTTTAATAGATTTGTATTTATTTATTTTTGTCTGTGTTGGGTCTTCGTTGCTGCGCGTGGGTTTTCTCTACTTGTGGCGAGCGGGGGCTACTCTTCCTTGCGGTGCGCAGGCTTCTCATTGCAGTGGCTTCTCTTGTTGCGGAGCACGGGCTCTAGGCACGTGGGCTTCAGTAGTTGTGGCACGTGGGCTCAGTAGATGTGGCTTGCGGGCTCTAGAGCGCAGGCTCAGTAGCTGTGGCGCACGGGCTTAGTTGCTCCGTGGCATGTGGGATCTTCCCGGACCAGGGTTCGAACCCGCATCCCCTGCATTGGCAGGCAGATTCTTAACCACTGTGCCACCAGGGAAGCCTTTTTTCTTTTTTTTTTTAAAAAAAATAATATACTTGATAAATGGTAGAAACATATATTTAAGAGGCACTGATATTTAGCTTTGGATGGAACAGAACAAGTCTTGAGTTACAGTTTTTAAGGCTAATGCAAATGTTATTAAAAGAAACTTTCAAGTGTTTACCATTCAGACTTTCCTGATTCTCAAGGAGTACTCATAGTACTCCTTGTTTTCATTTTGCGTTTTAATTAAGCTTTAAATTTTTCTGATGGCTTAAGAAGAAACATCAAAATGAGCCCATTTCTTTGCAGTTGTGTTCTTTAACTCTTCTTTCAAAACTTTTTGAAAAATCTCTGACAGTCGAAGCCTACTAATTTTAAACTCATTCCTTGGTATTAAATCAGTTCTTAGTACTTTTGGGTGTAAATTGACGTAATTTTGACCTTGCAAAGCTAATCAACTAAAGAAACTATTAAAACACACCTGTGCTGCTTAGAAATAGTAAGATTTGTCTTGAACTTGCATCATAGGTTTTAGTGGGACATCTGGTATATATTTTAACAGGCTTCGTTAAGTAAATTTTATGTCTCGGAGGGAGAGCATTTCTAATTGTAAGACTCCACCTCTACAGTCAGTTTTAGGTTTCTACTTAAATGAATAACCATACAGTCTAGAGCCTGGTCCTGAACTTTCTGCTCTCTTCTGAAACCTGAACCTTTGGAGTTAGACTTAGATGGTGTTGAGAATACTTAAATCTCTTTATTTCCAGGAACTGGTTATTGAATAGTATTACGTGTTAAGAGCTGCAAGGCATTGGGAATATAGTAATAAGCCATTAATGCCTCTATTCATGAGGCATTAATGAGGGAGACAGATATTAACATTCACTTTGTGGCTATTAGATAATACCAAAGAATTAATGAGAATTTGGTTATATGTGATAAAGGCATTGTAGTTATATAAGGAAATGTTCGTATTTTTTAGAGTCATAAACAAGTAGGTAGGGGAGAAGTGACATGATGTCAGGCATTCGCTTCAAGACAGTTCAGCAAAAAGAGGGGCGCGGGGCAGAGGGAGAATAGATGAAGCAAATGTGCCAAATACTGGTCACTGTTGAATATAGGTGATAGGTACTCAGAGGTTCTATAATTGTGTATATGTTTGAAGTTTTTCATAGTCGGATCTTTTTAAAGGATCATACTAATGACAATATTCTAAGAAACGCCTAGGAGTGATGAGGCAAACGTACTGTGCTAAGTTGCTTCTATAAAACTCAGCTATCTGCCGTAGCTACCAAGGCTGAACACATGCTTACCCTATGGCTTAACCTTTTCACTCTTAGAAATACCTTCATATATTCACCAAAAAGACATGTACAAGAAAGTCCATTGCAGCATTGCTCATTAGATCCCTAAACTAGAAGTAAGCCAAACATTCATCAATAGTAGAATGGATAAATACATGCAGTATATTTATGGAATAATATACATCAGTGGGAAAAAAAGGTGATCTTGACTATACACTATGACATGGATGAATTTCATGAATACAGCATTCATGAAAAAAGGAAAAAAAGCCAGATACAGAAACGTTTCTGTCTTTAAATTTCCATAACAAGCTAAACTAGTATAATGGTGGTAAACATCAGAACAGTGGTTACATTTTGTGGGAGGATTTAATCATTGGATTGGAAGGGGAATAATAGAAGCTCTGGGGTCTTGAGAGTGGTCTGTATCTTGATCTAGGTAGTGGTTGAGTGTGTTCACTTTGTAAAAGTTCACTGTGCTCAGTCAGTGATTTCCTCACTTTTATGTGTGTGTTATATATTTTATACTTGTATTCTTCAATAAAACATTTTTTAAATGATTCTCACATTGGCTAAAAAAAAAAAATCTCTATTTTTTGCATGTACATAATATTTCAGTTTAAAAGTTCTTAAAGAACAAACCAAAAAAGGACATCCGGTGGTCAGAAGCTTGGTGAGTAAAAGGAACTGAAAGAAGCCCAGCATGGCTGGCACATGTAGACCAGTGCTGAAGGAGGGTGGCAAGCTGTCCAGATCATTTAGCACCTGTGCTATTTGTTTTTTTCCTTAGACCAGTGGGAAATAATTGAAGTTTTTTAAATAGAGTGATACGACCTGAAGGGCACTTGAGAAGGTTCATGGTTGGAATGTGGAGAACTATTAGGAGACCAGAGTGGATATGAGAGGCCTATGAGTCAGCTATTACAGTACCTCAGGCAAGAAATGACAGTGACTTGCACAAAGGTAGTTTTAGTGGAGATGGAGAAAAGTGGATGTATTTGAGAGCTATCTAGAAGGTAAAATTGCCAGGACTTGAGCATGGATTAGATAATGAGAGATGAAGGAAAGAGGTCACAGTGGTGACTGCAAGGTTTCTCGCTTTTACAATTTGAAGAATGATGGTACTATTTTGTAAGACAAAGAAACCTGGAAGAAGAACAGGTTTAGAGGTGAGGATAAGAAGCTCATTTATTAGTATGTTGAATTTGAAATGCCTTTGAGATATGTAAGTAGTGATGTCCAGTGGAAATTAGAATACTCTTCTATGGTCTGTCTTGTCAAGTCAGACTTGTGTCATATTCTGTCCACATATGATATATGACAGATATATGACAGTAGAATCAAAGAAGTATAGGCAATCATAAAATCACTCTTGAACTAGGATGTATTTTCTAACCTGTGCTACTTCTTGAGGTTAATAGGCTCTAAAAGTTTTCTTTTCTCTCTCTCTCTCTTCCTTTTTTTTTTTGGTAGGCAAATCCAAGGGAGTAGCATCATGTGCAAATAGAACTTGATCCAAATTAGCTATTCAGGTAGAAGAAAAAGCGTCTATGAGAGAATTAATGGTCTAATTAGTGCAGATGATACTACCCTCCATTTTACTTAATGAATATGTGCCCCAAAATGAGCCTGAGGTGGGAAACACATCTGCTGTTTCTTTAGTTATCTTCCGCTTCCAAGTATTTCCGTAGTATGAGCATCTTGCTGGACTGCATGTGATTCTTGCCTCTAAAGGTATATACAGTAGTCACCCTTATACACATTCCAAGACCCTCAGTGCATGCCTGAAATCAAGGATAGTACCATACTCTATACATACACTGTGATTTTTCCTATATATACATACCTGTGATAAAGTTTAATTTATAATTAGACACAATAAGAGAATGTTCCAATTGCCAGCATCACTACTCTTGGAGTTCAGGGCCATTACTAAGTACAATAAGGTTTACTCAACAATTGATCAGATACCCGAGTTGGCTACTGAAGTGATTAACGGGTAGATAGGATAAACAGCAAGGATACTGTGGATACTGTGGATTAACGGGTAGGTAGGATAAACAGCAAGGATACTGTGGACAAAGGGGTGATTCTCAACCTGAGCAGGATGGAGCAGGAGGGCGTGAGGTTTTGTCACACTACTCAGAAGGTCATGGAATTTAAAACTTATTGCTTATTTCTGGAAATTTCCATTTAATATTTTCATGGGTAACTGGTACCGAAGAACGGAAAACTGCAGATAAGTGGGGACTGCTGTATTTTTAATACAACGTGGCACTCTGCAAGCCATCTGCTTTATCTGGAGCCCAACCAAAGAAATGGTGATTTGTGCCATTGCCAGAAGAACTGGTTGTATTGAACATATTGAGTGATGGTTTATATTTCAGTCTCCAGTGCAAAACCTTAAGGGGTTTTCCTGAGTGATTTTGATTATCTGATATTTTTCCAATATGTGACTTATCCTCTATATAATATATGACTCTACTGTAAAAGAATGCTTTGTCTCATATTTAAAGGGATTCTAGCTAATTCTGATATTTTTGAGATTTGGTTAAAGTCCAGGTGTACCCTATGCATTACCTACAAAATTTTGGACACTTCCACTTAATTCTGTCTTATTTTTCATTTTTCCCAGCCACAGAGGGTCCATCCTTCTAAACTGGACCCCTAAGGATTTTAACCTTTTAAAATCTGGATTTCTTCAACCCATTCTCCATGTTTAGTTGCCCCCTTACCTACTTTTGTTCTCTCTCCTTGGAAACATACCATTAAGAAAAACTTAATTTTTAAAAAGATATCTTTCCCACTTCATATTAACTTTGAGGTATATGTTTATTGAGTAGAATAGTGGGAAGAATCACCTGCAGTATTTAACTATTATTTAACCTACTCAGAGAGAATGCAGAAGTCCACAAAATGAGGAAGCCTGAAGTTGAGTAAGACATCTTGTCCTTGGAGTCAACAGAGATTCCTATGCTTTATCCTCTTTTGAAAGCCATGCTGTAAATGACACTTCTGAATCTGCATTTTAAAAAATTCATTAAAATTGATTCTGAAGCCGCCTATTGAGTTATGTTATAAAAGGATTTGAACATCAGTTGTTCTGAAATACAAGTTGAGTGGAATGTTGAAATTCTTAAGCTACATTACGATCATAATTAGTTTTAGATAGGTATAGGGTCATGCTTAAAGTCAGCAATGCCCAGGGTCAGAATAAATTTATGAGAGAAATAATCATACTCAAGCCCGACTGAAATATTTATCTTAAGCACAGCAATAAGCATAAAAATCAAATAATCAATAATAGTGGACTCTTGATTAGAGATGTCAGGGAAGTTCTCCCCAGCCTTATCTCAGAGGCTGCCAATTAGCATTATTAGGTTGTGATAGTAAATGAGTTTGACCAGGTATTTTCCTCTCTGATTCAGGCAGTTATCTCTGGAATAATGCCCTATAAAGAAGTAATTTTCTCAGTTCAGATTCCCTTTGACTTATGCTCTGGCAGAAACCATCGTAAATATTGGCATTCAGATCTTCTAAAAATCCTAAAGCACTTAGTATTTCCAGACATCTGAGGTATATGGATGTATTCACAGGAGAGATCAGTCCACATGCAAAGATGAGTCAAGAATTGGAAAAATAAATTTTTGTTGTATATACCTGTTTACCTAAATCAGTCTATCTTTTTCTTATTTAGAAGACTAGATGAGAAAAGGACCAATCTTGAAATAGAAGGGAGTTTTCTAAAAATAATTTAAATCAAAGAGGAAAGTTTAAACAGTGGTAATCTAGCACTGTGGTTAAAAACTTCGAGCTTTGGGCTTCCCTGGTGACGCAGTGGTTAAGCATCTGCCTGCCAATGCAAGGGACACGGGTTCAAGCCCTGGCCGGGGAGGATCCCACATGCCGCGGAGTGGCTGGGCTCGTGCTCCACAACTACTGAACCTGCGCTCTA
This sequence comes from Eubalaena glacialis, assembly GCF_028564815.1. Classification (NCBI taxonomy): domain Eukaryota; kingdom Metazoa; phylum Chordata; class Mammalia; order Artiodactyla; family Balaenidae; genus Eubalaena; species Eubalaena glacialis. The sequence goes on from NC_083725.1 coordinate 85,244,082, forward strand.
GAGCCCGCAAGCCACAACTGCTGAGCCCACGTGCCACAGCTACTGAAGCCCGCACGCCTAGAGTCTGTGCTCCGCAACAAGAGAAGCCACGACAGTGGCAGGCCCGTGCACTGCAACGAAGAGTGGCTCCCGCTCACCGCAACTGGAGAAAGCCTGCGCACAGCAACAAAGACCCAACACAGCCAAAAATAAATAAATAAATAAATAAATAAATTTATTAAAAACAAACAAAACCAAAAAAAACCTTCAAGCTTTAAAGCCAGCAGGCCAAGTTTACCAGTATGACTTTAGAAGAGGTATTTAACTTCTCTGAACTTCAAATTTTTATCTGAAAAGTGGAGGTAATAACACCAATAATTACCTGCTGGGTATTATTTTGAGTGCTAAATGAGATAGTGCATAAAAGCATTTACCACTATGCCTGGCACATAGAAAATGCTCATAAAATGATCTGATTAATATTTCCATTCACTTTCCTATATTGCTACATTTTTTAAAGAAAGCGTTGTTTATTTAGTTTTATTTTTAACATTCATTTCCTTATGGGGATTTAGGATGGTGTGATTTCATAGATTGGATTTACTTGCTCCATCAGGATTGAACAAGCATCACTGATTTGGCTATCAGTACTATCTTAAAGACCAGTTTCTTTACAGGCAAAGATATGCAATGAACTCTTTGACCTGTTCGTATCCCTGAATATCTAATGGATTAAAGAAATGAGACCTTCTTTCAAAATGCCGCATTTATGCAAATCAGGTGCTTCTCAAAGCAAAATCACTCCTTTCTTCTTACAATTTTGCAGAGAGTCACATTTTTTACTTTCTAGATCACTAAGACAGTGACTTAGCTACTACAGCATGCCCATTCTTTTAACAAGTGATATGTCCTGGCTGTCCCTAAAGTCTGCACCATAGCATTCAATCTGATTTCTTTTTTCTCTTTTCCTCATCATCCTTTTATTCAGCATCCAACCCCATGAATGGGGGCCCCGAAAGATGTTAAGTCATTGTCTCACTCAGTATTCAGAGATCACAATCAAAAAAACACGTAACTTCTACTAACTAGTATAATTACCTTTGAAAAATTGCAGCCCTGAGTGACCAAAAAAAAAAAAAAAGTAATGTTACTAGATTTTTCATTCTCACCCCAGGTGTTGGATAGTTTTTAGAAGGGCTCAGGCGGGGAGGTGGTAGCCATCTTTTTTACTTCACATTTCAAAACAGAAAAAAATCCTATTCATTCCTGGAAAGTAAAGTGTATCACATCTTCTACTTGCCCCCTATTTCCTGTCTTGTCAAGGTTTCTTTCAGTATTCCATCTCCTAGTTTATACTTCTGAAGTTTCATAAAGACAAGAAGCGTCTTGTAGGGCTTCCCTGGTGGCACAGTGGTTGAGAATCTGCCTGCCAATGCAGGGGACACAGGTTCGAGCCCTGGTCTGGGAAGATCCCACATGCCGCGGAGCGACTAGGCCCGTGAGCCACAGTTACTGAGCCTGCGCGTCTGGAGCCTGTGCTCCGCAACAAGAGAGGCCGCGATGGTGAGAGGCCTGCGCACCGCGATGAAGAGTGGCCCCCGCTTGCCACAACTAAAGAAAGCCCTCGCACAGAAACGAAGACCCAACACAGCCATAAATAAATAAATAAATAAATACATACATACATACATACATACATACATACCCAAAAAAAAGTTTAAAAAAAAAAAAGAATGAAACTGAAATAGATATTTCAGGTGAACAAATAAAAAGAGAAAGAGGGACTTCCCTGGCGGTCCAGTGGTTAAGACTCCACGCTTCCACTGCAGGGGGCATGGGTTAGATCCCTGGTCGAGGAACTAAGATCCCACATGGTGCAGGCAAAAAAAAAAAAAAAAATAGAGAAAGAATTTGCCCCAGGAAACTGATTTCTGAAGGGTATATAGGCAAACAAAAACGATCCCTGATGGAAGGCCAGAGATAAAGGAAGCAATAAAGATTAAGAAAAGTTATATATGCACATATATATGCACATAGCAATAGTTTCACTCCTAGGTATATACCCAATAGCATTGAGTACTTATGTTCACCAAAAAACATTATAAAAAAAGTTCATAAAAGTGTCAACTTAAAACTACTCAATACCTGTCAACAGTAGATTGGATAAAGAAACTGTATAGTCACATATGTCTTAGAGCCATATAACAGCGTAGGTAATACGCAATAGTATAAGTGAATCTCAAAAACAATAATAAAGAAAATTAGCCAAACACAAAAGACTACACGATATATGTTGAAGTGCGTAATAGGGAAAATGAATCTGTTTTAGAAATCAGGGCAGTTAGTGAGATAAGTGTTGGCGAGGATGTGGAGAAAAGGGAAGCCTTGTGCACTTTCGGTGGGAATGTAAATTGTTGCAGCTACTATAGAAAACAGTATGGAAGTTCCTGAAAAAATTAAAAATAGAACTACCATATGATCCAGCAATCCCACTTCTAGGTATATATCCAAAGGAAATGAAAACAGGATCTTGAAGAGGTATCTGCACTCACTCCCATGGTCATTGCAGCATTATTTATGATAGTAAAGATTTGGAAATAACCTAAGTGTCCATCAGTGGAATAGATAAAGAAGATATGCCATATACATATATATATATATACACAAACACACACACACACACACGCACACATATATGGAATATTATTCCGCTGTAAAAAGAAGGAAATCTTGCCATTTACCACAACATGGATGGACCTTGAGGGTATTATGCTAAGTGAAATGTCAGAAGAAAACAAATATTGTTTGATATCACTTGTACATAGAACCTAAATAAAAAGGCCAGACTCAGAAACAGAGATCAGAATGGTAGTTACGAGGGAGTGTGGGATGGGAGAAATGGGGAAATGTTGGTCAAGGGTACAAACTTCTAGTTATAAGTTGAATAAGTTCTGGAGATCCAATGTACATCATGGTGATTATAGTTAATAATGCTATATTATATACTTGAAGGTTGCCAAGAGAATAGATTTTAAATGTTCTCATCACACAAAAAAAAATGTGATATGATGGGGGTTTAGCTAATGCTATGGTGGTAATCGTTTTGCAATGTATTAGTGCATTAAATCAACACATGGCACACCTTACGTTACACATTGTTATATGTCAATTATATCTCAGTAAAGCTGGGGAAAAAAATCAGGGTAGTAGTTACCCTGTGGGGGTGCCTAGGGTTGGCTAGGTGCCTAGGGGGACTGCTGGGTGCTGGGGTGTTTTGGTTCTTGATCTGAGTGTGGGTATCATAGTTGTATTCTGTTTGAAAATTCACCATGGTGTGCACTTCTGTGTACTTTTCTGCATGTCCTTTATACTTTAAAAGGTTTTTTTAAGTGAAAATATTGGTAAATCTCAGTGAATATTGAATGTATAAAATAATAATATCTTGTGTTTATAGCTAGGAAGAAATGTAAAGGAGTTAGGCCACGTAAGGTATCAATCTACAGAACGTCAGAATTAAAGTATTTACGTTTTAGGTTCTGAAGGGGTGATCTCTTCTGCTCCGTAAAACCACTTTCATAAGCAATTTTGAGCAATTTTGAAATTACAAGGGAGAAATACAAGTAAATTTTAAAGGAATTTCAGTTATAATTTGGGAATATTTTAAGTAGATCAAAAATTAGTTATGTTGAGTTTTTCAGTAAAAGTACCTTTTAAAAATATTCTGAGACCTGTGGTCTGTTTTGATGCTCTCCATATTGCTTGATCTATTTCTAAACACTACTCAGTTTGGCAATATCCCTTGAGAAGTATATGGCACTTAACGTGTATTGTTCCCTAGAGGAATCAGGAAAGAAAGAAAAGATGCAAATTTCCTCTTGGGATAAAATAGAAAATTAATTGAAGAGGGAAGAGTCTATAATTTAAGCTATTGTTAACATTGGGAGAATATCATAATATGTAATTTTCATTTTTGTTGATTATGTCTTCTTAGTTTAAATACCAGTTATCACCATCAGAGTTCATGCTCTTTATGCAGCAGCTTTGTACGGCCTGTATTTGTATCTTCATCTGGTTGATTTATAGACAATGATGTAAGCTTAAAACGTATAATCTTTTTTATGCAGTATCTTCTTACTCTTTCTTTATTTGCTTCAGACTCATCGTCAGTTAGCTTTTGAATTCCATACTAAGATTTTGAAAGAAATACTCCAACAAAAAATGAATTGTATTTTTGTTATAGTGATTCTGCTGCATGGATTACAAGCACTCTATCTCCATGCTTGGATAAACTCCATCAAAAGCACATTATGCTCCTACTTCTGTGGCCAGCTGCCTAATTGTATCTGCTGTAACCACACGCTGTTGGAACATGATACCAATGAAGAACAGAAATGATAAATTACTCCCTGCAGGTGATAGTGATAATGATAATTTTTAATTTCCTTCTTCATCATAAGGTGTAGTCTGATCTTATTTCATTGGCTGCCATTCTGTTACATACACATATGATATGTCTGCTTTAAAGAAGTACTCATCACACCAAAATACATGAGAAAGTAATTCGTTTTTATTCCATGTCATTGTTCTTCAAATGAGCATGTATAAAACGAACTGCATCTACCTTTGTATGTATGGGATGAAAAAGCAAAAAGTGGCTTAAAACAGATTTTCAAATGATTCAATTTACAAATGCTGTGAGTTTTTCCTTTTTGTGAAATCCACAAAGCAGAAACAAACAGCTCATTGTGAAACTCTGTTCTAATACTTAGGAATATTTAAGATGCACAATAAAGCTACATGTCTGTATTATTTTCCTGTGTACTTCAAAGTAATTATGGAAGATTCTCACCAAATTACAAGCGTGATCAAACTATCCCAGAAATTTACTGTATATTTTTCTTTCATTCTGTTTCCTTCTGTCATCATCACTGTTGTTCGTAATTACCACTCATTCTTTCTCTCAGTCTAAGTGACTTTTATAACTAAAATTTTTCTGACTGTGGTGTGTGGTGTAAGTCAGTGAAATTTTATTTATTTCATTGTGACCTTGCCTTTGCAGATTAACCCAGCTCCCATAGATAACTGATTTCAATGCTTATTTTTCTCCTTAGCATTCCCTTTGCCCCTGACTAGAGATATGTATGGAACAAAAGGAACATTTATTCTGTGGTCAGGCCTTCAAACCTATCTGATCTTTTTCAAGCACATGTCAAGTTGTGCTGCAGTTATTTATTACCATTGCCTATTAGTCATCATTTTCAATTTCCTGTGGTGGTTGTTTATTCTTGTATTTGAATGACTTCCACAGACAGAGTGTAAGTTTATTGAAATTAACATTTAAAACACCTAGAGATAGGCTGTCAAAGTGATGGTAACAAGGAGGTGAAACTATAATTGAAAAACAGTTGTATGTTTATATTCTGCAGCAAAATGAATAGTTTTGTCCCCAAATCAGCTGACATATTTGATTGTTTATAATGGCCTTGCAGAAATAAAAACACTGATCATAGTTCCACTAGTTTATATGACTGTGTTTCAAGTTTAAGGTTTTTTCCTCTTTTTTTCTAATATCTATTTTAATTATCAAGGATCATTTATACAGGGGGGGAGAAAAAAAGGAAGCCCTTTCCCTAACGTGGCATTTTAGGCCTTGCTTGTGTTTGAGAGTAAATACCATTTTAAACCCAGAAAATCCCTTTGGTTTTTCAGAGCAAGCATCTTCCACTTTCTCAGTTAAGTGAATGCTACCTCTCTGATGAGTACATTATCTGCATGTAATTTTAAATTCCAGCTGAATTTCTTTCTGACTTCTCCTCACGCTTCTGATTAATGTTTGCTATGGAACTGATTTTAATACTACCTTCAACCAAACATCATTAGGAGGGTAAATCTGCATGAGGAGTTGGATATACTGTAATGCACTTCAGAGGGAACTATAAAATAGCTGTCTTTCATTTTTATTTTTCTTTCTTCTTTTATTTATTTGTCTTCAGGCTTATAAACTGTTTTTTGGTTACCCCCAAACTACTCAATATTTCACTGTAGTTTTGGATATCTGGGCAAGGGTTAATTTCTTTTTTGATTTTTAACTAAATTTCATAGATAGTTGGATTTGGGGATTGGAAGACAGTTCTAAAATATCTTTGTATTCTCAAATCTTTTTATCTTTATTTTTTAATTTTGTTGTAAACTTGTGTATCAGCTTCTTCTCTTTGTTAAGACCTATATTCTGTAATTATAATTCTGCAGTGTTCTACTATATTAACATTACCAGTCTGTTTTTTATCAGAGTTAAATATATGACATATCACTTAGTGTATTTTATATATATTTCAGACTCAGGTCACATTTTCTGATAATGTTGTAAGAGCTTTTTTTAAACCCGAATTTGTTGTTTCCACAAAAGGTTTTATTAGCTAACTAGGGTTTTTTTTCCCCTCCACTTTCTTTTTTGGTAACAGAGTATAAGAAATACATAAAAACATATGTATAACTTAAAGAATAGTTATAAGGTAACTGTCTCCCCATGAAACCCACTTACTAAAATCTTTAAAAATCTTCTTAATGTTTTCATATAGTTTCAATAGTTTTTATTACTGTTACTATTCTGTTTACACCTTTTCTCCTCTACCTACTACTTTCCCTTAATTTGCTTTTGCTAATCTCTTCTTTGAGAAGAAAAATAGTTATTGAAAATGTTCTTTTTGTAGAATTACTAGTTGGGGAAAACTTGTCATTCTTCTTCTTCAAATTCATTTAGTTCCTACTATATATTAGACACTGCCCTAACCCTTGGGGTGCAGAGATGAGTGATTTTTGAGTCATTAAGGGAAATGTACAAAGGTAATAGTTGAATTGAATGCCTGTCTATGCAATACTATAGATTATTTAACTCAAGTATTATTAAAAATAACTTATTATCACAGAAGTTCATATTTATGGGAAATGTAAATTATAGATAAGCATAAAGAATATGAATATTCCAAATCTATCATCCACTTTCAATAGCTTGATGAAATCTTTCCATATAGATGTATATATTCACATTTGTGTAACACAGAATAAGTGCCCATAATAAATATATATTATTCTTTTCACCTAATAGTATATCACAACTATTTTTCGAAATCAGTAAATATTTGTCTACAGGATTACTTTTGATGGCCAAATGGTATTCTATTATTTGTAGATTTTATGCTTTATTAACTGATCACCTGTTGTTGAAAATGTGGGCTAAAATTGACATGTTTAAATCTTTGCAAGCATACTTAATTTTTGGAAGTTTTTAATTACTGGATCAATGAGTATGTACATTATATAAAATCTTAGTTGTGTGCATGAAAACAGAAAAGTGCACAAATTGTAAGTATAGTTTGGTAAAATTGCACAAAGTGATTACCCCGCCATATACCCAGCATTCAACTTAAGAAACAGAGTATTACCAGCAACCCAGGAGCCTATCATGTAACCCCTTCCAGTTTCTACCCATATTGCAAGGATAACTACTATTCTGATTTGTAACACTAAATTAGTTTTGCTATCTTTGAATTTCCTGTATATAAATTGAATCATATCGTGTGTACTATTTTGTGTCTGACTTCTTTTTAATACAAATGTTTTATCTTTTAATATGTATTACTTAATTCCCCTCGAAAGGTTATTTCAGTTTACTTTCCCAGCATGAATGCTCCATTCCTCACTAATTGTAGATATTATCATTTAAAAAATCCTTTCCTCAACATGATCAAGGAAAATTGTATCATGTTGTCTTAATTTACTTATTTTTTTCTAAGTAGGTGAAACAATTTCTTTAACATGTTTATTAATCATTTGATTTTTCTTTTGTAAATTTCCTGCTTTTCTTTTGTTAGTTTCTTTTGACATATTGCTTCCTTATTAATTTGTAGTAGCTTAATGTACAAAGGACAGTGACCCTTTGTTACCTATATTGTAAATACTCTCAGATCTGTTATTCATCTTTTACTTTTGTTACTAAAATTTAAATTTTTCTTTATTAAGTTTCTGCCTTGCGTATGATACTTAAAAATAAACCTTCTTTATTTCCAGATTTTATAAACACTTGTATATACTGGTGGAATTTCATTCTTCCTCCCTCCTACCCCTCTACCCCCTGCACTGATCTTTGTGCATACATGTGCATACATTGAAAACCCCACCAGATGATGTTATAATTTTTGCATTAAAAAATCATAGGTATCTTAAAGGAATTCAGAGGGGAAACGTAGTGTTTTATATTTACCCAACTATTTATCGTTCTTCTCTCATTTTTGATGTTTCAGGTTTCCTTCCAGTATTATTGCCCATCAGCCTGAAGAACTTCCTTTAAAATGTCTTCTAAAAAGCCTGTTGGCAATGGATTCTTTTAATATTCCTTCACTTGAAAATTCGTTTATTTTATCTTCATTGCTAAAGGATGTTTTTCCTGGATATAGAATTTTGAAAGGTTTTTTTGTTTTGTTTTTGTTTGTTTGTTTTGTTCCAATATCTTTTTCTTTTCCATCTGGACCTCCTATTACATGTATGTTAGCTCCACAGGTCCCTGAGGCTCTGGGCATTTTATTTCAATCTTTTCCCCTTGTTTTTTAAAATTAGATAATTTCTGTTGATCTAACTTCAGATTCACTGACCTTGTCCCCCTCTATCATCTCCATTCTGCAATTCAGCAATTCAGCCCAGGAAGTTTTTTGTTTCAGTTATTGTGTTTTTCAGTTCTGAAATTTCCATTTGGTTCTCTTTTCATAGTTTCTATTTCTGTACTGAGAATTCCTATCTTTTGATTCATTTCAGTGTGTTTCTTTTACATCATTGCTATTAACTTATACCAGCATAGTTATTTGCTTTAAGTCTTTGTCTAATAGTACCAGCATCTGGGTCATCTCAGCATTGGCATCTGTTGATTGTCTTTTCTCTTGAAAGTTGGTTACATTTTCCTGGACTTTGTATGTTGAGTAATATTGGATTATATCCTGGATATTGTGGACTCTTAGTTGGGTTATAATCATCTGGACAGTGTTGATGTTCGTTGTTAACAGGCAGTCCATCCAAAGTCAAAATATGAGTTCTGTCAACAGTGCCTTGGCAGACAGTGGTTCACATCTCATTTCCATTCTCTAAGAGTTTGCTATACTGTTTTGGGTCTCTCCTGCACATACACAGTTTAGGGATTGGTCTGAGACTTATACAGGTTTTTCAGTTTGACAGAATTATATAGTATTTTGATTCTCTTTTGGTATCTAAAGTATAATGAACCTCAAGGTTAAATATTGAATTTGGTTTGGGCCCAATCCACATTAACCCTACGGATCAATAAAACTCCACATTCTTAACAAAAGCAGGAAAGTACAGTAATTAGCTTTATAGTGATTTTTCAGTAATCAGTTTCCAGTTTTTAAGACTTTATAAGCTTTATTTAATGCCAGTTTTAAAATAGATTAAGTCAAGCCTGTCCCACTAGTGAAAGAAAAAGGAATGGTATCATTTAAATTTTAAACAAAAATAAGTGAAAATTATTTATTTGTTTGAACATGTTAATTTGTTCTAGAGGCCTTTTTGTAAACTGTTAGAGTAAACCTGAGAGTTACGTTGGAGTTTCTTCTTTGGGTGTTTGCCTACACATACATTTAATTTGAATAGTCTTGTTTTTATTTTCAGGAAAAAAATACGTAATATTTTAAAATTTCATTTATCTCATCACAAAAATAATCATAGTACTTTGCTTTAAAATTGGATGAACAAGATGAGAAGAAATTAAATGAGCTGGCTTCATATAAAAGAGTATGTTTTAGTATTTATTGCTATGTTAGCAAACCACTCCAAAACTTAGCGCCTTGAAGTCAAAAATCATGTAGGTTTACTTGTCTGTGTTTCTGCAGTCTGGACTGGACTTACATACTAGTTCTGCTCCTAGGGTTTTTCATGCTGCTGCAGTTGTGTGGAGGCTTGACTCACATGGCAGCATCTCAGTGGAAGAGTCTGGATGGGCGAGGGGCCGCATGAGCCTCTCTCCATGTAGATTCTCACCTTTCAGTGGTCCACCACGGTCATTTCTCTAATTTAACACATACTGAGTATTTGATTAGCCTTGTTACCCTTATTATTATGTTGTTTCTGTGGGGAAAAGCCAAATTATATTACTTTATTTTTACTAATATCATGTTTTCCAGGAAAAATAGTGACCTGCCATAAGTTTAAGAGTGTCTGATATTGGAAATGGTTTCTTATTTGCCATGGCTTAAGACTGTATAATCAATTGTTATGTAATTCGTTTAATAATTATTTATATTCCTTTGTTTTTAAACAGGCATTTGCTGGCTACTTCGATATATATTTTGAGAAGAATTGCCACAACAAGGTAAGTATCACGAGTTGTCTCATAAGAATTAATTGTGTGAAATACATTGTATTTTATTTTTGTGCCCCAAGGTGTTTGATCATAAGCATTTTGCTATTGTAAGCAGTTGGAACTTGTATTTGATGTAGTAGATTAATGTACCGTGATATTAAAAATCTTGTACTTCATCAGGTACTTTTGAACTCTACCAATGCAGGTTGTGTTCTCTACGGGCCCCCAGAGTACCAAAACACACTGGAAACAAACAATATTCCTATTGGAAAAGCCATTTTCAGTTAAAGCAGGTAAGAAAGAAAAAGGGGAAAATGTCTTATCCATTCTGAAGTAAACAATATTCATTCATTCTACAACCACTTTTTCTATGCCCACTGTATTTGAAGCAATATGGCATACTAAGATAAGTTGTTCTTAGAGTTTACCATGTATATAAATTTTAGGTGGCATATCGTTTCATTAAAGAAGTAAGTTAAAGAAAACTTTTATTTAAATTTAATTTCTGCCAGTTAAAATATATGTGACATTATGTAGCTCTTATTTTGAGTACCACAAAATCAGAAAATTTTTCTTTAAGCAATAGCTAATACATATTAAGTAGCAAATATAAATAAAAGAAAATGTTCTCATTTCCCAAGTGACTAAAGAGAAATATCACCAATAGAAGTAAAGTATAAATTAAAGACAATGTCATTCAGTAGTTATTATATTCAAAATATATATATATTTTTTTTTTTTTAATTTACTTTTGGCTACGTTGGGTCTTTGTTGCCGCTCCGGGGCTTTCTCTAGTTGAGGTGAGCGGGGGTTGCTCTTCGTTGAGGTGTGCAGGCTTCTCATTGCGGTGGCTTCTCTTGTTGCAGAGCACAGGCTCTAGGGCGCGTGGGCTTCAGTAGTTATGGCACACAGGCTCAGCAGTTGTGGCTCACGGGCTCTAGAGCACAGGCTCAGTAGTTGTGGCACATGGGCTTAGCTGCTCTGTGGCATGTGGGATCTTCCCAGGCCAGGTCTCGAACCCGTGTCTCCTGCATTGGCAGGCGGATTCTTAACCACTGCGCCACCAGGGAAGTCCCCAAAATATATTTTTATTTGTCTAGAATGCTCTCCACTGTGTCCACCTCCTCAAATCTTACATAGTGTTTGAAGACTGATCCAATTCTACATTCATCTCATTGATTGTTCACTTACACAAGCACCTATAGTTCTTACATACCTACACATTTAACTCCAAAAGTTAGAATTTGATTAGGAATTTTTTTTTAACTGCTTATTACGTGTAAGTCTTCTTGTCCCATCTTCACTGAAAGTCTTCTGACTGTAGGAAAACTGAATGTAGAACAGACTTCATTGTAAAGATATTCAACATCAAATTATTTGTGTGTCTCTCAAAAGCAACACTGAGCAAAAATTTGCAGAATGACTCCTACAGTATATGATTTATATGAAGTTTAAAAACATGTAAAACAGCTGTATGTACACACACACATAGCAAAAGTAAGAAGCAACACTTAAGAATGGTAACCACTGAATCATGGTAGTGGTTCCCTTTAGGGAAGGATGGAAGTAGGATCAGGGAAGGCTACAAAGGGGGTTTAGTGCCATGTATCTGAACTATTTCTTTTAAAAACTGAAGGAACTGTGGCAGAATGTTAAGATTTGACAAAGCTGAGTAGAGGTCATTAAATCATTCTCTTTGTGTTTAAAATATTTCATAAAATTCTAATGTGGTTTTGATTTCACTGTTGAGGCATAAAGGAATTTAGTAGATGCAAATAAACACTGTTAGAGTAAAGCAGCACCTTGTCATTTTTTCACTTTGAGGTTGCAGTGCTATGGAAATAAAACCTTGATGGCGTCATTTTCTCTTTCTCTAGAAAGCTAGAGCACAGCAAAACTGAAATGAAGCCAACACATCCTCATTTCTGTTTCTTTGTTTTGTTTTTTGTTTAGCTCTGGTATTTGGATTGATTTTGGGAAAATTGAAAATACTGCTTTTTTTCCTCACTGTAACCATTTTGTTGTCTTAATGCTAAAATTCTAAAGGCAATACTAATTCTTTCATGTTTTAATCTTGAGGGGGATTTAAGATAGCATTAGAATTTTCTCCTACCTAATTACAACAAAGTATTACTTGATGCCTAGTGAAATTTTGAAATCCTAAATATTCTTTACCCAGTAATCCTTAGAGTAATTGATTCAGCTTTTTCAGAATACTGTGAAGAAGGTATATGATCCTAATGTTGCCCTCTGGCACCATCTACATTCTCTATTTCTTTCATTGCCATTGTGTGTACTCATATTTAAATGGTAAGGCCAATAGGCTCCCCTAAAATAGCACAGCCTGCGGAGAGTTTGAAAGGGGAATTTCAAAGTAAGGAAAATGTGGTCATTCTCAGTTACAAGAATTTTTTTTTTAACCCTGCTATAGTAAGCCTTTGGTGGTAGTACTGATGAATAGAATCCAGAAGCTCTGGGGCAGAGTATTGGGGTACACACTAGTCAGAAAAAGAGCTCTGGAGATCTCCATAAGATATGCCCTTGAGTTTTAGATGAGTGCTAAGATGTGTGTATGTGGGATGAAATGCCTGAGGTCAGGCAAAGCAGTTGGAGTAGTTGTGAACCAAATATTTCCCAGCATTTACACAGGGCTGTGGGGTATTCAGATTTCAACAAGCTAGAGTAGGGCATCTTTCTGGACTCTATTCAGTGGAGATTCCAGAAGGACCATAGTAGCGGGAATAAACTATCCCTTGAGTAAAGGCAACTCTGAATGCTCCTTAACAAAGCTTAAAAACAAGTCTAAAGAGGAAAAACTGAACTGCATGTAACCTTAATAGCAACAAAGGAGAACAATAAAATCAGATGTTCAATGACATAAAATTCAAAATGGCCAGCATTCAATCAAACATTGAATGCAGGAAAATACCAGGCAGTAGAAACAAACCCAGAAATGATAGAATTAGCACACAAGCATGTTGAAACATATTATAACTACTTTTATATGAACATAGGAAAATATGAGAAGATATTTACAATCCAAATAGAACTTCTAGAGATGAAAATTACAACATCTGAAGTGAAAATGTCATTTGATGGAGTTAACGGCAGGAAAGATCAGAGAACGTAAAGATACAGCAATAAAATGTATCCAAAAAGAAGCACAGAGAGGGGGAAAAAAGATTTTTTTTTTAAAATTAATGTATCCACAGTAACCTGTGGGAAAATATGCAGCATTCAACCTTAAATATAATAGTAGAAGTCCATGGAAGAAGCAGGGGCAGAAAACATAATGGATAAAATTTTCTTATATTTGATAAAAACTATAACTCACAGATTGAAGAAATTGAGTGAACTCCAAGAAATTGAGTGAACTCCAAGAAGGATCAACACAAAGAAAACAACCTCAAGATACATCATAAACAAATTGCTGATATGCAGTGGTAATTTAAAAAAAAAAAAAAAACTTTAACCAGAGAAAAAGAAAACATAGAGAGAGGAGCAGACCAACAATACAAAATATATTAAAGTAAGCTCTTCAAGTGGAAAGAAAATATCACCAAAATTTTCAATATTTAGAAAATTCCACTCTAAACAAAGGAGTGGAAAATGCCAGAAATGGTAAATGTGTGAGTATAAAGAAAAGCCTTTATTTTCTCACTTTTTAATTTCTTAAAAGATAATTGACTATTTAAAGCAAAAATAATAATGCATTGTGTGTTTTAAAACATATGGAGACATAAAATATATGGCAATGATTAAAAAAAGAAATTAATTAGAAAATGGAAATATATTGTAAAGTCCTTACACTTAGATGAAGCAATTTAATGGTGAACTGATGAATTAAGTATGTACATTGTAAACCCCAGAGCAACAGCTAAAAATTTTTAAATTAAACCACAAAATATAGCTAATAAGCTAGTAGTGGAGATAAAACAGAATCCTGAAAAGACTATTCAATTCAAGAGAATATAGGAACATAAACAGATGGACAAATAGAAAACAAAAGGTATGATGGTAGACTTAAATTCAAACATATTGATAATTATATTAAATATGAATGGTCTGTACATCCAGACGATGGAATTTCATTCAGTGCTAAAAAGAAATGAGTTATGAGCCCATGAAAAGACATGGAGGAATCTTAAACACATATTACTAAGTAAAAGAAGCCAATCTGAAAAGGCTATATACACTGTGTGATGTGTGATAATGACATTCTGGAAAAAGCAAAACTATGGAGATAATAAAAAGATCAGTGGTTGCCAGGGGCACGGGATACAAATAAGCAGAACACAGAGGGTTTTAGGGCAGTGAAGATACTCTTTATGATATTATAATATGGATATATGTCATTTACATGTGTCCAAACTTGTAGAATGTGTAACACCAAGAGTGAACCCTAAGGTAAACTACAGAATTTTGGTGATTATGATGTATCATCAATGTGGGTGCATCCTTGGTTTAAAAAAAAAAAAAAAAAAAGTACCATTCCAATGAGTGATGTTGATAGTCGGGGAGGCTGTGCATATGTGGGGGCCGGGGGATATGGGAAGTCTCTGTACCTTCCTCTCAGTTTTGTTGTAAACATAAACCTGCTTTAAAAAGTTAAGTCTTTTGGGCTTCCCTGGTGGCGCAGTGGTTGAGAATCTGCCTGCCAATGCAGGGGACACGGGTTCGAGCCCTGGTCTGGGAAGATCCCACATGCCGCGGAGCAACTGGGCCCGTGAGCCGCAATTACTGAGCCTGCGCGTCTGGAGCCTGTGCTCCGCAACAAGAGAGGCTGCGATAGTGAGAGGCCCGCACACCGCGATGAAGAGTGGCCCCTGCTTGCCACAACTAGAGAAAGCCCTCGCACAGAAACGAAGACCCAACACAGCCATAAATAAATAAAAATAAATACATTAAAAAAAAAAAAGTTTAAGTCTTTTAAAAAATGTTAATAGTCTAAACATGCCAATTAAAAGGCAGAAATAAACTGAATAAAAGCAAGAACTAACTAAATGCTGTTTACAGGAAATACAATTAATATAAAGACAGTAATTCCGGTTCCCAGTGATGTAAGTGCATTCATCCTATCTGTCTCACTGAATGCAGCTTTAAAACCAGAATGCTTGGAACAGCTCTTTGAGATCTCTGAAAAGTACATAATAGCAGATAAGTTGGAGAAGATGACCAGAATTCGAAGTACCACTGAACTGGTGGTAAATTTGTGATTAGTTTTCCTTCAGTATCCCCTAGCCTGGACTCCAGACAGCCTGAAACTCAGAAGAGGGCCTCAGCACAGACAGGAAGAGCTCCCAAAGGAGCCCTCTGATTCTAGCTTGAGGAGTCGGGAAAGGGTCTCCTAATGCTTAGAGAGAGTGGGGGGAAATCCCCATTTTTCTTTTCTGTGTTTCTTCTCTGTGCTCCCATATCGCAGCCCCCAAGTAATCCTACAGTGGTGGCAGCAGTAACAGTGGCAGCAGTGGGGACCTGCAGACCCATAGGTAAATGAGTGGGTGTGGCTGTGTTCCAATTAAATTTTATTTACAAAATCAGCAGCCAGACTCAA
Organism: Eubalaena glacialis; assembly: GCF_028564815.1. Classification (NCBI taxonomy): domain Eukaryota; kingdom Metazoa; phylum Chordata; class Mammalia; order Artiodactyla; family Balaenidae; genus Eubalaena; species Eubalaena glacialis. Next base: position 85,259,978 of record NC_083725.1, read on the forward strand.
AAGCCTTCCATAAAACAAATCTCCAGGCACAGATTGCTTCATTGCAAATTCTCCCAACGACTTAAAGGGAGAAATAACACCAGTTCTACATAGTCTCTTCCAGAAAATAGAAGAGAGCTAATTTTATGAGGGCAGTATTATCTTGATACCAAAAATTAGACAAAGGTAGTACAAGAAAATTAAACTGCAGACCAGTGTCCCTCATGAATATAGATGTAGAAATCCTCAACAAAATAGTAGCAAATTGAATCCAGCATACATGTATAAGAAGAAAACACACCATGACCAAGTGGGTTTTATTCCAGGAATGCAAGGCTAATTCAATATTTTAAAATCTTGTAATGCAGTCCACCATGCTAACAGTCTAAAGAAGAAAAGCCACATGATCATATCAGTGGATGCAGAAAAAACATTTAACAAAATTCAATATCCATTCATGACAAGTACAGCAAACTAGAAATAAAAGAGAACTTCCTCAACCTGACAAAAGGCATCCATACAGTCTGTAGCTAGCATCATACTGAATAGAGAAGGACTAAATGCTTTCTCCCTAAATTTGAGATAAGGCAAGGATGTCCACTCTCACCACTCCTACACTCTTATATTGGAAGTCTTAGCCAGTGCAATAAGAAATGAAAAAGAATTAAAAGCCACTGGAAAGGAAGAAATAAAGCTGTTGTTATTTATAAATAATGTGTACATAGAAAATTCTAAGAAATCTACCAAAAAAACTACAGAACTAGTAAGTGACTTTAGCAAGGTAGAAATTGACAGGCTGATTCTAAAATTTATATGCAAATGCAGAACACCTAGAGTAGCCAAACAATTTTAAGAACCATATTGGAATTCTTATACTATGTGAATTCTAAACTTACTTAAAAATTACATTAACCAAGGCAGTATAATATTGGCATATAAAAAGTAGATACATAGATTAATATAACAATAGGAAATCCAGAGTCTCAGTTTTGTATAGTCAATTAAATTTTTCCAAAGGGCCAATGTAAATTCAATGGGAAAAGGATAGTCTTTTCAAAAAATGGTGTTAGAATGACTGAATATTCATAAAGGAAAATAATGAATCTCAGTTCTTATCTGACACCAAATATATAAAAACCAACTTTGAATGGATGATAGACCTAAATATAAAAGCTTGAAACTGTAAAACTTCTAGACGATAACATAAGAGAGAATCTTGAGACTTGAGGTAGGCAAAAGTTTATGAGAGTGAGATATTACTAAAACTCATTGAACTGCACATTTTACATGTTACAGTTCTATTGTATATAAATTACACCTTAATAAAGGTAATTTTTAAAAAACCCACACTGGACCGTCAGGATATCCAGGATAAAATCCAGATTCCTTACCTTGGCCCTTTACAGTCTGACCATTTTTCATCACTTCCAACCCCACCCTGTCACAACCCCACATAAGCCCATCATATGCTCCAGCTCTACTGCTCATTTTTTAGCTAACTTTCCTGTCTTTTCTTCCTTGCTTTTGTCTAAGATATTCTTCTACCTAGGAAATTGTTTTGACCTCTTTCACTTGATGAATTCCACTTTTCCCTTTATGACCCATCTTATTTCTGTAAATCTTTCCTCATTGTCCTTAGAAGGTTAACTGCTTTGTTCTTTGTTCTCCCAGATCAATTCATGCATACATCTGTGTTAGAACATACCAGTGTGCTGTGGTAAAGGGTTCTAATAGAAGATGAGTTAATTTGCCTCTATCACTTCTTTTTTATCTGATGTAGTATTTGGCATATTAGAAATATCCTGCTGAACGAATGAATAAGTACAGTAATATGCGTTGTCATTTAAATTAATTTCCTCTCATCACTGTGGGTGACACATGGCAAGGGCATTTATCTAGCTGCTGTATTTGGTTGCCCCATTTTGTCAGCTCTGATGTTCTCAGAAGTTTCGGCATGGCTGAAGAGAGTTCTCTGTTGAGTTAAAAAGTAGTTTTTGAAAGGTCATGAAGAATCTAGTGGCAAGATGGGAATAAAGACACAGACCTACTAGAGAATGGACTTGTGGATATGGGGAGGGGGAGGGGTGAGATGTGACAGGGTGAGAGAGTGTCATGGACATATATACACTACCAAATGTAAAATAGATAGCTAGTGGGAAGCAGCCGCATAGCACAGGGAGATCAGCTCTGTGCTTTGTGACCACCTAGAGGGGTGGGGTAGGGAGGGTGGGAGGGAGGGAGATGCAAGAGGGAAGAGATATGGGAACATATGTATATGTATAACTGATTCACTTTGTTATAAAGCAGAAGCTAACACACCATTGTAAAGCAATTATACTTCAATAAAGATGTTTTAAAAAAAAAAAAAAAAAGTAGTTTTTGACTCTGTATGGCATAAAATTTTTAGATAAAATTAAATAAAGCCAAGAGTCTAATCAGGACAATTTGCTGTGTATGTACTGCTTATTTTACTGTCCAGAAAGTAATGTGACAAGATTTTTTTAACAAATAAAATATTGTATACATAGCTGTACAGTTATTCTGCCTAGTGTGTGTGTGTGTGTGTGTGTGTTAATATCTTCAGTAATGATAAATATTTTTTTCAGAATGGTAAATCCACCGTTGGGGGTAGACTGGATTTTTGGAAAGCAAGAAAAGACAGTGTGAATAGGGAATTTCTCAGACTAAGAATTTTACATTTGGCCAAAAGCACAAGGGAACTATAAAATGATGAGCCTAGTTTGTTTTTGCTTCGTTTTGGGTTTTTGTTGTTATTGTTGTTGTTATTTTCACAGCCTAGTTCTAACAATAGTTCCAAAAGAAGTACTCTACGACATTTGAGAACTTCCTGCATTGTGGGAGTTAGAGACCAGACTTCCAGGATGAATACTTTTAAAGGATTTAAAGAACACTTACTTTAAATTCAGGGTTTTTTCTTTTCTTTTCCTTTAAAAATAATGTACAATTTTATTGTAAAAACTTATGTGGCAGTATTTATTTTAAAAATTCAGATCTTTTTCTTGTGATTTGGCTTTGAAAAATATTATTAAAATCAGGCTGTTTAGTTCTCTTTATATATTATTAGTAAGGTCTTAGGTGATGGAGAATCCATTTCTTTTTTTTTTTTCTTTCACTTTTTAACTCTAAGCTTTAATAGTGATAATAATGATTTTTTATTTATCCCCCTTGTGGGGAAATGAAATTTTATTGCTCTGGAAGAAACTAATTTTAAAAAACAACCAGGACAGAATTGAAATGAAATCAATTTTGTTCTTGATTGAACTGCAGCGCTGCTTTGTGGTATACTAATATACGGTATAGCCGTCTGCCAGTGATAAAAACAAAGTGATATAGCTCAGTTCCATAGAGAGTGTCCTTTGCAGCTCTCACCACAGTATACACACTTAACAGCATCAGTCATTTTATATCTATTTGACACTGATTAATTACTCTGATATATTCTGGTATTATAGCCACTGCCTTGGCACTTTAGTCGGGCTTGAACAATTGAAGTGAGTGCAGCAGTGTGAACTATGTATTTATTACTGTGACCCTTCGTGCTATTTAATTAACTTAAATAAGTGCTGTTTGCACCCCCTTTTTGAAATTAAGGTTATTACAGAAATAGTTATTTTACTGGTATTTCATTTTAAGACATGAAAATTACAGCATCAGCTTATAAGACAATGTTATAGCTTTTTAAAAAAAAATAAATTTATTTATTTATTTATTTTTGTCTGCGTTGGGTCTTCGTTGCTGTGCGCGGGCTTTCTCTATTTGCGGCGAGCAGGGGCTACTCTTTGTTGGGGTGCGCGGGCTTCTCATTGTGGTGGCTTCTCTTGTTGCGGAGCACGGACTCTAGGCACGTGGGCTTCAGTAGTTGTGATTCGCGGGCTCTAGAGCGCAGGCTCAGTCGTTGTGGCGCACGGGCTTAGTTGCTCTGCGGCATGTGGGATCTTCCCGGACCAGGGATCGAATCTGTGTCCCCTGCATTGGCAGGCGGATTCCCAACCACTGCGCCACCAGGGAAGTCCCTTAATGTTATAACTTTTTAATTATTCAGATATTTTAATTTAATATTGGTGCTTAAAATTTTTTCTTTTGTGAAAATTTAACAAAATTATCCACTGCCAGTTCATCTTGAGTTGGGCTATATTTTAAATTAAGGTGTACATAGACTACTTAAATATATTCTTTAAACTTGAAATGCAGAATTAGTTAACCTGCTTTATAGGCACCAGGGAACATTTCCATTTTGACCCTACACTAAGGATTGAATAGGACAGTTACAAACTAGCCAACTTAACATTTTTTTTAACATGTCTAAAGCAACTTAAAGATCAGCAACCATTAGGGCACATGCACTAAAAAGAAATATTTGCAACAGAACCTCATATACATCAACAAGAAAATCACTAAAGGTAAATGCTCAGAGGATTTCTTTTTAGATGGTGGTTAAACATTTGAAATATTAATAATACCCATCACTACTGATAATCACTGAATTGCAAATCAAAGCAGTCAGATTCTGGTTGTTGTTTATCTAAATAACAAAAATGTTTTTATCGTTTTCTTTCATTCTTTTTCTGTTGTTGCTTGGTTTCTCATAATGCCCAATATTGATGAAGATGGCAGGAATGTAAAACTGGAACACACTTTATGCGTTTTTTTAAAAAGTATTGCACTTCTCATAAGCCATCCTAAGGAATCGAGTGAAAATTTACTTTTTTAAAAAATCTTTGCTATTCTAAGAAGTGAAACTAACATTGTTGTAATTTGCTTTTCTTTAAAGTGTCTTGCTTTATAGAATTTTTTCATTTTTGTATAAACAAATCTTCAACCTTTTCCTTTTGGTTTCTGACTTTGGTTCCATACTAAAAAATTTTGTATTACTATATTTACACATTTCTCTTGACTCCTTTCCTCAGTGGGTTAAAATGCCCCGCTTACCATGTACTGAATCTCCATAATGGATCTTTTGGTTTCTCTACTATATTCTATTTATCTATGAATTTATTCCTAAGCCACCACATTTTAAAAACAGCTTTATTTTATATCTACATACAGTAAAAATGCACACATTTTAGGGCTTCCCTGGTGGCGCAGTGGTTAAGAATCCGCTTGCCAATGCAGGGGACACGGGTTCGAGCCCTGGTCCGGGAAATTCCCACATGCCACGGAGCAACTAAGCCCGTGTGCCACAACTACTGAGCTGCGCTCTAGAGCCCGCGAGCCACAACTACTGAAGCCCGCGTGCCTAGAGCCCGTGCTCTGCAACAAGAGAAGCCAACGCAATGAGAGGCCCATGCACCGCAACGAAGAGTAGCCCCCTCTCGCCGCAACTAAAGAAAGCCCACGTGGCAACGAAGACCCAATGCAGCGCCCCCCAAAAAAAGTCCTCCTTCTAGAACTTGCAATCTCTTTAAAAAAAAAAAAATTCACACATTTTAATTGTACAGTTTAATGAATTTTGACAAATGTATACCCCACCCTAGTTAAGATATAGAATATTTATGTCACTCTAAAAAGTTCCCTTGTTGATCCCCTCTGCAGGCAGTCATCCCCACTAGAGTTGGTCATCCCCAGCTTCAATTTCCAGACCAGGAGAACCACTGATCTGCTCTCTATCACTGTGTATTAGTATTACTAATAGTTAAGGCATTAGTATTCTTTTAGAATTTTATATCAAAGTTACTATACAGAATATACTCCAGTTTCTTTGCTTTTAGCATATTTTAAAAATTCATCTGTGTATCAGTAGTTTGTTCCTTTTTATTGCCAAGTAGTATTCCTTTGTATGGACTTACTGTAATTTACATATGCATCCACTTGCTGCTAGACTTTTGGATTGTTTTCAGTTAGGTGCCATTATGGATAAAATGGCTATGGACATTCATGTAAAAGTTTTTGTGTGGGCATATGTTTTCATTTCTCCCGGGCAGGTACCTAGGAGTGGGATTATTGGGTCTTATGGTAAATATATATTTAACTTTATAAGAAACTGGCATACATTTTCACAGTGACTGTGCTTATTCAACATTCCTACCACTGTTGAGGGTTCATTTGCTCCACATCTTTGTCAACACTTATATAAAAGGGCAAGTCATTTTAGTTTAAGTCATTCTATTACATGTGTATGTAGTGACAGCTGTGTTTTTAATTTGCATTTGCCTTATGACTAATGATGTTGAGCGTCTTCTCATAGGTTTATTGGTCATTTGTACATCTTTTTTTTTTTTTTAATAAATTTTTATTTATTTATTTTTGGCTGCGTTTGGTCTTCGTTGCTATACACAGGCTTTCTCTAGTTGCGGCGAGTGGGGACTACTCTTTGTTGTGGTGCGTGGGCTTCTCATTGCGGTGGCTTCTCCTGCTGTGGAGCACAGGCTCTAGGCGCGTGGGCTTCGGTAGTTGCGCATCACGGGCTCTAGAGCGCAGGCTCAGTAGTTGCGGTACACGGGCCTAGTTGCTCTGCGGCATGTGGGATCTTCCCTGACCAGGGCTCGAACCTGTGTCCCATGCATTGGCAGGCGGATTCTTTACCACTGTGCCACCAGGGAAGTCCCTGTACATCTTTTTTTGGTGAGGTTTCTTTTAAAATATTTTGCTCAATTTTTGATTGGGTTGTCATCTTATTGAGTTGTAAGGATCTTTATATGTATGCATACAAGTTCTTTGTCAGATGTATGTGGTGCTAATATTTTTATTCCAATTCCTAGTTTGTCTTTTCATTTTCTTAAGGTCTTTTGAAGTCTGTGCTTTTGTGTCCTAATTAAGAAATCTTTGCTATCTTAACATCAAAGTTTTTCCTATATGGTTGCTCTAAAAATTTTATAATTTTGTCAGTACATCTAGGCCTATAATCTATTTCATGTTGATTTGAAGAACATCTTTTCCCAAATGTGTATTAGGTTGTCTCATCATCATTTCTTGAAAAGACTATGCTTTTCTCATTTAATTATCCTGGCTCTTTTGTCAAAAATTAATTGACCATATATGCGTAAGTCTGTTTCTCAGCTTTATTTGTTCCATTAATCTGTGTCTGTTCTTATGCCAGTAAGACACCATCTTTGTAAGATGATATAAGTCCTACTTTATTCTTTTTCAAAATTGTTTTCACTATTCTAGATCCCTTAAATTCCATATAAATTTTAAAATCAACTTGTTAATTTCTGGCAAAAAAAAAAACCTACTAGGATTTTGATAGGGACTGTGTTGAATCCATAGATTGCTCTGGGGAGAACTGACATCTTATCCACAAGCAAAGAGTACTGACTCTCATCCACAAGCAAAATGTATCTCCCCATTTACTTAGATCATCTTTAGCAGTGTTTCATAGTTTGATGTAACTAAATGTTACATATATGTTGTTATATTTATCTCAAGTATTACATGCTTTTTCAGTGCTATTGTAAATGCTATTGTGGTTTTTTATTTCAATTTCTAATTCTTCATTGCTCACATGTAAAAATGCAATTAATTTTTTGTATTGATCTTATATCCTGAGATTGCTAATCCTTTCAATTCTAGTAGCTTTTTTTTTTTTTAATATTGCTTAAGGATTTTCTATTTGTTAAGACCATATGGTCTGCAAATAAAGACTGTTTTACTTTTTTTCCCCCAGTCTATATATTTTTTTCTTCCCCCACATCTTAATGCTGTGACTAGGACATCCAACAGAATACTAATTAGAGATGGTCAGGATGAGCATCCTTACCTCAGTCCCAGTCTTAGGAAGAAAGCATTCAGTCTTTCCCCATTAATAATGATGTTATCTATAGTTTCTCATAGATTTTCTTTATCGGGTTGAAGAAGATTCCTTCTATTCCTAGCTTGCTGAAAGTTGTTAGAAATTGATTTTGTCACAATTTTACTCCAATAAAAAAAAAGAAATTAATTTTGTCAGATGCTTTTTCTACATTTGTGTGAGACAATCATGATTTTTCTCTTTTGTTCAAAGGATTTTTTTTATTTCTTATGCAGCAGGTTCTTATTAGTTATCTATTTTATACATATTAGTGTATGTTCAAAGGATTTTTGAATCTTTTTTCATAAGGGATATTTACCTGTAGTTTTCTTCTAATAAATGTATCTTCTTTTACACTAATACGTATAAAATGGATAACTAATAAGAACCTGCTGTATAAAAAAATAAATAAAATTCTAAAATTCAAAACGAAAAAACATTTTATTATCAGGATAATGCTGCCCTCAAAAGATGAGTTATGGAGTATTCCCTCCTCTATTTTTTGTACATTTGGTATTACTTTTCCTTAAATATTTGATAGAATTCCCCAACGAAGACCTTTGGGTCTGTCTTCTTTGTTTTCTAATATAAGCATTTCAAGTTATCAGTTTTTCCTCTAAGCACTGTTTTAGCTATCATCCACCTGTTTTTACATGTTGTGTTTCATAATCATTCAAATCGAAATGCTGTCTAGTTTTCTTTTTGATTTTTATTTTGATTTATGGAATATTTAGAAGTCTGTTTAATTTCTAAATATTTTGGGATTTTTCAAGTATCTTTCTGTTACTGATTTTTAATTTCATTCAGTTTTGGTCAGAGAACATATTCTGTATGATGTCTATATGTTTAAATGTATTAAGATTTGTTTTATGAACCAGTATATGATCCATCTTGGTTCTATAGATGTCAGCCAGGTCAGGTTGGTTAATAATGTTCAAGTCTTCCATATTCTTTCTGATTTTCTGTCTAGTTGTTATTATTATCAACAAAGGAGAGGCGAACTTTGCAATGATGATTGATTGTGGTTATGTCTGTTTCTTCTTATGGTTCCGTCAGGTTTGCGTCATACATTTTGAAGCTCTGTAATTATATGCACACAGAAGTTTATGATGTCTCATTTATGAATTGAACAACTTATCAATTCGAAATGTCTTTGTTTATCTCTAGTTATTTTTTTTTCCTTTAGTCAACTTTGTGTGAAAGTAATATAGCCATTCCAGCCTCTTTTTGATTAATGTTTATGTAGACTATCCCTCTCCTTCCTATTACTTTTAACCTGTGACTTTATATTTCATTTTATCTCCTTCCTTGACTAATTAGCTATACTCTTGGATTTGTTTCTATAATGGTTGCTCTAGAGTTTCTAACATGCACCTGTAGCTTATCAGAGACTAACATCAAATGATATCATACCACTACATTTGTAGTTTTGACTCTTAAAACAATACTCTTCTGTTTACCCCCTCTGATCCTTTGTGCTATTGTTATAAAAACATTTCACTTCCCCAAATGTTTTAAACCCCACAATACAGTGTTACTATTTTTGCTTTAAACAGTCAATTATCTATTAAATAAATTTTTAAAAGGAAAAAACATCTTATATTTACCACGTACTTACTATTTTCTAGCACTGTTTATTCCTTTGTGTAGATCCAGGTTTCTTTTTGGTGTCATTTTCCTGCTGTCTGAAGAACTTCCTTTAACATTTCTTGTAGTGCAGGCCTCCTGGAAAAGAATTTCTTGCTTTTGTTTCTTTGAAAAAAGAATTTTTTTCTTATTTTTCATTTATTAAGGATTTTTGCTGGATATCGAATTTTTAACAGGTTTTCTTTCATCACTTCACATCACATCACTGGAAGATGTGTCCAGCTGATGAAAATTTTGAGATCACTCTTTTCTATCTTCCCTTATATGTAATATGTCTTTTTTTCTCTGAATATTTTACAGATTATTCTTTTTATCACTGGTTTTCAGGAAGTTAAGATGTGCCTTGATGTGTTTTTGTTATTGTTGTAACTTTTTTTTTTTCCTGCTTATAGGCCTTAATTTGCAGCTCTTTAAAAATCTAGACATTTTTAAATGGATGTCAAACACTGGAAGTGTTATTTTGCTGAATGTTTGGATTTTGGTTACTTTCTTTTAAAAAGTATGTGAAGTTTGCTTTGGCAGGCAATTAAGTTATTTAAAGATTACCTTGATCTTTACAAAAAATGTTTTAAAGCTTTGTTAGAGAGCAGTGGTGTGGCCTTTACTCTTTGGGTGGTGTAATGCTAAAGCGTAATCTGGTGTCTCTAGTGAATCATCATAAGTGTTCAACAGGTTCCTTCTATTGTGGCTGCTTGGAATTCAGACATCTCCCAGCCTGTGTGAGCTCTGGGAATTGTTCAGCTAATTGCTCCCTAGGAATTGTTCTTTGCTCAAAATCATGAAATTTTACCATACACATACAGAGATCAGTATTTAGTTAAAGTCTCAAGAGAACTCAGTGAAGATTTCTGGAACTCTTTCCCTGAAAATAACATTTGAAATTAATTGTATCTCTTTTTCCCCCCGTAATAGTAGTACATCTGTATTCTTAATTTCTGTTTTATGTCATATTGCATTGTGTAGAACATTCAAGAATAATGTTAAATAATATAGTGATAGTGGTATTTTTGCTGTGTTCTCACTTTAATCTAAATGCTGCTGTGTTTGCTTTTTATCATATTTGCTCTCAGATTTTGATAAATATTCTCTCAACAAAGAAAGTTACTCTTTATTCTTATGTAGATAAGAGACTTTTTCTATGACTAGATGAAGTTTATTAGTAAAGGCCCATTTATCATTATATGGTAATTTGAGCATGTGTATGTCCTAAAATCCTGCAGTTTCCATCCTAGAGAAACTCTTGTCTTATGGACACAACAGACATATATAACAGTAATCATAGCAGCATTATTTGTAATAAAAAAAAATGGAAATAATTTAATGGAAGAACAAATAAATAGCAGTCTATTAATACAGGATACACCTCTGTGAAGTGGAACTATTTTGAATAGGTAATGGTAACAAGAAATTAGAATCATGGTTACCGCTGGAGGTTGGAGAAGAGATGTGATTGGAGGGACATAGGATCATAATACGGGGTTTCAGTGGTTTGTGTAAAATTCCAGCCTGATGTTGGGTCTGTGGAGATCATTTCATTATTTTTATATCTCAAGTATACATTATCTGTCTTTTCATACATAAGAACTACTGTAGAGAAGCAACTAAATTAAGTAATTTACACTAAGACACATTGCTTATAAATAGGAAGGAATTAACAAGCCACTAATTTGTAAAATTCAAGGCTTGTTAACTTGTGTTGATAATTCAGTAACAGTAATTTAAACCTAATGACCAAGTTGGTAATTACTCTTTTCTGTCATATACTTATAAAACCAATAGCAGTTTATCGTAGAGCAGCTACTCATTTCCAATTTTAGTATCAATAAATGATAAGTTCAGGATATGACTGTTGGTATAAAATAACAATTTTTAAATGTTGGTAAAAAAATAGAAACAAGAAAATATTGCCTACATATTCAAAAATGGAAAATCTCTTAGATTTGTTGAAGATACTTATGACTTCTTCCCTAGGTTAATGTCTTAATGGTCAAGAAAACATGTATTATAGCTTATTAAAGTTATAGAATAAAAATTATTATATAAAATTTAATATTAGTAAAATTTTTATAAAGTAGCTAAATGTTTTTACAAATAATGTCATAGAGTAGTAAAATTTTGACTGTCTCATGTCCATTAAAGTGTATTTAAAACTATAATAATCAATTTTCAGGTAGAGATATGGGGGTACTAGAATGTAGTTGAAGAACATGGGCTCTGGAATCAAACTGCCCTGCTTAACATCCTGGTTCTTCTCTAACTGGCGGTGTGACCTTGGGCAAATTGCTTAGCCTTCCTGAACCTTGCTTCTCATCTGTAAAGTGAGGGAAACGAACTTAACCTCACAGAGATATTTTGTAATCATTAAGTGAGATAAATCACATAAAGGCTTTAGAATAGGGCTAGCACAAAATAAGTGTTAAATAAATATTATCGATTATTATTGTCTAATAATTAACCTGAACTTTCTACAAAGTTTGTAGAACTACCTCATAGGTAATCTTTGTCAGGCTATTGATGAGCTTGGCGTGTAATGTAGTTTTGTTTCATTTTCTTAGTAATATAGAGGAATAGGTCAGATACAGTAGCCAAAGAAAGCCAGATGTACATATTAACATACCACCTACACGTAAAATCACTGTTATATTAGGTTACATAGACTGCATCTTGGGCCACATCATTTTTTCCATTACTCTAATTCCTTAATTTTGTATTAAACTATATAAGCCTTGCCTTTTTTACAGGCTGTGTAGAATGTATCAGTAATGGAATCTTTATACTCTGAAGTATAACTATGAGGTGGTTGTGTTGTGTTTTACTGTGTTATTTCACTACCATATTGAAAAGCATTCAGATTCTTTATCCCTTAATGTGGGGGATCTGATTTGCAGGGTTTTTTAAAATAAGATATTGATTCAGTATTTTGATAGTTTTATATAGATTCCACAGTCATTTTATATGGCGCCTCACTGTATCCATCCAGATTTTCAAAGCTATACCTGATAGTATTTGCTGTGATTTTACTCTTATTAAAGCAAGGAATGGTGATCAGTTATAACTTAACAATCTCGTTTTTATTTTTAAATGGCTGTTGGTAAATAAATGAAAAAAACTTAAAATGAGAAGTATCTATAATCAGAAAAGCACATAGATATAATTCCATTTTGGAGTAAAACAAAATTTGGAGCATACAGGATAAGTTTTTAGAGAATCATTCTTTGCCTTGTATTTTTTGTGTTCACTCTTTTACCTGTGTAAGCTCTGTTTTACATTTATGATGTGAGTACCTTAAAGGCCAACAGCCTTGTCATGTGCCTCTATAAAATACACATTTAAGTTTTCGCAGCTGTAATTTTCATTTCCCCAAAATGCCATTCACCAAGGGCTCTCTATACGTGTTTTCTTTTCCTTAAAAGCTGCTCCATGTACACTCCTTAAGGTAACCTTGACTTTAGTCCTCAGATAATTCATCCATTAATTCTTGTGTAACTTTGCCTTTTACTGCCTTCCGACCATCCCCAATCCTCACCTCCAGCACACTTTAGACACATACCTGTTGTATAATTGTTAATGTAGCTATTTCTCTTCACCCCTGACCATGAACTCTTTGAGGACAGGGGCCATGTCTTTTTTTTTTTTTTATGCCCAGGACGCACCATAAGGGCTCCTATTGAGGAGTCCAGTAACACAGCCCCCAACCCTGCAGTGACCACTGTAGTTTTGCTTACTCTTTCACAAGCATTTGACACTTGTGCTGGGTAAGTTAGATCTGTTTTGTTCAAAAATTAAATGTAAAATTGCCCTAAAAAATTTTAAGTTAAAAAAAATTAGTTATACCTTTCACAACAAAAAAAGAGCAATACTAGGTCTACTGTGTTACTTTTCTGCTACACTGTATTCCTTGAATTCTGAAACACTTTTTGCCTTTCTTCTATAGGTGAAGCCTTGAAAGGAAAGATCACAGTGCACAGGAATAAGAAAGATCCACGGTCTCTCATTGTGACCCTCACATTGGATAATTCAACTCAAACTTATGGTCTCCAGTGAAAAGTCCACAAAAGCACAACTACTTTGCAGTTTTTGTTGTAGGGGAGGGGTGGGTAGGGAGGGGAGGGAGGGTTTTATGTGAGCACATGGATGATGGGTCCTTTCCTGAGCCTCCGCAGTAGAGAGAAGCATGGCAGGCATCTGATGATTCAGCTAAGGAGGGCACTGCCTAATCCTGGTGATCCACCGCCATAATCACATTCTTGGAAGTCTGGTCAGTGAGATTTAACCAAATGTAACCCCTACATTGAGTTTACCTGTATTGAAAGTCATTTAAATTGGCCTAAATTTGGAACAGAGATAGTCTTTTGTTGTTTTTAATAAGTTTCTTACTATAAATTTTAAACACTAGTAATTGATTAGTTATTTGGATGTTGTTTTATTAAACTAGTAACTGTACACAAGATATTACATATTTTATTGCAGATTTCCTTTCTGAGGAGTAGTTTTAATTGTATTTGCTAGAATATCAGGATATAATACATTAAAAGAGCAAGCATAAGGGACTAAAATATGGAAACGAGACCACACAAATTGTATTTGAAGACAGCTTAGTTGATTGCTATATAATTCTGTTCTCATTTTTTAGCTTCTTCTCTCTTTGCAAATATTCTTGAGTCATATAGTTTTCTAGTATTGCCCAGGAAATCTAGTTTCAATACATTTACCCTAGGTTTCATAAAAGTTTTTAAAGATTGGCATAAATATGTACTTATTTACTAATACTTTTTTCAAACTAGATTTATGTGCAAAGTTAAACATGTAACTGTTAATATACTTATATCACTCTATACAATTGTGTCATTTACAATTATTGACTCAGTTTGAAACGCAGAACAGAAAACATTCAATTAAATGTATACAACGACCATTAGCGTTATAAAGTGACATTTCAATATATTAAAGCCTTTTATAAAATCAGAAGCATTTAAAACAAGTCTTAACAAAGGAATCACTTTTAAGATAACGGAAATTTTAAGGAGAGGTGGGTCACATGCTTCTTTTCAGTTCACCAGCTGGTTCTTTTTCAAAACAAGACACACACAAGGCAGCATAGTTTAGTGTTGAGGAGCATGAGCTCTGGAGCCAGTTCAGGCCTTGGCTGCAGCTCTTACTTCCTGTGTAATCTTAGGTTCCTTAACCTCTCTCCCCCTCCATGAATGTTGCCAATTCATAAACTGATACATTTCAACTGTTGATACTTAGATCAGTGCCTGGCACATAGAAAACAGTCAGTACATGCTAGGTGATATTAATTATCATCATACAGACAGGGACCCCTTCCAAAGAATATATGGCATCGACATTAGATCAGTTTGTGAATTGTCAACCTCATCAAATACTACACTAGTATGTGTGGGGGAAGATTACAACAGAAATTAATATTTAATGTAGCAAAAACTCTATCAAAAAGAAATCATCTTTTGGTCTTTATTAGAAAACTGGACTTCTACCAATGGGAAGAATAACCCCTTCAAATGATGATATTTCAGATCTTAGTCTAAGTCTTCCTTCATAAGCAGGATTTCTCTCTTCACTGGGCTAAACTAGTCAGCTTGTTTTCACCATGATTTGAATTCAGACCATTACTGGAAATGTGTAGTGCTGATAATATAGCACAAAGTACTTTAAATTTTTGTCTGGAATGGCTTCATGTACAAATTTGAGTAGGGTGGGATGATAAAACAAAAATAAGGCCGTGAGATTTACCATTAAATTTTTAAAGTAACCAAAATTTACTTTTTTCTTTTGTTTTTCTTTTTTATAAGTGCATAACAGATACTTTCTACTATTTAAAAGAGTACTTCTCAAAAATGATTTCTTATTAAAACTCTTCTTTGATTTTCAGGGGATTTTCACCCAGTGGCTCTTCTGATTTTCTTCTATTGGTTATAAGTAGTCCAACCATAGTTAGTGGATCTCTGTTCTTTTCAGTTAGCCTTTCCAGGCTGGAACATTCTAATTTGTGTAACTAAACATCTTATGAGATGTGAGAGTCCAAATATTAACTCTTTGATTAGAATTTCAGCCGTTAAACTGTTGTGGAAAGTAAGTACTTTATAGCCCTTTACAGTGATAAATGCAATTTTCTTTCATGCTGTGGCAGATGGGCATTTATGGTTAGCAGTTTGCTCTGTCCCAAGGATCTTATTCCCATTAAGAAAATACATTTTTCTCCTATTTTCCTTTGTGAAAACTAACATTATAATTTTGTAATGTGTGGGGTTCATCCAAATACGATTAGTCATCTGTTTAGTAGAGCAGTATTTTCTAAAAAGAGCATTTTGAAAGGAATGTTCCAAGAAAACAACTGAGAATGTACAGTGGTTGCACAGTGAAGGTGGTTCATACGTAGCCTCAACTGCTAGGAACACACTTTAGAATGAATCAGAGAGCTATCAGATAACTTTGAAATAATTTCTGTTCGGGGAGGAGGGTAAGGCTCCACAGAGTTATTTGCTTTCTTATCACTTAGTCTAGATTAACAGTCTGGTTCACCTGTGTCTCTCAGCATTCTACCTCTGTCACTTCTTTTTTTTTTTTTTAAGATTTGTTTATTATTTATTTATTTTACTCATTTTTGGCTGCGTCGGGTCTTAGTTGTGGCACGCGGGATCTTAGTTGAGGCGTGCCGGATCTTTCGTTGCGGCACATGGGCTCTTTGTTGCAGTGTGCGGGCTTCTCTGTAGTTGTGACACGCGGGTTTTCTCTTCTCTAGTTATGGCACACAGGCTCCAGGGCGTGTGAGCTCTGTAGTTGTGGCGCGCGGGGTCCAGAGTGCATGGGCTCTGTAGTTTGCGGCACACAGGCTGTCTAGTTGAGGCGCGCAAGCTCGGTAGTTGTGGCGTGCAGTCTTAGTTGCCCTGCGGCATGTGGGATCTTAGTTCTCTGACCAGGGATCGAACCCGCCTCCCCTGCATTGTAAGGCGGATTCTTTACCACTGGACCACCGAGGAAGTCCCTACCTCTATCACTCTTTAGAAAGGAATATTTAGAATGTATTGTGTGACATTGCTGATTTGAGATCAGTGTAGACTAATCTCACCGATCAGGCTATCAAGTGGAGGAAGTAGGGTAACAGTACAGCTAAGAGCATTCAACAGGAAAAATTAAAACAGAATGAGGCGCCACTTGGCTTCCACTGGCCATTTGGTAAGCTTCTGGGCCATAACATACCCAAAACGTCCAGGTATTCAGATTTTCCTGTGTAGCGGAATATCTCAAAAATATATATCAAGTATGCAGTACTGTCATAGAGTTTCAATCTGTTATGAAAGGCAGGGTAAGTAAGATAGCTGAAGTCAAGCATTGTCTACCTCAGGGTCGGTAAACTACAGCTTCAGTCTCCATATTAAGTATCATTCTCACTACCTATCTTTTAAGCTCACTCTCTTTAGTATCCCAATTCCAGTAATCCTGCAGCTGCACCAAGACCAAAATCCGCTGATACAGATCACATTTTCACTGTCCCTCACCTCTTCATGTGTACATTTCCCACTTTACCCACCTTAAATCCATAATCCATCATTATAAGCACTGTTTCAGCATGTCTCCCCTGTGTCATCAGGTTTTCCCTTTACTGCTCTGTGATCAACATACAAATAGGCTATTTATCCTACGTTAAAAAAAATTTCAACTCCACTTCTCCCTCCTGCTGTTGTGTCACTATTCTAGCTTCCCCTTTACATTGAGACCACTCAGAAAGACTTGTTGATGTTCACTGTTTTGTCTCTTCCCATTATTTTTAAGTGCACGGGATAGTGAGTTTTGACAAATGTATGCATATAATCAGCATTCTATTGATATTTAGAACGTTTCCTTCACAGCAGAAAGTTTTCTTGTGCCACTTTGCAGTCAACACTTAGCCCTACTCCCCTCCCTGGGCAAACACTAATCTGATTTCTATCAATATAAATTTGTTTTGCCTGGTTTAGAACTTCATATAAATGGAATCATGTAGTATGTACTCTTTCATTTCCAGCTTCTTTCAGCACAGTGTTTTTTGAGATTCATCCATGTTGATATGTGTCAGTAGTCTATTTTTTTATTACTGGATACTATTCCACTTTATAAATGGGATTCTGCTCATTTGTTTATCCATTCACCTGTTGTCGAACACTTAGACTGTTTCCAGGTTAAAGCTGTTACGAATAAAGCTGCTGTGAACATTTGTATAAAAATCTTTCCTGAGCCCACTCTCACCAGAACTTCTGCCTCCACAACTCCATTGAAACTACTCCAAGGTCACCAGTGAACTACATGTTGCTGATTCCAGTGACCAGTTCTCAGCCCTCGTCTTACTTGCCTTACTAGCAGTACTCAATGCTGATGATCCCTCTCCTGGAAACACTGGGCTTGGCTTTCCCTCCTTCCTCCTTGGCCACTCTTCAGTTTCTTTTGTTGGCTTTCTCTTCGCCTTTGACATGTTGGCACCTTGGTCCTGGGATCTCTTTTCTGTCCATCTTCCCTCCCTTGGTGATTTCATCCAGTCTTATGGTTTTAAATACCAATACCTAGATGTATATCTCCAGCCATCGTTCTTCCACGGCAGTCTGTATCCAACTGCTCAGATGACATCTCTAGGTGTCTCATGGGCATCTCAAAATTAACATTCAAAACTGAATTTCTGATCTTCCCCAAACCCTGCTGTCTTCCTCCATGTCAGTAATGGAACTTCATCTTTCAGCAGTAGCTCAGGCCAGAAAACTTGACCCCTTTCTTTCACTCCACATCCAAGCTGGGCAGCAAATCTTATAGAATCTTCCTTCAAAATACATCCAGAACCAAAATAGATCTCACTACTTCCACTCCTGCCACGCTGGTCCAAACTGCCATCATCTTTCATCTCGATCACTGGTTCTCAAAATGTGGTCAACACACCCCTAGTGACTCCAAAAAAACCTCTTACAGGAAGTCCAGGAGATCAAAACTATTTTTGCAATAGTACTAAGACAGTGTTTGCCTTTTTCACTGTATTGATATTTACACTAATGGTGCGAAAGCAATTGTGGGTAAAATTGCTGGGCCCCTAGCACAAATCAAAGTACCAAACTATACTAGTAGTCACTGTATTCTTCACTACCACATGCTCTCATTAAAATGTCCTCATGAAGCTGTAAAAAATATTAATTTCATTAGATCTTGACCCTTGAGTACATGTCTTTTTAAATTCTATATGATACTAATAAAGCACTTTGATTGCATACTACAGTAACAATATTTGTCTGCAGGAAAAGCAGTTGTGTGATTGAGTTGTGAGCTGAACCAGTCACCTTTTTCATAGAACATCATTTTTACTTGAAAGAATGACTAACAAACTATGACAGACATTGTCCTGCAAAAGAAAAAAGTGAACTTACCACTTCAAATAAGACAACTGATAGAATTTGTTGCTAGTTTCAAGTTTTTAAGCTAAAATTAGAATTTTGGAAAATGTGTATCTACCACTGTGAGCTTGAAGGCTTCCCAGTTCTTCCAGACTGAGATAAATGGTATAGGGAGGAAAACCTCTTTTTCCTCTACCATCTTAAGTTCTCGACTGAGACTTCTGTAACAAAAGACAGATTAACAAGAGGAAAGCATACGAATGTATTTAATACAAGTTTTTATGAGACACACGAGCCTTCATAAGGAAGTAAATGAAGACCTTAAGAAACAATTAAACCTGAGTGTTTTTATGTTAGGTTTGATGAAGAGTGGGAAGCCTTGGGAAGATGTAGTAGGACAAAAGTGAGCTGAATTTAGTAAACCGGGAAACAGCAAGGCCCGATTGTTGGATTCTTCCTGGCAGCCCTGTGTCTTCAGAGATAAGGATGTGCCTTTCCTCTGGGTACAGGGAGGGCACCTCTCACATGATGGTTTTATGACCTGCTTCAGGGGAAGGTCAGGAGGTCCTTCCTGAAGGTGGAAGAAATATGAACAGATCAATGTTTATTCTCATAGCCTCTGTTGAGCACTGTGGGTTCACCCGTTTGCTGAGAAGCAACAGGTCATAAGCAGACTAACAAAATAGAAAAGAAAAGAAAGAAAGAATCTTCCTTCACATGCCATTTCTCAGATTTCTTCAGCTTGAAATATTCACTATGCCAGGGTGCCATATCTGGAGGTAGCATGTTCTGAACCTGGACCGTGGTATAATAACTGATTTTTGACACTGTGTAACAAAATGTGTCAACATTTGGAAGATCTGCATAATTCAGTGAACTAATATTCCCCACTCACCAAATTGCATAATGCTAATAATATCCATTCAAGGGGCAAGATAAACTAGTCATGTTTGGGTTTAGTATTGAAGATTATCTATATGAGGCCATATTTTCTTCATATACCTCAACCAAAACAACATTTCATAGCAGGCTGAATGCAGAAGCCACTATGATAATCCAGCTACGTTATTCTAAACCAGATAGTAGAGATTTGTAAACATGCTAAACAACACCACTCTTGTCACTAAATATTGTTTTGAAAAATATAGTTATTTTCATTAAAAAATGTTATTTCTGTATGTGGGTTTATTATTATTCAGTGAATTAATCCAGGACTATAAATGTTTCTCAGTTTTAATTTCTAATATAATAACTAGCAGTAGATGTAATCCACATGAACAAAAGCTGTCCGAGGTCCTTAATAATTTTTAAGAATGTAAGACCCTCCTAACTGTTTTTTTCTGATTTTGACCCACCGCACCCTGCCCCCATCTGTTCTCAATACATCAGCTGAAGTAATTCTCTCAAGACGTAAATCAGATTGTTATTCCTTTACTCAAAACACTCCCAAGAAGCTTCTCATCTCCCTCAGAATAAAAGCATAAGTCCTTACATTCACCTGCAAAGCCCTACACAGCCTCACATCCCATCACTTAACTTCTCTGAAGCATTCCCTACTGCTCCCCCACGGACCCACCTCCAGCCACTCTGGCCTTGCCCTCCTTCCTCACCCTCGTTCCTCACACTGGAAGGCACACTTCTAGCTGAGGCTCTTCCTTCTGCCTAAAAAGCTCTTCTCCCCAGTTGGTCCCCTGATTTATTCCCTCGTCTCCTTCAGGTCTGGCCTCAGAAGTCAGTTTCTCAATGAGACTTCTCTGGCCAGCCAATTTAAAGTTGTACAACGCACACTCACGCTCCCAATCCCCTCCCCCTCTTTTATTTTTCTCATAGCTCTTATTGCCATCTAATATACTATCTATTTTACCAATTTATCTTTTTTATTTTCTTTCTCCCTCCACTAGAATGTAAGCTCCAGGAGGACAGGGATTTTTGTCCGTTTTATTAACTGCTGTATTGTGCCCTGGCACATAGTAGGAGCTCAATAATTATCTGTTGGATTGAAAAATGAATGCAGGGAATTCCCTGGTGGTCCAGTGGTTAAGACTCAGCGCTTTCACTGCTGAGGCCCAGGTTCAATTCCTGGTCGGGGAACAAAGATCCCGCGAGCTACACGGCCAAGAAAAAAAGAATGCAGCATTTACTGGCCAGTCATCTAGACTTGTGGTTTGCTACAGTTAACCAATGATACAATGGTGGTTTATCCTAATTAATTATTTTATTATCTATGAATTATTTTTGCCTTTCTGAGTTAGGAAACTTCTTGCATATCAGTTGTACATATTTAAATGTTTCTGTTTTTTCACCCACCCTGATGTTTTAAAATTTCAGAGCCTAAGACTATCATATGGTTTTGAGCCCACAGAAGAACCCTGGGTTTGCATATGGATGAGTCATTTAGTTGACATATACACATTTACATAGTTTTTAATTGACTTGCATGTTCATCCTTTTGTATATTTCAGAATTGGCAAAGTAATTCTGCTGTTTGGTAAGTGTGTGGAAACTGTGCAGAGATATAGTTTAAACTTCTTTTAAAAGATCAAATTATTTCTAAAACAATGCTGTTTTCCTTATTTATGAATTAGTAGATACGGAAACAAGGACAAAATTATGAGTGACTCAAAATCTCTTCAACGCACGGCTACATAAACTAATAACATTCATAATAGCAATATTTTAGCTAACGAGAAATCTTGACCATAAATTTTCAAAATCTTACAGAGTTTTATAACAATAGTGACAGCAAGGATTTTTTTAAGTCATGTTTTTGTCTCCATCTCTATCCTAAAGGATGTTGAAAGAACAAAACGTCTTGTGTGGTTTAAGCAGTGCCTTTGGAATGTTTTCTGAAAGCAAACAGCACATTTTTCCCCCTCGGTGACTGGAGCGGAGACCACATGAACGTGAATGTAGCCCCAGGTCATTCTTTCATTAGTGTGTGTGTGTGTCTCCAATGACCCTCCTGCTGGGAACCCTAATAGGATTTCTTCCCCTTACACCTTCGTCAGCCCTGGCTTCTCACACTGTTCTATGGTGTTTGGTTTAATGAGGCAACTCCTGTGATTGGGGGTGGGGGGGGAGCCTTTTTCCTTAAATAGATACAAGGATAGCTGAGGGAATTCAAAATTATGTTCTGTGTTTCTTGCCATTATATGTGACCCAACATTTGATGACAGGCCTGAGTATGCTGAACCAGGAAGATCACAGTAGTCACTTAATCTCAGATCTCAGCCATGGCTGGGCAGGTTGCATCTCGCAGAAGAGGCTCCATCTAGCCTTCATAATGTGGAAAGATGGAAGACACTACCTGGGAGTGGAAAGGGGTGGGTGCAGAAAAGCAGAGGAGAAAGTAGGAACACTAAAATTTTTCTGATGAAGTGAGAACTTGAAATACAATCTGGTGTCGATGGGATAAGCAATAAAATCTATGTGTAAGATGTCTGAAGTAACCAATTATGGAAATCGGAAGGGTAATAGATGCTGGGAAGGTTAGGGTAGTATAAGTAAGTAAAACCCGCTTCTGCTGTAGAGAAAGGTAATAACAGATACTGCCTAAGATGGATGTATCAAAAAATAGTTATAAATACATTACTTAAGGATTTAAAGGTGACGGCAAGAAAAATTTAAAACAAATTGTTGAACGAATTAAAAGAGGTTGGTTCTGGGGAGGAGGAGCGGGGTTGAAGAGGACTGGAAAAAGGGAATCTTGTTTTATTATTATGATCTCTTACAATCTTTGATTTTATAACCAAGTGTGTATGTGTAAATACATACATATACATGTATATCTGCTAGGTAATAAAGGAAAAACATTTGAAACTGAGCCAAAACTAGTGACCTCTCTGATAGTCGATGGAGAGGTGGAGCAGTGTCTGGGATGTCCGGCTCGGGTCTGATTCAGTTCATCAGCTTCGGCTCTTAGCCTTGTTCAGATGTGAATGATGCACAGAGGCTTAGAATGGCCTGCACTGATCCTGGTGTCTCAGCCTTGATGTTGAGATTTGGATGAAAGACAAGTAAAAAAGCTCGTGATAGTAAAGAGCATTACTAAGTGCAATTTCAAAAAACTGAGTTATTTGCACATCCTTCGGATGGCCTAGAGAAATGGTCCTATCCTAGTTTGGTTACCTACAGAGAATTATGGACACAGAGTAGCTCTGGGGAACAGGGAGACCCTTTCTCTGCCTCAGCTCTGTATCAGGTCCCACTTGGGAAAGAGAAATCTTGATTTTATGCTGGAGGTGGAAGAGAAACATAACTCTTCAGAGCTCGTTAGTCCAGAAATTTCCTTATTTTTTCCTGCTGGTGGTTTAACCACTTGTTCCCAAATGCAGGTCCACGTGTCCTGGGAGCTTTATTTAAAATGCAGATCCCTGGGCACCATCCTGGAGATTCTCATGCTGTAGTTCTTGAGGAACACTTGGGAATCTATAGTGATTCTGATGTGCAGCCAGGTGTGGGAACAACTGCTTTAATCCAGTCTAGTTATGTAACCCTCACAAACCATCTGAAGAAATAGAAGATCAAAGTTCAAAGACATTGAGTCATTTTCTCAAAATTGCACTTACAGTGAAGTTAGTATTTTAAGCATATGTGTCTGCAGTGGTGTGCTGGTAAACGTTTAACATCCGGTTCTACAAAAACAGACCTCCTCCCCTTCAAAAGAGCTCCAATTTGGAGCCCTTGCCAATTTTGGTGGTGTAAATACTCTTCCCATGGCTGACTTCAAGCTACCAACATGACGTCACTGAACTTGGAGGTGGGAAGAGATGCTTAAGAGATCCTAGATATTTCCACCATGTAGACACAACAACATAAATAGACATATAGACAGAAATAACCTTAACATCAAGGACCTACTGTAAAAAATATATTTATTTTAAATATAGCAGTATGTACATGGTAATCCCAAACTCCCAATCTATCCCTCTCAACCTACGTTGAGATTGGTATAGTGTAGGTCCTAAGAAGTGCTGAGGGAAAGAGACCTGATAACCCTGACCCAAAGTTTCCTTTTTTGTTTAACAGCATTCAGCATCCTGCAGAATCAGTGTTCCTTAGGATCCACTTGGGGACAAGCTGTGCATTTGGGGAAATTCTAGCAAATTGGTTAAAGCCCAGACTCTGGAGACAGACCACTTGAGTTTGAATCCTGACTCCACCATTTACTAGTTGTGGGTCCTTGGGCAAATATAACCTTCTTGTCTCGGCTTCCTCAGCCATAAAATAGGTATAATAATACAAGCACACCTTGGAGATATTGTGGGCTTGGTTCCATACCACTGCAGTAAAGTAAGTCACATGAATATTTTGGTTTCCTAGTGCATAAAAAAGTTATGTTTACACCATACTCTAGTCTATTAAGTGTGCAATAGTATTATGTCTTTAAAAATGTATATACCTTGATTTAAAAATACTTTATTGCTAAAAAATGCTAACCATTCTCTGAGCCTTCAGCAAGTTGTAGGGGGTGATATCAAAGGTCAGTGCTCACAGATCACTATAACAAATATAATAATAATGAAAAAGCTTGAAATGTTGTGAGAATTACCAGAATGTGACACAGAGACACAAAGGAAGCAAATGCTGTTGGTAAAATGGCGCCGATAGACTTCCTCAACACAGGTTACCCCGAACCTTCAATTTGTAAAAAAATGCAATCTCTTCGAAGCGCACTAAAGTGCAGTAACATAAGGTCTACCTGTAATACCTATTTCATGTGGTCGTTGCAAAGAGTAAATGAGTGAACGCACATGTAAAGTGCTTAGGGCAATGCCAGGCATCTGAAAAGCGCTATGTAAATATAAGCTTTTAGCGTCGTGTTATTCTCATACCACTAGGCTTCCAGCCCAATCATCCCAGTCTCCCCAACTCTCAGGTTTCCTGTCAAGCAATCTGGAAGAAGGCAAAGGGATGGGAAGGAAGGGTCTCTGGACATTCTTTTCTGACATCACAGCATCTCTAGCCACACTAGAGGGATATAGGATTTGCCATTTTCTTCCCAGAGCCTGCCAACGGGGACTGTGATTTTAGATGTACATGTATTTAAATAAAAATGCCCTTAACTAGAAACCATTTAGATATCGCATGACATTGGTTACAGAGAAATTTTCCTTTGCATTAAAAAAAATAATAGTTTGTAGTAGACCTCTTCCTTCTGAGTCAGCGTCATCAGGAGCAGGAATTGTTACGCTTCACGGAAGACTGGTTCCAGGTTCTGCCCTTCCGTAGCTATCTCATATTCGTGGCTTTTTCCCAGTCAAGTGAAGGGCATGAACGCTTCCATTTTTTTGCCTTCTTGCCAACTTAGCTGATTGTATTCTGCTTAGTAAAGGGGATGGTGCTGAGGTAACAGCATACAGAATTCCATAAGAGTTGGCTTAAGAGAAGCTAGCAGTGACTTCATCCTAGTTTTGTGAAAATCTGATTTTATTTGAAAAAGAGTGTGTTGAGGTAAAGAGCATGAAGAAGTCATTCAAAAAAACATATCTAAAAGACCAACAAACAAAAATATTTCTAACCTCACTAGTAATCAAAGAAATGTAATAAAATTAAGATGTCATATTTCTTCTATCAGAGCAAAGATTTTTTTTTTTTAATTGGCAAAACCTAGTAGTGGCAAAAGTGAGGAAATAAGCACTTTATTGCACTGTTATTCGGAGTATACAATCTTTTTGGAATAATATTAGATAATATGCCTCAAGATTCGAAATACATGTGCACTTTGCCATAGCAATTTGACTTCAGAAATTTATCACAAGAAGAAATTGGACATGTAAACAAAAGTGTATGTTCAAAGAGGTTCAAAGTGGCTCATAATAATAAAAAACTGGAAACCATACTAATTATCTATGTAATAGATTGAATGGTTGATCTTCTTCACCCCAATCTGCACATGTCTTCATTGTAAGCAAAGTTTAGACTTGGCCATGTGGTGAGCTTTGGTCAATGGTATGTGGGCAGAAGTGACATTAAGCCTAAACTTTAAGAGACTTCAAGTGTTTCTGCTTTCCCTCCTGTGTTTTTGTATTCTCCCTAGCATGCCTCAGTTGGCTCTTTGGCCCCAGAAAGAGGATGAGAGACACATGGAGAAGAGCCATCTTTGCCAGCCTATAGATAGAGCAGCTATAGACTGAAGCAGAACAGCCCAGCTGAGGCCAGGCTAGCTCAGCCAAACTCCAGCCAACCTGCAGACATGTGATATATGTATGGAATTTATATAGAATATGTATAATTTATATAGAATATGTATATTGCTTAAAATTGTTTTAAGCCACTGAGTTTGGGGATGATTTGTTATGTAGCAGTAGTTAACCAATACAGTCCATCAATAGACTGTAATATGTTATTATATGGTAAACCATACTACAAAACTGTTATAAATGGTGATATGATCTATATTTACTGACATGAAAAGATGCCTATTCAATATTATTAAGTGAAAGAAATAAGATTTCAGAACACTATCTAGGTACAATTACACACACAAACATACACACATAGATGTAAGAAAGAATGTTTTGCAGTGCTTATTTCTCGGGGGGGCAGTCAGGAATCAGGAAAAAATTTTTTTCTTTTCTCTATAGTTTTGTTTATTGTTTGATTTTATTTTTCAAAGAGCATCCACCTGTTTTATAATCGGGAATAGGGTAATGGCAATGATTATCATATGTACTGAGAGAACAAAAAGAT
This sequence comes from Eubalaena glacialis, assembly GCF_028564815.1. Lineage (NCBI taxonomy): Eukaryota > Metazoa > Chordata > Mammalia > Artiodactyla > Balaenidae > Eubalaena > Eubalaena glacialis. The sequence goes on from NC_083725.1 coordinate 85,286,414, forward strand.
GAGCCTTTGTAGAATAAAGAGAAATGCAGTTAGAGAGGAAAAGAGGAGCCCAGATTACATGCAGCCTTGAAAGGTGGCTAGAGTTCAGATTTGATGTATAAAGAATTAGAAGTAGACATAATAATAGTTAGCATTGATCATTGCTTATGCTAAGTATGCCGGTAAGTGCACTGTCTCACTTGGTCCTCATAGCAATCTTATTAGGTCAGAGTTTTAACTTTCCTTACTTTACAGAAAAAGAAACTGAGGTTCAGAGAGGATAAATAATTTGCTGTGGCTCACACAGCTTGGATCTGAACCCACGTCTGTGTCCAGAGCTCATCTTCTCTCCAGTATACACGCTTATTCTCACTGCATGGCTTTGAGCGGAAGGAGGACATGGAGGAGTGACCTGGAAGCACCAGGTATGGAATCCAAATACCTGAGGGACTGTGGATAAAGGATAAGTAGAGAGTGTTAGAGGATAGGTGACAGAATCAGCCAGAATGAGAGGTCAGATCCTACCCCTGCAGTTAGGAGCTGAGTAATTGTGCACCAGTTACTTAGGGCCCTCCAGCTCTGGCTCTATCCTTCCATGAAAACAGAGAATAAATAATGCCTTTTTCCTGCTCACAGGAATTACTTCAGTGCCCGACACCAATAAATGATTGCTAATATTTTAACGTAAGTAAAGGCACTTTGGAAACTGTAAAATACCAATCAGATACTAATGGTTGCTATCTGTAATTTGAATGATCACAATAGTTAAAGGAAATTGATCAAGTCGGCTGAGGCGAGGTTGGAGTCGCCTGAGAGACGGCTCGCCTGACCTGTGAGTGTCCCGATGGGCTCGGCGACGGGCTGGCAGTGGGGATGCCTGTCAGGCAGGGGAGACATTCCAGTGGAAGAATCCACAAAATTGGCAACTGGCTGGTAACTGAAGATGCATGAATGTGACAAGTTTAAAAGGCTACCAAGGTCTCAAACCTGGAAAAATAGTGATGATCTTGATGAAGAAAGCTTCATTCTCAATTTGTGGGAAATGTTTGAAAAGTCAGGGAAAAACTCTCTGTGAAGGAATTGTTCATTCATTCATTCATTCACAAATACATATGGAGCAGTTGCCATGTGCCCGGCACTGTAGTCTACTCAAGCAGATTATGGTGCGTGGTAAGGGTGGTAGGGGACAAATATTAATCAAACAAGCACACAAATCAATGTAAAATATGCCTCTGATACAGGGGGTGATGGAAGCACCGAGCTGGAAAATGCTTCCTGAGAAAGTGATGATTCAGCTGAGATCTGAAGGATAGTAGAAACGTGAACAGAGTTTGGCTCAGGCTGTCACTTTGTAGATGCGCAGATCAGCTATCCCAGAGGCCATTTATATCTTGCCATGTAAATCAGAGGTTCTCAAACTTGAGTGTGCACTTGAATCATGCCGAGGGCTTCTTAATACACCAGCTTCTGCGCCTTCCCCTCAAAGTTTCTGATTCCGTGGGTCTGGGTGGGGCCTGAACACGGGTGCATATCTAACAAATTCCCAGGTGACGGTGATGCTGCTGATCTGGGGGCCACCCTTTGAGAACCACGGCTCTAAATGAACAGCCACACCACCTCTTGCCAATTCATAGTTCAAAACATGAGCAACTTCTAACAAATGTTTCCCAGGTTGCTCACCACAAAAATCAGTTTCCAAAGTCTTTGGGTTGAAATGTTTTTACACCAGGTTGAGTGTTAACATTACATGTTCAACCTTTCTCTTTACTGAAAAAAAATAAAAAAACAAAAAACCACGGCTGTAATCGTAGAATCGCCCTGCAGTTAGCTCTGGGTGAACAAATGTCAAAGCCCTGCAAACAACTCTAATGGAATCTTGGAAGGGAGAAGATGAGTGCCTGGCCTCTGAGACCGTCCTGAGAGGCAGAGGGCTGTTTGAGTGCAGAGCCAGACAAGGCACATGCTGGGGGGAGTGGGCTGGTTTGGGATGATCCTGTAATTGATGGCACAGGAATTGTGTTCCTTGGAGGTTGGGAAAAGGGGAGGCTGCCAGCCACCAGCTACTAATATATTTTAATACTTAACCAAAAAAAACAGTCTTTAAGATTACACAAGTCATGCACAACTATGTCACCTTTCTAAACAAACCAAAGCAGTAAAGATAAGGCCTCTCCAACACTGATTCTTCTCTCCCTTTCCCCAGAACTAATTTATATTGTCAATTTGGCATTTATGTTGCCAGGCTCTCTTCTATACAGTTTCTATGGGAACAATTGATTACTGTTTCCTGTGATGGTATCATACTCTCTTGTTCCACAACTTACCCTTTTTTCACCCATGGGTATGTGCTATGGATTTTTCCATGTCAGTACGTATCTCCACCAGACTCTTCTTAATTTTTGCATATTACTGCATAACAGAACAAATGAGGTTTATTTATAGACCAGCATTGAAGTGGCTTCCTCTCCTTCCATTTTTTGTTGTTGTTTTGTCTCGTTTCTCAATGATGACAAACAGTGCCCGAGTCACCATTCTTTACGTGCCTCCCTATAGGCAGGTGTGGGTGTTCCTCTAAGGGACAGATTGAGAAAGAGAACCACTGAGTCCCAGTATTTGAAGGTTTGTTTTTTTTTTTTTTTACCTTTTAACAGATATTGCCAAACTGCCTCCCCCTCCCACTAACAGGGTCACTGCTTGTCCCTTCAGCAGGCTGCTCGTGTCCCCAGGTCTCACACAGTCCCATGAAAACAGCTTCTCTAGCTTCTGCCTGTCCTGTAGGGCTCAGACACGAGTCTATGGGACCAGGCTGGGGATCCAGAGCTGAGCAGACACGCACCCCCTCACCTCCCCAACCCCGTTTTTCCCCTTCAACTCCAGCCACATTTCAGGATTAGGAAGCCCAACTCATCCGTTCATCACATGGACAGCTGAATCCCATTTTTAGGCTTTAGCTGAGACCTCTGGTGTACTTGACAGATAAAGGGACCCCAGGAATTTTACTATTGCTGATGCCTGCACTTCAGAAAGAATCATTTTCACTGGGCCTGAGAGATAGCCCTGCGGTTTTCATTCATTCTCAGGACTTAGCCCTTGTGGCCCCAAAGACTTCCTGGCATCCCTCCTCCAGGCAAGTCAAGAGCTCTTTTTGATCTTCAGACAGAGGCCTGTGGGGGATCTGACTCTTGTCTGATTCGGTTGCAGCCGTTTATAGTGCTGCCACGCCCATCAGACTGGCTGTATCTTGAGAACAGATGATCCTGCCTGCCTTTAAATTCCCAGTTTACTGCCTGGCGCTTTTAGGCACACAGAAAATGTTTGTCCAGTGATTGAATGAGGCAATGAGACATTGAGATCTTCTGGAGAGCGGAACTATGACTAGCAGATGGGTTCAAGCACAAACTGGCTTGGCAAGGCAGGTAACACGGAGGCCTCTCAACGCGCGCTGGGTGATGTTTGTCCCTTTCTCTAGGCTGTGCGCTCATGACAACAAAGACTCCTTCCTGCTTACTGCTGTATCCCCATACCTAGAACAGAGCTTGGGACAGATAGGCCTCCATCAGTATTTATTGAATAAATGAACGAACTCCAGGTATATTTCCATCTGTCTTCTCTTTAGAGACACTAACTAGCTTGATTTTCTGGTTTTCTTCCCCTCCTGGGGAGGAGGGCATGGAGCTAATATTTCTTCCCCCCTCCTAACATGATGGTGTATTGCAGATGCATTTTTGCAGATGTAAGCTTGAACCTCAATGTAGGTAAACCAGAAGTACACCCCGGAGAGCTGTCAACCAGAGTCATGGTAAGCTGTCACCCAGAGTCACAGTGCTACAGATGGGCTGAGGGCAGATGAGAATTTGGTCACTGAACTGAAACTGTAGGGCAGAAGGTAGAGGGTATTATGCTATATATATATGTATATATATATATATATTTTTTTTTTTGATGTAGTGCTTTTGTAAGAAGTGGCCCATGTACCCAGAGAATGATGAAGATCATGTAAAAATCACTACAGATCCTGCACTCCTAAGGCAGCCACTGTTAACATGATGATGAACGTCCTTGCAGGAATGTGTCTAGGCACATGCACGCCCGTGTGTGTGCGTGTATTAGGTTATGTTTAGCTACAAATGACGGGCAACCAAAATAACGATGATGGAAACGTGATAGCAGCTCATTTCTCTCTCACCTGCAAGTCTGGGTGGGTGGTTCGGGACTGGCAAGGTTCTCCCTGGTGTCAGTCATCCAGGCTTATGCTATCTTGTCATTATATTGTATATGGCCCCCACCTCATGGTCCAAAGGACAGCATCTGCATTCTAGAAAGCAGAAGGAGGAAGGAACAAAAGAGAGAGAGGTTGAGAGAGAGAGAGAGAAATGCCAAAGGAATATTCTGCTTATATCCCATTGGCCAGAACTAAGGTACATGGCCATACCCAGCTGCAGGGGACTCTGGGAAATGTAGTCCTTGTTCTAGCAGCCATGTGCCCAACTAGAAATCCTATTACCATGAAAGAATGGAGAAATGGATATACAGGGGTATCTGGCAGTCTCTGTCATAATGTTTATGCAACATTACTTAACAGGATCACAGAGACGGTATAATATAGATTACAGGCTCTGAAGATGACTGTGAGCTGAAATCTGGCTTCACCACTTACTTTTCAGTTCATTTGTTTATAAATTAGAGATCATAACAGAATAAACCTATTTCATAGGACCAATGTGAGGACTGAATGAGCTAATGTATGTAAAAGGGCTTAGCATGGTACTTAGCTTAGCTCTCAGCACGAGTTATTAATTAATCTCCTGCTTTTTTTTTTTTTAACATTCACCAATATAATATGGATAAGGTTTTGTGTCATCATCTGTAAATCTTCTTACATTATCCTTTTCAGTAGCTGCACAGGATTTCATGATGTGGCGAGAACATAATTTATTTAACTAGTCCCTCATTGATCACCATCTTAGGTTGTTCTTAATTTTTTGCCTTTATCAGCAATTCTTGCATCCACATCATTTTGTACTTGCATGAATATCTCCTTAAAGTAAATTCCTAGATGTGGGATAGATGGGTCAAACTTAGCGCATATTTTATATGTATTGACATATCGCCAAATGTGGGTATCATTAACAGCTGATTTCTGAGGACACTGGAGTATTCCATTTTGACCACAAGTTTTTGAGCACCTACTACATGCTGAGCCTTGTGCTAGTTGCTACAGAGAGTCCAGAGATAAATAAAGCATGCCCTGCCATTGGCAAGGAAGTAACCAATCAGGATTTGTGGATAGGAAATTCAGGATGCTACGAGTGCTGGTGACCCAGGGCTTGAGAAGGTCTCCCTAAGGAAGTGCTATTTCACCTTGAACCTGAGGCCCAAAACATGTGTGGGTGTGGTGGGAAGGGGAGAATTGGAGAAAGAGAGCATATTCTAGTGGAGAAGGAATGTGTGTTGAACAGTATAATGTAGAGGTGAAAAGCATGCATTCTACAGCCAGAGTGTCTAGGTCCAAGTCATGGCTCAGCCACTTATTACCTGAGAAAGACCTCTATGCCTCAGTTGACTCATCTTTACAATAGGGATGATAGTAATAGTAGGGTGGTTACGAAGATTGAATAAGTAATGCACAGAAGTACTTAGAAGAGCTCCTGGTTGATAGAAAGCACACTGTGTCCGTTATTAATACTTTCATCCCGCCTTTGCTTAAAAGTCTTAACCCAAGACTGTGAGAGTTCAACAGTCAGCACCAAAGCCCCCTCTTCATTTTCCCCAATGTTGAACTCATCCATTCAACAAATATTACTGAACACCTCTAAGGGAGATGGTGTAAGCAAAATACTCCCAGACCCAGGCTTCAAGGAACGAACTGTTTGGTGGTGAAGATATTTTAAATGAAAAATCCCACACAAACAGAAGCCCAATTAGCTACAAAGCAATCTGTGCTGTTTCGAGAAGCACGGGGTGATCTGTAAGAGCCTGTCAGGGGCTTTTCCAGTGAGGACACGACAAAATGACAAAGAAACCAAGACCAGGGGAATGGGGAGGCTTCAGCCAAGTGGAGTGGGTGAGGGGAGAGAATAGACCAGGCAGAGGGAGAGCTTATGGAAAGACCTTGAGGAGGGATGTCTAGCACATCAGAGGAAATGGGGGGGGGGGAGTGGTGGGGTGGAGGGAGTGAGGGTAATGGGTGGAGCTAGTGGGGGGAGTGGTCAAGGGTGAAGTGCAGAAGTAAGCAGGGCCGGGTCACATGGGGTCTCCAGCTCTCAGACAGAGGCGATCCCTGGACTCTTAACGGTGAGTATGGAGACAGAGTCCCCTCACGAGCAAGTGTGTAGCCCCTCCAAGGTCTTAATTCCTGCCAGCCAAAAGGTACCTCCTGTCCAGTAGTTCCTCAAAACTTTTGTTGCCCTTGGCTCCCAAAGAATCCTGAGACTCAGCAGAAAAGTTCTCCACACCAGCACTTTTTCAGGAAAAAAAAAAGAGCATTTAATGAACACCTATTATGGGCCAAGGAATGTCCTGAGCCTTTTACCCATCTTACCTCATTTACTGCCCAACAATCTGCGAGATAAGTAGTATTACCACGAAAACAGAGACTCAGAGAGCGTAAGTAACTTGTCGAAAGTCACACAGCTATCAAATAGTAGAGTAGGTTTCTGAAGGCAAAGTCATGATTATTGACTCTGTGTTGCTCTGACCATGGGGCAGGCATGGCCTGTTTCACACCAGCTTCTTAGAGTCTCAGGAAGCCACTTCCCTGTGCAGTGTGATACATTTTCAGGCAGCAGTGAGCTGAAAATTACGGAAACCTCTCTTCAACCAAGTGTAGAGTTCATTAAGCTGCAGGGAGCTCTTATTATCTTCATATATTTCAAGGCAGCTCTCTGCTCCAGGAATAAAGGAAAGAACTAATACCCATCCCCAAAAAGGTGAATGAAAGCCTTTGCTAACTAAATACTGCAGATGAGCATCTTCCTCATTTGGCTGCAATTACCTCAGTCCCAAGTTACATCATTGCTAGTGAAATGATTAACAAAATAATGGTAATGGTACCGATGGTAAATTAAATGGAAATAAAAGGAGCTCAGTGTACTGTTCAATTTCCCACTTGGAAAATTTCCTAAGTTGTGTTCTTCAGCTTCCCACTGGGAATTTCCACATGTAAATAAATATGCCTGATTGAAACTGCAAACCCACTCCTCTGTGCTTGGCTAACACTGAACTGGAAGCCTGGGATTGCTTCTCTCCATCCCAAGGCTAATGTCAGTGAAGATGGATTTTCCCCTCGTGAAATGTTCTAATGAATTATGTAAATAGAGACAAACACCTTATAGGACTGACCTCTGCCATGGAATATGACATCCTCCTGCCCTAGCCAAACCAAGTGGAAAACTGGATTTAAAGAAGAAGAATCAGGACTTCATGACAACTCAGATGCTTGTGGCGTCTGGGTTCTCGCCACCATGAATCAACACCACCCAGCAAGAGAAATTACCAACAGGTGTGACAAGGAATGGGCATGACAGCTGGGGTCCAGTTCAAGTCATCAGCAGATTCCTATCTTGTTAGAAGCCCCTTATTAGGGTTTTAGCCATAATTGTTAGTTTTTGTAATAGGACAACCTACAAGAAGAGTAGGAGCCCTGGGTTTAAAACCCAGCTCGGCCTCTTATTAACTGTGGGATTTGGGACATGTTATGCAAAAATCTTTCTGAGCATCCATTTCCTCATCTTTAAGGTAAGGATAATAATAGCACCTATTTATGATGTGGCTTTGAGAATTAGAAAGAGAATGCATGTTGCACAGTGCCTGACCCAGACTGATTGCTCAAGAAATGGGATCTGTTCTTATCATTATTCGCCTCAAATGAAAGGTTGATTCCATTTCAGGATGAATATAAATTGGGTTTTAGACTCTGATTTTTTAACATGACTTGAGACCCTCTTTGGTCTTGAAGTTAGATGGATTTCAGGTTGTACAAAATTAAACTGTCTTTAAAAAAATTACTTATCTGACACTTATTAGCAATGTAACTTGGAGCAAATCCTACCTTCACTGGGTCTTAGTTTCCTTGTTGGTTTAAATGAAATAATTGAAGCTAAAACTATAAAACTCTTAGAAGAAAACAAAGGAGTGAATTTTCATGACCTAGGATTAGACAATGATTTCTTAGATATGACCAAATGTGTACAAACGATAAAGGAGAAAGTTGACAAGTTGGACTATATCTGAATTGAAAACTTTTGTGCTTCAAAGGACACCATCAAGAAAGTGAAAGGACAACCCACAGAATGGTAGAAAATATTTGCAAATTATATATATCAGATAAGAGGTGTGAATCCAGAATATATAAAGAACACTTACAATTCAACAACAAAAAGATGAACAACCCAATTTAAAAATGGGCAGAAGACATTTGTATGGTCAGGCCATTCAAGATGGCTGTTCTCTTGCTCTCTGTACGTCCCCTGCTTGACCAGTCCCGCTTCACTCACATGACTATCCAATTCTCTTAATTATAGAGCTTAATTAGTCCCTGGTAACTAATGATGAGCCCACCTGATGTCAATTCCCCCTGTAAATGGTAGCCTCCTCCCCCAGTAGCGAAGACTGCTGCCATTCCTGCCCATGGTCTGCCACACACAGTGGGGTGTCCCTCCAGGACCATTTGTGTAAGATCCCCTGTCCCATGAACCACTGATGTTTCTGTTGCTGTCTCCAGGCTCTTTATTTGGTCTCAAGGCTCGGCAACTACTAAGGCTTGCAGGCCTGTGGAGTGCAGCCCGACAACATTTCTCCAAAGAAGTATACAGATGGGCAATACAAAAGCACATGAAAAGATGCTCAACATCATTAGCCATCAGGGAAATACAAATGAAAACCATAATGAGACAGCACTTTATACCTACCATAATGACTATAATAAGACAATAACAAGTGTTGGTGAAGATGTGGAGAAATTGGAACCTTCGTACATTGCTAGTGTTAATGTAAAATGGTGCAGCCACTTTTGGAAAAGTCTGGCAGTTCCTCAAAGGATAAACATAGAGTTACCGTTAAGACCCAGCAGTTCCAATCCTGGTACCTAAGAGAAATGAAAAAGTATGTCCACACAAAAACTTGTACATGGATATTCACAGCAGCAATATTCATAATAGCCAAAAAGTGGAAACAACCAAATGCCCATTGACTGATGATGAATCTTGAAAACATTAGGCTAAGTGAAAGTCAGTCATAAAAGACTACATATTATTTGATTCTGTTTTTATCAAATGTTTAGAATAGGCAAATCTATAGAGACAGAAGTAGATTTGTAGTTGCCTAAGGCTGGGGGGCTGGGGGGGTGGGCAGGGAGGAACTGGGAAATGACTGCTCCTGGGTACCATTTTTGTGGGGTGCGGTGATGAAAATGATTCAAAATTAGATTATGGTGGTGGTTGGTCAACTCTGAAAATATACTAAAAACCGTTGAATTATACACTTAAAAAACTAAATGGTCTGGACAAGATGATTTGTTTGGATCTTGCCCAATTTAACATTTTCTGGACGAGAAGCACATCTTGGAATGCAGCCAGGCCCTACTGGAAAAGAATGACCCTGCCCATGTAAGTGCACCAAGAAGGGAGAAGAGGTGGATAACTTCGCCTGTGCACGGTGACAGGATCCCATCCCTGGACCATAAACATTAGCTAATTCACAAGTTATCTACTGCATATGCAAATTGGTGGTCACATGCTTAATAACCACTAATGCTTGATAGGATACTTGCCATATGCCTGGTCCTAAGCACTTTCCATGGATCTCATTTAATCCTCACAACAGCCCTATTAAGCTTCAGATGAGAAACTGAGGATCGGAGGGTTACAAACATAGGAAGTTGAGGGATCAGAAGCAAATACAGTTTGACCAGTGGCCCAAGGCCTGTGGTCCTAACCTCTCCATGCTGCCCAGCTTTCTCTCTACATCCACCTGGGTGTAAGGAAAACGTGTGCTTCATCAGCAGTGAGCAAATAACTGAGTTAAAAATAACCTTATCATTTCTTGCTATAGTTCTTAAAAGCAGGGGTTATGATCATTTCATTTTTTAAAAGCTCTGAATTCAGCTTTCTCGCTGCTCTGGCAAGTACTGCTGTTTGCTTGCAAGACACACACTCCTGGCTTCCCAAGGCTAGATGTGCACCACTTATCTAAACCAGGCTGACTGTTCTCTCTTCTTTTTCCTTTGCAAATGTCTGTAATCCAGCAGCTTCCTGGCGGGCTCCAGGAGCTCCGGATTGCTCTACACCTGGGAAGTTTGCTACGGAAGCCTTAAAGAAGCCAGATTTTGAAGCGCCTGCTATTTGTTTTTCCTCTCACCTCCAGCCATAATGCTTTGTTTGCAACCTGGTGATTGTACCACAGCCAGTGATTCCTCCATCCTAAACACAAGAAAATGACTGGGAATGAGGAGAGCAGTGGGAGACGTGAATTGTGCTGCCGGCCTTTGCCCCAGCTATCCTGACATCAGAGCCTGGGCTGCAGGGCGCTTGCCTCTTGCCCGCCTCTCCCTGCTCACACAGGTGGCCCAGCTCTTATGCTGCTATCAAGCGGGTCCCAGGCCAAAGCTCAAAACCAGCAGAGGCTGCACAGAAAGACCTGAATGTCTGCTTATAACTGAGAAACACCTCTCAGTCCAGCTTTGGAGCTTGCCATGGATATATGGAAGGCTGGTGCCCAGGTCTCGGAAAGAACTGCCAGGCTCCATACAGGCATTTGGGCCTCCACCACGTGGACAGACCCACAGGTGAGGCGAGGCTGCCATCCTGCCCAGATCCCCGCCCTCATTCCTGCGCAGCTGCGAGCTAGGAGCGCTCGCCGGTTTCCGGGGCTCAGTGGACTGCTGTGGGCACCAGAGGCCCCTTCGGAATGATGCTTCCTTTGCAGATAACTAGTGCTTGTGTGAACGAATTGCCAGGGTCTGTGTTTTCTAAAAATTCCAAAACCTGAAAACCAGAGTTGTATGATGACCTCACCTGGAGTATCAAAACAGCCCGGAGCGCTGGATCCCTGCCCCTCCACATACCCCACTTCCAGTGAGGGCCCCCTGGGGGTGCTGAGCCCAACCCTGGGACTCCCTGTCTGCCACAGATTTAGGGGTGGTGGAGAGAGAGTCCCAGGGCCATGCTTGGGCTACCTTCCTGCATGGCCTGATCTCCCAGGGTCAGATTTACTTCTCCAATGAATGTTCCTTTCTTCTTTAGCAAGGCAGCCTGAAGAGTAAGTAGAGCCTGACTGGGCACAGAGCCAGATCCAAGGACAAATCTACTGTCTCCAGTCCCTGCAAGGAGGGCCAAGAAAGCAGCGATAAACGTAAGAAGATGGCGATCATTCTATTTTCCAGGACTCCATGGAGGTAAAGTAACAGGCATACTCTGATAAACCGCCTAAAGTGGGTGCAGGTGGTGAGACCTTCCAATAGCACTGCCTGAGTAACAACAGGTAAGTGCTGCCTTCTGAGCTGGAAGGGTCGGTGGGAAGAAAAGTCTGGGCCAGAGCTGCTTGGGTCAGGAAGGAGAGAGATGGAGCCCTGCTCTCCGTGCTCTCCGTGCTCTCCGTCTCAGCCATTTCCTGCACGGCTCAGACTCTTCTCTAAATGACTAAAGAATGTCTGATTGAAGAGGTGTCTAATTATCAGGCTCCCAGGATCCCCCAGGCCTGGTCTGGCTGTGTGGCTGGTCCGTCCCCTTGCTCCCCAGCCCTTTTCCAGGCCTCTCTTTCTGCATGTGGAGAAGGTGGGGCAGGACCACATGGGTCTCTCAGGGTTGGGCCTGTGGGGTCAGCCTGCGTCTGTGCTGTGATTCACTCTGAAACCCAGGTTGAGTAATAGAATCTGAAGCTCTTCCTGTAATTTTCATGATGGTTCCCTTGGGTTTGTTTATCCCTCTCAGTCTCCCTGATTTTGGCCTGAATCTGCATCTAGGCCACAGTTTGATGATCAAAGCAAATGGTGCAAGACAATTGCTTAGATTTGCTGTTTTCTTCAAATCTGGATTACAGTTGCCCTTCTAATTAAGCCTCTCAGAGCACAGGATTTAAAAACTCACAGGTGTCAAGGTCCTTAAAAATCACCAGTCCTTCCCAATCGGTCCTGAGACTCCCTTTCTATAAAAAAAAATATTTTATAATACCGTCTTTACTAACCTGAAGTGAAACTCATAAATAATATAAGCCACCTGTATACATAATTTTTAAAAATCATTATTATATCCTTATTATATTATATAATAATGATCCATGGCACAATGTGGATGAACCTCAAGAAACATGCTAAGTAAAAGAAGAGAAACACAAAAGGCTATATATTGTATGATTCTATTTATGTGAAATTTCTAGAAAAGACAAATCTGCAGAGACAGTAAACAGATCAGTGGTTGCCTGGAGCTGGGGGTGGGCATGAGAATTGACTGCAAACAGACCCGAGGGAACATTTAAGGAGGATAGAAATGTTCTGATATTGCATTGTGGTGATGGTCGCCCAACTTGTCAATTTTACCAAATCACTGAATTGATTAAAACCTTATCTGAATTGAACACTTTTAATGTGAGTGAATTTTATATTATGTAAATCACAACTATTTTTCTTTCTTTCTTTTTTTTTTTAAATTTAGGGAAGGCTCTTTTATTTATTTATTTATTTTTATATTTATTTTTGGCTATGTTGGGTCTTTGTTTCTGTGCGAGGGCTTCCTCTAGTTGCGGCAAGCGGGGGCCACTCTTCATCTCGGTGTGCGGGCCTCTCACTATCGCGGCCTCTCTTGTTGCGGAGCACAGGCTCCAGACGCGTAATTGTGGCTCACGGGCCCAGCTGATCCGCGGCATGTGGGATCTTCCCAGACCAGGGCTCAAACCCGTGTCCCCTGCATTGGCAGGCAGATTCTTAACCACTGCACCACCAGGGAAGCCCCTAGACCATTTTTTTTTTAAGTCTTTATTGAATTTGTTACAATATTGCTTCTGTTTTATGTTTTGGTTTCTTGGCGGGGAGGCATGTGGGATCTTAGGTCCCTGACCAGGGATCGAACCCACACCCCCTGCATTGGAAGGCAAAGTCTTAACCACTGGACCGCCAGGGAAGTCCCCTCAATTCCTATGTTTTTGTACCTAAATTCCTGACTTCTAGTTCCTGGCTCCTGGCCTTGACTTGCCTGGTGCCTAAATAAATTCCTGCCATTAACAAAGGAGCTAGTGCCTGGTCCTAACTCAAAAGTTACATTGTAAAAAGGGGGGAGGGTGGGCGGAAATGCTACATTGCTATCCCATCTTCCCCAGCACTGCTTTTCCTTTTATGATATCAATATATATTTAAAGCAAAAGAGTAGCACATGCTTAGGGGAAAAACTCAAACAGTATAGCATTTGGTAAAGTGGAAAGTGAAAGCCTTCCCTCCACTGGCCCTTAGTCCCTCACCCCAGAGGCAGCCATGCTACCAGTTGGCTGTGTTGCCCAGACCCAAGGTGGTCCCTGGGCTCCAAAGGCAGGTTGCCTGTATTCAAACCCAGCTCCATCATTTAGTAGCCATAGACGTTGAACAACCCAGCTAACCTCCCTGTGCCTTGGTATACTTATCTATAAAACTAGGATAATAACAGGACTTGCTTTTGAGGTTACTGGGGGAAAATATTTTTAAATTTCAGTAAAGCACTTAGAATAGTGATTGGCACATGGTTAAGTGCTTAATCAAAGTGAATTATTATCTACCTCTTTTTAAATAACAGATATTAGGGTTCTATGGTGTGGATGTCTTTTATTATAACCCATGTGGTTTATACATTCACTAACTAGTTTCTCCAAACTCAGGATCCAATACCGAGAAGTTGGGGCCACATGGAACATCAAGAATGTGTGGTTTTGGTTTTCTAACTTGGAACCCAGTGACATCAGAGCTTTCAGGGGTTCACGTGCTGGCCTGAAGATACTGTAAGAAACCATTTTCTAGCTGGGGTCACTTCTTCATTCTTCTAGACTTAATGTTCTCAAACCAGACACCCTTTCCTTCCTCCCAAGTTCTGTGTCCGGGGTAACCAGCACCCTGGATGATGAGCTCTGCTCTGAGCTTAAATTACTACCAATTAGAATTAGAGCAGTTTTTCTCTCTGCTCTTCAACATGCTGGGCTGGCAGTACTGTGGCTTCCCAGCAGGTTAAAGTGATCACAAGTATCTTGGAATAGGTCTCTTTCCTGGAGAGAAAGAAGGGAAACAACACAAACCAGATGGATCTAAATTGAACACGCTTTTCTTGGCACTTAATTTCCCTTACACAGAGCGCAAAAAGCATTTTGGTGGCCTCCTGGGAATACTTCCCAAGCAATGCCTGGAGTTTTAACCATTTGACAGCCGTTAACCATGTTGAGCCTCATGGGGCTTAGCTCCCCACCCACCAGTGAAGAGCACCATTAGAAACTACCATTTGCCCTGGGAAAATGTCCTATAAGTAGCACCAACAAATCTTCCCCCAATAAGAGCAGGCCACAAGCAATGCTGACAACAGTGCTCGGCAGAGCCTTGATCTGAAAATGCCGAGAAGAAAGAGAAAGACCAAAGATAGCCCCTTGGAAGCAAATTTTCCATCTTCCTCAATTAAGATGTCCATGCCTCTGTTGTTCCTTTTTGTTGGTGGCACTATTCCATAGCACTCATGGGGTTAAAGGCAGATCATTAGGAGGTGGAATTCCCAGACATTGTTATTCTTTCACCTCTCATATCTAATCAGCTATGGGTCAGGTCTATTCAATGATGGGTTTTCCATCCATCCCACCTTGTGCATTGCTAATGTGTATTTCCTGGTTCAACAGAGTGTATTGGAACTTTTGGGACTTTGTTGACACTCAGCTAAGGGCACAAATTCTAACAATTGTTGACCTCCAGCAAGCCACTTAACTTTGCTGAGTCTTGGTCACAACGGTTAAAAGAGGAAACCAATGCTGAATGCAACATTATTGTAAGGATTAAGTGAGAGTCGCATTACAAGTACCCAGTGCTGCTGATACCTGATAGATGCTCAAAAAATACCTGTCAGGCTGATGAAGCAGAAGTGAATGGAGACTTCCGGTTAAATGTGGTGGAACTGACATGTATGTGTAATTTTACTCCTTCCCCAAACCACAATAAAATGGTAATACAGGGCTAAAAACAAGTGTAAACGTATAAGGACACAGAGAACGGAAACAGCATAGCCTTGATCTGTGTGACCTATAATTCAAAGGGAACAAAAAAGAAAGCTTCATTGTAACACCTCTGTATCAGTTATCACTTGCATAACAAACCATCCCAAAACTTAATGGCTTAAAATAAATATCATTTTATTTGCTCACAGTTGTGAGTCAGTGATTTGGGCTGGGCTCATACAGGTGGATCTTCTGCTAGAATTAACTAGCTCACCCATTTGCAGTAAGCTGGGAGCTGGTATGACTTAGGGCTGGGCTCTGCTGGGATGGTTTATCTTCTCCCTCCACGTGGTCTCACCATCCAGGAGGCTGGCCTTTGCTTCTCCACTTGGTGAGCTCCGGGTTCCCAGCAGCCAGAGGATAAGACCCAATGCACTAGCCTCTGCATGCCTCAAATTTGCTAATATCTCATTGGCGAGTCACAGATTCAGTGGCCAAGCCCAGACTCAATGTGGGAGAGATCTACACAAGGTCACAGATACCTTGGTTCATTCCTGCAACAGTCTACGACAACCTCTGAAGCACGTTTACCATCTTTCCCAATTAAGATGATCATGTGTGTGTTGCCTCTTATTAATAGACATGCTATCCAATGGTGCTGACAGAGTCAAAGCTAGATCAAAAGAGATCAAAAGCAGGTGTACAAGAAAGACCAACTTAGCAGAACAGAGAAAATGGAAACAAAAGCCTGAAGTGGGGGACTGAAGGAAGCAGGTTCATTCTATAGAACCCTAGAGATTCAGAAATTGAAGCTACCAAGTATCAATACGTCTGAAATTCAGAGTACAGGTGGGGCTAAAAACAGAAGAATAGGCTAAAAGTCTGTGTGAGAGGCACTATCTTGACCTTCTGCATCTTTGTTCCTGCCCCACACAACCAAGTGAATACCTTTCCATATCCCAGGATTGAGGTATACTCTGTGGAGAGGTAAAAATGGAGAGATTCTTATCTTGGGATACCAGGCATTGCTAAAGGTGGGGACACCATTTTGAAAACAGGGAGATTATCCAATTGACAGTAAAAGAACATTAATGAGAAAATTAGATAATTCCACAATTGATTAGTAGGAGTTCCAAAGAGCAAGAAGACAGAGAAAAGAGGAAGTGAAGAAGTTATCAAAGACTTCAATACATTTCAATAAAATTTCCCAGAACTTAAGTAAATGAGTTGGTAAAGACCCACTGAGTACTTTGTGGAATGAATTTAAAAAGAAAAAACAGAACTAAGGCAAATCATTGTGAAATTCAGGATATCAGGGATAAGAGAAAATCCTAATGGCGTCCACAGAGAAAAGATCAAACAAACAACAACAATGAAAACAGGTGACATACAAAAGTTCAGAAATCCACATGGCATCAGACTTAATGGCCACAGGAGATGCTAGAAGATAATGGAGCAATGCCTACAGAATAATGAGTGGAGAGGGGACCTTCAAGATGGCGGAGGACTAAGCCATGGAGATCACCTTCCCGTCAACAAATACATCAAAAATACATCTACATGTGGAACAACTCCTGCAGAACACCCAGTGAATGCTGACAGAAGACCTCAGACTTCCCAAAAGGCAAGAAAATACCCACGTACCTGGGTAGGGCAAAAGAAAAAAGAAAAAACAGAGACAAAAGAATAGGGACGGGACCTCCACCTCTGGGAAGGAGCTGTGAAGGAGGAAAAGTTTCCACACACTAGGAAGCCCCATCACTGGCAGAGACGGGGGTGGGCGGGGGGGAAGCTTCAGAGCCATGGAGGAGAGCACAGCAAAAGGGGTGCAGAGGGCAAAGCGGAGAGATTCCCGCACAGAGGATCGGGACCAACCAGCACTCACCAGCCGGAGAGGCTTGTCTGCTCACCTGCCGGGGTGGCTGGGGGCTGGGAGCTGAGGCTCGGGCTTCAGAGGTCAGATCCCAGGGAGAGGACTGGGGTTGGCTGTGTGAATACAGCCTGAAGGGGGTTAGTGTGCCACAGCTAGCCGGGAGGGAGTCCGGGAAAAAGTCTGCCAAGACAGGAAAAAGACCTGCCAAGAGACAAGAGACCAATGTTTCGGGGTGCATGAGGAAGGGGACTCCTTCCCCGTCTGCCCACAGAAGGCAGAGCACCACCTAATTGAGCTCTAGAGACGGGCGTGAGCCATGGCTATCAGCTCGGACCCCAGAGACGGGCATGAAATGCTAACACTGCTGCTGCAACCACCAAGAATCCTGTGTGCAAGCACAGGTCACTATCCACACCACACCCCCACACCCACCCCAGGAGCCTGTGCAGCCAGCCACTGCCAGGGTCCTGTGATTCAGGGACAAATTCCCCGGGAGAATACACAGTGCACCTCAGGCTGTTGAAATGTCATGCTAGCCTCTGCCGCCACAGGCTCGCCCTGTATTCCAATTATGACTACCGTACCCCTCCCTACCCCTGTCCTGAATGAGTAAGAGCGTCCCTACTCAGCCGCTGCTTTAAGCCCCTCGCGTCTGGGCGGGGAACAACTGCCTGAGGGTGACCTACACTCAGAGGTGAGGCCAAAACGAAAGCTGAACCCCAGGAGCTGTGCGAACAAAGAAGAGAAAGGGAAATTTCTCCATGCAGCCTTAGGAGCAGCGGATTAAATCCCCACAATCAACTTGATGTACCCTGCATCTATGGAATACCTGATTAGAAAACAAATTGTCCCAAAATTTAGGCAGTGGACTTTGGGAGCAACTGTAGACTTGGGGTTTACTGTCTGCAACTGATTTGTTTCTGATTTTTATGTTTATCTTAGTTTAGTGTTTAGGGCTTGTTATCATTGGTGGATTTGTTTATTGGTTTTGTTGCTCTCTTTTTTAAAAAAAATTATTACTATTTTAATAATTTTTAAATTTTTATTTATTTAGTTAGTTTTTATTTCTTTTTTTTTTTCTCCCTTTTCTTCTGAGCTGTGTGGCTGACAGGGTCTTGGTACTCCGGCCTGGTGTCAGGCCTGAGCCTCTGAGGTGAGGGAGCCGAGTTCAGGACATTGGACCACCAGAGACCTCCCGGCCCCATGTAATATCAATCGGCGAGAGCTCTCCCACAGATCTCTGTCTCAACTCTTAAGACCCAGCCCCACCCAACGGCCAGCAAACTCGAGTGCTGGATGCCCCATGCCAAACATCTAGCAAGACAGGAACACAACCCCACCCATTAGCAGAGAGGCTGCCTACAATCATACTAAGTTCACAGACACTCCAAAACACACCACCAGACGTGGCCCTGCCCAGCAGAAGACAAGATCCAGCCCCACCCACCAGAACACAGGCACCAGTCCCCTCCACCAGGAAGCCTACACAACCCACTGAACCAAACTCACCCACTGGGGGCAGACACCAAAAACAACGGGAACTATGAACCTGCAGCCTGTGAAAAGGAGATCCCAAACACAGTAAGTTAAACAAAATGAGAAGACAGAGAAATATGTAGCAGAAGAAGGAACAAGGTAAAAACCCACCAGACCAAACAAATGAAGAGGAAATAGGCAGGCTACCTGAAAAAGAATTCAGAGAAATGATAATAAAGATACAAAATCTTGGAACTAGAATGGAGAAAATACAAGAAATGTTTAACAAGGACCTGGAAGAACTAAAGAGCAAACAAACAATGATGAACAACACAATGAATGAAATTAAAAATTCTCTAGAAGGAATCAGTAGCAGAATAACTGAGGCAGAAGAACGGATAAGTGACCTGGAAGATACAATAGTGGAAATAACTATCATAGAGCAGAATAAAGAAAAAAGGATGAAAAGAATTGAGGAAAGTCTCAGAGACCTCTGGGACAACATTAAACGCACCAACATTCGAATTATAGGGGTCCCAGAAGAAGAAGAGAAAAAGAAAGGGTCTGAGAAAATATTTGAAGAGATTATAGTTGAAAACTTCCCTAACATGGGAAAGGAAATAGTCAATCAAGTCCAGGAGGCGCAGAGGGTCCCATACAGGATAAATCCAAGGAGAAACACGCCAAGGTACGTATTAATCAAACTATCAAAAATTAAATACAAAGAAAAAATATTAAAAGCAGCAAGGGAAAAGCAACAAATAACACACAAGGGAATCCCCATAAGGTTAACAGCTGATCTTTCAGCAGAAACTCTGCAAGCCAGAAGGGAGTGGCAGGACATATTTAAAGTGATGAAAGGGAAAAACCTACAACCAAGATTACTCTACCAAGCAAGGATCTCATTCAGATTTGACGGAGTAATTAAAACCTTTACAGACAAGCAAAAGTTAAAAGAAGTCAGCATCACCAAACCAGCTTTACAAAAAATGCTAAAGGAACTTCTCTAGGCAGGAAACACGAGAGAAGGAAAAGACCTACAATAATAAACCCAAAACAATTAAGAAAATGGTAATAGGAACATACATATCGATAAATACCTTAAATGTGAATGGATTAAATGATCCCACCAAAAGACATAGGCTGGCTGAATGGATACAAAAACAAGACTTGCATATATGCTGTCTACAAGAGACCCACTTCAGACCTAGGAACACATACAGACTGAAAGTGAGGGGATGGAAAAAGATATTCCATGCAAATGGAAATCAGAAGAAAGCTGGAGTAGCAATTCTCATATCAGACAAAATAGACTTGAAAATAAAGACTATTACAAGAGACAAAGAAGGACACTACATAATGATCAAGGGATCAATCCAAGAAGACGATATAACAATTGTAAATATTTATGCACCCAACATAGGAGCACCTCAATACATAAGGCAAATGCTAACAGCCATAAAAGGGGAAATCGACAGTAACACAATCATAGTAGGGGACTTTAACACCCCACTTTCACCAATGGATAGATCATCCAAAATGAAAATAAATAAGGAAACACAAGCTTTAAATGACACATAAAACAAGATGGACATAATTGATATTTATAGGACATTCCACCCAAAAACAACAGAATACACTTTCTTCTCACGTGCTCATGGAACATTCTCCAGGATAGATAATATCCTGGGTCACAAATCAAGCCTTAGTAAATTTAAGAATATTGAAATCGTATCAAGTATCTTTTCTGACCACAACGCTATGAGACTAGGTAACAATTACAGGAAAAAAAACTGTAAAAAATACAAACACATGGAGGCTAAACAATATGCTATTAAGTAACCAAGAGATCATTGCAGAAATCAAAGAGGAAATCAAACAATACCTAGAAACAAATGACAATGAAAACACGATGACCAAAAACCTATGAGATGCAGCAAAAGCAGTTCTAAGGGAAGTTTATAGCAATACAATCCCACCACAAGAAACAAGAAACATCTCAAATAAACAACCTAACCTTACACCTAAAGCAATTAGACAAAGAAGAACAAAAAAAACCCCCAAAGTTAGCAGAAGGAAATAAATCATAAAGATTAGATCAGAAATAAATGAAAAAGAAATGAAGGAAACAATAGCAAAGATCAGTGAAACTAAAAGCTGGTTCTTTGAGAAGATAAACAAAACCATTAGCCAGACTCATCAAGAAAAAAAGAGAGAAGACTCAAATCAATAAAATTAGAAATGAAAAAGGAGAAGTAACAACTGACACTGCAGAAATACAAAGGATCATGATAGTTTACTACAGGCAAATATATGCCAATAAAATGGACAACCTGGAAGAAATGGACAAATTCTTAGAAAAGCACAACCTTCCAAGACTGAACCAGGAAGAAATAGAAAATATAAACAGACCAATCACAAGCACTGAAATTGAGACTGTGATTAAAAATCTTCCAACAAACAAAAGCCCAGGACCAGACGGCTTCACAGGCGAATTCTGTCAAACATTTAGAGAAGAGCTAACACCTATCCTTCTCAAACTCTTCCAAAATATAGCAGAGGGAGGAACACTCCCAAACTCATTCTATGAGACCACCATCACCCTGATACCAAAACCAGACAAAAATGTCACCAAAAAAGAAAACTACAGACCAATATCACTGGTGAACCTAGATGCAAAAATCCTCAACAAACTACTAGCAAACAGAATCCAACAGCACATTAAAAGGATCATACACCATGATCAAGTGGGGTTTATCCCAGGAATGCAAGGATTCTTCAGTATACGCAAATCAATCAATGTGATACACCGTATTAACAAATTGAAGGATAAAAACAATATGATAATCTCAATAGATGCAGAAAAAGCTTTCGACAAAATTCAACACCCATTTATGATAAAAACTTTCCAGCAAGTAGGCATAGAGGGAACCTACCTCAACATAATAAAGGCCATATATGACAAACTCACAGGCAACATCATTCTCAGTGGTGAAAAACTGAAACCATTTCCTCTAAGATCAGGAACAAGACAAGGTTGCCCACTCTCACCACTATTATTCAACATAGTTTTGGAAGTTTTAACCACAGCAATCAGAGAAGAAAAAGAAATAAAAAGAATCCAAATCAGAAAAGAAGAAGTAAAGCTGTCACTATTTGCAGATGACATAATACTATACATAGAGAATCCTAAAGATGCTACCAGAAAACTACTAGAGCTAATCAATGAATTTGGTAAAGTAGCAGGATACAAAATTAATGCACAGAAATCTCTTGCATTCCTATACACTAATGATGAAAAATCTGAAAGAGAAATTAAGGAAACACTCCCATTTACCATTGCAACAAAAATAATAATATACCTAGGAATAAACCTACATAAGGAGGCAAAATACCTGTATGCAGAAAACTGTAAGACACTGATGAAAGAAATTAAAGATGATACAAACAGACGGAGAGATATACCATATTCTTGGATTGGAAGAATCAACATTGTGAAAATGACTATACTACCCAAAGCAATCTACAGATTCAATGCAATCCCTATCAAGCTACCAATGGCATTTTTCACAGAACTAGAACAAAAAATTTCACAATTTGTATGGAAACACAAAAGACCCAGAATAGCCAAAGCAATCTTGAGAAAGAAAAACGGAGCTGGAGGAATCAGGCTCCTGGACTTTAGACTATACTACAAAGCTACAGTAATGAAGACAGTATGGTACTGGCACAAAAACAGAAATATAGATCAATGGAACAGGATAGAAAGCCCAGAGATAAACCCATGCACATATGGTCACCTTATCTTTGATAAAGGAGGCAAGCATATACAGTGGAGAAAAGACAGCCTCTTCAGTAAGTGGTGCTGGGAAATCTGGACAGCTACATGTAAAAGAATGAAATTAGAACACTCCCTAACACCATACACAAAAATAAACTCAAAATGGATTAAAGACCTAAATGTAAGGCCAGACACTATCAAACTCTTAGAGGAAAACATAGGCAGAACACTCTATGACATAAATGACAGCAAGATCCATTTTGACCCACCTCCTAGAGACATGGAAATAAAAACACAAATAAACAAATGGGACCTAATGAATCTTAAAAGCTTTTGCACAGCGAAGAAAACCATAAACAAGACGAAAAGACAATTCTCAGAATGGGGGAAAGTATTTGCAAATGAAGCAACTGACAAAGGATTAATCTCTAAAATATACAAGCAGGTCATGCAGCTCAATATCAAAAAAACAAACAACTCAATCCAAAAATGGGCAGAAGACCTAAATAGACATTTCTCCAACGAAGATATACAGATTGTCAACAAACACATGAAAGGATGCTCAACATTACTAATCATTAGAGAAATGCAAATCAAATCTACAATGAGGTATCACCTCACACCAGTCAGAATGGCCATCATCAAAAAATCTACAAATAGTAAATGCTGGAGAGGGTGTGGAGAAAAGGGAGCCCTCTTGCACTGTTGGTGGGAATGTAAATTGATACAGCCACTGTGGAGAACAGTATGGAGGTTCCTTAAAAAACTAAAAATAGAACTACCATATGACCCAACATTCCCACTACTGGCCATATACCCTGAGAAAACCATAATTCAAAAAGAAGCATGTACCACATTGTTCATTGCAACACTGTTTACAATAGCCAGGACATGGAAGCAACTTAAGTGTCCATCTACAGATGAATGGATAAAGAAGATGTGACACATATATACAATGGAATACTACTCCGCCATAAAAAGAAACGAAATTGAGTTATGTATAGGAGGTGGATAGACCTAGAGTCTGTCATACAGAGTGAAGTAAGTCAGGAAGAGAAAAACAAATACCGTATGCTAACACATATATATGGAATCTAAAAAAAAAATGGTTCTGATGAACCTTGGGGCAGGACAGGAATAAAGACGCAGACGTAGAGAATGGACTCGAGGACACAGGGTGGGGGGAAGGGTAAGCTGGGACGAAGTGAGAGAGTAGCATTGACATATATACACTACCAAATGTAAAATAGGTAGCTAGTGGGAAGCAGCTGCTTAGCACATGGAGATCAGCTTGGTGCTTTGTGACCACCTAGAGGGGTGGGATAGGGAGAGTGGGAGGGAGACACAAGAGGGAGGGGATATGGGGATGTATGTATACATATAGCTGATTCACTTTGTTATACAGCAGAAACTAACACAACATTGTAAAGCAATCATACTCCAATAAAGACATTAAAAAAAACCTGTTACATAAAGTTTTTGTTATACAAGATGCGTGTAAGTTCTAGACATCTACTGTACAACATCATGACTATAGTTAACAATGCTGTGTTATGCACTTCAATAAATGTTAAGAGGGTAAAAGAAAAAAATGATGAGTGGAAATGAATTTCGTACCAGAGTGCCATACTCAGCCAAACTATAATTGTGATGGTAGGCTAAGGATATTTTAGACATTAAAGATCTGAAGAAATGTACCTTACATGCATTCTTCCTTTGGGAGAAATGAGGAAGACATAGAAATCAGAGAAAAGGTGTGCCAGTTATTAGCTAATTGCCCGTTAGCTGCAAACCTATACTTCTATACTCTGCTGTGTGTTGCTGAGGCCAAGACTCTAAAAATCCCTTTCACCTTGGCCAGCTGACCCCCTGTTAAGCTCGCTAATGGGGAGAGATTACTAGAGGGAGACTGGAGGTCTGGAGAAGGAAGAAGGGAGTTGCTTCTTCCTGTTGGATTCCTGTCTACTTGTAGTTCCTGAGAGCAGCACACTGGCAACCCTTCACCCCACAGAAACAGTTCCTTCCTGTAGCAACAGTTGAGTCCAGTCTGCAGTTTTCTCAACACTTGCAGAAGCAACTTTACTGAGGCCCTTTAGAGATACCAGCACCAGCTATGCCACCTCCTTCACCCCCAACACACGCAGTTAAAATAACTGGCATGGTTTCTAAAGCCTGACTGATATATAGGGGATCCAACACAGGATAAAAAGCAAAAACTCCAAGGATGATAGTGAGAGGAGATCCCAGGGCAATAGCTATGCATCAGACTGGTGGGTTGCTTGAATTGATAGCCCCAGTTCACGACCTTCCTGTATCCATGTTCTTTGCAAAGTGACTTTTCAGATTCTTCCATCAAGACGTGGAGTCTATTTCTGTTCTCCTTGATTCTGGCCTTGTGACTTGTTTGGCCAATAAAATATGATGGGGGGCTTCCCTGGTGGCGCAGTGGTTGAGAATCTGCCTGCCAATGCAGGGAACACGGGTTCGAGCCCTGGGCTGGGAAGATCCCACATGCCACGGATCAGCTGGGCCCGTGAGCCACAATTACTGAGCCTGCGCGTCTGGAGCCTGTGCTCCGCAACAAGAGAGGCCACGATAGTGAGAGGCCTGCGCACCGCGATGAAGAGTGGCCCCCGCTTGCCGCAACTAGAGAAAGCCCTCGCACAGAAACGAAGACCCAACACAGCCAAAAATAAATAAATTAATTAAAATATATATATATATGATGGGAGTCATGGTGAGCCAGCTCCAATCCTAGCCTCAAGAAACCTTGCATATTTCCTTTCTCTCTCTTGGATTCTTATTTCCATCATGAAGTCTCGTCTAACCTGCTGGAGGATAAGAGACCATGAGGCACGCCATCCAGTAGCCAGCTACCCATCCCCTCCCCAGGCAGAGATGCAGTTAACTGCAGATGCCTGAGGAAGTCCTGCCGCGACCAGGAGGACCATCCAGCTGAATTCAGCCCCAAATGCCAACCTGCAGAATTGTGAGCTAAATAAATGATTGTTGTTTTTAACCACTAAATGTTTGGGTGATTTATTATGCAGAAACAGCTAACTGATCCACGGACTTGGAGAATAACCAGCCCACACTGGACCAGGAGGATTGAAGGCTCACAGATGGATGAATTCAAGAAGAAAAAGTGATATCATTAGGGAAGCTAATATGTTCTTTGGAGGGCAATGGGGTGACTTGGAGCAAAGTCTTGCAGCTTCTTCTTGTAAGCCTTGTAGAAATATTCAGTGTGACCTATGTATATGTATAACAGATAGAAATAAAATTCAAATTTACAAAAATGAACGGACTTTGTGGATTTCCTTCTGTAGTGAATGTCAACTCACGATCGTGGACTTGAATCCCAAGGCGTGGTTTCAGCAATCTTGTCTTTTCGTGACTGCTGTTTTCACTAGTGGACATGCAGGCAGTATTCATCAGTAGTACTCATCGTGCTGCTTGGGCCCTCACTCCCAAATCCAATCATCATCTTTGATTCTACCTCCTAAATGTGGCGGTCCACCTCTCTCCATTGCCATGCCTATGCAAGAGCTCAGGACACCATCTCTCACCTGGACCATTGCAGCATCTTCTGAACTAGTGTCCCTGCCTCTCTTCTTTCTTGTTTCCTTCAAATAGTCTTCACTGAGCTGCCAGAATGATCTCACCAAACAAGTCGTCTCAGCTCATGGCCCTGTCTAAAATCCTTTATTGATTCCCCTTTGTCTACAGGACAAAGTGTAAACTCCTTAGGATGGCATACATGGCCCTTCATGCTCTGGACTCTTGCCTTTCCAGATTCACCTCTTGCCAACTGTCAAGCTTGTCTCCAGCCTTACTGAGCCTCTTCCCACCCCTCATTTTTGTCATGCTCTGCTTTTCTGCCAAGTTTTTGCACATTGGATTCCCTCTGGCAGACTCTGTTGGTTGCCTACTCAAAACTCACTCTTTTATTTTTGCCTACAGAATCCTAGAAATCCCTTGGTCTCAGGGAAGGTGAGCCTTAGCCCTAGTCTAGAGGTAGACATATACCCTAGTTCTGGCTAATTATTTGTAAGAGGAAGTCACTATGGAACATATGGAAAGTTTTTCCCTTCCTGATAAGAGGCAGGTATGCCAGTCAAAACTCTCAACCCCATGGTCCCCTAGCTTTCTTCCCTAGAACTTGGACCTCCTGTAGACCAGTAGGAGAAAGGAAAGGGATGCTGACTGGAACCCAGACTTCATAGAGCCTCTGCACCAATGCTAGAAACCACTTACCACCAGACATTTTGTTATGTCAAGAAATAACTCCCTCTTTGTTTATGCCACTGTTTGCTGGGCATTTCTTTCTTTCTTTTTTTTTTTAAAGGAAGGATTTATTTATTTATTTATTTATATTTTTATTTATTTATTTATTTATTTATGGCTGTGTTGGGTCTTCGTTTCTGTGCGAGGGCTTCCTCTAGTTGCGGCAAGCGGGGGCCACTCTTCATCTCGGTGTGCGGGCCTCTCACTATCGCGGCCTCTCTTGTTGCGGAGCACAGGCTCCAGATGCGCAGGCTCAGTAATTGTGGCTCATGGGCCCAGCTGATCCGTGGCATGTGGGATCTTCCCAGCCCAGGGCTCGAACCCGTGTCCCCTGCATTGGCAGGCAGATTCTCAACCACTGCGCCACCAGGTAAGCCCACTGGGCATTTCTTGAAGCTGAAAGCATTTATGCTGGATATTATCTACCTTCCCAAACTAAATCCTGCTCACCCTACAGGACTCAACAAAGTCACTACCTGGACCAGATTTTAAAACTCTGTCCCCTAACCCTATGCACCTAGAGCTTCTTTAAGTATTAACACAATGGCAAAAAGCACCAGCTCTGAAGCCAGACTGTCTAGGTTCATAGCCTAGCTCTATTACCTGCTAGTTGGTAACCTTGGACAAGTTATTTACCCTCTCTGTGCCTCAGTTTCCTATCTATTAAATGGGGGTGAGACTATTACTAACCTCATCTAATTGTCTTAAGGGTTTATTGAGTTAATGTATGTAATGTACTTTGCATCTGGCTCCTGATAATCATTCAATTAATGTTCGCTGTTATTAATACAAGCTTCATCATTCTCTGTTACAATAGCCTAATAGTCCTCTTCCCTGATAGATTAATGAATGAATTTCATTCATTGTATGAATAAGGTTAATGAATGCAGAGGTGCATCTGTCAAGTTTATTGCATTCCCAGGGATACCCGGCCTAGAGATACTGCCCAGTAAATATTTACTGAATAGATAAACATATATCACGCAATGTGAACAGTATATGAAAAGTAAACCAAGTCAAACATTAACCCAGTTGGGATGGCTTTTTTCACATGAAGCCAGGGAAGGAGTTACAAATCAGCAACTTAGTGAGTTCTAGAAGGCTACTGCAGGAAAAATTCCCATAGTTGGCTCAAAGGACAAATACCCATGTGCTCATAAAGCCCCTGGCTATCCAGCTTCACGCAATCAAGAAAAAAAATCACTAGATCAGCCAAGAGATATTCAACAGTCAGTGTTGGTCTGTAGCATTTTGCCTTGTCCTTGTCCAAATCTGGCCTTCTAAAGATGAGGTCTGTAATCAAAGGTAGAACGTAGGAGATAACAATGAATCAAAGCACCCTGATTCCAGATAATCATTTCCCCAGTATCTTTCTTGTTTCAGTTTGAATTACAATGCTTTTTCTCTTGCCACTCACACTGTTAGCAGGGCAACTTCTACTCTCTGGACTTTTGGCTCATCCTTATTCACTTGGGCTGGAACCTCATGACAAAGCTATTCTTTGTAGTGTGTGTGCGCACTACATGTGCAAGTGTGTTTGTGTATTTGTGTAAAAGTAGGGAAGGGAAACCTACCACAAGAATGATTGCATACAAGTATTTTCTGGTGACTGTGCAGTTTTATTCCCTCATGTCTGCTGACAAGTAAGACAGGGAAAATACTTGCTGGGTCTTCAGAAAGCTTCTATTATTGCCCTTCATGATAATTTACTTTATCTCTTTCTTCTCCATTCACCTTGAGCCATTATGGCTTCTTTCTTTGCAGCTCAGTAATTGGAAAACTGGTTTACAAATCTGCTTTTCTTCACTAAAGGATTTTTTCCTCATCACACATAGAATCAAGGGAAAGAGAAGAGAAAGACGGAAAAGAACGCACTTTAGTGAGATCTAAAAGGATGAAAATTGAATTTATTTACTATTCCCACATATTATTTTTCAGGAAGAATGGGAAAAGGACACAGGAATTTGATACTTTGGATAACACAATGCTAAAGCCACACAAGGGATTTTTTTTTAAATGTATTTACAAATATTTGTAGCCTCTGGATCAAAGACTTTGAACTACCTTTATGAGAGGATGTCAGCTCCAGAGATCACTCCACAACAGAGAAATAACAACAACAATGACAATAATAATATTAACAGCAGCTCACCTTGATTAAGGATTGTGCTAAGTACTTTATATATCATACTTCATTCACTCCCAGCAAACCCAGAGGTGGGTTCCATTTTTACCTCATTTTCAAAAAAGGAAGCTAAAGTTAAGAGAGGTTAAAAGTAACTTACCTGAGGTCATGGAGCTAATACATGGAGAGGCTAAGACCTCAAACTAGGTCTGACTCCAAAGCCTACAATCTCAACCAGCCTGGGAATTTACATAGCATGCATGACCAGTATGGGAAGGTTTTCTGGACCCACCGCAAAACTACCTACATTTTGTCAGGGGTCTCCCATTCAAGTTCTTATGATTTGAGAAGCCTGGTTTTGATCAAAAGGATAACCAAAGAGTGTAGGCAGGGGGTAAAAAGTACAGCTGGCACATGTGCTTTGCTTGCTCCAGAAGTATTTTTAAAGACTACGTAATTAGGCAGGTATTTTTAATTTGCAAAAACAAGCAAATCCCCCATACCTTTCCAGGAGCCCCTGTAAATGCAGAGAACCTCTGTGGAGGTAGACGGTGCAGTCAGACTGCCGGGAACAATCACCCTCATCTGCCTCTCACTAGCTGTATGATCTTCTGCAGGTTCTTCACCTCCTTTTTCTTATCTGTAAAGTGAATATAATAATAACATCTGCCTCAAGTCCTCCAATCCAGAGAATCATCCACAAGCCTTGAAACCTAATGGAATTTGCCCGTTGGGTTTTGAAATTTTGCAAGGGTGACCTCTTTCTTCTTTACATTTTCTCCCTTTGGAATGGGAATGTCTGTAACTGCCCATCTCACCATTGTATTCTGGAAGCAGATAACTGGTTTTCTAATTTCATAGGTTCACAGGTAGAGGGGAATTTTGGCCTAGGATGTTATCCTACAGAGTATCACCCCTACTTGATTTAGATGATTTAAGTGATGAGATTTGGGACTTTTGAGCTGATGATATTTAGATGAGATTTTTGGACAGGTTGATGCTTTAATGGGTTGAAATTTGGGGGAATGTAGGGATGGGGTGAATGTATTTTGCCTGTGGGAGAGAAATGAATCTTTGGGACCCAGAGGACAGGTAACAATAGGCTGAATAATGCTCCCCTACAAAAGATATCCCTGTCCCAGTGCCTGGAACCTATGAATGTTATCATACGATGCGAGAGAAAGAGAAAGAGAGAGCTTTGCCAATGTGATTAGGAATTCTGAGATGGTGAGATTATCCTGGATTATCCAGGTGGGACCTAAATGCCTTTTGTTTGTTCGCTTTTTTTAGTATTATCATTATTATGGGCATTGGAAGGCTTTCAGGAAATAGAACTTTGCAAGGGTCCTTCAGTAGGGGTCTGTGGATGTTCTGGGGTGAATTATAAATTCCCAGAATTTGTGTGTGAAATTTGGTGTGTATGTGCATCTAGTTAGTTGTTTATTCGTTTCCCAGGACAACAGTAACACAGTATCGCAGGCTGGGTAGAAGAATCTGTTCTAAGCCTCCCTCTGGCCTGTGGATGGCTGTCTTCTCTACGTCTCTCACAGCATTGTCCCTCTATGTGTGTCTGTCTACGTGTCCAATTTCTTCTTTTTTTTAAAAAAAGAGATTCATTTATTATTTATTTATTTTATTTTATTTTTGGCTGTGTGGGGTCTTAGTTGCGTTGCGCGGGCTCTTTCGTTGAGGTGAGCGGGCTTCTCTCTAGTTGTAGTGTGCGAGTTTTCTCTTCTCTAGTTGTGGCACGTGGGCTCCAGGGTGCGTGGGCTCTGTAGTTGTGACACGTGGGTTCCAGAGCACGAGGGCTCTGTAGTTTGAGGCATGCGGGCTCTAGTTGAGGCGCACGAGCTCAGTAGTTGTGGCGCGCGGGCTTAGTTGCCCCATGGCACGTGGGATCTTAGTTTTCTGACCAGGGATCGAACCCGTGCCCCCTGCATTGCAAAGTGGATTCTTTACCCCTGGACCACCAGGGAAGTCCCCAATTTCTCCTTTTTATAAGGACACAGGTCATATTGGACTAGGGCCACCCTCATTTTAACTTTATCGTCTCTGTTAAAGACTCTGTCTCCGGGGCTTCCCTGGTGGCGCAGTGGTTGAGAATCTGCCTGCCAATGCAGGGGATACGGGTTCGAGCCCTGGTCTGGGAAGATCCCACATGCCGCGGAGCAACTAGGCCCGTGAGCCGCAATTACTCAGCCTGCGCGTCTGGAGCCTGTGCTCCGCAACACGAGAGGCCGCGATGGTTAGAGGCCCGCGCACCGCGATGAAGAGTGGCCCCCGCTTGCCACAACTAGAGAAAGCCCTCGCACAGAAGTGAAGACCTAACACAGCCATAAATAAATAAATAAATAAATAAGTTAAAAAAAAAAAAAAAGACTCTGTCTCCAAGTAAGACCACATTCTGAGGTACTGAGGCTTAGGAGTCCAACATATTTGGTGGGGTGGGGGGCATAACGATGTGGATGTTTCCAGAGCTTTCATCAGATCTCAAAGCATCCAGTACACACATTCATGCTTGCACAGACACACATGCTCACAAAGATTAAAACCCTCTGAAAGGATGAAAGCCCAGAGAGTGGGCAGCAGGTAGTCAGTGGTGGTGGGGAAAGGCTTCCAGGCCCTTGGATTCTCATCTCAATAGGCAGATGCCGGCTTTGCTAAGCAATATTAAACCATGTTTTGAAGTAGGCAGCTTATTTGAAGGCAGTGCATGGAGTGGAGGAAGCACAGGCTGTAGAATGAGTCCAATCTGCCTTGACATCACCTAGGCTGTGTTGCTTCAGGGAACTCACTCAACCTCTCTGAGACTGTTTCTTGGTCTAAAAAATACCATGTACCCTAAGGCTGTGGATATAAAGTACCAAACTCAGAGTCTGGATCCCAGCAAACATTCAAAGACCCATTATCATTATGGGTGGGGTCCAACTAATGAAAAAATATGCTGCTCTGCCTCTGGAAGCCTAGGTCAACAGCAGCACAGAATAAAGGAGTAGTGGTGGTGACTCACGCTCTGCTTTCAATCTGAGACAGACCATGCTTGCCTCGTGTACGTGACTTTGGCAGGCCGGGCTGACAGATATGGCTTTCAAGAAAATAGCTCATTGGTCTTCCAGTAAGTCAGGGAGGCAAGGAATCCTTTAGTCGGTTGCATGGGCACTGCCTCAATTTGACAAAAGACTCTTGCTCCCACCTGGGGCAGGCTCAGGTTTATGTTGTATGGAATGTCCAGTGTGTTAGTTAGGGTAAAGTCTGAGCTGCTGTAACAAACAGCCCCAAATGTCATCAGCTTAAACCAGATAAGAACTTATTTGTCTTAACATCATAGCAGAGAGATAAGAGGTGCTAGGCTGATAGGCTGCCTTGCCATTCTTAACATGTGGCTCTTCCTTGTAGGTACAAAGTGGTGGCTCTTCATTTCTTAACTAGCAGGGAGGGAGAGCATATGCTCAAGATTTTAAGAGAAGACCCTGAGGTCACACATCATTAGCTTATGTCCTATTTGGCGAGAAGTTAGTGACAAGGGCTCATCGAGCTGTAAGAAAGGCTTGGATGCATCATCTTTAACTGGGTTGCCATGTGCCCAGCTAAACTTAATTATTATGGGAAAAGAAGAGAACTAAGAGTGGGGACTACAGCTAGCAGATTGCCTTATCTGGCTCATGGCATCTTTTTCTCATTCTAGGACTGTCCCTTCCTTAGGTAAGTGACCTTGATTATGCTCCTCTTTAAGAAACACCCTTCTCCTGCAACACACACACACACACACACACCCCTGTATGATTCAGCTCAGATGTGTGGGTATCAGGCCCATGAATATTGGAATATAGAGGTTCAAGTTCCCGTGATTGCATGGTATTTTACAACCACCTAGCTCTCTCCATTCCATTATCTTATTTGATCTTCACCTCAGCTTTGAGAGTTAGGCACAGCAAGATTTATTATCTCCCTACAGCTGCAGAAAGTGAGTCTCAGAGAAGCTAGTAATTTATCCAAGGCTGCACAATTCACTGGTTCTAGACCCAAGGCATCTGATACCTAATTTAGAGCATTTCCATCTACAGCCAGGGAAAAAGATGGGAAATTAGAACTCAATTCAATTGGAACAAATTCATTCATTCTTATTAGTGATTCTAGGGGAGTGATGATTGAAAGTAGTTGAAAAACAAGAGAGAAAGTTTACCTTTCTCAGGCATCTTTGCACCTCCTGATACCTCTCTTCTGACAGCTCCCAGATCCAGGATCATCATGTTCTCTTCTGGCAGCACAAATTTGTCTACTGTTGGGGGCCTCCACTACGATAGCTTATGGTACAACACTGTCTATCCACTCCTATCTTTGCTAACTAGGGTTTTCGTTTACGGATACTTCATGTGTCAACTAGGTGTAAGGAGGAAAGCCATATAATAAAGTTTACACCAGGATGTAAATGTGTAATTAGTTGTTCTAGGAGCATGTTAAATTAAAAAAAACTTGGTTATGATACTAAATGGACTTAGAGTTGGTGGAATTTCAGGGGGGTTGGTGGCCAAGTAAAGATGGTTGAGTTTGGGAGGTTCTTTTGACATGAGGCCCCAAATCTTTGCCTGGCAGGAAAGTCTGCCTTAAAATAAGGTTAAGGGATCACAGCAACACGTTATCATTAATTAAGCACCTACTATGTCTCTGGCTCTCTCCTGGGCATATTACCTGCATGACCTAATTCAAGTCTTATAACGATGCTGTCAGTAAGGTGTGATGGTCCTTATTTTACAGATGATAAGAGTAAGAGCTGCTATTTTGTTTAATATTTACTACATGTAATTTAAGATATGAGGTTTTGTAAGATTAAATACATTGACCAAGGTCAAATACCTAGTAATAAGAATTAGAATTCAAACCCCAAGCCCTATGACTCCAAAATTGATGCTCTTTTTCATATTGCTTCCTCTGATGCCCGCAATTCTACCACTAACACTTTTTCCTCTGGGCAGAGAGGCTACTGGGGATTTCGTATATTCATCTTCCCAGTCCACTTTTTTTTTTTTTAATTTGGTTGTGCCGGGTCTTTGTTGTGGCAGGCGGGCTCCTTAGTTGTGGCTTGCGAGCTCCTTAGTTGCGACTCACCAGCTCCTTAGTTGCGGCCGGTGGTCTCCTTAGTTGTGGCATGCGAACTCTTAGTTGTGGCATGCATGTGGGATCTAGTTCCCCGACCAGGGATTGAACCTGGGCCCCCTGCATTGGGAGCTCGGAGTCTTAACCACTGCACCACCAGAGAAGTCCCCCCAGTCCACTTTTAATCAAATCATTTATACAAAAAATTTTAAATATATTGACTGATATATTTGATATATTTCTACAATATATTCATATAAAGTGTTCACTATATATTGAAGTGATTACATATTATTAAGAAAAAAGTGAAAGTATACATAGATGGCATGTTTCCAGTTTGGAAGGAAAAATGTATAAATAGATATAATCTGGGGCTTCCCTGGTGGCACAGTGGTTAAGAATCCGCCTGCCAGTGCAGGAGACACGGGTTCAAGCCCTGGTCTGGGAAGATCCCACATGCTGCGGAGCAACTAAGCCCGTGCACCACAACTACTGAGCCTGCATGCCTAGAGCTCGTACTCTGCAACAGGAGAAGCCACCGCAATGAGAAGCCCGCGCACCGCAACAAAGAGTAGCCCCCGTTCGCCACAACTAGAGAAAGCCCACGCGCAGCAATGAAGACCCAATGCAGCCAAAAATAAATAAATAAAATAAATAAATTTTTAAAAATAGATATAATCTGGAAGGATATTTACCAAAACATTCAATGGTTATAACCCTATAACAGAATTAAAGTTTGGAAGTGAATATCTTTTATAATTATGATGCTGATGATGTCCATCATCTCTCCTGCACATATTCTGATATCTGTAATTGACTACCTCCCCCTTTGCTTTGGGAAATTTCTTCCCCCTCCACGTGCTTTGGATGGAACTTCCACTCACAGCACGCTGCCCCACTGTGCCTAAGAAATGGACACAAGCCTGGACCAATCAGTGTCCTGTGTGATTGGTCTCAGTGGGGAACAAGCTAAAGTGCCCTTTTGATGCCCCATCCACACTGCTTTGTCCCATCTGAGTCTGCCGGCAGTAGTGCTGGAGAATTTCTGGGGTACTGACAGCTTCCCACCTCAGACATCCATGTCTCTCTGTTTCTCTATCTGAGAGTTTTTCCCAGTGCTATAGAAACTTGCCCAGCCCAAGTGCAGAGTGCTCACAAGAACTGGGGATTAACACCCTCAGGAACCATCCTCAGCCAGTTAGGGATGGGAGTCTGTGGACAAATCACCTCCTGGCTTCCCTGTCCCCTGGTGGGAGAATTCTGACTTGTGTTCCACGTGGTGCCTCTGAGGGACCCAGCAGGCCTGAACTCCAGTTGCCCACAGTGGTATCTCACTCACTAACACTATGTTGACTCTTCTCCCATCTGTTGAGCTTTCCTTGCTCCCTCACCTGTTCTCCCTGGTACCCTTTCCCAAATACTCTACCTGCATCAAAGGCCTTGTCTCAGGGTCTGGCCCTTTCCCAAAACTTCCCAAACTCAGGTAGAGATGTAGCTATCTCTTTCCCCTTGGATGATAATCCATGAGCATTAAACCCAGAATTCTGGCGGCATGACTTCTACAACATGAGAGTCTGAAGACATGAGACAGATGGACCAACAGAGTCCAAGACTCAGAGAGAGGGTCCTCATGCTGTGGGCATCCTGGGATCTAGCCCACCTTGAGGTCAGCTCCCCTCTGACCTTAATCTGGCCATTACTTGTTACCTTGAGCTTCAGCTAGTTTTTAATTGGGTTTCTGTCCCTTGCAAGCAAAAGAGTCCTGGTAGGATGATGTTTATTTTCTTTTTTTTGCTTATATTTTTCTCTAATGTAATATACAGAAACTTTTTAATGCAAAAAATATGGCAGAGTAGGGCAGCTCCCTGGTGGTCCAGTGGTTAGGATTCCGCTCTTTCACTGCTGTGGCCTGGGGTTCAATCCCTGGTCGGGGAACTGAGATCCTGCAAACTGTACGGTGCAGGGGGGAAAAAAAAGGCAGAATGACATTCTAAAGGGAAAAAAACCCACTGGAAATGTCAGTGACATTGTCACATAAATAGCGTATGTGGGTGCACAGTTCACCTTCCTCTCTTAGTATCAGTGAAACCAGGCCTTCTTGAAACAATGGATTCATTGAACCATGAGTCTCCACAGGCAATCACACTCCCCAAATGTTCCCACGGTGCTGAATGACAGAGGGTGTTTCCTTTGTCAGCTCTACCAATCACCCCGACTCTTAGAATGATTTGGATGTGGCTTCTCATTTGGCCCCAAAGCTGTGCCCAAGTTAATGACTTGGAAAAACATATCATCATCCATGTAATCTGCAGAAACCAGAGAGAGCCCTGAATCACGCATTTCCACTGCAGAGGAAGCATTCACAGATCCTGCACATTTTAACAATGTTTGTATTATTTCTCACAACTATTTAGTTAAGTGCTGTATAAACAGATGGGCTTATTTGTTTGGTCCTAATAGTTATAAAATTTGAATATTGTGTATATGGACAATTACAAATATTTGTATTTGCCAAGTAATATTCTTTCCATTTAAAAATTCCTTTATGCTAAAGAGAAAGCTGGTTTAGTCTTTATAGAAACATACTATGGCTTTATGTTCCCATGGCTTTTCTATAACCAGAGGTATTCACAGATTGCTGGGTATCACTGGGAAGAGGAATGGAAATAAACCACAGAACACTGTCACCCTGTACTCAGAGCTTGGTTACATCCTCATACACAGCTCCATGTCTATGTCTTGAGGCAAACATCAACAAAACAAAACTGGCGCAAATAAGATGGCTCTAATTCTCAAAAATGTGCAATTCCTTTAAACTATAATTCCATGTTTAGGAATCTGCACTAAGAATCCAAATTAGAGATGTGAGCAAAGATATATATAGATAGATATGTAATGCAGTAGTATTTATAATAAATATTGGAAACAATTCAAATGTACCATAATTATTAGTTAAATTGTGGTGTATTCATATCATGAAAATCTGTGCAACAATTAAAAACAATAATGTAGATTTCATGGCAGTGGGGCAGAGCTATATCAACAATATAAGTGAAAAAAGGCAGATTACAAAAGACTATGGGAACTTCCCTGGTGGCGCAGTGGTTAAGAATCTGCCTGCCAATGCAGGGGACATGGGTTCAAGCCCTGGTCTGGGAAGATCCCACATGCCGCGGAGCAACTAAGCCCGTGCGCCACAACTACTGAGCCCGCGTGCCATAGCTACTAAAGCCTGCGCGCCTAGAGCCTGTGCTCCACAAGAGAAGCCACCACAATGAGAAGCCTGCGCACCACAACGAAGAGTAGACCCCGCTCTCCACAACTAGAGAAAGCCCGTGGGCAGCAACGAAGACCCAAGGCAGCCAAAAATAAATGGAAAAAAAAGACTATGAACAGCATGATCTCAATTTTATAAAAACAAAAGCCATACCTTTATACACATGAAAGTCTAGAAGGTCTTACACCAAAATATTAATAGGATATATTTTGGGGTGTTGGAAATATATAATTTTATGTTCTTCTTTGGGCTTTTCCAAATTTTCTGTCATGAGCATGTATTATCTTTATAATCAGAAAAACAAAATGAAAAAGAATAAAAAGACAGAGTAATATGATTTAGAGAATGCAGTAAGGTGACATAAGAAACCAAGAGGTTATTCTATGACTTTTAAGTCACTCATTCAAAAATACTAAGGGCCTACTGTATGTCAGTACAAGTAGAAATACAGAGGCTTTAAAAAAATCAAGCTCTTCTGCCTTTGAAGGCTTCACAATTTAGAACAGCACTGTCCGATAGAATGTTCTGGAATGATGTAAATGTTCAGTGCAAGTAGCTATTGGGTAGTTAGTATGACTGAGGTATGGAATCTTACATTTAATTTTAATTAATTTAATCGTATGTAGCCACATGTGGCTAGTGGCTTCTATAGAAGAAAAGGCACACTTGGAAATAATTATAATACACTAGTGCTAGAGAAGCATGGATCGTGGAGATATTAACTCTGTTCAGAAAAAGCCTCTGAGAGGAGATATTTGGGCAATGAGTCTAAAGGTGTAGTTAGGAATTCACTCTGTAGGGAGGAGAATTTCAGGCAAAGTATACTGCAGATGCAAAGGCAGAGTCATGACTGCCTGGCATTTTTAAGAAAGACAGAAAACAAAAAGCAAAGCAAACAAAAAAGGATACCAGAAAAAGCTCAGAAAACAGAAAAGGACACCAGAAAAAGCTCATGACCCATCAAGAAAGGTGGGGAGAATGAAATTTGGCCAACAAATCCAGTAATATTAAGCTCTCGAGGAAGGAGTCATTTTGTTACATTGCTAGCGGAATAGTGTTAATCAAACCCACTAAGACCCACTGTCCCACGGTAGGAAGAGCTCTTACTCTGTGCCAAGCACTGTTCTAGACGCTTTCAAATGCTTAATCTCATTTAATTACGACAGAAGCCCCATTTTACTGAAAAAGAAAGCGAGGCTCAGAGGAGAAGTAACTGCCCAAGAACACACAGCCAGTAACTGAACTTTGATTTAAACCTCTGAGTCGTCTAATTCTAAAACCCTATTTTCACCATATCATGTTACCCCCACCTAGGAATATGTTTAGATAGAACATAGAAACACTCTGCAATGGAATGCAGACCCTAAGAGATTATTTTTAAACATATCATGGGTCATTTCTAAGCTCTCATGGCTCTAATGGTGACATCCTGGGGGCAACTACCGTCATGATCAATGAACTCTGGGTTGTCTATCAAAGATAGTAGACCGAGCTGGACTCTTCCAGGTCATTGTTTGATATGATCTCATGCTGTATTGAATGCTGTAGATTACTAGAGCTAACAGTACCAAATTTGGTGCCAATGTCCATGGCCCCCTAAGCCCAATTTACAAGGGCACCACCGAATGACAAAATCATAAGGCCCAGAAACCTATCTATGCTGCCTGGCAGCTCCCACTCACGTAAAAGATCTTGAATTTTCAGTGTCCCACTTTCTGGACCACTGTCCTCACCACTGTGTCTTTCTGTACCTTGCTCAGATTTGACTCAATAGCCTTGAGTTAACGCCATCAACTGCCTATACAGTAAAGCTTCCCAACATCTATTCTGCTCTACTTGTGGGAATTCCTGCTAGGTTTGCATGACATTGAACTCAAATTTTTTCCTCCACTAACTAGGACAGCAACAGAAGGCCAAGGGAAATAGGGACATTAAAGAAAAAAAAAAAAAGACTCTTCTTTACTAACGTTTAATAAAATGTCAATTCTCTTGTACCCCATGTATTAGAAATCTTCTATTTCTAATAATGAATATATTTGGGACCTGATCTCTCTTTCAAGGATGGTTTCCCCAACTTTGGGTTTGGGAACTTTGAGCAGAAGAATAAACACAGAAGACTTAAACTTGGAAAGTGATTACTAGGTCGTTTTACCAAACATATGCAACCGTTAAAGCAGGGCTACCAAAAGAATGATTAAAAAAAGGGGGGTGGGGAGCAAGGGAAAGAAGTGAATATGTTGTTGATCAGAAAAGTATCAATGTTGTCATTATGGAAAAAGTAGAAATCAGAAAAAATTTCAGTTTAGTGTTGTTTTAGTTTAAATTATTTTATAGTTTAATGGACATTGCAAGGATGGGGGTGGGGGGAGCAGAACATCATCATATTTTCCAAAACTATGTTCTCTAAAGGTTTTCATTAGGCCCTGGTTCCAGCTCAGCAGAGCTAGGAGGCAGAAACAGCAGGACTTTAGGAAGGAGGATTAGCCAAATATCGGTAGCTCGGATCCTTAATTAACTGAATTCATTTTTCTGAGTTCTACTCCTCAGAGAAAGACAGTCAAATAGATGTAGGCTTAATACTTCCTAATGAAAGTAGCTTGTTTGGTGACTATCCTCATTAATTAAAGCAGTAGGTTCTAGTACTGAATTTTTTTTCTTTTAAAAATTGTTTATACACTTTTTAACATAAATTTATACATATGACAGTTAAAACCATTTTTAAAACATCTTTATTGGAGTATAATTGCTTTACAATGGTGTGTTAGTTTCTGCTGTATAACAAAGTGAATCAGCTATACATATACATATATCCCCATATCTTCTCCCTCTTGTGTCTCCCTCCCACCCTCCCTATCCCACCCCTCTAGGTGGTCACAAAGCACCGAGCTGATCTCCCTGTGCTATGCGGCTGCTTTCCACTAGCTATCTATTTTACATTTGGTGGTGTATATATGTCCATGCCACTCTCTCACTTCGTCCCAGCTTACCCTTCCCCCTCCCCGTGTCCTCAAGTCCATTCTCTATGTCTGCGTCTTTATTCCTGTCCTGCCCTTGGTTCTTCAGAACCATTTAAAACAATTTTTTTTTACAGTACAGCCTTTTCCTTCTCTTTTCCTTTTTTGTTTGCCTCTTGCCCTCTCTCCTCTCCACTCACATCAATGCTGATGCTGCCCACCAGTAATCCTACATACTACCCAGTGTGTATGCTGGAAAACACACACACACACCCACACACACACACACACGCAGGAATGATATTATATACACTTTAGTGCATCTGCTGTTCTCATTCAATACCTCATGAGTATCTGTCCAAGCCAACTGTATGGCTCTAAACCATTCTTTTTAAGGCTACAAAATCATTTCATGCTTTAGACATACTATTGCTCTAATGTGGATATTTTTTCCCCTAGGCTTCATTTATCAACTGTGCTATAATAAGCATTCTTGCACTGTACTGTTGTTTCTTTGGGATAGATTTCTAAGAGTGAGGTTAGGTTGCTGCATCGAAAAATAGTGTAGTTGCTCTTTTTTTCTCTCTCCTTTTAAAAAAAGAGATGATGCTAGACTTTGTTTCTTATTTTGCAAGTGACCTTGAACACTCACTTCCCTTCCCTGGACCTCTGTTTTCTCACTGTAAAGCAGGCGTGTGGGACTATAGCTGACCTTGAATGTCCTTTGCAGCTTGTTTTAAACTTCTCTGCTTCTGCGCCTATGCCCACTGCTCTGTGTTTTGCTGCAGTGAAGTGAAAATCATCACTGCCGCTGACTCAAGAACAAGCGTCCTGCCTGTCTGAGTCTCAAGATTTTGGACCTACATTTTGCACACAGACTAGTTACTTAGCTGAAGCACTGATTTCCAAGTACAAACTCTTCTGAAATGCTATAGTGAGGGAAGATTGCCCTGATTAGTTTGTGTCTCCTTGACACCCGCGGTTCAAATGAGAGCTGGACAGTGAAGCCGACTGCAGAGTTCTAAGGTTCTGCTGTGTACGTTTACATTTACCTTCATCTAAACAGGACACACTCCTAGCAGCCTCTTTGATTACTTTTTCAGGATGCTCCCAGTTTTCTTTTAATGAGGATAAATACTTGATTATTGCGTGACCACACCACTGAATGAGGAGGGAAAAT
The DNA here is from genome assembly GCF_028564815.1 of Eubalaena glacialis. NCBI lineage: Eukaryota > Metazoa > Chordata > Mammalia > Artiodactyla > Balaenidae > Eubalaena > Eubalaena glacialis. Next base: position 85,327,584 of record NC_083725.1, read on the forward strand.
GTTGCACAATGGTTATCTACTTTGTCAGGCTTTCTATTCTGTGCATGTCTACCCATAGTAAAGTTTCTGGACCAGGGAGAAAGAACTGTTTTATTTGCTAAATCTAAGGGGCTTCAAACAGATAATTCTTGCAGTCTGAATAATAACAATTGCTTATTGCAAGAATACCACACAGCCGGCCTCAGTGTAGGTACTTCACACGCATACTCTCATTTAATCCACAAACAACCCTTGAGGGAGGTTAATACATATTCTTATTATCCTCATTTTACAGATTGAGAATTTCCCCCCAAGGTCACAGAGCGAGGAGGTGGTGTAGTCTGTCTGCAGAGCCCACATTCTTAACAACAGAACAACACTGCAGTGGAAGCCGGCAGTACAGACAAGTGGGACAAACATACTGCATGGCCTCTTGACTATCTTATCAATGTCACCTGAAACCCACACTGAGCCCCCCCCCCGCACCCATCATCTATAGAAGCTTTAGGTGTTTATGGCTCCTGTAGCAAAATCATCTGAACACAGATACAGACTGTGGACCAGAGTCAACACAGACCGTGGGCTCAAATTCTGGCTCTGCCCTCTGACCTTAGGCGAGTTTCCTCGCCTTTCTGTCAAATTGGCCAGGCAGCTGTTTCTCACCTGCTGCCCTGAGGACGAGAGGAAGCTGGCACCACAAGCGGCAGGCTAACACCAGAGCCAGGGCTTGTAAAACGCCGTTTCCTCTCCATTCCTCTCCTCCTCTAGTGCGGAGGAGGGCAGCATCTTGAAGGCAAAAGGCTGCCCTCCAAGCCCTCTCCTGCCTGGGTTCCAGTTTGCCCCCTGTGTCTTGTCACAAACACTGGTGTCAGGGCTGCCACGGGATGGCCTCCTTTTCAGTAGACTCCCCTTCCCCTGCCCCCATTCTGCTGGGTGGACAGGGGGTTTCAAAAATAGCTATTTATTTGCTTAACTGCGGGGCGGGGGGAGCAGAGTGATCAAGGGCTAAATCAATTACTATTTTTCATCTTTGACAAAGTAATTAAGGCCATAGTGACTGGCTAATTCCGACCGAATGGCTGCTCAGTGATGGATGCGGATTTACGGCCTGCTCGCCGGCGGGGCTCAGAGCCCGATTATCACTCCAAACAGGCGGCGGCGTAGGGCGTGGGTGGAGGCCCGCAAGCGCAGGACTTGAGCCTTTTCTTCTCGTTTTTTTAAATACTGCGGCTCACTCCTCGGTGCTTCCCGAGCGCTGACACCCAACGGGGCGCAAGGCCGCCCCTGGCCTCCTGCCCCCGCACGCTCTCTCTTGCCTTCGCCCCCTACCCGGCTGCCAGGCTGGTGCCCGCCACTCCGCATCCGCGTTGGCTTCAGAACAACCCCTCTAGGTCTCCCCGCTCCGCACTCTCCCTCCCCTCTCCACGCGGCCCCTCCTCTGTCGAACCTTGCGGCTGGAAGTGGGGGGAAGGTGGGAAGCCAAAGCAGTGCCTCCGCCAACCCCCTACAGCCTGCGCGTCAACCGCCTTCGAAGGACCTGACGCACGTCGGGCCCCAGGCGGGAACCGAGTGCGCACTTGGCGAGGGAGGGCCTGCGGGAGAAACGTCAGACCCGGGGGGCCTCAGCCGGGGCTCGGGGCGGCGAGGACAGCAGTACTCCACCCCCTCTGCGCGCTTCTTATCGCTCCAGCCCGGGCAGGGACGTCAGTGCGCCCCGGAGCGTCGGTGCGCTGGCTGGACGCTCCGCTGGCGCCGGGCACTTGGCGCGGGAGGCTCAAATGCAAATTACGAAAACTGACTTTCGAAGTCGTGACTCCCTCTTGGAAGTCGGCCCAGGACCCGCCGAGGGAGGCCTACCCTGACCTAGGGGCGCGCGCCTCCTGGCGCGGAAGTCGGGGGGCTGCCAGGCCTGCCCTTTACAGTTCTCGCACCCTGGTTTGGCTCCTTGGAAACTGGGGACTGTTTCCGAAGAAGCGCCCAGCAGAGCCCCTCGGCTTTCCCCGTGTCTCCCAGAGTCCAGGGTGTTTTCGAGCGCCCACCAGGGCCGAAGCAAGCGCCCCTGTGGGATTCCTGGCCCCGCCTTCTCTCCTGACTTCCCCCAGCGAGAGCCCACCAAAGTCCCACCCCGTCTCCCTTCCTTCCCGCTCCCGACCTCGCTGGGTTTGCCTTAGAGCGGTCCTCTAGGGAGAGCGCGATCGGCCCCCAGGCGGCCCTGTGGGAGGGTTTGGGAGATTCTCCAGGGTTCGAACGCGACTTGCTGAGCCTCAGTTTCTCCAGCTTTCAAACTGGGAGTTTCTCAGAGGTTGTTGTTAAGGCTAGATGGGGTAATTCATGGAAAGCCCTTGCACGATTGTTCAATATTGAGAGCTTAATAAATATTAAATCAAAGCTACAATAAAAAGCGGCCTGAAGCCTTCAAGGAAGCTCACAAGGAAGGTCTCTTCAGGGAACCTGTCCTCTTTCCATAATCATGCAGACCGTGGGTCCCTAGCCGGCTGCCCCCGGAGGGGCCAGGGGGCAGAGTCAGTGAGCTGAGGCCTCCGCGTGCGTTCGCGCGGCTCGGAAGGAGGCGGGAGGGGCCCGGCGGTACTGCTCTGGGCGCCCACCGCAATCTGCCGCCGCAGCCTCGCCTGCGGCCGCCGCAGCATTACCCTCCCGCCGCGTGGGGACGGCCCAGTCGAGTGTGACGGAGCCGACCCCGAGGCAGTGGGCACGGCTGCGGGCAGCAGGGAAGGGACAAAGTGCTTTCCGTAGCTCCCCATTTCCGAGGCCTGGAGTTCCCTGAACGAGCCCGGCCAGAAAGGAGAGAAGGGAAGCGTTCTGATACGAATCCCCTGCTAGTCTCCAAACTACACCTATGTAAAGGTGTTTTCCCTTTCTAATGATTATAGCCATTGCTTTGTACCAGCAGGAAAGTCCATCTTTCTATCGCCACGACCACCTCCACCCCAGCCACAGTGCAGTAGAACGTCCTCTGGTGGCATCTCGGAGGGCCAGCCCTGCCGCCGGGTTGCAGCAGATGGTGATTTGGAGGGTCTATAACACCTTGTGCGTCCAAATCATTCCTGGCTCTGGTGAATTTTTATTGAGAGGGCTAGGAAGAAAGAACGAGTTCCCTTTGACTTTGAAAGTGACCTAAGAACCAGGTCAGTGTTGGAAATAATTTCCTTTTTATTTATAATATTTTCAGAGGAGCTTAAAACATACAATGAGAATAGTCCTAATTTTACTCAGGAATTTCTCTTAATTGTGTTAATGGAGATAAAATAGAAATGCAAACACTAGACCTCAATTTTTAAGCGAAAACGTAGGCTCTCTCCAACACTGGTTGACTGGGAGGGTGGGCTGTGGGAATCTGAAGTCCCACACGCAAGGTTGGTACAGCCTTATAAACGCAGGACCCGTGTGTACAGCCATTGCAGAACTGTGTCGCTTCGTGAGACCCTCGATCTCTTTATAGTAATATTGTGGAATCCGCTGCCTGCAGGTTTGAAGAGGTGGCAACAGGATCTAGCCGAAGAGAAAGAGGGAAACATGACAGTGATTTAACTCCTTCCTCTGCGCCCACCTCAGCAGCCCAGTCCGCTCCTTTGGCGGCTGCGCCTCGGCTTGGGTGCAGTGGGACGTGTCCCTCCCATGTTTCCCTTAATTAGGAGGAGGGAAACTTCTATCATTCCCTCCCGCCGGCTTCGGTTTAGTAATCAGACCCACATGAGTCACGCCAAACACGCAGCCCCCTCCCGCCCGAGTGACAACTGGCCAGCGTACTCTCGGCTGTTGTCCCTTTAAAACTCGAATCCAAGGAGGTAATGATTTATCAAACTTGTCTTATCAAGAAAATGTCAAACGAAGGGCACTTTGCTTTGCACTGACGCAAACCTGGCCTTTCCCAAGGAGATATAGAAAGCGCCTCTCTTGCTGGAGCCGAACCCAGTCTTGTCAATAGCTGGTTTCACTCTCTACCTTCAATCTATTGCCCGTTTCAGACATGGTGAGTGTTTGCTTCTGTTCTTTTAAGGGGAGAGGGGGCTGCGAGGGTAGGAAGGACAGATTCGTTTTGGATATTTCTTTTTGAAATGTTGTGTGCATTCTGGAAGGCGAAGGGAGCTCACATTGTACTTGTGAGCATCACCTGGGGTCGGAAAGAGGTTTCCGAGGCTGTGGAGCTGAGAGGTTGGAGGTGTCTCCCAACCCCGCTATTCTGAGAACTGTCCTTGGTGCTGAAAAGCCAGGTGCCAGTACTGAAGAGAGCCGCTGTGGGTCCTAGAGGCTACTGAGATAAGAATGCTGGCTCGAACTGAGATACTTAGGTTTGGTGCAGATTAACTTAGATTTGGTGCAGATTAAAGAGTTCTGATCTGTGCGTTTGTGAAAGAAGGTTAGACGAGAGGTGTGTGGTTGAGGTGAAGGTAATATGATTATTCTTACCGTATAATAGTAATTATTGGAACTGATATTTACAAAGCCCTGAAAGATAACACGAGGGGAGAAAGTGGATGGAAAAAACACCGCTGGCAGTTATTTTCATTTGAACCTCAATTGGGAGAAAGCAAATGAAAATTAGTCGTGAGTTTCGGTTCCCAAGCCAGTGTAGGGGCATGGATATTAAACTCTTGTGAATAGTTATTCTTGGGGAGTGGGAGGACCAAAAAACTTCTCACGTTCTTTTACATATCTGGGAATCTAGAAATGAATGTAGGTTGTGTAAGATAAATCCAGTTACTACCTTGTGTTTGAAATCTGGTTTATTACTCTTCTTGTGGGGTTGTTGTTACTGTTATTTTGGTCGTTATCCTTATTCTTGCTTTTGGTACCTGGCGGGCGGGGGTGGGTTTTGGAGCGCTGGGATTCGCACAACCGATTTGGCCTCAAACACTCGCAGGTGCCAGGGCATCAGCTTTTGTGGCCGCAGCTTGTTTATCGCTTATTAAAAAAAAAAAAAAAAAAAAAAAGCAATGTGCATTGTTGAATGACAAAGGAAATGGGGCGGAAAATTAAAGAATCTTTCTACAATGGTGATGGGAACGTGGGCACCCTACAGTCGTGATGTGAAATCCAAAGAGGGCAGGGACCTCATGGCTGTAGGGTTATTTCCGCCCTCCACTTCTCCCCCCTCCAAAATACATTTCTGAATCTTTTCTTAGCTCACCTTCTATCAGGGAGGAGAATATTAGTTTCTTTATGTCATCCAGTTATCCACAAGACAGACAGACTGAGAAATAATGATTACAGTATTTCTTGGAGAAGGAAAAAAAATCCAGATTCCAATTTGTTCCCTAGATATTATGTCTGGACCTGAGTTGTGAAAGTCTCTATATGTAGATACAGGTATTTTTAAAGCTGCCGTGACTTTTTTTTTTTTTTTTTTTTTTTTTTTTTTTGCACGAACTTCGCATTATGTTTGCAGGATTGCGGTGCTCCCAAGGAAATGAATAAACAACCAGCCAACAGCCTGGAGGCGGCGGTGGCGCTGGGCCACCACGATGGCTCGTGCGCACCCAGGACGAGCCCGGAGCAGGGGCTTCCCGCGGCGACCGCCGCGCCGCCGCCGCGTGTGCCAAGGTCCTCTTCTACCGGCGCCCAAACTTTCCATTTCCCCGACGCGCGAGCCTGCGAGGCCGAGCGGCCGGGAGTAGGGGCTTGCAAACTCGGTAGCCCGCGGGCGCCGGCGGCGTCGGCGGCTCTGCGGGACTTGAGCGAGGCGCACGGCGCGCAGGCCGCCCCTCCTTCAGGGGGCGCCGGGCCCGGCAACGCGCTGCATTGTAAGATTCCGGCCCTGCGCGGCCCGGAGGGGGATGCGAACGTGAGCGTGGGCAAGGGCACCCTGGAGCGGAACAATACCCCGGCCGTAGGCTGGGTGAATATGAGCCAGAGCACCGTGGTGCTGGGCACGGATGGAATCACGTCCGTGCTTCCGGGCAGCGTGGCCACCTCTGCCGTCCAGGTAAGCAGGTCGCGCTCGAGCCACGCCGCCTCCTGCTCCCCAGCCGCGCGAGAGGCGAGCCTGGCCGAAGCGGGTGCACGTGTGCTGATGGGGAGACCGGTTGGCAGTGCCAGGTGATGGATGCGGGAGGCAGCTTTGGGGCTTCGGAAACTCGCACTGCGCTGGGGTCACTAGTTCAGGGCGCGAGGGCTGCAGCGAAGCTGCCAGAGGAATTGCGACCTCAGGACCTGCCGCTACCTGCCCCTTCCCAGCCTCAGGTGTAGCGGAAACCCAGGTGCAGACTCATTAAGCAGTTGAGGCATTTAGATTCTTACCCCTTTCTGCAGACAGGACTCCCCCTCTTGCTAATGACTGGGTCTTTTTTTTTTTCCCCAAAACAATTCTTAATTTAAAAAAGGAGAAGAAAATACAGAGAAAAACCTGGGGGAATAATAATTTAAGTCCTGTAGGCTTTGCACTGCGAATTACATTTATCACATGAGAACTCATTTGATGAGAGGTGGCTTACATGAGGCCAGTACTGAAGTTCAAGCCTCAGAGCCTATATTTTCCAAAACCTGGTACCTAATTTTGTATATATGTATTTTTTCTTAGGGTACCTCTCTCAATTGTATGAGCCTCAGGCCCCAAAAACCTGGATTCACCTGTGCATTTGATCCTTTACGCTCAACCAGAGGCATGAAAAGCCCACAAAGCAAATCCCAGTCCTGAGTTAGGGATAAGGCAGCTATTCCTGGTGGCCCCCCTCCCATATGGACTTTTGTCTTCTTCCATCTCCCTCCAGTTTCTCTTCCTCCTTCCCTGATTTCTTTCCTCCATCCCCTTTCACATACTTTAGCTCTTCCTTTCCCATTGCCTGCCTCTACGCTATCTCCTCTCCTCCCCTGGGCTCAAGGGCTAAGCGTGTGTAGCCAGTAGTGGACTCTTGAACCAGAACATCTGCCTGTGTGAGATCTAGGGTGTCTATAGCCCTTCTTAGTTACTCTAGTGTTTGTACACGCACACACACACACACACACATGCCCACGCAGCAAGAGCTCATCTGTTACAATAACTAGAAATGGACATAAACTTAGGCTTTCCCACTCGCCCTTGCTTTTGGGGTCCGCCTCTGGAGCGTTTGGCTGTGTGCATTAACAGCCAGTGACAGCACGTGCCCAAGAGTGTGACCTCAGGTAGAGGCAGAAAATTTGTTCCGCATGCCTTGCTTAACCTCCGCACTGCGGCAAAAGGAGCTGGAATCCCCACCCTTCGTAGCCCCGGAAGAATTGAAGTGGGGGGCGGTGGCTGGAGGTGGTATGTGTGTGGGAGGAATGTAGTGGGGATATTAAAGATGTTCAGTATAGATCAAGCCCTGCCTTTGCCTATTTTCAGCTCTGCCCATCTTTCTGATTCTCGCCTTTCTGACGCCCACCTCGGCCCTCCTCCTCTCTCCCCAAGACTTCCTTCCCATTTTGGCAGCTGCTTCTTTACCCTCCATGGCCTGTGGAACAGTGTGGACGTGCCAGGTTGCTAGAATGAGGTGGAGGGTGACTGAGGAGGTGGAAGCTGTGCAGTGGCTCGGGTCCCTGGCAGCTTTGTGTGGTGTCCAGGTGTCCTGAACATTTCCCAAGTTTATTTGAGGTGCCTTCACCTACAGTTTTTTCTGCTTTCCAGTGAGGCATTCCAGAACCAGGGACTGCCCCAAGAAAGCATCTTAGTGTGAGCTTGGAGAGGTGAGCTCCAAAGATCCACAGACTGCGGGAGCTGGGGGGTGCCTCAGGAGACAGTGATTCTGAGCCCCTCAGTTTACAGATGGGGAGACAGAAGCTCAGCAAGGGCCAGTGGCTTGCCTGGGGTTATCCAGCTGGGAGGATAAAGTTTAGACCAGAACTCAAGCTTTTCAATGTCCTGTCTCTTTGCATGTCTGTTTCTCCATTCTCCCTGTTGTTTCACCCCCGCGTCTCTCTCCTTCCCACCTCCCTTGCCCCACTGCTGAAAGGTGCCCCCTTCAATGAGCTGACCAGGCAGGTTCTGCCCGTAGGCTTTAGAGAAAGTGAGGCAGGGGCTCTGGCTGGCTTCAGGCATTGCAGCTTTCCTTCTGGCCTTAGCATGGGGTCCAAAAAAAGAAAGGGCTGAGTAAGGGGTGTGAGGAATTTTGGGGGGAGGGGTTGGTTAGGGACCTGCTTGCTGGGGACTCTAGGCATGATATTGGGGGCCTGCTTGCCAAATGAACTCTTGGTCATGGGTTGGGGATGGAGCGACCTGCTTGCAATCAACCTACATTTCAAGGTTTGGGGAAAGCTGCTTGCTGGTGTGATTTGACTGCAAGATTTGGGAAAGAGGGGTTCAGGAGTCTATTTAAGATGGCTCTTCAGATCAGAATTGGGAGCCTCCTGCTGAAAGACTCTCTACAGGGTTGAAGGGTCAGGGCCCTGCTTGTAGATGCATCCTCTCTTCAGAATTGGGGTCCTGCTTGCCGATGCATCCTCGGTTGAAAAGTGGGGTCCTGCTTGCTGGGAAGGAGCCTCAGCAGTGGGGGAGGGGCGGAATGGGGCCTGCTTGCGGACCGGACCTTCTCCGGGGCTGGTATCCGACCATGTGCTTTTCCGCCCCCAGGAGGACGAGCAAGGGGATGAGAATAAGGCCCGAGGGAACTGGTCCAGCAAACTGGACTTCATCCTATCCATGGTGGGGTATGCAGTAGGGCTGGGCAATGTCTGGAGGTTTCCCTACCTGGCCTTTCAGAACGGGGGAGGTATGGCTTTTCCGCTCTTTCCGCCTGCGGTGTGGCGGGGCGGGCACTTGTGGGTTGGGGGGTGACGCAGAGCCCCGGGACGGGGACCGAGGCTGAGAGGAGAGGCTCAGAAAAGCCTCCTCACACTCCAGTTCATCCCCTGTGGGCATCCGTGTGAAGCCGGAGGGCAGGAGCTATTGAAAGTGGTTGGCACTAGATCCAGGAGGCTTTTATCTGGAGATGGAGCTCAGAGACGAGATGGGTCCCCACGCTTCCTCACTGGTCCAGCTTGGGGGGCTGGGCCCCGATTCAACTGAGCATTGATGCAGGGAAGTTCAAATCCTAATTTAGCCCACAAGTATTTCGGTACCCGACACACTCCCCGCACCTAAACAACTTTAGAGCCAGGAGCTGTGCGGTCCTGGACACTGAATTAAGGAGGTTTTAAGATCATAACCTGGAAATCTGAGCCTACATAGGGGACTTTGGGAATGGGCGCTTGGGTCGTGCAGAACGCAGGATGCAGGCGAACCAGGAGTGGGGAGAACAGAGAGGCTGGGGGTTGTGCTGTTGAAAACCTATTAGAAGCACCCACACACACACATCCTCATGGGCACAAGCAGGGCATACTCTGACTTTAGCAAAAATCGTTTTGCAAAAACGGTTTCCATTTCATTTGTCCTCACTGGGTGGAAGGAAAACCATTTCTAAAGTGGGGAGGACACCAGTGAGGCATGCACCAGCTGCCAGGCCTCTAGGATCCTCTCCCATACCCACCGAGGAGGGACCCGGCACATTCACGGTCCCCTTTGCAAGGCGGGGCTAAACTGACAAGTCAAGCCCCCTCTAGGAATAGGAATTTGCACCTAGGATTCCCTTTCACAGCTTCTCAACTGGACCAAGGAGACCAGAGCTGCGCCCCTCACCCTATCGGGTTAGGCAGCTTAAGTTTTGTTTGTTTGGTTGGTTGGTTTTGTTTTTTGATTTTGGTCTCTCGGTGCGCTCCAGGCACAGGGACAAGGGACAGATGCAGCGCCACGTGATGATGAAAACGGAAAAATATGTTAATACCCCTCCCCCTAATTCCAAATTAGGACACGTTGACAAGTATTTATGAGGAGCGCAGAGCGTTCGCAATCAGGGGTGTCCCGGAAACACACATACGGGCGCCCCAGACGTGTTACCCCTTGGTTCTCTGCAGGGAGTCCCCGGACCAGGGTGCTGTGTTAAGCTTTACAGTACCAGGAAAGGGGGCGGACACTCAGGATGAGGGTGGGAAGGGAGTTCCAGTCCGGGGAGCGCGGCAGCTTTGCAGCCCTGCTGCTCTCTCTGCTGGGCAAGTGAAAAGGGTCCGTGCTTTGCTCGGCCCGGGATCTGCGACCTGCAATCTGCGAAGTGTTGGGCTGCGCAGGGAGTCGGACGCTGGGAGGGAAGGCAACCTCTTCCGCACTGCGGCTCCGGGCCCCTTCGCGCGGGTGGAGAGCTCGCTTCCTCCCTCCCAGGAGCAAAAGAGAAAGATTGCGCAATCTACATCTTTCTCGAAAACCCATTCAGGAGAGGATAAAGCAAGAGCCCTGGTTTAAAGCAAGAGCCCTGGTTTTGCCCCGGCAGGAAAGGCCCTTCCAACAGGAGGAAGAGACTAGAGAAAGATCAGCTTTCCTTCAGTGGAGCCCAGTGTTCTGGGCTCTGGCATCTCGAGTCCTGAATTGGTTCTGACTCTGCAACAGCACTCCCTTGTCCAAAGATCATGGCTATCCCCCAAGCCTCTACCAAACAACCTCAAAGAATCCTTGAGGATAAAGAAACCCAGAGAACCCTCAGGAAGTCTGCGGAGACCTGCCAGCTACTGGTGCCCTAGACTGGGCGTTCTGGGGAATAGACATGAAGGATCAACATCAGGGGCCCTCGGTCTAGATAAGACACCCACATAAATAGTGTCAAGTGCTTAGCGCCTGGGGAGAGGTACTGTGGGAGGACAGAGAAAGGAGGCTTCCTGAAGGAGGAAGCATTTGAGTTGACCTTGAAGGATGGAAGGGACTTCTAATGTGGAGAAGGAAGTTGAGATGTGTGTGATGGCTGAGGCAGTGGGGAAAGGGATGTCCCTGCCACCCGTCTGGCAGAGCAGGTCCAACCCTGGTTGGCAGAAGGTATGCAGGTAGCAAGTTGAGGGCTCCTGGAGTCCTAGCTTAGAAGATTTTAAGGTTTTGGAGGGCTGAGGTGCCAATGAGATTTCACCAAATCTGACTCCAGTAGTGAATCAAAGGTGTGGATTTGTTGAACATTAGAAGAGCTTAATTTGGGGACATTGAGGTGCTAGAATAAGAAAGAGAAAAGAAGAGAAAATAAAACTCACCCAGTACGCAACCCCTAGTGACCCATCCAATGGGGAACTGAAAAAAAGAATGTGTTTGCAGGGTACCCTTGTACTTTTTAGAGGAGGGCTCTTAAATGTCCTGGGTACCTGTGGTTGAGCTGGAATATCGAAAGCTTCCTAGAGAAGGCAAGGGAGCTTCCTCCCTGAGGGGGAAGGTGGAGCCAGCTGGCCTGGGCCTCCCTGGGCTCTCACCTCCCACTCTCTCTTTCCAAGGTGCTTTCCTCATCCCTTACCTGATGATGCTGGCTCTGGCAGGGTTGCCCATCTTCTTCCTAGAGGTGTCTCTGGGCCAGTTCGCCAGCCAGGGGCCAGTGTCTGTGTGGAAGGCCATCCCAGCCCTACAAGGTGAGTCCCCCCTGCCTTCCAGCTCCCTCAGCCCTCCCCTGCCCTCTATGGCACCACGTGGCCCCGGGGAGGGAGGCCTGCTTCTGTGATCAGGAGAACCCACTCCTTCCTTCTCTGTTTGATCAGTTTCACCACGGGGGCCCTCTGGAGAATGGCCCAAGATCACCTCTGGCATTGTTCCGTTCCTGGCAGAATGCCTCAGTGTCCCTGGTAGACACAAGAGTCTATCCCACTATTAGTGTATCCATCTGTAAGAGAGAGCCAAGACCTAGGTCCCCACTCTGTGCCCAACTGTAAGGATTCCACAGGATTTGGAGGAAATGAATCCCTGGAACTTTTGCTTCCACAGGCTGTGGCATCGCAATGCTGATCATCTCCGTCCTAATAGCCATATACTACAATGTGATTATTTGCTACACACTTTTCTACCTGTTTGCCTCCTTTGTCTCTGTGTTGCCCTGGGGCTCCTGCAACAACCCTTGGAACACACCAGAATGCAAAGATAAAACCAAACTTTTATTAGGTAAGTTTGGATATACCTACACTAGGTGAACTATTCATTCATTCAATGAAGACGAATTGAGCACATATTATGTTTGCCAGGTTTTATGCTAGGTGCTGGGGGCACAGAGATTAAAACCAACATCAAATATACTTAATTCTAATATTTAAGGAGCTCATGGCCTAGAGGAGGGGTAATCAAATTTTTGTTTGCTCATGAATAGCTGGAGTGTTTGTTTAAAATGTAGAATTACAAGTCCACCAAATAGTCTGATTTACTAGATTTGGCTGGGGTCAGGTCCCCAGGTGACTCATATGCACGGTACAACTTGTAAAGCAATGGGGTCTAGCGTCTAGGGGAGTGACGCTTGCGATCCTGGGTCCACACTTCACAAAATGCTGCCCAGTGCATGAGGTAAACATGAGAAGAGACACTTAAACTGAGGACCTGTGATAGAAAGGTGCATAACGCAGAAGACCTAACCTAGAAGAGGGGAAGGCTGCCCGGGGAGGCAAGGCGTGTTCCTGGGGGAAGGCTGGTTCGGGCCTGAAATCCACTGGGACTTGAGGACTTGGGGGAACTGTCAGCTTGTTGGGTCAAGGGCAAGAGCGTGGCGGTGAGGAGGAGCAGGGCAGAGTGGCTGGCAAGGCTTCTGGTCTGTAAGACGTTTTGCCCCTGATGGTACATGTGTTTGTGTCAGGTAACTTCTCTCTGGATCTCAGTTTTCCTCATTTGAAAAATAGAAATCCTAACAACATTCTTCATCCTACTTACCTCTGTAAGGAGAAAAGAAACGGAGAATATGATCATAGTTGGAAAAGCATACAAATAGAAGGTGCTAGTATCAGGTGCCTTTGAAGGTGCTGATCATTTTAATGGACACCAATAAGCAAGTAGTTTCGTCTCTCCCCAGCGGAGCTGTTATTCCCTTTAAGCTGGATCTGGCTGAAGTCAGAATCCTGTGATCTCTGTATGATTGGCTTTTAGTGTCGGTCCCCCAAACCAGTACTTTTGCCCTGACAGCCTGCACACTGCAGAACTAGGAAGTTACTTAAACGCTTTGAGTGTGTAAGAGAGAAAGATGATCCATCCCTCCCACACCCCAGAGAGATGCACATTCCTAAAGGCAGTAATTCACACTGGAGTATTTTTACACACATGTGCATGTATGCACACAACATGTCCAGCCTCCACCTTGAGAGGCTTTGAATGAGACTGCAGGAAAGCTAAAGCTGGAGACATGCGCCCATCAAATTCAAACCCAGTGCACCTGAGGTGCTCAGGAATGGGAGGATGGGGATTTGTGGGGTTCCCAGGTGTGCGGCCCACTAGTGGAATGACCAAGAGTAAGTGCCTCTAGACTCTCTGGGCCTCAGTGCCCTCATCTTTACAATCTCCATGTGGATGGATTCTTAACTTAGCGCAGTGGTTCTCAGCCCAAGCTTCTACACAGTAGAATCACCTGGGGAACTAGCAAATCAAGACATCACTTAGGGTCCAGCCCAGACCAATTAAATTGGGCTCTCTGGGGATGGAGCCTAGGAATCTATTTTTACAGTTCCCCAGCTGCACCCAAGGGTAAGAACCACCAGGTTGGTGTTTGCCCATGTCCCTTAATTAAGCTGCCCTTAACCATGTTTGGAATGGAGTGCCCACTTCCTTTGCCCTGCAGTCCCTGTCAACTCAGGGTCACCTCTGCAAAGCTGCTGTCTGAGAGAACCCCACTCAGATACCCCACTTAAGGTGGCTGTTCTCAGATTCACAACCAACAATCTGCTGCCAGAATGGATTCCCAAAAATGCCATTTTGGCAAAGTGCATTTTCTAGGATGTGGGGCTGGAATGGAGAAAAACCTCAAGGTCATAACAGTGCCCTGCCTGTTCTTCCCAGATTGTGTCTGGGACGGAAGTTACTTTCCAAGGGAGTACCTCTTCCAAGGAGAGCTGTTGCCTTGATCCAGCCTCCAAGGAAGCTTCCCTGGGCACGTCCCTCAGGGAATCACGTGGGTCCCACAGCTGTTCCTCGGGAGGGATAGGAGTTCAGAAACACGTTCTCCTCTGCTAACAATATCCACTAATATTTGTGCAGCACCTTAATAATAATAGCCAGCATTACTTACTACACACCAAGCACCATGTTAAACCCTTTAACTCACATTACCAATGTTAAGATGGATAACAAGCCAACATATGGTTTAATTATTATTTCCATTTTACAGGTGAAAAATCTGGAGCTCAAGTTTATAAAGCTAGCTCTGTGGTAGACCTTAGATTAGATTTGAGCCCAAGTTTGCCTGCCTCCCAAGGCCATGGTCCTAACCACCATGTTAAATGCTCCTCAGCCTACAAAGCAGCTTCATAAATGATGTCTCTGCTATTCCTAATAAGAGCTCTGTACGTCCCAAGGGGCAGGTGACATGATCACTATTTCACAGGTGACAAAGTAGACTCTAAGCCTTAGAGGGTGGAAGTATCAGGCCACAAGTCTCAAGGTAGAGCCAGCACAAGAATTTGGGTCTCGTGACCCCTGATTCTCTGCTCATCCAGGGTTCCTGAAGGTTCTATTCTATCAGTTCTGGCAGAGTGACATCTGTCCAGTTGTTCCCTAACTGATGTTTTTAGCTGAGATTCTGTGGGTTTAAAAGAAAGCTCGTTTAAACAGTAGTTTGACTTAGTAATTCCACTTCTGGGGATCTATTGTTAGAGGAAAATCAGAGACACAGGTAAGGACTATTCGAGATCGTTCATTGCAGTCACATTTACAATCTAGGAAAACACCGGAAACACTTAGACGTGTAACAAAAATTCAGTAATTCCATGGTTCAAATAAATTATAGTACATCCATAGGATGAAGTATTCTATAGTCTTTAAAAGTGAATATTCATTAAACATAGGGAAATCGTCAGCATATCATGTTAAATGTAAAAGCAGGATACCAATTTATAGTATAATTTCATTTTTACTAACAATATGTGCTGGCTAGAAAACATATAGGAAGGTGATACGCAAAATGTTAACTGCTAAGCTTGGGGCCATTCTTTTTTTTCTACATTTTCTATCAGGGATGTGTATTTATTTTATAGTCGGAGAATATATATGTATATGTATGTGTACATGTATATATATATATACACACATATATATAGTGTGTGTATTTTTTTACAGCAAGCTGAGCACAATGACTGGGCCAGGCGTGTGGGTGCAGGCCCCCCCTGGTTTTGTGGAATTTTTTGTCTGGCTCACAATATCCCGGGGAACGTGAAAGGCAGAGTGAAGACATTATACAGCTAAGCACCTTGTCGACTGGTATAAACCATAAAAACGATGCAAGCTCTGAGCAGAGAGAGACAATGGACATTTTTCACTCTATTCCCTGGAAACATATGGACAGGCTGGGCAGATCTTATTTCATTCTTAGCCAGTGCTTTAAAATTTTTTGTTGGTTTGTTGAAGATGGAGGTATCAATCCTTTCCCCTCTTAGTGGAGCCCCTCCATCTGTCCTTCCCTGGGTTATCCGCACTGGACCGGGGCCAGGTATCCTTTGTGTAAGTATTGATCTTTTGGGGTCCTGGGGTATCTTGGAAAAGGGGATGATGGCCTGACTTACAGAGACATGGGTAGCTTTGTAGCCCCACTGCTCTGCTGGACAAGACCGGAGCCCAGACAGTGATGTCCCAGGCTGCCTCCCAAGTGGCCATACTGAGAGAGGCTTGTTTAGGAAATGGAAAAACTCCCTCCCCCAGGGCAGTGTTCCACAAATGACCTTCCAGGCTCACCCTACCCCGTGATAGTGGGTCGCTGGTCCCAGGAGAGGGGGGTAGATTCCCACGCCATTATGACCTTCACTCATAGCAGGGAGGGGTTTATCCCATGGCCCCTCAGCTCTGCTAGGGACATACTGCCTGGGAGCCCTACCTCATCATTCAGATGCCAGGACCCTGTACCTGCTCCAGCCATGGGCAAAAGCCCTGACTCCATCCACCGCGGAGGCTGAGCTTGCCACACATTTCTCAGGTGTAGATTGTGAGAGAGGCTGTCTTCCTTATGGGCATTCAACCCTCCAGGTATTTGTAATGTTGAAGGGCTAATCCATGCCCTGCCAAGTAAGACCAACAACTGTTCTTTGAAATTAGGAGCTAGCTGGGTCATTTAAAATGGGAAGTGCATAAATACCATTTCTGTTTCTGGAATGGCTTAATTTTCATTAGAACCTTAATTCAGTGATTCCTTTTCTCCCTAGTCTTTCACGTGCTTTCATTTATTCATAATTGCCCGCGTAAAGAGAATCTCATTCGAACAGCTTCCAATTCAGCACGATGCTTATCACTGTTCTTTGTTCAGGGTTGCTGGGCCGCAGAGCTCGCCGATGACACGGCCCATCGTTCCGTTGCTGGCCGACCTGAAGGCGCAGTGTGCTGGGAAGCACGCCTCTGCCGCCCAGTGGTGGGAAGGGATGTTGCAGGAGGCTTGAGGCTGCAGGGAGCCCTGCTGCAGTGCCTCAGGGACGCTGTGACCTTGCACTGCAGCGGAGAGCGGTGATCCAGAGACGCCCAGAGTCGCTCTGTAGGGAAGCTGCCCATGTGCTTCTCAGTGCCAGTTTTGGAAGCAAGCGATTTGGCGTTTGCCCGTGTGTTAGCGATCTCTTCTGTCTTAGGGGACGTACTTTTGGGCAGGAGGGCAAGAAATAACTTCTGTGCTTACTTACAGAAAAGGGCTATGGATGGTGCTTTGGGGGGAAACAAATGCTTCCTCGGTAAATAGTTGATAATTATGAGGTGAGAATCCCCCTGAAAGTCTCTGTCATTTGATTAAAGAAGATAATTTTGAGTAAGAAGGCATTTTGAGGACTCTAGTAGTGGTGGTTCTCAAACCTGGGAGATTTTGGCAGGAGACATTTGACAGTGTTCATAGACATTTTTGGTTGTCACAACTGGGCTGGGGTAGGGTGGGGGGGGTGTATGTTCCTGGCATCCGGTGGGCAGAGGCCAGGGATGTTGCTAATACCCTGCAAGGCATGGACAGCCTCCCACAACAGAGAGTTTTCTCGTCCCAAGTGTCAGTAGTACTGCTGTTTAGAAAAATTCTGGTCTAAAGGACTAATCAGAGGGAAGGGATTCTTTTCATTGCTCTTTTCAATTTTATCCAGTATTCTGAGATATTCTGGGGGAATGTGTGGGAGGTAGTAGATAATTTACGGCTGGCAAGTGGGATTGAGAGATGATGTTGAGGATTAGAGATGCTCACCCCATGCAAAGGTATAACAATGGCGATTGCATTACGGCTAAAGTTTTACTGAATCCAGCTGTGTGCTAGGCATTGCATGAAATTCTTCCATTCATGATCTATCTCACTTAATTTCGTTCTTGGAACAACCTTCAAACTAGATACACTATTATCAGAAAATGGAGGCTTGGACAGATTAAGGAACTCATCCAAGCTCTCAGGGCTAGTGGAACTCCTGAACCCATGGTTTTACCCACTTTGCTGTTCCACAGAGGGCATAAATTGGGAGTGCATGCACCAGATCTAGGCTGCATGTGCTTTTTTTTTGGTTTTGTTTTGTTTCGTTTTGGTCCACAGTGCTTAAAGACAATTTGGCCTTATTTCCAATGCTTTAAAATGGAGAGATTTCATGTAAATATCCGGATTTTCTGCATCTTTTATCAGGACACCTAGAAAAGCATGGCACTGATTGGCTGGTAAGTCGTCCCTCGGTATTAATGGGATTGGTTCCAGGAGCCCTTTCGGATACCAAAATCTGCAGATGTTCAAGTCCCTTATATAAAATGGTGTAGTACAATGAAAACAGTATTCAGCCAACCGCCATCGAAATTTCATTCCATGGTTGATTGAATCCATGGATGTAAAACTGCGGATACGGAGGGCAGACCGTACTTTCTGTTTTGCCACCCCTTTTTACCCTCCATTTTATATCTTTCTAATTTGTGTCACCAGCCTGGCTTCTGAAGGTGTTTGAGTTTATGTTCCCTGCTCTCTGCTTCCCAGTAAAGTGGTTAAGAGCATGGCCTCCAAAGAGAGAGTGACTGTTTGCCTCCTGATTCTGTTGTGTGACCTTGGCAAGCAACCGCACTTCTCTGTGCCCAGTTTCTTTACCTGTAACATACAGATAATAACAATACCTACCTCGCAGGCGTGATGTGAGGCTCAAATTAGTTAATGCATATAAGACATTTAAAATAGTACATAGTAAGTGCCATATAAGTGTTAGTTATTGTTGTTATTGTTACTTTTCATTTCTTTATAAATTAACATCCTTTGGCATTAATCCTGATGGACTCTTTATCTAAAATATCCATCAAGTGAACATAGAAACATTGTGATGTGGTCAGAAAGACTTCAGTATCTTCCTATTTCAAATGAGGATAATCATAGGCACCTCCCAGGTCTTCTGAGCCTTCCACAAGATAATAAGTGGTAAAGCGTCCAGCACGGTACCTGACATGCTAAGACTCACCTGCTTAGTTCCCTGTTCCCATCCCAGCCTAGGTCAGGCATTCTCAACCTCAGCACTATTGACATTTTGGGCTGGATAATTCTCTGTTGTGGGACTGTCCTGTTTATTGTTGGATGTTCAGCAGCATCCCTGACCTCTGCCCACTAGTTGCCAGTACCACCCTGTTCCCCAAATATGACAACTAAAAATGTCCCCCGACATTGCCAAGTGCCCTCTAGTGGACAAATTCGTTCCCAGTTGAGAACCACTGTGTTCAGTCCTGTTGCAGGCTCACGAGCACATGCGAGTGTTCAGAAAGCACACGGCACACGTATCTTAGGGAACTTCTGTATGTCGGCCGTTGTGCCAGGCAGTGGGTTCAAGCTGGGCTTATTAGTAAGCCTTCTGTGGTAGAGCCCTTCAGAAGTTTTACTTATGTCTGATTAAAATTCATTTCTGCAAGCCATTTATTTTTTGTGGAGTCATAACGATCCGGCTTTGAATCCTGATTCTCTTCCTCGTTAGCTGTGTGATTTTGGTAGAATGACCTAACCTCTGAGCCTTTTTCCTCATCTGAAGGACGGAGGCAATAGTACCCACAGCACAGGCTGTTGTGAGCCTTAGGTGAGATAATGCATGTAAAGTGCTTGGCGTGTAGAGAGCGCTCCAGAAATGAGAGCCATCGTTGCCGGGACCGGGCACTGCTGAGGGGTACTGGGGGCTCTGGGATGAATAGCACACAATTTTGCAGTTCATCTGCATCTAGCTTTGCTCAGTTAATACCCTCGCGAAGTTACTCTCCAATATTTGGCAAATATGTTTGGCTTTTGTTTTTAAGTTGCTAGAGAGATACACGTGTCTATTTTCTGTACAGATTTCACTGTGTTTTCATTCCATCCTCTCCTAAACAGATTCCTGTGTGATCAGTGACCATCCCAAAATACAGATCAAGAACTCAACTTTCTGCGTGACGGCCTATCCCAACTTGACAATGGTTAATTTCACCAGCCAGGCCAATAAGACGTTTGTCAGTGGGAGTGAAGAGTATTTCAAGTAAGATTTTTAAAAAACTTTTCTAAGAGAAACCCAGTGAATTAGTGACTATCCAACTTGTAGACTAGAGAGATGGGTTGCCTCCCTCTGCACCCTCCCTACCTACTCAGATGCTCGGGGAGGAAGATGTTTTCCCTGGTCTGGCTTCTGGGAGCGGGTTATTGTGCCCTGTGGGCCTGGAGAGGAGAGTTGGCTGAATGCTGGTGGGAACAGAATTGGTGCTGCTGTAGTTCATGATGTTGATGCCAAAAACATTGCAAAACCTTCCTCCGATGCGATCTAAGCAGACCTTCAGTTGACTAGGTTGTTTTTTGTTTTTTCCCTTCTGCACTTGTGAGGGGAAGAGAGACAAAAATTCAGGAAAGTCAGGAAACAAATCATGATCAGTGATTTGGTTTAAAGAAGAACTAATTCTTTCCTTTTTTTTTTTTTTTTTAACAGTTCTGTCTTAGTTTTATACTTTCTTCATCCATTTTGCCAGACATTGGGGATTGAGGTTTAGGGATTTAGGAAATCCTCAGCCACCACAGGAAAACTTAATAACGTTCAGGGAATTATTTCATAAGGGAGGTAAATGGAGACAGAGTTCAACAGAGAGTAGATAATGTTCTCTAGCTAAGCCTTAAGTCGGGGGTTGTAAACTCAAATGTACTTGGGGGCTTGGCAGGGAGGAAGAGGTAAGACGATAGAGAATGGTGGGGACTGTGGCCAACGGGAGGGGAGGTCTGCCCAGTGTAAGGGAGGGTGCTGATGCTCAGCTCCAACTGACCCCTGTCTTATGGGAATGTGGGCAGTGCTGCCAGAGCTTCCATTTTACAAGAGAAGTTGGAAATAAAATAGGAGTTTTTATGTGTCTCTCCCACTTTAAATGTTAGCAAACTAATTCAAATGAAACACTGGGGTCACGTAAAATGCATGTATCAGGGGGCCCCTGGTTTGTGGCCTTTACTTAGATAGTAGGAAGTGGTTACTACTGTTCCCACTAGTTCTTCCAAGCTTTCTCTCCTGTGGACTAAGAGGGCACATGGATGTTTCCTGTAGAACAGAAGGGGCACTTAGGCTGAATGAAGAAATAATCCCCTTTGAAGAAAATGTAGGACCAGTGAGGGTGGGCCTTGATTCACCCTGAACTCTGAGAAAGGAGTCTGACCTCGTGGTGGGCTGAAATCTGATCACATAATCCATGTGGTCAGGTGTATTATAAAGTGGTTTGCAAATCTGCTTTTGGTGGCTTTGCTAATCCTCTGGGACCAGTCTTAGTTTCCAAGAGGGAATGTTATCAGGAACTTCTTGGGGCCCATCCAATATCCCTTATTAAATCATGGAGTAGTTGAGATGGCCAAGGGGCCGTGGAATTGTTGGCTAGATGGCCTACCCATTGTGGGGTTGGGGGTCCTTTTCAGTGCTTAGAAGTATGGTCCCTAAGGTTTGGTAGCCCAGGCCGGTTCCACCCTTGGTGACTTCTACTCTGCTCTAGAGCCCAGGTTGCCCCAGGAGTTGAGACAAAGAGCTACAGGTTGCTCTTGTGAACCGCAAAACAGCCTCTCACAGTGTCGCTGGCTAGCTGGCGGGAGGGGTGCTGCCCCCTTCACTTCCCTCAGCAGGTCAGGACACTCGGCCGTCATGTCTGCAGTCCTGTAGAGTCTGGATGCTGGCTGGCCCTTGGTTCAGGTCACAGAAAGACACGCACCTGCACGCACAGCACTTTCATCCAGGCTGTGTGACTTTATTACAGAGTTGAGGGGATTGTCGCATCTGGCGTCATGACTCATGGTCTCTGAAGCTGCTTCCTCTCCCCGGGGGTGAGGCTGCCTGCTCGCCCTCTAGCCAGGGATGCGGGCGTCGCCACCTTCAGCTTACACACAGGTGCCAGCAGCCACTGCAGATGAGCGCCAGCCCCCTTCTGTTTGCGGCTGGTTGTCTGTCTTCGAATACGTTCCTTGAGTAAGGCCCAGCCAGCCCTGCTTTTACATTTCAGCCAACCTCAGCCCTGGGACATGCCCATCACAACCTGAACTAAAATGCACAGCAGCATTTTTAATTCTTTTACCATAATGACTCTGTACTGATTTTTTTTAATTTAAAGTTGTACAAAAACTATTGGGATACATTCTCACAAAAGAGTAGAACAACACAGAAACACACAGAAATCATCCTTGACAGTTTAGAGTTTCTGTTAGTGATGTGTCTTTATGTAAAGACAACAACCTCCATAATGCCCATTCCGGGGGCTGCTACACCAGGACCCCCGACGCTGTTGGATTTGTTGCACTGCTCCTGGGGCAGCTCCAGATGACGGTGGAGCTGACATAGCCTTGTTCAGAGCCTGCCCAGGGCCATAATTAATTTTTTTTAAGTCAAAGTATAGTTGAATTACAATATTGTGTTAATTTCAGGTATATAGCACAGTGATTCAGTTACACACACACACATATTCTTTTTTAGATTCTTTTCCCTTATAGGTTATTACAAAATATTCAGTATAGTTCCCTGTGCTAATACAGTAGGTCCTTTAGGGCCATAATATATTTTTTAAAATTTATTTATTTTATTTATTTATTTTTGGCTGCATTGGGTCTTCGTTGCTGCGTGCGGGCTTTCTCTAGTTGCAGCGAGAAGGGGCTACTCTTTGTTGCGGTACGCAGGCTTCTCATTGAGGTGGCTTCTCTTGTTGCGGAGCACGGGGCTCTAGGCACGCAGGCTTCAGTAGTTGTGGCACGTGGGCTCAGCAGTTGTGGCTCGCGAGCTCTAGAGCGCAGGCTCAGTAGTTGTGGTGCACGGGCTTAGCTGCTCCGTGGCATGTGGGATCTTCCCGGACCAGGGCTCGAACCCGTGTCCCCTGCGCTGGCAGGCGGATTCTGAACGACTGCGCCACCAGGGAAGCCCCTTTAGGGCCATAATTAATTAAAAGCAGGGTAAATTCAGTGGGTCTCACCACAGACAGTTGTGGGAGGGAGCCCGGATCAGCAAATCTCTCACAGCCTGATTTGATCAGGTCCCTGATGGGGAGGGTGGGGATGCCGGGATTTTGTCTGAGGCTCTGCAGGAAGATAAAGCCTGCAGACTGTCACCTCCGCCAGCTCATCCTTCCCCTCCTTCCTCCCCTCCCTTCTCTCTCCTTTCAACTCATAGGTACTTTGTGCTGAAGATTTCTGCAGGGATTGAATATCCTGGCGAGATCAGGTGGCCACTAGCCTTCTGCCTCTTCCTGGCTTGGGTGATTGTGTATGCATCCCTGGCAAAAGGAATCAAGACTTCAGGAAAAGTAAGAACTCGTATTTATCTGAGAGAAAGCTCTGGGACCCCCAGGGCTGTTTGTGTCACAGAGCAGCCAAAGGGCACTGGGATGAGAGTTGGGAGGCGTGGGTGGAATTCTGATTCGTCCCTGAGTAGCTGTGAGGCCTTGGACAAGTGACTGCACTGCTGTCTGTAAAATGGGATAATAATACCTTTCTCCCCGGGAGGTTTTAAGGGTTAACTGAGACAGATGTACTCAGGGCTCTTCGTGGATGGCGGGGGCTATGTGGTGAGTTTCCTTCCTTCCCTATTGGGGGCCCTTCATTCAGCAGATGGCACTCCCCGATATGATTCGATCTCTCCCGAAAGTCTAGAATTGGTGCTGCCGGCTTTTTGCTTCTTGGTCTGGCTGCCAGCTCAGTCACTGCTCCTCCCAGGAAGCTGGAAGGAGATCAAAGTTGTGCAGGGGATTCCTTCTCCTCACTCCTGACCACCGTGTTCTCTGCCTTTCGTGCCCTTTCTCCAACCCCATCCCAACACTCTCCCACCCCACGTGCCCCCAGCATGACAGGGCGATAGTCCTGCCAGCGGGATTTTGGTTGAGCACGTGCTTGGCCCCTCTTGCTAGACAGTCGCTTGGCAGGTCCTTTGCAGGTGGTGGGACACCCACCCCAAGCTCCATTCCAAGGCACGGCAGGCACGGTGTGCAGGGTCCCTCAGGACACGCTGGATGTTGTGGTAAAGGTCCCAGTGTTTTCCCCTCATCTTCCTGCTGCTTTAGAAAACCCCCATGAAACGGTTAACCAACCACTTTGATGATAGCCAATACGAGTTCATCATCTGGAGAGTCATTTGCATGTCTCAGCTTGAAACCCCAAATGTCTTTAAGGCCCAAGGAATAGAATGTGATGGTGGACTCTGAGACCATAGGTTGTGGAGTTTGGCTTGGTCCAGTCGTCCAGGCCAGGGTTTACTGTGGTCACAATAGCAAGCAACCCGTTTGGAAGGATCCGGCCTCACGGGGGTGAGGGTCCGTGCCGCCTCTCACCTCCCAGGCCTGCTTCACAGGCCCCACCAGGCACCCACACCTGACACCCATCAGCCACAGAGAGCGGTCTGTCTTCTCCCCAGACGCATGGACAAGCTCGCGAGGGCCTTCTGATAACAGTTCTTTCTGGTGCCCTCCATGTAATCTGGTTCCACGCGGGCTTGAATGGTGTATTCTGGCAGCTTGGTCAGGGTCCCCTGAGCCAGTGGTGCCCTTAAATGACATCAGGTGGGGAGAGAGCCAGACTGGGGGTTAGGAGACCTGGGTTCTAGCCCCCCAGCCCTTCCGTGGTGTTTTCTGTGTAGGGACATCTCTGCTTGGACGATGAAACCTGGCTGAGCTTCGGATTTGCCCTTAGCTTTTATTTATTTATTTATTTAGCCAATAAGTGGAAAGCAGATTTTCTTTATCTTAGCTATTTCAGGAGCCTTCGGTTGTCTCATTTCTAAAGTGAAGGCAATTGGATTGGGCGATGTCTAAGACCTGCTGTCTCTAACATGATTCTGTCGGAACACTTGCTGGGTGAGCTGGGGGTACTTTTCCTCTCTGACCTCCGTTTCCCCCTCTGTAAAATGAGAGCTGGGATTGAGGACCCTGCTAGCTCTGAATGAGTATTATGAGACTGGAGCAATTGTTTTTCTAGGGCAGCAGGAAGATAAGGAAATGTTATCATGACCCTCACAGTTAACGCCCTGTGAGTCCTGAGGTTTCCTGGGCTCCTCGCCTTCCGTGACTTGGAACTGAGCTTGGAGTGGCAGTAAAGGGCCAGCCAGGTGATTGTTTAGCAAGAGGGACCATGCCTTTGCTCAGCCAAAATCGAACTGCAGGACCATCACATATAGCTAGAGATGGAGAGAGGGCACCTTCAACTGTAATCGAAGTGGCCGGACAGGTCTCTAGCAGGATAGGCTAGAAGGTGTGATTGGCAGGAGAAGAGGTGTTAGGTGAGGAGGATCAGAACAGCAGCCTTGTTGGTGACATGAGGAAGGATGGCCTGGTGGCTTTAGAGTCAGACCTGTCTGAGTTCAAATCCCGTCTTGATCACTTTCTAGTTGTGTAACTCTGGACAAGCTATTTAACCATTGGAACCTCAGTTTCCTCATCTGTAAAATGGGGATAATAGTACATACCTCATAGAGCTGTTCTAAGATTAGGTGAGAGAATATATATATATATATAAAATACCTGGCATATGGTCAGTTCTTAATTGACATTAACTCTTTTCATCTTTGTGATAATGATTGACTGATGTATTGAATGGATATTGTGCCGTGCTGACATCTTGAAAGCAGTGGCTTTGGTGGGAAAATGTAAAGAGAAAGGGAACTTGGTTGAACACTCTGTGTGCCAGGGACTCTGCTAACTACTTCACCTGCATTAGTGCATTCAATCTGCCCAAAAACCAGCTAGGTAAGGACATTTCTTCCCATTTTATAGATAGAGAAGCTGAGGTGCATCAAGGTAGAGTAAATTGCCGGAGGTCACACAGCTTTTTTTTTTTTTTTTAATGGTGTAGTATTTACATATAACCTACTCACAAACTCCCGAATACTTTATTATTTTTAAAATTATTTATTTATTTATTTGGCTGCGCTGAGTCTTAGTTGCAGCATGCGAACTCTTAGTTGCAGCATGTGGGATCTAGTTCCCTGACCAGGGATGGAACCCAGGCCCCCTGCATTGGGAGCGCAGAGTCTTAGCCACTGGACCACAAGGGAAGTCCTGGTCACACAGCTTGTAAGTGGCAGCGCTGGGATTTGAACCCAGGTCTGTCTCCCTTTAAAGCCTAGACTCTTTCCACTACGTGACATCCTCTCCCAAGGAGGGGCTGTTAGAAATAGATGGAAATGCAGAATTCTGGAGCCATCATTTGCATCTGGGGGGATAAAAGTCCCCCCACTGTGAATCAGGACCCTTGCACTGCTACCCCGTCCTGCTGTCAATAGCTGTCATTGCCAGCTGGGCAAGTCCCAGGAGGCATCCGGGTCCCATCTTCCACATCTGCAAATTCAAGGGTTAAAATAAATATTCTCTAAGATCCTTCTTTGCTTATCAGTCTGCAATTTTGGGGGGATGGTGTTAGAATCAGTTCTTGGCATTGATTTAGAATTTAATCCTTGGTGCTAGATTTTATGGGCTCTCTCTCTTTGAAATGGGGATTTTTGAGTAGCCCTGAGCAAGTAAGCTTTTCTTTTAGATCTGCTAAGTTATCTTTCTGCTTCATTGAGAAAGGTTTCCAATTAGGGATCAATGATTAATTTTCTTTTAATGAGGAATACCACCAGAAATAATGCATCCCAGTTTATTATCCTGCCCTGGCTTGTGCAGACATTAATCATGGAGCTTTGTTTGGAAGCACGGCTGCAGCACCTCATTATGACAGGCTCCTTTGTGATCGAAGTTCCACCAAGACTGTCATTTCTAAGCAACAGAGATGTCCTTCTTCTGTTGCAGCAAGATAAACTCAGTTCCTCTTGTTCAGGGCCCTAGGAGACAAGAGTGGCTGGTTGCTTCCTATGAGACCTGAGTCTCCCTTTGAGCAGCTAGAATTCCAGAGGCAGGGGCAACCAGCAGGCAGTCTGAAGGTCAAATGCAGCCCATCTGACCTCAGGGGCCGCTGTGCCTGAGAGTTATGGCAAGGACACAAAGCTAGCTTAATTAGCTGGCACTGGCTGGGGTGGGGGCAGTGGCCTTACCACCTGTTCAGGGCTCCCGTTGTGAGGACGATGCTGCCAGGTGTCAGGCCAGCAGGCTCAGATCAACTCGTCATTGTCACTCCTGCCAAGTATAATTCATTACTGTTCAAGTTTAATTCCACTGACAGTCCATCCTGAAACAGGTGTATTCTGAAGCCCCCATGACACAGGAGAACTAGCTGTGAAGAAACCTCCACAAACACCTGACTAACACCTGACTCACATTGGAGGCATCCCCAGGATTTCGAAATGAAACTGTGTGCCCTTTCAGTTCACCGCAATCCCCATTGACAAATTGAGTGCACCATTCCACATACCAGGGCCGGACCTGGTGAGGCAAGCAAGTGCCTAGGGTGTGAAATTTAAGGCGGCGCTCACTCTCAGATTCCTGCATGGGCAGGCTCCGCCCCATGAGAGTGAGTGCTTCCTTAAATTGTGCACCCCGGGTGTTCCCTTGCCTCAC
Source organism: Eubalaena glacialis (assembly GCF_028564815.1). Lineage (NCBI taxonomy): Eukaryota > Metazoa > Chordata > Mammalia > Artiodactyla > Balaenidae > Eubalaena > Eubalaena glacialis. The sequence goes on from NC_083725.1 coordinate 85,354,396, forward strand.
TTTAGTCCCCGCCCTGCCTCACACATTTCTGATCATGTGGCCCAGTGAGTGGCATTAAAGGTAATGGAAATAGGCTTTGTAGTTAGAAAGCTTCAAGTCTGGATCTTGGCTCCAGCTGGGAGACCTTGAGTGAGATATTTAACCCTTTATGAGAGGCTTAACCTGAGCCTCAGTTTCCTCCTCTGTAAAATGGGACTGCAAAGAGCTGATCCATGGAGGGAACTCCAGAAATGGGCTCTCTCCCGCACTCAAACGGGAACAGCATCTCAGCCGGTTAGACTGGTGCCACTCTTGGGGTCTTCTTCCTGCTGGACCCCACTATCTACGTCATCTCCTCTCCCTTGCCTCCTTCCATCCTCATCTCCCACCAGCTCCACATGGTCAGGAGGTGAAGAGGATATCCCTTAATTGTCACCCTGCCCCTGCTGTCTTGGCGGGGCCCCGCCCGGCCCTGTAGCGTTCCTCTCCCCAGCCCCATCCGACAGCTGGGAGGACAGCCCGGGTCATCCTGTGGTGGGTGATTTTCTCCTGAGACGTCAGATGCCTTTGGGTTTCCTACCGTCTGTGTGTGGAAGGGTTTCACTTAAGGGGAAGGAGAGAAGCAGGTTGGGGGGGGATAGGAGGGAGGAGGGAGCCCCCCCTCATGGTCCCTGGTGATTCCAGTGCCTCAGGGCAAAGAGTGAAGGGGGCTGCTGCCCCGGGGGACAGGGAGGGGGCTCCTGGTCGGTGGTGGCAGCAGTGCGGAGAAGAGGAGACCAGCCCATCTCTGGTCTGTAGACAGGAAGACTTTGGCCTTGATGAGTAATTGGGTTTAGAGGAAGAAATAACTCCTTATCTTTCCTTGACCTGCAGCCTGTCCCATTTCAGCTGACGGAACCTCTGCCCACCAGCTGCTGAGGCCACAACCTTTGGGCTCACCCTTGACTCCTCCCTCCCTCTCCCCCCCCCACCTCCGCTCACTCCACATTAAATTGGTCAGGAAGTTCTGTTGCTCTTCCTGCACGGTGCATCTGGTTTCTGATCATTTCTCCTAGCTCCCCTGAATCACCCTGGATGGAACCATTGCTGTCCCTTGCCTGGCTCGCTGCTGTGGCCTCCTAACCGCTGCCCCTGCAGTGTAAACGTGATGTAGCAAGCCGGTGATGGCTAAAATGTGAGATCGTATCACTCCTCTGCCCAAATCCCTGCAGTAGTTCCCCATCCCCTCCCTGCCCACACGGGCCCACAGGGCTCTGCAGGATCTGTCCCTGCCTCCACCCCTACCCCCGCCTTCCTCTCCCGCCTGTGCCCCTGCCCAGCCCCTGGCTGCTCCTAGAAGGCAGGCACACTCCCTTCTTTGGGTCTTTACTCCAGCGGTTCCCTCTGTCTGGAATGTTCTCCCAGATATCCAGTTGGCTCGTTCTCACTTCCTTCAAGTCCTGGGCAACTTCTCAGTGAGGCCTTCCCTGTCCTCCCCTTTATTATGGCCATCGTCCCAGCCGCCCTCCCCAGCATGTGCCTGGAACATATTAGATGCACAAACGTATGTGTACCTATGTATGCATATGTGTGTATTTATTGGATTAATAAGTAGCCCCGAGAGATTTATCTTCATCTCAACCCTAACTTTCCCTCAATCCATCCTTTGCAAGTCCTTGAATCAGTTCTCATCTCTTAAAATCCCAGTGCCTGCCAGTCGCTGCCAGGCCGGAGCCCCTGTCAGGCCATGGGGTCTGTGCAGCCGGTGTGTGATGGGGACTCTATCCCCCTCCCGGAGGCAGGTGTTCTGGGTTCCCCAGGATGGAAGGCTGTGGGTGAGCACAGAGGGGCTCTGAACCAACAGTGCTCAGCTGGCTGTCGATGCCAATCCTGTGGATGAGGGAGGGTTTGGTGGTCCAGGACAGGAGCTTAGCCTCATCCTTCCAAGTGTCTCCTAATGCACTTTTGGGATGTAACTGGCTTATGAGCTGAGGGTTGCCAGGGTTATTAAATTTAGGACTGGTGAGTCATTGGCAAGACAGAAATGGCACTTCTCTTTCCAGGGTCCCAGGCCTGTTCCATGTCGTATGCATCGTCCCACTGTGCTCTTCCAACAGCCCTGTGAGGAGTATGCTTTTGTTATTGCCACTTTGCAGGTGTGGACACTGAGACTCAGTGAGGTTAAGTCACTTCCCAAGGTGGCCCAGCTCATAAGTGATGGAGCTGGGATTTGAACTCAGGCCCGTGGGAGTGCAGAGCCCAAGCTCTCCCAGTCTGCTCTTCTCTCTGTCTGCTGAATCCTGGGCCCAAGTCCTTCCTCCACTCTGAGGTTTGATTGACAGATAAGGAAGGTGCCTCTCACTCATCCCCATTCAACCACAGCCCCCAAGTTCTGCTGATGTTATTTCCCAAATGTTTCTCGGCTCTGGTCCTTCCCTCTCGTGCAGAATCTAGGAGCCTCCTTTGGCTGGTACTCAGGGCCTCCACAACCTGCCTCCTCCCATGTCTCTAGTGCCCCATTGCTCTTAGCCTCAAGTGTGTGCCGTGCTCCTAGGGAATTTAGGGCCTTGCCCTCACCCCTGCCTTTCCCGCTTTCTTCCCTCACCTTCCCACCTCACCTCACCTCCTCTGCGTTGCACTTGGCCTCTAAGATCCGACTCACGCGTCATCTCCATGCATTTTTTTGTAATCTCCTGGATTGAGCCCAGTGCCCTCCCCTGGACTTCACAGTTTCCTGTTTGGAACTGCTTAGCCCATTATTCAGACATTGTCTCTGGGTCTCCGAGGTCGAGTTCCTTCACCTTTATGCATCTAAGCCCTGGCACAGCTCCCAGGTCATAGTAGGCCGTGATAAATGCTTGTTGAACTTAACTGCATTTAATGACCATCTGTTACAAGTTAGGTGCTGTTCTAGGGGCCCATTTAATCCTCAATTATTTTTTCAAAGAGACGTGCTATTATCCCCAGTTTACAGCTGCAGAAACTGAGATTCAGAGAGCTGATTAGCTTGACCTAAGTCTCATAGCTACTCAGGGCCAGAGATGTGATTTTATTTGAACCTAAATATGTCTAAAATTCTAAGATCATGGTTCTCTCATGTCACTAGGCTGCCTCACTTAGGGTGTGTGTATAAACAAGGATGGAAAACTTAAGCTAAAGAAATTAATCTCTAATGGTGGGGTTTGGGGCCTGAAGCAGAGGGTGGGCTAGGAGTTAAGGAGGAGGGGGACACATAACCTTTCTCTTTCAGTTGGTCCTTAGGGAGTTGTCCACTTCTGCACTGCAGGCTGACTCAACCCACAGCCTTGGCTGTCCCCCTCGAGACTTCACTTCTGGCTCTCTCTGATTCACCTTTGGTCCCAGTGCCTTCCTTGTGTCCCCAGACCTGGAAGAGTTTGGGGAAAACTAGCCTATCAAGCACTTGTGTCCGGGTGGCAGATCACACTCTGCCTCTGTTGATGCTCCTTGGGTCACATCCTGTGTGTCTGCTCACTCCTGCCCTCGTGTCGGTGGTTTTTCCAGGTGGTGTACTTCACGGCCACGTTCCCGTATGTCGTACTCGTGATCCTTCTCATCCGAGGAGTTACCCTGCCTGGAGCTGGCGCTGGGATTTGGTACTTCGTCACCCCTAAGTGGGAGAAACTTACGGACGCCACGGTGGGCTTCTGATTTCGTTTATGACGCGCCTGTGGGGGGAACGGCACATGGGGATGGGTCCTGCTCCGGGACACTGTTTAGCAGAAGGGGTCAGACCTCCGCCCACAGGGCATCTCGCTGTTTGCCTTCACAAACTCCTGATAATCTTGAAACGTTACACACTCAGGAAGTTTTTAATGAGAAGTGAGCAGCTGGGGGTTTCAGATTCCTGGAATAGTTGTCCTACATCTGGGAGGCTGCGGAGGCTGAAATGAAGAATGAAATTCCCTTAATAGCTTTGGGCCACCTCATGCCACTTATCTGTTGCTAATTATAGTGTGTTGGAAATGGAGTTTTGCTGGTTGGAAAATAATAGCACTTAGGCAAATCGCAAGCAATTATAATTTAAAGGGCTCAGACAGATTTGAATACTTCTGGCACACCGACACAGAGCCAGCACACACTTATACTTTCTCTTGGCATATTCTGCACAGGCATATCTTACTCTAAAATTCCCAACCCCCAGAACTTCACATGAGGGGGTGATTGTTTAATAAGAAATGCATTTTCTCACCTTAAAGAAAAATCTGCTTTTCCAGAAGATTTTAAGAAAGCATAACTAGGATTTGGTTTGCACATAATGAAAAACCTCCAGATAATGGCAACTTAAACAAAAGTTTATTTCACTTGCAGCCCAGTGGTAGACAGTCAAGCACTGGTTGGGTGGCTCCATGGTGTCCCAGTTTCCTGTCTTTCTGCCCCACCATCCTCAGTGAATAGCTGCCATGTAGCTGCCAGAGCTCCACCCATCATGTCAGCATTCCAGGTGGCACAAAGCAGTGAGGGAAGAGATAGAGATAGGCATCCTCTTTCTCTTTAAAAGAGGAGAAAGCCAGAAATTCCACATAACACTTGATTTTCTCATCATTGGCCAGAAACTAAGTCATATGATGATTTCCTCTCAGCTGCACCTCTCCTTGATTCTGGGAGGTGGCCATTTGGCTGGACGGATGGCTGCCTTTAAATAAAACCACAGCTTTGTTAGTAAGGAGCATGGGAGAATGGAGGTTGTGGTATAGACTTTGCCAGCACACACTTGAACTTTCTCTTTGCATATGTTAAGCACGATTTAAAAACCAGTTTTAATTTATAAAAATGATAGGAAGTCCATATCAAATCATATAAATCTATAGCTCAAACTCTTGAGTAGCTTTCTGGAGTTTGATGAGGACAATTAAAAGAAATCGCCAAGATGACGAAGCGGTGTTGTCAGCCAAGTTCGAGAATGAGGTGGCACTGTAAAATCCACTGAGCTGTGGCACAGAGCTTGCTTTACTTTGATGAGGGGCTACAGAATTTCAGATTTTTAGTAAATTGTTGTAATCTTTAGGAATGTCAATTTTATTTTTTATTTTTGGTGGGGAATGTCAATTTTAAAAGGTTTTCATTTTATATCCATGAATATTTTTGCTGTTCCAAATTGTTTTTTTGAGTGTGTTTCCAGCTAAAGAAAGGGCTCTCCCCTTCTGTATAGTTTTACATTGTAGGGCTTGCAAGCATGAAATGTGTACATTGCTTATTGAGTTCCTCTCCTTTGATTAGAATGAAGTTAGAGTCTCCCAGGTCATTTACTGCCTTTTTGGCTTCCAGTGCAAATGACGTATGTTTCTCGTTTATGTTGGTGCCAAAGTCATCTTGTCCTGACTGCCTTTTCCCCGGGGCAGATGGTGTGGCTTTGGGAGACTCCCCTCCCCCGGGCCAGCCTCCTTCAGTGACCTTGAATCTTCCCCTCTTTTGCCTCCCAGGTGTGGAAAGATGCTGCCACTCAGATTTTCTTCTCTTTATCTGCTGCATGGGGAGGCCTGATCACTCTTTCTTCCTACAACAAATTCCATAATAACTGCTACAGGTATGTGGAGGCACTTCAAGTCCCAGAGGTGTCAGGTGAGTGGGACTAGGGCCTGGGGACAGAATCATGGGCTGTGTCATCAGACACCTGAGGCCATATCCTCACACTTCACCCAAGGCAGAGCCAGACAGTTAGCTCTGGTGTAGAGGAAATTGCCTGCTAAGGCCTAGCTGCTGGCTTCTGGTGGCCTGGCTTGGACCCCAGCTTGCACCCTGATTCTGACACATGGGATGGAAATGAGTTTCTCTGGACGTGCCATGCAGCTGGTTGTGTCCTGGAATAGTCATTTGTGAGCTATCTAGTCCATGGTTACAGTTGTATGGTAGTTGCTGATGAGGTATGGTCATTCAGTCACTCGACAAACATTTTTCTAGAGAGCCCCGTAAGAAAGGCAGCATGGTACAGTGGAAAGAATACCTTGGTGATGGATGTGTTAATTAACTCAATGGTGGGACTCCTGTTTCAATGCATATGTATATCAAATCATCACACTGTACACTTTAAATATGTTAAAATGTATTACAATTTTATCTGTCAGTTAAACCCAAAGTTATGCAAACTTTGAGTCCCCTCCCAGATTTAGGAAACAGAACATCAGGAGGTGGGGGCAGGCCGGGAATCTACATATCGAGACAGGATCCTCAGGTGATTCTGGTGCAGGGTGACATTTGGATAGTGTGATATTAGGGGACTCTGGAACCCCAAAGATGTGAGAGAGCCTGGACAGCTTCTGGAGGAGGTGACATCTGAAAGTTAAATCTGTCTGTGACAAACAGTAAGAAAATACTGAGGAGCTGATGAAAAAAAAAAAAGAAAGAAAGAACCTTGGAGTCAGAGAGACTTGCATTTGTATTATGACTTCACCATTTTCTAAAACTCCAAGACATGGGTAAGATACTTCACTTCTCTGAATCTCTGTTTTCTCATCTGTAAAATGCAGATTATAATATTTTGTTGAAGGGTAAGAGATGATGTATGCAAAATTCTCACAGCAATATTTTGCACATAGTAGGTGCTCAGTAGACAGCAGTTGCCATTCTTATTATTTTTAATCATGCATGAGATATTTCGTGAACCAAAAGGAAGAGATTATAGTTAAGCTGTGGCCTAGCCTGGCTGGGATGGCCTCACACAAGTGACATCTATGCTGGGCCAAATTTCAAAAGGTGTTAGGGGAGGAAGGGAATGTTTTCAGGTGGGGATGAGCGGGGATGGGTGTGATGGAGACGTGGCGGGGAGCAGGTTGATGGGACTGGAGCAGGTGTGTGCTCACCGGGCAAGAAGCAAATGGGGCCTGAGACTTGGCTGAGGCCAGATTGGAGAGAGTCTTTGTGTTAGTCTCCTGGGGCTGCCGTAACAAATAGCACAGAGTGAGTGACCTGAACAACAGCAATTAATTTTCTCGCAGTTCTGGAGGCTAGAAGTCCAAGATCAAGGTGTCGACAGGGCTGGTTTCTTCTGAGCCCTCTCTGCATGGCTTGTAGCTGGCCGTCTTCTCCCTGTGTCTCTACATGGTCTTCCCACTGTGCGCCCTGATCTCCTCTTCTTATAAGGGCATCAATCGTATTGGATTAGCGCCCACTCTCGCGATTTCCTCTTAACTTAATCACCTGTTTAAAGACCCTATTTTCAAATGCAGTCACATTCTGAGGAACTGGGGGTTGGGACTTCAACATTTACATTTTGAGGGCACACAATTCAGCCCGTAACAGCTAGAATGCCAGACTAAGGTGTTTGAACTTCTTTGGTCATAGTTGCTTATTAACTTATGACCCGCGAGAATCAGTCTGAGCATCATCCAAGGGGGATGCATTGCTCTGTGCTTTGTTAGAAATGAGGCTGTGTGGTGTGGCTAATGGGCAGGAAGTCTGGGTTCAAATCCGAACCTACCATTATGAGCCCATTACCTTCCCCTGGGCCTCAGTTTCCCCATCAGTAAACTGAGGTCCTGGACAAGGTGGGTTGTATCCTGAGCACTTGCTCTGTGCCAGGCTCTGCGGTGCAGGCCTCATCTGGTTCTGTCCGCACAACAACCTGTGAGGGAGGCGGAGTCATTGCCACCATTTAAAGTCAGAGTGGAGAGAAGGGAACCCTCCTGCACTGTTGGTGGGAATGTAAATTGATACAGACACTATGGAGAACAGTATGGAGGTTCCTTAAAAAACTAAAAATAGAGCTGCCATATGATCCTGAAATCCCACTCCTGGGCATATATCTGACAAAAACCATAATTTGAAAAGATACATGCACTGTTTACTGCGGCACTATTTACAATAGCCAGGACACGGAAGCAACCTAAATGTCCATCAACAGAGAAATGGATAAAGAAGATGTGGTACATATATACAATGGAATATTACTCAGCCATAAAAAAGAACAAAATAATGCCATTTGCAGCAACATGGATGGACCTAGAGACTGTCATACTGAGTGAAGTAAGTCAGACAGAGAAAGACAAATATCATATGATATCGTTTATATGTGGAATCTAAGAAAAGGGTACAAATGAACTTATCTACAAAACAGAAGTTTTTGTAGAGTTACAGATGTAGGAAACAAACTTATGGTTACCAGGGGGTAAGGGGGGGAAGGATAAATAGGGAGATTGGGATTGACATATACATGCTACTGTATATAAAATAGATGACTAATAAGGACCTACTGTATAGCACAGGGAGCTCTACTCAATACTCTGTAATGACCTATATGGGAAAAGAATAAAAAAAAAAGAGTGGATATGTGTAAAAAAATAAATAAATAAAGTCAGAGTGGAGAGGAAGTGACTTGGTCAAGGTCATGCCTCTAACATGTAAGAGAATTTGGCCTCACGGCTCCATCTAGCTCTGACCCCTCTCTTGTGTCCGGGATGGACAGGGCAGGCCGGGAACGGCAGCCATATGGCCAGCAGAGGACACTGGCACCGAGGTGCTGGTCTCTCTCCTCTCCCCGCCTCCCTTGCCCTTCTAGGCCCGTGTGCCCCAACCCCAGGCTGTTCTCATGCTTGGTGGCATCTGTTGGTCCCACCGCCTTCTCTTCTCTCATACGTCGTTCCTGTCTCGGACTCTGCAAAAGGCCTCATCCCCTCAATTTCTGCTCTGATGGACAGACTTACCTCTGCCACTGCCAGGAGGGGAGATCCAGTTCTCGGGCAGGTGGAGCCAGAGCTCTGTCCCAGAGGCCCTGGAGCAGGGCAGTTAGGGGAGGGAGAGCTTTTTGAGTCTTTTGGTGCTTATCCACTTGGCCCAAGAGAGCCTGTGGTCAGGACTGGTGGTTCCTTTCCTTGTGAATAAGAGAGAACAGGACCAGCCTACAGTGAGTACCTATTTAGGAATGGGCATGTGGACATGGGCACGCAAACACGCGAGCACACATTCATGTGTCCCTCCCCTATCCCTTCCTCCTCACAAAGCACGCCTATTGGCAAACTTGTCTCTTCCTCCCAGGGACACCCTAATTGTTACCTGCACCAACAGTGCCACGAGCATCTTCGCCGGCTTCGTCATCTTCTCAGTCATCGGCTTCATGGCCAATGAACGCAAGGTTAACATCGAGAACGTGGCAGACCAAGGTACAGTGCGCCGGTCACCCTGCTGTCGTAGGGCAGGTTCCAGGTTCACACCCTGAGCTCCTCATTTATGCTATGCTAGGAAGTTGGCCTTCTGGAACAGGCTGGAGAGGGGGACAGCCTAGGTCCCCCTTTGCGGAGGGACCCAGAACAGCTAGAGTCTGAAGCTCATGCAGGGTTAGATCTGGCCGGTCCTTCCCCAGAGGTGTGGCTATAAAAGCCCCTTTCCTGCTTCCCTCTCCTTTCCTTCGTTTTCCCGTCCTCTCTTAACTCAGCTCCAGCAGAAGTAAGGTCTCTACCTGTTGGGCACGGGGAGAGGATTCTCTAGGCAAACTAATGCTCCTGCAGCGGATGTAGGCACAACCTGCTTCAGGGTGGCATTCCTTGCCGAGGGCTCTGTAGGCACCAAACACTAATGCTTAGCAAGAGCAGCCTTTTCCTGATGAAGCACTTTCCTGGTTGTTAGGTCAGCTGTGTTCTCAGGGTCTTCTGCTTAGTTTGCAATGCAGACCCTGCAAATTGTTTCCCCAGTGGGTGGAAAGGTTGGACGGCGGTGGTGGGAGGGATGTGGAATAAATGTTTACCTTCTGCCCAAGTGATCCCTCTATTAATGGCTAGCATTTGTGTGGTCCCTTTGGAGTGTACAGGGAGCTCTCCTTTATTTATCTCATTTAATCCATATTTCTAGCACAGAATCTTGTAGACAGTGTGTAATACTTTTAGTTAACTTTTTACTTCCACCCAACCTTATTCTACAGAGGATTTGGGTGCTGAGCAGGTCTCAGTGATTGAGGGATTTCATCGTGGCGTTGTCTATCATGACGGGCATTCTGTAATCAGGCATTTATGGGCTGCCGTGGTGTAGGGACTGTGCCAGGGGCTGTGGGGACAGGGCTGTGGGCCCAGACAGTCCAGAGTGTGGACCTGTCTGTGACTTCTCTGTGCAGTTATCTTTCTTCAAGGAGCTCACTGCAAGTCTCAGATAATGGCTCAGACGCCAGCACGAGAAAGAACTAGGCCCTAGCAATGTCACCTCCTTGGTGGGCTGCTGGCTGTCTTCTGGCTCCCTAAGGATAATTAATAACTGCTTCAGCGGCGCTGATGATGCACTGCAGGCCTCAAAGGGTTAAAGAGCCAGCTTGTTGGTGGGGGGGAGCTATCTCTCCCTGCAGAGGGTGCTGAACCCCCAGGGATTTTGGTTCTACAGCAGTGCACTAAATTAGAGGTCCCAGAGCTGAGCAAATGCCCTTCCCTGGTTGAAAAATTTAAATCTTCTGGGGAGCAGAGAGGTGGTGAGGGGGAGGGAGGGAGTGGCGGAGGCTTTGTTTTCGGGGTGCCTGTACCACCCACGCTGTCCTCATTTCCTTCCAGCAGCGTAGCTGGAGCAGGTACGTCCTGTTCTACCTGCCAGCAGATCTGAGGTGTTCTGTTATTTTTGTGACATTACTGAGCTCCTTGTGAACCAGTGGCCGAGTGGCCAGAGACAGTGATTCTTAAGATGTGGGCCACATTCGTTAACTCTTCTGAGCGTTTCCTGCCCCAGGAAAGGGATTTGGGGACACAAGTTGCTAAAACCCAAATTAAATTTTGTTTTTCGTCTATATAAAAAGCATCAGACAAATGGCCTGTTTCCCTCTGAAACTTCCCCTTTTCAGAATTTTTTCATTTCCTCTGATTTTAACAGGGAGAGAGGAGTACTTCTCACAGGTTCTAACGTGTTGTGTTCATACAGTTGACCCTTGAACAATGCAAGGGTTTAGGGGCGCCGACCCTCCATACAGTCAAAAATCCGTGTTATAATTTAGAGTCAGCCCTTCGTAGATACAGTTCCTCTGAATCTGCAATTCCTCCGCATCCATGGATTCGACCAACTGCAGATTGTGTTGTACTGTAGTATTTACGATTGAAAAAAAATCCATGTCTGAGTGGACTCGTGCAGTTCAAAACTGTGTTGTTCAAGGGCCAACTGTACTTGGTAGTTTCTCATTGTCACCAGCGCAGGGACAGTGGGTCTCATCCCACAGGGGAGGGGCAGTGGCCCGGGAGGTCTTCTGAATTCGCATACATTCTTATATGTGATTAGCAGGCTTGTCCTATTTCCTCCGTTGTAATGGAGGCTCTGCAGAATACAAAGATCGGGGTCAGGCCTGCATTAGGTGCCAGCCCCAAGCTCTCCTAGCTGGGTGACATTGGCACGTGGACATTCAGTTCATTTTTGCTGACCCAACATTAGTAACTGCTTTGGTATTCAGTCAAAAGCAGGTTCTCTTTAAGGACCTAACCCTAGTCCATTTCGTTTACAGCTCCCTTGTAAGGGAGGCTCAAAGCCATTACCCCAAATCTTGGCTGTATCAGAGCTTCTGGGGGCTTGAGGGTGGGATTGGTGATGAGACCAAGCTGTCCTCTGCTTTTACGATGGGCACAGGGAAGGGGGCGTGGTCTTCTCAGGCATCTACGCCAGAGAATGAGCTTGCCGGGAAGTCAACCTTTTAGAGTCATCTCCCAGCCAACTGCTACCTGGGGAGCACTGACTCACGGTCAGAATCCAACTCAGAGCCCTACCAAGATGCTCACCCACTGGCGGCAAGACTGGGTTAGACCACAGCAGAGCAACACGGAGGTGCGTATTGCATATAGAGTCCCAGGTCTAGGTGGTAGCTCTCAGGTAACCAGGCCACTAGGAAGTTCTGCCCTGGCTCCCTCACCCCCTCATAGTTCAGAGACCCTGCTGATCAAGATGAACGCTCTCAAACTGGACTGACCGTCCCACCATCTGTCTGTCACCTGGATGCCAAACCTTCCAAAGGCACAGGAAAGGGTTCCGGTGCTGCGTCCTCTGAGAACACATCCACATGTAGTAGGTTTCTCAGCAGAGTAACCACTCCCCGTGTGCTGCGGGTCGTGATGGGTCCATTGACCGGAGCCCCTGGTTGTGTCTTCAGTGGCTCTCTAGGACCAAGGAGGCTGTCACTGTAGGTCTCTGGGGGCCCCGCCCAAGACGCTGGCATGCAGAACCCCTTTGATCCCCTCTCATGGGAAGAGTAATAATGGTCTATGCTTACTGAGTTCTCGCCACGGCCAGGCATCGTTCTGAGCCCTTTACCTGTATCAACACACTTAATGCTCACAGAAACTCCCTGAGTGTAGGTGCTATTATTATCTCCATTGTACGGATAAGGAAACTGAGGTTTGTCCAGAGTCTTACCTACGGTCCCGCAGCTAGTAAGAGGCAGAGCCAGTTTTCTGGCCCATGGGGGAGAGGAGCCTGCAGTCCACCCACTGGGCCTTGCTGCCTCCCAGAGGGAGAGGAAGGAGGCAGGACTCAGCCTCCATCAGACACAAGGGCCTCGCCCGGGGAAAACTCCGCTGTGGCTCGGACAGTCCATCTTTCTGAACTCTACAAAATGTTCTAAAACTGTATTTAAAAAATCCACTCTCTAGCCATCTTGGATAAATGGAGTTTGCTGAAAATGATGCCTTTACCCTGCATACTTTAGGGAGGCCGCTGAAATGGAAACAGGCCAAATATTTTGAAATCATTCCCCTCCCTGAAAAAGCAGTGAAGCCCAAACGGCCAGAATCCTGTTAAGCAATGAGCCGAGGTCCTCCGGCAGTGGCCATTTGAAGACCTTCTCGTCCACTTCATGGGCCTAAACTGAACTGGCTTCCTCGGTGTTCCGGGCACTGAACTGGCTTCTTCGGTGCATTGCATTTGAGGCCTATTTTGAACTGTAGCTTAATACAGATTTTTCTTTTATGGTTCACTCAGGGAGCCTTCAGAGGCTGTCTCTACTGTCTGTTCAATAAATGCATCGAGCGGGGGTATCTTAGGCATTCCAGGCTTTATGTTTTCAATACCCAAAGCCCTAGGCAACATTGGGAGCTAACAACCTGATGAATTCCAGTTTAAAAAAGTGTCATTATGCTTGAGTTATAAAACTCCAGGAGCTTCGATTTCTGGCTTCCAGACGTGCGCTGGCCGTGGATTACCCTGACGTTCCCTGGTCTCTGCCCCTTATCATCTAGGTTTCTACCTACAGGGAAATTCACAACTGCCAGGTCTTTAGCCATCTTCCCAGTGAGGCTGTAAGGAAGATAGGAACGGCTGGTGGGGCTTTATGTTAGCAGAGAAAACTGCAGCTCAGAGATCCTCCACCAAGACCACACGCGATATTCTTGGGAAAACCGGAATCGGAGCTGCTAATTTCCAAGTTCATTGTCCACCCCTAAGAAAAGCTAATATTCTGTGAGTGCTGATGATGTGCAAGGCACTGATCTCAGTGCTTTACGTGCGTTTCCTCATTTGTCCCTCATAACCGCCCTGTGAGGAACTATTGTTATCCCCATTTTACAGATGGGCAAGATTGAGGCTTACAGAAATTAAATAACTTCTCTAGGGTTGCACAGCTGGCAAGTCATGGAGTCTGAATTTGGACCCAGGTCTGTCTAACTATTAGAGACCAAACTCTCTTAACCCTTATATCATGCTTCCCTCTTCCCCACTTAATTACCTGTGGACTGATGTAGCCCCATCTTTACCAAGCCTTTATAGAGCAAGTTCCTAAAAGTGTTAGATTGATTCATGTTTTATGTACATGGCTTCTCCTGGAGGAGTGACTAGGAAGAAGGGTAACAAAATGGGGAAACGATGTCATTCTGGGCATGTTTAACCCTTACAGCAGGGTTTCTCCACCTCAGCACTCTTGACATTTGGGTCGGATAGTTCTTTGTTGTGGGACTGTCCCATGCATTGAAGGATGTTTAGCAGCATCCCTGGCCTTTCCACACTGGACACCAGTAATCATCCCCCATGACATCCCAGTTATGAGAATCAAAAATGTCTCCAGACATTGCCAAATGTGCCCAGGGGGGCAAAATCACCCACTGTTCTAGAGGGTAATTATTACATTCTCCCCCAACTTATGAATACAAAGATGGAGGTTTTCATGTTATTTGCATGGGATACAGCCTGGCCTTAGAGTCGAGTTGGCCCTGAGTCTCTGCTTTGGCAGGCTTTTTGAGCTTCTCCTCTGAGTTCCCTGAGGTGTGGACCTAATTCCCCTGGTCCTTCCCTTCCGGGAGCTTGAGGTCTAATTGGGGAAATGGATAGAGAGGAGTAAAAACATAGCAAATAGCAGGAGCAGCATGTGATAACTAACAACTCAGGGCTTCCATGGAGAGAGGAGCCTGTGGGCTTCCAGGAAGAGGGGGCCTTGAGCTGGACCTGTTTGCAATCATGTGTCTTGTTCCTTCCAGGGCCAGGCATTGCATTTGTGGTTTACCCGGAGGCCTTAACCAGGCTGCCCCTCTCTCCGTTCTGGGCCATCATCTTTTTCCTGATGCTCCTCACTCTTGGACTTGACACTATGGTGAGCCCCTCCCCACTTCGATCCCTGCTTCTTCTGAAGACTCCTGTCCTGGGTCCTGCATCCAGCCTGCAACGGGGTTGAGCTTAGTGGTACTTAAACATTTCCCTGAGAGATGTAGGGATGGTGAGGTACCTGTCCAGGGCTCAGGATAACCTTGCATTTGTGGGTGACTCAGGTGATGGGGTGAAGGAGCCGTACTCTCTCCCTCTCTGTTCTCCATGCAAGTTTTAGCCTGTGTACTTCCTGCTTTTGGTGTCATTTTGCCAAAGCAAGTTCTTTGGGGCTGAATAAGGGAAAATAATATGAGGTCAATTTTAGGGGAATTGCTCTGGGGCTGAGACTACAACAAATCATGGTGACAGGCACTCAGAGTTTAGTAGTTGGGTGCAAAGAGGGTTTTTCCTCAAGCAGAAGATCAAATGCGATTTAAACAGGAGGCGAGGAATTTACATCTCATGAATACAAAGTGAAGCTTAAAGTGTCCTGATGGATGGGTATGAGTGCAGTCTCTGGGGGCTGGAAACACTGCTCTAAGGCCCACATCCTGCTTGGATTCCCCTCGCTGGCCTTGTGGGTTGGACCCCAGCAAAGTCTTTCAGGCCCATCGAGGGAATGCAACCTTAAAACCCAAACCTCATACAAATACCGCTTTGCCTGGTGGGAAACACAAAGGGCTTTTTGGAGCCTTTGGGGCTGGGCGGTGTGTCTCAGGTGTCGCTTTGCTGGCATTGTTCCAGTTTGCCACCATCGAGACCATAGTGACCTCCATCTCAGACGAGTTTCCCAAGTACCTGCGCACACACAAGCCAGTCTTTACTCTGGGCTGCTGCATTTGTTTCTTCATCATGGGCTTCCCGATGATCACTCAGGTAAGCTGCCTGCTGGGCACAGGCTTGGGATGGGGGCAGGTTGCAGGGGGGCCTGATGGCTCTCCAGCCTTTTACTCTTAGCTCCCGGACCTTATAACAACAGCCAAATCATTGCTATTTCCATGTAGATGGCATCAGTTCATTAGGGATTCTGACCACAGAGGGAAATATGTCACCTTGGCTACTAATGATACTTCTAGCATCTTCGTAATTGAGATGTAGCCTTCTTGAGCCAATGAGACAGGTGTGTCCTACTTTAAGAAAATGGAATACATGAAAATACTGACCAGAGAAATTGATTACCTGTAATATACAAGATTTATAGCCACTTGAGTTCCTTCTAGTCCTGAGTTTCTGGTAAGTTGAGTATTAGCTTACCTGATATATATATATTGCTGTCCCTGTGACCTTGAGCGAGTCACTACTTTGGGCCTTGGTTTCTTCATCTGGAAAATGATAGATTGAAAGGAGATGGTCTCTAAGCCTCATCTGTTGTAGAGAGACTTAAAGAGTGAGCTGAAAATGCAGGGGGTTGCTTGAGGAGTGCCCAGAGACACCTAAAGGTCATATGAAGGTCAGTCACATGCAGGTATATGGGTAGAAATGGTCATCTGTTGCTTAAAGCAAAAATGAAGCAATCTGGCTACTTTCACATTTACATCTTCAGATGCTGACGTTTGCCTTTTAAGAGTAAGATGTTAGATCACTTTTCTGGGCTTGTTCTATTGATTAGCTCGGAGTCTTTCCAGGGACTGCTTTGCTAACATGGCAAGGCCCCCAGCTTACATATCTGGCCAGCATTAGGTTACTGATGTCAAGGGAAGGGGAGATCCTTTGACTCCTGTTTGCACCTGACCCTGCTCAGGATGGAAGGATTTACTGCTAGAAGTGGGAGAGAGCCTAGATCCAGGCCTATTGATGTCGGTTGTTTCTCTCCCCTATCAGGGTGGAATTTACATGTTTCAGCTTGTGGACACGTATGCCGCCTCCTACGCCCTCGTCATCATTGCCATTTTTGAGCTCGTGGGGATCTCCTATGTGTACGGTAAGCGAACCACTGTGCCTGATGCTGAGGCAGAACTAGTGTCGGGTGCCAAGCGTCCATGGCAAGCAGGTTTCCCATATTTAGTAAGACAATGAAAGGGCTTCATTGCAGCTATTTAGGAAACGTAAGAGAGCTGTACCTTTATTTCCAACTTGCCTCAGGACCACTGGGGTCTAGATTTAATAGAGAAACAAAAGACGGCTGATGGTGAAACTCAGTAGTCTTTGTTATCAGAAACTGCTAGGACCAGGACATGCCTTTGGGTGTGGTCTGACAAGTGAACCGCTGTTAATGTCTGAGGACAATGGCCAGATTGGGCTTCGGGGGAAGGCTTCTTTTGTATTTTGGGTTCTTGGTAGCTGCAGTCTTCCTGTAGCTTGAGGTGAGGAGAAGCTTCATGCCTGGTTCCCGGATACTTTAGTGAGAAAAGAGAACACAGGCCTAACAGATCCTTAGGAGACTTCGTTAGCATCATGGGAGCCTGTGATACAAGATCTTAACCCCAGATTTTCCCAGGAAGAAACTGCCTGTTCCCTTACAGATTAGCCCTTCTTAATATCACTATAGCAACCTGCATCCCATAATCAGCAGGGCCGTTATCTAGAAGAACAGGAATGGTAAGTCAGCGGATGCTATCTTTGCCCTTCACGTGGAGGTGTCTGTGCGTGCAGGGGAGGGGGTCTCACCGGGTGATCTCCTGGGCTCCTCGTGTGCACCGCCGGTCAGCACAAGCAAGTCCTATTGGGTTCAAGGCACTGCTGACTTCCCTGTGCCTCGAAGTCTCAGAATCATCCCTAATATAGATAAGGCCTCCTTAGCAAATACCAGGAAGGTGAAAAATGCCAACTCAGATGATCCATCTGTACTTCAAAACCAAAAAGAGATGGTAAAAAGAAAGGCAGGGTATCACTTGGATGCAGGATGTCCTTGGTATGAGCATCTTGCTTTTAATGTAATTGTTAGCCTCCTGTCCATCAGGGTTCAGCAGCTTCTTGCTTTCCTGAAAAACGCATTAAAATGGAGGGTGATGGGGAATCAAAATATAAAAAGGAGGGCTTCCCTAGGGGCGCAGTGGTTGAGAATCTGCCTGCTAATGCAGGGGACACGGGTTCGAGCCCTGGTCTGGGAGGATCCCACGTGCCGCGGAGCAACTAGGCCCGTGAGCCACAACTACTGAGCCTGCGCGTCTGGAGCCTGTGCCCCGCAACAAGAGAGGCCGCGATAGTGAGAGGCCCGTGCACCGCAATGAAGAGTGGCCCCCGCTTGCCGCAACTAGAGAAAGCCCTCGCACAGAAACGAAGACCCAACACAGCCATAAATAAATAAATAAAGGAGTTCCTTTAAAAAAAAAAAAACTTTTAAAAAATATATATATATAAAAAGGAAACCTCTCATGTAAACGTTAGGTGCCCTAGAAACAGGAAGATACTGTAGTCATTGTTAGGTGTTGGCAGAAGGGAACTTTGTCTCAGCTGGAGATTACATCCCCACTGCAGGGAGAGTTTAGTTTCTGGCCAGAGAAGTGGGCAGGCATGCCAGCTGTCGTGATGGGATCAGAGGCCAAACTGCCGACACTTTGGGCTGATGAGACAGCCTGGAGCCTGCAGTGACACTGTGATTGAGGACCTGCATTTAGGGTGAGGCTTCAAAGAGCTTCCTACCTGAGCAGAGAGTGGCAGAAACCCAGCCAATCTACCACAATCCTAACTTTCTGCCCAGATACCAAAGGCTTTGCCATGGAGAGGCCTCTGGGGCCCTCCTTTGGAAACTAAAGCCCTCATGGGTCTATATATAAGCTAAAGTCACCAGATGGTCTGTTGGCAAAGTCAGGAAAGCTCTTCATTGCAGCACTGGCCCAAGTGCAGGTAGCCATCTCATTGACCTCCTCTGCGGTCTGTATCCTCGCTGCTATTTGGCACAAAAGACACATTTGCATAATTCTTTCCAATAAAACAGGGCTGTTCAGTGTGGTTTACAAGCATCATTAAAACAGAAACCTTTTAACATCTCTATTTTTAGAACTTAAGTAGCTCCCCCCAGCCTCCATATAAAACTGGTGGTAGATTTTTTGGTTCTGAAGGAAAAAATAAGTCCTGAGTGCTTCAGCCCCTGGGCTCTGCTAATCTTCCTGGGGGACCACCCAGGAAATCGCCTGGCCTCTAGAGGGCTGGTGCTGGGCCAGCTTCCAGGTCCAGGTGGACTCTGTGCTGAACTCAGGGTGAACTTGACTCCTGCTGTGTCGGATGTGGGTGTGAACCTCTGATTTGCACCTGGATGGAATTCTAAGAAGGGACTCTTAGAAGAAATATTTGAAATAAGCTAACATAATTGTTAGAGGTGAAAGCAAAAGCCTGCACAAATATATAATGTACGCTCCAGAGGACACTGGATTCTTTATTGAGATGATGAGGCCCCAAACAAATGCAAGGTTAGTTTAAGGAAGTTGAACATGAACCTGTGAAGAGTGAAAATGAACCCGACTGATTTGCTCCCCCCCCATCCTGGCTGCTGAATTTGAAAAATAAGTAGGTGGATTGCAGAGATTTGTGTTTTCTTCTTAGTTCTAATGATCTCTAGAGTCTAGATTCTAGAGGTTGCCATTCAAACATTTAAAATACAGTAGGTACAATTTTCAAGTTTTATCTTTAGATCAAAATATCTGATTCAGGTTCTCAAGGCAACACTCTTCAAAGGCCAATATTTGGGTTTGAGGTAGCTAGAAAAGTGGAACTCCCTGAGTTTGGTGTAGGGACAATCCCTTTAACAGACTGTTACCTAATAGAGTCGCTTTGAAGAAGTGATTTGCATTTTCCTGGGAGCCAATACAGGGGCTTTCTGGCTGGGGGGGACCATAGGATTGACCTGCCACCACAAAGCCCTGCTGCCTGCTTACCTGCTTGGCTTCACACTGTGCATTTCCCCCAAATCACTATATGCTCAATTGTCTTGATCTGTTTTCTTCCATGTTGATCAGTTACTTGTTTCACGTCCTACCCCCACTCCGTCTTTCTCCACATCCTCGTGAGGGATGTTAGAGTCACACAGGCAATGACGTTTACAGGATGGAATATGTCATTCTCCAGTTCTGGTTGTCCATCCTGCAGGCTGAATGCCTCAAAGTTTTTTTGTTTTTGTTTTTAGTACAAAAGAAAACAAAACAACAAAACAAAAATACATGATCTCTCCGGAACCCCACAAATTCAAGCTTACTTTTGTTCCTCTCTGGTCCCCCTCCCTGAGCTCCATCGTCACATGTGTTCTCAGCTGAAATGTCACTGTCCACCTCTCATTCAGGGTGTAAGTTCCCCCAGCTCCGTTTGCTGGGGTTCAGAAAACATTAGGAACAAGATGGTTCAGTCCATTCATAACTCACATAGGTAAATGCCTGTGAGTAAATCAACAGGTACTTTTTTTTAAGCAATATCTTTTTTAATTAATTAATTTATTTTTCGCTGCGTTGGTTCTTCCTTGCTGCGCGCAGGCTTTCTCTAGTTGCAGCGAGCGGGGGCTACTCTTCGTTGTGGTGCACGGGCTTCTCATTGCGGTGGCTTCTCTGGCTGGGGAGCACGGGCTCTAGGCACGCGGGCTTCAGTAGTTGTGGTGTGCGGGCTCAGTAGTCATGGCTCATGGGCTCTAGAGCGCAGGCTCAGTAGTTGTGGCGCACGGGCTTAGTTGCTCTGTGGCATGTGAGATCTTGAACCCGTGTCCCCTGCATTGGCAGGCAGATTCTTAACCACTGCGCCACCAGCGAAGTCCTCAACAGGTATTTATTAAGTGTTCACTGTATGCCCTGCATGCTTCTAGGAAAGTGGGGAGGGCAGAGGTAGTTTTCTATATTCACGGATCTTTCCAACTAGCTGCCAGGAAGAGCAAATCTACTTCGTACATTGAGAAGAAGGCCAGTACTAAGCTGTGCATCCCAGCTGTGCACTTTTGCTGCCCAGAGATAAAGGAGGGCCAGGGTAGCCAGAAAAACTTTGAGAAGGTGGAGTTTTGGAGATAAAAGAATATAAAAGTAGATAAAGATGAGACTTAGTGTTGAGTTTATTGCTAACCAAGGCAGGGGAAATCTGAGCCCACACATAGGGTTTTGGCTCCAAGAGATGCAGCCAAAACATTACATTAACTGTAAGAGAATAATATTTGAGATACACACAGGACTGGAGACCTAATTTGTGGGACCTAGTGCAAAATGAAAATGTGGAGCCCTGTGTTAAAAAATTGTCAAGAGTTTCAAGATGGCGACAGGAGAGATTAAGATTAATCCAGGGGTGGCGCCCTTCTGAGCACCGGGCCCTGTATGAGTGCTTGGCTCACAGGCTAGGAGGCTGGCCCTGGCCACACAGTGGGAGGAGGCTGGCCCTGGCCACACAGTGGGGAGAGCAGCCCCTGGAAGATCATACTCAGACCAAGGGCAACGGTACGGTTCACAAAGACAAAAGCCACAAAGTTGCATGGGTGAAAGTGATCGGTTGGTTGAAGGAGGTCCTTGACTTACAGTTCAGGATTGGCTGGTTATATGGAGGTTGTGGTGGGCCCATTTCTGGGCACCAAATCTGTTGGTTTGAATCTAGAACAGTTGCTATGAGTTCACCACTTTTTTTTTTTTTTCTTTTCCTGCTATTTTTCTCCTAATTCAGTGAGAAACAGTTGCTCTGATCCCTTTTGGAGATTTCTTACCCCTCCAGGTTCAAGGTCATGCTGCAGGCAAGTCTCCATGCACATGCTCCGGGCCCCAAGATCAAGTCCTCTATCAAGAGTTAGCCTTCTAAATGGGAAGGAAATCCAAAAAAGAGGGGTATATGTATGTGTATAGCTGATTCACTTTGCTGTACAGCAGAAGCTAACACAACAATGTAAAGCAGCTATACGCCAATAAAAAATAAATAAAAAAAAAATAAAAAGAGTTAGCCTTGAAGAGGGATCTGGACCAGCGGGAAGGATAGAGCAGGCAGAGGAAGCCATATGAACAAAGGCCGGAGGGGAAGGTAGACATTGAAGCTGTAAGGGACTCAGGTGGGGACTTGGGCGTGAGTCAGGGCGTGGGCGGGCTGTGCTGGGTGGGAGCTGGAGCAGGCAGAGGATGGAGGGACTGGAGAGCCTGACTCAGGAATGAGCAAGGGGCAGGAGGCTTGCCTCGTGGCTCCCAGCCGGTGTCCCTGGGCTGCATCTGGGGGGCCACATTTGTGGAACAAGCAGAGCAGTCAAGGGACCTGGAGCCTGTTGAAGGCAGAGGCCTGTCGTCCAGAGCCCCCGCGGGAGGCCCACGGGGAGAGCTGACTTCCAGGGCTTGAGCTGACTCTGGAAACCAAGCCATCTCACCTTCAGCCCCAGCACTGCACCTCAGCATCAAACTGCCTCTTGCCGAAACTGGGCCCCCATCATCCACCCCTTCCTACAGCTCTGGGTCCAGCTCTTGGTCCCCTCTAGGGGAGCTTGAGCACTTCTATTGCCACACGCCTCCTCCCGTAGGAGGCTATCTGTATGTCTTCCTCTGTCTAACCTTGAACCCTGTCACATCGATTTCCCCAGGCGGGCTGCGCACCGTCATCTCCTGGGGATGATTTAATAGCCTGGTAACAGGATTGATACTGATAATAGACATTTTTAGAATCTATTAAGAACTGAGGCCTGCTTTCAGGATCTCATGTGTGTTTCTGAGGGCCTCATCTTTGACTTTTGTCTCTTTTTTTGTTCTCACCCCTCACTTATGCCCAGAGGGTCTAGTGTCCAGAGGCCACTTGCTTGAAGGTGTTTAATGACATGAAAGGAGACAAACAAACAGACCCAAAGATGGTCAAGTCAGCTGCTCAAAGTGTGTGGTTCTTGCCTGTGGTGGCCCATGATTTAGGGCCACCAGTCAGAACCGCCGACTATGAAAGGGCTTGAACTTGGGGCCCTTTCAAGTGCCTTCAGCATAGCGATCCCGCAGTTCTGAGAAAGCCGGGCTTCTGATGAGCTCAGGAAACAATACAAGAAACCGTTCCCTCCTCAAACATCCTCTGTCGCTTTTCCTTTCAGAGAGTGGATGCTGGTTATGTGGGGCCCTGAGAATAACTCTCTTATCTGCTTTTTACTTTATGTAGTTATGTTGATCAGCGACCAAGAAGACCGCAATCCTCTGAGTTCCAACAAAGTGGGTGATGGCCACGTGGCATTCACTTTGGTTCTTGCCTGCCCGTAGCATCTTACATAGAGCAGAGATAAACTGACTCATGGGAGAGTGTCCTTGTGAGGGTGAGGGGTAAAAAGTCACATGCAGCGAGTCTCCCTCAAAATCCCAAGGCTTTCCTAACACACTGTGCTTATCGATCACAGTCTTAATTGGCTTTGTCAGAGCTGGTTGCTGAGCCCATGAGCCTACCTCCAAAAACAGCCGCACGGGTGACTGTGCCAGGCTGTGGCAGTGTGGAGACTCCCGGGGTAGGCCGGGATGGAGCTTTTTAGATGTCATGGTGGGATGACATCTCACTTTGAACTTAACGGCAGAGGGTGTTTACTATCTATTTAAATGTTCCATTTGCCTTAATCTTCCCGGCAGCTAGTCATTTGTCTGATGGTTTCCTGCATAAATAGGGGTCATGTGGACACCAGGATGGGGCCAACAGCACTCGAGTGAGGGGCTCTCACGCCATCCCCTGCCCCACCTCACCCCTGCCATTGCACCTCATGCTTGATCTCCGTTGGTCTCTTTGCAGGCTTGCAGAGGTTCTGTGAAGATATCGAGATGATGATTGGATTCCAGCCAAATGTTTTCTGGAAAGTCTGCTGGGCGTTTGTTACTCCAACCATTTTAACTGTAAGGACCGTGTGCTTTATTGCATGGGTAGCACCTTGCGTGCATATGTGATGCTTTATGTTGAACAAGACCTGTGCCTACATACACATGAGCCTGCGGAGCTGGTAGGATGAGTATTACTCGTGTCTTTCAGCTGAGGAAACGCAGATGTGAAGAGGTGAAGCGCCTTGCCTAAAGGTGCTTGATTGATCGGGTGCAGAGCGAGGACGCATGCACAGTTTGGAGCATCCCTATGGAACGTTTCCCATTATATCGGTCTGCCTCACGTGATCACATTTCCCATGTGCTAACTGGGGTCCACGTTGTGTGCACAGTGCTTTATATCAGGGGTTCCCAACCCCTGGGCCAAGGACCGGTAGCGGTCTGTGGCCTGTTAGGAACCGGACCACACAGCAGGAGGTGAGCGGTGGGTGAGTGTGCGAAACTTCCTCTGCCGCTCCCCATCGCTTCCCATCACTCGTGTTACTGCCTGAATCATCCCCCACCATCCATGGAAAAATTGCCTTCCATGAAACTGGTTCCTGGTGCCAAAAGGGATGGGGGCTGCTGATTTATATGTATCACCTCGTCTCTCCCTCACAGCAGCTCTGAGGGGTTGGTATTATAATCATCTCCATTTTACGGATGGGGAAACTGACGCCCAGAGGTTATGTGACTTGCCTAGGATTGTACAACTATAATTAGCTACAGCCTGGGTTCAAACCCAGGCAGTCTGGCTCCAGAACACTTAATCCTAAACACTGCTCAACACAGCTACTCTACAGCTAATATGTATAGCAGAAGTTAGACTTTTATTGTTCATTTTTATTGCTTTTGAGGACTATCTTATCATCCTCAAGTGTGATGATGACATTTTGAGATCATCTGACATTCATCTTCTTAAAGATCAGAGCCCTTCATGTGCCAGCAAATCTGCCTGGGGACTTACAGGCATATCCTGTCACCTCCTTTATTGTGCCCCAGCTCCTGGCTTTGCCTCCATCTACTCTCCAAGCACAGTAATTGACAGAGACCTTGCCTTTCCCTCTCTTCCTCCCTGGCTTGTAGGTGTCATCTGGGCAAAAGCTGCAGGAAGCTGGCTGTAGTTCCTTCTGGGCCCAGCAGGTGGCACTAGAAACCAGATTAAGACCCTTTTACTACACTGTACCAGCTTCTTTAAAGGAAAACAAGACAGTAAAATTGTAGAGAAAACATATATTTTCCTTAAAAAAAAAAAACAACAAACTGTCACAGAGTGAGTTTTAATCAAAACATCTCAATTTCTTTCTGAAAAGGCAGAAGTTTAGAGAGAAAAACCATTCAGCGTTTACCTCCCTCTGCATTGACAGGAAGACATCATACAGAAGCCCACATCTGTACTCACAATTCAGAGGCTGTAATTTGTCTGCAAAGTCCCACCAGATTTGGGGCATGAGAGTTGAAAAGGACTAAGTTAAACTTTTCAGTATCTTGAATCCAGGACTGAAGTGTGTGTGAAGGATGGGGAGTTACCCATCTCTTGGGAGGAAGACAGGAGACCACCCCCTCCCCGCTGTTCCCCATCTCTGCTGAGCTTCGCCGTGTCCCTCAGTTACTACTACACACAATTTATTCTTGGGTGGAATCAAAGTTAGAATCTGTTCCAGATTCTACCGACCTTTCCCTCCTGTCTTGGAAGAGATAAAGCTTCAGAGAATCTTATTATATTCTGCAGACCCAGATCACATAATAATAATCAGCAGGACGACTTGTGGAGATATAGTATTAGGTAGCAGCTTTATTAACTATGTCTCTCAAGCTCCCAACCACTCTGATTGGTGGGTGATTCTTCCCCCATTTTACAGTTGCCTGTGCTGAGGCTTGGAGAGGCTAAAGAGCTTGCCCAAGGCCACAAAGCTTGCAGGGGGCAGAATAAGAATGGAATCCAAGGCTACCTAGGCTTCAAGATAATACATTTCTAAATACATTTCTAATACATTTCTAAAAGCCTAGTTGCTTTCATCTCCAAGTGGAGTTTGGCCAATTCTGGATTAAAATAATCCTAATCTTCTTTAGGAGCAGAATGTCAGGGGAAAGGGATTCTAGGGACTTGCTGTGTTTTTTTGAGAAAGTTCCTCAACTGTGCTGTGCTTTATTCGATTTCCGTTATAAAACTCACCTCAGAAACCTGTGGAGGGGTCCCTGGCTCAGTGGCTAAATTATCCTTTCTCATGGCCAGGTTCATCTGAGGGCAGGGTTTTTGTCAAACCTGACTTGGCAGAGGGAAATTGATGGCAAGACCAAGTTTGCACAGATAAATTTGATGTGATATTTGTGTAATGAGGAAATGGGTATCAAAGGACCAAGGTTAACCCTTCTTTTTTGCCATTTGCCCTTCTGTAACACGGCTATCTTGTAGTAGGCTAGAATGAGCTGAGATTATGGGTTTAAATGACTTAAAAAACCCTGAAATAAAATTGATCATTTTTTATATGTGCCTTCATGGATTTATAGAGCTATAAATATTCTGCGTGCAATTATTGTATACATAGGCAGATCACGTTACTGAATTATGCACGCACATAAGCAGATGTATTGCTATTTATATAGTAAATGAAATGGGACAACTTACCATAATTACATTAAGCCATACTTCCAATAGACTGGTTAATAAAGCTTATAACTCTAGGGGCAAATGTTTAAAAGGGGGCCTAGAGTAGATATCTCTTATAGGAGCAGTTTTCTCAACCACTGTCTTCAGTCTCATGTTGCTTCAAATCCATATATTGAACTGCTGTTGCATTGAAATAATCACTTGCCCTGGCAGCCTGTGCTTTACAGCAATCATACAGATGCCTTACATTTGTCTAATGCTTCACACTTTCCCAAAACACTTGCATATATTATCTTGCCTGGCATAATTCCCTCTAATCATTTTCAGGCAGTTCTTTTACTGCTTAAGATAGAATGAGAGAGCTGAGGAGGAGGGAAGGACTTAGGCAGGTACAGTGTTCTAGGCGGAGGCTGCCATAGGCGGGATGAATACAGGGAAGAACTCAATTTTCTGAGGGCAGTTCCCCTCCCCCAACAGAGGCTTGGCTAGAGCGTTAGAACCCCTCTTCTGTCCTTTTCGGTGCCTCTTTTTCCAGCATATCTGTCACCTTGTTCCTCCTCAGCTACACTAAGCAAGACTTCAGAGGGTTCGCATCACTGTTGCCAGCCAAAGTGTGCGGTGATGGGGGAAAACGGGCAGACAATGCACCATCGCCTCTCTTAAAAGTGAGGGGGGGGCTCCTGAGTAAATACCACACTGTTGTTCCCAGAAAATCCCTGTGTTGTATACCTGGTGTGAAATGGATCTGTTATATAGCAGAGAAGTCTGAGACATACAGGTCCCTCAGCCAATTAGTGGTAGAGCTGGGATTAGCCTGCCCGTCCCCGGCCTCTTGGCTCACGGGTTGGTGACGAGGCCCGTTCACCTTGCATCAGTTGAGGGGAGGGCTGGGCCTCCACTCTCTTTGTCCCACAGCTGATTATAGGACCAAACTTCCTGCTCAGCCACTGCTTGGGGACCTCTCAGCCGGCTTTAGAGGCAGCTCCTGCAGATGGGCTCTTCCCCATTCAAGGGGAAAACGAAGTAGATTCAATTCATTTTTCACATTAATCTAATGGATTTTTTTCCTTATAACAAAAGCTTGATTATCCATTATAGGCAGTAGAGACGCCCCTCTCCTTAAAAACACCCACCGTCCCCTCTCCTGCCTCCACCCGTCCGCCACCTCGGTGTGTAGCCTTTAAAATCGTCCTCTCAGCCAGTCTGTGTGTATAGACACCCATATGCATTGCTCAGTTTTTATGGGATGGCAAATGCAGCATCAGCGGCTCAGTGTCTGTCACGTTCATCTCTGTGAAGTCCAGTTTCTCCATTTAGAAAATGAAGTAATAATACTTCCCTTTCAGGGTCGTTATGGGGGTAAAATGAGATAATAGACAAAAAAAGCAGCCAACTCACAGCAGGGGTCCAGTACATGACTGTTGAAGGAATACTTCACATCCCCACCCTAACGCGTGTGTTTCTCTTTTCTTCCCAGTTTATCCTTTGCTTCAGCTTTTACCAGTGGGAGCCCATGACCTATGGCTCTTACCGCTACCCTAACTGGTCCATGGTGCTCGGATGGCTAATGCTCGCCTGTTCCGTTATCTGGATCCCGATTATGTTTGTGATAAAAATGCATCTGGCTCCTGGCAGATTTATTGAGGTAATTGTATCAGCTCCCACTCCTGCCGCCCCCTCCCAGGGGAGAAGCTCTGAGAGCTCTGTGCTTTAAAAAAACAAAAGATTTGGTGAACTTATTCTAAGGGGAGACATGGTGATTAAGTGGTTAACAGTTGCTACCGTTTCTGTTAAACCCATTCTTATTATGTATTATTCCTCTAATGGAGGGACTCAGCCAGTCCACAGGCCAAGCTGCTATTATGCTCTTCCTCAGAGCAGTGACGGCTCTGGGGAATAAACGATCAGAGTGTCTCCTCTCTCCTGGTGCTTCCCCCTCCTCTCCCCTCATCCAGAGCTTAAATCCCAGTGTTTGGTTTTTCACCACACATCAGATTCCCCCTTTCCCGATGTTCCTCTCTGTCTGAGGTGCCTCCCCCCAAACACCTATTACGATTACGTTTAAAATCACTCCCCCTTCCTGCTATGCCTGTGTTAGGCATGGCTGAGGGGTCCAAGCTGATGAAAACGTCACCATCCCCGAAGGATGTAATGAAAGGTCCAGGGCATGCCTGGTATAAGGCATGTTGGTTGTCTTTGTCGGTTAGTCCCTTGCTGGACCCATTTCCCATTTCTTTTTTTTTTTTTTAAATTAATTAATTTATTTTGGGCTGTGTTGGGTCTTCGTTTCTGTGCGAGGGCTTTCTCTAGTTGCGGCAAGCGGGGGCCACTCTTCATCGCGGTGCGCGGGCCTCTCACTACCGCGGCCTCTCTTGTTGCGGAGCACAGGCTCCAGACGCGCAGGCTCAGTAGTTGTGGCCCACGGGCCCAGTTGCTCCGCGGCATGTGGGATCTTCCCAGACCAGGGCTCAAACCTGTGTCCCCTGCATTGGCAGGCAGATTCTCAACCACTGTGCCACCAGGGAAGCCCCCCCATTTCCCATTTCTAATGCAAAAGACTCCCCACCCTCACTCCAGAGAGGATGGTAAGGGGACTGCCACTTGCTGAGCCACCAGTGAAGTGTGGTCAGGCTTTTGTTATTCATGAGAAATCACGTGCTCAGACGCGTTAGGAAGAGGTCGGCGCCGCCTTGTCTTGGCGGTCCAGAGGGCTGCCGTCTTGGACCAGGCCGGTGCTGCTCAGGGTCTGGCCCAGGGGCTAACAGCACCAGCACCACCTGGGAGCTTGTTGGAAACACAAACGATCAGGCTCCAGCTCTGCTCCGCTGAACTAGACTCTCAGGGAAGTAGGACTCTGGTGTCCGTAGTTTAACGAGCCCCCAGGTGATTCTGATGCAGATTCAAGCTTGAGGGGCATTGGATTAGACCGAGGCAAAGAAACACCTGCTGATGAGGGTAGTGAAGAACAGCTGGGTGGGTTTTGCTCTTGGTCAGCCAGATTGAGGAGGAGAGGGCCCTGGAGCATCTCTCGCAGGCTCGGGAGGGGAGAAGCAGACGGGAATAGATCATGTGAATAAACGCCTTACACGCATGTCCACGCGATGAGGAGGCAGCCTTTGTTTTTATTGGACTAAAGGTGGAGGCAGAGTTGACAAAGGGAGATGCAGGCGTCTTCTTACTGAAGCAGTGTTCCAGTTTCCATCCTCAGGAAATTGTCTGTTATCTCCTTAAGGTAAATTGACTCAGCCCCCTCACCGCCAGGGATGGCTTGCCCGAGCCTCAGATGGACCTCCTACCCACTGACCCAGAAATCTCTTTCCCTCTGAACAGAAGCTGCTTTAGCCTCTGCTACTTTTGTCTTAGGCTGAAATCCTCTAAACTGATGAGTCGGCAATATACATTTATTATGGTTGGTTCGGGACACAAAGGTTGCAAACTGATGATTAAGGGGAGATTAAACTAACAGCTATAAGAAGCAGCTTCCCTTTAATAGGTAATAAACACATACTTGTTCCCTCTTATGTAGTCAGAAATATGTTTTCTTTAATTTTCTAGAAAATGCTCCAGTCAAATTATGTTTTCCATGAAAGGTTCAGTTGACAGATTAGAGACATTCCCATTATTTTTAGCTTGCCTGCAAGAACCCACACTTCTGAACCAAGTCAGAAGCGTATATTTTTGTCAACAGATAATTAAAATCTTTGCTCACTCTTGGCAATGTATCTTTGTGGTTGAGGGGTTTTTTCTCCGGCCATTTATATACTTTGGGGAAATATGCTAAACAAAATCCAATTATTTTGATGTAACAACTCACTGTTGAGGCTACAGAACAAAAGTGAGTACATGTCCTCTGCAGTCTGCGTTTGGCAGTGGAGAGAGCAGCTTGTAGATCCTCTCCATTTGGAGGGGAAAAAATGTATAATTAAAATCTGGGCCCTTTATTCTCTATTAATCTTGTGCAAGGCAAACCCTGGGCAACTGTAATATTGCTTGCAGGGTGATGTAAATAATTTCAAGTGAACTAAACTAAGTCTCCTCTTAAATGCATCCCTGGCCTTGTTAATTAATGGAGCTGATCTTCCTAACTGCTTCTCTTGGTGGGGGACCTCTTGGTTCCAGGAGGCGTTCTGGCGAATGTGGTCACACCCAGTTTGGGGATGGGTGGGTGGTGCCTGGGGGAAGAGGGTGCTTTGCTTCTGTGACCCTGTGTGTCTTTGGCTTCTTTGCAGAGGCTGAAGTTGGTGTGCTCGCCGCAGCCGGACTGGGGCCCCTTCTTAGCTCAGCACCGTGGGGAGCGTTACAAGAACATGATCGACCCCTTGGGAACCTCTTCCCTGGGACTCAAACTGCCAGTGAAGGATTTGGAACTGGGTACCCAGTGCTAGTCCGATGGCACGGGATGGCCCAGACTTGATTCCGTTTCTCCTCTCTGCCTTCCCCTAGTGTTTTCCCCAGCTTTCTTCCCATTTTTCTTCTTTTCTCTCCCCACATCTCAGTTCATACCCGTGCACGAGAGTGGTGACTTAGAAAAGTAGGACATAGTGTCGCATGCTGTAGCCGGGAGCTAGATGGACCACTTGAAGAGCGGTTTGCCTGTGTCCATGCTGTCAGTTTCTGGTGGGGTTTACCCCGCAGGCTCGAATCAACTAGGGGAGCGCTTTCCGGCGAAGTCACAAGTAGATGTGCGCGCGTTGATCAGTAGGGAAGCATCCTCTGTGGTTGTCACTGGTGGTGCCAGTCAGGCTTATGCAGAACGGCAGGATAACCAGACTGTTAGTTTGGACTCATCTGAGCAATGTAGTGATTTCATTCTGACACACAAAGTTCAGGACTGGGTACCTTTGGAGGGTCGGCAGTGATCAGAAAATGGTTTTGAGTAAGACGAGCCGGTGGATTTGGACACCCCCGAGGTGGTGAAGTTCCCATTTCCATTCATGATTGGGGCTCTGTTTCCTTCATCCAGACCAACTGTCTCAAGTGTACCAAGGACTCAGATGCTTTCTTTCTGCAAACTGCAAATCTCAATGAAGAGTTGGTTCTCTCCCCTCAGTTGTCTTTTTTTTGAATAACCGTATTTGTGAATTCTGTGGATCCTTTCCTCCACCTCTGCATCGTATTATTTGTGCCCAAAGTTGTACATTCATAGCAGAGTGCCCTTTTTGTTTCTCCATGACGTCTAGCACTGTGGTTCAATGTCATCATTCCATGTTTCTTCTCTTCTAAATGTCTTTCTATGAGCTGTAGCTACCTTGTCTTTCAGCCTCTGGGAAAACAAGACTTACCCTGGTTCTGTCTATATATTATATATATAAGACACAAACTCTTAAAAGACATAATGTCTCGGTTTTTACTCTTCATTTTTTCATTCACAGTCAATGCCGATTGTGGGCATAGAATCAAAGAAATGGAGAGTTGAAGAGAAAGCAACCACAATATTCACTGCACTGGTAGTACATTTTAGGTCATTGTATTTACAGAGATTTCTGATAGGTACAGGTTAGGTCAGTAGCAAGTGAGCTAATTAAAGCTATAGCTTTTAAGACTACATTTAGCTAATTCAATTTTAAGAGTTCCCAATTCACAGTACTCATAACCACACTCTAATGAGAGCGGATCATATGTCTGCAGAGGTTGGTGAAGCCGTAACCTTTATTATCTTCTTGTATCCTGAACATGCATATATGAGATTTCTATAATGTGACATGTGTTCACGTAGTGTGTACTCGTAGTGGTGTTTTCTGTCTTTATAAATATCTTATTAATCACTGTAGAGATGGTGAGTGTAGGATAGTGTAGTCTGGGTTTTTTTTTTTCCCTTACAGTGATAATATCTAAACCTAAAATTGTTTCCTTAGGGGAGACCATTTCAATCATTTTCTTATTTGTTTGTCTTCATATTACAGGGTCTCAGGCAAAGCTTTCAGTTCAAATCTTGTATATTGATGTGACATTTTCGTCCTGTTAAACAGTAATGAAACCCAACAACAGACCTTAAAGTAACACTTTTCAAAAAATGACTTCACTTGTTA
Organism: Eubalaena glacialis; assembly: GCF_028564815.1. Taxonomy (NCBI): domain Eukaryota; kingdom Metazoa; phylum Chordata; class Mammalia; order Artiodactyla; family Balaenidae; genus Eubalaena; species Eubalaena glacialis. Next base: position 85,386,147 of record NC_083725.1, read on the forward strand.
AGGAAAAAGGAAAATCTCAACTCATCTTACTGAGCTCTCCCTTTTCTGGAGCAAATATTGTTGTCATTTGCCAACACCGACGTGAACTTCTGGTTTTCAAGAGTAGCCTGTGGAAACTTTCAGAAAAGGAAACAAAGATGGGTTTCGAACTTTAGGTTTTCATCTCTTTTGTCTGCAGGGCACGTTTGTTCTTCCCCCTCCTCATTCTCTTCTTCTGCTTACCTCCCAAAGCTAGAACTTACTAGAATCCATCACAGAGACTAAATCCTAAGCTTCCCCTAGACTTAGCTTTAGGAAGCTGAGTTGTGGCTTCCCCTGTCCCAGTGTTTCCCATAGTGACTTGTCCGCCATTAACACTGGTTTCCCCAAGAAAGCCATATTGTAGAGAAGCCCCCTTTGCTGTAGCAGATTCTGCATAGTGGTACCAAAAATTAGCCTCTCCAATTGATATCCGATGAGGTGGGAGAGCAAGGAAGGACTAACTTAGGTTTGGAAATGTTCTGCAGCCTTTCCAATTTGAAGGTTGAAGAAGAGAGCTGAAATCAATTAGCATTCTCCCATAGGACTGGCATGTTTGTGTCACGATGAATGGTTTTCGGCTTTCCTCTCTTGCCTCTTGGCTAAAACTCGAGTCTGATGCTGGATGCCAACCCAGTTTCTGTTAATTATTGCTGTTGTGATTAAAAGAAAGGGGGGAAAAAACTCATGGATGCTGCCAGATTTGTTTTGTACACATTGCAAGTTAACTTAATTGTCAGAATGGGGACAGCCTCACTAGCTAGTGTGTTTTGCATTTGGGGGCAGCGACATTTGTATTCATTACAATTTGTCCAGTTAAGACCCAGGACCTGTTCCCTGAGCAGCTGGGTTTTTGTTTTTTTTTTCATTTTTCCTACAACTTTCAAGTTTTATGTACAGTTTCCTTAAAGGTGGAAGGTTCTAAGCTTATCTGGAAATAGTTACCTTGTGAGTTTAGTTTTGCCAGTTCCTACAGTTGTGTTTAACTTTTGAGGCTTTCCTTGCCAGAGATGTGTTCAGTATCTGAGCTGTTTCTAGTCATCACCAATCTACTCGTGCTGCACCTCCCCTAGACTTGGCTGGGACGCTAAGAGCTGAGATGCGTATGACCAGATGGATGTTTCCATGCTATTAAAATGCACAGTCAAGTGGAAGGGAAAAAAATGAACGAATAAAAATAAAATGAGCAGCATTGTCCTAAAGTGCCACTTGAGAGTTCCCCTTCAAACTGAGGCAAAAACCGAGTTGCTGAGGAAAGACTTTCATTGGTTCACTGTGCAGAATGGTGGGGTATTTTCCACTTGTGAGATTATTTCCTAATACCAACAAATGCCAGAGACCCATCCAGAGGAAAAAAAAAAAAAGCCATATGTTAAAAACAGTAACACTGTAATATCCTTAAAGGAGAAAAAAATGTATATGTCTTAACAATTGGTGTTGTGGCTTCTTATGCAAATATTTGTCTTGCATATTAGTAACTTTTAATCTCTTTAAGGCTGTGTGTTTGCCATGTACAAATGTGTCCAGTCTGGTCTTTTTTCTCTTTTTCTTTTATATTTATTTATTGCATGAAATCTGTGGTCAATGCAAAATCTCGATGACCTCAACATCTTTGAAAGTTCCAATGTGTTTTTAATATGTCAGAAATGGAATCAACTTGTATTTCAGTGAGTGGCACTTTAAAAGGACATCGAACACAGTGACCCGGAAATGGATAAGACTTGGGCTGTCTTTGCTAATGTTGCACTGGAGTGGAGTTTTCCTTTAATTAAGTTCTAATTTTGTTATCTACATGTGCCACAGTGCTTCCTGATAACCTTAACCTGTCAGCATGGTTTTCCCATGCCTAAAATTAAGATATTTTTCTTTCCTCTTTGTTCCCTTGGCTATCGGTCATCATTCTCTTCTCAGAGACTTGCACAATAACTATTGCTTAATGTCAGCGTGATGGCAAGATCGTACTGCTGCTGTACTTGGATTTGGGTCTGTGACACACTTCTTTGAGGCAGATGACTCGAGCAAGGGCAGGCTGGGTGGTAGGTTATCTTGCAGAGAAATAAAGACCAAGGCCAACGAATGGAATGAGCGTTACCTATGTTTCATACCAGGTATCATGCAGAAAACCTCCAGGCTGGGAGCAAAGGTTTGGGTGATTTAATCTTGATACTAATTTCTCTGCAAAGTGGTCCTAGGATTTGCAAAAGTGAAGCTTCCTATCTTTCCTGGATTTTGCTTCAACTGTACAGAAAGGCCAAGTAATTTTGAATTGTGGTCTCTGCTCGGGTCACCTCTGAGCAGCCTGCAGCGAAAGAGAAAGTTTTCAGATTGGGCATTCATCACCTCTGAAGATCAAGCAGTGGTTTGATTTGCCTGCTATGGATTAAATACATCTTCAGGTAACCATTTGCCTTATAGGTGTATTTTATTGTTAGGGTGATACCTAGTAACTGACTAGGAACTGTTTTGTCTCTCATTTTTTTGGTCTTTTTTTGCACTTTATATGGACCTATCATGGAATAGGTTTATTCTTAAATTGTGTACTTGGCTAATGTCCTAAATGCAGGCATCTTACATGGTCCTGTCGCCTATGAATAAAGATATGTTCCCTAATCAGGTCCTTATATTTTTTCATTAACTGTACTTGAAGAAAATATATTACATTATAAATGATGCGTCATATATATATCTTATAGAGTACATATTATATACTGTGCATTATTCATTTAAGAAGTCATTATTCTTGAGGCCCTACCTCAAATTTTGTATTTATGTGTACAAATGCAATTTATGGTATTATATATTTGCCTATTATATACTGATATAAATTAGAATTTATCCTAATAATGTATGAGTTCACAAAACCCTAAATAAATGTCAGTGTTTAACCTGATGATTACAGAATTGTGTCTATTTCAAACCCGTTACCCACATTCTTTCTTTCTTAACAAATGGCCTTCAGGTATTCCCAGGATTGATCTGTTTTGTTGGGAGAAACCTGGAACAGAAATGGAAAACTGCCTTCTTGGGAAAATGAGATATTGCACTGCTGCAGAAACAAATATCAATTAAATTGTTATATTCTTAGCCATCGGAATACACTATTGTTTGCTGAATTATTTTATTTATTTATTTATTATTTATTTTTGGCTGTGTTGGGTCTTCGTTTCTGTGCGAGGGCTTTCTCTAGTTGCGGCAAGCGGGGGCCACTCTTCATCGCGGTGCGCGGGCGTCTCACTGTCGTGGCCTCTCTTGTTGCGGAGCACAGGCTCCAGACGTGCAGGCTCAGTAATTGTGGCTCACGGGCCCAGTTGCTCCACGGCATGTGGGATCTTCCCAGACCAGGGCTCGAACCCGTGTCCCCTGCATTGGGAGGCAGATTCTCAACCACTGCGCCACCAGGGAAGCCCTTGCTGAATTATTAATCACCCCTCCTGGGGAAGGAGAGAGAGGGAGGGAGAGAGGATCTGAGTGAATCTGAACAGAAGGATTGGGCAAGTTAAATCCTTGGGTGTGTTTTAATGACCATTTTTGTCAGTCTTCAATTCAACTTTATTTCAGTTCCGCAAACATTTACGTTGCTCCTCCACTGAGTCAGACCCCAGGCAACACGGAATAAAAAATAAAACAGTCACAGAGCTCATGGAACACAGAGCTTAGCAGAAAGACTATCCATATTAAACCGACACACAAGCAAATAAATAAATGTCATTCCTCTCCTTTTAAGTGTGTGGAGCCCGCACATGCCCTGCCCAGAGAGGGGCCCTGAGCTCTGGTGTCACGTGTAGAGACTGGCAGCTGGGCGCTCCTGTCTGATCATGTTAACCCGGAAGCTTGACCCTGTCCTCCAATAAACACAGACACTCGCATTCCACCTCCAACTTCAGCTGCCACGTGGGCAGGCTATGGGCATGAGCTGCACCACTGTTGGTGGGAGAAGAGATGCCCTCAGAAGCTGATGCTGCAAACCCCAGGCCATGAGCATAGGTGTCCCTCCTGTGGTAAGGAGACTTCCACACACCCCCTCAGGCTTGTCCATAATACTGTGCTTCAGCAGGCAGACGGAGCCGCAAATACCAAACTCAGTGAAGACCTCATCTTGAAAGAAGAACGCTCCATGGCATCAGAATTTGGTGCTGGCTTGTCATCCTTGATTTCCTTCCTGTGATGTATTTGCTCAGTTGTGTTGTAACTTTTTCTGGAAAATTCTCAAGCATATATAAAAGTGGAGAGTGTGGAATAATGAACTCCCATGTCCATATCACTCAGTTTCAACAATTATCAACTCATGTCCAAGTTTATTTCATGTATCCCTCTCCCCACTCTGAACTGAAACTTTATTTCTTTGGTGTAGTTCAAAGTAGAGCCCAGACACCATGGAATTTCACTTGGAAATACGCTGTTGTGTTTTTATAGCCCTATATTATTATTATTTTTTTTTATTGAAGTACAGTTGATTTACAATGATGTGTTAGTTTCAGGTGTACAGCAAAGTGATTCAGTTATACGAATGTGTAGGTGTATATATGTTCTTTTTCAGATTCTTTTCCTTTATAGGTTATTAGAAAATATTGAGTTCAGTTCCCTGTGCTATACAGTGGGTCCTTGTTGGTTATCTAGTTTATACATAGTAGTGTATATATGTGTATGTACCCCTTTAAACAGTCTTTCCCTAAATGGGGATGATGATGAAATGTGGGAAGCTTAGCGCCCACACATCTGTAGCAGGTTGATCTACTCTGGGCTGTTAAAGAGGGTACGAGGATCTGTCTGGAAGGAGCTAATGGTGTTTGCTCTGATACCTCCCCTGGCTTCCTGCGTCCAATCTTTCATCTTGTTTTCATTTGTTTGGCAACTATTCCTCCCCCTGGACTTTGTGGCTGTTTTCCTAAGGCGCTCACTCCTGCTCCTTTGTTCTCTGCTTTTGTTCATGCCTCCTTCCTCCGTCTCCCCAGATGTCTCTCCTGGAACCAGACATTCAGAATCTCACAGCTGCATAGAAGTCCAAGGTCATTTATTCCAGCATCTCTGATACACAGATTCTTCTATGACAGTCTGTTTTGTGGGAACTGGATTTACAAGGCAATGCAAGTAGGGTGGGTAGTCGCTGTCTGAAAGGTTCACCATAGGAGCCTTTTACAGGAGAAAGCTCCTCCAGTGCCTTTCTCAACTTGACAAAAGTGGATTTACTTCTCTGAGTTACACATTCTACTGCATAAACTGAGACTGTGTGTGGTTTGGGCCGCTCCTTTCTTGCCTTTTAGTGTAATCTGTAATTTTATGAGAATTTTCATATTGTAAGTCATTGAACCCAGCCCCATTCCCTTTTGCAGAAAACTTCTCCTGTTGCTTGTAGGATGAGGAGAAAATAACATCTGGAATATAGTGTGGATCGGCATTGAAACAGAATCACATTTTCATCATTTATTGATCCATTCACTCATGTATTTATTTTTACACTCTACTCAATGTCTTAATTATGTTAAGATGTTAATCTAGTTCCAGTACCTAGTAATTTGTGACACAGTAGATAATAAATGCATTTTTTAATCAAATGAGCAAATACTGGGTACTGGCTCTGTACAAGGAACAGAGCTCAGTGTTATAACATGTAGGAAAAACACGAGTAAGACTTGGTCTCTCCCTCCAGGTTACTCAGAGCGAGTGGGGCTTTAAGACAGGTACACGTGTTGCCATAACACACGGTGGCAAGTACCAAGTGTGGCCACAGGATTTTGGACAAGAACATACTGAGGGGATGCAGAGGAAGAAATTCCTTCTGGCTGAGAGGATTAGGCAGGACTTCAGGAGACAGGGACATAAGGAGGGTTTTGACCATGAGGAAGGTATTAGGATGAGCTTCCCAGGTGGAGGAAAGCAAGTGAGTGATGGTATGAGGATAGGACTCTTTCAAGGAAGAGTGGTGGGCGAAATTGCAAAGTATCACATATGCTTGTGGAAGTGAGAACCAAGGCTGAAAATGGAGTTTAGGACTTGACCGTCAGGTGCCTTCAGTGGCAACAAGAAGAGTTCAGAGGCTACCGGGGACGGTTATTGAATCATGGAGAGATATTTCCTGGCAGAGGCATCCATGATGCCCGAGACAAAGCACTGTCCTGAGTTCAAGTGCCAGCTCTGTATCTTATTAGCGCAGTCTCAGTTTTCTTACTGGTACGATTGGAAAACTTATACCCATCTCACATAATTGCTATGAGCATTAAGTTAAAATTTGTATGTGCAAATTTAACACCACAGATAAATGTTGGATATTTACTGTTATAGTCAGATCTGTGCATTCGGAATATTGACCTGGTCACAGTGTCAAGGATGGGTGGAAGTGGGGAGAGACCTGGGGCAAGAACACTGGTTTGATTGTGCAGGAAACCAGCCTTTTCAAAATGTTAGAAGGAACACCAAGACACCAGGTCATAAACCTAGGAACATAGGGGTCTGTTTACAGGTAATCTCCTTTCTGACTCATGTGACTGGGGCCATCAGGGGTTATATTTAAAAATGTGAGCAATCAGCATGGAGATGACACCAGCCAATAGGGACAGAGGCTGGAGCATGGTCCTGGAGACTCTTGGCAAATTCTCAGAGTCCAGGGGTGGTGCTGGGACAGGTGGGGCCTTGAGGTGGGACTCAGGATTCTCAGGACAGCCTGGATGGTCTTATCCCATTACTCGGTTCCTCCTGCTTTCTCCTCTCACTCAGGAAGGGGAGGCTAAGGCATTCTGCGGTTATTTACGAGGGATACTCATTTGTACCATTTGCATCTAGACTGCATGCCATCTGCATCCCATGCTGGTGTTGGGGAGAGGTGCACAGAGAGAGCTTTGGGTGCTACCTTCCAAGGTTGTATGAATTTGATCTTTCTTGGCTGTGGGTTTTGAGAAGAGACCATAATAATAAAAAAAAAATCACTCTGCCCCGCCTGCTTGAAAGTGGAGAGCACTGCTAAGCATAGGCTTGTGACAATCTCGGTGTGCGGTCCCTCTCTTTTCCTGCCTTCAGGTGAGTGCTTCTTATACACCCTGTGTCTTGGGGTGAGGGTAAGAATGATGATGAACTTGAACTAGACCAGTATTGGTATTTTGCAAAGCTGGAACAATGTGAGGGAGTGCCATAGAGACTGAATTTCTCTGAACTTCTGTTCTTGCCTTCCTCAGTAACATTTCTGACTTTAGCTAGGCTTGTTGTCACCCAGTCAAAACATGACGTTCCCTAGTTCCCTTGCAGCCAGGTATGGTAGATGGACTACTGGCTCTACTTTTTTCACCCCAATCCGAATCACACCCGGGTTATGTCCTCATCGTGGACGGATTGTACTTGTCCCTTGACTTTAGTAGCATGTAAGCAGAAGTGACAGTGTGCCAGTTTTGAGTCTAGACCTTAGGGGACCTGGCCTGTTTCCACGTCCTCTTTGTGCTATGAGAAGAACATGTCCTGGCTAGCCCAGTGGTCCAAGGAAGATGAAAGACATGTGGGACAGAGTCATTCAGCTGACACACAGAGCTGCTGTGAGAAGTGGGGTCAGCCCAGCCACTGTAGCCTGAAGCAGACATGCCTGAACGAGACTGAATGAGCTGAATCCTCGCCAACCTGCAGATGTGTGGGAGGAAAGGCTTAGTGTTGGATGCCACTGAAATTTAGTGGTTGTTTGTTATGCTGCAGTAGCTAACAGATACATAGGGAGTGACCATGTGACTAGGTTCTGCCCAAGTTTGAGTGGAAGTGATACATGGGGCTCCTAGGCATACCCTTCTCCTTCTCATTCTCTTCCATATTTGCTGTCTGGAATGTGGATATAATGGCTGGAGTACCAGTAGCCATATTGAACCATGAGGACAAGAACTACATTCTAGGAATGATGGAGCGGAGATCTGGGAAGAGCCTGGCTCCCTGTGGAGCCACTAAATTAAACCTGGTTCACTCAACTCTAGAATATTCTTTTTGCCTGACATCTCTTATGTACTTGGGAGTTTTTCCTGTTATATGAAGGCAGATAGAACCCTTACTGATATAGGTAATAAAATGAACTGGGATGACTAGAAGGACACCCAGGGAACCACTGGGAGATGTGGGAGAGTTTAACGTTACTTTGTTGGCAAGGAGAATTTTCATGGCCTGTGACTCTGGAAAGTAGTCTTAAAAGCGTTGGAAATGACCATTTCTGTTTTATGTATTGTAGATGGGCAGAGCCAGTCTCAAGGACTGATGTGATAGGTTGTTGCCTAAAGTAACTAGAGCAGGCTATCCCTGCTCAAAAATACCTCTCCCACTCTACCATCCCACGGCCTGAATTTCCTCCAGTAGATATTCATTGCTTTGGGTCAACAGGCCGGCTCATTGATGTGGTACTTTAGTGAGGGACGCTCCATCTTCCCTAATTCAGTGTAAGTACAAAAGGATGCCTTCCTCCTAATTTTCCTGCAGAGTGATGGTAACACTGTGGAGCACATGGGCCTTCTACCAGGAATGAAGGATCATCTTCAGCCCTGGAAAAGAAGGCTGGGTGAGCACTTTGTGGGCAGCCCAGGGCCACGGGACGATAGAAGGAGCCTTTATGGAGGAAAGTTTGAGAGTTGATCAAGAGGATCATTTCTTCCCCAACCTTTTGGTTTACACGTGAGGGATTTTCCTTAGACCCTCCTGGCCCTTTACTATACTCCCTACTCTCTCCACTTTTATAGAGGAGGCGGATGGCCATTGGTCCTCATTTCTCAATGAGCTCTCTTTCACTTTGTCGCTCCACCCTGATCAGTGGGAACAGACGGCCGTGCCAAGGTCCAGCCTGGAGGGAGGGCAGATGGCCAGTCCATTCTGGCTTTCACACGAGGCTGTGCTCTCCCAACACTGTCTCTATATTCATAAAGACCATGTTTGGCCTCCTGCTAACTCTTTTATTTCTCAGTTGGTCAGAACTCATGCAGGAAATAGGGCTTCTATGTATTATTAGTCTCCCACAAGACCTCAACAAGGAGACTGAATCCACAGGCTTTAGCCCAGGAGAAGCGGTATAGCTCAACTGTTAAGAGCACAGATTCTGCAGTCCTACTGTCTGGGTTTGAAGCTTTGCTCAGGCACACGTTTGACAAATGGCTCAGTTTCCATATCTGTAAAATGGGTATAATAATCCCACCTACTTAATTGGGTTGCTTTGAGGAATAAATCCATAGAAGGCACTTGGCTCAGTAACCCACGCCTAGTTACACTTAATAAATGGAGCCATTATCATTCTGGTTAGTGTTGGGGCAAGGTCTGCTTCTAGGGCCTGTTAGAGGATAGGATTTCTGCTCTCCCCTGGTTATAGGAATGGACAACATGTACTTGTGTAACACTTAAAACCTGGATATATGTACACCTTGGTTCTTATCCTCAGAAACTCAAAACTCAGATTATTGATTTTATGGATTAGGAGAGTTTCATCCAAAAGAATTATGAGATGCCTTTATCTATATGTCTATGTACAGATTTTTCTACCTCTTCCTACAGATTTACACCTAGCTTTGTTCTAAAATGTGTTTGAAGCTGCAAGACAGAAGGACAATAGTTATCTTCACAAAATATGGGTCCTCTAATCTGGACATCATTGAAATTGATTGTAGTAATTGGAGTAGAGAACACATTTTTTGTGTGTAGAATTCTTATGTTCACATTGAAACAGAGGTATGTGCGTGAATATATTCATTCTACCCCTCTTTACGATTGCACCTGCATTTCAGGAAATGAAAATACCCACCCAGGTCCAGGCGTGCATAGTTCTAGAGAGTCTGGGGCTTGCTGGGTTTGTGAAGGAAACTTGGGAGTTTTTGCACTTCCCTGGGCTCTGCCAGCAAATTGACACTTGTGTTAGTGTTCTAAGGCTGCTACAAAGCACTGTAAACCGGAAGGCTTAAAAACAACAGACATTTAGTCTCTCACGGTTCTGGAGGTTAGAAGTCTGAAATCAAGGTGTTAGCAGGTCCATGCTCTCTCCAAAGCCTCTAGCGGGAGGATCCTTCCCTGCCTCTTCCAGCTTCTGGTGGCCCCAGGCACTCTCTGGCTCGCAGCCCTTCAGTGTCTGCCTGTCACATGCTGACATCTGTTATGTCTCTGTCTTCACATGGCATTTTCCTCTTCCTATAAGGACACCAGTCACATTGAATTAGGGCCCACTAATGACCTCATCTTCACCTGATGACATCTGTAAAGACTCAATTTCCAAATAAGGTCACATTCATAGGCACTGGGAATTAGGACTTCAACATATCTTTTTGGGGGGACACAATCCTATCCATAACAGCACTATCCTCTATTCCCTCCAGTTTTACAAGGAAATGTGTTGTGCACCCATAAATATGAAGGTAGTTGGAAGGCTGTTTGGACAAAAGAGAGTGACTTATGGAGGGGGACTGGAGGGCAGTATATGAGATGGAGAGTTTCTCAGCCTTGGATACTTAGAAGGAGTCTTCCTCATTTTTCCTCTGTGGAATCCACTGCCCTACATAGAGTCAGCAGTGGAGCAGCTCTGAGGGCCAGTGGGACATGGCAGTCTTACTGTTGCCTTGGCGATGGTCAATGAGAAATGTCAGTTCTCTATGCTGCTTCCTGGGAGAACATCCATTGATTCATTCAACAAACGTTTATTGAGCTCCTAAAATGTGCCAGGCACTGTTCTAGATAGAGAGATATGGTGGTGAACAAGGAAGACAAAAATCCTACTCTTGTGGCATTCTCTGGGGGGAGACAGAATAAATGTCAACAAATCAATTGATATTTCAGATAGTAATAAGCACTATAAAAATATAAAGCAGGGTTAGGAGACAGAGAGCCATGGGCTTGAAGTGAGAAGCTTCTTTAGGCAGGTCTCCCCGAGGAGTTGACATTTGAGCAGAGTTTTAAGTCAGGTAAAAAGTGAACCACACAAAGATTTATGGAAAGAATGTTCCAGGCAGAGGAAGCAGCACATACAAAGACCATGAGGAGGGTGTGAACTTGGAATGTTTGAGGAATAGCAAGATTCTGGAGTGAATGAAAGGGAGAGGGAGAGAGAGCTGGGAAGGTGGGCAGAGACCTTGTAACATGTTTGGATTTCTTCAAGATATGACGGAAAAATGCAGGGAATTTTTGAGCAAGGGAACGTGATCTGATACATGTTTTAAAAAGCAGACTATGCCTGCTGGGGGATGGCTGAATTGTCAGGGGCAAGAGTGGAGGCTGAGAGAATGATTGAGAGTCTAGGGCAGTAGCCGAGGGAAGGGGTAGTCATGGATTGGAGGAAGGTGGGAGTAGTGAAGGGTGGTGAGAAGTAGTTGATTTGGGATTTTTCTTTAGGTCTAAGGGAAAGCAAGTCAAGGATGACCCCATGTCATTGGTTGGAACACCTGATGAAGGCTGGTGCCATCTCCTTAGAAGGCAGCAGGAAGGGAGTTTGGGGCAGGGGGTGGAATCAAAAGTCCTCATTTGGCCATATTACAATTTTTTCCATGATCATTAACGAAGTTTTTTAGAAACAGGTTTATTGATATACAATTCACATATTATACAACTCACCCATTTAAAGTGTACAGGTCAATGGCTTTTAGATTATTGTGAATATCTGCGAGAGTTTTGCGTCCATCACCACAATCAATTTTAGGACATTTTCATTACCCCCCAAATAAACCCTGCATTCCTTAGCTGGCACCTGCTAATCCTTCCTTCCCCTTCCCCCTGCCTTAGGCAACCAAGAATCTACTTTCTGTCTCTATAGATTTGCCTATTCTGGACATTTTATATAAATGGAATAATATGACATGTGGTTCTTTGTGACTGGCTTCTTTCACTTAGCATAATATTTTCAAGATTCATCCCTATTGTAGCATGTATCACTACTTCATTTCTCTTTATTGCTGATTAATATTCCGTTATATAAATATACTGCATTTTACTTATCCACTCATCAGCTGATGGCCATTTGGGCTGTTTCTACTTTTTGGCTATTATGAATAATGCTGTTATGAACATTTGTGTACAACTTAGTGTGTGGCCATATGTTTTCAGTTCCTGTGTATGTACCCAGGGGTAGAATTTCTGGATCACATGGTAACTTTATGTTTAACTGTTTGAAGAACAATTTTACATTCTTGCCGACCAGCAGTATCTGAAGGTTCTAATTTCTCCACTTCCTTGTCAACATTTATTATCTGGCTTTGTGATTTTAGCCATCCTAGTGGGTGTGAAGTGATATCTCATTGTGGTTTTGATCTGCATTTCCCAGCTGGCTAATGATGCTGAGCATCTTTTCATGTGTTTACTGGCTGATTGTATATCTTCTTTGGAGAAATGTCTATTCAGATCCTTTGCCCATTTCAAAATTGGGTTATTTGTCTTTTACTATTGAGTTATAATAATTTTTAATAAATACACGTTTCAATCAGATATAGGGCTTGAAAATTTGTTTCCCATTCTGTGGGTTGTCTTTTCACCTGCCATGATGTCCTTTGAAGCACAAATATTTTTAATTTTGATGATGTGTCCATATTACAATTAAGGCACCTGATAGGTGGTTGGGTATGTAAGCCTGGGGTTCAAAGGAGACGTGGGGACTGGAGATACACATGTGAGAATTATCCATGTGTAGATAGTAGTTAAAGCCAGGAGGCTGGATGACAACACATAGGAGTAAGTGTGGCTGGAAGAGAAGAGGACTGGGGACTGAGCCCTGAGTCTCCCCAATATTTAGGGGTCAGGAAGAAGAGGCAGAGGGATGATCAAAGGAAGCCTCTGGTTCCTGGAGAGACCATGGAGGGAGGCCATTCAGAAGGGCAGGGTGGACCTGGGATATGGTATTGGGTAAACCAAGCCTCATCACTGCTTTCACTGAGCATGGATCCCATTGCAATAGCCCAACATCACAGCCACGTGGTCCCTTAATTGACACCACAGAAATTTGATAGACGAATTCTGTAAAGGTTACCTTAGGCTACACATTCCAAATCCCTACTCAAGAAATGCATTTATAGGAGATTGAAGTACTTAGTTATCTAGGAAGATTTATGACCTTGTTAAGATTAACACTTGTTACTGCTAATGGATGTGATGCTGCAAAGCTTTGACAGAACATATGCCTTGCTTTATTTTTTAATGGAACATGCTAAAAGCTCCGTCCCACAGGACCAACTAATTACACAGAAGCTTTAAGAGAGAGAAAGCTCTAAAGGTCTGACTCAGACTACCTTTTCCCTTTGTTGGGGTCACTGTGACTTCTAGGATTTCTGAGATCAATAAAAGGGCCTTTAAAACAACAGTTCAAAGCCACGAAGGGCTGCTCCTGCTGAGCTGTATTTAAAATCCGTGGAGAGACAGGGGGCATGCGTCTCACAACACAACATGGCGTAGGGGCGTTCTCGCTCATTAGGCCCAACTAAGCTTGGGGAATCCAGTTTTCTGAAAGATGTGTGATTTTAATGTTAGCTTTAAATGTAACATGCTCCAAGTAGAAGGGAAAAGTCCTGACTCTGTAATGAAAACACACAGAGAGAGTCAAGGCAGACAGATCCCCTCTGGGCTGGAGTTGAATCCCAGAAGAGATGGAGAATCAGTTCAGCCTTGACATCGGTTTACCTCTTAATCTTTCAACTTAACTTTGGAGTGGCAGTACACTTCTTTGTTGGCTTCCCTTCTTCTACCTCAGCTGTTAGGAGCTGGAATTTATCTCTTGTTCATTTCCTTTTTCATCTGCTAAGGGACCACAATGCAAAGGGCCGAGTGGGACAGTGGTTTGCATACAGAAATATCCAGAAAAATAGGGCAGAGATCAGAAGAGTATGCAGATAAAACCTTCTCTTAATAAACTGTGTTGCTAGTTTGGTGACCTTCAGTGTCGGGTCCTGGGATCATAGCGATGTAGGGGTCAGGAGTACGGGGAGTGAGGGGGGCACGAGAGGTGAGAAGGGCAGATCCTTACTAGTGAAGAGGATTCTGGAACGTTGGAATTGTTTCCTGGGAAATGAGGGAGGGTTGTGTTCAGAGAAGTTTCCCTTTCCTTCTCTGGGATCCCTGTTGCCAGTATCAGAGGTGTGGGGTGGACTCGGAGAGGGGACCAGTGCGAGCAAGCTGAGGAGTTTTAAATCACGTGGGGCTCATTTGGTACAAATCAAAGGTTCTGTCATGTCTGATTTCACACTCTGCATCCTAGTTATAAATAACATTCCTGGATGGAAGTGCGACAAACCTGAGAGCTATCTCTAGGGAACGCTCGGTTCCAGAAGGGGGTCACATAGAAGGAGGAGGACTTGTCTTCTTTCCCACACTCCTAAAACAAAGCCCAGCTTTTCTCTCCCGGGAATGGTGTTCGGGAGGGTCCCAGAGGGACTGCGGGAAAGGCCTAAAAGTGACTATGATGGCTTTCGACAAAACCATCAAGAAAGTCACTCAAGGAAAAAAAAAAAAAAAAAAGGTTAGGAATTTCCCCTAAGTGGCAGCATCTGACCTGCGGAACCGGAAGGCTTGCAAGTAGACCCCCAAACCCCGTCGTGGCTCGCTCGGGCTCAGCGACCCTTTTTCTGGGCCCCCTGCCTCAGCGCCCTCTCCCTGAACCTCCAAAGCGTGTACCCAGTCAGAGGGACCCACCGGGGAGAGGAGACAGAAGGTGCAGGTGGCGAGCCGCGACTCGGCCATCATTCCCCTCAGGGCCCTACTCGCCCCTCGCCAACCAGTTGCCTAAGCAAATCCCGAGTAATTGTTTTCCGGGGAGGGGCTGGGCGCGCTCTTTGGCGCCACCTGGGTCGGGATTCCCCCGGGAAGAAAACCCACCCGCGGGGGCTCCGCGGTTCTTAGTCTCGACCAAGATGAACTGGGGCAACTTCTGCAGCCTCCAGCGCGGCACCGAGGCAGAGACAGCGGCGGTGGCGAGGCCGGCTCGTCTGGGCTGGAGAGTGTGAAGCCGAAGGGGTGCTTCCGCCTCCAGCTCCTCCCTTTTGCCCGCGGGTCCTGGGACTCCAGCTCCGGTGCTCCGAGTGGTAGCGGCTGCTGCGCCGGCCGCCCAGGTCTTCGCACCGGAGGGGAAGCCGCTCCCAGCGCCGAGCGCAACCTGCCGGAGTGGCCGAGCCCCGCGCTCCCGCTCCAGCTCCGAGGAGAGCGCAGCCGCAGCGGGGGCCGGGGCCCGAGCAGGGTGCCGCCGCCCGCTGTGGGGGACGGGCAGGGGGCGGAGCGGCCGGGGCCGCCTTCCTGGGCGCGATCCCCGAGCGCAGCACCCGGCGCTGCCGAGACACCTCCCCCGCCGCCCGCTAGCAAGTTTGGCGGCTGCGAGCCCGGCGCGCCTCGGGGTCGAGGCGCATTTGTTTCCTCCTGGCTTCCGCGAGCCCGGTTCGGCGGGGACCCTTGGGAGCGATGCCGAAGGATGTGATCTTAATTGTGTGGTTTTGTGTGTGCACCGCCAGGACAGGTGAGCACGGCTGGGGCTGTCGGAGGGATCCAGGGATAGGGGGGGAGCCGCGCCGCTGTGCCCAGCGCCCACCTAGGCGTGAGGAGAGCTGGAGCTGAGCTCCGCGCTGGTCCGGGGAAGGGCGTGGATGGGTCCCTCGAATCTCTCTGCCCCGGTCCAGGTGAAAGGGTGAAAAGTGGGACTCACAGGCTGGAAGATTCCCCCGAGGAGTGCCCCCTTGCCGGAGGACACGGCCTGGCGCACACAGGAGTGAGGGGCGCGGCCATTCGGGCGCGCCCTCCTGCTGCTAGTAACCGGCTTCCGGGTGGAAACCCACAGTAGGGCGGGCCCGCGAGCCCCACACTCGTGAACTTGACAGGCGCCGTGGAAACCGCTCTCCCTGCGCCCCGCCGGGCGGGGAAGGGGCAGCGGCGGGAGGCGCACCCGCAGAGGGAGCGCTTCCGGCCGGCGGGCGCTGCGAGGGCCGGGAGGGCGCGGCGCGGGGTGAGGGCTGCGGGCGTTCCTGGGATTCCGCGATCTCTTTCCTCGTCCCCTCCTGACTCTTCCCCAGGGGAACTCCAGGAGTAGTCTCTCTTGCCACCCCTATCTCCCCACCCCCCAGAGGGCAGGACAAACTGGGGGGAATTGGAACTGTGGGAGCAGTCCCGGGGAGATTCTCTCAAGCTCCGCACTAGTTTTCCCGTGCTATAACTGCACGTTGCGGGTTGTGAAGGGGAGGCAAGGATAATTGGCGTAATTTTCTGAAGTCCCCACTTCTCTCTGCCTCCAGAGACGCAGTTGTGAGGACTCTAAGCGCGCCTCCTTCCTTCAGCGTCTACTCGCCCCCAGCCCCCATGTCCCCTGGGGTTTGGAGACCCTCTCTCAGCCGCCTTCTCCAGGAGACTAGTAGTAGATTTGGGAAGGTGGGGGTGGGGTGGGGTGGAGGAGGAAACTGGCAAAAATAGGACCCTCCCCCGCAAGGTGGGGTGGGGCGTCGCGAGGTTTCATCCCTATGCTAGCCATCCTCGCCACGCGCGGCCGACTTTGCACCCCAGAATCGGTGTGTAGTCATTCCCTCTGCTTTTCTCTTTTTCTCTTTTATCACTCTCATTTCCCTTCTCTAGAGGCATAGCCTCCTTCCCATGCAGGGTTTATCTGTAGAGGGCTGGGGAGGGATGCCCGGCCTCGGTCCGCTCAAAAGTTCCCTCCGCTGGCCCTTTCCATTTTCCCCAGGACTGAGCGGGAAGCAGCTTTTCCTTTGCTTAATGACAGAGCGGCGGGTGTGGACTTCTCCGCGGACAAAAGGAATCCCCATCCCTTTCCTATCTCCATCCGAGCTCCCCAGGCTGCCGAGATGCCAAGACTCGGTCCAGCCTAGAATAGGTGCTTCTTGAGTTCCGGCCCATCTAGATGGGTTAGTCTTTTAAAACCGAGAACACACTGGAAAAAACGCGCCCCTGGAAGATCAGGGCAGGCGAGGCTAGTGCAGAGCCTGGGATAGCAGCCCTGCGTGCAGAGAATTTGGTGCTGGTGGGCATCTTACAGAGGAACCAAAGAGAGAGAAAGTAGGTGGGGGAGTGGGCAGCGCATCGGGCATTTCACGTCTCAAGTGCACATCATTACCAAATATACTTACGTCCTTTGTTCTCATTACTCTTTTGAAAAGCCGGCAAAAAGTGCTTCCCCCAGAAGTGGACTGTGTCTCCAGGGCGCGTTGCTTTTGGAGATCTTTAACGACACTGTCTTTTCCCCTTCCCCACATCAAGCCCCTTTAAAACTTGTAAACATGCTCTTGTAGGGAAGATTTACTCCTGTATCCATTCATTCAGCGAAGAGTGGAGTGTCTTGCTGGGTGCCAGGATTGCTTATACAAAGAGGAACCGGCTTGCTTGACTTCCAGAAACTTATAGCTTAGCTGAGAATCTAGATAGAAACTGAAAAGCATTTTTATTGTACAGCTTGATGGGGGTGGGGGGAAAAGAGGTGGGAGTACAGGAGTTTGTATTGAGGAAACAGGAGGAGCAGTAGGAGTGAATTCTGGGGAGGGGTGGTCGGTAGTCAGGGAAGGCTTTAATCAGGAGGTGACGTTTGAAAGTTGTGTCTGGAAGGCTTTGTAGGGAGTTTTCCAGGTGCACAGAGTAGGGAAAGCATTCCAGGCAGAGGGCACAGCTTGTCCAAAGTCAAGGAAGCGTGGAAGGATCTGCCCATTGGTTGTGGCAGTTGCTTAGGGAGCGTGAGTTTTCCATGCCACTTGGTACTCTTTGAACACCAGAGGCTACATATTTCTTCTACAGAAATTATCAGAAGAATGAGAAAGACAGGGGGGAATTATCTCCCACTTCTTTCACTTACAATTTCTTCCAGCTTGAGGCGGTCTGATGAGCAATTTTTTTCTTTGATTTTGCCCAGGAACCATCATACCAGTATCACACATCCATCCTCTGAGGTGGCTAAGCCTGGCTCTCAATTAGTTTATCAGGATCCAAACAGCCACTCGGAAAGTTTATTTGTCAAGTGGGACAATTGTTGTCTGGGCTGTTAACAGTCCAAGATGAAATAAACACGTGGTTCACTGAGTGAGCTGCTCAGATATCACTGCCTTTTAATGGAAATGAATAGATGGTATCAGGCACATTTTAATTAAAGCAACGCTGCAGTGCAGTAGCAGTTACATATGAAAAGATCTAATGATAGGTGTCACAGGAAGCTGCTTAAATTACTCATTGTTCAGAGAATTTGTTTTAAAGAGTAAAGTGGAGTCAAGAATAGGTCCTGTTCTCCAGTTCTGGTTATTTCTGGGTGAAAAAAATCTGAGATTTCCAGGTACATCACTAATAATGAAAATTTAGAAGGCTACAATAACAGCAATAATAATACATTATGTCCATGAGTTTTCTCCAATACCTGGAAGTGTGAATAATGTAAAACTCAGTGATTACACCCCCATGGCTTTCAAGTGTGGTTTGGTCACCAGGGCAATGGTTAGAGGGAGCCCCTGGGGCTGAGTGAATGCCTTTTGCTGCCGCCTGCTGGAAAGGAGAGCTTTTCTTTTAGAAGCACCTCCCAGGCAGTTCATTAACTATGAATTGAATAATAGAGCTGTGAACAAAAGCCCCCAGCCTCCAGGGATCATGTGAAATATTGGCTGATTTGGAACAGGCATAGAGCATATTCTTTAAGGATGTTGCTTTTGGGGTAGTAAGAAACTTTGTAGGAGTCCAGAGGCCCAAATCCGATCAAATGGCTGTGAAATCCTGCTGGTAAATGAGGTCTTGGAGCATCTCTCCAGCATCGTATTCCCCTGCATGGACCAGAGGAAAACAGCTGCCATCACGCACAGTGAGCTGGATTAGATTTGAAGTGAGCCAGGTCCAGGAGGATTTGCTCGGGAGCTTAGGCCTGGGACCCTGAAGGTGGACTGAATGGGCTTTGGGCCTCAACACTCTCTGGGCTAGACGGAGGAGTGGCCAGCAGCAGGTGTCCTGGGAGATTAGGGTGGAGATTCTGAATCTCAGAGCCAGGCCTCAAGTGCCTCTGCGACATTAACATGCTGCCTTCCAGGTTTTAAAAAATATTTTTTTTCCCCAGAAGCTTTTTATCCTGCTTAATTCCAATACCCAGCTTCAGCCATGTGAGAGCAGTTACGGCCAAAGTAGAAAACTTCAATAGAGTTTCCTTGGAAAGGGCAAGAGCTCCATGCTTGGATAAGAAGCAGAAACATTAAAATAAAAAAAATATTTTTACGGAACCAACACTTTCATACTGTATAAGGTTCAGGTGAAGCCATGCAAATGCTGCCTTATTAATAGATTTTCTGATTTTTTAGGCAGTGGGCAAAGTGCTATCTTTTACTCATCGTGCTATTGGCACCAGGTGTTTTCATCTTGAAGGGGACCACTTAGAGAAAACAATACAGTACTGTTTCTGGAAGCCTAACTGATTTCTCTTGTTCTGTTTTAATGGGATGTTTTCATGACAGAGCAATACAGTTATCTTAAAGCCAGGGAAGCCCCTTCGCTTGCAGGATATAGGGGGAGGGGTTAACATAGATTTAATATATAGATTTCACAAAGCACAGCCAGGGACTTCCCTGGTGGCGCAGTCGTTAAGAATCCGCCTGCCGATGCAGGGGACACGGGTTTGATCCCTGGTCCGGGAGGATCCCACATGCTACGGAGAAACTAAGCCCATGCGCCACAACTACTGAGCCTGCGCTCTAGAGCCCGCGAGCCACAACTACCAAGCCCGTGTGCCACAACTACTGAAGCCCACGTGCCTAGAGCCCATGCTCCGCAACAAGAGAAGCCACTGCAATGAGAAGCCTGCGCACCGCAATGAAGAGTAGCCCCGCTCGCCGCAACTAGAGAAAGCCCGCGAGCAGCAACAAAGACCCAACGCAGCCAAAAAATAAATTAAAGAAAAAAAAAATAAAGCACAGCCAGAGTGAGAAGCCCTTCTAGGTCATCTGGGCATGTGGAGGGGTTGGGAAAATGGGAGCCACCTGTATCTTTCTTTCGTATGATTCCAGTGGAGTTGAGGACCAGGGAGCTGGAATGGTCTGGAGAGCTGGTCCTATGAAAGACAGATGCAGCAGACCCCAGCTGGGCACCAGATATGTGCTAGGAGTGTTCATGCAGTTATCACTGAAACCTCACGAGGCTGGGAGGCGGGTATTATCCCCATTTTACGGTTAAGGGAAATGAGGCTCGGAGAAGTGAAGTGATTTTTCCAAGGGCACAAAGTTAGTAGGGAGAAGAGACAGGACTGAAAGTGGCTCTTAGTTTAGTGTTGTTTCCACAACACTTTCCAGATTGAGGTGTTCTCACATGGAGATGGGAATCCAAGGGCACCATTGGGGTGTTCTGCCAGTTCTACAGAATCTGTGTGGGTGCCTTTTAGGCTTGTCTGGTTGCAGGGCTCCAAGTTTGGGAGATTCAAACATCTTAAGGATAACCATTATAGTGGGTCTTTAGTCCCCGCATTGGTCAGTTACTGCCACAATAATATTGCATAACAAGCCACCCTAAACTCAAAGCAACATTTCTTTTGGTTCATGTGTCTGTCGGTTGGTTTGGTATTGGCTCACTGGGGCCAGGTTTGGCTGGGAGTCGTTCCAAACCCAGGTAGGGTGTCTGCTCCGTGTGTCTTAGTCTCCTTGGAGCAGTGGCCCAGTAGGGCCATGTTTTTCTCACTGTGATGCAGAGGTACAAGAGAACAGGCCCCACCACACAGGAACATCCAAGCCTCTGCTTGTGTGACATTGCTAACATCCTAATGACCCAAACTAGTTACATGGCTGGGCTCAAAGTCAAGGAATGGGGAGGTTTGCTCCCACTCTAGTGGAAGGACATGCAAAGCCACATAGCAAAGGTTGTGGCTATGGGAGGGGTAAAGATTTTTTTTTTTTAATTTATTTTTGGCTGCACTGGATCTTCGTTGCTGCGAGCAGTCTTTCTGTAGTTGCCCTGAGTGGGGGCGACTCTTGAGGCGCGCGTTTTGCGGTGGCTTCTCTTGGTGCAGAGCACGGGCTTTAGGCGCACGGGCTTCAGTAGTTGTGGCACACCGTCTCAGTAGTTGTGGCTCGCGGGCTCTAGAGTGCAGGCTCAGTGGTTGTGGCGCATGGGTTGTGGCGCATGCGCTCTGCAGCATGTGGGATCTTCCCGGACCAGCGACGGAACCCGTGCCCCCTGCATTGGCAGGTGGATTCTTAACTACTGCGCCACCAGGGAAATCCAGGGGTAAAGATTTGAGGCCAATAGTTCAGTCAACCATATTCCTTTTAGAAAGTTTCCTGGGCTCGAATGCCGTCCTGTCCTCTCGTGGTATTCCCCAGGTATGCATATTGTCCTGAGATCACTGAACCCAAAGCAATGATCATACATCCACTCATCAATTAATTAATCAGGTCCTAAATTCAGGGCCTGACATATATGAAGCCTTGTGCAAGACACTGAGGCTACAGGGATGCTTCCTTCCTCTTGTGTCCAGCTAAGGGCACATTTCCCAAAGCACGTTCCAAATTCCTGGCCAGAGATAGACTGGTGTGGAGGTCCTCTGAGATCACTCTTAAATTAATTTCTGCCGTATAGGTGTAGAGCACTGTAGGTCAAACTGAAATATTAGTTCCTTTCCTGCCTTTTCAAGGTGATCAAGAACTGCTGGTATCTGAGCTCACTTGGAGAAAAACGTTGCCAGTCTCAACAAGAGGCTCATGGTGCTGTGACTTGGGCTGACAGATGCCCGTTAGCGCAGTACTCCTTTGCACAGAGTAGGTACTCGGTCAGTCATCAGTCTTTGTGAATGGAGTCTGTGTCAAGCAGGTAGGATGGAACCTTAAGTGAGATCATAAGGTAAATCAGAGCACATCCCACTCTTCCTCCCCTTAGACACATACCTTAAAGCCCTCCAGTGATACTCCATTGCAATTAGAATACTATCCCTCTCCTTGTTGTGGCTCACAAGGCAGGGCCTACTGTGGGGCCTCATTTTCTACCACTCTCCCCCGGGCTCATCCTGCTCTGGCCACACTAGCCTTTTCACTGTT
Source organism: Eubalaena glacialis (assembly GCF_028564815.1). Lineage (NCBI taxonomy): Eukaryota > Metazoa > Chordata > Mammalia > Artiodactyla > Balaenidae > Eubalaena > Eubalaena glacialis. The sequence continues at coordinate 85,408,094 of NC_083725.1, forward strand.
TCCTCTACATGCCAAGTTTGTTCCTGGTTTGCATTTGTATTTTCTGTTCTCTAAACCTGTAAAGCTTTCCCCTCCAGATCTTCCCTTCCGGAATAACTGCACCATCGCCAGCCGCTATAGTCATCAGGTGTCTGCTCAGAGGAACCTTCCTCTACCACCCTTTTTAAGCCTCCACCCAAGCTGCTTTCTGTTTCATAACTCTGTTTTATTTTCTTCGTGGCGTTTATTGCCATCTCAAATTATCTTATTTATGTACTTGTTTATTTTTTGCCCTCTCCTCACCCGCTGCCCTAGGAATGCACGCCCAGGGAGGCCATCTCCAGTGCCTCGCAATGCAGTGTGTGTGTTACATAGAAAGCACTCAGTCATATCTGTTGAAAAACGACTGAATGAATGAGTGGTCTTTGGGTAAACTGGTCTCGCATCTGGCTGCATTTCAGAGGACAAGGAGAAGCCTGACAAAAATTGAGAAGGCAGCTCTATGCACTGTGCCTTTAATTTAACCCTTTGTCCACCTTCGGCTCCAAAGACCCTTCCCAGAGCCACCTTCTGTTGACAGAAGCCTCGAATGCTGCAGCAGCCCCTGTTTCCTAAGAGAAAAAGAGTGAGGAGAGGGTACATTTCCTTCTCCAGATCTGTGGGGAAAGGGGTGAGGGCAGGAGGACAGATGAGATTGTCACAGCGTGTGATGCCCTGATGAAATGCACTCGGTCTCTCTGGAACAAATTGGGTGTAAGCTCTCCAAATCTTGCCTCAGCGACTGCATTACCACCAGACAAACGTTGACAGTTGTTGCTGATTAAAACATTTCCAGCTGTGCAATCAGAATTGCACTACTGAGGTGCTAAGTGTAGATAGGCACAGCCTTTAGGAATAGCTTAAACATAGTCCCTTGGAGTGATCGCTAGCCTTATTAATATATATAATTGGAAGCCACTTTGCAGTCACGAGCGAATCATTCTGCAGAACACCCTGTAGATGAGAGACAGGCTTAAGGATTTGCCTTTTTCAGATGAGGCAGTGGGGGCTCAGGGCCCTGTTTCTCTGTGCTAAGTTTCTCCAACAAGAGTTGTCAGGGTGCCTAACTTTTCACGAATCCCCTTGAAATCTACATCCATTGTTCTGGGGATTCTCTTTCCTGGCCAGTCCCTCTGCCGCCCTTACCCATCAGGGACAGGATCCCTCTCATTTTCTTCCTCTTTATCGCAGGTGTTGGTGCCTCATTAATAGTGCTCTGTGGAGGTGTTTCCTGGTGACGGTGGTGTCAGATTTCACTACCGTATCAGTCTCTGAAGCAGGTAGATCAGGGCCACAATCCTGTATCCACAGTTCCCAAATCTAAAAAGGCTCAGAAACCCAAAGTTTCTTCATAACTCACCTGACAGCAAAACCTACCCTGAGCTGAACTCCTTTGGTGGCAAAACTTGACCTGAACAGATATAAGGCTATTTATAGTCTTTATTTATACCAATTAGAGGACAATATCAGACTTTTTGCTCTACAAGTATTGTGTTTGGTTATGGGGTGCTGATGTAGGCTTTGCTGAGGGTGTTACGTAAAATGTAGTATATGGGCCATATTAGCTTTCCAACAGATGATCCAGTCTGCATTCTGAAATATATTTGGCCCCTAGGGTTTTGCAAAGGGATTATCAATCTGTAATGGGGAATGGGAGAGGGGGAAGGGACGAAAAAAACACAATATCAGTGGGGGTGATGGAGCAAAGAGTTGCCTTCATTTTCCATCCAGGGAAAGAGCATCTCTAAGCACTCATCACTGGGTTCCTTGTATTCCCTGCCACTCCTGGCCTCTGTCATTTCTGTTCCATGTTACCGCAAGCAAGTCAGCATTTTAAGCCAAGATGGCTCTTTGTTCCTTTTCAGTGGTGGGCTTTGGGATGGATCCCCACCTTCAGATGGATATTATCACTGAGCTCGACCTCGTGAACACCACCCTTGGAGTCACTCAGGTGTCTGGACTGCACAATACCAGCAAAGCATTTTTATTTAAAGGTAAAGGCATTTTTCTCCTTTGCATGGGGGCAGAACTTGGGGAGGAGGGTCTGTCTGGGGACTGTTCCTCTGGTGTGTATTTGTCGGAGGATCATCTCTGCTATTTCTCTTGTGTTATCGTCATGAGGAATGTTCAGAAATGCTGAGGGTGTTTAGATATTTGGGGGGTGTTCTGAGGGTGTGGAAGGGGATAGTCGGGGGCGTGGTGATGAAATATTTGGCTTGGCAGTGACATATTTCCCAGGGGATTTTGGTGGGGCTCTAAAGTGGAATGAATTTGTAAAGTCCTTGAAAGCCATTGGCCAGCCACATTATTTTTACAGGATATTTCTTCTACTGTTATTCATATCTTTACCTATACCTACGTCCATTCCTGTTCCTATATCTTTCTCTCTCATTTAATGGGTGGACCATGCACAAAGAGGATGTTTCATGGCTGCATTTTCTTAGGGATACAGCTTACCTGGTTCTGCCCACTATAAACTTGACTATAATTCATTAAATTGTTCAGCAAGCGTTCATAAAGGCAGTATAGTGTGCTTCTTAAAAGCCTGGGCTCTGGAGCCTGACTGCCTGGGATTAAATTCCAACCCTACCACTTATTGACTTTGCGACTCTGGGCGATTCCTTAGGCTGACTCTGCCTGTGTCTTCATCTGAAATAATAGTACCTAATGGGGCAGTTGCAAGGATTAGAGGAGCTAATCCATTAAAGTGGATCAAACAGTGCCTGATAACATAGTAAATCCCTGGTAAGTATTAGCTATTATTATGGAACTCCTATTGTGTACCAGGCAACATGCTAATAGTAGGATTATTAGTAAGAGTAAATAAATGTAATGAGAGAAACAATCATTACACAAGTAATTATTGACTTCCAATGGCTGTACTTACCATGAACGGGGTGTATAGGTTGCCAAATAAGAGTATACAGGGAGATCTGATTTATTGGGAGTGGGGAGATAGTGGTGGTCAGGAAAAGGCTACCCTGAAAAAGTGATATGTCAGCAGAAAAGTGAAAAATGAATAGAAAGCTTGGTAAAGGAAGAGGTGGCGGCTCAGAGCATTCTGAGCAGAGAAAATAGTATGTAGGAAGGTCTTAAGGCAGAAACAAATGGAAAGACATTTAGCATGGCTGAAAGGTGGTGAGTGGCTGGAGAGCTAGGCAGGGGCTAGGTCACACAGGGCCCTGAAGGCAGAATTGATATTTAGCTTATATCCACGGGCTTGGGTGTACTGATGCTTTATGGCCAGTGTCTATTTTGATAGGTGGGAGGCCATGTACTTGTTAACTATTGCAAATATTACCCGTGCCCATAGGCCATGTTAGTTTTTTACTTTACTCTCAGATCAGTGGGGGCCTTTGATGAGTTGAAGGAGGGGAGTGATCTGATCAGATATGGCAGCCTAGATATTCCTCTATGAAAATGCCTAGCAGGCTTCTTTTAACCCAGCCTTTTGTGAAGATAACAAAAGGATTATTTTAGAATGACTGAACCAACATTATGGGATGAGATATATATATTTCCTGTGCAGAGAATTTAAGCCTTGTTAATAATATACAGCACATCTACAGATACTATATAATAGTATATAACAAGACTACAGATATGTTAATTTCCGCTTACTCTTACTAAGGAATTAGTGAAGTAAGTAAACTGGGCATGGTTAAGACAATACAAACAGGATTAGTTTTCTCTTTGCATTGTGCAAGGTCTCTTCAGTTACTGTTGAGAGGCCATCCCATTCTTTTTTTTTTTTTTTAACGTTTTTATTGGAGTATAATTGCTTTACAATGGTGTGTTAGTTTCTGCTTTATAATGAATTGAATCAGTTATACATATACATATATCCCCATATCTCTTCCCTCTTGTGTCTCCCTCCCTCCCACCCTCCCTATCCCACCCTTATAGCTGGTCACAAAACACCGAGCTGATCTCCCTGTGCTATGCGACTGCTTCCCACTAGCTATCTATTTTACATTTGGTAGTGTATATATGTCCGTGCCACTCTCTCACATTGTCCCAGCTTACCCTTTCCCCTCCCCGTGTCCTCAAGTCCATTTTCTAGTAGGTCTGCGTCTTTATTCCTGTCTTGCCCCTAGGTTCTTCATGATCATTTTTTTTTTTTTAGATTCCATATATATGTGTTAGCATACGGTATTTGTTTTTCTCTTTCTGACTTACTTCACTCTGTATGACAGACTCTAGGTCCATCCACCTCACTATAAATAACTCAATTTCATTCCTTTTTATGGCTGAATAATATTCCATTGTATATACGTGCCACATCTTCTTTATCCGTTCATCTGTCGATGGACACTTAGGTTTGCTTCCATGTTCTGGCTATTGTAAATAGAGCTGCAATGAACATTGTGGTACATGACTCTTTTTGAATTATGGTTTTCTCAGGGTATATGCCCAGTAGTGCGTTTGCTGGGTCGTATGGTAGTTCTATTTTTAGTTTCTTAAGGAACCTCCATACTGTTCTCCATAGTGGCTGTATCAATTTACATTCCCACCAACAGTGTATGAGGGTTCCCTTTTCTCCACACCCTCTCCAGCATTTATTGTTTGTAGGTTTTTTGATGATGGCCATTCTGACCGGTGTGAGATGATATCTCATTGTAGTTTTGATTTGCATTTCTCTAATGATTAATGATGTTGAGCATCCTTTCATGTGTTTGTTGGCAATCTGTTTATTATGTTGAGGTAAGTGGAGAGATATACCATGTTCTTGGGTTGGAAGAATCAACATTGTGAAAATGACGATACTACCCAAAGCATTCTACAGATTCAATGCAATCCCTATCAAACTACCACTGGCATTTTTCACAGAACTAGAACAAAAAATTTCACAATTTTTATGGAAACACAAAAGACCCCGAATAGCCAAAGCAATCTTGAGAAAGAAAAACGGAGCTGGAGGAAGCAGGCTCCCTGACTTCAGACTATACTACAAAGCTACAGTAATCAAGACAGTATGGTACTAGCACAAAAACAGAAATATAAATCAATGGAACAGGATAGAAAGCCCAGATATAAACCCATGCAAATATGGTCACCTTATCTTTGATAAAGGAGGCAAGAATATACAATGGAGAAAAGACAGCCTCTTCAATAAGTGGTGCTGGGAAAACTGGACAGCTACATGTCAAAGAATGAAATTAGAACACTCCCTAACACCATACACAAAAATAAACTCAAAATGGATTAAAGACCTAAATGTTAGGCCAGACACTATAAAACTCTTACAGGAAAACATAGGCAGAACACTCTATGACATAAATCACAGCAAGATCCTTTTTGACCCACCTCCTAGAGAAATGGAAATAAAAACAAAAATAAACAAATGGGACCTAATGAAACTTAAAAGCTTTTGCACAGCAAAGAAAACCATAAACAAGATGAAAAGACAACCCTCAGAATGGGAGAAAATATTTGCAAATGAAGCAATGACAAAGGATTAATTTCTAAAATTTACAAGCAGCTCATGCAGCTCACTATCAAAGAAACAAACAACCCAATCCAAAAATAGGCAGAAGACCTAAATAGACATTTTGCCATCCCATTCTTGATTTGAGAAATGCTGCTGACACTTTGTCAACAGAGTTGCTATGGAAGCCTGGCTCATCTGTAAGCTTCGTGAAAGCAGAAGTCTTCCTATCTAAATACCCCTACATCTCAAGGGCCAAGTATTGTGCATGGCACACAGTAGGTGACAAGTAAACATTTTGAATTGAATTAAAATTTCGTCTGTCCAATGTGCTCTATGGAAGGCTTGTTGCCTACTTTATATGCTGGTCATTCACTCATTTAGTTATTCCCTGGGCTAGATCTCTGCTTTCTAATATGTGTGTTCTCTGCTTTAGCAGCTGCTTTTGGGATGTCTACCATCCCAAATCTCTCCAACAATAGGGAGAGATTTTCAGCTTCTTTGCTGGGAAGAGTAACTTTATTATGGGACTTGAGGAGGGTTTTCCCTTTCAAGGTCTCTTGTGATTACCTTACCTGGATAATCTCTCCATCTCTGGATCTGTAATTTAATCACAACTGCAAAGTCCATTTGCCATGTAAGGTAACATATTTCATATGTTTTGGCAATTAGGACATTGACATTTTTGGGGAGTCATTATTCTGCTTACCACAAAGTCTTCCCACTGGCCCCCAAAGATTCATGTCTGCCCCACATGCAAAATACATTCACCCCATTCCAATATCTCCAAAGGTCTTAACCAATTATAACATCAGCTCAGAGTCTAAAATCTCATCCACTCATCAGTTGAAAAATTCCAAATCTCACTATCTAAATAATCTAAATCAGGTATGAGTGGGACTCTGAGTATTTGCCATTTTGGAGCAGAATTACTCTTTATCTGTGGATCTGTGAAACTAGAAAGCAAGTAATCTGCTTACAAAATATAATAGTGGGACAGGTATAGGATGCCAGTTATAGAAGTTCCTGTTCAAAAGGGAAAATTGGAAAGAAGAAAGGGGTCACCAGGCTCAAGAAAATGTGAAATCCAGCAGGGCAAACTCCATTGGATTTCAGGGCCTGAGGATCATTCTCTATGGTCCTTGGCTCTGCTTTCTGGGCTTGTGACTCATTCCTCTGAATCATTCTTTTTCACGAACAGTAGCATAGGTTTGTAGTTGAATAGTTTTATCAACCTGTTTCTTGCTTATAGAATTTTGGGAGTCGATCAGCCTTCTTTCATTTCATGTTCTTTCTGTCCCCTTCAGTCCAAGTTGGCAGTGTTTCTGCTGGTATAACATTCTCAAGAACCCGGAGGGTCTCCTGTCCATTAGACAAAAGGCTCATTTACACATCTTTCTGAGATAATCTAATCTCTATTTCTGACTTCTGCTGGGATGGCTGAGGGGATCGATGAATTACAACCATGATCTCTTCAGAGAACCCTCTGTGTGATTGAATATTCTGACCCTTTGGTCCTTCAGAGTCACTAGCAAAAGGTGGTTCAACCACACCCTTGGCTTTGTTCCAGAGTAGACTTGCCTGACAGTGAATCTCCTAATTTTATTGTCTTTTCCAATCTGGATAGGCTGGGAATTCTGCATATAATCAGTCCTGGTTCCTTTTTGCTTAACAAGCTCTTCCCTCAATCTGTCTTTTTCTTCTTACCTTTTACTATAAGCAGCAAAGAGAAACCAGGTTGAAACTTCAACACTTTGCTTGGAAATCAGAAGTCAAAAATGGGCTTTAAAAAGGGCTAAAATCAAGGTGTTGACAGAGCTGTGTTCCTTCTAGAGCCTCTTTAGGATAATCCATTTATTGTTTTTCCAGCTTCTAGAGGCTGTTACATTCCTTGGCTTGTGGGTGCATCACTTCAAACTCTGCTTCTGAGGTGACATTTCCTTCTCTATGTTTCTGTCATGTTTTCTTCTCTGGTACTGACTCTTCTGCTCCCTTTTTCCCTTATAAGGACCCTTATGGGTCCTTTTCCCTATATGGAGTCCACCTGGATAATCCAGGATAATTTCTTCATATTAAGATCCATAACTCAGTCACATCTGCAGTGTCTCTTTTGCTGTGTAAAGTAATATATATATAGATTTTTGGGATAAAGATGCAGACATCTTTTGGGGGTAGGGAATATCATTTTGTCTACCATAGGATGGCTACCTACTGTTGGGCAGAAATATGAGCAATATGATATTTCCAGTTTACTCCAGATAAGTACTCCTTTCCAGTGCAGCACTGCCTGGTAGAAATATAAGTAAGTGAGCCATATCTGTAATTTTAATTTTTGTAGTAGCCGTATTAAACAAGTAAAAAGAAACAAGTGAAATTAATTTTAACTATATATTTTATTTAATCCAATATATGAAAAATATTATCATTTCAACATATGGTCAATACGAAAAATTATTAATGAGATATTTTACATTTTTTTCAAAGTCTTCAAAATCTAGTATATAATTTTATAGTTACAGTTAGAGTATACAGTAGATTTGCCAAATTATTCCATACATAGTTTTAAGTATCATTAAAAAATTTAACAGCTTTGTTAAGGTGTAATTGCTTATAATAAACTGTGCATATTCAGACTGTATCATTTGTTAGTTCCGATATGTGAATGCACCGGTGAAACCATCATCACAATCAAGATAGTGAGCATACCTATCACCCCCAAAGTTTCCTCTTTTTAAAATAATCCCTCCTTCCTATATTTCCCAACCCCCATCTGCAGGCAACTACTAATCTGCTTTCTGTCACTATACAGTTGTTTGCATTTTCTAGAAATTTTATATAAATAGAATTATACAGTGTCTACTATTTTTTCTTTTTTTTGGATCTGAATTCTTTCACCTATCATAGTTATTTCTAGATTAATCATATAATAACATGTAAAGTGCTCTTCTTGTAGCCAATATATAGACGGGTCTTACTTTTTTTTTTAAACCAGTATGATAATTTCTGTTCATCAAGGTATTTATTTAGATCATTTATATTAATGTGATTATTGACACTGTCATATTTAAATCTATGTTTTTGTTGTTTGTTTTCTATCTGTCTATCTATTCTTTGTTTCCTTTTTTCCCTCTTTCTGGCTTCTTTTAGATTAATTGAACTTTTTAACTGATTTTTTAAAAACTCTTTTGTTGGCTTACTCGTTTCATTATTTTAGTGAACAAGCATTTTAGCAGACAAGCCTGCATGTGGGCTTTCTCTAGTTGCAGCGAGTGGGGGCTACTCTTTGTTGCAGTGCGTGGCCTTCTCATTGCAGTGGCTTCTTTTGTTGTGGAGCATGGGCTCTAGGCACATGGGCTTCAGTAGTTGTGGCACACGGGCTCAGTAGTTGTGGCGCATGGGCTTAGTTGCTCTGCGGCATGTGGGAACTTCCTGGACCAGGGCTCGAACCCGTGTCCCCTGTATTGGCAGGTGGATTGTTAACCACTGCACCACCAGGAAATCCCTTAATGTCAGATTTTAACCTGCAAAGGTAACTTGGGATGGTGGGAAAAGCAGAGGATTGGGGAGGGGGCAGAAGATTAGGGGTTAGCACTTTCTATGTATTAATTTATTTTACCTTACTACAACCATATAACGTAATTATTATCATGCTTCCATTTTATCAATAAGTAAATGGAAGTACCTTGAGGCAGTACTTAGGGGGACCAGTGGATATGTCTCTTAATGTCTTCCAGCCTCAGTTTCCTCATCTGGAAATGGGATTGATTGTAAGAATTAAATGACAGTGTGTGAGAAAGTACTTTGAAAAATGAGTATAACTGATGCTGCCTGGGTGAGAGCTAAGCCAGAACCAGAGCCACAGAGCCACGGAAACATGGAAGCCTGAGGTGACATGTATCACCCTGGCTGTCCTGCTACTGTGGCTTGTTCTGTTCCCCTCTGCCACTCACTCATTTTCCCATGAGCTGGAAGTGGATCTCCCCACTGGCTGAGACAGGTTGTCTTGTGGAAATGAAAAAAAAAAAAAACTATTATATATAGAATGGATAAACAATCAGGTCCTACTGTATAGCACAGGGAACTATATTCAATATCCTGTAATAAACCATAATGGAAAAGAATATGAAAAAGAATATATATAGATGTATAACTGAATCACTTGGCTGTACACCAGAAACTAAGACAACATTGTAAATCAACCATACTTCAATAAAATAAATTAAACAAAAAGAAAAAAGAGAAAAATATAAAGTATAAAAAACAAATTCATTCTTCTTTCCTTCCTTTATTTTTATTTCTTCTCTTATTTCACCATCCTAAGTCCAGCTCTGAGTTGATGTGTATTGAGGGAGTGAAAACCTTCATTTCAATGCTAGCCTCTTAATATTGATAAATTTAAGTAGAAAGCTCAGTTAACTGGAAGCACTCCTATCATACCAGCTCCAAAGCCTGATAGGATTTATTTTCTGGCTACTCAGCTTTTTAAGGTTATCTTTGTCACTGTTGTCCTTGTAGAGTGTAAAGGCTTGAATGAGTAAGATTTTTATTGTCTTCTTACCTGAAACGAATCATATTTTAATAGGGATTGGTGATGGGGGCGGGGAGAATAAATGGCTATGTGTAAGACTGTCATAGATCTTCTCTAAGCTGAAAAACATCCTAAATATTGAATACCAGAATCAGAGTTTCAAAAATCATTCTGGAACATTTTGCTTTGCTTTGAGTGGGACTCAGAGAAGCTCTGATGGTTTGGGATTGTACTTCTCCCTGACTGGCCATGTCTTAGCGTTGAGTAGTTGGGAGGATGTCTGTCTATTGGTGTTAAATTTATAAAAGTGAATTAGAATATACATGAGTGCAAATTCTTTAATGTGTTACTTTCTTTTTCCTGTCAGGAAAGTGCTACCTTTTAGGAGTTCTACACTAGGAGAATTTCTAAAGAAAAAGTAGTATCTTTCCAGTAGCTTGTTTTATGTGACAAGATAGAACAAAGGCTAATGTGGGATACTTTGAGGAGAAGATGGAGGCTTTTGGCACCTATTTGCATTCTAGGCTTTGAGCCAGATGTTGGGGAAGACACAGATGAATAAGGCAAAGATCCTGGCTGCAACGAGGGTACAGTCTAGAAGGCAAACACAGCATGTCATCAGACATTGTAACATAGAGGACAAGAGAATGGGCTTGCAGCGGGATATGGATAAAGTATGTTGAAGAGAGAAATTTCTTCTTACTGGCTAACCTGGGGAAGGCTCCCTGGGGAAGGTGGCACCTGAACCAGAACTTGAAAGATGGATAGGAAGTAAATCCGTTTCTGTTTCATAGGAGCACTGCCCATGTATAATCATTTTTACAAGACGGTGCTTGAAGTTTGAGCCATAGCTCTTAATACTTAGAAAATCTGAGTAAGATGGAGTTACCCAAAGGGTTTGTTTAATGCTGATCTTCCAGATTTCCTGCCACCCACTATTGCCCAAGTCTAAATTGTTTTTTCTGTTGATTGGATGTGCCTAGTCGCTAATTACCTCTGGGAGCATTTCCGAGTCAACCTCACTTTGAGTGGAGTAATTTAGTATAACTTTGCATTTAATCAATTAGTGGAGTGATTCAATTCACATGCCAGCATCTCCCAAATATAGATATTTTTGCTCTTGCCAAAAAACAAAAAGCAAAAAACAAACAAACCCTCAAGCAAGCTGCGGGAGTGGAGTGGGTTTACAAGTTCCTCTCTGGGGCAAATTAACACCTGCCCTGGCATATTCTGGAAAATCATTCAATGGCTATGTGAGTAAATGGATGTCATAGATCAAATAAACTCTGTCTTTGTTTCCCAAAACTGCCCATTTCTAACATCTGCACTAAAATCTATTTTCTCAGTCATGCTCCTTTTCCTATCAAATTGTACATTAAGGAAAGCAGAGGTGGAGAGAGACAGCAGAGAATGTAAAAAGATAATAATTCTTTTAGAAACTATTAGGTATAAGAGCCAATTCCATACTAACAAATTGACCTTGGGCAAATTACCTCTTGGGATTTGTTTCTTCTCTGGACATTAAGTAATAATGGTAGTGTCTATGATACAAGATATTTTTAAGGGTTAATTTAGATAATATAAATTTATTGTAAGCCATAAAAAGAATTTGAAAATGTTAGTCAATATTATTATTAAGAGTATTTATTCAGAAAGTATACTTTTAAAAATTAAATAAATATTTAGCAGGTACCTACTATGTTTTAGGCACTCTTTCAAGCACCAGGAATATAGCAGTGAGCAGATCAGAAGAAGTCTGGCTCTTAAGGGTAAACAGACAATAAGCAAATAAATAGGTATGAAGTAAGTTCAGATAACTTTAAACAATTTACAGTCAGGAAAATATTTCTGTTTCATTTTCTCTCAAGGAGTATATATTTGCAGTTACCTACTTACTTAATTCCTATTAAGGATGGATAACTGTTGTCTGACCTCCATTTTTTTTTTTAAAAGAAGGGTTACCTCAACTCCTAAAATTTATCTGCCTTTTAATCCTTCCACCAACATTCCTGTATATGTACTGTTTTCATGTCCGTTATACAGATGAGGAAACTGAGACCCAGAGAGTTCCAGTAACTGACATTAGTTGTATTGACAGACATAGGATTTAAATTCAGGAGTCTATACCTGCAGAGTTTGTGCAGGTCCCAATCCATCTCATGGCTGTTTTTCTCCACTTCATGATGGTGGGAAAGACAAAATAAGTGGAATATGCTAGAGTTATATCTTCTTCTAAGAGACACCAAAGGACAATCTGCCAAAATATATTTTGGCAGGTATTTTATTTTTATTTATTTATTTATTTTTAAACATCTTTATTGGAGTATAATTGCTTTACAATGGTGTGTTAGTTTCTGCTTTATAACAAAGTGAATCAGCTATACATATACATATATCCCCATATCTCCTCCCTCTTGCATCTCCCTCCCACCCTCCCTATCCCACCCCTCTAGCTGTTCACAAAGCACCGAGCTGATCTCCCTGGGCTATGCGGCTGCTTCCCACTAGCTATTTATTTTACATTTGGTAGTGTATATATGTCCATGCCACTCTCTCACTTCGTCCCAGCTTACCCTTCCCCCTCCCCGTGTCCTCAAGTCCATTCTCTACGTCTTCGTCTTTATTCCTTGGCAGGTATTTTAAATCAACCAGGACAGATGGTTGTTTTGTAAGTTGATGAATTTCATTTAATAGAATTTTTAATAATTCCTTCACTTGGAGGGTCCTGCTGAATATCTGGAGATGAATACCTGGTAATCTGTTTGGCTGCTTAAAGAGAACATGCAAGAAAATCAGAATTAACCATGGAGCTACAGTTTAATATGTGTCCATTTAAAATGTAGTCTCTGTGGCCATTTGACCAGCACTTTCTTGAGAGAGCACTGTGGGAGAATTAGCTCCACCTTAACTGCTGTGCTCTTTAATGAATGCTGTGATTCTTAATTGGGGTTTATTTTAACATATTGGGACTAAATTCTTTTCTGTGGGAACACATCTCCAAAATTAGAATGTAAATCAGTGGAGAAAATATGATTTGATATGCAAATATTTTATTTAAATACAACTTTTCAGGGATGCAGCCAGTGTATGAAGGGGAGCCAAGATGTTCTGATAAGCTAGGCTTGCTCAGCCCTCATGCTTACAGTCTGTGAAAAAATAAGGCACACACACCATCTGGCAGCATGGGGTCGCAGAGCATGCATGGCACCGCGAGCCTGGGAACCCAGGGTCTAGCTTGGCTCTTTCGCTGTTGATTCCTGGGTATATCCCTTAACTTCTCTGGACCTCAGGTCTTTAAAGTCATAGATTATTTAGCTTGACAAGGAATTATTTTGCAGAAGAAAAGAAAAATATGGACAAGCACAAGGCAACAACGCTGTAGCTGTTTTCTAGAATCAACAAATGTTAATATTTTGTCATATTGTTTAGAGCCTTACAAAACATTAGACTAAGTTGAAGTCTCTATATTCCCCTCCCTGTTCTTTCTCTCTCTCAACCTCCTTAAAGGCCATCACTAACATGGTTGATTAGTATTTAGTCCATTTGTGTATATGTAGGTGTGTATGTATGTGTTTGCATGTTTATATATTGCCACATTTATGTTTTTGTATATGTCCATACACAAGATACATAACAGAGAGGACATATGTGTGGGGCTAAATACAGCCTTTGGAACCAGATGGCCTAGATTCAAATCCCAGATCTGACTCTTAATAGCTGTATCACCTTGGGGAAGTTCTTTAACCTCTCTTTGCCTCATTTTGCCCAGGTGTAATATGGGGATAATAAAGCATCTATCTTCAGATTGTTCTGTGGGTTGACTTGATTCATGTAATATATTAGAATATTATTGGGCATATAGTAAACATTTGGTAAATGTTAGCTGTTGCTTTGTGTGGCTTAAGACATATAAATGGCATCATATAGTATGGACCTTTCTGAAACTTATTATATTCACCATTATTCTTTTGAGGATGAATAGATCTAGTTCATTAGTTTGAACTGGTGTATAACCGCACAATGTATTCATTCGCCTATTGGTGGAAACTTGGCTTGATTCAGATTTCTGACAAACAATACTTAAAGGTACATCTTTGTGCATGCTTCCTTGCCCATGGTTCTTAAATTCTTAAAATACATACCTCACTATAGAGAGGCTTCTTTAAGGGAATCCTTAATTGTCCAATAATCCATTAGTCTAATCCTATGGTTGGTCGCCTAGTGATGGAAGTAACACCACATCGTGAGGCAGCTCATATTATTTTTGGAATTCTCTGTTAGAAATAATTTAAAGGAAGACAAATTTTGGTTTAATGCTGTGTCCTTGCATTGATCCCATCTAAATCACTCTAGTCACATTGGCCACCTCTTGGTTCCTTGACTGCCCCAAGATTTTCCCTGACCCACGCCATCATTCCTGCTTGCCTTTTGCCTGGAAGACCACCTTATAGCTGCATTTTCTCTATCTGGCTCCTACTCTTATATATCACTTCCTCAAGGAGGTCTTCCCTGACCATCTTACATATGAGGGTTCCCCATTTTGTTATGACTCACCACTTCCTAGTGTTTAGTCCCTCAGAGTTCTTTTCATAAGTTGAAAGTATGTATATATATACACACACACACATATATATTTTTGTTTGTTTGTTTCCTATGTATGTTTTTGTCTCCCAGAAGATCATAGGTAACTCCATGACTCCACTTGTTTTTTTTCCGTCGTAAGTCAGTGCCTAGCACAATGCTTGGCACTTAGAGTTGGTACTTAAGAAAGAGTTGTTTAGGCAGTGAATAAAGAAATGATTTAATGAGGCACTATGACCACAGAGATAAAGTCTAAATCCCTTTCTCATGAGACATCCTCTCAGATATTTGCAGACAGCTTTCAAGGTCTCCCTCCTTTCCTTTCTCCAGGGTTAATGTTTCTGGTTGCTTCAGCAGTTCCTGATGGGACATCATTTTGAACTTCCCCATCATTTTCTCTTTTTCAACTACCTGGCTAATTGTCTCTGCTCCTAGTGATGTCTGATGTCTTGAATAGAACATGGTGTTTACAATCTAGTCTGACCAGGACACAGCAGAGCATCCCTCCTTGTTCAAGTTTATATTCAAGTTCATATCAAGTTTCTATTACTGCAACCCCATCACAGAATTAATTCATAATAAACTTATTGTGGACCAAGACCCCATAGAGATTGGTTTGTTTGCTGTTTCACTTGCTAAGCTCTGACTTTTCCCTTCTTGATCTTACGCAGTTGGTTTTTTGGACCCGTGTTTGTGTCCTTATGTTCATTACCATTAAATTTCATTACTATCTATAGAGGGAGAGGGTTGGATTAAACCACCAAGGTCACTCGCAGCTCTTAAAAATGGAATTGGTTGTTACAGAACAGCGTTGTCCAATAGAACTTTCTGTAGTGATGGAAATGCTCTATATTGATGCTGTCCAATATTGCAGCCACAAGCCACATGTGGCTACTGAGCACTTGAATTATGGCTAGTGTAACTGAGAAATTTTAAATTTCATTTAGTCTTAAGCATTTAAAATTTAAATTTAAGTAGCCGCATGTGGCTAGTGGTTACTGTATTGGACAGTGCAGTTCTAGAGAAAAAGTTTCAAATTTTGAAAAGATGAAATGGTATGTATAACATTTAGGGAGAAACCAGTGTGGGATCAAATGGTCTGTTCAGGGTCAGGATTCATTTATTCAGTGTTCTTTTATTTTATTTAATAGATTTGTTTTCTTTTTTTACTGAGCATTAGCAAAGTGCCAGGCACAATACTAGGTGCTGGAGATATAGCTTTGAAGAAGGTAGTTATGACCCCTGCTCTCAAGGAACTTCCTGGCTGGTACAGTGTTTTCAGCCCTGGTTTCAGACTAGAATCACTTAGGGAACTTGAAAAAATTCAGATGCTGAGGACCTACCTTTAAGAGATTATGATTTATTTCATCAAATGTGAGGTTCACGTTAGACTGATAGTCTTGTAAAAACTCTCTGGGTGACTCTAATTGGCTATTGGGGTTAAAAATCTTTGGTCCAGGGGAAAGTAACTGCCCTTCTCAGTAAATAGCTGGAGAGAGTCCTATTTAAAGTTACACTTTGGTGGGTAGGTTTCCTGCATATTCTAAAGTCCTCTACTTGATACTCTGATGTGACCTAATCTTCCCTCTGCAAGTAAGAAAGACTGCCTGAAACACGATGGTCCGTGGAATCAATTACATGGTCTTGCTTGTTGTGTAGTGATGTCAAACATGCAAATATATCCTCAAGATAAGCTCTGAACTCCATCTCTTGACAAAATGTATTATTAGTCTTCAAACTGGATTTCTCTGCCCGTGCTTTTTTCATCTATAGTCTTGACCAGGTCTCCAGATTCTAGAGCTTGATACTTTAGAACTCAGCCCCAGTAGAATGAGAGGAATGAGGAGCCAAATGTTCATGAGGTGGAAGGAATATTGGCTTGGACTCTTCAAGCAGGAGGATATTTATGATTGTGTCACTCAATCTAGACTGGGTTTTACTGTGTCTCATAACAAGGGCTGGTTTCTCTCCATGCTCATCGTGGGACATCTGGGGCCTCTGGAACAAGCAGACAGAGCATTCTTTATGTAGAACCTTGCTGGTTGTTGTGACAGAGGGAAAAGAGAACATGGCAAAGCATGAGCTGACCTTTAAAACTTCTGCCTAGAAATATGTCACTTTTGCTCAAAGCAAGTTCCATGACAAAGCAAAGAAGTGACCTTCCCCAGGGAAAGGCAGCAAATATTTGTGAATGATAATATAGTTTATTATAGTCTTCCCTTCTCATCACAAATATTTGGTTCAATTTCCTTTCAGCTCGCAAAACACACCCTCCTCCTGCCTCCCTCTTGGGAGACCATACCGAAAGTCTATCCAGTCATGGCTGTCCACTCAAAGCCCAGGATCCTGTGATGGACTTTACATCAGTTATTTATTTGTCCTCTCTTGCTTCAGATACCCATGCACTAAAAATTCTGCTTCCCATATACCCAATATATAATGTTAGAACAGGGCTAGAATAACTCAAATAAATACTTTTTTTTGGAAAGGGAAAGACTGATAGATATACAATTATAGCAATTTTGGGATTTAATAGGAGAGATGCTACAAGGGCCTCTTACCTTAGGGATTGGGCATGTTCTGTGGCTCCCCGGAAGTGGATCTCCTGTCTGTTGTTTTCCATGGCTCTTGCTTTCACTTTCTTGGGAGTCTCTCTTCTTCCATTATCCTTTTTGACAGCTGAAAAACTCTGTCAATCCACTTCCTCCCCATAGAAGGTTGGGGGCCCAAGTGTTGTTTTGTTTCCTAAATGGTCACCGTCTCTCTTAGTTTAAGATAGTATTCATTTAATTCCAGTCAGTTTTATGTACCAAGGGCCACATTCACAATTACTTTTCATTACCTTGAACTTATCAGGCTTTCATGGAAGAAGAACCAGACCCTTAGCCATTTTGTCCAACTGAAGGGATTCACTGGAACTACTTTAATTTGTTCAGATGTTTTAGCAAAGGGTGGATGTCCAAACCCTTGATGCGATCCTTGCCTCAAGGCTGAGTATTTTTTTTTTTTTTAAAAACTGAGTTTTGATTGGCTTGCTCAAAGTATTTCTCAGTTGTATCTTTTTTACAGTTTGGAGATGAAAAAAAGTTGTCTCTTTCAACAATACAAGTCCTGGAATTTCTAGACTATGTTCCCTTTCATTTCCATCCACAAGGTGGCCAATTCTTTTGTCTCTCATCTTGTATTAGTTTGCCAGTGTTGCCATAATAAAGTACCACAGACTGAGTGGCTTCAATAACAGAAATGTATTGTCTCATAATTCTGGAGGCTAGAAGTTCAAAATCAAGGTGTTGGCAGGGTGAGTTCCTCCTGAGGACTGTGAGGGAAGGATCTGTTCCAGGCCTCCCTTTTTGGCTTGTAGATGGTTGTCTTCTCTCTATGTCTCATCATATTATTTTCATTCTATCTACATTTCTGTGTCCAAATTTCCCCTTTTTATAAGGGCACTAATCATATTGGATTAGGGCCCACCCTAAAGACCACGTATTAACTTGTTACCTTTGTAAAGACCCTATCTCCAAATATGGTCACATTTTGAGGTATGGGGTGTTAGCACTTCAACGTAGGAATTTTGGGGGGACACATTTCAATGCATAACACATCTCTTTTCCCTAGTCCTTGTCAAATGCAGCCAATAGTAATTGAGACATATACTAACTTTCTGCTCAGTGTACCTGAACTCACCCTGCCAACACCTTGATTTTGAACTTCTAGCCTCCAGAATTGTGAGACATAAATGTACTCACCAGGTACATTTATGTCTTCCAGTTTATTTCAGATGACAGCTTTACCAAATATTCCATCACTGTATAATAGAAATAAACATCTTTCCAGTCTCCAATAATACAGTTTCTTTCTGCCCACTGCCAGAAGCCAATGCCACATATTTTTAGTTTATCTCTTGTTGTTGTTGTGTTGTTACAGCAACACCTCATTTCTTGTACCAATTCATGTATTGACAGGAAGGCTAGGTGTTGTTGCAATAAACACCTAGTGATTTACAAGATCAAGAGTTTATTTCTTGCTCATGCCATGTGTCCATCATGAATTGGCCACCTCTCTCCTTCATATTTTTCGCTCTCTGAGATCTAGTGCAACCTCTGTCAATAGCCTGGCCATTGCTGTGGCAAAGGGAAAAAGAAAGGTGAAGTGTCTGCTGGCTCTTAAAGCTACTGGTCTGAAGTGATATGTGTCACTTCTGCTCAAATTTCATTGGCTGAAGCAAGGGGTATTGCCAAGCTTTAAATGAAAGGAGACAGGGAGTACAATTCTCTTCTAGTGACGGGCAGGAAATATTTGTGAGCATGTTTACAGTCTAGAACAACGGACTGAATGTTTTTAGAAAAGTTCAGAGAGATAGAGGACAGAGTTTGACACCTTGGGACTAAGCAGGTGGGAAAACTAGAGCAGTTGGTGAAGAGAAGGACTTTGGCCTTGGGAATGAGAGGAGCACCAGAAGATTCTATCTTTCATCAGAGACTTAACAGGTTAATGTGTCAGAGTTGAAAGAATCCTTGGAGGGGGCATAGTAGGCTGTATACTCCAGAATTTCAAGTTGCAGCTCTGCCACTTAATTGCTGTGTGACTTTTGTCAACTGACTTGACCTCTCTCAGTCTCTGTTTCTCACTTGTCAAAGAAGATAGCGGTATCATTCATCCCACAGGAATGTTTTGAGTATCTCACTTCCCCTGTGTAGTAACTGTGTAACCTTGGGTAAGGTACTTGACTTAGATATACCTCAGTTTCTTCATCTGTAAAATGGAGATAATAACAGTATGTGTTTCATGGGGTGGATAAAGGATTTACTGGTTTAAAACATTTACGCCAGTGCCTGGCTGGTAGTAAATGCCCAATAAATGCTAATTATTGTTGTTGTAGCTGCAGTTAGCCCAGGTGATACACAGTGCTAGACACACAGTGGGCACATGGTACATACGAGATCATCACTTTCTGCACCAACACTTTATTGAGGAGTGCGAGTCTTAAAAGATGAAGCAGAGGAGGAGGGAGTATAAGAGAGAGCGTCACCAAGCAGGCCATGGGTTCCTGGCAAGCTGATTGTTCCGTCTCTCAGGATGTATTCATAGAGGTCATGTATTGTCACCGCCTCTCCTAATAGTCCATACGCTAAGGGGGGGCGGGAGAAGAATGTACCTGTTGACTCCTAACTCCCATGGGTCCAAATTCCTACCACGAAGCATCTATGTTTCAAGACATCTGGGCTGCATGTGCGTGGATGCCATGTGAGTCCTGAGATGTCTCCTGCCTCTGGCATCAGGGCGGCCCCAGAGCATGAGATGAAGGTGAGTGGCCTGATGAGAGGGGAGGAATTGTTCGAGCACGCATCTGGGCGACAAGAGTAATTGGGAGCAGCTCCATGGCAGATGTGTTGGTGGCAGCAGTCGTCTGGCTGCATCACCGTGGGACTAGTGTAAGTGGCTGCCAGGGCACTCTCTGGCTTGAAAGCAAAGCAAGTTCATGAATCTGGGTGTCCTATAAACATAATCACCTTTTTAGCCCCATTTTCTCCCTTTACAGGCGAGGAAACAGATATCCAGAGTGGGAAAGGATTTATAGAAGGTGATACTGCTTGTTAGTTGCAGAATAAAAATTAGAATCCAGGTCTTGTGAAGAGTTAGTTGTGAGATTCCTGATCTCTGGTTCAGGCCTTGCTCATCTCCATCCATCCATCCATCCGTCCATCCATCCATCCATCCATCATCTCTGTACTTGGCATTTACTGAAGGTCTCCCTTGTATCTGGTGCTATGCTGTGCTGGGCACTTCTCACAAAAGTATGCAGTCACCTCTTTCTCCTAACTTTATGTCCTCTTCTGTCATGGTGGTGGGGAAGGCAAGCCAACAGGGAGAAAATTGGATGCACTCCGGATGCCTGGTAGATGGAATGACTGAGGTTGTCCGGGCCAAAGGAAAGGAAAGCAGCTGTTCCATCTCTGGCTTGAGCTCCAGTGTAGTGGCAGCAACTCTCAAATGTAGGGAGAAGATGGATATCCAAGGAGGATACCCGGCTTCTCTGAATCTCACAGGACCTTAAGACATACAGCCTCCCCATTGGACCAAATCATCAAAGAGCCTAGTGGCTCGCTGACTGCAAGGCACTGTGTAGGAATTGTGAATTACAGGCAGGTCCATGTTATGATTCGTATCCTTCAGCAAATGAAAATGTAGTTGGGAGATAAGCTAATATATAAAGTATTATTAATAATACTCTGTTATTCATATTAATAACTAACAGTTACTGTGCCTGGCTAGGAGGCATCTGTTGTGTCTCAGTGATCTCAGCGTGGAGTCCACGGACAAGCCCGGTGAGTCTGTGGACCCCCTGAAGTTGCATGCAAATCGATGTATTTTTCTGGGGAAAGGGTCTACTGCTTCCATCATATTCCCAGAGATGTGTGCAGTCCCTCACAAATAGAATTCACTCTATTGAATTCATTTTCGTAGCAGCCCTAATTTTTCAGATGAGAAAACCAAGGCCCAGAGAGGTTAAGAGGCAGAGTCAGTACTTGGACCCAGACCTCTTTGACCCCAGACCCTGTGCTTGACCCACTTTGCTGTGGTGTATTCCTACAGCATTAATAAGGGGAAAATGAGGCAAGCACCTCTGATTTGTGCCTGGGAATGGTGTGTGATTGCTGCTTTGAACAGAATGTACCTGCTTTGGGGCCAGGCCCTGAGACTTGGGATCATTCACCCTGGAGAGCGGGGGTCCGAGGGCAGCACGCCTTCCATTGGGTTCCTGGATGTGCACAATAAGGGTGGTGGCAGCCAGCTGTCCCCATCCCCACAGAGGCCAGGGCCAGTGCCTGGCTGCATGAGGAGTGTAGTTTATACCCAAGGAGGAACTTCCTGACTATAAGTGGGTGATTGAAGGAGGAATTAAGTCTCCTGAGTGGTCAGAGTTGGCTCTGTCTTGAATAGTTTTATTTAAATTCAGGGGAAGGATACATCATCTTTGAAGGCTTCCTATGATCACCATTTTTCTTTGTGGTTCTAAATCCACTATAATTTCCTGACATCCAGTGGCCACTGGTGAGTTAGTTCATTGGTGTGTCCAGGCCTGGGTTCTCTGGTATCTTCAAGCTGCAGCCCCAGCAGGGGCATTTCACACCTACACCCCTTAACTTCGCTCTTCACCTTGAGAAATGCAGTTCTGTAGATACCCGGGGAGGTCTGCACCTGCATGAGGCACTAGGGGCTTCAGATGCTTTGTGAGAACTTTCACAGCTTGGCAAGTTACAAGACCTTGGAGGTGACCTGGTGAGGTTCTGTTGCATGACTTGAGACCACACTGGGAAATCATTCTGTTGGGTTTAACGGGCTAATGGTTGTGGCCAGATGAAAGAGGAGGAGAAAGCTGGAGCTTCTGGAATTCATGGCTGAAAGATCTTTCTAGAACTACAGAACTGCAGCCGAGCTAGGCCAGAAGGGGGTTCAGCATGAGGGTGTGCATAAGACGTGTGGAGTGGTGTGTGTGAAGTTATGTGTGTGAATGTACTCCTATGGCTTTGGGAGTGTGATGTGGGCATGGGTGTGAGTGTGAGTATGTGCTTGGGGACGGGGCTGTGTGTGCATGTGGTAACGAAGACCTGGGTTTAAATTCCAGACCCACCGTTTACAAGTGGGGTGGGTTAGTTAATTTACCTCTCTGCATGTCAGTTTTCTCACCTGTCAAATAAGAAGAATAATAACCACCTCACAGAGTTACTATGAGGATCAAAACAAAAAGCATGCATGAAAAATGCTAAGTACGTGCCTGGCATTAGTAAGCGTTGAGTCAATGGCAGATGTTAGTGTCCGTAATGGGAGTAGGTGTGTGCATACGTGTGTGGTAAGCTGTGCATATGTGCATGCACACACATTGGTTTTGTCCCCGGCTGTCTTAGCAGACTCTCTTTAACTAAGGGGCTTCCCTCATCCAAAATCACTGGTGTACTCTCCAAAGCTCCTTTTCTAGAGAAGCATTTCACAGTGAATCCCTGCTGGGACCCATCCTTCCTAGGATTTGCCCTGATTTCCCACTAGGATTGTTCACAGTTTTTGTGCTGCCTTTTCGAGTCTTTTTCTCACCAGCTGTCATTTCCCAAGTTTCTTTCCCTGTCGTTGGTGGAGGGAGGAGGTGATGGGGGTGCTTAGGTGATCTTATGTACATCGGGCTCACTTACATCCACTTGAGACCTACCTACAGTTTGCCCTTTCCTCCTGCCTGTTCCCTCTTGGTTCTTGTGCTTTGTGGATCTTAGTGAGTGGAAGATGGTACTTGGGTTCCTCCTGTGTTAAGTTCCACCTTCAATCCTCATCAGCTTTTGGTGGTCGGTATTACCATATTTTCTCTATTTTGAGATTCACATTTTACCTTTTAACATGGTGTGTCTTACAGTCAAGGTATACATATAGTCACTGAAGTGGATATTGCTTGTCTCTAAAGCTTTTACTAAAATAATAGTGCAACTTAGAGGGGATGGCTTCTTTGACCTTCATCTCAGCACTCGTAACCTTACATTTCAATGATCTGTTTCTAGGACTGGCTCCCCAACTACGTCGGGAGCAACTGCGGGGCAGGAGGGACTGGGGCTGGCTTCTGAGCAGTGTCAGGCACGTTGTGGGTGCTCTGCTCAGGCTGGTTTGAATGAGTGTGTTGATAAGGTGTGAATCCTCCCTGGAGGAGCCCACAGGCTGGTGGGTCTTAGTTGCTCCCTTTACTATGGCTTTTGTCCTTTTATTCTGCATTAAAAGTTTGGGGTGCTCCTGTAGTTTTGCTGCCAAGGTCACTACCAGAAGAGTCTAGTTAGGGAGGCAATACAGGTATGTGTGAAAAGATGATGAGCCATATGGGGTATCACTGGTGTCCCTGAATGGCTCCCCGATGGTGGGTGCTGTTGGAGGGCTGAGGTTCAGAGATGCTTCAGGGCTGGCGGGATCCGGAAGGACTTGCAGCAGGAGTGGAAGAATGAGTAGGGCTGGGTTAGGCTGAGAGGGGGAGGAAGGCATAGGATGCTGGGGGAATGGCGTGAGCAAAGGGACAGGGGGACCATGATCAAGGGACAGTGAGAGGACAGTTTGACTTGAATAAAGAGTTCATGTGAGAATACGTGGGAGAGAAACCTGGAAAGGCAGGTTAGGGCTTGGCTGTGAGAAGCTTTGAATGCCAGGCTCAGGAAGTTATGGTGGGGAAGGTATGGACTTTGGTATTATTTAGACCTGGGTTCATTCATTCTTTCTTTCAATAAGACATTAACTGAAATGCCAGGTACTCTTCCAAGTGCTGGGAACACAGTGGAGATCATGAAGACCAGCCCCTACCCTTGCAGAACTTACATTCTAGTAGATTCAAGTCCTAGTTTTGTTATTAACTTCTTGGGTAAACATCAAGAAGTTCCTTAAACTTTCCAGGTCTCAGTTCTTCATCTGTAGGATAGGGATAGCCGTCACTAAATGAAATCATGTAAAAAAAATAACAGCTGTGTATCCAAGTGGTGTTAGCTCCCTCCTTCCTCTTCCTTCTTGCCATTTCCCTTTCCTCACTTCTTTCCATAGGTTGTGGGGAGCCATTGGCTCCGCTCTGTGCCTGCTGCTCTGAGAGAAGGACATTGCACCTTTTCAACTGCCCCTGGGACTGCCAACTACAGTTTAGCGCTCTCCATAGGCTCTTGGCCTCATGCATTTGCCTCCTGGGAGTGACTGTAAATTGTCATAGATCGAGGTAGTTCATCAGCAGTAGAAAAAATTAACCTACACGTGCCTTGGGAGTTTCTCCAGGACGACTGCAATTTCAGGGTGTGGTCTGAGCTCAAGCTGAGCCATACCTAGAAAAAACTAGATTGGGAGCACAGGCCAGAAGGGGCAGGAACAGGTGGAGGTACGAAGCAGAGTCGGAGGAGGGGAGAATGGGAGATGAGAAGAGATAAAGGGCCCTAGGTCTAGGGCGAGACTCTACTGGGGAGGGGTGGACCCCATGCAAAAGTTTAACTCCTGTTAAGTATTTGTTGAGTGCCTGCCACACGCCTGCCACTGTCCAGCTGCTGAGGCTACAGCAGTGAATAAGAAAACAAATTCCCTGCCCTCACGGAGCTTGTGTAGATCAGAAGAGACAGATCATGAGCACACTAACAAAGAAATTACAAGATAATTTTGAACAGAGATGAGGACCATTCATTCATTTATTTATTCATCTATTTGCTAGCTATTATTCGAGGCGCTGAGAATACAGCAAGGAAGGGGAAAGTCTTTACCCTCATGGACTTTGCATTCTAGTGGAGACAAGTCAATCAGTAGACAAATATATAGTAAGGCTCAGTTAGTGATAAGTACTATGAAAAAAAGGAAGATAGCAGAGTACAGGTGACAAGGGTGCTTTTCAGATCAAGTGCTTATAAAAGGTCTGAAGAAGGAGATGATGGTAGAGCTGAGACTTGCTGAAGTAATGGAAGAAGCTATACCATAACCTGGGGGAAAAGCATACTGGGTAGATGGAACTGCAAGTACAGAGGCTCCAAGCTCGGTGAGTTTGAGGAAAATCTAGGAGGTCAAGGTGACTAAAGTGAGGAGGGTGAGGATGAGAGTAGTAGGAGTTAAGGTCAGAGAGGTAAGCAAAGGCCAGATCATATTTGGACTTTATTTTCCATGGGTGAGGAGCAGTTGGAGGGTGTTGAGTGGGGCAATGATGTATGATTTGCATTTTTGAAATACGACTGGCGCTCTGTGGAGGATAGAATGCAGAGGGCCAAGGGTATACTAGAGAGATCAGACAGGAGGCTTATAGGCAGGGGTCCAGGGGAGATGATTGCTTTGAGTGAGAATGTCGTGGAGGAGGTGGTCAGAAGTCTTCAGGTTTGGGATGTATTTTGCAGGTAGAGACAACAGGATTTGTGAATTTGTGATGAACTGAATATGGGGCTTGAGGGATCTGGTGTAATCAAGGCTGCCTTCTCCTTATTGCCACTGGGAAGACTAGTGGGGATACTGCTATCATTCAGTCCTATTAGGTCATGTTATGTTTGGGGAGCCTATTTAATGTCCACAGGAGAAGTGAGGAGGCGTTGGGTCCTACAAGTCCAGAGTTAAGGGGAGAGGTGGGGCTGGAGGTATATTTCTGGGTGTCATCAGCACGAGTGTGGTATTTGAGGCCAAGGGAGTGATGAAATCATGTAGGGCAGCGGCTTTCAAGGTGTTGTCCATGGATGAGTAGCAGTGGCAGTAGCGCCTGGTGACTTGATAGAAATCCAGATTTTCAAGCTCTTCCCTAGACTGACTGAATCAGAAACTCTGGGTGTGGGGTTCAGTGATGTGTGTTTTAACAAGCCCTCCAGATAATTCTGGTACAAACTCATATTGAGTGTTGGGGGGTGAGTGTAGACAGAGAGGAGGTCCAAAGATTGATCCATGGGTCCCTCAACAATTAAAATCTGGAGTAGAAGGAGCCAGCAATGGGAACTGAGAAGAACCAATGTGGAATTTAAGAAGAAGACTCGGAGGGTTTTGCAATGGGTGACAAATGCTTATGAAGAAAGTGTGGATGGTTGGTTCAAATGCTGCTGAAGATTGAAGGAGATGAGGACCCAAATGGTCCAGTAGATTTGGCAAGATAAGCATCTTTTCTGAGCCTTAACTAGAGCAGTTTCAATGGAGTGGCTGTGACGAAGCTTGTTAAAAGAGAAAGTGAAGTTGAAGAGAGAAAGGAAGGTAAAGAAGCAGAGACAGAAAGTATAGGCAAGCGTTCTGAGAGGTTTTGTTATAAAGAGGAACAGTGAAAAGGAGCAGCTGCTGGAAGGTGACTTGGCATCTAGGGAGGTTTTTGTTTTGTTTTGTTTTAAGGCAGGAGATATAACATATTTGAAATTGAGTGGGAATAATATAGTGGAGACAATTAAACAGGAGATAAACAAAATCTACAAACCTCTAGCTAGGCTTACCAAGAAGAAAGAGAGAGGACCCAAATAAACAAAATAAGAAGTGAAAGGGGAGAAATGACAACCGATACCACAGATATACAAAAAATCATAAGAGAATACTATGAACAATTATATGACAACAAGCGCAACAACCTAGAAGAAATGGACAAGTTTCTAGAAACATACAGCCTGCGAAGACTGAGTCAAGAAGAAACATAATTTGAACAGACTGATCACTAGAAGTGAAGTAGAATCTGTAATAAAACTCCCTGCAAACAAAAGTCCAGGGCTGGATGGCTTCACTGGGGAATGCTACCAAACATACAGAGAAGAACTTATACATATCCTTCTCAAACTATTCAAAAAAAATTGAAAAGGAGGGAACACTCCCAAATTCATTGTATGAGGCCTCCAAATGCCCTGATACCAAAACCAAAGACACTACCAAAAAAGAAAAATTACAGGCCAATATCTTTGGTGACTATACATGAAAAAATCCTCAACAATATAAGCAAACCAAATCCAGCAATACGTAGAAAAGATCATATACCATAATCAAGTTGGATTCATTCCAGGGTCACAAGGATGGTTCAACATATGCAAATCAATCGATGTGATACACTACATTAACAAAAGGAAAGACAAAAACCACATGATCATCTCCATAAACATAGAAAAAGCATTTGACAACATTCAGCATTCATTCGTGATAAAAACTGTCACCAAAGTGGGTATAGAGGAAACATATCTCAAATAATGAAAGCTGTATATGAAAAACCTAGATAGACATTTCTCTAAAGAAGACATAAGACAGCCAAGAAGCACATGAAAAGATACTCAACACTGCCAATTATTAGAGAAATGCAAATCAAAACCACAGTGACCTCACATCAGTCAGCATGGCTGTCATCAAAAAGTCTTCAAATAACAAATGCTGGAAAAGGTGTGGAGAAAAAGGAACCCTCGTACTGTTGGTGGGAATGTATACCGGTGCCGCCACTATAGAAAACAGTATGGAGGTTCCTTAAAAAACTAGAAATAGAGCTACTGTATGATCCAGCAATCCCACTTTTGGGCATATATCTGGAGAAAAGTCTAATTTGAA
This sequence comes from Eubalaena glacialis, assembly GCF_028564815.1. Taxonomy (NCBI): domain Eukaryota; kingdom Metazoa; phylum Chordata; class Mammalia; order Artiodactyla; family Balaenidae; genus Eubalaena; species Eubalaena glacialis. The sequence continues at coordinate 85,435,666 of NC_083725.1, forward strand.
AATATACATGCACCCCAATGTTCACAGCAGCACTATTTACAATAGCCAAGACATGGAAGCAACTCAAATGTCCATCAACAGATGAATGGATAAAGAAGATGTGGTATATATATATACACAATGGAATACTACTCAGACATAAAAAGGAATGAAATATTGCCATTTGCAGCAACATGGATAGACCTAGAGAATGTTACGCTTAGTGAAATAAGTCAGACAGAGAAAGAAATATAGTATATGATATCACTTATATGTAGAATCTAAAAAATAATACAAATGAATCTATAATATATACAAAACAGAAACAGACTCACAGACATGGAAAACAAACTTATGGTTACCAAAGGGGAAAGTGGGGGAAAAAGCGATAAACTAGGAGTGTGGGATTAACAGATACAATACTATATATAAAATAGATAAGCAACAAGGATATACTGTATAGCACAGGGAATTATACTCAATATCTTGTAATAACCTATAATGGAATATAATCTGCAAAAAACTCCCACAACTGAATCACTATGCTGTACACCTGAAACTAACTCAATATTGTAAATCAACTATACTTCAATAAATAAAAAAGAATGATGCAGGAGAGAGGGGTGCTAATAGCAGGAGGGAGGTCCTTGAACAGGGGTGAGAGGAGCTGGAATTCTGTACATGAGTGGGGGACTGATCTTAGGAGCAGGACGAACTGATCCTTGGCAGCCAGAGGGAAGGCAGGCTATAATACATACAGAGGGCAATGAATACAGAGGACAATGAATACAGGGCCATGAGGTTGGCAGACTTAAAGGTGCAAAGATGAGGTCGTTTTCTCTAGTTTCTCAGTAAAATAAGAAATGAGGTCATCTATGGAGGGCTAGGGGAGGTGAGAGAAATAGGTGTGAAATAGAAGAAAATAAAATGGGTGATGTAATGTGATAGAGAGTGCCTCCTCACGCCCTCTCTGCTCTCATGGGTGGCAGGTGAGAGGGCGGGGAGGGGATCAGAGCTCCTCCCACAGGGCACGCTGACCTTGCCCCAGGAACCCCAGGTACCCACTGGCTGAGGAGGACCACCTGTTAGCACACAGGGATGGTGCAAACAAGGATCCCAAGATGCCCCCAGTCAGGAAGGAAGTTGGGCACTCAGCCCAGAGTTGAAACTGAGCTCCTTCACTGTGGTTTGGGATGGTCTAGAAGTTCTAGAACCGTCTTTGCTTTTCTCTCCATCCAGAGAGGACAGAGGTCTACTTGGCCCATGGGGTTTCTCAGGCCTGTGCTCTGTTGACCAGTGTTCAAAATGTGGCATTAGTTTATTTACTTTATAGAACATTCTGTATTTATCTTTTAAATTGCAAACTACTTTTTCACTGTAACAAAGGAAATAATCCTAAAATTTATACAGCAAAAACCAATCATTTCCAGACCTTTTCTTCCTCCCCAACCCCACTTCCATCCCATAGTTGTGCATAGAATTCTCCCTACTGTTAATTTTTGTTTTCTTACTCCTATTTTTATTATTTTCCCAGGCTCTTGAGTCTGATAGCCTGGTTTCAGTCTTGGCCCTCTGGCTTCCTGTTTTGTCTCTAATATTGTTCTCCATTGAAGGGGACCGGAGCTCCCTAGATGTAGCTAATTATGAAATTTGGGGCAGGGGAACATCAAGATGGCCCTGGGTTATCTGCTTTCAGATATATCTGGATTAGTGCAAAAAATGGCCAAGAGGCACAGTGAAAAGGCTCCCATTGGCTGAGGTGGGGCAATTTACTTATAAAAAACAGTACTTATTGCCGTCAATTGAAATAAGCTGTTACTGGCAATCCGTGAATACATGATAATGGTCAAAAGGAATATGACCCTGAACGAATGCTTTAACTTCTCTGTACCTCAATTTTGCCATCTGTGAAAAGATTGTGAAGATTAAGGAATTTAAAGACTGCTGCAAAGATTAAGGAACGTAATTCCTGCAGAGAGATTAGCAAGCAATTGGCATATCATATTCAATGAGTATCAGCCATAATTCACATTATTATTGATATTATTTCCATGGAATGCTCTACAGGATTCTAGGATAAATATTCCATTTGTAAAAATTCAGAGTGGGAAAAACTCAAATATTTACTAAGAGCTACTATTATGTAGGCACTGTGCAACACTCTGAGTTGGAACCAACAGGAATAGTTGTTTGCAGTTATATATGAATTCGATGTTGTTCTTCCCCACTAGATATAAGCTCCATGAGTTAGGTTCTTTGTGGTGTTCAGCTACTGTATCCTAGTAATACTCAGTTGAGTGGCAGAGGGAGGTATTTATACAGACTATAAGTAGTGTGAGAAAATGTAATCTAAAGGATTGTGAGATCATAGCAAATATTTCTGCTGTGGGTTGGAGGGGTGTGTGTGTGAATGCACGTGTGTGCACGTGTGTATGCACGTGTGTGCACGTGTGTCTGGGAAAGCATCCCACAAGAGGATCCTCCGAGCCTTGGTGAGTGGGGGCATGTTGAGGAGCAGACAGGAGACGGTCTGGGCAGAGATGCTAGGGCCTGGCAGAGCACTGGCGCACAGAAGTGCTCGGTGCAGACAGACCGAATGGATGAATGAGAAAGAAAGGCGCTGAGGTGCTGTCCAGGGCGCTGGGTTTTCTGGGTCCAGGGAGCGCAGATGATGGGGAATCACTGATGGTTTTGAACAAGAGTGCTTCAGCTTGGGCACGAGGTCCCAGGAGAGAATGGTCTGAGCTGTTGTGGAATCAAAATCTGGGTCGCTTTATTCCTTGAACTCTTTTAAGAAAATGTGATGTTTTTCAAAGAGACTATTTCTTTTTTTTCCCTTCATTCTTCTCTGGTAAAATTCAGTAACAGCCTGGGCTCTGGACTGGGCCCTGGATTCAAGTCCCAACTTGGCCAGGACTAACTGCGTGACATTGGACCATGTCCCTCACTTGTAAAGTGGGGGAAATAATACCAATTTCCCAGGGGTTTGTGAATCGCCAGTGAGGTAACGTCTGGGGAGGAACCCTGTAGACTGGTTAAGAGCCATGGAGATGTGAGGGATGGGGCTTCTTTCTTTATTCCTCGGAGGCGGTGGTGCCCTGGTCTTTGACTCCAGAGGAGCCAGACTTTGCTTCAGTTAGTGAATTCCCTGAAAGTGTGGTTCACACTGCACTGGCTAGTGTCCTGGATAGCACAGCTGTCGTTGTAGAACATTCTAGAGGATGCACTGCCTGTGAAGGGGTAGGGAGGGAGGCCACAGGGGTCAGCAGACAGCGCCGAGAAGATGGCGGTGGCTTGGCAGTGCCTTCCAGGGCCTGCTAACATTGCCCAGTGGAACCTGCAGAGGAGAGAGCCCTCGGGTAAGAGTGACCTCATGCAGCGGCAATGTCACTCTGTCTTCCGGGCTGTATTTGGGGACGGGCAGGACACACACCACCCTTGTGTGGTTGTTTCTTGGGAGCCAAATGCTCCCCATCAGTGAATGCTGCCTCTTAGCTTCCTGCTGTGCTTTGTAGCTCTTTTTTTTTTTTAAACATCTTTATTGGAGTATAATTGCTTTACAATGGTGTGTTAGTTTCTGCTTTATAACAAAGTGAATCAGTTATACATATACATATGTTCCCATATCTCTTCCCTCTTGCGTCTCCCTCCCTCCCACCCTCCCTATCCCACCCCTCTAGGTGGTCACAAAGCACCGAGCTGATCTCCCTGTGCTATGCGGCTGCTTCCCATTAGCTATCTATTTTACATTTGGTAGTGTATGTATGTCCATGCCACTCTCTCACTTCGTCCCAGCTTACCCTTCCCCCTCCCCATATCCTCAAGTCCATTCTCTAGTAGATCCGTGTCTTTATTCCCGTCTTGCCCCTAGGTTCTTCAGGACCTTTTTTTTTTTTTTTTCTTAGATTCAATATATATGTGTTAACATATGGTATTTTTCTCTTTCTGACTTACTTCACTCTGTATGACAGACTCTAGGTCCATCCACCTCACTACAAATAACTCAATTTCATTCCTTTTTATGGCTGAATAATATTCCATTGTATATATGTGCCACATCTTCTTTATCCATTCATCTGTCGATGGACACTTAGGTTGCTTCCATGTCCTGGCTATTGTAAATAGAGCTGCAATGAACTTTAAACGTTCCCAGCAGACAATAACCCAGCCGCTTGCCTGCCAGTGTTTACATTTTCTGTCGAGGCAGAGAGAGTGGGAGCTGTAGCATGGTAAAAGCACTTTCTCATTTCTGTCATTCTCTTGACAGTGTCTTTCCAGAAACCTTGGGCAGTGAACGTGACAGGGGCCCCTTGCTCAACTCATGTAAAGTGGTATTTGGGTGGGATTCAGCTGGGTAATTGACAGACACATTCATGGACATCTTCCCCAGCCATTCCCTGGGCAGAGAGAGAGGAAGTGACCTCCCCTCACTGTCTGCAGGGTTCCCCAGAGGGAGTGTTTGATGTACAGTGGGGGGTGGAATGGGAAAGGTAGTTGGGGAGTGGTCCAGAAAAGTCGAGTGGTCTGGAAGGGTGGTTTTTAAAGGACCCATCCAGAGATAGACAACAAGATACATGGTAACTCTGTGCCATATGATCCAGCACTCCCACTCCTGAGCATGTATCTGGACAAAACTATAATTCAAAAAGATACATTCAACCCTATGTTCATTGCAGCAGTGTTTACAGTAGCCAAGACATGGAAACAACCTAAATGTCCATCAACAGATGAACGGATAAGGAAGATGTGGTACGTATATACAATGGAATATTACTCAGCCATTAAAAAAGAACGAAATAATGCCATTTGCAGCAACATGGATGGACCTGGAGATTATTATACTAAGTGAAGAGAAAGACAAATACCATATGATATCACTTATATGTAGAATCTAAAATATGACACAAATGAACTTATCTATGAAACAGAAACAGACTCACGGACATAGAGAACAGACTTGTGGTTGCCAAGGGAGAGGGGGAGTGGGGGAGAGATGGACTGGGAGTTTGAGAGTACCAGATGCAAACTGTTATATATAGGATGGATAAACAACAAGGTCCTAGCGTATAACACAGGGAACTATATTCAATATCCCGTGATAAACCATAATGGAAAAGAATAACAACAGAAAAAGAAATAGTAACTAATACGCTTCATCCTTATACTAGGATGAAGATTCAGAGAGAGAACTATTCATTCACCTAACAAATATTTATTGAGCAACTACTATTTGCCACGTCCTATTCTAGGTGTCTAAGCTTACAGCAGTCACAGACAATAATCCCTGTCCTCATGGAATTTATGTGCAGTGAGGGAAGAAGAGCCAGCACTTACTGAGTGCTGAACACGCCAGACACTTTTCTAATCCAATGAATTGTTGCAACAACCCTATGAGATCCATGCTATTATTACCCCCCATTCTTCAGAAGTTAGGTAACTTGTCCAAGGTCACTCAACTTGGAAGTGGCATGGCTACTCCTCTCCTTTCTGTCATTTTCTAAAACTGCAGGATCCTGAAGCTTTCTTAGCCTTGCGATGCCATTTAGGGCACAGCAGCTTCCATGGCTGCCCCTGGCCCTGAAATTCCTCAGATTTAGGACTCCTTTCTTTCTTGGTCCTGATGGAGAAGCCCCTTAACGGATTCCTGCTGCTATTGGTGCCCCAGGTCGCAGCATCAACCTACTTTGTCTTTCCACAGCATTTGATTTCTGCAGGCTTAGGTCCCTTTTCTGTTTCAGTGATGTCAGGAATAATCTTTTTCTAGCACCTCTTTGCCTGCAGAAAAGGAACTTGAATCTATTTTTTCTAATATTTTCTTTTCGATTCTGTCTGGTGTTCCCGTCCCTCTTTCTGCTGGTTTAACTTTTCTGAAATGGCTTCAACCTGCTTCTTCAGTTCCTTCTCTGCTACTTTCAGGCCTAATACTGTTGACTGGTCCTGAGATTTTCCTTTCCTTTTCTTCTTTCTCTTTCCCACTCTTCTTGTTTTGACTTCAAGATCAAAATCAATTTTTAAGCTATTCTAATGCTTCCTGGGTTTCTGATGTTCTTACTGCAAAGTCCAAGTAGTAGCTTTGTGTGCACACGCTCACCCCCGAAGCCTTCATGCTTCCTGACGGTGCTTTTCCCTCTGCCTTGATGCAGGTCTGGTTCTCAGTGCCAGCATTTTAGATAGAGACCTTTTACTTTTCCCGGCTGTAACCTGGCCTTGGGCTACCACCCGTATGCTTTTTTATCTATCTCAACTTAAGAACGTGTCATATTACATCGCCTGGCAGAAGAGCTCTCATTCTTCTCTACCTGTTCACAGATGATGCCACCTTCTCATTGTGATTGAATTGATCCCCCTGTCTCTGAAGTCCACGAACATAATCAGGATTTATTTACTATCCCCAATTAGAATAAAAGGGGCAGAGGCATCTTGGATTCCTCCCTGTCAAACCACCAAGATCATCAGGGTCGTTCTTTGTTTTCATATCTGTTAACATCCCTAAAAACTTTCCAGAGACTGGGGTTTCTAAGAGATTGACTTCTGGGGGTGGTGAGTAATTCAGAGAACATACAGACAAGCCACCCGAACCCATCAAGGTTAAGTCTGCCATGGAACACTCCAAGTCTTGTGTAAGCCTCTCTCAACTCCTGGAATTCTCGTATCTTGTGCTCATGAAGATTGGATTGGGTATTTGTCCAGGGAACTGAGGAATACATCATCTCTGCTCCATCAGTCATCCCTTCCTACAAAGTCCCAAGGGACATACATACTGAAGTCATGCTTTTCCGAGTTTACTGTGCGTATGAAACTTGCAGGGATCTTGCTACCATATGGATTCTATTCAGTAGATTGGGGTAAGACTTGAGACTCTGCATTTCTAACAAGTTCCTAGGAGATGCTCATGCTGCTGGTCCGTGGACCATCCTTTGAGGAGCCAAAGGCTAGACGACGAAGAGTCAGCAAAGGAATATTTTTATTATTTGCTGGAGCTTTGGCCCCAAACTCTGGTACTTCCTCTAATGAGGTGGACTTTGCAGTAGGAAGGACTTCTTTTTCCAAGAGAAGGCTGTTGTTTCTATCTGGGCATCAGTCTGGTTCTTTTTTTTTTTTTTTAATTTTATGGAAGTATAGTTAATTTACAATGTTGTGTTTAATTTCTGCTGTACAGCGAAGTGACTCAGTTATACATAATTATATTCTTTTTCATATTCTTTTCCATGATGGTTTATCACAGGATATTGAACATAGTTCCCTGCGCTATGTAGTAGGACCTATTGTTTATCCATCCTATATATAATAGTTTGCATCTGTTAATCTCAAACTTCCAGTCTATCCCTCACCCTGCTCCCCCCCACTGCCAGCCCTGGGCAACCACAAGTCTGCTCTCTATATCTGTGAGTCTGTTTCTGTTTCATAGATATGTTCATTTGTGTCGTATTTTAGATTCCACATATAAGCGATACCATATGATATTTGTCTTTCTCTTTCTGACTTACTTCACTTAGTATGTTAATCTCTATGTCCATCCGTGTTGCAGTCTGGTTCTTATTTGGCTCTCTTAGGGGTGAAGAGCTGCGAAGGACACATCTTCCCAAGCTGGAGAAGGCTTTGAGCCATGTCTTACCTTAATGGCTGTAGACAAGGAAGGGGGTCAGAGAGGCAGTGAAGGGAAACCAAGAGGGAAATGACTGGAAATCCCTCCAAGCAGCAGCAAACACAATGCCTTTCCTTGACATTCAAGGATCCTGGTCTTTGTGGGCCTTGCCTTCACCTCTCCTCCTGGCACGCTAAAGACTCTACTATCTGCCCCTTAATATCACCAGTCCATAGCAGTGCTTCTTTTTGGTGGTGGGGGAGATATGGGGGTGAAATAACTCACTCTTCCTTTGCATTCTGTTCTTTCCACCTAGGATGGCTCTGTGTACACCTCTCCAGTAGATATAGATGCCAGATGATCTACACTGAACTAATGTAGTCCCACCCAGTCTCTAGTCACAGACTCCACAGAGCTCGCTTTCTGCTTGTAGAAACCATTAAATCCCGTGACTCTGAAACTTTTCTAACTAAAGTCCACTTATGCACAAGACCTGTGACTCACCTGCCAAATCTATCCCTACTTTCTAGAGGTGAGGTATCATAACAATGAGATATTACTGTTCAAAGTTATTCTTGGCCTTTATTTTCTTTTGTAATGAGATGTACATCTTCTTCAGCAAGCACTCAGAGCCATGTATGAATTCAGTTTGAGCCATGACTTTTCTCTTCATTTCCTGCTACTGACCTTGCTTGCTTTTCTTCTTGCATAGGCCCATATTTCCCGGTGTCCTTTGCTGTCTTATCCTCAGCTCCTATATCTCCAAATGTTGGACTAAGTTGTATCTTCAGGTATCTTATTGTATTCATGTCTTTAGGTGACCTCCTCTGGTCTCATGGCTTGAAATACCATCTATACATTGTTGACACTCAAATTTATATTTCTAGTCTGTACCACTTTCCTGAAACGCAGAATTGAACACCTAACTGCCTAGTTAACACCTCAAACATAAGATGCCAAAACCACCCACCTTCCCCACTCCTCAACTCTGGACATCTTCTTACCCCAAGCCTTCTCCATCATTTACTCAGTTGCTCAGACCCAAAACTTAGGGAGTATCCTTGAACCTTTTTATCTTTACATCACTAATCCAGTCCACTAATTAGAACCATCTCCTCTACCTCCATAATATATCTTGACTTAGATCACTTCTCAGCATTTTCATAGCCATATCCCTATTCTAAGCTACTATTGTTTCTTGCTTGGAATATCATGATAGCCACCTAACTGGTATCCCATCTTCCACTTTTGCACCTCTGCAGTCCATCCTACATACAGCAGCCAGATACTATTACTCTTATGTTTAAAACTCCCTAATGACTTACCAATACACTTAAAATGAAATCCAAGCTAAAACCTTTGTTGTAAATCTCTACCTTATCAGGCTCCTTCCTATCTCATCCATATTGGTATATGAGTATGGAAGATGACTTCCTTCCTCACTATAATCAGACCGATTTTCTCTCTGTCTGAATGTGTTGTATCAGTCAGCTATTGCTGTGTAATAAACTACCCCCAAACTCAGGAGCATAAAATGGTAAACATTTATTCTCACTTTTATAGGACTCCAAGTTGAGTGAATCAGCGGATCTAGTCTGAGCTTGGCTAGGAGGTTCTGCTTCAAGCTGAAAATCCAGCTGGTCTTGGCTCTTCACAGTAGTTTGAGCTCAATTCTGCTCCAAGTGTGATCATTATGGAACCCACGATGAAGGACCAGCAACTACTCAGGGCATGCTCTTCTTGTGGGCAAGGCAGAAACCATAGGGGGCAGGCCAATCACACAGGCCCATTTTAAGCCTTTGCTCTTGTCACATTTGCTTATACCCCATTGGCCAAAGCCAAGTCATATGTCCAGTCTCAACATCAGGGGGCAGGGTAGTGTTTTCTGTCCACAGTGGGAGGAGGACAGGAATACATTTGGTGAATGACAGTCCAAACCATGATATACTCCAAGCTTGTTCCTGCCTCAGAGGCTTTTTACTTGCTGTTCCCTCTGCATGGAATGCAGTTCACCTAGATCTTCATGAGCCTGCTTCTCATTATTCAGTTCTTAACTTACATGTTACTCCCTTAGAGAAGACTTTGAAGGTTCTTGGTCTTGGCTAAAGTAACCTTCTCATTCCCTCTTTACCACATTACCCTGTTTTATCTTTTCCATCATACTTGATTGATGCCTGGCATTGCCTTACTTACTTGTTTTGTTTGTTTATTGTCTATAATCCTCCAACGGCACGTACAGTTTTGGAGGACAGGACCTTGTGTTGTTCACAGAAGGATTCTAATACCTGGAACAGAACTTATTACATAATAGGTACTCAATAAATATTTGGTTTGACCAGGCATCCAATTCTTATATGCCTTAAAGTCCAACTATTGAAAATCCTAGGCCTCAAACACTGTGGATCCAAGAGTGCATCACCACACGTGGTAGGGTTAATCAAATGACCCACTACAATCTATAATAGTAATTATGGAGCTTAATTAACATTAATTTATAAGCAGTCATAACAGTAATTGAGAGCCACGATCAACTAAAGATAGTGCTAATGATGTTGATACCAATGTATTCTTCCTGAAAACTGTGGGCCTTCCAACCATCTGCACATGTTCATACACAGTAGGGGCGTTGAATGTTGCCAAGTATTTAAGTCCTTAGTAGACTAGAAACATGTTAATTTTAGTTGACTGGTAACACATTACAGTAACCTAATTAGTATGTTGCTGGTAAGTAACCCTTAGCTGTCCATAAAAATAACTCTTTGAAATGAGGGGCTATCTACTCATGAAATTAATAAAAGCACCTTTATTTCTTGGTCAAGTTTGAGACTCCTGAAGAGAATGCGAGTGGTCTACTACTGGGCAGTGGGCCACATTTGAAGAGTTACTGATCTGGTGCAATGACATCATCTTCTGAATGAGGACATTGAGGCTCAAGGTAGGGAAAGGATTGTCCAAGAACACATGGATAGTAATGGCTGAATCAAGAACTATTATTTCTGGTCACCTGGCTCTGATCTCAGGGTTCCTTCTGCCCTTCCATTCTGGACCTCCGTGCAAAGTGAAAATGCCTTCACAAGGAATAAGATTTTCTTACCTATCTAGGGCCTGTTCACTCTTCATTATTTAACTCTGAATGGGCCGGTGAGGCAGGTCAGGGCAGATATTATTCTATTGAATAGGTAAGGAAACTGAGATGTGAGGGGCCAGTCAGTAGCAGAGTTCCACTGGAATCCCTATCTCCTGAGTTAGGGAAGACTTCTCTGGTCACGTGGACTGTGGCTACAGGTCGAGGGTATCATTTGACAGTGTTAGTTGACAGAGAGTGAAGCACAGGGTCTGTAGGACCTTAGACCTTACTCCTTACAATGGGCCATAGACTGAAGTTCTTTGAGAACCATCAGACAAAGGTCTCCAAGCTTCAAAAACTTTAAGGTGACATGGACTAGTGGAAAGATGTGATTTGGAGTCAGACAGATTTGGGTTCAAATCCTGCTGTCTACTTACGAGGTCAGTGGTCTTGGGCAACCAATCTGACCTCAAACTCCTCATCTGCAAAGTGGGGGGACATTAATAGCCTTCCCCTTTTAGGTGTGTAGTAAGGAATCAAAGCATGTGGCACATAGTGGGCACTCAATCGTGATGGTTATTACTTAAAGTTGTATTGAGCATTGCCCTTTTCCGATTCTATCATATTTGCCGAGTGGGACTTTCATATAAGGTGAAATTTTATTTACATCATGTATCCTAGGTCATTTTAAGATCTGTTTTCTTGATCCACTCACCATTCTTTACTAATTATTGACTTCTTTGTGGTGGTTTGGTAAATGGAAATTTAAGACGTGTAAGACATACAGCTTCCATGGAGCTTTGTTACTGGTTATACACGATATACTCTGAAAGCTGCAAAGACCTTGCAACGACTTTGACTTATCCCCATGACTGAAGTTTAACACCATGCTCACACCATACCAGGCTGATAAAACCCTGTCCTTTTCTTTGCCTTCTGATGAAGTCTCCGGTGACGACTCCTTTTTTTTTTTTTTAATGTAATATTTATTTTTTTTTTTTTGAAATTTATTTATTTATTTATTTTTGGCTGTGTTGGGTCTTCATTGCTGCGCTCGGGCTCTCTCTGGTTGAGGTGAGCGGGGGCCCCTCTTTGTTGCGGTGTGCGGGCTTCTCATTGCGGTGGCTTCTCTTGTTGCGGAGCACGGGCTCTAGGCTCATCAGCCGCGGAAGTTGTGGCATGCAGGCTCAGCAGTTGTGGCTCGCAGGCTGCAGAGTGCAGGCTCAGTAGCTGTGGCGCACGGGCCTAGTTGCTCTGTGGCATGTGGGATCTTCCCGGACCAGGGCTCAAACCCGCGTCCCCCGCACTGGCAGGCGGACTCTTAACCACTGCGCCACCAGGGAAGCCCCCGCTGTCGACTCTTGAGATAGCTCATTGTTGGTCTGCTCCCCTTTAACTCAGAGACGTGTCTTGTTCACAATTACATGCCTGACTTCCTTCTTATAAAACACCTGGCATATGTAATAATAATTTTGTGGAACAATTGAATATTGTCTCAGAGTGACGGACAGTGCTGACCTGGAGTGCAGTTGAATGTATTTAAATAGTGGGGAAAAGTTAAGTAGTCTGTGTGGGAAATGTACCTGCTTTGAACCTCTGTGTATAAAAAGATATTCTCATGTGGTCATGCATGTTTAGAAATATTTTATATGATATATTAGTAGAAATAGAATGTCTTTTGAAATAAGCATATAAACATACATTGATTCAGCGAGAAGAATGTGTCTTGATCAGCAAGATACTAGGAAGTCTAGGCATGATGGAAAGCAAGAGCTGTTTGGTTTGGCATCTTTTCATTTAAAAGGGAGGAAGGATTTGAGATGGAGTTTGGAAGGCATCTATGCAGAGGACAATGCCTGAGATCCTATGATAATATTCAGATAAGAGTGATCTGGGTATTAGAGGAGAAGTTGATTTTGTGAGCTTCAGACCTGGATCCTGTCAGCTCTGTGTGGTTTCTCTTGCTTGTGTAGTTGGGAGCTGCATGTCAGTAACCCATATGCCCTCACCTGGCCTGTCTGTTGGCATCACTGTGTGAAAGAAAGGTGGGTCTGGGGGGTGGAGTTTATATTCTTAGTGAATTTCCTGACCGGTCAGATTGCTAAGCACGAATTGCTCCGCATACCCTGGCCATAGCCAAAGATGGCTGAGCTTGTGCCAGAGTTAAGGCTACAACGTGTCAGTCTACATGCAAAACCTTCATTCCATGGCTAAAGTTTTCTCCTTCCTGCCTATCCACAGTGGAGTTAGAACACCAGTGTTCCTTCAGTGCCTTCCCATCACCTTGGGATGTGTGACATGGCCTTATCTATATACGCGACAGTGTCTTACCACCCTCTTTGCTTTCTGTACTCCAGTCACATTGCTGTGTCAATTTCTTGAATGCCTCATATTTCCTCATGCTCTTGTGTAAGTTTTGGATATTTTGCCTGCAAGTAAGTGATCGTTCACACTCATCTGGCTTAAGGAATAAGGAAGCTTTACTTATTATCTCATGTAATAAGAAGTCCTAAAGAAGAGAAGCTCTAGATTCAGTAGCCCTGTGACATGAGCAAAAACCAAAGTTTTTCACCCCATCTTTTTCTTCTCCCGTTCTCAGCATGTTGGTTTTGCTTTTCTCACGCCTGCAAGATGGTGGCCATGCTTCCAGGCATCACGTGTAAACACCACAATATACAACAGCAGAAGAGAACACATCTCCTCTGGTGTGTCTCTTGTTATCAGCTGGAAGATCTGTGTCCCAGTATGAGCTCTGCCATTAGCTGTGTGACCTTGATCAAATTGCTCAGTTTCCCTATATCTCTCTCCTTTATGTACTCATAGAAATAATTGGACCAGATAATACGAGTATATTCTAATTCTATCATCCATCCATCCATCTTTCATTTGACATGTATTTACTGAGCGCCTGTTACGTTCCAGGAAATGTTGTATAATCTCATGGGAGAGACAGACATTAAATAATTACAAATAATCCAAGAGTGTATGTGATTAGGCTATTCCAGGGATGTCTGACCTTGGTTGAGTGACAATTCTTGGTTTAGTTAGCTTTGGGAGCAGGAATGGGAGAAAGTGGATATCATATACTATAGTAAACATCAGGGACTCTGGTGGGCAGGAAAGTACTAGCATCTTTTGGAATAGAGTAAAAAAATCTAGCTTTCCTATGTTTTCTCTTTTTTGTAAATTAAGATGTAATTAACATACGATAAAATGAAGACATTTTAATTTAGTTTGATGAGTTTTTACAGTTGTGTATGCCCATAAAATCATCGCCCTCAAACAAGATGGAGAACACTTTTGTCACTGCACACCGCCCCCTGCCCCCGCCCCTGTGCCCCCATCAGCTACTTAGCTTTGCCTGTCTTTGAACTTCAGGCACATGGAATCACACTGTATGCACTTTTTTGTATCTGGTTTCATTTTGCCCAACATAATATTTTTGAGATTCAGCCATGTTGTTGCATGTATCATTGTTTCATTTTTACTGCCAATTAGTCTTCCATTGTATTAATATATTTTAATTTCTTTTGGGTAAATATCTAGAAGTGGACTTTCTGAGTCAGAGGGCCAGTGTAACTTTATAAGAAACTACCAAAGAGTCCTCCAAAGTGGTTGTTCATTTTACTATACCATCAACGGAGTGTGAGAGTTAAGGTGCTCTGCATCCTCGCCAATATTTGGTATTATTAGTCCCTTTAATTTTAGTCATTCTGATGTGTATTTAGCAATATCTTATTGTGGTTTTAATTTGCATTTCCCTGATGACCAACTATGTTGAGCATCTTTTCGTGTGTGTGTGTGTTTTGCCATTCCTATATCTTTGTGAAGGGTCTGTTACAGTCTTTTACCTGTTACTATTTTTTTTTTTTTAATTATTGACTTGTAGGAGTTCTTTTTTTTTAAAATTAATTAATTAATTTATTTATCTTTGGCTGTGTTGGGTCTTCATTTCTGTGCGAGGGCTTTCTCTAGTTGCGGTGAGCAGGGGCCACTCTTCATCGCGGTGCGCGGGCCTCTCACTATCGCGGCCTCTCTTGTTGCGGAGCACAGGCTCCAGATGCGCAGGCTCAGTAGTTGTGGCTCACGGGCCTAGTTGCTCGGCGGCATGTGGGATCCTCCCAGACCAGGGCTTGAACCCGTGTCCCCTGCGTTGGCAGGCAGATTCTCAACCACTGCGCCACCAGGGAGGCCCGACTTGTAGGAGTTCTTTACATGTTCTGGCTACAAGCTTTTTGTCAGAAACGTGTATTGCAAATATTTTTCTCCCAGTCTCTGACTTATCTATTCATATTCTACTGGTGTTTTCATGAGCAGAAATATTAAATTTTGATGAAGTCCAATATATAATCCTTTTTATTTTGTGGTTAGCTTTTTGTATGTTGTCTAAGAAATCTTTGCCTACACTATAAAGTTATGAAAAAATTTTATCTTCTAGAAACTTTATGGTTCTAGCTTTTATGTTTAGGTCTATGATGCATCTTGAATTAATTTTTGTGTGTGGTATTAGATAAAAGTTGAGACTCATTTTTTAGTATACATATATCCAGATCTTCTGGCACCATTTGTTAAAAAGACTTTTCCTATTTCATTGACTTGGTGACTCTGTAAAAAAAAAATCATGTGATCGTGTTCTCTATTCTGTTCCACTGATCTGTAGCTTTATTCTTACACTAATACCACACTCTTTTTCTTTTCTTTTAAAAATTATTTATTTTTATTTATTTATTTTTTAACTTTTTTTTTTTTTTTGGGTTTATTTATTTATGGCTGTGTTGGGTCTTCGTTTCTGTGCGAGGGCTTTCTCTAGTTGCGGCAAGCGGGGGCCACTCTTCATTGCGGTGTGCGGGCCTCTCACTGTCGTGGCCTCTCTTGTTGCGGCGTACAGGCTCCAGACGCGCAGGCTCAGTAAATTGTGGCTCACAGGCCTAGTTGCTCCGTGGCATGTGGGATCTTCCCAGACCAGGGCTCGAACCCATGTCCCCTGCATTGGCAGGCAGATTCTCAACCACTGCGCCACCAGGGAAGCCCTTTTTTTTTTTTAATAAATTTATTTATTTATTTATATTTTATTCTTGGCTGTGTTGGGTCTTCGTTTCTGTGTGAGGGCTTTCTCCAGTTGCGGCGAGCGGGGGCCACTCTTCATCGCGGTGTGCGGGCCTCTCACTATCGCGGCCTCTCTTGTTGCGGAGCACAGGCTCCAGATGCGCAGGCTCAGCAATTGTGGCTCACGGGCCTAGTTGCTCCGCGGCATGTGGGATCCTCCCAGACCAGGGCTCGAACCCATGTCCCCTGCATTGGCAGGCAGATTCTTAACCACTGCGCCACCAGGGAAGCCCAATACCACACTCTTTTGATCACTGCAGCTTTATAGTAAGTCTTGAAATCAGATAGTGTAGTAGTTGCAGCTTTGGTCTTTTTTTCATGATTGCTTGGTAATTCTAGATCCTTTCAATTTAAATTTACATTTTAGCATCAGCTTTTCAATTTCTTCAAAAAATTCTACTGAGATTTTGATATGGATTGTATTAAATCTGTTATCAATTTGGGACAGTGTGCATCTTAAAAATATTGAGCTTTTCACGAGCCAACCAATGAACGCTATATATTTCTCCAACAATTTAGGTTTTTGTTTGTTTGTTTGTTTGTTTTTTTAACAATTTAGGTTTTAAAAAATATCTCTCAGCATTATTTTGTAGTTCTTAGTGTAGAGGTGTTGCACATCTTTCATTGGATATATTCTTTGATGTTAGATTTTTAAAAAGCTATTTTAAATGTAATACCATTTAACTTTCATTTCTAATTGTTGCTATCTTATAGAATTGAAATTAACTTTTATATATTGATCATTTATCTTGAGACCTTGGTAGATCCACTTATTTGTTCTGGTAGTTTTTTTTTTTCCTTTCACATACTCTATGAGGTTTTCTTCATTTACAATGATGTCATCTGTTAATGATGGCAGTTTTACTTCTTTCTTTCTAATCTTTTGTCTTTCATTTCTTTTCTTGCCTTATTGCACTGTTTAGGACTTCCAGTACAATGCTGAGTGGAAGTGATGCAGAACATTTTTGTCCCTATTTTAGAGGGAAAGCATTCAATGCTTTACCATTAAATATGATGTTACCTGTAGGGCTTTTTTCTGGGGTACATGCCCTGTATCAGAATGAGGAAGTTGTCATCTATTCCTAGGTTGCTAAGAGTTTTTTTTTTTTTTTTTTTTGAGGTATAATTGACATATAACATGATCTTGGTTTCCTTTGTACAACATAATGATTTGCTCTTTGTATGTATTGAGGAATGATCACCACAACAAGTCTAGTTAACATCTGCCACCATACACAGTTACCTTTTTTTTTTCTTGTGGTTAGAACTTTTAAGATCTACTTTGAGTTCTTTTCCCCCTATCATCATGAAAGCTTGTTGCATTTTGGTCAGGTGCTTTTCTTGCATCAATTGAGATGCTCTGATGCCAACTCTAGCTTTAGTCAGCTTTGGGAGCATCCGTTCCAACAGCAGGAACTGTGGAAGGGCAAAAATTTGTAAACATCTCTTGTACAAATGGCAAAGAAAAACCGACTCTTCTTTGAGAATTTTCTCTATTAAATAAAGTTATAACTGATGAGACCGCAAAATTATTCTTTACCCCAATTATTGTCCTTTAAACAGAAAATTTCAGAGATATGTCTCATATACTAGAAATTACCGTGGTTTTAAAATCTTATCATTAACTATGTCTGGGAGAAGTAGAAGAAAAAGGTAGGAATGGGCACCATGCTTGGACTAGGTGGTATAAGATTAACAGATGACACAGAAACACTTTCTTTCATTTGGCTCAATCTTTCCTTCTAGAGGAATGATCTTAATATGGGACAGTGTGGAACAAACAGGAAGTGAAAGTCCAATTTAGTTATAAAATGGAAAGAGAACTTCAAAGTGCTTTAAACAAGTTCTAGCCCTGAGGCTCAGATGAATCTCATCCAGAGAAATAGGATGGACTTAGCTTTGATCATCCAACCTCTGTCTTATAATCTTAGGGAAATCATGGGAAATGAGGGAGGAGATGAAGGGCTGGATATATATCCTTTATAATTATTGTTTTTTAAAGGGGAAATTCTGGGTTCCAGAAAGCATAGCCTAGTGATCTTAATATCTCTTCTTGGCAAATTTCTAGATTTCTTTCTTAATTAAACATATGGGAACATTAGAAGAGAAATTGTTGACTCCCCTGGAGCTGGTTCAAGAATCCATTCAAATGTCACCTTTCTCTGATGGCTTCATGGACCCTAAAAGGCAGAATCAATTCAGTTTGGTCTTTGTGCTCCTATATTAATTATACTTGGCTCTGGCCCTGACTACATATTTTCTCATAATTTGTGTCTTTAGCTGTCTGTCTCCTTCACTAAACTACCTTTTTAAAGGCCAGAACCAAGTTTATTCTCAGTTATATCCCTGAGTTTAGCAAGTGCCTTAAACTGTGAAGGCACATACTAAATGTTTGTGTGATAAACGACATGATAGGACTTGCCAAACTCATATTTTTGAAAGAATATTATGTACAGCCAAGCTCTTTTACTTGCAATAGATCAACAGACAACTAAAATGGCTTAAGTAAAAAGGAGAAATTTAATTGGCTCATGTAACCAAAGTTAGGGATAGAAGTGGCTTGAGTCCTCGTAGATTAAGGTACTCTAATGATGTTATCATGACTTAATTTCACTTTCTCTTCGTTTTTTAGCTCTGCTGTTTGGGGCTGGTTATCTGCAGACAGGCTGCTCCCTTGGGGAGCAAGGTTGCCCCTAGGATCCCAGGCTTATATCATATTCTCTCCAGAATGTCAGTGGAAAGATGCCTCTTTTTTGTCAATAAGTAAAACAAAAACTTTGGAACTGTCTTATTGGGCTGTCATTGGTCATTTACCCATCCCTGAGCCAAATACTGTGCTCAGAAGGATGGGTGATGCTGATTGGTCAGCCTGGGTCATATGTCCACCCATGGAGTTGAGGGGTGGAGTCAAGACCTGAACCCAGTAGACTGAAAGTGAGTGAGTGGTGGATCTCCAAAGGAAAACAATGGTGTAGTTACGAAAAAGGAGGGAAAGTGCGTAACGAACAGGGAAAAAACCTCAAATACCTCTGGGTTCTCAACCAGTTCATCCATTGTTATCTCATATACAAGTATACTTTGATTTCAGTGGGGCCTTAAGCACAGTCTCTCAGGATGCTCTTTGGACATGATGGTTAAATGTGAGCTTGTTGATAATATAGTTAGGTGGATTTATAGTTGGCTGAACAAACATACCCTAAATGTGTTGATTCATGAATTGATGTTGACATGAAGGGTGGTCCCCAAGGCCATGCTGTCTGATTTTGCACGTAATCCTCTCTGGGCTGGCATTTTTCAGCAGCAACTTGGAAGAAGACAATCGTAGGTATGCTTATCAGACCTTTGGGTTGACAGCTTCTGGAATTTTGGGTTTCACAATCCGGCAAAGTTGCAGAAAACATTTAGGAAATGATGCAGAGTCTTCAGCTTTTTATTTTTGCCAAGTAAGGGTGCAAATATGTTAACTATCATCTATTCATTTCACCAATATTTTATGGAGAAAAGATATTTTAATATCAAAAAAGGGAGGAAGAACATGATCTTACAAAAAAAGAAAGCCCTTACCCCAAAAGGACAATTGGCTGCCTTACAGTGACATTAAAAGAAAATAATATAATGGATATAACACAAATGATTGCAACGTAAAAAGTCAATTTTCAAAATTACAATGAGTCTGATTTCTGTAATTTTCTCCCTTATAGATTTGCCATTTTGGAGATTTATATTTGACAGTACATCACAGCATAGAGCTTTAATGTCAGCCTATGGACCAGATTATTTTTTAGACGTAGTGGAAAGTTCAGATTCACATAACTCTGCTGACAAAAATAAAAGAATGACACTCTTAATGGTATTTCACTCAATTCAGATATTTTACATTATACCAAGAGAGGATAGGAAACAACTCACCCACCCACAGGCCATATACGTGCACATCTCTGGCCTGACATGCCTTAGCCATTTCTGCTGCCTACTTTTCCCCACAGGGCAAGGAAGAAGCTCTGTGGTTTCTGGTAGTGAGGTGTGCAGGAATGATGGTGGGGGACTCAGAAGTGATTATGGGGAGTGCTGTCACCTAGAGGGCTGCCCTCACCTGGTGTGCTCAGGCAAAGGCCCTGAGCATCTTGAGTGAAGCAGGCAGGAAAGCAGCTGAGAGGAATGCTGCAAACCAGCAGAAATCAAACCCTCCTTCACCCGCCCCCAACCAACCCAAAGTCTGTTCAAGTCCCCTATTCCACAGCTGTTGCTGGAGGTGATGAAGAGCTGGGAGAAATAACTCCTTCACTGAATGTCAGGATCAAGGTTCTCAGTATCCCCGTGAGCAAGAACCAGGAACCGAAACTGACAGGATGGAATTTCATAGGGATTAGTACAAAGTTCTTCCCAATGGTTCAACTGCACAAGAGCAAGCCTACCTTGAGAGCAGTTTAGGAGTAAAAGACCTGGGGGTTTTTAATGGACTCAAGTTCAGTATGAGCCAAAAGAACCTATGCCATCAGTCTTAGGCCACCTTAATAGGAACATAATGTCCAGATCATTCTAATGACTTCATCTGAATGTAATTACTTCCCAAAGGTCCCCCCTTCCAAGTACCATCACACTGGGGGTTAGGACTTCAGCATAGAATTTATGGGAGGGAACACAATTTAGTCCATAACGCATACCTATCACTTTCCTTCCCAAACAGCCCCTCATTCTGATTTCCCATCATAAGATTGCTAATCTTTCTTTTCTCTAGTCTACACTCCAAGCTGTGGCCAGCAGCATTCTCCCATAGGACCTGTTCAGAATGCATTGCCCTGTCCAGAATGTGGCCTGAAGAATCCAAACTCCTTAGCATGACATTTGAGACCTTCCACGAATCTGGCTCCAACCCATCTTTCTGTTCTCATCTCCTACCACGTCACGTTCCTGATTCTAAGATCTGTCCAGCCTACAGCTGATCCTTGAGAGTGTGTTGCCCTTTCCTGATGGAAGTCTGTGCTTTTGGTGTTTCATCAGCCAGAGATGCCTCTGTCTCCGTTTCAGCCTCTTTAACTTCTTTCCTGTGTATCACATTTTTTCTTGACCCATCCTGGATGACCTCAGACTTAAATGGGTTCTTTCTCCTGGAGGATATGGTATATTTCTTAACATTGTCTTTAATCCACATCTTATTCTGCCTTATTTTGTAGCTTGTTCATCACTCTATCTCCTCTGTTAGGGTGTAAGCTTCCTGAGGGCAGGGACTCTGGTCATTCATGTTCTGTTCTCCCCCAGGGCTTTGCATACAAGTGGTTGCATACACCAACCACTTGACAAGCTCAAGAGGTTTTAGGTTTATTCTGTGGAGAAGGAAAGGGCACAAGTAGGACCAACCAGTTGAAAGTTCTTTATTTTGATTTAATCTACAGAGAGACATTTTGAATTAGATCTGATCAATAATGGAGAGGGTTTATCAGGAGGTGGTGAGTGTCTGTCCCTGAAAGTATTCAGACAAAAGCCAGGAAGACCGTCTCTCAGAGATATTAGAGAGAGAATGCCTGAATTAGTGGGAGGTTGGGTTAGAGGTCCTCTCAGGCAGGGTTTCTCAGTCTTGGCACTGTTGACATTTGGGGCCGGATAATTCTTTGCTGTGAGGGCTGTGCTGTGCCTTGTAGGATGTTTAGCAGCATCCCTGCCCTCTAACCACTAGGTACCAGTATTACCGCGCACCCCCGCCAGGTTGCGACAACCAAAAATGTCTCCAGACATTACCAAATGTCCCCTGGGGGCAAAATCACCCCAGTTGAGGACCGCTGTTTTAGGGTCCCTTCTATCAGTGAGAATCTGTGAATGTTTTTGTTTTTCTATTTTCTATGTAACAAATCTGCCAAAATCATTGCAAATTCTGTGGGTTGGGAGAACAAAAGGGAAGGATGGAGAAGGAACAGATCTTTATGGAGCCTACCATATTCCATGACAATCTTGGAGGTGGGGAGTTTTACTTTTATTTTACAAATGAGGAACCTAAGACTCAGAAAAGTCCTGCAGCTGTTGAATAGCATAGTTGGGGCTCAGTGTGGGCTTGCCTGACAAACTCTGTCTTCTTCCCCCGCCTCCCCCCTTGCTTTTACCTAAGTTTCTCATTGCCTTTAAACTCGACTCTTACATTAACCTGCCTCCTTTTATGAGCCTCACGTTCAAAATTTGAGGGTGTTTCAGTACAGTTGGCCCTTTGTATCCACAGGTTTCGCATCTGCAGATTGAAACAACCACAGATCAAAAATATTTGGAAAAGAAAAAAATTCCAGAAAGTCAAAAAGCAAAACTTAAAGTCTGTGCTCTGGCAACTATTTACATAGCATTTACATTGTGTTTACATCTATTTGCGTAGCATTTACATTGTATTATATAAGTTGTCTAGAGATGATTTGAAGTGTATGGGAGTATGTGCGTAGGTTATATGCAAATACTACACCATTTTACATAAAGGGACTTGAGCATCCATGGATTTTGTTATCTGAAGGAGTCCTGGAACCAATTGCCCATGGATACCAAGGAACTACTGTATTTACTTCTTGTAAATTTCCACGGAGCTTCAGCTCAGTGCTTCCCTGTAGGGCTGACCTAGAGCCTCATGGAAGAAGCCCACGTTGTGATGCCTTGGCACTGGATGCTCTTACTTAATGCTGCTCATGGCTTGTTCTCCCCCCACACCAACTTTATCAAGATACAATTAATGTGTAACATTGTGTAAGTTTAAGGTGTAGAATATGATGATTTGCTATATGTATCTATATATTGTGAAACGATTACCACAACAATGTTAGTACCCATTACCTCACATAATTACCATTTTGGTGTATGTGTGGTGAGAGCATTTTAGGTCTCTCTTAGCAAGCAGATCTTAGAAGTTCTCATCACAGGAAAAATTTATAACTATGTATGGTGATGGATATTTTTGTGGTGATTGTTTCATGATACCTACAAATGTCAAATCATTATGTTGTGTACCTGAGATGAATATAATGTTATATGTCAATTATACCTCAATAAAAAAGATCTACTCTTTTAGCAACTTTCAAGTATATGATACAGTATTGCTAACTACAGTCACCATGCTGTACATTAGATCCCCAGAACTTATTCATCTTACAACTGGAAGTTTGTATCCTTTGACCAACATCTCCTCATTTCTTCCACCTCCCAGCCCCTAGCAACCAACGTTCTCCTCTCTGTTTCTATGAGTTTATTTTTTTTAGAGTCCACGTATAAGTGAAATCATACAGTATTTGTTTTTCTCTGTTTGACTTATTTCACTTAACATAGTGCCCTCAAGGTTCATCCATGTTGTTGCAAATGGCAGGATTTTCTTCTTTTTTGTGGCTGAATAGTATTTCAATAATATAATAATATTATTATATAATATAATAATAATATATATGTATATATATATATACACCACATTTTCTTTCCTTTTTTTTTTTTTTTTAAGTGAGCAATGTTTATTGAGCCTCTATTATTATAGTCCTGGGAGGTGATTTACAGGAAAATAGACACGGTCCTATATCAAGAAGTTATAGGTGAAGACTCTGGAGAAGTTTGTATAATGATAAGAATAAAAAGTGCTATTTTTCTGAGGGATTTCTACTTTATAGGATTATTGTGAGGAGTACATGAGAAACTTTTACTCCCTCCCCACTTTTTTTACAGATATAGAAACTAAGCCTTAGCAAGGTCAAATGGAGACAAACTCATTGACTGTTTCCACTATCCTGGCGCTCGCTCAGCATCATACTGTACAGTTGGAGCAGGTTGTTCAGTGCTCAGAGGTGCCTGGCTGAGAGTGGACGTTATACCACAGTTTCTTTATTCATTCATTTGCTGACGGACACAGGTTGTTTCCCTATCTTGGCTATTGTGAACAATACTGCAATGAACATAGCGGTGTGGATATTGCCTGAGGTAGTGATTTCATTTCCTTTGGATATATACCCAGAAGTGGGATCGCTGGAACACATGGTAGCTTTATTTTTAATTTTCTGAGGAACCTCCATACTGTTTTCCGTAGTGGTTGTATCAATTTACATTCCCAACAACAGTGCACAAGGGTTCTCTTGTTTCCATGTTTTCACCAACACTTGTTATCTCTTGTCTTTTTGACAGTAGCTCTAATGGCTTGTTTTAAGGGAGACTTAAATGTCACCAGGATTCACAAACCTGTGAATACCAATGGAACCCCACGGTATTGATAATAACCACAGAAACATCTATTCTTGCTGCATTCTGCCCAAGAAGAACCTAGTTTTCTGTGCAACATCTCAGGAACCCCAGGTCTTTCTGGGGTCCCTTATAGGACACCTCACCACTCAGTCTGACAGCTTCATCCACCACTGGGCATGTTTTTTTTCTCATCTCTGGCCAATTCAGGAGTCTGCTGGGAGAAGGTTCATTATTGCCAGGATTGTTAGAATCTCTTATGAATCACTACTTCTGTCCAGGGTGCTGTGCCCAATGGACCCCAGGGATGCCGGTCTTCAGGGATGCAGAAGGCACTTGCTCCATTTGAAGACAGAGCTATCCTCCCTACTTTGGCTTGGGACCCAGCCCCTTGGAGGAACAGAGCATTCCTAGCTTTAAGTAGCAGAAGGACTCTTATTCCAATTACTCCACACTTTGTTTCCTGGCCCCTAATTATCCCTGCTTTGCCTAGACCCCACAAAATCTCTCAAGAAAATACCCCATCTCCTCTGAGCTCTTATCCCTCTAGATATAGAAGCTCAAACCCTGCCCAAAGGCTGGGGTGGGGAGGGAGCAGACATCATTCTCTACCTGCATCCTCACAGAAAAAAGAAATCCTTCTTTTTTCCACCCCAGTTGCCAAACGAAAGTCTCAGAACATATAGCAGCTATATGGTTTAGTGCGGGGAGGGAGCTTGCCTATACTTACAGCGTCTGAGCGTCCACTCAGCCAGCCATGATGCCCTCTTACACAGAGGAAAAAGGAGGTTTAACACTCGAATTGGGAAATGCCAATATTTCCTGTACCATCAGTGAAAGGTTTAGGCTGGAGTACATGTACCTGTAATGTTCTCAAGTGTGTTTGATTCATCCTTTTGATTTGTTTGACTAGTGTGGCTGGTTTCATTCTCTGCTACTCAGGATCTGTCTAGAACACCACAGATCAGCTGCATGTAGGGTTATGATTGGAGAGCCCTGGAAACATTTGGGTACACACTGGTGTTGGCACACATGTGGATGGGTCTCATGTCCCAGATCATGAGTCCCTAGACTTGATCTGGGACAAGTGGATCTAACGAGCGTTGTCCTTCCTCTGCCCTCAAGGCCTGGGTGGGAGAAGAAGGGAGATGGGGTGTGGAAGGTAACACCCAGCCAATGGGGGAGAGAGGGAGTGACCGACTAGGGCCCATGGTGCTAGAAGTCAGCTCCCAGATCTATCGAGCAAGACCTTGAGATTTGCCACTTGAGATCCTTTGACTTAAAAACAAGATTTCTTAGGATTTCAGGCAGCATTGTTATTGGTATACATGAGGCTGATTTGGTCATGTTTTTATCTTCGTTCTTAGTTTCTTTTTGCCCCTAAACCTGAACTTTGGTGTCTAATCCCATTTGGCAGTGTCTGTTAAAGATTTAAATGCTGCTGCCAGATTTCCCAGCCCTATTTGGCCTCTTTGAAATATTGGGTCTGAAAGAAGGAAGGCTCAGCCCGGCACCTACAAATGGCAGCTCCTCAGAGTACCAAATGCTGCTACTGTGCCTTGCCCTGAGGGAATAAAAATTAGCTTTCTTTCATGAGCATTCAAGCTGCTACCTTATTTATCTGCCAAAGATTCAGACTCATCTTGCTGTCCACACTGCAAGCATGTCTGGCATGTGAGTGTGTGTGTGCGGGTGTATTTGTCATCAGCACCTAACCACCTTTGCATTCCCTGATGCCATGAAGTGTCAGTCGATGGCAAGATGCCGTTTAAGGCAACATGGCATTAGGTAAGACAATGTGACTAAAGTCATCTCGGAATCTACAGCCTCAATGTAGTCGCCATTCACTGGGCTTCAGAATGGTTCTCGTGGGTAGTAAAAGTCACAGTTCAAGACTACCTGGTGTCTTGGAGGAAGTGAGTGAAGATGAAAAAAAACGTACGAGTTTACAATTTCCCCAAATAGTCATCACTGTGCACCTGTGAAGTATACACAAGAAAACAACAACATATGCTGAAGCTTTTGCATTCTGGTTTTCCTGATGATGCCGGGTTTCATTTTCTGGAGGAGTGTTACAAATGTTTCCTAGCCTCAGCTGAATCTTAAATGTGCTTGTCATGCTCCACAGACAAACCCATAAGTTGGGAAGTTTGGCAAATTGCTCATCCAGGAGGTCTACATCTCGGTTCTTCAAGTTCTAGGCAAGCAGTGACTTTAAACTGTCTCTTTTGCTCTTACATGTTTTGAAACAAACTCTGGGGCAAAAATGTATTTGGGAGGAAACTTGGAAGCCAGCTGGTTTTCTATGTGTGATAGAACAAGATGCTCAGAGATTCGCTTGAAAAAAATGAAACCTCGAAACTTGAAGTCTGACGTCCCCGGGGCCATATGATAAATGCCAGTGGTTGTGCAAGTTCCTTTCCTTTCTTTTTCATATATATTTCTTTGAAAGACAGACCAGAGCCTGAACTTGGAAGGGACCTGGCAGCCCTTGCTGGGGAGAGGAAAATTCTCGAAAGAGAACGTTGTGGGTGATTTAAATATCTCTCCAGGTGAGTGCAATCACCTGAATGATGTTTAAGATGTAAAGTCACATACTTTGCCCACTAGTCTGTGGTTCTGATTGTGTCTCTTTGAGTCACATTGTTTTTTTGTTTTTTGTTTTTAAATTTATTTATTTATTTTTGGCTGCGTTGGGTCTTCCTCGCTGCGCGCAGGCTTTCTCTAGTTGCGGAGAGCGGGGGCTACTCTTCGTTGCGGTGCGCGGGCTTCTCATTGCGGTGGCTTCTCTTGTGGTGGAGCACGGGCTTTAGGCACGTGGGCTTCAGTAGTTGTGGCACGCAGGCTCAGTAGTTGTGGCTTGTGGGCTCTAGAGCGCAGGTTCAGTAGTTGTGGCGCACGGGCTTAGTTGCTCCACGGCAGGCATGTGGGATCTTCCCGGACCACGGATCAAACCCATAACCCCTGCATTGGCAGGCAGATTCTTAACCACTGCGCCACCAGGGAAGCCCCCTGAGTCACATTGTTTGATGTGCTGTTTCAAGTCAGTTTCATAGTGAGCAGAGCACCCTTTGGTTTTTTGATTTGTTCCCTAATTATTTAGAAATGTCCTCATTGAGAGAGAAAGTAAACACGGTTTCAGGTGCTGTGCTGAAGACAGGAATTGTGGGGTAGTGGGAGGGGGACCCCGGGGAAGGGAGAACGCACGTGTTTCTTCTTTGAGATAAAAGCCCATCCCAGAAACAAAGGCTGTTAGAATACAAAAGCTCTTTGTACACTGAGCACGTCTGCTGTTACGGATGAACCCTCTCCAATGGCTGCTATCAAACTTGTCATATTTTATTCATGAGTTGTGGTGTGCCCGGATGAAATAAGAAAAGCAAAGCTCCGAATCATAATTATGGCATAAAAAAGATAAAGTAGTTATTATTGTGACATTTTGGAAGAATTCTTAAATCTCTCCAATAATTCATTTGAAAAAGTTGCACGGAATGGCTGTGTGGCACGTCATTTTGCTGGTCGGGGCTCCTGGGCTCAATTACACCTGGACCCACACTGACTGACTCTATGCCTATAGTGAATAAGAGCATAATTAAGGAGAGGGCGACAGCGGTGGTTACACATAAATAGAAACGCTGACAGGCATCTTTGCATTTATCTTTCTTACATTATTACTCTGTGGTTGATAAAATATGGCATTCTTGTTTTTTTATTTTTATCTTTTTATTTTTTTTTAGAATGTGGGGTCTAGATTGTGTGGTATGCCTTGTATGGGGAGATTTGGGGGAATAGTGGCAGGAAAGTCCACTTAAAAGTATGCCTTACACCCTGTAGATGTTGTGGGACAGCAACAAAGAGTTTAGGAAAGAAGCTGTTGGTTTACATCATGAATTTGAAAAAGTAAGCTGAAGTGCTTTTGTAAAAAGACATGTCAATTTCACTGAAAAAAAAAAAAAAAGAAAAAAGGCCCCCTGTTGTTCCAGTGGCTCTCTCTGCTGACACAGGGCTTGGGTGATCCTCACTATTTCCTAATTTATCCGGAGATGCCTACCATCCCCCTCCATCCGTATGCTCATGGCCTCCCCCTCTCTGGCCCAAATTAGTGATGGATTCATTGTAAGCTTATTTACTCACTCAGGATTTATTTTCATCCTATGGTGTTCTCTCCACTTGTTCACACTGCCGGATTGTAAGTGACTTGAAAGCCAGTGAGAGAAGGCCTTCTCCACATAGTCTCCGCACGTGCCCAACTCGTGTGGTATCGTCCAACCCTGGCGCTCAGACAGGGAAGAAAGTGACAGTGACAAACATTTTAAAAAACCGTTCATGTAGATGATTACATGTACATGTCATGTAGATTCTGTGATATAAGTATCATCATTATATTAGTCGCCATTTAATGGAGGAGAAACTGAGTTTCAGGGGGATTGAATGACCTGTCACTCAGATACTAAGTGCCAGGACTGATGGTGAATCCAAGATCTTCTGATCTCAAATTCCACTTCCACACAGGGCAGTGTTTCCCAACCTTTTTCATATCATGGCACATGAGGAAAATGGCTATGTTTGTATATTACACCGGGGAAAAGACAAGGGGCTGGTTTTTTTTTTGCCTAAAGTACTCTTCCTGGCCACACCAAGGGCTGAGAGGATCCAAATCTCAGAGATACCTGTTACCAGAGCCCCAGCATCTGTGGAGAAGCACCAGAGTGAGCCGGAAAGGGCCTGGGAAGGCAGGGGATGGAGGTTTTGTGTGGAGCCTGGGTGTATGTAGAGTGTGTGGTATTAGCACATGTTAGAGCCATGCCGGGGCCGGGTTGCGATCCCACATGCATGGAGGGTCAGCCAGGTCATCGCTGAGTGTGTGCACCAGCGAGGGAATGCAGACAACGGGAGACATCGTGCAGTGCCCTGTTATCTCCTCAATGCCGCATTCACTGCGTTGTTACCTGTGGGAATGTGGGCCCTGTTGCCAGATCATTTAATTTTTTACTGGAGGTCTGGATCTTTATATGAAATCTGGGAATTTTTATACTATATCCTATCAATTCTAAGACACACACACATTCACATTTTTGTAGTTATGTAATAAACGGTCTTATGATCAATAGTGTCTCAAAGTCCTAATGGGTAGCTTTTGGTGTTCTTTGTAAGGTGTGTAAAATAACGGTGTATCTTGTAATCTGTGCCACCTTGGACTTGATGAAACGTGATATGTAGGTTGGGAGAGCGGTGGAGAACACTGAGGGCTAAACTAAAATGCTGGCGCTGCGCCTGGCCTGAGGCTGGTCACTTTATCACTTTGGACCTGGAGCCAGGACTCCGCACAGGACCCAGTTCTCAGCTGTGGCTGCTTCTTACAATCACTTGGGATACTTAAACAAATAAATCCTGATGCCGGCTTCACCCCAGACTACTTTCCTGAGTCTCCGGGTGTGAGGTACCTTAAAGGAGAAGGCCCCCCGTCTGCTTAGGCATTTATGAGCTGCAGGCATCAGTGGAAAGGAGAAACACAGGGTGGCGGGTACTTAGGGCTTGGCAGAAGTTTCCCTGGCAATTGGCTTTTAACTGTATATTTCACGCATAAGCTAGCCACAGCATCCTTTTTGATATTTCCTTTAAATCGAAGATCTCACCATAATTAGAAAGTTGCCCGACCCACTAGTGTGTGCTGGGGACAGGGCAAGCTTGGGAGCACAGCTTCCTGGACGTCTGCTTTGTTTTTTAAAATTTTTAGTGTTTTTTTTTAGTTGAAGTATAGTTGATTTATAATGTGTTAATTTCTACTGTACGGCAAAGAGATTTAGTTATACATATATATACATTCTTTTTTTAATCTTTTCCATTATGGTTTCTCATAAGATATTGAATATAGTTATACACTAGGACCTTGTTGTTTATCCATTCTATATATAATACTTTGCATCTGCTAATCCCAACCTCTGACTCCATGCTTCCCCCAATCCCCTCCCCGCTTGGCAACCACAAGTCTGTTCTCTATGCTGGACTTTTGCTTTGAATCTTGCTTTTTTCCTTGTGTAACTTTGGAATTCCTTCTCTCTCAGTCTTTGAGTGACTGGCTGGAGAACGATCTTTTTTTTAGAGCCTTTATCTTAAAGGTGCCTCTAAAGCTCATTTATGTATTAATCAATCAGCAAGCATTAACTGTGAGTCTGCTATGCTGCCGTGTGCCAGCCACTGTGCTGGGTCCTGATTACACAAGAGGAATGTGGAAGATGCTCTGCCCTTGGGGGCCCTTGGTCCAGGTGCAGGGATGAGAGAACCAGAAATATATCGTATTCATTCATTCAAAAATATTTATTGCACACCCATGTGATGGGCACTGTTCTGGCTGTTAGAGATGTAGCGGAGAAAAGACAGAGTCTCTGGGTTCCTGAAGCTTCGGTTCCAGCATTGATGGGGAATCACAGTGAACACGTATACTCATAAATTAGTAACTATAGATAGCCATACAGACTATGAAGGAAATAAAACAGCAATACTGAGGAGAGAAAGAGAAGGAGAGGAGAGACTTTAGATAGATAGGATTATTGGGGAAGGCTTCCTTGCAGAGAAGGTATTTGAGCTGATGCCTGAATGAAGAAGCCAGCCATGCAAAGATAATAGTATCATTCCTGATCACTTACATGATTAATGATGAACACTTTTTATGTGCTAGGCACTGTTTTAGATTCTTTATGCTTGTTAACTAATTTCATCCTTAAAATAATCCATAATAGTCCTAACAGGGAGATGGGTATTATGAGCCCCATTTTACAGAAAGGAAAACAGAGGCACAGGGAAGTTAAATCATGTGGCCAAGGTTAGGTCCAGTAAGTGGCAAAGCTGAGAATTGAATTCAGGCTGTTTTGCTCCAGAGCTGACATTTTTGGAAGAGCTGGTACAAAAACCCTTGGATCAAACAAGTTTAAGGGGCACAAGGATGGCCAGTGTGGGTGGAAGTACCCGAGGAGGTCGGAGGGTGCGGCCAGGGCCAAAGTAAAAGCTTGGTCTTTGTTTCAGCCCCAGCAACAACACCAAGCCACGCAGGGTCTTTCAGGCCATTGTAAGGAGTTAGGGTCTTATTTCAATTGTGCTGGTCAGTGTGGTAGGTTGAGAAGTGACCCTCCCCCACCCAAAGATATTCTGTCCTAATCCCCAGAACCTGTGACTGTGTTACTTTACATGATTAAAAACAACTTTGAAGATGTGATTAAGTTAAGCATCTTCTGGTGGGGAGGTGATCCTGCATTATCCAGGTGGGCCCAATGTAATCACAAGCGTCCTATAAGACGGAAACAGGAAGTTCCGTCAGAGAGCGGGTGATGCAAAGATGAAGGCAGAGAGAGATTCTAAGTCGCTGCAAAGCTAACTTGGAGGATTAGGAAGGGGACGTGAACCACGGAAAAGGCAAGGTAAATGGATTCTCCCCTAGAGCTTCTGGAGGGAGGGTGGTCCTGCCCATATCTTAGTTTTGGTCCAGTGAAACCCATTTCAGCCTTCTGACCTCCAGAACCGTAGGATAATAAGTTCGTGTTGTTTTAAGCCACTAAGTTTGCAGTGATTTGTTATAGCAGCAACAGGAAACTAATACAGGCAGCTGTTTGAGGGTTTAAAGTAGGGGGTCGAGGGGATTGATATGATGTGATTTAAGTATGAAAAAAATTTCCTTGATTCTCCAATTGCTACATGAGAGAGAGAAAGAGAGGAGCGGGGAGAGGAGAGGAGGGGGAAAGAAACAAGTGGAAGCAAGTTGGCATTTGGCAACTGCTGCAGTATTACAGTCAAGAGGATGGAGGGTCTCGATGGTGATGGAGGTGGAGCTCAGGGCTTGCTGATGGACGGATGTACCCTGAGACACCCTGACAGAGAGCAGGCAGATGAGGGTATGAAGGAGCCTCAAGATGGCTGGAGAGGTAGGAGGAAACCCAGAAGAATGCAGTGTCCGAAAGACAGAGTGCCTCAAAAAGGAGGGAGAGGACAACTGTTGCGAGGTTGCTGAGAGGTTAGTTAGGCAGAGGATAGAGAACCGACCATTGGATTTGGCAAGATGCAGAATGTAAGATGGGTCACAATGGGTGGTAGTGGTCAGTGCAGCTACAAATAGTGGCTGGATGTCTCTTTCCAGACCGAGTCTGTCTTATTCACCGTGGCCCGGCACCTGCCACAGAGAACACGCTCCAAGAATATGTTTGACTGAGCGAATGATTGAATTTTGGAGTGAAGGGGGAAAGCACGCTGAACTGGGGGCTCCAGAGCTTCACGGAGTTAGAGGAATTGGGTTGGGTCTCGCGAGATGGGCAGGCTTTGCATCAGCATGGAGAAGGTGGCTGGAACTCCAGGTGGGAGGAGAGTTGAGATCCCATGCCCGTGGAGCTCCTCACCTGTGCCGGGCACTGCCCCAGGCACCACACGTGCTCTGCACTCCCAGGGCTCACCTGGGGCCCGAGAGAACTCGCCTGAGGGTCAGCGAACAACCACTCGCAGTGGGAGTGGTTCAGGTGGTTCGTGGCTGGAAAGAGTATCTGCTGGGACTTCCCTGGCGGTCCAGGGGTTAGGACTCCGTGCTGCCACTGCAGCGGGTGCGGGTTCGATCCCCGGTCGGACAGCTAAGATCCCACATGCCGTGGGGCACGGCCAAAAATTAAAAAAAAAAAATCTTCTGGCTGAGTCAGATCATACCCAGGTAGAAAAGACTCCTTGGAAACCTACCGGGCACCCTTTGAGATGAATTAATCATAAAGACACTATTTAATACACTGAAGGAGTAATTTACTGAAAACTGACTCAGTGTTGTTACCCTAGGACGTGCCAGAGCCAAATTATGTGCAACAGCGATCAAAGACCAATTTTCCCCCAAATCGACATTTTCATTTCTTTACAGAAGCCTCAGTAAGTAAGGATTGTAATTTGAGCCCTTGGTTGTAGATCTTGTTTGGGAGGGTGGCCATGGGAAATTGGTGGAGAAGGATCCAGTAGCCAGATGGCAGTTGGCTTTGAATTCAGGCAAGCAGCATCTCCAACGATTCATTTTAAGGGTGACATTAAAGATTGTATTCTGATCCTATGAAACATTAAAGAGGTCAGTTTTCAGAGAAGCACAGCAAGTCTGCCAGAATCCACACCCAGAGCCCCTTTCTGCACTCATCCCACATTTCTTGGAGCTTCTGTTCAAAGCCTGGAGTTTCAGGTGTCCAGAAAACTTTACTGACCCTCCTCAGCACAGGGTTTGAAAGGCCGGTAATTACACTTTCCGGGAGCCAGGAAGCACATCCAGCGGGCAATGCAGATAGATAAATAGTGTGGGAGACCTCCCCAGCAGTGACTCTGGAACTAATCAGCTAACAGGGCATGTAATTAGATTAACACATGTGATCTTAGACCTGATGATGTGCTTTTTAGGACAGTGGAAAAAAGGAGCTGAAAAGAAAACATTTCACTGAGGAGTTCCAAATTATTATCCCTTCGGAAATATTCAGGGCACTTGAAATAATAGAGCAAAGAACCTTCTCCAGTGGCCATGCCAGCAAGTATGGGCCCTGACAGGTGGTCAGTATCAGGCTGCGGGTAGGGCAGTGCTGAGCAGAGAGGGTACCTCATTTATCACTTAGTTCTTGCTGTGTTACCTGGGACCGATGCTGCTTTATGATTTCTCTCTGTTGTGGAAAGGATTTCTTTTTCCCTCCTTCGCATAGCATAGTGAGACGTTCCCATATTACTTTCTTGGCATGTATAGTGACCGGGCCTGCCCTAACCTAATAGGCCAATTATTTCTGGAAGGACCTCCTGTAGCTTCCCTCTTTCCTTCAGCTTACTTGGAGAGAAAGAAAGCACACATTTGAGGTTTGCCAAGCTCCCTCCCTCTCCCCAGGTACAGACTTCTGCCATGCAGAGTCCCTACCTCCTCCACTATGGAGTCATACCCCTCACCTCTGACCATTGGGACCCCAATAAAGCAGATTTTACCTCTGACCCTCCCCTCATTCCTTACTTCTCATTCATTCTTTCACCTCTGTCTGAGGTAGTGCTACCCTGTTGGTCCCCAAGTGCTAAGTTTGTGCAGTTTCTGGGGTGAAATATCTCTGAAGCCACCAAAATTGTTTCTCACTTGAGCTCCTGACAGTTTGCTAATTAATATGATTTTGGTCATTGCAGCCTGTGTTGAAGTTGGACCACTTTCCCAGAGGTGGGAAGTCAGACACTCATCCACAAAACCAAATAAATTACTTGTATGTGAGGGGGAAGACGCTCAGATACATCAGGAGTATCTTCCTGTGGTTTGGCATCTAGCTTTGCAGGCTGTGGGCTTTTTTTTTTTTTTAAAGGATGGTAGTACACCCTGTGAGCAAGCAGGAAATCTGAATCTATAAGCCACAGTCAGCACTCTTTTTTTTTTTTTTGATTTTTTATTTATTTATGGCTGTGCTGGGTCTTCGTTTCTGTGCGAGGGCTTTCTCTAGTTGTGGCAAGCAGGGGCCACTCTTCATCGCGGTGCGCGGGCCTCTCACTATCGCGGCCTCTCTTGTTGCGGAGCACAGGCTCCAGACGCGCAGGCTCAGCAATTGCGGCTCACGGGCCCAGCCGCTCCGCGGCATGTGGGATCTTCCCAGACCAGGGCTCGAACCCGTGTCCCCTGCATTGACAGGCGGACTCTCAACCACTGCACCACCAGGGAAGCCCCGAGGCTGTGGGCTTTTAAGAGCACTTCCTGGCCTCATGAACGGGGGTGCTTGGATTCCTGATAGGAAAGTTATGTGATTAAGATACCTCAAGTAAAACACATGCTTAGAGCTCTTTGCCTATCACCATGAGGAGATGCCAGCTCTGTTCTGAAAGCTGGGAAAAGAAATAGCCAGTGCTGTTTTCCATCAGGCGGAATACAGGCTTATCTGGAAGAGTGTCGCTTTCTGCTTGTAGATGCCACAACTATCTCTTTGCCCACAGAGCCACGGGAGCTTACCTTTGAAACATTAGCTGTTCACCCTCGTAATTACTCCATCCTTTAATTTAATGAAACCCATTAAACCGAAACAATAATTAAAATGAGACATCATCTCTGTAGGAGGTTTGCATATTAAAATCACTGTGCATTTCAATGCAGGCAGATTTTTATTCTTGAACAGTGTTTGAAGCAACATGTAAAAATGATTTATAATGAATAATCATAAACTAGAGAGCTTGGCGGTTGAACATGATGCCTTACTGTTTACTATTGAATTTGAGTAGATGTGGCAAGGTCAAGGCTAGTACAGCATTGAAAATGTCTCTCTTAAGCCTGAGAATTAGGCCTGTGCACAAAAGGGAAGTAATTATAATAAGGTTAGCCCATTGCTCCAAACTTTTCAAACAGGCTAGAGAGTGCACACTCAATATATGGGGCAGTTTAGGGTTTTGGAGGAGCGATGCCCCTTAGATAGGGGAGACCTGGCATTGGAGTGGAGTGGAGAAGTTTAAAGATTCTTCCTTGTGTGGGGATTAGGGAAGTCGTACAGAAATATACAGAAAGAGCTGAAAAGTTGGAGTCAGAAGACACATCTCTACTTGCTGGAGGTAGGATCTTGGGTGAGTCACTTAACTTGTACACACCAGAGATTCCTTATCTTTAAAGGGAAGTTATTAATGCCTACCTAATGGGTTATTATGAATATGAAATGTGGCCATGTGTGAACCCATTGGCAAATGTTAAAGCTCAGACTTCCAGTGTGTAGATTTCTGAGCCACCTTTGCAAAGCGTCTCAGAAATGCTGTCCTAAAGAGAGGCCAGGGAAGGTGAAATACTTCTGGAGCACAAGCTATATGGTAGGCACACTCCATGTATTCATCACTCCTTACTGAGCCCTGCCATGTGGGTGGTATTACCACTGTGTTTACACACGGGGCAACTCAAGGATGAAGGAAGGAAGCTGAGTTACCCAACCTCTCACAGAGGCTACATGGTGGAGCTGGCATTCAAACACCAGTTGGGCTGAGATGGGTGAACAGGGCAGAGAGGCAGTGGTGTGTCGTGGTTGGCAGTACACAGATTTGAGTTTGAAATCCAGTGACGATACTTAGAGAGTTTCTTAGCTCTTTGTATCTCATTTATAAGATGGAGATAGCAATACTGACATCACTGGGCTGCTGTGAGGATTAAATTAGGAAGTATATTTAAAGTCCTTAGCTCAACATCTAGCACACAGCAAAAATTCAAAGATGTTTGGATGTCGGTCGGCTGGCTGGACCTAGATTGGAGTAGCTGGGAGCTCAATAGACTCTGCGCACTTTTTAGTTTAAGAGAAGAGAGAACTGGCCACTCATCATGCCTCCAGCCGTGGCTGGCAACCCCTGCTCACCCGCCCGTTGCCCTCCTGCTGGGCCACAGCCATAATCCGCCACAGCCCCAAAGCTCTCCTGGCAGGGTGGTGGCTGGCATAGCTTGGTACACCCCCATCCTCCAGGACTCAGGGCCTGCCCCAGCTGTGTTCCAGATAAACAATTGGCCTGTTCTTCCTGTGTGGCAGGTACTGTTTTAAGAGATTAACATGTGTGAATCTTTATACTATCTCTGTGAGACAGATGCAGTTTTATTCCCATTTTACAGACGAGGAAGCTGAGGCACAGAGAGGTTGATGAGTCCATGGTCACACAACTAGTAAGTGGTGAAGCTGGAAGATGAGCCAGTCAGGCTCCAGAGTCTGAGCGCTTAACCGCTACCCTGCACTGTCCCTTATCGGGAAGATCAGGTCTCTGAGGGGGAGCTCTCTGGTCCTGCTCCAGGTTATCCCAGCCATGTGCTGCCTCCTGAGCATACTAACTTTTCTTTTGCCTCTGAACTGAACAACGGAACAGTTCCCATTCATTTATGTGTGTGTCTTTATTACTAGATGCTTAGCCCCTGGCAGATAAAAGATGTGTTTTAGTCAGTTTTGTGTCCATAGTGCCTGGTTCAGAAGAGTGCTCAATAAAGGTTTTAAAGGTGAAGAATTAATGAGCTAATGATCGGATGGATGAGTGAGCAGTTCGCAGAGGGCTGGGACCAGGACTGTCCTCATGTCTTTTGTAGGAACCCAGAGAGCATCCCGTGCTGGGAACAATGTCCTTGCCTGTACTTGACAAACTTCTGTGCAACTTCATCCACCATGTGGTGGGCATATCTCTGCGTTCTCAGACTCTTGACCATGAGTGTGGATTAAAATGACACCTGACTTGACTGTCAGTTATGAACAAAATATACCTCAATCCCACCAGCCTGAGCTGTCATGAGCTGAGGGTCTCAGCTCATGAGAAATGCCCCAGCAGGCCATTCTGGGAGCTGGCCAGTCCTCTGCTTTAAGGAGGGGGAGTGTTATTCCACGGGAAGCCAGACCTGGTTGAGCTTGGCTGGAGGGAGAGGAGGGGGGATCTCACTAATTTAAAGAGACACAATTTCATGATTGAAAGCTGGGTGGTTGATGCTTATTTTCTTCTTCTGTAGGATGCCCTATTTGCTTCTCCCCTGTTTCTATAACAAAACTGATTGTTTTTTCCTTACAATAATTCTGGAAATAATAATACAATCTAGAAAATTGAGACATGTGGAAAGGAGAAACATGTCACCCAGATTAGCTCCCAATGCTAACATTTTGATTGAAGGCCATCATATCTTTCTGCTATGCATCACTAAATACATTTTTTATATACTTGATATGACATTGTACACAAAATTGTGTCCCTGTTTGACATTATTGCCTAGGAATTTCCTGTGCTATTCTAATACCTTTGATATTATGTTATCCCACGTAATTTTCCATTGTATACAGTCTAATTTACAGTCATTCCCTGGATAGCTTTTTTGCTATACGATGCAGTCTTCCTTCTCCTCCCTGCCCCAGTTTTAATGAGATATAATTGGCATGTAACATTGTATTAAAGTGTACAGCTTTATAATTTGATACATGTATACTGCAAAATGATTACCTCAGTAAGTTTAGTTAACATCCATCACCTCATATAATTAGAATTTTTTTTCTTGTGATGAGGACTTTTAAGATCTCTTAGCAACTTTTTTTTTTTTAATGTATTTAATTATTTTTGGCTGCGTTGGGTCTTTGTTGCTGTGCGCTGACTTTCTCTAGTTGTGGCGAGCGGGGGCTACTCTTCGTCGCGGTGCGTGGGCTTCTCATTGTGGTGGCTTCTCTTGTTGCGGAGCATGGGCTCAGTAGTAGTGGCTTGCGGGCTCTAGAGCACTGGCTCAGTAGTTGTGGCGCACGGGCTTAGTTGCTCCCGGCATGGGGGATCTTCCCGGACCAGGGATCGAACCCGTATCCCCTGCATTGGCAGGCAGACTCTTAACCACTGTGCCACCAGGGAAGTCCCTTAGCAACTTTCAAGTAGCCAATATGGTATTGTTAACTACGGTCACTATGCTGTACATTACATCCCTAGAACTTATTCATCTTATAACTGCAAGTTTGTAGCTTATACAATGCAGTCTTTTTATTAAAAAAATCTTTATCAGACTTTTTTTGTTGTTGTTGTTCTCCTGTCCTGTGATTCAGATAGAGCTGACATCCATGCTTTACCCCCTCTTTATTATGAGGCATCCAACTGAGATGGGGGTGGAGGGATGAGGGTTAGGGGGGGAGACTTGACCTCTGGTAGGTTATGGTGCCAGTGTAGGGGGACAGCCTGAAGAGAAGGAGTGATCACAGTTTGCTAACTTCTTAGTGACAAGGGGATGCATTGATATTCCTTACCGGTATTTTAAAATATTTATAAGAAGAGCTTAGCTCCTCCACCATGATGATCTAATTAGTAAAATTATGGGGCCACCTGAATCTCTTTTTTGAGTCATATAGTAATTATAAAAATGATTAATACCACGTGTCACAGGGTTCCTTGGGTTTAGTCCCCAAATAGAGGAGTTAGGGATGCTTAGCTGGCTTTATTATCCCTTAGGTGGCTCATTATGTTAATGTACTTTTTCTCAGCAGGTTGGGGTTATAGTTGAGTGTCTTTGGTAAACCTCCTCTGTTGTGTTCCAGGCTTTGGAATCCAGAGATATTATTAATGCATTTTTTGAGGTTCTACCATGTGCCAGGCAGCATGCTGAGTGTGAGTATCTATTGATAAACCATTCCCCGTGGAATGTAGTCCAGTAGGCATGATAGCCATTAATGAAGGGATGACACACAATAAAATGATTAGACACGTAAAGACTTGATATTTACAAGAAGTACAGTGAAGACAACATAGGGAATTCGAGCTGGTCTGGGATGGTCAGGGAAAGCTGGCCTGAAGGAGTAATGATTAAGCTGGTATCCACAGAAGAGAGAAAGAAGAGAGGTCACTGAAGATGAGAATATACCAAGGCGGGAAGGAACATGGCCCTGGGAAGAAGAGGCAGGAGGCTTCTGTGGCTGGAGCGCAGGATGAAGCAGGTGGGAGAGAGGAAAGACAGGTGGATGAAAACGTAAGCAGGAGTGCCAGGCGAATGCTATGGAGTGTCCTGATCAACCCTGCTGGGGCAAGACTCAATTTTATCTCCAGTCATATGTTGTGTGACCTTGGGCAAGCCATAAAACTTCTCTGTGTCTCAGTTTCTTTACCTGTAAAATGGGGGATTGTTATTTAGCTCAGGGGTTGTACAAACAGATTGTTCATAAATATTTCCCGAGTGAATACAGTGTCAGGCGCTGGGTGTATGATGATTTGTCCCTTTTCCACAGGCACCAAGCCCTGAGGTTCTACATATTGGCAAACAGTAGACATAGCACAGTGAAGAGTGTAGCGTATGGAACCTGCCTGCCAGGTTGGAATCTCAGAACCGTGGACTCCTAGCCCAGTGTCTTTTAGAAAAATCATTTAAATTCTGTAAACCTTAGTTTTCTCATATGTAAAGTAGGAAAAATAATAATGGCTACTCCTAAGATTATTGTAATTAGATGATATGCGCAAAGCAGTTAACCCTGCACTTGTCACCATCGTAAGCCATACACGTGTTTGCTTTTTATCATTCAGGCTCCTGGAGCTAACGGAGGTTTAATGGGATATTATTGTGAACTTGTTCATGGAGATAGAAATCCCTTACACATTAAGTGGGAGTCTTTTGGTGTCCCTACTACTTTCTGCTTGTGATTTCTGCTGCTTTGAAAGTGCTTGGATCAGTAACATCCGAAGTTCTCAAAGAAGGGCCCCAGGACCTAACAGTGGGACATGTGCCTCTCTCCACACAGTAGGAATTGCCCTGTGGACAGTTGGCAGTTCTGAAATGGCAAATTTCCTCTCTACTTAGAAATGAAAAGCCAACTGTCATTTCAATTAGCAAGTGTTGCTTTATCTTTCGGGGCCAATCTTAACCACAAGCTTATGTGGGACTCAGGCTAGAAGGATGTGCTATGTCTATATCGAGGTTCTGCCACGTGTCGAGGTTCTTAGTGTACACATGCTGTGATTACGGAGACGTCGCCTGAATTCACCATCAGTCAAGGCTGAGGCAGGCTGCCCTGGTGTGTTTGTTTTGTCCTGTTTCTGGCTGCTGCTGTTTTTGCTCTTTCAACTCACTGATCAGTGGAGAGTTCCCTCCAATGTTAGGTTGAGTAGATGCTTTCCTGCTGGACTTTTAGTGAGAGAGGCTTGCAGAGAAAGAAAAATGCCATGATAATGGAAAACACCTGGGTGTTTACAGCCTCACAGCGATCCTGCAAGGAATGCCCTCTTCTCTCCATTTCTCCCGTCTAGTAAATGCTTATTCATCTTTTTTGACTCAGGCTCAAAGTTACATCCTGTACGATGTCATCCCCAGCCTCCCCGGGTCCCTTCCTTCCTTCCTTCCTTCTTTTATGCATTGCCCTACTCTGTTTTCACCAAGTAACTGTCTTGCTTATGTAGCTGTCCTGGATGCCAGAAACGGTTTTTACCTTTTTGCTGATACCTGGCACAGCGTAAACACAGGTATATGTTTGTTGACATTGAAAATCACCACCCTCCTCACCCTGTAAGTCAGGCAAAATGGAAATGAAGTTTCTTCTACATTAGGCAGAGAAGAGCTTGTGAACAGCATCGTTTAATTTCTCTCCTCCATTCTTCAGCCTCCTCCCTTCACCTAACACGTTTTTACTGATGCTTCCTCATCACATTAGCATTTTTAGTGTTTCTTGAAAATTGACTAGGTAGAGCTATTTCATCCTAGTGGGGAAAGAAAGGAAATAAGGTAAGGAACATGAAGCAAGGTTATGATAAGTGATACAAGGAAATAATTGATCACAATACATATACTATGATAAGTGGTATGAAGGAAGTCACCAAAGTGGCATTTTAGACATTAATGGGGACCCTGTTGGAGGGAGTGACGAGAAGTTGCATTTGCAGTGAGAGCTGGAGGAGAAGGGAGAGGTAGGCAAGAGGCAATCTGTGTGTGACCGTGCAGGCCGTGCGGAAGAGCCTGATTTTATCCTGGGAGCGATGGGAAGCCACTGGAGGCTTTTAGGCAAGAGATGGAAATGATCCTGATTTCTGCTTTAAGAAGGGCACTTGGGCTGCTGCGTGGAGGATGGAGAAGGGAAGGTAACACGGAGACCAGTGAGGATGCAGTTGGAGAGATGATGGCAGCTTGGACAAGAGTTTGAAGAATAGAGCTGGGAAGAAATGGACAGATGCCAGACGTGGGAGCCCTCATGACATGCTCTCGGATTGAATACGGAGGGTGGAGGAAAAGAAAAAATCGAGGACAATTTCTAGTTTTTTGGCCTGAGGACGTGGGTGGTTCCATTTACTAAGACTGGGAACTCCAGGAGATAAGAGAGGGTTGGGGGAGAGAACAAGAGCTCAGTGGGCGAATACAACTTGGTGTTAGATATTCAGATACTGAATATGGAGGTATTCAGAAGGATGCTGCATATATGAGTCTGTTACTTAAGGGAGAGGTTGAGGTTGCAGATATAAGTTTGGGGGTCATTGGCCATCTGGCTTGATGATATTCCCCCAGGGAGAATTGAATGAGAGGTGAGGATACCCATAACTGATCTGATATTCTTAACTCCCCCAGTAGGCATTGCTGATCAATCATGGCCCTCTTTGCATTGGGCCTAAGCTTCAGAATCCTCTAATGAGCTCCCTGGGCAGCCACCAACAATCAGTTGATTCCTAATTGATGGGTAAAGTAGGAAGTAGCAAAAAGGAAAAAAGAGTAAACAACAAAGTTAATCTCAAGAACCAAGTGTTTTTTTCCTGGCACTAAATTCTAGGTGAAATAGATTATGAGGCTCTTTGCCCAGCAGTAGTAATAATAAAAATAACATTAACAAACATTGGCTAATGATCTCTAGTTTACAAAGTGATTTGTTCATACATTTAATTGGTTTTGAATATCATCCTGGAGAGTCTTCGGCTAGGATTCTGTAGAAGGCATAAAAGCATTCCCTAAGTGGCTGTCTCTTATCTCAGCCCTGGACAAAAGCTGACAGCATGCCACTTAGTAGTAAAGTAGTGAAAACCTTTCTTTGGGCAGAAAGGCAAATATCAGTGAGGTAGGTTTTCTGTGGGTACAGTGTCCTTGGAAGAGGACCAACCTTGCTTCCCACTGTCCATAGCCTAGACTTGAACAGCTGGAAGACTGGTGTTCTTTTCTGTGCTGCAAACTTGAAACAGCAATGTATAGAATTATAGGAGATAAAGCTGGGGAGGCCCTGAGAAATCACCTAGTCCAACCCCCTCATTTTGCAGATGAGAAGACTGAGGCCTGAGGTCAAGAATTCAAGGATTTCTTTTTGTTAAAAGCCACTCTCCAGGATGAGGTTCTTCAAGGTCCGAATACAAGTCTGTGATGTTGCTTGGCCCATGCAGCCTTTGCAGTTCTATGTTTTTCTTTTCTTTTTAAAATTTTTTTATACAATTTTTAAAGGTTACTTTCCATTTACAGTTATTACAAAATATCGGCTATAGACTCTGTGTTGTACAATACATCCTTGAGCCCGTCTTACGCCCGATAGCTTGTACCTCCCACTGCCCCACCCCTATGTACTCCCCACTGGTAACCACTAGTTTGTTCTCTGTATCTGTGAGTCTGCTTCTTTTTGGTTATATTCACTAGTTTGTTGTTTCTTTTAGATTCCACATATAAGTGATATCATACAATATTTGTCTTTGTCTGACTTATTTTAATTTAGCATAATGCCCTGCAAGTCCGTCTGTGTTGCTGCAAATGGCAATATTTCATTCTTTTTTATGGCTGAGTAGGATTCCATTGTATGTATATACCACAGCTTCTTTATCCATTCATCTGTTAATGGACACTTAGGTTGTTTCCATATCTTGGCTGTTGTAAATAATGCAGTTCTATGTTTTTCAAAGCTTCCTCGGGCAGTCCTGGAGAAATACCCAAGTAGTTATCATACAGTCAGAGGACGTGGTCAGGGCATGAGAGAAGGCCACCAAACACGTCTTTGGTGTTCATTTGTCATCCTCTGAATAGTTTTCTCTAATTCAGCTCCCTTGGTGCCCACTTTCTGCTGCCAGAAAGTATAGTGTAAAATAGTGATGTAATGCCCAGTTTATCATGACAAGGGTGAGCCTGAAATGAGGGATGTCTCTCATCACGCGGATGTTGCAGAAAGAAAGATTTCTGTCCAGGAGCAGGATTAGCTGACTCCCACACCTCTAGGCCGGCTGAATTGGCCTCAACTTTAATAAACATTTCATGAGGACAGTCATCCACTGCATGTTTACAGAGAAATTCCAGGCACACTGTTGGATCATGAGCATGCCTTGTATTTATGCTTTAAGCAAAAGCAGAGTTGTCTGGCATTATTAGCTCTAGTAAATCTCTTCTGGGTACAAGGCAAGGACAGGTTTCCCTAGATGCATTGTGGAGAGAAAGCAGCTGAGGCCACAGGAAAAGGGAAATCAGAGACTGCTGAGTGGCACTGGATCCTATTAGACTCAGGATTCTCTGAATTTTGGACCCCATTTATCAGACTGCCTCTCACCTTATTTTCAGCAGCTTAATCTGTTTGCAGCAGGCCAAATCGCTCTGTGTCCCATCACAATTCCTGTCAGAAAATCACTGGCTGGCCAATTGTGAACTTGTCAAAGTGACAAGCAGGCACGGTGGCTGAGACGGCATTTCCAGGCTTTGCCTTGAATGCGTGCAGCCGTTTGGAGTGGTGGGTGGCGCCTGAAAATGGAAAACTACTGACAAGAGGGGAAAAGGGAGACTGTACCGTGGATCCTCTGGACAAGGCATTTTTAACTGTGCATCTTTTCTCCTTTTCCTTCTCATATTCCTTCTCCTCTTTTCCCGTCTGTATTTCTTCTTTCCTTCCACTTCTCCTCCTCCACTTCCTCTTCTTTCTCTCTTCTGTTTCTCCTGCTCTTCCTTCTTGACTCCTAGATACAGAAAGAGAGATCCACGCAGCCCCTCATGTGAGTGAGAAATTAATTCAGCTGTTCCGGAATAAGAGTGAATTCACCTTTCTGGCCACTGTACAGCAGAAGCCATCCACTTCAGGAGTGATACTGTCCATTCGAGAATTGGAACACAGGTAAGAAAGAGCTTTCTACTTCTCAAAAATCTACCTAGCATTCATGGGCTATACAAAATGCCTTGGAATTTAGAGGGTGTAGCTCCAGGAAAATGTTCAGCTTGCTGAAGCCTTGTGACTGTTGAACACATTCATGGACTTACTTCGCATTAAGATGTCTTTCTCACCTATTTTCTATCTCCTGATAGACTTTGCTCATATAAAACCACATGCTATCCATCAGATTTAGGCCATCAAGCAAGTTGTATTTACCAACAACCTCCAGTAAGCCTTCATTGTGTTTATTTTATGCAGGAACTGTGCTTCACGCT
The DNA here is from genome assembly GCF_028564815.1 of Eubalaena glacialis. Taxonomy (NCBI): domain Eukaryota; kingdom Metazoa; phylum Chordata; class Mammalia; order Artiodactyla; family Balaenidae; genus Eubalaena; species Eubalaena glacialis. The sequence goes on from NC_083725.1 coordinate 85,480,393, forward strand.
GGGAATATTAAGGTGAATAATACAGAATTTTTATTCTAAGGATCACATCACACAAGCTAGTAGGGAATATGGACAAATGAATGTCACGAAGAATTGTAGAGGCAGTGCTGGAAACTTGTGTTTAGGGAATAAAGGTAGTAGGCAATTCTGCTAAGCTTTGTAGTAAGCCAAGAAAGGGTTCAGAAAAGATGATGATTGTATAAGGACATCAAGTGAGTAGATACTTGACAGGCTGAATGGGAAGCAGTAAGGAATAGGAAGAACAACATTCAAGGAAGAGGTTGTGATGATTTGGGGAAGGAACAGGTAAGTGGGTAAGTAGATGACACATAAAGTGTGTGGGGCAGGGGCTGAGGTCTTTGAGGCAGGCAGAGATAGGTGGTATTATAGAGGCAGGTGGAAACCAGATCATTCCAAAGCTCTGATGCTGTGTTGAAAAACTTGGACTAAAGTCCCCGTAGATGATGGGAAACTACATAATGGTTTTAAGTTTGAGAAAGATCACTCTATTCGGGAGTTCAAAGTAATGATTATTCGATAATCTAAGACAAGGGTATAAGGTCCTTTCTGGGATATCCTGGTGAGCTGTGGCAAAGCAGAGGGTGAGGGGAAAGATTGTGTCCGCTAACCCCCATTCCCTGAGAGCCCCTCTGTTGGCCCCTGTAAGTGTGCTGGAAGCCTTCTCCCCAGACCAAAGCTCCTGGACAAGCACACAGATCTCTTTCTCAGAGAGACTGGCGGTATTTCAGTCTGCTGTCTGTGTAGTGCCCTGGGGGTGACAGCCTGCTAAGGACTGTCTCTTCGACTGTTACGGTCCCATGGGACCCAGGAGCTGGGCTCCAGAGCCAGGCAATCAAGGGTGTCCCTTGGGTGGCGGCTGTAAAAACCAGGGCACCGGATGGTATAAAAGCTGCCTTCTGGGAGATACTGAGCCTCTGGAGTTTGCAGAGGGAGAACGACAAGATGGCATGGCTGCCAGTCTTCCTTCTGGAGAGTGTTCCAGCAGGTTCCTGGATGTGTGTGTTAGATTAGATGCCTGCCCCTCAGGCCAATGCTTTATTACAGGCAAATGAGCTTCTTTCCCTTGAAGTCTGGGCACCAGAGGCTTCCTCTGATCTGGGCCCCGAGCTGGGTGAGTCCCAGTGTGTGAGCTCTTTTCTCAGGTCATTGCAGCCTGTGGATCTTGTGGACACGAGCCCCTTCGGTTTTTGCAGCTCGACGTTGTGGAGGATTGTCTCTTAGGTGCAGGTGTTAAGAGTTGGGGTGCCTGATGTGGGGTTCAAACTCTTTGCTCCTTAAGGAGAAGCTCTGGGTTTTAAGTTCCCTACTGACTCTGGGTCTCTGAACTGGGGCTGGGGTTTACAGTGAGATTATATCTCACCCTATCCTATGTGCTTCGATGCAGGTTTTTTTTTTCCCCTCATTTGCCCCATGTGCTCAGCCAGGCTTTAGGTGTTTTCCAGAGGAAAATGTTCCATAGGTAGCTGTAGACTTAGTGTGGAGGAGGAGGTGCACTCAGGATCTACCTTTGTCACCACCCTGAACTGGAACCTCCCAGCCAATTTTATTTTTATTTATTTATTTATTTTTGGCCGCGTTGGGTCTTCGTTGCTGCGCGTGGGCTTTCTCTAGTTGCAGTGAGCGGGGGCTACTCTTCGTTGCGGTGCGCGGGCTTCTCCTTGCGGTGGCTTCTCTTGTTGCGGAGCATGGGCTCTAGGTGCACGGGCTTCAGTAGTCGTGGCACGTGGGCTCAGTAGTTGCGGCACGCAGGTTCAGTAGTTGTGGCGCAGGGGCTTAGTTGTTCTGTGATGTGTGGGATCTTCCTGTGTTCCTTCATTGGAAGGCAGATTCTTAACCACTGCACCACCAGGGGAGTCTCCCAGCCAATTTTAATTGAATACCAATTTTATATTAATCCATTGAAAATACTTATGAAGCACCTACTCTGTTCTAAGTGCTATGCCAGTTTTTGTGGGGAAGCGAAAGAAACAAAATCTAACAGAGTTTGGCAATGTGGGAAGCAAGGCAAGATCACATAAAAAACTAAAGAATAAAAAAGAGCTATTAATAGAGAAGTAATAGACTGGAGTTACTAGGCAGTGTGTAGCTAACTTCAAAATTATGTGGCTCCCCAAATTTACCCCTGTACTCCTCCCTCCTCCCCCAGGGGTAGACAGCAGTGGTAGAACACTGGCCCCCCCAAGCCCACAGAACAGTCACTGCCTAAGCAGAGGGTGGCGACTGGGGAAAGACAAGTGGGCCCTGGGCACCAGGAGCAACCAAGCCAGTGGCTGAGAACTGGTCCCAGGGAGGTGGTAGGTGGTGGGAGGGAGCTGCACATGAATGGAGGCTCCAAGGGCCCAGTGCATGCTCCACTGTCCCATCGGACTTCACTGACAAAACACAAAGTCAAAGGTAAAATTACTGACAATTTCAAGATGATGACTGCAGAGCATTAAACCCCAAGTGTGCGTCCCTCCTGAGGGCAGGATCCTGTGCAAATGCACTGGTCACATGCCCATGAAGCCAGCCCTACCTTGACCTTGCAGCAGACACGGTGGTGCTCTCCCCTGACCCCCTAAGATCTCTTGTGTAGGTTCTGTGTGCCCTTCACCTGGCTTCTATGGGCTTTGCTTCTGAAGGTTGGCACCTTCCAACTTGCCTCAGAGCACTGACCCTCAGCCTCCATAGCCCCTTCACCCTACTATACTGAGAGCGGAAGTGTCTAGGAGTTCACTTCCTCCCCAGGCAGCCTGGAGTCAATGATTGACTCATGAGTGTGGCAGTATGGAAGCCTAGTTCCCTGGCCTTTGATGCCCGGAGGCCAGTCAGGCTCTGAGGCTTCATTCATCCCCCAGAGCAACCAGGGATTAGGCTGAGGCTGGGACTTCCTACCCTCCCTCCCTACCTCTCCTGGGAGCACTTCCTTAGGAAATCACTTGCTCTCAAATTCTTGTCAGGGTCACTACTGAGGAACCAGAGTTCAGATAAACCTTCCTTTTACTACTTTTTGATATATCAACCTAGATAGGTAAACTGAGGCAAAAATGATATAAATGTGTTAAGTTCACTGATTTCAGTACATTAAATTGGTGGTTAAGGAAGACCACATAGAGGGGAGACTCCTGAACAGGTAGCCTTCTGCAGGCAAGGGAAAGAGAACGGTATAGAAGCAGGGAGAACAGTGTGGGCAGTCACACAGGGAAGAAATTAAGGAAATGCAATTTTTTTTTTTTGGTTGTGGGGAGAGGTGCGGAGAACAGACCATTGGCTGGAGCAGAGGATCTTTTCATTTACGTTTTCAACAGAGGTGAGGATCAACAGTTCTGTCTCTTTCCAGTGGTTAAGTTTGGCCTCAGCCTCAAAGGGATGTGATGGACCCTGATCCTTCTGTGGGGATGCATCAGCGCAGTGAGCTGGTTGTCTCTGGGTCACCCTTGCAAAAGCGAGCTGGCATATGTGTTGGTGAGCAGGTATGGGTTAGGGTCCACATGTTCTGTAGGCTGGGAGAAAGCACAGGTTCTTATTGCCCAAGGGTGGAGATGTCAAGTCAGTCTCAGCTTCATAGACATAGGAAGGTCACGTCCTTGCCCCATTGGCTTTGTGGCGTTGGGTGTGAGGGCCTCCTCAGTATGAGGGCCATACAAATGTCCAAGAATAGAGTGTGGGGCATCTTCAAATGCTTCTCAGTGGAAGCAGAGAACTTTCCAAAGCAGGTGAGAAGTGAGTGGAATGGCAACCGATATAGTAGAGCACTGGCTTCAGAGTCAGACATGATAGAGGCTGGAGTTTTGACTTCTAGCTTTGCAGTACCTGCTGTTTAATATTTTGGAACCTCAATATCCTTATCTGTAAATGGGAATAATAATCTGCTTTGCAGGACGGCCGTGAGGATGAAAAAAGATAGTGCATGTTAAGTGCACAGCTCTTAACAAATATGTATTTCTTCTCCTTGTCTAATCCTAAGTCTTGAAACTCTGTTTTATGGGTTTCTCTTTTGCAATCTAAAAAAATCCATATCTTACTTTAAGAAACGTTTTGAAAAGCCTTTTGTGTTGCCAGGAGAGTCATCTGAGGCCACCTTCTCTTACTTTCCTGGCAGGATTCTAATAGAACTTGAGGATCATTGAATGGAAATCATCTGACCATTTTTCATTGTAATAGGAAAACCTCAGGTCTTGACTCAAACAAAATAGATATAAAGAAGTAGAAAATAAGTTCCCCTCCACTTCTGAATTCTATGGTACCTTCCTCCATGTTTGTTTAGTCTAATCAAGGCAAGGTATAAAGGATTAACTCTGAATCTGTAATGCACTTGGCTGTGGGTACTAAAGATCTGGTTCCATGCTTAAGGAGATTAACATCTAGTTAAGGAGGCTCTCAGCATGCAAGAAATAGAGGGGAATATATATTTAGGAATTAGGCTTTTTATAATACAAAAGATGTTCCCATCTGTAATATGTGAGAATCTTTAGTCATTTTCAGATTTCTTTTTGTTTTCCAGGGTAACAGTGTCTAGAGAAGCAAATTGCCTTGTAGACATTTGGCATGCACATTTGACCAGGTATAGAAGATGATCGGGCTCTTCTTTATTCAGTAGCAGAGGATCCAGGGATTTGATAGACTGGATTGATAAACTGGAATCTATTAAGGATCTGATAGACTGTTGACTGGGAAGTCAGACACCCAGTTTTTTCTTTTGATTCTCTCCTGTGTGATCCTCATTGCACCTCTCACGATCAAGGTGAATTAAATATGCATTTGCTACAAATAGGATATGATGGGCACTATTAGATTCCTAGCTGATTTTTTTTTTGTTTTCACATTTGGTTTTTTTAGTGTATTTGGATTTGTGCATTTATCAACATAATCAATTTTACAAGTTTTCATTACCTCTCGAAGAAATCCCACACCTCTTAGCTATCACTCCCCAATCTCCCCATGGGTCCCCCAGCCTTAGGCAATCACTAATCTACTTTCTGTCTCTGTGGATTTGCCTAAATGGAATCATACAAGGTGGCCCTTTGTAGCTGGCTTCTTTTATTTAGAATGTTTTCAAAGTTCTTTCGTGTTGGTAGTATATGCCAGTAGTTCATTTCTTCTTTCTTTTTTTTTGGCCACACGTTGTGGCTTGTGGGATCTTAGTTGCCCGACCAGGGACTGAACCTGCGCCTTTGGCAGTGAGAGTGCAGAGTCCTAACTGCTGGACTGCCAGGGAATTCCCCAATTGCAGAATAATATTACATTGTTTGGACATACCACCTTTTATTTATCCATTCATCAATTGATGGGACACTGGAGTTGTTTCCACTTTTCGGCTATTATGAATAATGCTGCTATAAGCTTTCTTGTACAAATTTTTCGTGTGGACATATATTTTTATTCTCTTGGGTATTTAACTAGGAGTTGACTTGCTGAATCAAGTGATCACTATGTTTAACTGTTTGTGGAATTGTCAGACTGTTTTTTTCAAACTGCCTGCACCGTTTTACATTCCCACCAGCAGTGTATGAGGGTTCCAAATTCTCTCCATCCTTGTTAAAAGCTAGTTATTATCTTTCTTTCTGATTATAGCCATCCTAGTAGGTGTGAAGTGATATTGCACTGTGCGTTTGATTTAGATTTTCCTGATGGCAAATAATGTTGAGTATCTTTTCATGTGTTTATTGGCTGCTATATATCCTCTTTGGAAAAATGTTTATTCAGATCATTTGTCCATTTTTAATTGGGTTGTGTGTCTTTATGATTTGGTAATATTTATTTTATAGATACAAATCCCTTATCAGATGTGATTTACAGAATTTTTCCCCCCATTCTGTAGATTCTATCACTTTCTTCATGGTGTTCTTTGAGGCACAAAAGTTGTTAAATTTGATGTCCAGTTTTTCTTTTATTTCCTAATCCTGAGACTGAAGATTTATTCCATATGATTTCTTTAAAAAGTTTTATAGGTTTAGTTCTTATATTTAGATCTTTGATATATTTTGAGTCAATTTTTTTAATATGGTGTGAGATAGGGGTCCGACTTCATTTTTTTGCATGTGGATAGCCAGTTGTCCCAGCACTATTTGTTGAAGACCAATGAATTTTCTTGGTACCCTTGTTGAAGATCAGTTGACCATAAATGTGAAGATTTATTTCTGGACTCTCAAATTCTATTCCACTGATATATTTGTTTATTCTTATGCCAGTACTGTTTTGATTATTTGGCTTTGTGGTAAGTTTTGAAATTGATAAGTGTGAGCCCTCCAACTTTGTTTCTTGTTTTTTAAGATTGTTTTCGCTATTTCAGTCCTCTTGAATTTCCATATGAGTATTACGACCAGCTTTTCAATTTCTGCAAAGATGTCAGCTGTACTTTCAAAGGGATTGCATTGAATCTGTAGATCATTGTGGGGAGTATTGCCATCTGAACAATATTAAATCATATGATCCGTAGACATGAAATGTCTTTCCATTTATTTAGGTCTTCTTTAATTTTTTCAACAGTGTTTTATAGTTTCAGAGTATAAGTTTTGCAAGGCTTTTGTTAAATTGAAAGATTATTAAATATTCTTTTTGATGCTATTGTAAATGGAATTATTAATTTCACTTGTTTGCTCATTGCTACTTTATAGAAATGCAAATTGATGTTTGCATATTAATCTTGTATCCTGCAGCTTTGCTGATCTCATTTATTCTAATAATTTTTTAGTGGATTTCTTAAATTTTTACTTACAAGATCAGGTCATCTGCAAATAGAGTTTTATTTCTGTCTTATCTGAGTGCCTTTTATTTTCTTTCCTAATTGCCCTGAGTAGAACTTCCAGTACAATGTTGAATAGAAGTGATGGGAACAGATAGTCTTGTTTCTGATCTTAAGGAGGAAAGCTTTCAATTTTTCACCATGAAGTGTGACGTTAGGTGTGGATTTTCTTAGATGAGTTTAACCAGGTTGAAGAAATTTTCTTCTATTCCTACATGCTCTTATCAGGTTGAGGAGGTTCTCTTCCATTCCTTGTTGGTTGAGTGTTTTTTTTTATCATGAAAGGGTGTTAACTTTTTCAAGTGCTTTTTCTGCATCTATCAAGATGATCATGTGGTTTTATCCTGTTCTATTGATGTGGTGTATTATACTAATTGATTTTTGGATATTATACCAAGCTTGCATTCCTGGGATAAATCCCACTTAGTCATGTGGTATAATCCTTTTTATATATTCCTGGATTTGATTTGATAGTATATTAATTTCTGTATCTGTATTCATGAGTGAGAGATTGGTTTGTAGTTTTCTTTTGATGCCTTTTGTCTGATTTTTGTATTAGATTTTTAAACTGTGTGCTATGTGGAATAGTTTTTTTTTTTTTTTTTTTTTAACTAACATTTGCTATTTAGTGTACCATGAGCCAGGCATTTAAATGTTTTTTTTTTTTTTTAGATGATGCCCCTTGATTTGTTAAGTGTACAATTTTGTAACTTGAAAATATTGAAAATTTTGTCTCTCTCATTCCAGTATTTATACTAGCTATGTCGCTCACATTCCAATGTCTATACTAGCGATCCCTTTTTCTTGTCTTATGATACTGGCTGGAATCTCCATAACAGTGGTGAGTAATAATCATATTAAAGGTCCTCATTAAAGTCAGGAAGAAGACATCAGACAATCCTGTCTTTAATGTGTTCCTTATCTGTTTAAGCTGCTTAATATAATGTCTGGTAGTTTCTGATCTGTCAATCTATCTTATATGTGTGTGTGTGTGTATGTGTGTGTGTGTATATATATATATATATATATATATACACACACACACAGTCATCATGTAAAGGAAATTTAGATCTATTCCTGATTTACTGAAAGGCCACAAGATCATGAACAGCTGTTACATGCTATTAAATCAATCTAGCTTATATATATAAATATGTATATATGTGTATATATAGTATGTATATGTATGTGTGTATATGGATATATATGTATATACATATAATCATCATGTAAAGGAAATTTAGTTTTCTTCCTGATTTAAAAGACCAAAAAATCATGAACAGCTGTTACATTTTATTAAACACCCTCTTCAGGGTACCTTTTGAGATAATTATGTGTTTTTTCCCTTTCATTTATTAACATTAATTACATTAATAAAGTCCATAATGTTGAACTATTTCTGAAATCCTTAAATTTATATTTAGTAATGTTTAGGATTTTTGCATCAATATTAATAATAGTAATATTAATAAAAATAGTAATAATAACTAATTACTGGAAGCATTGATAAATGCCAGGCATTGTTCTAAACATTTTACCTTAAACTCATTAAACACTTTTTAGCTCATAAGTGAGATACAATAGGTTTTCCTGTGTACGTGATTTAATTCAAGGCTTTTTGAATTTTATGCTCTAGACTGGTTTAAATATGTAGGCAATACCTCTTTTATAAATGATTCTGATAGAATTAGCCTGAAAATAATGTGGGCTGATAATTTGTGTCTGGGGAGGCTGGGAACTCTTTTATTACTGAAAATGTTCATTTTCCATCTCTTTTTATGGTATTGTTCTATTTAATTAATTTTAAGCCCTTCTGTGGACCAATTTACATTTTGTTGAAATCATATATTTCATTGAGATCGCCCCCTTTTTGGGGGCAAATAGTTGGACATTATATTCTTAATAAAATTTTTATATTTGTGGTTATATCTTCATTAACTTGTAATGTGGAATAATGTGTTTCCTTCTTGGTCAAGCTCATCATGGATTGTGTAATTTATTGGCCTTTTTAATGAAGCAGTTCTTAAGTTTTATTGATCAAGTCTACTGTTTTTCACTTTAAATTCATTGATTTCTGCTTCTTACCTCTTTTTCGATCACTTTGGTATTTTTACTAGCTTCTTGGATGTTTAGTTCATTTGTTTTCAGTATTTTCTGTTTACTAGTAAAATCACTGAAGGCTTTATGTTTTCTTATGAGTACCACTGAATATAGCCCACTGATACTGCTATATACTGTTTTCCTTTTCTGTACTTTTCTATAATTCTTAATTTCAGTTAACTTCCTCTTTGATCCAAGTTAGAGGAGTATTACAAATTTCAAAGTGATTAAATTAAAAAATACTTAATGGGTGACTCCTGGTTTTATTGTTACCTGAACATGTAAAACATGTGCTATAAGATATGAGATGGAAAACCTCTCTGGTACCTGTACGTGCTCAATATTTTTATTTTTTGAGGGGGAACATTTTAAAAGGATGGGTAGTTTTTGTGTGTATATAGATATAACTTTATGTGTAACAGTTGTGTTATTCAACTTCTCTGTGTTTTGATTTATGAACTTGAACTATGACATTCTGAGAGAGAGAGATTAATAGCTTCTATTATGATTAGACTTTTGTCATATCCTCCTTGGATAGCTTTAAGGGCTAAGCCTGGAAATGTCATGCATTGCCTGTACCGCATTTTATTAACTAATACTGGGAAATTTGATCTAGCAGTGTGCCAAGGATGAGAAAACCTGGATATTGGAATAACGAGGCGGTCTCTGTTTTGATTGTCTGGGATGTAGTCTGTGCCCAAATACATGAAAGTAACATAGGTAAGACACTGCATCACATAGGGGCTTTTTCCAGGTGGTACTCTGAGGTACATAGTATGTACTAAGCAACTATTAAGTGAATAGATGATTCATTTTCTCCAGCTCTGGTTAGGGCTGCTCAGAAATTTCATGGCTGATTTCAAAGGTTCACATGGAATATATTGTCCCAGGAATAGTACTGCCCTGGATGTACTATATGTGGGAGGCTGCACAGGACAGTGAAAAAGGCAAAGGTGTTGGTATCTGGAGACTGAAACGAATAATTCCTTGGGATTTTTGTATAGGATTAGAAGTATTTGCAAAACATCTACCATAGTTCTTGGCACATAATTTAAAAAACAAAAAGCCATGATGGTGGTTTTTTTTTTTTTTTTTAACATCTTTATTGGAGTATAATTGCTTTACAATGGTGTGTTAGTTTCTGCTTTATAACAAAGTGAATCAGTTATACATATACATATGTTCCCATATCTCTTCCCTCTTGCATAAGGTGGCAATCTGATGCTGAGGGGAAAGAGGATACGGAGGAGTGGCCAGATAAGCAAACAGCCACTTGACTCTAGTTCACTGGTTAAAGGAAAACAGTATCTATCACCCCAGTCTTCAGGTAGTGTTCAGTTTCCAGTCAAAAGTCACCTTTGCGGATGAAGCACAATGGGGAAACCACATTCAGGATCTGAACACTTTCCCTCATGTGCACCACGGGAAGTCATCATCCACTGCCTTTTCCAAAGCTGTCATCCAGAAAAACTGCATTTACTGTTTTGGAAATCACTGTTTCCAATTTCTGCTAGGCTTCCAGCTATTCTCAGGTAAGGCCATTATTGAATTAATGGCCGAAGAGTTCATTCAGTGGCTGAGTTTCCTTCAGTTAAAGGCAGGCATCTCTCTCCCTGGTGGGGTTCCGGCAGCCAGAGGTGGATCATTTGGGAGGTGATTCCTTAAACCAGGAGCGAATTTCTTGGCATAACAATATCTAGAAACTCCCTAGGTAACTGAGCCAAGTTGAGTTTCTATGAATACCTTGAGTGAGTAGATAAAATGAAATGGAAAACTTAAATATAAAGGCAATTGAAAACATACCTGGAGGTAGCAATTGAGATAGACTCTTCCATGTAATGGAATGGGCACTCTGTTATTAATTCTCATCTATATTTCTAATTTGATGGATTTTTATTCTATTTTTTTTCTTTTTTTTACTATACGCATAGAGCACGTTGGAGGAGCAACAAAGATGAATCTGTCTCGCTGAGCTATCTTAATAGCATTGCAGATTTAATGTTTATTTTTCCTGATTCAAGTGTGTTTTTATGGAGCTTTGTTAATGGAAAGCTTAATTAACATAGATGAAATCTAATCAAACATTCTGCCAGTATATGCAACTCTATAAGATATAATGGTAAATCTTCTGTTTTTCAATTTTATTCCTAAATTATAGATAAAATTAAATCTAAGCATAATTAGCTAGGAAGCTGGAAGCTAGGAGTCTAAGAAAAAGCTTCCTGTGGAACACTTCTGTGAGGAGATGAAGAGGACATTTTTCGCTCGCTAAGAAGGACATGTTTTGCTCTCCTCTTTTAAAAAATTTTGTATTTCGAAAGATACTCTTCAGTTTTCGGAGTTCTTGTGGTGGAAGGAACTACTTTCTACTTTGATGCCAGATAGACGTGGGTTCAATTCCTGGCTCTATCAATTACCAGACAGGTGAGCTTTTGCAGCTGCTTTTAATTTACCTCAAACTCGGCGTCCTTTCATGGAAAGTGAAGTTAATGATTACTGTGTCATGGAGTTACTGGGAGGATTCTATAGAAGCACTTAGGTGAATAGTTCCTCAAGCGTCTCATTTTTCAGGGCGCTCACCAAATCTTATTTCCCTTCCTCTCCTCATGTTTGTTTGTAGATATTTCCTCATACCGTCTCAAATTCTTCAGAAGTGAAAAAGGTAGATACTGGGAATTTCTCATCATTTGAAATAGTAATTAGGTTTTCACATCAAGAGATTGTTATATATAATCTAAAAATAGTGGTTGTCCTAATGGAATGCATTCAGTAATTTCTAAGCAGCAGATTTACCTTCCTAATTGTGGATGATTTAAGCTAATATGTAAATTATTTTGCACTTTCAGACAATTTATTGAAGATGTCAGAATGGAGGGATAGGAGGTGGAGGAAATTCCATAATAGTATTACATGGTTTGAACCTAGCCCAATAAAAAGCTTTTTTCATGGGCGATTAACAGTACATTTTTAGAAATTGAACTTCTTATATAAACTTAAGTTTAATTCTTTCCTCAAGGATATATAGTATAAGGCTTATATTAAAAAAAAAAAGTAGGTGACTTCAGTTGTTAAATTGCTTACATTTGGGAAGGAAAGAAGCAAGTTCAAACTGGAATCTTGTCCAAATGCAGATCTCTCTATGCTGCTTTCAAAGTATACAAATAGGTCTTCACTTTCCAAACAAATATGGGGAGGCTTTAGATTTAGAGCTGTGTTCCTTTTAGACTGTAAGCTCCCTCATCAACAACATTCAGGAAATATTAATGCAAATCTGTCAAATACCATGTGTGGTGCTAGATACTGCGGTACAATTGTGAAACATACAGGGATGGAGATAGTCAGTTGATGAAACACCACAAAGTATGGTTAGTGCCCTGATAAGAGGAATACAGGGAACACAGAGCAGGGTACCTTGACTTTCCCAAAAGAAGTTGGAAAGCCTTCTCACTGAGGGTTATGCTTAAGAGGCCAAGTAGAATGAGTAGAAATCAGCCAGAAGATGGTGAATGGAAGAGGGTTCTGGACGCAGCATGAGCAAAGGGGCGAGAGATGAGAGCGATCATGGTGCCTTAAAATAATGAAGAACCTAGTGGCAAGATGGGAATAAAGATACAGACCTACTAGAGAATGGACTTGAGGATATGGGGAGGGGGAGGGGTGAGATGTGACAGGGTGAGAGAGTGTCATGGACATATATACACTACCAAATGTAAAATAGATAACTAGTGGGAAGCAGCCGCATAGCACAGGGAGATCAGCTCGGTGCTTTGTGACCACCTAGAGGGGTGGGATGGGGAGGGTGGGAGGGAGGGAGATGCAAGAGGGAAGAGATATGGGAATATATGTATATGTGTAACTGATTCACTTTGTTGTAAAGCAGAAGCTAGCACACCATTGTAAAGCAATTATACTTCAATAAAGATGTTTAAAAAAAAAAAAAAATAATTGGAGAAAAATGCCGCGTTGTTGGAGAGTGGGCAGAGCATTAGGTAGGGAAGAAGGAGCGAGGTGTGGCCAGAAGTGAACCGGAGAGTCAGGCAAGAGGCTAGATTGTGAATGGCTTTCTAAGCAATGCATAGGGGCTTAGCTTTTATTCCAAGGGCAATGAGGAGTCATGCAAGGGATTTGAGTACAGGTGCAGCATGATTAGATTTGTGTTTTAGAAAAATCGCACTGGCTGCTTAGTGGAGAATGGCGTGGAGGAGGCAAAATTGGAGACAGAAGGCCAGTTAGGAGGTTGGTGCAGTTGTCCAGAATCTAGACTCTAGATAAGAGGATGGAGACCTGGACTAGGTCAGATAATGGTGGTGCAGATGAAGAGAAATTGATTAAGATAATTAGGAGGTAGAGTGAACTGGTTGTGGTTTTATGTCAGATGTGGTGGGGAACAGAGAGGGAGGGGTCAAGGGTGATGCCCAGGGTTCTGGCTTGGGCTACTGGGAGGTACTGTGCCCTGAGCAGGCAGGATGAAGTGGTACATGACTTTTTTTATCCTTGTGTTTGCATGTCACATAGTATAGAGTTCCTTGAATTTGCTTTGCTCAAATTTTTAGTTAAATAAATTAACAAAAATAGAAGCTGAAAAGGGTAAGAATGGATGGGAAATATTCTCTGGGAAATGGGATCACCTACTTCTGGAAGGAGGCTTCTTCTTGAAGAAGGAAACAGCAGCTGAAAGTTAAATATGCATCATCTAGAGATGCTTCTAAATGCTAGGAGACAAGACACCTGGAATCTGGGTTTCCATCATTTTTATCTTTATGTCTAGCAGAGTGCAGACAGTTTCAAGGGAAAGTTTAAAGGCTGCAGTGAGCATTAGAAAGTAGTAATTTTCAGATAGAAATAAATGAATGGAAGGATTGCATGTTAAGAAAATGAGGAGGTTTTTCAGTAACACACTAATTAAATAAAATTTAAATCTTTGTCAGAAGAAATGAAGCTGCTCAGGTGACTTTTGACCTTAATTGAGGACGAGAAGTATCATAGCAAGAGAGTATAACGTCTTGGGCAAATTGCTCCTGCTTGCACACATGCTTATTAGATTTTGGATTGCATAGTGTTTGAGAAACGGAAAACCAGCAAGCGTAGCCATTAACCCTTACTTTCTTAGTAAAAAAGTCACAATTGCCTTAATACTTATGTGTAAAATCATTCAAGTTCAGTGGAATTCTCCTAGAGAATTTAAACTGTCATCTTTGACTTCCTTTAGAATTAGTAGTTGTGAAACACTTGCATGCCTGCGTAATAGGTATTTACTCATTTGGTTCTGTGGAGAGAAATGTGGAGAGATGGGCCTTGTCTCTGCTGAAAGATTTAACACCCTGACTTGCCAAGTTCTGGGTGGAAGGTATTCCAGACTGTCAGACCATTGATGAGAGTGGTACATTGGCAGGGATGCGGGGCCAGAAGTTAGAAGGCCTGGGCTCAAGCCTCTGCTCTGTCAGTGAATATCCAGGAGACCCTGGGCAGGCCCCTCCCTATGCCTCGGTTTACTTATCTGTCAAATCGGAATCCATTCATTATTCCTCAGATACTAGTCTGGGTCAGACACTAATCTGTGGGCAGGAGCGCTGGTGGATTCTGCCGTGGTGAAGAGGACATGCAAGGGACCTGATCTTGGGGAGCTTGCATTCTAGTGGGACGAGTCAGATGGTAAATACAAAAATAAACCTAACTATACATGTCACGAGAGAAAATAAAACAGGGATGAGTGACAGGCCTGTGGAAAAGAGGTCAGAGAAGCTTTATGAAGATGGGGCATTTGAACTGAACCTAAGAGCGAGCCAGCTATGAGAAAATTGGAAAGATGCGTGTCCCGGGTATAGGAGAGGGTAAGTACAAAGGTCCTGTGGCAGAAACCAGCTTGGCATGCTCAGTGGGTAGACTGAGGGCTGGTGTATATGGAGTGTTATAAATAGAGGACTCAGTGAGGGAGTGGCTCTGGATGAGAAGCTAATAGTAATAGCTGCTGTGACATTTTTGCAGCGTGAGGGGAAGTGCTTCGTAAATGACAAAGCATGATGTTTATACAGGCCATATCATTTCTCGTCAGAAATCACTTATGGAGCACCAGCTGTATACAGAGAAAGTCTACCCATCCATGAGAACTGTTCCTTGGAAATCAAAATAATTTCATAATGTGCGAAGCTACAGCAGTTACATTTTTTATAGAGCAAATGAACTTGGTGTTTTTTAAAAAAAATTGTTTAGGAACCCCCCCTCCCCCCACAACCCTAAATTGATTGAATTGGTTGCTGATACTCATAGCTTGGTAGGAGTGAATTGGCTGTAAAGGTTATCAGTTCATCTGGAATCAACCAGAATGAGGTTCTTCTAGCCAGTAATAACCTTTCCTGAGAGATGGAGGGTCTTATCCCCAAGAATATGGGTATGGCACAGAGGTGCAGGATGTGGTATGTGGTATGAGGCACAAAGAAGAGGTCCTGGGGCTGGAGTATAGCCTGCAGGGCAGGAATGGCAAAGAGCTGGTGTGGTGACCTTTGTGGGCTCCCCACGGGAGGCAGCCTTGTAGGGTTTGTTGATGAGCATGGACTTTATCTTATGGGATGAAGGTTGAAAGTGCAGGCCTAGAGATGGCTTGCAGAAGAGCTTTGTTTGGCTCCCATTGTACTGGCCCCCATAGTATTTTTTTTCCATTAGAATTTTTAAAAAATCATGAAATTATTGCCAACATTAAAAAAAATTGGGTGATTTGGCCTAAAATCTCAGCTTTCTAGCTTCTCATGAGAAGCACGACATGCATTCTTCAGATGGCCTCAGTCCCTAGCCCCCCGATTGTCTCCCCATCATTGTGAGACCCTGTTGGTTGCTGTCTTTTAAAAAAATTTTTTTTTATTAATGTACAGTTAGAAAAGTGAAATTCTTGTACACGTTTTTATTCGAAGAAGAAAACTAAAGAAGCTTAAAGGGCTGCTTGTTTCATGAAAAATAGTTCAGACTGTCAACCCACTGCAGTCATGTGAGATACCTCCGGGCCCCTATAGCTAACGGAGTTGGTGATCCCCTTCTGTCGGGGTTGGGGTGCCGGTGAGGTGTTGAAAAGCAGGAGAGAGGCATGCTGAGCTGGCGGCTTTAGAGAGAGTTCTTAGGTGGCTGTGCAGAGGATGCATTTACCATGCTGGCATTTTTGTTGCTCCTTTTGTTAAAGGAGTCGGGCCAGTTCAGAAATCATGATTGATGCTCTTCAAACTGAAAGGACGAAAGGAATCCAAGGGCAAAGAGACAAAACTAGCTAAAAAGCCTCTTGACCACGCATTACATCTTCCAAACAGGATTTCTTTCTGAAGCTGCATTAGATTGCTTTCCACAAATCACCCCAAGGACATTTCATTTTCTTATGGCCGTGGTGGTCACATTCTCTGAAGTCAGAGTTTGGGAACATATAGTCTGATAAAGAATTTTAGGCTGACTTCAGGGGTTGTTCTTAGTTTGGAAGGTAGAGTTTAGTTCCTGAAATTGTGGAATCCTTGGGATGGGTTAGTGACTGACTAGGCAGTAGGACAAGAAATTATCCTAGAATAGCTGTCCTTGAAAATCTGAGCTGTGTAGTCATTATTGGTTTAGCAGAATTGGCTCTGCAGAAACAGTTAGTAGGTACACATGATGAGTTTAAAGGGGACAGTGAAAATAATCACTGCTGGCCCATTTGTCTCCTTTTGTTCTGCCCTGATCTGATTCTGGGTACCTGGCTCTCAGCTTTGGGAACATGGAATAACTGATGTCTTTCTGGGTATTGTATATTCAGTGTCTTGTGTTTTATCTTGATCAAACCAACCAGAGGTAGGAGTGCTTCATAATTGTTCCCAGCATTCAAAACGTGATGATGTATTTTTTTCAAAGAGCACATGAATTCATTTGGTGGTTTTGACTTCACCATTCACAGAAGAACCTTGGGCTAGAAACTGGGGCTGTTGGTCTGGCCCCCCCTTAAATGATGATAGCTTTCAGCCTGAATTTACACTTCTGAGACACAGTGAAAGGGGAGGCAAATTTGATTATCCAGAATGTGCTAGATATTGGACCATCATTATCTCATTTTGTCCTCATCACAACCAAGATTGGCAGTTTCCTGATCTCAAAGATGGAAAAACAGTGCCTTTCAGAGAGCTGAAGTAATGTGCCCAAGTTTAGTAGATAGAAAGTGGCAGAGCTAGAATACAAAGCCAAGTCTAAAGTACTGGAAATAAGACCCAGAAGGGTGCTTAAGGATTTTGACCAACATGTTACCTTTAAACATCACTTTTTATTTTTTATCTCTGGCATTCATTCATGTGAGTGATTACAGTTTTGTTGAGTTGGACACGTTGAGATTGATGGCATTCCAGCCTGACTCAGTACACGCATCACTGACAAGCATATGGCAGGTCCGCCACATAGGATCCAAGGACTCCTGGGTCTGCAAATAGTCTTGTAAAACAAGAGTTATGTTATGTGATGAAATAAACTTGAGAAAGATGACACATACTCTGTCTTTCTTGGAGAATCACAGTAAATATTAGCATATTTAAGGCTCTTTAAAATCATGTAATAAAGTCCTAGACCCTTTATTAAGCACTTCAAATGCATCACTGCACTGAATCCTTACAGAATGATGAAGTAGTTTCTATCATTATCCCCATATCATGGACGAGGATCAAGCATAGATTGTTGGTGGCCTTGGCAAGGGTCACCCAGCTGGTAAAATGATGCAGCTGGGAGTCAAATCCAGGTGCCCATCTCCTCAGCATGTTTTCTTAACCAGTGTATTGTATTGGTTCCTTCAACTCGCTTACTGTAGCATTTCCCAAACTTATTTTTATCATGCGGTGCTTTTTGGGGAGTAGTATTTAATATCATTCAGTTGAACTAGCATTCTAACAAACACTGGGAAAAGCTGCACGTACAGCATTGATTCAGGGCCTCTGTGGGCTGTCAGTCCAGAAAGAAGCAGTTTGGTGGCCTCAGAGAGGCTTGGAACTCTGAACACAGCTGAATAGGAGAGGGTGTCATGGAACTGGCAGTACGAGGCCACCGGAGGCTTGATGGTGTTGAACCCAGTTAGTGTTTCATTAGTCATCGGTGCCTGCACTTCGCCTTCGTGTGGTTGGCAATGAGAGGCCTGCTGAAAAAGGCTGTTGTTCAGATGCTTCGAAGGTGTCCAGTGCCCAGCTGGGCTTTGGTTGGTGCAGTGAGGGCACTGCCTGGGGCTCAGTCCACCTGTACAGGTTCAGAGGCAGGAAGAGGGGGCTGACAACTACAATATCTGCTTATAAATTGTCAGATGAGACTTTTTAAATTGTTGTATTTCAGATGAGGTAAGATAAATTGCTCCTGAGCTTGTCTAGTTAAGGAAAAGTACAACTCAAGGACTTGATTGATGTCAAATTTCCCTCCTTTAAGCCATTGTGGATCCCAGAAATGGGTGGATTAACTGGTAACATTCAGACGCTTTATTTTATTTTTTTAAAAAGCTTTTTAGATATGGACCATTTTTAAAGTCTTTATTGAATTTGTTACAGTATTGCTTCTGTTTTATGTTTTGGTTTTTTGGCCGCGAGACATGTGGGATCTTAGCTCCCTGACGAGGGATCGAACCCACACCCCCTGCATTGGAAGGCGAAGTCTTAACCACAAGACCACCAGGGAAGTCCCCAGACACTTTAAACTTGAGGAAAACCATGAGAATTTATAGGAATCTTTTCCCACTTTTTGCAAAGCCTCTGAACTAGAAGTACAGCAGCCCCCGGGGGTTCAAAATAACTTCATTTTTCATCTTTCAGAGTGCCCTGGGGACTCTAAGAACTATTTACTATGGCTCCGTGGTACCTCAGGGATGGAGAGAGACTCTATCTGGTCCATTGAGCTCCTTCCAAGCAAACCGTTTAGGAAGATCTATAGTGGGTAGTATTGGAGGGTGAGATGTGGTTTTCAATCCAGACTGTAGTAGCAATGGAACTTGAACCCCATGACAGTATCGAATACTATTTTGATGGTCCAGGAATTCTACAGGGATTTTGAGCAACCTTTTTCGTAGTGACTCTTGGTGCTCTGTAGTTTGGGGAAGCTGGATAATTGCTTATTTCTGTGCTCAGAGAACAGTGATGTTTCTAAATAAAGCCTGATGTAAGGTAACCATGGGGAGATACAGAACTTAGGAGGCTGATCCTTTCCTGAGAAAGATAGTGGAGGACAGCCAGTGTTGGTGCCCATGTACGCCCACTACCGGTTCAGCATCCTCTATTTGCTCTACTCTGCTTTTTCCCTCTCCAAAGAGTTATTAAACACCTTCTGTGAACTGGGTGCTGTGTTAGTTTTCGGGGAGATTGAGGTGTGCCTTTGGGGAGACAAACCCATCAATAGGTACAGCACACTGGGTAAGGGTTAGAAAAGGGTGACTTATCACGGTGCTCCTTTGCTCAGCGTCCTTCAATTGCTTCCACACTGTTTCAGGGTAAAATCCAAAGGGTTTACGAGAGCTGCAATACAAGTCCCAATATGGTCTGGCCCCTGCCTGTCCCTTTGATCTCATCTCCTGCCCTTCTATGTTGTCACTTGGTTCAGCCCCAGTGGCCACCCTGCTGCTTCAGAAACATGGGCAGCTCTCTCTTGCCTCGGTCCTAAGGCTTTTGCGAGTATTTCCCTTGTCCAGGAACACGTCCTCCCTCAGGACTCACTCCTTGCTTCATTTCATGTGCTCACACCTGGTGAGAGAAGCCTTCTCTGGCAGCACTGTCTAAAATAGTCCCTCCTTGCCCCTGCCATGCTCTATTCCTACGACCCTGCTTTACGTTTTATATACTTTCTCGTCATCTTACACAGCATATATTTACTTGTTCCCCCCTCTCTTCCATTAGATAAGTAGCTTAAGTGCAGAAATTTCAATTGTTTTCTTCTTTGCTGTATCCCAGGCGCCTTGAACAGTGCCTGGCACCTTGTAGATGCCCAGTCAATATTTATTGAATGAATAAATTAGGAAAAATTCTGTTGAAACACAGAAGGAAACCATCAACTTCCAGGGAAAGTCAAGGGAGTCGTTATAGAGTAGGTGGCATTTCACTTGGAATTTGAAGTGTGAATAAGAGTTTGCCAGGTGGAGAGTGTGGGATGGGGAGGTAGGTGGAGGGAGGGAAGGATGAAGGGTATTTCTGGGCATGACTCCTTCCCTCCCTCCACTCTTCCCCTTCTCTGGCTGCCTCTACATACAAATTACCAGCTAGCATCATTTCTGGGAGAATTTACCACTGAGCCTCTTGTTCTCAGGCTCCCACATTATAGTAAGATGTGTCAAGTGCCTGATTGAGCTTAGATATGATTATGATGAGGTTGGGGAAGGGGTGGATGTATTCATTCTTCTGCAATGGGTATTATCAGCTTATAACTAGCTCCTTATATGAAGTACACGGGGGTTTCACCTACTGGCAAAGGGATTGTAAAGCATCTTGAATTGATTGTAGGGTAATAATGTCCATCTCCAAAGGACTTGTTATGATTGCAAAGTATCCAACTGTTTTCATATGTTTAAAACTCAGGATGAAGTTACATCTCCATTTGGGGCTTTTTCTCACTCTGACACTTAGAAGAATTTTATTTGAGCCTCGGTAGCTAGATCTTTAAAATGAGATAATGTTCAAACACTGTAATTAATTTTTTTAAAAAGACAGCATTAACTTACATTCTAGCAGGCTCAGCCTGGATTCTATAGTGATTCGCTTAATGCTGAATCTGAATATCAGGGCTGCTCTTTTGTCCTTTTTGCATGCTACTGGGGAACACTTGCTTAGCAAATGAGGGTGAGCCATCAGAAAGCTCTTAAATACTCTCAAAGAGATGAACTGAGGGCCTCTCTCTAGATCCCCCCTGGGTAGGCAGTAAAAGTAGGTCCATTTCTTTTCTATTTTCCTCTTTCCTTTTTTTTTTTTTTAAAAAAGTCAACTTATTAAGGTATGATTGACATACAAAAAACTATACATATGTAACAAGCAACTTGATGAATTTGGACATATGTATACATCTCTGCCATCACTACCATCTATGCCATGAACTTATCCGTCACTTCCAAAAGTTTCCTCCTGCCCTCTTTGTTATTTTATTATTTTTAAAAAATAAATAATATTTTATTATTTATTTAATATAAATAATAATAAAAAATAAAATATTATTTTGTGTGTATGTGATTAAAACACTTAACATAAGATCTACCCCCTTAGCAAAATTTAAAGTATGTGATGCAGTGTTTTTAACTATAGGCCCTATGCTGTACAGCTTTATTTTGTAAGAGGCTTATACCCAGGGTATCTAAATGCTTAGTCAGGACACTATGTTTTATTAGGTTTGTACTGGGTCCATGGTGGTCCCAGGTAAGAACTGATGACCAAGTCAAGCTAGGAATGGATGGGAGCAGACCATGAGTTGGCAGTTGATGCTAGGCTAGGGGTCAGAGAACATATACAGGTTGGATTATTAGGCAAAGTAAAGGTTGGAAACCAAGCAGAAGGAATCCATGCCACGCAGAAGTTGAAGAGGTCAAGGTCAAGAGAATGGTTCAGTAAATTGATGTTGTCAGGACTCAGGGAGCACTTGGGTAATGGACACCAAGGTCTCACAGAAAGAAATCAAATAGACATTAGCAAGAAGGTAATTTCATCTTCTTTCCTCGGAGGCCCTAGCAGGGCGAAACATGGTGTAAATGCTGAATATGTTGATTTCATTAGTGAGAATCTTTTTTTTTTTTTTCCCTTTCCTGAGATAGAAAGCCTTTTTCCTAGGTCAAGAGTTGCCCTTATGGCAGGTCTGCCCAGGGCCTGCATATGTGGACAGTGAAATCCCTCTGGGATTGATCTGTTTCAAATGAGAATTGAGAAGCTGGGTTTTCCAGGAGACTTTGACAGTTAACCAGTGTTGGGAGTAGTAACCATCTTTACAGCCCTTCATATGGATGCTGTAGCTGAGTCTGGAAGGGTGGGTGTGAGTTGTAAGTGTCCAGGAGATGAAGAGAACTCCAGGTGGAGGGGGTAGGAGTCAAAAACGCAGGGTGGGACGGTAAAGGTGGCAGATGAAACCAGAAGGTTGGTGGTGGTAACATAGTTAGGAGTCTGGTGTGCTTGGCTTTGCTGGAAGAGCTTGGACTTGTGATGATATATGCTGATGAATGAATGAGGTCTTCATGTAGACAATGGGGGTAAAGAGGCTTAAAGCAGGTCCAGCTTGCAGTGTAGAAGGTGATCCCTGTGGGTGCATCTGAGGTGCTTGACCTGGAAAGCTGGAGAGAACAGCTTTGCCCCAGGGACACAAATCATAATAGAACTGAAGGATCCTACTGCACGAAAGGGAGAAAAACACGAGGTCTAGGAGGGGAAGCAGCAGCAGGTGATGCTCTAAGGGTCCCAAGAAGCACCGAGACCTTTTCCGCAGACGCACTTGTATCCCCATGAACTTCAGGCTCCAGAAGACATGGTTGAATATTTTAACTATATGGTGAACTTTTAAAATACAGATTTTAGGAATGTTATAAATGCCCAGAATCTGAGGCCCTGGAAATTTGGTCAAGGAATCTCAGTGTGAAGTAAGTTGCCAGGTGATTCTAATGCAAGCATTCTGTGGATAAGTGTGTGGGAATCACTGCAAGGCATTTCTAACTATGCCTATGCCCTTGCTCTCTGAAGGCCAGAGAGAGGAAACTGCCATTCAAGCAGGGCTGGAAGCCAAGCCAAGACTCATGGAGACCACCCAGAAATCTCCCTGCACCTGCTGTGGGGAATCTGTACAGGAGGAATCTGATTAGGATACAGGTTTGGCTGCTGAAACAAAGACCAAAGTAACAGTGGTTTATACGAGATGAAAGTTTAATTCCCGCTCATGCAGCAGTGTGAATGCAGGTAGTCCAGCATTGATGTGACTCTATATTGTTGTCCTGCAACCTCTGGGATATTGCCCTCTGCCCCATGGTTCATGATGGTTTGCTCCCAACCCCTGCTAAGCCAGTAGGATGGAGAACAGAAGTGGAGAGTGTGCTCCTTGTATCCTACTGTGACTTTCGCTTGCATCCAGATGGCCAGAACTTGATCACACGGCCACACTTAACTGTAAGAAAGGTGGGGAATGTGGCCTTTATTCTGGGTGGCCATGTGCCCCACTAAGATTCTGTTATTAAGGGAAGGAGAGGAAAGTGCACTCAGGGGGCAGCCGGCATTCTCTGCCTCTAATAGTCTTTCAGATCTCTGCTGAAACAGTCCTGGTCTCCTCTCTGGGCATGTGAGTGTGAATTCCTGGAGAATTAACTTCTATTGCATAACTCTGGGTGAGGAGCTGGTCAGGAGATTGATAGCCTTCCAGGAAAATCATCCAAAGGCTGGCTGTGGAAGCTGGCTTCCCGTGGAAGTTCTCACCATGAAACCCCTCCAAGCAAGAAAGAGCTTTGGCTGGAGCTCATCTAGATATTTGACTAATACAGTTTAAATTAGCTTGTGCTTTGAACATGACCTTTGCATAAAAGAGAGGGATGGGGGGTTGGGGAGTCTGTAGAGAGAATATTTGTGGCTGAGTGGAGGCAGAGGGACCCAGAATTTGCTGAGGCTATGCTTTTGTGTGTTAAATGCTTTCCATATGGGATGGTACGTTATCTATCTGGAAGATGTGAATTTCAGACCAGTCTCTATTGCTTACTGGCAGTTGGTCTAACTATGAGATCTCTGAGACACTTAAGTTGAGACTGACAAGAAACAGCCTTGGTTTTGGGGTCGGAGAATTGAGAGAAGGAGCCATGGCTTGGGTTGTCTGAGTCTCAGTGTCCTCATCCATAAGATGGAGATTCTTATTGTCACTGTCAAGATATGAGCATTAAAATTCCTAATTCCATGGACCCTCTTATATTGTCCTGTGATCTGAAGAGCCAAAGTGATGAATGTCAAAATATTATGTTTTCATTCTTATTTCATTCTTAATATTTCATTAATTATTAATATTAAGAATATTCTTATTAATATTACTAAGAATATTCTTATTAATATTAAAATATTCTTAATATTCTTAATATTTCATTCTTTTTTTTTTAAACATCTTCACTGAAGTATAATTGCTTTACAATGGTGTGATAGTTTCTGCTTTATAACAAAGTAAATCAGTTATACATATACATATGTTCCCATATCTCTTCCCTCTTGCATCTCCCTCCCTCCCACCCTCCCTATCCCACCCCTCTAGGTGGTCACAAAGCACCGAGCTGATCTCCCTGTGCTATGCGGCTGCTTCCCACTAGCTATCTATTTTACATTTGGTAGTGTATATATGTCCATGACACTCTCTCACCCTGTCACATCTCACCCCTCCCCCTCCCCATATCCTCAAGTCCATTCTCTAGTAGGTCTGTGTCTTTATTCCCGTCTTGCCACTAGGTTCTTCATGACCTTTTTTTTTTTTCTTAGATTCCATATATATGTGTTAGCATACTGTATTTGTTTTTCTCTTTCTGACTTACTTCACTCTGTATGACAGACTCTAACTCCATCCACCTCATTACAAATACCTCCATTTCATTTCTTTTTATGGCTGAGTAATATTCCATTGTATATATGTGCCACATCTTCTTTATCCATTCATCCGATGATGGACACTTAGGTTGCTTCCAGGTTCTGGCTATTGTAAATAGAGCTGGAATGAACATTTTGGTACATGACTCTTTTTGAATTATGGTTTTCTCAGGGTATATGCCCAGTAGTGGGATTGCTGGGCCGTATGGTAGTTCTATTTTTAGTTTTTTAAGGAACCTCCATACTGTTCTCCATAGTGGCTGTATCAATTTACATTCCCACCAACAGTGCAAGAGGGTTCCCTTTTCTCCACACCCTCTCCAGCATTTATTGTTTCTAGATTTTTTGATGATGGCCATTCTGACCTGTGTGAGATGATATCTCACTGTAGTTTTGATTTGCATTTCTCTAATGATTAATGATGTTGAGCATTCTTTCATGTGTCTGTTGGCAATCTGTATACCTTCTTTGGAGAAATGTCTATTTAGGTCTTCTGCCCATTTTTGGATTGGGTTGTTTGTTTTTTTGTTATTGAGCTGCATGAGCTGCTTGTAAATCTTGGAGATTAATCCTTTGTCAGTTGCTTCATTTGCAAATATTTTCTCCCATTCTGAGGGTTGTCTTTTGGTCTTGTTTATGGTTTCCTTTGCTGTGCAAAAGCTTTTAAGTTTCATTAGGTCCCATTTGTTTATTTGTGTTTTTATTTCCATTTCTCTAGGAGCTGGGTCAAAAAGGATCTTGCTGTGATTTATGTCATAGAGTGTTCTGCCTATGTTTTCCTCTAAGAGTTTGATAGTGTCTGGCCTTACATTTAGGTCTTTAATCCATTTTGAGTTTATTCTTGTGTATCGTGTCAGGGAGTGTTCTAATTTCATACTTTTACATGTACCTGTCCAATTTTCCCAGCACCACTTATTGAAGAGGCTATCTTTTCTCCACTGTATATGCTTGCCTCCTTTATCAAAGATAAGGTGACCATATGTGTGTGGGCTTATCTCTGGGCTTTCTATTCTGTTCCATTGATCTATATTTCTGTTTTTGTGCCAGTACCAAACTGTCTTGATTACTGTAGCTTTGTAATATAGTCTGAAGTAAGGGAGCCTGATTCCTCCAGCTCCATTTTTTGTTCTCAAGATTGCTTTGGCTATTCGGGGTCTTTTGTGTTTCCATACAAATTGTGAAATTTTTTGTTCTAGTTCTGTGAAAAATGCCAGTGGTAGTTTGATAGGGATTGCATTGAATCTGTAGATTGCTTTGGGTAGTAGAGTCATTTTCACAATGTTGATTCTTCCAATCCAAGAACATGGTATATCTCTCCATCTATCTGTATCATCTTTAATTTCTTTCATCAGTGTCCTATAATTTTCTGCATACAGGTCTTTTGTCTCCTTAGGTAGGTTTATTCCTAGATATTTTATTCTTTTTGTTGCAATGGTAAACGGGAGTGTTTTCTTAATTTCACTTTCAGATTTTTCATCATTAGTATATAGGAATGCAAGAGATTTCTGTGCATTAATTTTGTATCCTGCTACTTTACCAAATTCATTGATTAGCTCTAGTAGTTTTCTGGTAGCATCTTTTGGATTCTCTATGTATAGTATCATGTCATCTGTAAACAGTGACAGCTTTATTTCTTCTTTTCCGATTTGGATTCCTTTTATTTCTTTTTCTTCTCTGATTGCTGTGGCTAACACTTCCAAAACTATGTTGAATAATAGTGGTGAGAGTGGGCAACCTTGTCTTGTTCCTGATCTTAGTGGAAATGGTTTCAGTTTTTCACCATTGAGGACAATGTTGGCTGTGGGTTTGTCATATATGGCCTTTATTATGTTGAGGAAAGTTCCCTCTATGCCTACTTTCTGCAGGGCTTTTATCATAAATGGGTGTTGAATTTTGTTGAAAGCTTTCTCTGCATCTGTTGAGATGATCATATGGTTTTTCTCCTTCAATTTGTTAATATGATGTATCACGTTGATTGATTTGCGTATATTGAAGAATCCTTGCATTCCTGGGATAAACCCCACTTGATCATGGTGTATAATCCTTTTAATGTGCTGTTGGATTCTGTTTGCTAGTATTTTGTTGAGGATTTTTGCATCTATGTTCATCAGTGATATTGGCCTGTAGTTTTCTTTCTTTGTGACATCTTTGTCTGGTTTTGGTATCAGGGTGATGGTGGCCTCGTAGAATGAGTTGGGGAGTGTTCCTCCCTCTGCTATATTTTGGAAGAGTTTGAGAAGGATAGGTGTTAGCTCTTCTCTAAATGTTTGATAGAATTCGCCTGTGAAGCCATCTGGTCCTGGGCTTTTGTTTGTTGGAAGATTTTTAATCACAGTTTCAATTTCAGTGCTTGTGATTGGTCTGTTCATATTTTCTATTTCTTCCTGGTTCAGTCTCGGCAGGTTGTGCATTTCTAAGAATCTGTCCATTTCTTCCAGGTTGTCCATTTTATTGGCATAGAGTTGCTTGTAGTAATCTCTCATGATCGTTTGTATTTCTGCAGTGTCAGTGGTTACTTCTCCTTTTTCATTTCTAATTCTATTGATTTGAGTCTTCTCCCTTTTTCTCTTGATGAGTCTGGCTAATGGTTTATCAATTTTGTTTATCTTCTCAAAGAACCAGCTTTTAGTTTCATTGATTTTTGCTATTGTTTCCTTCACTTCTTTTTCATTTATTTCTGATCTGATCTTTATGATTTCTTTCCTTCTGCTAGCTTTGGGTTTTTTTTGTTCTTCTTTCTCTAATTGCTTTAGGTGCAAGGTTAGGTTGTTTATTCGAGATGTTTCCTGTTTCTTGAGGTAGGCTTGTATTGCTATAAACTTCCCTCTTAGAACTGCTTTTGCTGCATCCCATAGGTTTTGGGTCGTCGTGTCTCCATTGTCATTTGTTTCTAGGTATGTTTTGATTTCCCCTTTGATTTCTTCAGTGATCACTTCGTTATTAAGTAGTGTATTGTGTAGCCTCCATGTGTTTGTATTTTTTACAGATCTTTTCCTGTAATTGATATCTAGTTTCATAACGTTGTGGTCGGAAAAGATACTTGATACGATTTCAATTTTCTTAAATTTACCAAGACTTGCTTTGTGACCCAAGATATGATCTATCCTGGAGAATGTTCCATGAGCACTTGAGAAAAATGTGTATTCTGTTGTTTTTGGGTGTAATGTCCTATAAATATCAATTAAGTCCATCTTGTTTAATGTATCATTTAAAGCTTGTGTTTCCTTATTTATTTTCATTTTGGATGATCTGTCCATTGGTGAAAGTGGGGTGTTAAAGTCCCCTACTATGATTGTGTTACTGTCGATTTCCCCTTTTATGGCTGTTAGTATTTGCCTTATGTATTGAGGTGCTCCTAGGTTGGGTGCATAAATATTTACAATTGTTATACCTTCTTCTTGGATCGATCCCTTGATCATTATATAGTGTCCTTCTTTGTCTCTTGTAATAGTCTTTATTTTAAAGTCTATTTTGTCTGATATGAGAATTGCTACTCCAGCTTTCTTTTGATTTCCATTTGCATGGAATATCTTTTTCCATCCCCTCACTTTCAGTCTGTATGTGTCTCTAGGTCTGAAGTGGGTCTCTTGTAGACAGCATATATATGGGTCTTGTTTTTGTATCCATTCAGTTAGTCTGTGTCTTTTGGTGGGAGCATTTAATCCATTTACATTTAAGGTAATTATCAATATGTATTTTCCTATTCCCATTTTCTTAAATGTTTTGGGTTTGTTATTGTAGGTGTTTTCCTTCTCTTGTGTTTCTTGCCTAGAGAAGTTCCTTTAGCATTTGTTGTAAAGCTGGTTTGGTGGTGCTGAACTCTCTCAGCTTTTGCTTGTCTGTAAAGGTTTTAATTTCTCCATCAAATCTGAATGAGATCCTTGCTGGGTAGAGTAATCTTGGCTGTAGGTTTTTCTCCTTCATCACTTTAAGTATATCCTGCCACTCCCTTCTGGCTTGCAGAGTTTCTGCTGAAAGATCAGCTGTTAACCTTATGGGGATTCCCTTGTGTGTTATTTGTTGTTTTTCCCTTGCTGCTTTTAATATGTTTTCTTTATATTTAATTTTTGATAGTTTGATTAATATGTGTCTTGGCGTGTTTCTCCTTGGATTTATCCTGTATGGGACTCTCTGTGCTTCCAGGACTTGATTAACTATTTCCTTTCCCATATTAGGGAAGTTTTCAACTATAATCTCTTCAAATATTTTCTCAGTCCCTTTCTTTTTCTCTTCTTCTTCTGGGACACCTATGATTCGAATGTTGGTGCATTTAATGTTGTCCCAGAGGTCTCTGAGACTGTCCTCAGTTCTTTTCATTCTTTTTTCTTTATTCTGCTCTGCAGTTTTTATTTCCACTATTTTATCTTCCAGGTCACTTATCCGTTCTTCTGCCTCAGTTATTCTGCTATTGATCCCGTGTAGAGTATTTTTAATTTCATTTATTGTGTTTTTCATCGTTGCTTGGTTCCTCTTTAGTTCTTCTACGTCCTTGTTAAATGTTTCTTGCATTTTGTCTATTCTATTTCCAAGATTTTGGATCATCTTTACTATCATTATTCTGAATTCTTTTTCAGGTAGACTGCCTATTTCCTCTTCATCTGTTAGGTCTGGTGTGTTTTGACCCTGCTCCTTCACCTGCTGTGTGTTTTTGTGTCTTCTCATTTTGCTTATCTTACTGTGTTTGGGGTCTCCTTTTCACAGGCTGCAGGTTCGTAGTTCCTGTTGTTTTTGGTATCTGTCCCCAGTGGCTAAGGTTGGTTCAGTGGGTTGTGTAGGCTTCCTGGTGGAGGGGACTAGTGCCTGTGTCCTGGTGGATGAGGTTGGATCTTGTCTTTCTGGTGGGCACATCCACGTCTGGTGGTGTGTTTTGGGGTGTCTGTGGCCTTATTATGAATTTAGGCAGCCTCTCTGCTAATGGATGGGGCTGTGTTCCTGTCTTGCTAGTTGTTTGGCATAGGGTGTCCAGCACTGTAGCTTGCTGTTCATTGAGTGAAGCTGGGTCTTGATGTTGAGATGGAGATCTCTGAGAGATTTTCGCCATTTGGTATTACGTGGAGCTGGGAGGTCTCTTGTGGACCAGTGTCCTGAAATTGGGTCTCCCACCTCAGAGGCACAGCCCTGATGCCTGGCTGGAGCACCAAGAGCCTTTCATCCACACGGCTCAGAATAAAAGGGAGAAAAAATGGAAAGAAAGAAAGAAAGAGGATAAAATAAAATAAAATAAGGCTATTATAATAAAAAATAAGAAAAAAATTATTAAGAATAAATTTATTAAGACAAAAAAATTTTTTTAATTTTTAAAAATAGATTTATTAATTTTTTATAATAAAAAATAAAATTTATTAAGAAAAAAATTTTTAATTTTTAAAATAAAAAATATGAAAAACTTATTAAAAATTTTTTTTTAAATTTTTTAAAAATAGAAAATAAGGAAAAAATTATTAAGAAAACATTTATTAGGGAAAAAAAATTTTTTTTTAAGTAAAAAAAAATTTTTTTTTAAGTAAAAAAAAAACAAACAAACAAAAAAAACGGACGGACCTAATCCTAGGACTAACGGTGAAAGCAAAGGTATACAGACAAAATCTCACCCAGAAGCATACACATATACACTCACAAAAAAAGGAAAAGGGGAAAAATTAATATATCCTGCTCCCAAAGTCCACCTCCTGAATTTGGGATGATTCGTTGTCTATTCAGGTATTCAGCAGATGCAGGCACATCAAGTTGTTTGTGGAGCTTTAATCCGCTACTTCTGAGGCTGCTGGGAGAGATTTCCCTTTCTCTTCTTTGTTCGCACAGCTCCCGGGGTTCAGCTTTGGATTTGGACCCGCCTCTGCATGTAGGTCCCCTGAGGGCGTCTGTTACCCGCCCAGACAGAACGGGGTTAAAGGAGCAGCTGATTCGGGGGCTCTGGCTCACTCAGGCTGGGGGGAGGGAGCGGTACGGAGGAGGCGGGGCGAGCCTGCGGCAGCAGAAGCCGGCGTGACGTTGCAGCAGCCTGAGGCGCGCCGTGCGCTCTCCCGGGGAAGTTGTCCCCGGATCACGGGAGCCTGGCCGTGGCGGGCTGCACTGGCTCCCGGGAGGGGCGGTGTGGAGAGTGACCTGTGCTCGCACACAGGCTTCTTGGTGGCGGCAGCAGCAGCCTTAGCGTCTCATGCCTGTCTCTGGGGTCCGCGCTGATAGCCGCGGCTCGCGCCCGTCTCTGGAGCTCGTTTAAGCGGCGCTCTGAATCCCCTCTCCTTGCGCGCCGCGAAACAAAGAGGCAAGAAAAAGTCTCTTGCCTCTTCGGCAGCTGCATACTTTTTCCCGGGCTCCCTCCCAGCTAACTGTGGTGCGCTAACCCCTTCAGGCTGTGTTCACGCCGCCAACCCCAGTCCTCTCCCTGGGATCTGACCTCCGAAGCCCGAGCCTCAGCTCCCAGCCCCTGCCCGCCCCGGCGGCCGAGCAGACAAGCCTCTCGGGCTGGTGAGTGCTGGTCGGCACCGCTCCTCTGTGCGGGAATCTCTCCGCTTTGCCCTCCGCACCCCTGTGGCTGCGCTCTCCTCCGTGGCTCCGAAGCTTCCCCCCTCTGCCACCCGCAGTCTCCGCCCGCGAAGGGGCTTCTAGTGTGTGGAAACCTTTCCTCCTTCACCGCTCCCTCCC
The DNA here is from genome assembly GCF_028564815.1 of Eubalaena glacialis. Taxonomy (NCBI): domain Eukaryota; kingdom Metazoa; phylum Chordata; class Mammalia; order Artiodactyla; family Balaenidae; genus Eubalaena; species Eubalaena glacialis. The sequence continues at coordinate 85,511,407 of NC_083725.1, forward strand.
ACTGGTGCAGGTCCCGTCCCTATTCTTTTGTCTCTGTTATTTCTTTTTTCTTTTGCCCTACCCAAGTACGTGGGGATTTTCTTGCCTTTTGGGAGGTCTGACGTCTTCTGCCAGCGTTCAGTGGGTGTTCTGTAGGAGCAGTTCCACGTGTAGATGTATTTCTCATGTATCTGTGGGAAGGAAGGTGATCTCCGCGTCTTACTCTTCCGCCATCTTGCCCAGACCCAATATTTCATTCTTAAATATTCTTGTGAATATTTAAAATCAAATGAGACAATTTTAAAACTCTGTAGACATTGCACCTTATCAAATGAAGTGGCAGGAAGCTTTTTCTCTGGCTTAGAGAAAGTCTTGTGGCTTGTCTTTGGGACTGTTTTTTTTAATTGAAGTATAGTTGATTTACAATTTTGTGTTAGTTTCTGGTGTACAGCAAAGTGATTCAGTTATACACATATATATATATATATATTCTTTTTCATATTCTTTTCCATTATGGTTTATTACAGGATATTGAATATGGTCCCCTGTGCTGTACAGTAGGACCTTGCTGTTTATCCATTCTATATATAAAATTTGCATCTGCTAATCCCAAACTCACAATTCATCCCTCCCTGATGTCCATCCATGTAGCTGCAAATGGCATTATTTCATTGTTTTTTATGGCTGAGTATTATTCCATTGTGTGTGTGTGTGTGTTTGTGTGTGTGTGTGTACCACACCTTCTTTATCCATTTATCTGTTGATGGACATTTAGGTTGTTTCCATGTCTTGGCTATTATAAATAGTGCTGCTTTTCTCTTTCTGACTTACTTCACTCTGTATGACAGACTCTAGGTCCATCCACCTCACTACAAATAACTCAGTTTCGTTTCTTTTTATGGCTGAGTAATATTCCATTGTATATATGTGCCATACCTTCTTTATCCATTCATCTGTTGATGGACACTTAGGTTGCTTCCATGTCCTGGCTATTGTAAATAGAGCTGGAATGAACATTTTGGTACATGACTCTTTTTGAATTATGGTTTTCTCGGGGTGTATGCCCAGTAGTGGGATTGCTGGGTCGTATAGTAGTTCTATTTTTAGTTTTTTAAGGAACCTCCATACTGTTCTCCATAGTGGCTGTATCAATTTACATTCCCACCAACAGTGCAAGAGGGTTCCCTTTTTCCACACCCTCTCCAGCATTTATTGTTTGTAGATTTTTTGATTATGGCCATTCTGACCTGTGTGAGATGATATCTCATTGTAGTTTTGATTTGCATTTCTCTAATGATTAATGATGTTGAGCATCCTTTCATGTGTTTGTTGGCAATCTGTATATATTCTATGGAGAAATGTCTATTTAGGTCTTCTGCCCATTTTTGGATTGGGTTGTTCTTTTGATAGTGAACTGCATGAGCTGCTCGTAAATTTTGGAGATTAATCCTTTGTCAGTTGCTTCATCTGCAAATACCGTATGCTAACACATATATATGGAATCTAAGAGAAAAAAAAAAGGTCGTGAAGAACCTAGTGGCAAGACGGGAATAAAGACACAGACCTACTAGAGAATGGACTTGAGGATATGGGGAGGGGGAAGGGTAAGCTGGGACAAAGTGAGAGAGTGTCATGGACATATATACACTACCAAATGTAAAACAGATAGCTAGTGGGAAGCAGCCGCATAGCACAGGGAGATCAGCTCGGTGCTTTGAGACCACCTAGAGGGGTGGGATAGGGAGGGTGGGAGGGAGGGAGATGCAGAGGGCAGAGATATGGGAGCATATGTATATGTATAACTGATTCACTTTGTTATAAATCAGAAACTAACACACCATTGTAAAGCAATTATACTCCAATAAAGATGTTTTTTAAAAAAATAAATAAATAGTGCTGCTATGAACATAGGGGTGCATATATCTTTTTAAATTAGTTTCAGGGGACTGTTTTTTAATTGACAGTTTTAGCTAGGGATGTACTGTGTTTGTTGCTCACATAATAGACAAACGCAGGTATTTCTGGTGGAGATTTAGAGATTCAGCTCCATCTGCTTTGTCATTCCGCCCTCTTCAACATGTGGTACTCAAAGTTGCTCTGGGGATGATCTTCATTCCAGCATCCAGAAAGAGAAGGATTGTATGTGGGAAGTTGAGGGCCATTCCTGGAAGCAGCATATATCAGTTACTTCTGTTTACATTCCTTTGGCTGGAATTCCAGCACCTGGCCATACCTGACAGCAAGAGAGGCTAGGAAATGAGTCCAGCTCTGTGCTAAGAATAAAAGTACCTGGGTTTGGTGATTAGCTAGCAGTCTCTTCTATGCTGAGTTGATGTGAACCATCTTTCTTTCTTCTGCGAACAGTCTTCTCTGTGGAGAGAGTGATGAGGTTGTGAAGGGGAAACTTTGCTTGAGTGACTGTCATCTGTTGTGATGGGTGCATATAAGTCCCCAAGGAAGTTTTGCTACCAGCTCTTGCCTTCATTCACATAGTGCCAACAGTCTCAGTGTCTCTTTGCTGGTGCCTGCAACTTCATGTGCTTTACAACATCCTAGACATGGTGTCATGGAGTAGAAAGAACATCATTAGTGTTATGTCAATCTGGGTTCGAATCTGTGATCCACCACTTACTAGCTGTGTTATGCTAGTCAGATCACTTTATATCTTTGAACTTCAGCTTCTGCATCGATAATAATGGATATAATAACATATTATTATAATACCTTCCCTATGGGCTTATTTCGAGGATTTGAAACAACATCTGCTACACAGTAGGAACTCAGTAACTGGTGGTGGTGGTAGATGTTATTATTATTATACAGTTGTGCTTCCTGTTCTCAGCCCAAAGGGCATGGGTTGAATTTTTCTTAATGTCTGGCTCTATCTTGTATGCTCTACTCTTGGGATATCTATTAAAATCAGTCATGTTTGAAATCTGATCTCTACATCTAACTTGAAAACACCAAAGACCCATAAAAGAACTAATAATAACAGTAACTTTGTCATTATATTAGTGACAGATGAGGAGCCATTGACTGCTCTCTTCCAAGGTTTAGAGTTGAGGCCTTGTTCCTACTCAAATTTTGCTCAGGATGGCTGGAGATGAGGGCTTTATGGAACTATTTTGGGGTTCCTTTTCCCCAGTAGTTAGTGGTCTGCTAATTTCTGCCCTCTGTCTTTGGGCCTTCCTTGCTTTCAGATACCCATCCCGTCTCATGCAGGATGGGAGAACCCTTAATTTTTCTCTTGCTGTCTTTCTTTTCATTCTTTTCCCCAGAAAGTCCCTTTCAGTCAATTTCAGCAGCTCATTTCCTAGCCATTCTTCTTAAGATTTCACCTTTTTGCAACTTTGACAGGTAGAAGGTGGATTTCACGGTTGGAACCAGAGTGAGTTGATTGTGTCCCTTGATTTATTATAAGAATGATCCAGTGCCTGGGGGAGACAAGGAGAAGCCATGAGCCAAGATCTTGCTGGGGGAAAAGCAGAGTCAAGAGAGAATGCCTAGAGGATCCAGTCTTTCCTTTTCCCCAAGTACAGAAAATGTCACAGAATTTTCCGTTGAGATGTCAACCATTGGTATGGCCTCCTTGGCTCTGTGTTTTGGGGGAGTAATTTATTTACAGTATTTACAGTAAACAGTAACTTAGTGTTTTCTTTCAAACTAATTTTAGACTTAGAGGGAAGTTGCAAAATGGTACAGAGTTCTTGTATATCCCTCACTTACCTTCCTCTTACGTAACCGTGGAAAAATGATCAAAAGCAGGAAATTGACATCGCTGCAGGACTGTTAACCAAATTGCATGCCTTACTTGAATTTTATCAGTTTTTCCACTAACATCCTTTGCCCCTCCCTGTTCCAGGATCCTATCTAGGATCCCACCTTTGTATTTAGTTACTATTTCTACTTAATCTCCAAAATGTGGCAGTTTCCCAGACTTTCCTTGCCTTTCATGACTTCGACATTTTTGAAGAATACTGACCAGTTATTTTGTAGAATACCCTTCAGTTTGAGTTTCTGACGTTTTCTCATGGTTAAGCCTTTTTTTTTTTTAACCTTTTTAAAAAATTGAAGTATAGTTAATTTACAATGTTGTTAGTTCAGGTGTACAGCAAAGTGATTCAGTTATATATATATTCTTTTTTGGATTCTTTTCCATTATAGGTTATTACAAGATATTGAATATAATTCCCTGTGCTATACAGTAGGTCCTTGTTGGTTACCTATGTTATATATAGTAGTGTGTATATGTTAATCCCAGACTCCTGATTTATTCTCCACCCTCCCCACTGCTATCCCCTTTGGTAACCATAAGTTTGTTTTCTATGTCTGTGAGTCTATTTCCGTTTTGTATATAAGTTCATTTGTATCATTTTTTTTTTTTTAGATTCCACATATAAGCGATATATGACATTTGTCTTTCTCTGACTTACTTCACTTAGTATGATAATTTCTAGGTCCATCCATGTTGATGCAAATAGTATTATTTCATTCTTTTTTATGAAGGTAACCCTTCTGGGGGGGACAAGAATACTATAGAAATGATGTGATGCTTTCTCCAGGCATGCCATCCTGTCAAGGGGTTCCTGATGTTGACATATCTTGTTACTGGTCATGTTAACCTTGATCACTTGGTTAAAGTGGAGCATGATAGTTTTCTTTGCTGTAAAGTTTCTATGTTTCCTTTTGTAATTAAAGGAAGCAGTAATTTAAAGGTCTTTGCCCTGCCACAAGTGAGAAACTGCTTTTGAGTCACTGGGCTGAGAAGGTTGCTGGTGGGCCTGTTTGTGGAAGGAGGCATAGGATCAGGAGCCATCCCTCGGTAATACCTTGTCTAGTCTCGATGCCATGGCTCTCTCCAGCTTCTTTCTTCATCTGACTTGCTTGTCTAACTTCTTTGTGGTCTGAGTAAGCCAGCAGAATTTCTTTTTATATTTCATTGTAAGTTCTTCTGTTAAAGGACATTCTTAGCATGAAAAAAGAATTTTTCTTGGCCTCTTGGTGTGATGGAAAGGGAGGCATCTTTACAAATGCATTTCCAAGGTAGTCAGGGATATATTTTACGTGATTGCGAAATTCCTGATTTTTAAAGCAATTATTCCATCTTCTTTTTAGGAGATTTGACTTTTGAAGCTTTCTTAGTATGGAAAAGCAGTTGCCCAGTAAACACTCTCTGATTCAGAGAAAGTTTTGGTCACAGTTTCCAGCTCCAAGGACATATGAGTTAGTCTCTGATCGCCTTCTCTTGCATCCTGTGTCCAAGACCAGAGATGAGTACCTCCTAAGTATCTCCTAACATTCAGGAGTTTTTACCTGTAGTCCAACCTGCGCATCGTAAAAGCCATACTCATCTCGTGCGAACTTGCTACAGATAGTGTGGCCTGCAGACCAGCAGCAGGAGCATCACCGGGGGCTTATTTGAGACGCAGTATCCTAAACCTCAGCGCAGACCTACTGAATCAGAACCTGCCTTTTAACAAGATGATTTATGTGCACCTTAGATTCTATGGAGCACTTTTTAAGAGATGCTGCTTTTACAACGACTCTACCTCCCAGACGCCTGGGTGGTCTGAGCTGATCAAGGATGAAGATAAGGTCAGCTTCAGGATGATGGTGTCCAGGGAGCTTCTCCAGCCCTTAAGCAGGCATGATGGAGATGGGGAATATAACAGGAATTCTGTCAGTGCAGTTAAAATTGATTAATTTTGAAGAGCACAAGTTCTTTTGGGAGGCTGGATGGACTCTATCCTTCAGGAGGATATTTTCCCTCCTGAAGCATCTTCTTTCCCCTCTCCCTCCAGTCTAATGGTTCTCATCTACCTCCTTCTTGAAACTTTCCTGGATCACCGTTCAAGAATGGACTTTTTTCCCCTTTCTTTAAATGTCAGGCTTGTATCGTTTGTTTTTCTGTACTTTTTTTTTCTTTTCCTTTTTTTTTTTTTTTTTTTTACCTCAAGTGGGATGTAGATTCCTTGCAGGGAGGCATGTATATCAAAGGTCTTCATACTACTGCTTCATACTACTCAGTGCTTGCTGCTTACTTACCTTAACACTGAGGGTCATCCCTTGCATATGATTTTCAGTTCTGCTTTCATGCTATGTAAACCTTGCCTAGCCTTGAGGAAATGGACCATTAACTAGTTGTAGTCTGGATTTGTGCTATATAGAAGTCATTGATTTGAATTTTGAGTGGGAGTATGTTTCAAATAACAATTGAAAACTGTAAGGATAAAGAAGCTCTGTGTATGAAAAGATCTCTTGTTACATTAAGTGAAAGTGTAGAACTGTAAGGATGGTATACTACCACTAATGTTAGAAAAATGGGAAAAAAAGAATATATTCATATTTAGTTTTATAGCATAAAAACGTCTGGAAGAAAGGATAGTCTTTATCAAATGAGGCTGAAACAATTGGACATCCTTATGCAAAAAAAAAAAAAAAAAACCCAAAACAAAACAAAACTTTGACAAAAACCTTACCACTTTCACAAAAATTAACTCAAAATGGATCATAAACCTTCATGTAAAATGCAAAATTATCAAACTTCTAGAAGAAAACAAAAGGGAAAATGTACATGACCTTGGGTTTGGTGATGAGTTTTTATATACAACATCAAGTGTATGATTCATGAAAGAAAATGGGTAAGTTGAATTTTTACTAAAGCCAAAACCTTGTGCTTTGCAGAAGACACTATTAAGAGAATGAAAAAAGTCAGATTGGGAGAAATATTTGCAAAACATCTGTTAAAAAAGTTGTGTCCAAAATATGCAAAGAACTCTTAAAACCCAACAGAAACAACCCAGGTAAAAAATGGGCCAAATATCTGGACAGACACCTCACCAAAGAAGATGTGTAAATGACAAATAAGCATATGAAAAGATGCTCAATATCATTGTCATTAGGGAAATCCAAATTAAATATGAGATACCATTACACACTGATTAGAATGGCTAAAATCCAAAAAACCTGACAACACCAATTGCTGACGAGCATGTATAGCAGTAGGAACTCTCATTCATTGCTGGTGGAAATGTAATATAGTACAGCCACTTTGGAAAACAGTTGGATAATATCTTACAAAGCTAAACACAGTCTTCACTATACAAGCCAGCACTCACATTCTTAGATATTTACCCAGTTGACTTGGAAACTTATTTTCACACAAAAACCTGCACACAAATGTTATTAAGCTGCTTTATTCATAATCACCTAAAAGAAACAACCAAAATATCCTTCAGTAGGTGAATGGATAAGTAAACTATGGTACATCTGTATAATGGGATACTCTTCAGTGCTAAAATAGGAATGAACTATCAAGTCATGCAAAAATATGAATTAATCTTAAATGCATATTTAATATTCCTGGTAAAGGAATCCAGTCTGAAAAGGCTACATACTGTATGGTTTCATTTATATGACATTTATATGACATTCTGGAAAAGGCAAAAAAAGGTGATAAACAGGTCAGTGACTTCCAGGGATTTGAGGGTTGGGGGAGAGTTGAATAGGTAAAGTACAGAGGACTTTTACAGGCAGTGGAGCTATTGTGTATGATACTCTAATGGTAGATACACGACACTGTGCATTTGTCAAAACTCATAGAAATTTACAGCACAAAGGTGAACTTTAACGTATGCATATTTAAAAATACTATTCAGGGGATCAGAGGATCCCAGAATGGAATGCAGAATGTGACTTAAAAATCTAACTGTATTACAAATGTGTGAAACAACCTCAGTAAAAAGGGAGTTGGAGAAAAAGTTGCTGACCTTAGTAACTTTGGAAACAAGTGGAGCCTGTAAGACTAAAGGCCAAAGGAACTGTATACGGATATTTCACTCTAGTTGAAAGTTGTTGACATGAGGGTGTGGGTTAACAATTCTGCAATCATTATACATGTATGCTAGACGTGAATAATTAAGTAAATGGATGGTGGATTGTGGGAGGTTACATACAGATAATTATGGGGAAGAGACCGGAATGATCCATATGGTAATGCATTAAAGTTTGACATCAGTATAAACTCGTGCTTAGCTTAATTTAGATGCAGATAGATAATATAGAAATATTTATGGATATGCGGTATAATAACCAGTGTATATACATATATTTTTTTGTTCTATTAGCACAGAGGACCTAAAAGCAACAGTACCCCAGTAGTAACGAGCACACCAAGAGCTCAGATCTTGGTTTCAAAACCATTCTCCAATAAAAACAACCAGGTCTCCTTGCAGAAATGGCTGATTTTAGGACTGGGCCAGAAAATACATAAGATAAGGCTTGAGCATCTTGTAGTACCAGAAACCAAGGAAATGCTCAAAATGAAACAAAACCAAGAAACCACAAATGATGGGAATATGTTTAAGGGGCATAGGAGCCAAATGAAAGAACTTCCAATGGCTAAAGCTGGAAAAATTTAAGGACAAAGTAAACTAATACTGGATAATAACCCAAAGTGTAAAGTGATAACCCATGAGTTATTTACTTACTGTTATAAATAAATGATTGAATACATAGATGGAGAGAACAGACCTCCCTTGCAGTAGAATTCCAAATAATGTATGTAGATGCTCCTCCCTCAAAGAAATGGAGCTTAACTCTCCACTCCTTAAAGTGTGGACTGCACAGAGGGACTTCCTTCCAAAGAACACAGTAGGGATAGGGAGGAGGGGGAAGACTAACTTTACAGTGGAGAAACCTAACACACTACTCAGCCAGGTAGGGGAACAGCAAGATTAATATCAACAGTAATAAGTCATATCGATGGTATGATTCCTTGATATGGTATGAGAATTTACCTCTGTGGCCTTCCTTCCAAAAATCCAAACCTAAGTCTAAGCATGAGAATAACATTAGACAAATCCCAGTTGGGGGAAATTTTATAAAATATCAGTACTCCTTAAAATTCTCAAGGTCAAAAGGCAAGTCTAAACTGTCACAGCTAAAAGGAATCTAATGAGACATGATAACTGAGTAATGCCGTATCCTGGATGGGATCATGGAATAAAAAAAAGGATATTAGGTAAAAACTAAGGCAATCTGACTAAGACATAGACTTTAGTTAATAATAATGTATCAATATGGTTCATTAATTGTGATAAATGTACCTACTATATGAATGTAAGTTGTTAATAATAGGGGAAACTGGCTATGGGATATATATGGTCTCTGTGGTATCTTTGCAGTTTTTCTGAAAATCTGACTATTGTTAAAAAGTTTATTTAAAAACTTTGGAAGGATACACAGGAAACTGTTAACAGTGGTTGCCTGTGAGGGGTGTTTGGTGCTGGGAAGATGGAGCATAGGATGGAAGGGAAATATTTCATTGAGTACCTGAAAGATATTTATTTATTTAACATCTTTATTGGAGTATAATTGCTTTACAATGGTGTTAGTTTCTGCTGTATAACAAAGTGAATCAGTTATACATATACATATATCTCCATATCTCCTCCCTCTTGCGTCTCCCTCCCACCCTCCCTATCCAACCTCTCTAGGTGGACACAAAGCACCGAGCTGATCTCCCTGTGCTATGTGGCTGCTTCCCACTAGCTATCTATTTTACATTTGGTAGTGTATATATGTCCACGCCACTCTCTCACTTCGTCCCAGCTTACCCTTCCCCCTCCCCGTGTCCTCAGGTCCATTCTCTACGTTTGCGTGTTTATTCATGTCCTGCCCCTAGGTTCGTCAGAACCTTTTTATTTTATTTTTTTAGATTCCATCTATATGTGTTAGCATACGGTATTTGTTTTTCTCTTTCTGACTTACTTCATTCTGTATGACAGACTCTAGGTCCATCCACCTCACTACAAATAACTCAATTTCATTTCTTTTTATGGTTGAGTAATATTCCATTGTATATATGTGCCACATTTTCTTTATCCATTCATCTGTCGGTGGACACTTAGGTTGCTTCCATGTCCTGGCTATTGTAAATAGAGCTGCAATGAACATTGTGGTACATGACTCTTTTTGAATTATGGTTTTCTCAGGGTATATGCCCAGTAGTGGGATTACTGGGTCATATGGTAGTTCTATTTTTAGTTTTTTAAGGAACCTCCATACTGTTCTCCACAGTGGCTGTATCAATTTACATTCCCACCAACAGTGCAAGAGGGTTCCCTTTTCTGCACACCCTCTCCAGCATTTATTTTTTGTGGATTTTTGGATCATGGCCATTGTGCCTGGTGTGAGGTGATACCTCATTGTAGTTTTGATTTACATTTCTTTAATGATTAGTGATGTTGAGCATCCTTTCATGTGTTTGTTGGCAATCTGTATATCTTCTTTGGAGAAATGTCTATTTAGGTCTTCTGCCCATTTTTGGATTGGGTTGTTTGTTTTTTTGATAGTGAGTTGCATGAGCTGCTTGTATATTTTGGAGATTAATCCTTTGTCAGTTGCTTCATTTGCAAATATTTTCTCCCATTCTGAGGGTTGTCGTTTCATCTTGTTTATGGTTTCCTTTGCTGTGCAAAAGCTTTTAAGTTTCATTTGGTCCCATTTGTTTATTTTTGTTTTTTCCATTTTTCTAGGAGGTGGGTCAAAAAGGATCTTGCTGTGATTTATGTCATAGAGTGTTCTGCCTATGTTTTTCTGTAAGAGTTTTATAGTGTCTGGCCTTACATTTAGGTCTTTAATCCATTTTGAGTTTATTTTTGTGTATGGTGTTAGGGAGTGTTCTAATTTCATTCTTTTACATGTAGCTGTCCAATTTTCCCAGCACCACTTATTGAAGAGGCTGTCTTTTCTCCATTGTATATTCTTGCCTCCTTTATCAAAAATAAGGTGACCATATGTATGTGGGTTTATCTCTGGGCTTTCTATCCTGTTCCATTGATCTATATTTCTGTTTTTGTGCCAGTACCATACTGTCTTGATGACTGTAGCTTTGTAGCATAGTCCGAAGTCTGGGAGCCTGATTCCTCCAGCTCTGTTTTTCTTTCTCAAGATTGCTTTGGCTATTCAGGGTCTTTTATGTTTCCATACAAATTGTGAAGTGTTTTGTTCTAGTTCTGTGAAAAATGCCATTGGTAGTTTGATAGGGATTGCATTGAATCTGTGGATTGCTTTGGGTAGTATAGTCATTTTCACAATGTTGATTCTTCCAATCCAAGAACATGGTATATCTCTCCATCTGTTTGTATTGTCTTTAAATTCTTTCATCAGTGTCTTATAGTTTTCTGCATACAGGTCTTTTGTCTCCTTTGGTAGGTTTATTCCTAGGTATTTTATTTTTTTTTGTTGCAATGGGAGTGTTTCCTTAATTTCTCTTTCAGATTTTTCATCATTAGTATATAGGAATGCAAGAGATTTCTGTGCATTAATTTTGCATCCTGCTACTTTACCAAATTCATTGATTAGTTCTAGTAGTTTTCTGGTAGCATATTTAGGATTCTCTATGTATAGTATCATGTCATCTGCAAACAGTGACAGTTTTACTTCTTCTTTTCTGATTTGTATTCCTTTTATTTCTTCTCTGATTGTGTAGCTAAAACTTCCAAGATCATGTTGAATAATAGTAGTGAGAGTGGGCAACCTTGTCTTGTTCCTGATCTTAGAGGAAATGGTTTCAGTTTTTCACCATTGAGGACGATGTTGGCTGTGGGTTTGTCATATATGACCTTTGTTATGTTGAGGTAAGTTCCCTCTATGCCTACTTTCTGCAGGGCTTTTATCATAAATGGGTGTTGAATTTTGTTGAAAGCTTTCTCTGCATCTGTTGAGATGATCATATGGTTTTTCTCCTTCAATTTGTTAATATGATGTATCACGTTGATTGATTTGCCTATGTTGAAGAATCCTTGCATTCCTGGGATAAACCCCACTTGATCATGGTGTATGATCCTTTTAATGTGCTGTTGGATTCCGTTTACTAGTAGTTTGTTGAAGATTTTTCATCTATGTTCATCAGTGATATTGGCCTGTAGTTTTCTTTTTTGTGACATCTTTGTCTGGTTTTTGTATCAGGATGATGGTGGCCTCATAGAATGAGTTTGGGAGCGTTCCTCCCTCTGCTATATTTTGGAAGAGTTTGAGAAGGATAGGTGTTAGCTCTTCTCTAAATGTTTGATAGAATTCGTCTGTGAAGCCATCTGGTCCTGGGCTTTTGTTTGTTGGAAGATTTTTCATCACAGTTTCAATTTCAGTGCTTGTGATTGGTCTGTTTATATTTTCTATTTCTTCCTGGTTCAGTCTCGGAAGATTGTGCTTTTCTAAGAATTTGTCCGTTTCTTCCAGGTTGTCCATTTTATTGGCACATAGTTGCTTGTAGTAATCTCTCATGATCCTTCGTATTTCTGCAGTGTCAGTTGTTACTTCTCCTGTTTCATTTCTATTTCTATGGATTTGAGTCTTCTCCCTTTTTGTCTTGATGAGTCTGGCTAATGGTTTATCAATTTTGTTTATCTTCTCAAAGATACTTATTTTTGAACTATAAAAATAAAAAAATTCAACAGAGTTAAAACTGAAGACTTTATATTTCTTGTCTTTATTTCCTTCTCTTTAAAGTCTTTAGAAAGTTTTTAGAAGTTTAGAAAGTACTATATTTGTGTTGGGCATTACTACAACTACTACTATTACTATTTAGAAGCATCTTTATTTTGAATTCCTGGAGATCTGGAGCTATACCTTAAGTTTAAGATAAGATACAGCTGTGGTTCTAAGCTCCATGCCTTGGGCTGGGTTGCTTAATAAGTACTTATATTTGACTGTATTTGGAGGCCTTTAGTCAAATGCTGACAATTGTTCTCCCCTTTCTTAGCTCATCGGTTGCTGTGAACTTTTTAATTTTTTTAAATTAAAAAAATTTTATCTTAACTTTCCAAGGTTCCGTGTCTTTTCTCCTGGTTCTCCGTATCTGGGAAAGTTAGAAGCCAGCCTTTCCTTCATTAAGAATAGCATGCCTACTCTCATGATTTTTAAGACTGTCATGGAACTGTTGTGAATAGGGGTAAAGAACCTTATTTTTACATTTCATTTCACAGTAAATGTTTTATTTTCAATAATGGAGGCAGTTTGTAGTTGCTGTCACCATTAATTTCTTGCTAGACGGTTGCTAAGAGGATTGAGTACAGAAGTAATATGTAAGTTTACAACTGCAAATAAAATCATGATGTCAAATCTAAACAAGGGAAAGGGGAGGGCAGAGAAACATTCTTTCTGAGAAAAAGCAGGATGTGGACTCTTTCATCAACATCACCCTTCTTTGAGGCTGTTTGTTTCCATGTTTGCAGAAAGAAATAAGTGGACACTAGGCACTTTGTAAGGTGACTTCCAAGTGTTATGTCATTTTTTTTCCTTAAAAGAAACCTGTGAGGCATATTATTTTCTACTGGATGAAGAAAAGGAGGCTTAGAGAAAGGATGTATCTTGTCTACATTTACACAGGGATTAAATGGCTGCGTCAGGGATTGAACACAAGCTGGCTAGATTCTGAAGCCCCTCGTAAACTAGGCATGTTTTTTCTGGTGTCTGTCCTCTTTCTACTACACACATTGCTGTGAACAAAGGAGACAGAAGTTGGTATTAATGGAAGTTTGTCCAGATAAATTAGGACTATCCTTTAATTTAGGTAACTTTATAGACTGGAAGAGAACTTGGGGCTAGAACCCACAGAAGATACCTGATTTATAAAAGGACCACCGAGGTGACCACTTCATTTCACTGAACATGATGTTTGAGGCCAAAATGTTGGGACTTGATACAAGAAAAATAATGGGTTAGTGAGAAACATACCAATGTATTCCTTCAGTATTTATTTCTTTAAATAGCTACTGAAAATGATGCATTTTAAAAGATATGATTTATTGATACTGTTTCCATTGCATTTTCTGGGCAGAATTCCATTTTTTATGTTAGAAGAAAATGCATAGTTATAAGTCTGCGGGGCTGTAAGCAGAAAATTGGCACTTTGAGATTTGATCATGTGGCCAATGGCCCCAGGCATTTAGTAGGGACATACCTAAAAGATAGTTTCAATTTTTAAAGGTGTAAAACCTGTATACCTGAAGTTAGAGTGTTCCAGTTTCGGTAACAGATCATCCCCAAACTTACGACGTTCACAGATTCTGTGGGTCAGGACTTTGGACAGTATCCGGAGAGGGATGGCTTGTCTCTATTCCACAATATTTGTGGCTTCAGTTGGGAAGAGTGGACAGCTGGGGAAACCATCTGGATGGGTTTGTACTCATATGTCTCGTATTTTTACTGGTGGCTGGCTAGGGTCTATCCTGGTAGTTGGAGGTGTTGACCAGAGTACCTAGATGTAGTCTCCCCAGTCTGGGCTGGCCTTTCTTACAGCATGATGGCATCAGGGGTGTCAGGGTTCTTACACAGTGACTCAGATCTTCAAGCCCAAGTGTTCTAGCAAATGAGATAGAAACTGTGCCATGTTTTATGACCCAGTCTTGGAAGTCATCAGGCATCACTTTTGCCCTTAAAGCACTGAGAAGCCTACCTAGATTCCAGGGGAGGGGACATAGATCCCTCCTTTCAATTGGAAACAAGTCAAGGTTGCATTGTAGAAGACCACATGAGATGGGAGATGACATTTTGGCTATTTTTTGGAAGATATCATTTGCCCAACAGAATATTAGGCCATACAATGTGGGTTATCTATCTTATATAGGACTGGAGATGACTGTATTCATGCCTCCTGTCATTTCTTTCTATTTATAGCCTAGCAATAGCTTCATGTCCATGGTTACTTCTCAGTTTTTTACCTTTCCTCAGTTTCATGTTGCTGTATCTCTCATTAATAAGTCAAGGTAATCTAATAACCTCTAAATCTCTGTGGATTATTAACAATAAAGCTTTATTTTTGTTTAGTCCTTATGGGAGGAATGGTGTTCCTGTTCCCTGCAGTCATTTGAGGATCCAGACTTACTCCATCTAATGACACCACCACCCACTAAGGGCTCTGAATCCTCTATTAGGCCCTCTGCAACTGGCATAGATAAGACACCCTTCTCTTAACTGCCTAGTGTTGGTCATTCATATCACCTCTGTTCATGTTTTGTTGGTGACAGCTAGCTAGTCATATGGTCCCCCCTAGCCTCAAGGGCACTGAGAAATACAGTCCGGTGTGTGTCCAGGGAGAAAGGCAAGGTGTGAACATTAGCTACATCTGCTACATTTGCCATGTTTGCCATCTCCTGTCCTCTATCCCCCAGGCTGCTAAGGAACCTGGAGCCTAAGCATTGCCAGAAAAGTCAAGGGTAGAATGAAACTAACCAAGCAACCGATTATTCAGTTTCTTTTAAAGTTTATCAGTTTGCAAAGTAGTATTGGAATTGTAGGAATTTAGACCTGAGATTATTAAAGAATATTTAGTTCAGTGGTTTAAGACTATTGACACCATGATTTCCTCATGGTGTTTGGAAGCAGATTGCTTTCATCCAAACTTATGGGAAACTCCAATTTATATAACAGATAAGGGTGAAGCTGCTCTGGTTAAAAAGAGGTTGCATCCCCATCCTTTTCCTCTGTGCTAGCCCCTAAGGCTTTCCCAAGGAATCCTAGGGCTCTGTGGATCAGATCTAATCACTTTCTTTAACAGACATGAGAAACCGGGGCACAGAGAGGCAGAGACATATTTACCAAAGATTACATGGCTTGTCTATAGCAGATTGAAGGTTGAAATCACGTCTTGGTATCCTTGGGCCAGTGCTCTTTGTATTATTATTTACTTAAAAATTATGCCATTGCCTCTTTTCAGTACACATAGTCCTTGAGCCCCTGGCCTGAGGTATGACATAATATACCTTCCTGGTATTTTTGGCTTTTTCTCTTCATTATCCCAGCGGTGGGCAAAGGGCCAGGAGAGGGAAAAGAGCTTCTCTAGGAATAGCTATAGCGTTTCTCTCCGTACATGATGATTTCCTCATAGTGTGAGGAGTGGGGGCTTGCACTTGAGTCCATCTGTTGATGGGCATTTAGGTTGCTTCCATGTCTTGGCTACTGTAAATAGTGCTGCTATGAACATTGGGGTGCATGTATGATTTCCTCATGGTGTGAGAAATGGGGGATGCCGTGGCATCATGGGGACCAGGGATGGGGGCTACCTGAATTCACTTGCCCTCTGACCCTGATAGGGTCATGTCACTGTATCTGGAGGGGAGCACAGTGTGGTGGAAACAACATTTGCTCTGGAATTCAGCAGACCTGGATTTAAATCTTAGGAGTTAATGTGACTTGGGGCAAGGCATTTTCTCATTTGAGCCTCAGTTTCCATACTTCTCATGTGAATATAATTACTGGCATTGAAGATTGTTGGTAGAATTAGAGGTAATATACTTGAAGCCTCATTACACAGTAGAAAGTAATGGGATGTTGCCATTGGGAGCTTCCGCTTGGTGTCTGTCAGACCCAAGTTTAAGTCATAGTTCTGTCACCTGTATGAGCTTCAAATCTTAAATTTGTTTTCCATAAAGTGAGGTAGTGGTTAAAAGCGTGGACTTGGGAGGCTGCATAAAGCAGGAACCTTGGAGCCAGACTATTCCCGTTGGAATCCTAGTTTTGCTCTTACCTAGCTGTGTAGCCTTGGGAAAGTTATTGAATCTGTGTCTTGGTTCCATCTTCTATGAAATGGGGATGGTAATAGTTGGTAATATTTGAGGTTGCAATGAAGATTAAATAAGTAAATATTTGTAGAATAGTGCCTGGCACATAGTGCTGTGGAAGTGTCTGTTAAAGCAAATAACAAATAGATAAATACCTCATAGGATGCGGTAGAGATTATTTTGATATGAAATATAAAGACCTATAGTCATTTTCTGGTAATAAGCACCATAATTATTGACTATTATTATTTTTTAACGGAAGTATAGTTGATTTATAATGTTGTGTTAGTTTCAGATGTACAGCAGTGATTCAGTTATACATAGATATATCTGTTTTTCAGATTCTTTTCCATTATAGGTTATTACAAGATAGTGAATATAGTTCCCTGTACTATACAGTAGGTCCTTGTTTATCTATTTTATGTATAGTAGCTTGTATCTGCTAATCCCCAAATCCTAATTTATCCTTCTCCTCCCTTTCCCCTTTGATAACCGTAAGATTGACTTTTACGTCTGTGAGTCTATTTCTGTTTTGTAAATAAATTCATTTGTATCATTTTTTTTTAGATTCCATATGTAAGTGATATCATGTGATATTTGTCTTTGTCTTTGACTTCACTTAGTATGAAAATCTTTAGGTCCATCCATGTTGCTGCATTTGGCGTTATCATTCTTTTTTAGGGCTAATATCCCATTGTATATATGTATGTATTGTGTGTGTGTGTATATACACACCATGTCTTCTTTATCCATTCATCTATTGATGGACATTTAGGTTGCTTCCATGTCTTGGCTATTGTAAATAGTGCTGCTATGAACATTGGGGTGCATGTATCTTTTCGAGTTAGAGTTTTCGTCTTTTCTGGATATATGACCAAGAGTCTTGCTTGGCTATTGTTAAATATTAGCTATATTGTTAAAGGTAGAATTAACCTTTCCTGAGGTCCTACAAAATTCTAGACCGTATGCTAGGAAATTTTTCTTTTAATCATCTTTGGTATTTTTCTGGATTTGTGGGAATGGTCCACACAGGTGCTTCCTATACCTGTGATGATTTGTTTCCCCTTACAGAAAGTAGGTAGTGGCCTGCCTGACTTTTTCCCTGTCCCAATAATCCTGCCAGGGACACACATTGGGTAGGAGTGGCGTTGTTTCCCAGATCCATTTTGCTGGGACCTCCCCACCCAGACTTCCAGGAGGTGGATGTTCAGGGGCACAGGAGAGCTGCTGGAATGTAAGCCACTGCTACAGTGACTCTGGAGCTCTTTGGGGGTGTTAGTTATTTCTCCAATAGTCAATATATATCCTTGTGGAATCTCTGGAAAAGAGACTTTTTCTTAGAAACTTTTTGTCTTTACTAATGAATTAGCACTGGATATCATTTAATTTAATTCATTAATTAATTTAGTCACGCCACTAGGCTTGTGGGATCTTAGTTCCCCGACCAGGGATCGAACCTGTACCCATGGCAGTGAAAGCGCTGAGTCTTAACCACTGGACCGCCAGGGAATTTCTTGATACCATTTTAAAATTAACTTTTTCTGTTTTCATCCTAGTATATGGAAGAAACACATTCATCCAGCAATAACCACTTCAACATTTTGAGTGTGTATAGTTATCTTGTCGGTCTATCTAATATTCTCAAGAAATGGATTCCTTGGTATAAGTTTTCAGGAAAATGACAAATATTTTAATAAAAATAACTTTGTTGATCTTAATCTATTTATGTCATTTGGAATTATTGTTCCTAAATTTTGTTTATGAATATAGCATGGGATTCAGGTAGTCTTGTGAAATTTGACTTCAGTTCATAGTAACTGATTGTTTTTAATACTCAAGGGTGGGCTTTGGAGAATTATTCATGCTGATTCTGGATAGGGTCCGCCTAGCACTTAAGCAAGGGCTTAGGTTGAAAAAAATTGAGCTATGTAAATACAGGATGGGAATGATTCATCCTCATAGCATCTTGTATCAAAGGACTTGTAGTATTAGATGTTTGGAAGTCAGTGTCAGCATTAGGATGCAGTCAGAGTTGTGCACAGCCCAGAGGAGGAGTCTTTATTCCTGGATGCTGTATTTACGGTGGAAACTGATCCATTTTACCATACCTAGATCATGGTGACCAAGTTGGGGAAGGATCTGGAAAGAGGAGTTAAGACAGCATCCTTGACCAGGAAGGCCTCAGTCTGGGTGGGGGACAGGAGTATAAAAAATAGAGCTGGGGATGCTTGGTCTGAAAGAGAAAACTTTGTAGTGACTGTCATTGCTGTTTTCAAATATTTGAAGGATGCGCAGGTTTTTCTGGGAGCCAAGACAGTCCAATAGAACAGCACACTTGACCGAGGTCCCAGGCTAAGGGGAGAATTGCTGCTCACAAAATCAGGCTGGTAATGTTATCACCCATACAGCTGCCCCTTCCTGTAAACTCCCTGGAGGACCCTAAAGCACGTGAGGCCTGAAGAGAGAGGACTGTTCAGGGCAGAGAGCTCACTAGACACTGGCTTACCATCTCTTCCAGTGGCCTTCCTTTCCCTGCAAGCACCACATGGCTCTTACTCACTTGCTCATAACATCTCCTTCCTCACCATGACTAGTTGGCCAGGAAGTAAAGCAACACCTGGTGTACTCTACCACAGTGCTGCTTAAATTTTTTTTTTTACATCTTTATTGGAGTATAATTGCTTTACAATGGTGTGTTAGTTTCTGCTTTATAACAAAGTGAATCAGTTATACATATACATATGTTCCCATATCTCTTCCCTCTTGCATCTCCCTCCCTCCCACCCTCCCTATCCCACCCCTCTAGGTGGTCACAAAGCACCGAGCTGATCTCCCTGTGCTATGCAGTTGCTTCCCACTAAGTGCTGCTTAAATTTTAATGTGTACATGAATCATCTGTGGATCTTATTAAAATGCAGATTCTGACTCAACTGGGTCTTGATTGGGGCCCCATAAGCTGAATTTCCACAGGTGATGATGCTGCTAGTCAGTGGACCATACTTGAGTAACAAGGCTCTACTACAAATCATGAGTCTACCCTTTAGGCTACAGTCAAGCACTGTCAGGCCGAATGACCACCTCCTCCATGTTGCTTTCAGGACTAAGCCGTACATCTGTATTAGCAGAGGGTTACTGCCTGGAAATCCTGCCTTTTTCCCTTCCCAGCACTCGTGAAACACTTAAAAATAAATAAATTTATTTACTTATTTATTTTTGGCTGCATTGGGTCTTCGTTGGTGTGTACAGGCTTTCTCTAGTTGCAGGGAGCGGGGGCTACTCTTTGTTACGGTGCGCAGGCTTCTCATTGCAGTGGCTTCTCTTGTTGTGGAGCACGGGCTCTAGGCACGCGGGCTTCAGTAGTTGTGGCTCATGGGCTCTAGAGCGCAGGCTCAGTAGTTGTGGCGCACGGGCTTAGTTGCTCTGCGGCATGTGGGATCTTCCCGGACCAGGGCTCAAACCCGTGTCTCCTGCATTGGCAGGCGGATTCTTAACCACTGCACCACCAGGGAAGTCCCTCATGAAACACTTTTATCCAGATATCACTTAGCCATCTGGTTTCTTTATCACCTCTAGGGCCACTTCTGCAGTTATCCAACTTTTTTTTTTCTTTTTTTAATTGCCTGAGAGCATTCTCAGGCCACAAGATTTGGCCCTGTCTGCAGGCCAGAAATGCTGGGGAATTACTGTCACCTGTAAGCAGTTCTCAACTCTAACATGTTTGTTTGTTTTTTTTTTAAATTAAACACATCATCTTGACTTTCATCTAAGTTGTTTGAGATACAGCAGTTTTTGTATATGTGCATGATGCTGTCAGATACTTTACCCCAAAATACAAGTATCCATTTGCCTAACATTGGGGCACATTTGTTTTCTCATAACTGTATATTTGTGATTATCCCAAGGTACCCACTTACTCCAATTCATTGCAAAGTGATCTTTAAAAGATCTGTTTATAATACATTGAGCGTTTGCTCAATGAGGCCATAACCTCAGGAATAATGATCAAATCTTGTTAAATGTATATGCCTTTCTTTTTCTTTTTCTTTCTTTTTTTTTTTATGATTCAAGTTATCTGGAGTATTTTTGATTGTCATTGATTGCGGTCTTTTCAAGGTCATGTCTCTTCCCCCAACAGTAGCTTGTTGGTCAAAATAAAGTGATTGAAAGTGTTCTTATGATGTGTTGATCTTGGTACAGTCTCAGGTGTCAGGTCCTACTGCTTTTCCATACAGGAGCTGTGTGGTCTCTGGCAAGGTACTTAATATCTCTGATCATCTGTGAACTCATCTGTAAAATAGTGATGATAATATTTACCTTGAAGAAATTAAATGAGATGTTTATGAAAGCACTTGGCCCATTTCCAGCACATGCCAGTCACTTTTAAAATGACAGCTTCGCCTCCCATTTGTTTCTCTTAGGCCAATTTCTAGCTTTTTTGGAGGGAGGGGCACATATTTTATTTCCTTTTTCACTATTCTCAAAGCATCTTGAGGACAGGATCTGTATTTTAAATCCTATCTTAGCTTTTCACTATGTGTTCAGTCATGACACGAATAAATTAATGAATGACCAGATAATCTCTAAGGTTTTCCTGACCTTTTAAGTTGTTCGATTCTTCCAGTGTTTTGGCTGCTTAGAAAAAAATTGGGAAATTCTCCTAAAATGAATATCTTCTGTATTAAGGGATTTCCTCCTTAGTAGTCTTAAAAAATATGTATTATATTATTACTAGTAAGTATGTACCTGGGCCCAGGAGTCTGCTGCAATAGTATAAGTAACCTTTTCAATTTGTTATCTTGGGCCTGATTCTTTGTATAGTGCAAATGAGGTAGTCAGAGGCTGGTCTTGATTTTGCTTCCCCTGCAGTGCTCTCTTGGGAAGATCTCTGTGAAAGATGAGCAAGAAATGTGCATTTGTTTTTATATGTGACGTGAGATTTGGAAGTTATGCATAATAGAGGCTGAGTTTCATGATATATTCATCTCAGTCCTCATGGAAGATGCATTTTATGTTCTGGTTTAAATGTGCCCAGGCTAGTGGGGTCAGGCCAACTCAACGGATTAGAGGAGAAGCAGTAGGTCCTTGCAGATCTTGGGATTGAACCTGGTTACCTATCTAGGTGAGTAGTTCTTGAGTTGTCTGTATGAATAAGCTGCTGGGAGATAGTGCCAGTTGAGGCCATCTTTACTTCTTTGTCCTGTGCCTCTGAGATGGGCACCAAACTGGTAGAAAGTGCATAGACTGTCACATCTAGACCTGAGTTTAAATCCTGGCTTGGGTATGTTACTTAATTCCAGAATCTCAGTTTTTTTTTTTAATATTTCAAAAGGAGTAATATCAGTCTTACAGTTTTTTGTGAGTGATAGATTAGATAGTATATGTCAAACGCCTAGTGCAGTGCTTGGCAGTGAGATTGGGCCCTGTGTTGATGATCATGGTGACACATTTCAGAAGGGACACGTAGGAGACTAAGTAGGCCTGCCAACCGTGAAAGTGTCAGCCCTGCTGTGTGACTGAGGAGTGTCCCAAAGTTGGCTGACCTTTTATGACTAAAGTGCAGACGGCAGTGGTGGTGCTAAAAGTTTTTCATGGATCTGGAAAAAGAAGGTAACAATCTGGGGAAAGAAAAACTTAATTGTATGTTTCATTCCATGAAATTTTGAAATACTGATACATATGTGAGTAGCTTCAAACTTTGCTCCCCTATTGATTATCTAAGAGTTGTTCTTCACTTATAGCTTCTTGTCTAGAGGGAAGTAAAAAAAAAAAGAAAAGAAAAAAAAAAAGCCTTACTCATCTCTTCTCTGACAGTTTATTTCCATTCTGAACTATGCTTAAGCGACACTGCACCAAGCTTTGCTAATTAGCCTGTGGCCTGTCACCCACAGCGGATCATTCAGTCTCCATTTCAGGGCTTCAAGCTGTCACCGTGAGGGCTCTCAGACAAAAGGTGAATTGGGTTCCATACCGTACAATTGATGGTGGGTTGTGGTTCTTTGCCTCAAGTTGAGCTAATTTTAGATTCTGGGAATCCTGGTAGTAAGTCATGAGGATTGATGATGGCTGTGATATCCAGAAGTAAAATAAAACACATTTTTGTTCTTTACATACAGCTATTTCGAACTGGAGAGCAGTGGTCTGAGGGATGAGATTCGATATCACTACATACATAACGGCAAGCCCAGGACAGAGGCACTTCCGTACCGGATGGCTGACGGACAGTGGCACAAGGTCGCACTGTCAGTTAGTGCCACCCATCTCCTGCTCCACGTCGACTGCAACAGGTATGACTTTGCCTTTGATCTTTCGTGATTGTGCCCTTGAAATTGAGCAATGGGGAAGGGATAAAGCCAACCCCCTCCAAGCCTTGCTGGGAAACAAGCCAAAGGACCCTAATCGTCATTTAACATACCGAAATGGGCCATTAGGCGTGCTGGAATGACCAACTGTAATACGTTAAGAAAACAGTTCATTAAAATGGAAACATATCCGGCAATTAGGAAGAAATGTACAAAAGGTTGATTATAGATGGGGGAATATTAAGTGCACCTCGGTGTACTCCAGGTACCAGCTGGAATTCCATGGAGCTGTGATCACAGTTAACTGTGATATATTGTTGTTGAGTTCGTTCCACTTGGAAGCGAATGAGCTGGTCTACCTTCGAATGAATCTGAGAAGGCAGTGCTAGTGGAGCGGCTAATCCTATTTGACTTCATCAAGCACAGCTTTGCTTAAATATTTTTTCCAAATGGCAACTTCTTAAAGAGGCTGTTCTTTGAATCTTTTGGAATTGATGCCATTTATTCTCTGCAGAGGAATGAGCCTCCCAGCTTGTCAGAGGATGTCGGGACATTTTGAAGTCGGGGCTTTCGCAGGAGGTTGTGGGTTGGGTTGAGAAGGAGATATTGGCTCCCGTGTCCGTCTCTGGGCAGGGAGGTTTACTGCCAGCTGAAGAAAGGACACTGTTGGTCTCTACTGGATCACTTGTGGCTGGACAGCTGGATGATGGTGGTCAAGGGGAATATTTTGATTTCTCCAGAACCCACTGAAAGTCCTTACGGGTAGTGATCTGAGTCCTATTATAGAGAATTTTTGGTGCTGCAAGGTAGCTATGAATTGTTGGTTTTCATTAATGATACTGTCAAAGTTCAAATGATTGTTCGGGCATAGAACTTGTTCTCTTGGGCCCAGGATAAGGTACAGGCATGTTGGGGACAGCCTCCCTTCTGGCACCCAATAAAAGGAAGCATAATCCAAGGTCAGTCAGCTCCACACTGCATTTCTGATGAGGTGATACTTCAATGTACTTGCCATTCCAGCTCTGCAGTCTCTTTTAGAAGAGGACCTGGAGAGGCAGAGAACAGAAACTAGCGTCAGGTTTAAGGGAAGTCCCGCCATCTTAAAGTGAGTCTTGGTACAGTTTGATGTCATCTATTTCGGGCGCTTTCTGGATTTTTCTGAAGAATCGTGGCTTCAAGTAGATGTAATGTGTGTGCCTGGACCACGTTTCCATAGAAACCACAAGCTCCTTTTTACCGAGGGCTGGGCAGCCTGGGTAAAGCCAGCCCTCAGTCACTAACTCCACTTCCTCTTTCAAGAGCTTATTGGCTCTTTCAATTCTCTAGAACTAAAGTGGCCTGTCAGGGAGCACTCTTGCTCCTCCCTACCCACCACTCATGCTGCCCCAATGGGAGAGAAGAAGGGTCTTGCATGTCCTCCTATGCCATAGGCCAGAAGGGAGCCTCGAAGTCCTCGTTTAGTAATTCCCAAATGAAAAGTCCTGGAGACACCACTGTTTTCTTGCTTTGCAATTTTTTGCTTCCTCTTTTCAAAAGTTTTATCTTCTATTTCCCCATATTCTCCTCTCTAGAGAAGAGGAAAAAGAGGAGAGAGGATATGTCTCTGCTAATCGAAGGTTTCCTGCCTTCAAAATGCTCTGGTCCCTCTGAAATAGTCTCCTCTGCCATCCTCAGCCACTTGTTAGCTGTGGGAATTTGGGCACATTAATATATTTTCATCTCAGTTTTTTAATTTGTAAACTGGGACTGCTAATGCTAGCACATACTCACAGATGCGAATGTTAAAAAAGATAATTCACATAAAGTGCTTTGGGTGGTGCTTGGCCTTTGGCACCCAGTACATGGTGGTGGTTGTTACTGTTATATTATTATTTATTCTGCACATCTGTGGTGTCTCTTCGTCTCCAAACTTTCATTTACTGTATATCCTGGCCTCTCTACCAGGAAAGTAGGGAGAGAACAGGAGAGCTGGAACCCACAGTATGCTTTAGGGTCAGCCCCATTTATACGGAATGGATTGAGGAGATTCTAAATATTATTTCCCTTCTCTTGAAAATTTTTATACTTTGGTTCATGACATAACATGTTTTTCTTTATGTAAGATCTTGGAGGGAAAGCATAAAGTTGTTGCCAGTTAATGATTTATGGACCCAACACAAATGGGTTTTTTAGATAGGTTAGGGAAAGAGAGGCCGGGAACGACTGGGCCATAGAGGAGGTAAGTTTTGATTTTGGTGTAGGAAAAGTCTAGAAACAGAGTTCCCAAACCTGACTACACTTAAGAATTACTGGGGAACCTATAAAAAACATATGGGTAACCGGGCGCCATCTCTGACCTAGTGGATCAGATTCTCTGAGGGTGGAACTATATTCTTCATAAGCTCTCCGGGTAGCTCTTACGCAGGCAGGTTGGCCTTGGTTCATGGACTCGCGTTTGAAAACCAGTAGTTTAAATAGAGGCGGCACCTGCGGTTTCCCCAAATGTGGGAACCTCGACTGCATAGTTTGTGGTAGTGGGGGACTGCGTTCGTGCTTTCCCCTGAAAAAAAATATAGAGGGGGTAGAAGCTGGAGAACAGGCTGGTCTGCAACACATAAGTGAGGGACCCTGGAAATCCAAGTACCTGAAGCAGATCCCCAGTAGGGAGGAGGAAAGTTTAAGGTGGGCTAGTGTCTATTACATCGAATAAACGTATCTTCTTCAGAAGTTTCTTGCTAGCCAGCACTGGTTGATTTTAGGGTGGCAGAAGCTCTGGTTTATTTATCAAGATGCTGGTCTACTACTTATCTAGGCCACCCTCACAGAGAGTGAATTTCAGAGAGGCTGATTTTTATTCTCTAAGCTATGTATTTCATACTGCCGTGAGATTCTTCCTTTTTGATTCCTTTACCCTTAAAGTTACACTGTCTTATTTTTCTCAACCTGTCACCTGCTAGAGTTGTGCTGGGTAGAAGATAGATGGTGATGTGATAGATAACATTTATTGGGTGTTGACTGTGCTAGTGACAGTGCTAAGTGCTTTACGTAGATGAATTCATCACTCAGGCTGTTATTTTTATTGTTTAAAAACGATGGAGCTGAGGTTACATTCTATTTCTGCAATCCCGCTGCTGCTAAGTGGCAGCCCTAGGATTTGGACCCGAGTCTGACTTGTGCATGCCTGTTGTAACCACTAGCCTATTTAGCCCAACGGGAGGGACTATTGTCACTGGACTTAGAATATGAGGGAAGGCAAGAGCCAGACTCAGTGTTAGCAGTTTGTTCTTTCTTTCTAGTATTTTTCTCCCCTTGTCTTATATTGCCAGTCTTTGGAGTTGTTGGGTAAGGTGTGGAATCTTACTAATGGAACCCATTGCCTTGGCATAAGGGAAGGGACCTCCATTTATTATTGCACATCTACCATAGGCCAGCTAATGTGCTAAGTATAATAGTCCTTAGGATGGCCATGTGGTGTGGGGGCAATTTCATTAGACCCATTTTACAGATTTGGAATTAGAAAGGCTCCGAGATGGTAAGTAACTCAGTCTCAATCACATAACGTAAAAAGCATAGAGCCAAAACTGTGAACCAGGATCTAACTCCCCAGCCTTGTCTTCCCTCCTCTCTGCCTCTGAAATTCATGTCCTTCCCAAGACAAAGTTATAACCATGCCAGGAAGTCTTCCCAGGAGAGAGAAACTACAGAAGGTCCAGGAACCATAAAAACACTTGAAATCAGGAAGAGAAGATTGCCAGGCAATTCCTTTGCTCTGAGGAACTGGAATGTAGCAGGATATTCTACCTTTTTTAGAATTGAGAAACAGAGCCCTTTCAGACCTAATAACGCAAATTGTCATAAGAAAAGCGACTGCTATTTTAGTTGGTAGTTTAACACTTTCTGCTTGCTATTGAGACACACTTTTCTCCCTGCTTCAGCTGTTCAGCTGGGCCTAGTTAGAAACTCCCAAAGTGTGGGTAGCAGATCACCTCAAGCTAGAAACATAAAAGGAACCACTCAGTTGGGTGGCCAGCCTGATTATCTCCACTGCCTTAGGTTTTTCTTTAGCTGCCTTGGTATTAGTAGTTGCAAACAAAGCTGAGAAGGAGGCCTGAACTAACCTTCCTCAGATTCCCCTTCTCCATTCTCGGCTCACCCTGTGGCCTGTCCCCATTACTCAAAGCCCACAATCCATTGACATCGGGGATTCAGGGCCTAAGAGCTCTTTCACCACAAAAGGGATTTTCTTTCCTTCTCTTTATTTGGTAACTCTTAATTTTCAATCAATCCATCCAATGAAAGTATTGGACACACTACCTCTGCCAGGCTGTGGAGATACAAAGCATTAGGAGTTCTTGCCATCAGGAAATCCATGGTTTATTTGTCCAGTACTTTTGAATTCTGAAGCCACCAGGGCCCCCCCAGTGATTGGCCCTGGTCCTTGGATATCAGGAGAATCGTGGACTCAGATGGAAGCCTTGTGAGCAGGCTATTCTGACAACTCATAATAGCAACTGAGCAGTAGAGAGAACTGAGAAGCGTTACTCCCAGCATCTTGGTCTTGAAGTGACAGTGGAGGAATGGACTCAAAAGTGTTTACCATTCAAATGGTACATGCATCCGGCCTTCAGCCAGAACTTTCTGCAATATGCAGGTCTCCCCACGCAGATCCCACCTCCTCTTGCCTCACTGCTGGAAAAATGTCTCTTACACAGTCCCATTGTAACGGAGCTCTGAACTCCCACCTCATTTGTTCAAATGTGCACAGGTAGACAGAGCGCGTGTGCACACACACGCCTGCAGCCCAATTGTCACTCTGACCGTTAATGATTATATTCTAGACAGTAAACATATTTAGATTTTACTTCTAACGCACACTATTTATTCACTGCAGAGCACATTCAATGTTTCCGTACAACTGATTTTGAAGAACATGCAGAACCAGAAAAACAAACTTACTATAAATCACTGAACAAGTCAGTAATTCAGGGTTCCTGTTGAATATTTCAGAGTAACTTCAGGATATGAGCATCTGTTTATATCTCTAGGTTTTTCATAATGAAATATGGTGACACGGCATCTTCTTTCCAGAGAGCTCCTAAAGTATTTACAAACATCATATTATTAAACCACACATTCCTTAAGGTAGTTAAGTCACGTATAATGTACTCCACCTACTTTTATACAAACATTTGCACTAGAGTAAGGAGGGGGAAATTAAGAGATGACTATCAAAGGCCAATGCTTCCAAAGGAGCCAGGCCAAGATTCTCAGTCTCCTGCTTCCCCTACTGATAGATTATTTACTTCACAAACAGGAACACATGCACACAACTCATCATCAAAATTAAAATAGAGAATCCAGCATATGCCTCATGTCCAACTAACCCGGTAGCACCAGATCTTCTGTCCAGGAAGAGATGACAAGCAAGCTAGGAAGACAGGATATAACCCATGTGTAAATTTAAGTAACAGTACAAGGCGACAGTACAAGGGAGGTTGTAAGTGCACGATGGATTGCTAGATTTCTGCTAGAGACAATCAGGTCTGGGAGATGACAGGAGGAAGAGCTCCTGGGGACATGGAGTAGCCTCTCAATTTCTTACCATCCCAGGTGAAAATGCATGACAATTTCTGCAGCTTTACAGTTTTTGCCACTGTGTGATGTGATTCCATGCCAGTCACATGAGAACTGGGCTTGGAATGAGGTTCATCTTATAATCATTACAAAGCCAGTCGTCATAGTGCTGGTGAGAGAAGAGTGTGTATGGGTGAGTGGATGAAGTTGGCGGTGAGAGAAAGCCTGCAGGAAGAGACAGAGAAGGAAATATGACAGAGGGGAGGACAGGGGAAGAAAAGCTGTTCTCCAAGTGACCAGGCATATGGGCTCTGTGGTCTAACCTAAACTTGTAGCGAATGCTGGACCTTTGTCTTGGTTTTGCCATTTATAAAATGTGACTTAAATGCAATGATGCAGGGGTGTGAAATCAGGAAATCTGTGTCTTAGATTCTTTGAAGATTCCTCCCATCCTCTTGTCCTCTAATCCTTCCTCCCTCCCTATGCCAGAAACTGTGCTTGCATCTGTAAGATGGGAGTAATAGTAACTCTTCTACCATATGGTTGTTGTAGGAATGTAGCAAGAGAGTGTGTGCAAAATCCTTAGAAAATTTCAAGCTACTATATGAACACACAGCATCATGAAGTACTATAAACATATACCATCATATAGAAAAGATGTTAAAGTATCATATTGAAAATGAATACAATTTAGTCAGATTTTCACCTGTATAAAAACAGTGGCTCGTGTCCCATGGATGAGGATCTAGTGTGTAATGTGGATCCATGGTGCAGTGTAGGGTTTGAGGTCAATCAGGACCCTGAAGTTATTCTGACTGCCAAATCCTAGGCATGGTTCTTCAGTAGTTTGTCTTTTAGTTCCATGGTAGGTAGTGCAACATCATGGTGCATGGCTTTTATGCCAACACAGTCCCTTTAAAAAAAAGTAATTGCAGAGTCTCTTTAAAAATATGTAACTGAGGCTGAATGGGGAAGGAAACATCCCCTCCAATGTAATACGATCTTTCGTTGGTCCTGGCAGGGCTTTGAGAATGTGGCATGGCTTCTTTCCTTTTTTATTTCTGTGAGAGAAGAGGTTCAAAGATTTACTTCCCCCCTCCTCAAGCCATGAGCCAAAATCGTCAGAGCTTTTAGGAGGAGATGTAAGTAAAGCCAGGTGAATGAGGAAACTAATATGTTATAATTTCCTGGGTCTCCTAAACAAAATAGATACTGTTTGCTTCTCTACTTTGAAAATATGGCTTTTTAGCACAAAAACATTCTGGATTGAAAACTTGAGCTGAAAGAAATTGTTAAATTTGTATGACCCTAGGAAATTCATTTACTGTCTCTGGGCCTTAGCTCCCTAGGTATAAAAAGAGGGGCTAGGACCAGATTATTTCTAAATCTTCTTCCACCTCTACTCTTCTGGGCATCTCTCTGATTCTAGCTCATCACAGTGCTTAGTTTTAGGGTATGGTTTTTTTGTTTGTTTGTTTGTTTGTTTTTTGCCTTCAGGACCCTGGAGAGCAACCCAGCATGCCACCTTCACAGGGCTGCTTCTGTAGTAGACCGGCAGGGGGTTTGCAGTCATCTGAATTGATACCTGGGTTGACAGTGCAGCATGCTGCTGGAGAGCAAAGATTACTTACCCTAGCTGCCCAATCTTTTTTTTTCTCACTTGCCTCCCTTCTTGCTGGAGTAGATGCTGAATATGCATTTTTGGATCTAAGGCATGTTGGCATTTTGTTCTCTCCACCTTGTGTTCTTTCTTTCTTTCAGACATGTTCTGACCCAGACATGTGACAGCAGACAGCCTTTTTTGGGGGTACAGGCTGCCCTGGCTATGGAGGCCCTGGTAGCTTGGTAACCTACCAGATAGAGCAGTGTACTGTAGTCAGCAGATGATGGATAGTTGTGCTGTTAAAAAAACATAACACATCCTCTGAATACTGAAGGAGAAAAAGCCTTTGCTGCTGCCAAGCTGTAGAGACTTAAATAATGAGAGAGAATGAATCTAACGGTCTAGGTGGCCAATGTAATACAGTCCATGTTGTAGATTTTTTGGCAGAGTAGAGAGTGGCTGCTTAATTGTTAAGGCAGCTCAGACATTACCATGTTGGCTGTCTCATTCTGGCTGAGACCCTCACACTTCTACTTATGCTTTGTTCCCTGTGGCTTATTCATCCCAACCTCATTAGGTGGATTCCAAATTTAACTTTGCCCTATCTTCTAATGACATCAGTAGATAAACCTATTTCTAATTTTGTCTTTTCAAAAACCTTTATCTTTTCCTCTTGTAGCCTGGTGGGTTTAAATATGCTTTTGGTCAACCGTGGCCTCAGTGGCAGAGAGAGGTAGGAGGTGAAAGGATTAATTGAAATGGATAATGAGAGAGTGGCCTGCATTTCCCCCTATCCACCTGCACTCCTGAGCTTTCAAAATTGCAAATGGAAAGGACTAAAAAGAAATACAATAGGTGGTTTGTATCTCTTTATCTGGTGGTTTGTTGGCTACCTGAGGCCATGAGGAGATTAATAAGGAGGCACATTATTGCATACATGGGGCCTAAGATGTATTAAAATAGAAAGGAAAATAAGACTTCATTCCCAGCTTACAGTGATTTCATCTACATGCCTTCAGACACATCTTGAGTTGTGATTGTATTGCATGGACATGGGT
Source organism: Eubalaena glacialis (assembly GCF_028564815.1). Lineage (NCBI taxonomy): Eukaryota > Metazoa > Chordata > Mammalia > Artiodactyla > Balaenidae > Eubalaena > Eubalaena glacialis. The sequence goes on from NC_083725.1 coordinate 85,542,464, forward strand.
CTATACAGGATGAATGGAAGGGGAAATAGGCTGCAGGAGAAATAATGTTTTCTTGTAGGAGAAAATACTGAAGCTTGAATCTTTATTGTTACAATTCTACTCTGCCCTTTTTGATGGATATGTATGGTTATTCCTTAAAAAGGAAAGCAGTGAGAGAAAATAAAAAGTCAAACCAGAACAATATGTATGATGGAACTGTATTTTTAAAAAAATATACATTTATACATTAGTTGTCTCTTTCCTTTTATGCTTCACTCATTGGAAAGGAGCATTGGGAAATAAAAAATGCATGAGCCAGCCATGAGGACTTTTTAATTGAAAAAGAAAAAGATTTCCAAATACTACATTAGTTTTCTAGTTAGACCAGGGGTACAGATGTTGTCATTGAAAAGAACTGATTTTCTATACTACCAGAAAGAAATTCATCTATCTCTCTGGGAACTTAAATTAATGTTATAAATAATAGCAGCCAGAGCGGTTGGATGCAAGGAAACAGATTTATAGCTGAACCTGTTTGGCTGCTTTTCTCTTAGGGCGTGTGATGGGGATGGGGTGTGAGGATGAGGAGGCTTGGAAGGAAAAGGTTTCTGTGCACGCTTTTCCCTGCTCTAACCCCCAATTCAGTTGACTTTTGTCTCTCAGCCCATCCATCTTAACTTCTTGCGAGTGTGTCTCCCAGCGGGAGCTCCAGAGCCACTAAGCCAGCTGGTTAATGTGCCTGGGCCCTCAACTGAGGGTTTTCTGGGGCAATTAGAGTAGAAATAATTTCCCTTCTCCTTAAAGGGCCTGTGTGATGCTGTCTCTAACTCTTCCTCGGGAGTGTCCTGCTACATCTCTACTCGTTAGAGTCTATTCGTCTGAGAGTATCACTTTCCTGACAGCAAATTTCACACAAAGGAACTTACAGGCTTGGAGTTGGGGCCATGAGCTGGCTTCTTTGGGATACTCAGAATACTGGTATTACCCAGAACGGAATTTCATTTCCACTGGAGGTTAACAGCCTTGGGCTGTGTTTCATTCTGGTGTGTCCCCAGCACAGCACATTCAGTTACTCAGTGTTCTCCAGGTTGGTGCTGTCTTTGAAGCGCAAGCAAGGAAGGAGCTGGGCAATCTATGATTCCAATTTCTTGAATTCTTTGACATTTTGCCCTTAGAGACCCAGCACTATGCTGGGAAAAACTCAGGCTTTTTGCTCAGTCATTGCTGAGTTGAGGTTAGTGTTTTGGATTTTTTCTTTTTTTTAAAGAGGTGATTTATATATTCACTTGATTTTTTTTTGTAAAAGCACTCTGAGGTGGGTGTTCTTGCATCGTATAGGTAGGGATTTTGGAGGTGCTGAGAACAGAAATGACTCGTCCAGGGGTTCATCGTAAGTCAGTGGCAGGCTGGAGCCAGAGTCCAGAGGTCGTTCCTTACTCCTCTTTCAGGGAGATTATTCTCCACCAATCCCCTCCACCTTCTTCCCTCCTTCTCCTCCTCCATCTTCTTAACACTCCCATGTGACAAGGCAACACTTCTAACTTCTCATGGAAGAAGTGTAAGCCATCCCATTTATAAACTGAAACCAACAAAGGCCGAGTTCCATGTATTACTTTCTCAGACTGGCGAGGCTGGTCACTTCAAAGGGCTGCTTCCTTGTTGCACCAAAATTGATCTTGTTATAAATTCCAACCACTGTTGGTCTTTGGACTCTAGAAAGCTTATGTGAAATTATTTTTAGATTTAAAGACTCTCCTTCCTTCCTGGAATCTAGAATGTTGACAGACAGGTTCATGACTTCAATCCCACAGACATAATATGGGGTCAGGCCTTCGAATGGCCCATTATCCGCATATGATTGGTATGCCTTGCATGTGCCTCTGTGCTGATGTGCAATGACCAAGGACCTAATCTTAAATCATGACTGACTGCAAATGAGCCATTCGGCCATTTCTTCAAATGTGAAATAGATGCGTTACACTAGTCTCCAGTGTTACATGGGTGGTTTTACACTGTTCCAATATAAATTTTGATATTCCCTATTTCAAGGTGATAAACTCTCTGTGTTCTTTAAGGTGACTTTGCAATCACAAGGTCTCGTTAAAAACTACTGATGGTGAAATAAAGGGTTGGGCGGTAGGGGACCCCCATTTAGGAGGGCATTTGTCATTATTGCTTCTTTTATTGGTATCTAATTAGATATGTACTAGAGCCTGCAGGAGCTAATAAGAGAGCAAGGCCAAGGAAGTAGGTGAGCACACTGAATCTGAGTCATTTTCACAGGCAGCAATTTTTCATGGACATTAGGGTGATACATAAAGACTTCACACTGCAAACCTGATCACCATATTCCCTTCCCACCCCAATACACATGTAAGCTCGTTTAATGGCCTTCTGTGAGTTTTAGGCTAAAAGTCACAATCCTTAATATAGCTTAAGTTTTTGAATAGTCTGGCCCATGTTTCCTTCTGCAATTTCCTCTTGCGCTACATTCTTTTAGTTCTTTAAGTACCATATTCGTTTAAGCCGCAGGATCTCTGTACATGCCATTTCTCGAATATCAAGTTCATTTCTACTTATCCTTAATTTTCAGGACAAAAGAAAGAAGTTTCTTGTGTTTTACAGTTTCACCATAAACTGTTTATCTACAGAGTGGTTTTTGTTTTTTTTTTAAAATATCTCCTGCTTTAACCATGAACTCTTTTTTTTTTAAAATTTATTTATTTATTTTTGGCTGTGTTGGGTCTTCATTTCTGTGCGAGGGCTTTCTCTAGTTGCGGCAAGCGGGGGCCACTCTTCATCGCGGTGCGCGGGCCTCTCACTATTGCGGCCTCTCTTGTTGCGGAGCACAGGCTCCAGACGCGCAGGCCCAGTAGTTGTGGCTCACGGGTCTAGTTGCTCCGCGGCATGTGGGATCTTCCCAGACCAGGGCTCGAACCCGTGTCCCCTGCATTGGCAGGCAGATTCTCAATCACTGCGCCACCAGGGAAGCCCAACAGAGTGGTTTTTGATCATTTGATTGATGTCTGTCTTTCCCACAGGCTGTATACACCCCGAGGGCTCACCACTGTATCACTGGTGTATATTGTAGAGCTGTCACATGATAGGTAGTCAACAAATATTTGTGAATACCTGAATGAATAAATAAATGGAAGAGTGGTCTAAGGGTCTGTATTTGTGGCTTCTGACTTGTGATCCTATCATTCTAGGTGGTTCCATTAGTTAAGTCTCCTTGTTCTTTGCCTCAGTCTCCTGATCTGTATAGAATGGGCATCGTCTCTACTCAGTCTGCTTGTACAGGGTTATTGTGAGGATGAAATGAGAACCTGCATGGGAATAGGTGTTGTAAATTTCAGCATGCTTTGTAAATATCAGGCCTGGGGAAAGGTGAAGACAGAAGTAAGCTTAGCATTTCTTTTTTTAAAATTTTTATTTTTTTAACATCTTTATTGGAGTATAATTGCTTTACATTGTTGTGTTAGTTGCTGCTGTATAACAAAGTGAATCAGCTATACGTATACATATATCCCCATATCCCCTCCTTTCTGCTTTGAATTTCTGAGGATTATTCTTTTCTCGAGGAAGGCAGTTAACCTATAGAAGACTTTCAGTGATTTCCTGGTCTGATTCACAGCACAGGGTGAACTATGCCTCACTCTCGAGTTGAATTTACATGTGTCCTGTGTCCGCAGGAGCTCCGGCAGGCATGAAGGAGTGGACGTAATTTACAGAGAGGGTACAAACAAAAGCCAATCACAGGTAGGATTAAGGGGCATGTGCCCTCTCTGCTGGAGAGTAAATACAGTTGATATAGCCACAGTCCAGACAAGTATATCCACCATCCTAAAATTCTGTGGGTCTGTTTCTTCAACCTCCAGCTGAGGCCCCCAGTAAGGGGCTTTCATCAAGCCTTTAGTAAGCCCTTCAGGCTGGATTTCATGATTGTCCCAGGCTGTTTTGGTATAGCCTTATTGTGAAGTTCAATGGACATGTTTTTTCTTTAATTTTCATAAATTATGAAAGGTGCTTGCCTGATTCACACTTTACACAAAATTAAAAACAAAGAAGAAAACAAGAAGCTATGAGGACACAAATTCTAAGCAACACTGTGAAGTTTGGGGTGAAAATTCTTGCAGTATAGGTTATTTTTAGCTTTATCTAGTGGAATAATTAATTTATTATAAAGCATTCACCATATAAATGATATAATAGGTAATAAAATACTGGATAACTTATAAATAAAAAAAAACCATGAAAGGTGCAAACTGTTCAAAACCACGTGATACCAATCACCCTGCCCCTAATTCCATTGCACAGAAGTCATCATTATTACCAGTTTTATTTCTCTTCTCTGGAATTTTTCTTTGCATATGCAAACACATTGTTTTTCAATAATAAGACAGCACTGTACGTATTGGTGTTTGATTTGCTTTTTCATTTAACAGAATAAAGCCTGATACGCCATCGGTGTGCAGCAGGAACATACTTAGGAGGAATGAGGGCTGCTTTGTTCCTTGTAAGATAGTCTGGACAGCTCTGTCCCTTGGCAGTGTGGGGAACAGTATTTACCTGCAGGCCTCTAGCCTCCTGCTTTGGGCTGTAATCCACGCCTCTGGCCTGTCACACACAGCAGTGACTATGGCAACAGGGCAGGGAGCCAAGTGCCCCTGCCCTTGGATCAGCGTGGCCTGTCTCAGCTCTGTAACTAGGTGAGACCGTAGCAATTAGCCTATGCTAAGATGGGAGTTACAAGATTGAAGTGGGTATATGATGAGGGTCAGATGCTCTGAGAGTGGGCATGATGCTAAATCTTACTTCATGTGGCTGAAGTGGAGCTGGTGCTGGCCAGGGTCAGGCATCGGGTGAACACAGTGAGAGAAAGTGTAGTTTCATGGTTAAGAGCACAAGCTTTTGGAGTTGGATAGCTCTGGGTTTCAACTCTGGCTCTGCCACTAGCTGTGGGACCCTTGGCAAGTTACTTAACTCTTATAAGTCCCTATCATGAGATAAGGTTAATATAATCCCTCCCTCATGGGATTACTAGAATTAAGTGTGACAGTGCACATGCATCAGATGAGGCATTCCTGGTTGCAAATAACAGTGGTTTAAACTGTAAGGATACATAATGTTTATTTAAACAGGAAGTTTAGATGAGGCAGTGCCTGAGATGAGTTGGTGCTCAGACATGTCATCCGGGACCGAGGCCATCCTTTTTATCCGTGTACTCTGTCATTCTTGCCAGTGAAAAGCCTCTAGAAAGGCACAGACGTAGAGAATGGACTTGAGGACACGGGGAAGTGGAAGGGGATGCTGGGACGAAGTGAGAGAGTGCCATGGACATACATACACTTCCAAATGTAAAACTGCTATCTAGTGGGAAGCAGCCACATAGCACAGGGAGATCAGCTCAGTGCTTTGTGTCCACCTAGAAGGGTGGGATAGGGAGGGTGGGAGGGAGATGCAAGAGGGAGGAGATATGGGAACATATGTATATGTATAGCTGATTCACTTTGTTATACAGCAGAAACTAACACACCATTGTAAAGCAATTATACTCCAATAAAGATGTTAAAAAAAAAAAAAAGCAAAAAGCATCTAGAGACAATGACAAAGGGAAAAGGTGTCACCATGATTGACCCCTTAGACCAACCATCCTTCCTTCCATGGTGCTGGTACATTTCTCCCTCAACAAAACTGAGGTACTTGGAACAAAGAAGGGGAAATGACATCTGTAGGCTGTCAACAGTGTTGCCACAGCATATCAATAGTTTAGTACCATGCCTGGTAATTATTCAATAAATGCCGCCATGATGCTGCTGATGCTGAATTTGATAATGATGATGGGTCTTCCACATCTGAGCAGAACAGAAGTAAACAGGAGGACAAATACAAGGAGATAACAGGAGTATCTGGCTAATCAGGAATCATTTATATACATGGATATTCCTGCCATCAAGGAATCTTCAAGGCCATGATCAAACAGGGGAAAGAATATGAGTGGGTCCGAGAGGCTGGCCCGGCTTCTGTCTCTAGAGTCCATTAACCCTGTTGGCTGGGAGCTCTTGTTAGGCCTTTACTTTGGGAAACCTGGCCTCTGCCTGTTGCTGCTGCCTTCTCACAGGTCCTTAAAACACAGCCGCCCCTTCCACATGAAGTACCATGGCAGGCCCCTTGGAGCCAGTGCCTGACTGCAGCTTTTCCCCAGGCCCATCTTTCCCCTTACTCTCACCTCCTCATAGTCTCATCTCTCGGCTTCTTGGCTCACCGATCCCTGACTTTCGATGCCTGCTGCTTTACCTGCTCAGTTTGGCAACTTGTTTGGATTTCTTCTCTGTTGACTGACCTCAGTGTCACGGCTCCTCTGCCAGCCCAATCCCCGGCATCTCCACTGGCAGGACAGCCCTTTCTGCACTCTGTACTCGGCTTTTCTGATCATCCTAATGTTGACTCCTTCCCATAGCTTGATCTTTTTCTTTTCCTGCTATATTTTAACTGCAAGTTGGGTCCTGGACAGCTTGAGGGGGTTGCTGCTTACCCCCTGGAGTTAGAGCCATGCAGCAATGGACTAGACATCTGCAGGTGGGTTCAAGGCTTCACTTGGAGTCAGCCTCGATTCCTGATTTCAGTGGAGATGAAAATGGTGACAACATTTACAGTATCCACAAGGCTGTTCAACATAGACGTTATATGACCAAGCCTTGCCCTAAAGCTTATCCTTACTATAAGTGCCACATGAAAAAGGTGACCTGATATTTGCGAGATGGGCAATCACTGGGATTAACCCAAATGTCACCTCCTTCAAAAAGGAGTGTGCTTAGGTATTGACTCCAGTCTTCCCTCAAGGGGGAGACAGGGTAGGATGGTGGTCAAAGCCTGGGGTCTGGGCTGGGTATCTTCCATCTGCTTCTCCAGAGACATCTCTCCCATCTCTGCTCCACTCTGCTCCACTCTGCTCTACTCTGCTCCACTCTGCTCTACTCTGCTCTGTGTCCTTGCAGGCTGACCTATGTGGACTGCATCTGGGGGCTCCTTTGCCATCTAGATTTCTTTTGAATTTCATCAGCAGGAAGAACAGGCAGGAAGTTGGAGGGAGGTGAGGGTTTCTACTCCCCTATCTCCTTCTCTGTGTGGTCACATTGCACCAGGTCACTTTTGACTGTAAGCCACAGGCCCTAACAGGTGGCCCCTTTTTTGAGTTCCTGGCCCTTTTATGCCCAGGAAGGAAAGAGCTCCCCAACCTCCACCCCCTTTTTACAGTCTCTCTGGTAGTCTACCATCTCTTGTGGTTTATCTACTCCCTGCTCGTACTTCTGTAAATAATCCCTTTAATTTATTACTCTCTTTTCAAATGACCAAATTTCAGTATGGTGACTATTTCCCACCAGGATCCTTACTGTTACAGGTTCAAAGTCAGATACCCTGGATCACTCTCTGGCTTTACTGCTTCCTAGCTGTGTTTCCTTGGGTTTCTCATCAGTAAAAGTAGGGTGGCAAGAATAATTGCTTTTGTCTATCTCTCCAGGAAGAAAAAAAGGGTGTGAAAATACCATGTAAACTGTAACGTGCTGTGCACAAAGAGGGGTTCATGTCACTGTGATATGCCAGGAGCTTGAAGTGGGAACTGGGGAAAGCAGAAGGCTTTGAGGATGGAGTGAATAGGTTTCTAGAGAGGGCTGTGCATCCTCACCTCCTTCTCCAGCAGAGTTAATGAGAAGTACAGCTGACAGGAGAATGGGACCCCACAGATGATCCTTCAAAGACAAGCCCACAGGACCTCCTCTTGCATTCACCTCAGGCCACACGGCCAACTCATGTGGAATACAGATGAGATCCCCTCCAATTACAGACACATTATTGAGTGATGATGTTAGCCTCTGTTCAAATGGATTCTCTGATAAGGCCTTTGGAAAATATAATTACATGGTCAGAAAAGAGGAAATTGTCAAATGCTGCTGAGAGACATAGATGAAAAGGCCAATCTCTTGGCTTTTGTTTTTCACTATTCAGAGAGCACAGTATTGCAAGAGTAACTCCTGTTATTTGTGTCCAGGATAATCTGACACTGGTTGCTAAAAAGAAATGGCAGTGGTATTTATATTGGAAATTACTTTGGAAGGCATGTGCCTGAGCTTCTAGAGGGACGTGGTGCCGTCTCGAGCTGATCACTCTTGATCACATTAATAATCTCATCCTCTTTTATTGCCTCTGAAGGACTTTCACTGTGTGAAATTATCTTGATCATTTACCTGTTTACAATTTTACTGTGTCTCATTCTCTCTGACCCGTACCCCTCACCTCCGGTAAAGAGTGTCAGCAACTTGAACTTCTCTTGCGTTTCAATGCTGTATCCCCAGCACCTGGCTGAATGCCTGACTCAGAGTGGATACTTGTTTGAGCATTTGTTGAAGTAGGGAATGAATGAGTGAAGAAATGAGGGGAGGAATGCTATGCACAAATGGCTAGGCATGAGAGAGAATTCTGGACCTTGAAAGAGCTGACATCTAATATTCTTTGAAGAGTATTTGAAGAGATGGGCATAAACCCACAATTCCAAGACATGAAATGCTCAGAGCCCTAAGCATTGTCAGAAGCAAAGACACGAGTCAACTGTTAGAGGATTTGAATGTGGGAGAACTGACTTCCAGTGGAAATGAGTAAGGTATAATGAATGGTGATTTGTGAGTAAGCCTTTGGATTAGAGCCAGACTGCTGTGTTCATATCCAAATCCATCATTTTCCAATGGTTTCCCTAATAAGTTAAATGGACCACAGTTTTCTCATTTATGGGGAGAAGAAGGTAATAAATGGCCCTACATCATGGATTAATTGAAGTAATACATGGAAAGCATATAGATTTATGGCTGGTACATAGTAAGCACTCAGTAAATGTTAATAATTTTTACCAGCAGTAATAGTAGGAGAAGGAGGAAGAGGAGGAGGAAAATGTTATGAAATAAAATTCAGTGAATCCTAGCCAGTAGATGAGAAGATTTGGATTCCAGCTCTATCTCGGCTACTCAATTACGTGACCCAAAGGAAGAACTTCCCTTCTCTGGGTGTCATGCAAAATGAAGAGTTTGAACTTGATTGTCTCTGGGTGCCCTCAGATGATGGTTACGTGCTTAGAGCTGGGCTTGAAGGATACAGAGTAATTTTGTGTTAGACTCGTGTGCATGTGGGGAATACCTTTCCTTCTGATTTTCAGTTTTCTGCTCATAAGGTTATTTAATTAAGAGAAGAACATCCTCTCTCTTGTCCCTCTTCTG